>NC_143133.1:11300000-12550000 GCF_059928025.1 Delphinapterus leucas | reverse complement strand
GTAGCAAGATAACATTTGTTTTTAATTAAAGAGCTGAATTTCAAAGCCATTTTGCTTCATTTTGTGCCCTATTATTATTATTACTTATTATTATTATTTTTTTTTGCAGTATGTGGGCCTCTCACTGTTGTGGCCTCTCCCATTGTGGAGCACAAGCTCCGGACGCGCAGGCTCAGCGGCCATGGCTCACGGGCCCAGCCGCTCCGCGGCATGTGGGATCTTCCCGGACCGGGGCACGAACCCGTGTCCCCTGCATCGGCAGGCGGACTCTCAACCACTGCGCCACCAGGGAAGCCCTTATAAATATATTTGCATAACCATTGATCAGGATTACCTTAATGGTCCCTCAACTTGACCAAACTGTAAGTAGGCTTCTTCCTGACTCTAGGGCTCTGAACTCCCTTTTCTTAGAGCATTTACTTTAAAAATCTTGTAATTGTGTTTTCTCTGCCAGTTTTACAACTCAGGAATATTTTTCTCAAGGATCTGGGCAATATCTCTTTGAAGTGTCATCAAAGGAAATAGCACCCCCTTTTCCCAGTCTCCATTTGACAGTATGGCCTAACTTTGATGGGTGTCTTGCTACAAATTGGTAAAACTACCTCTTGTTGAAAAGATAAGAAAACTTTCCTTTTTCTTTGGGTAAGGCCAATTAGCAAACAAACACAGATGGCCTATGAGCTCCCTCTCACCGCAGCCTTTAAAAACTTTGCTACCCTTTGTTTCAGTGCAGTTGAGTTCACACTTAAATCTGGCCTCTTTCATCTATTACAATAACCTTGAATAAAGCGTTCTTTGCCTGTTTAACTTTTTCAGTCGCAATTTTTGCTTTGACACCATATCTGTAGGGAAAAAAACACATGACAAAATCAAGATTTATATGTTGACATTAGAGATCCGTCTTTTCTAGTCTTAATTCTTTGCAAACATTCAAAATTGCAAGACTTTGGTGAAGAAGATCAGGTTTGTTATTTTATATTTTTGAAAGAAGAAATTGAGCTTCAAAATACTCTTTGGTAAGCTCTGTTTAACATCAAATGAAAAAACCTATTCTGGAGAAGAAAGTAAATTTACCCCACTTTTAGTTATGGGCTCAAGGTATTACATCTCTTTATAAAGGTTGAGACGGTAAAGCTGTGAAAATATGTATGAGTGTAACCATATCATTGTGGGGATAGGGGCTGGGGGAATTTTAAACATAAGAATTATATAAACCAACAGACGTTAAGAAACATATTCAAAAGAGAACACTTGGGTTTAAAAGATTAATAGTGCTTAGTTTAGTCATATATTTCCTTAGGCGATAACATTCGGTCTCTTCATTTGTTTGGAGGGAAGAACCAACAGCAGGATGAGATAGATACCTGAGGGAATTACTATTGTTTATAACTGCCCATGGTCATTTAAATATATTTAATGTAACCAAAAGAGAGAGTTGCCAGCTATTCTGATCGCTACTTTTGTTGTATTAGAAAATTCTCTTGCGGTTTCCATTGAAGATTGACTGGAAATCACTTTTTTTCCTTTGGAAGTTTTCAATTATACTCAGTTGTTTATCTGGCATTTTCATAGGGATCTGAGATTTTTTTTTCCTTCAGAAATAAAAAGGGCAGTGTGCTCAAGTAGGACACATTTTATTTTTTCCTCCAGTGTTAAAAAAACCCAACACAATGTTTGCATATTTTTCAAATTGCTTTGTGTGCTTCCTGAAGCAGTGCTAAGCAAATCAGCACATTTATCTAAGGAGGAAATGATACCCTAAAATATACTGAGAAACTTAACTTGTTAAAGAGCTTCTTAGTGTTCATGAAAGAACAGTACAAAACCTACAAAATATAAAAAGATCACAAATCAATTCGTCAAGTTAATGGCTTCCTTTAGGACACTTGAACAGATTTTAAAAGTGTATTAAGTATAAAAATTAAAAATCGAATACTCTGAGGAGAAAACATATATCATTTGAGCAGAATAGTTAACTGATTTGGGGAGAAACAAAAATAACAGGAAATTCAACCCACCATAGTTGAGAAAATATTTTTCATCTCTCTGCTCTCAGGGAATAAATAATAAGTGAAACTTTGATTGTTTTCACATAATTCCCATCAACTCCAAAAGCAGGCACTATTTGGCTTAATTTTTTTTAACCCAGGAATGGTCCCTTTTCAAGTTATATTTGTGAAAGCTGTATGAAATCTAGTTTAAAATGTAATATATAAACACCATGAGGTGGCTACTTTTGATCAGTCATTTTGGTTCTTGTTTCTGGAGTTGCTTTACTCTGAATAGAGAATATAATAAGGGTGTGTTATCTCTTCCATTAATTTTGGTACCATACCATAGGGATTTTAATCGTTAATTCAAAGTAGGCACTGCCTATGAAAAAATAAGCTTCTTCTGGAGAAAGTTCTTACAATTCTCCGAGCATTTTGGACATGGGCACTTATTAGAACTTCTACCTGAAAGTGGTACTCGGGAGTGATTCTCTGCCAGAGCCACCCCTGCCTAGAGGGTTAGAGCAAAAGCATCAACATCAACAGATTTCTCTTCATGCTCACTCTGTTTGACAGTTTAGAATAGAAATATCCACCAGCTGTTCCACTTCCTACCTTTCTTGGTTTTGGTAAGGTGACAAATATAACAGATTTATCACCATTTTTTTTCTGTAGTTAAAATGTCAGAGTCAGCTTTCTAAATACAACTTCTAAAAAATTCCCCTGAAAACTAGCTTTTAAAAACTGTCAGGACTTCAAGCACACTGCACCTAATTTTTTAATAATGAGACTACCCACAAAGTTAAACATAAATATAAGCTACTTTTCCTTTTGAATGACTACAAGAGGAGAAAATAAAATTACAGTGCTTCCTATTAAACTTGCAGAATATACGTATCTCCAGAGAAAGGAGAAAGAAACAAAGGAATACACAGCTCATGATTACTTTGTAGCTGAAATACAACTTGACAGGGGAAGGGGCTGAGGGGAAATAGGAAAAGCAGTGTATGGACTGCTTCAAAATTTACTTCCTGTGTAACCTTAGACATTTCCCACGACCTCTATGAACTTTCATTTCCTAGTTTTAAAATAAAAATAATACTTGCCCTTCCTATCTGAAAGGATTCAAATGAGGAATGATAAAGCTTTACATATTGTAAGGCACTGTACAAATGTAAAAGATTACTTGTTTTTGAACTCATTGAATATGTAATTTATAAAATAATCAGTAAAAGTTTACCAATATTTTTCACATACTTAACATGGGGCGTGAAACTTAGTTGAGTCCAACAGAATCTCGATTTGGAACTAGGGAGGGTCCAGGTGGTTCTTGCTCATTGTAATAGGTCTCTGGTTGCACTGCCTGACTCACCACCCTTCCCTAATCTTTTACCTAGTCTTTCTCTTCCTAGCTAAGTCCATTGCAAGCATTGACAAAGTGCCAGACACTGAGGAGTCTTCTGTGTTTCTGTCTAAGAATGCAGTGGAGAGATCTGAATTAAGGTCTGGCTGGGCCCGTACCAAGGGATGGAGAATGGTGGGAAAGTAGGGAGATAGTGAAATCTTATGCTGACCATATGTTGGGTCTTGCTTCTTCTTGACAATGGGGAACTGACCTCTGCAGGCAACCCTAGCATACAAGCTGCTTATGAAAACAACCAGTTCTCTGGATAGCTGCATATGCTTTGTAGCCATTATTTATTCTTAAAATGTGTCTGAATGAGAGCTGGAATGCTGTGAACAAGTTTTCATTCAGATGTCATGTGCAGATTGAATCCCCTGTTCCTCTGAACTTTTAGTTGGAAGCTTTCCTTGTGAGGATGCTGTTTGGGTTATGGGTGTGGGTGGTAGCTTGTAGTTTCTCCAGCATGTTGAGAAAACCTCTCTGGAAAATGCAAGGAGGTCTAGACATTGTATGGGGAATGTAGTCAAGTCTAACATGTCAGACAAGTTGCTACTCTTTGCTACCAGTCACCATGACAGCCCAGCTGGTTCTGCCCCTTTATTCTCTGCCCCGGGCTAAACCAGACAGTGCCTACCTTAAAACAGGAAAGACAAGCCAATACATGCTCAGAAGAGGGCATGAGGCAAGCACTGATCCTAGGAGAGGAGTGATTATATTATTCAGCTGAATGTTGCGTCATTGTCTCCCACTCTGTATTATTTCCAGCCCAATCGTATGGATGTGGTGAATTACAGTGAGAGAGGTCAGGGGGATGTGACCCCATTGCCTCTAGGAGACTTGATTATCTACTCACCAGACGGCCAACAGCAACTCTTTTCTCACTAAGTGAAGCCATTAGAAATCTGCAAGACAACCCTCCCTTTAGTCTTCAGGAAACTTCTCCATAGAAGGTCCCTGCATTCAGATGATGTTCTAAAGGCCTGGGACAGTGATCCAGGAAGACAAATTCAGTCATCTTAATGATCCCTGAATGATTTCAATTATCTAACCAACCCCTCAAATAAGACAGTGCCTCGAAGAGGTACAGACCTGTTAATCAGACATCCCAGAATGATCGCATTAGAAGAGACTTTAGTCAAAAGTCTTCTAAAACAAGTAGTAATCCCTTAAAATAGCACCGTTGGCAAATTGTTACCCAGACTTGATCACCCACAACAGCAGGGAGTGCACACATGCTCTCAAGCTTTTTGGTGTAGGAGAAAGCACTCAGCTTTGGGAGTTAAAAGAGACTGGTTTTAACTCTGCCCTTTAGTACTTTGGTAACATAGGCTAGATGGTTTACCTTTGGATTCCTGATATGTTTATAATGAAAATGAAAATCATATTGTTTTCACTGTGGTCATCTGAGCATGAGGTGAGACAATATGAATAAAGCATCAAAGAACATTCTTAATAATTGGTAGTTTTCTTCCCACCCTTTTCATGGTTGGAATCTGCCTTCTGCCTTTAAGTATTGCCACAAACTGTAGCCTCAGGAAAAATACTCTACCTCTCTGGACCTCAACTTCTTTGGTTATAAAATGAGAAACTTGGACTGATTGATTCTAAGGTCCCTCCAAGGACATTTTTCACTAAAATATGAAACATCGTGGTAGATTTCTGAAGACATTACCTTCGCTTTTGTTCCCTGGTAGCCAGCCATCTGTTATCATAGGCTTGGCTGGGCTAGACATAATTACTTTTTCCCTATGGAGTCAAGAAACAAACTAAATGGCAGTGTCCTGAATAATTTATTCGACTCCTAGAATTAGTACATTATCATTGTTGCTATGAAAGAAGTAATTTACATTTTGAAAGGGTATTTTACTTCTTTTATCTCTGAATGTATTTTAATCCTTTTACTACTTAGGAGATATGACTCCATTATTTTATGTCAATACTTCCCATATCCTGTGATTTGGGTGGGGTCAGTTATTATGTGCAATGTCTGATGAGGTTAATGCACTGGGACTCTGAGTGCCTACATTTAGTTAATGAATTTGAAGCAGAGTCTCTGGAGTGTGCATACTGACCAGTACCTTATCAGCCCCTAAGCTGTTGTTTGCTTTCTGTTGTGTGATCTGTAGAATAATAGTTTGTATGTGCACAGAGTTTAACAATGAAGAGTAGGTGTCAGATTTGGAAATAGGTAGTGCTGCGGAAAGAATATATAGTCTGTGATCAGACGTAGATTCAAATCCAGACTTCATCACTTATTATCACTTCGCTTTGGCTATACACTATACATATCTAAATTTCAGTTTCTTTCCCTGTAAAATGAGAACAACATTGATCTCCAAGTTGGTTATGATATTAGGTGAGAAATGATTTGTTAAAGAATATTATTTTTTATTGTTATGTGTTAGAGAAAGACAAATATGGTATCACTTATACATGGAATCTAAAAACCAATACAAATGAATCTATATACAAAACAGAAAACAGACTCATAGGCATAGAAAACAAAGTTATGGTTACCAAAGGGAAAAGGGAAGAAGAGGAGGGATATAGTAGAAGTGTGGGATTAACAAACACACAGAGTACTATACATAGAATAGATGAGCAGCAAGGATTTTCTGTTCCGTACAGGGAACTATATTCAATATCTTGCAATAGCCTGTAATGGAAAATAATCTGAAATATATATATATATATATACACACATATATAACTGAATCATTTTGCTGTACACCTGAAACTAACACAATGTTGTAAATCAACTATACTTCAAATAAAAATGAAATTATTTGTTAAAGTAGCTTTTAAATATTTCTCTATACCAATGTAATGCATTATTTTGATTAGTAAGATTATTTGATTGCTATCTATCAATTCCTGGGAACATTAGCTTGGAGAGAATTACAAGGTAAGAGAAGGTGAATAAGATTTGTGTGTTATAGAATCATTGAAAATGAACATCAGTAAATGAAAGTTGTCAGAATAAATGCCCTGGAGTTTGTATAGATATGGTAAAGAAAGCACAACACAGGATAAGAGGAAGCCCTGAAAATGGGTATGAGAAACTCATTTTTAGCCCTTTGAATCCCTAATGATAGAAAATATATGTGGTCAATGTGGTTATTTACCAATACTGTGGTTCTCCTCACTCCAGAAACACTGCAGGGTTGCACTCCTTTGCTCCTCTGAAATCAGACGAGGCCACGTGACTTGCTTTAGCCACTGAAGTGTGCGTGATTATGACATGCAGTTATGTCCCAGATGGTTTTCACTCCCTCAGCCTACCTCCCCCCGAATAAGGATAATGTGGAGTAGAGTCCCCAGCTGACCTATGAAAGTCATGAAAAATGAGCAAGGAATAAATGTGTCATCTTAAAATATTTTATGGGTTTTTGTTAGTTCAACATAACCTAGATTCTCCTGACATATGGAATAAATTATGGTAATTAACTCATCCAGAGGCTTAAAAGAACCTCTGCCCTTTCACTTAAGTGAGAAGTGAGAAGCAAGGTTTGGGATGGATCTTAATCTGGGGGGAGGGTCAGGAATGTGAGCATGAGAGGGAATTGCCCTCTTCAGACAAAGCGCCAGTTTCAGGATCCAGTGCTGTGCCGCACGCAGCGGTAAAAGGTCAATGGCCCAAGTTCTGCCCACTGTGCAGTGACCGCTCCTGTTTCCACTGTTCCCTTTCTATCCCAGGTGTGAGGGATAGTCATCATATGTGTTAATAGCGCAAGAGGAACCTCACAATCCTTTGAAGGCTACACTTATTACATAGCTAGGTATATACTAAGGAATACAGAGAAGTTAGGTTTAGGTGTTTTCACTTTGGTTAGATAAGGGAGATCATAGCAGCAGTGCACACAAGGGGGAAAGTGTAGCTTTCATTTATTATCTCCTTATGCATATACTTTAAGACCTTTCCATCCTACATTGTCTCACCTCACTATCTCTCCAGTCTCATCTCATGCAATCCTCACTTTTCTTCCCCCGCTTTTTTACTTTTCTTCACCCAGTGAACTTGAGTGAATCCATCTTATATCAGCTCACTTGTCACTTTTCTGATGCCTTCCTTGACATAAATACACTAAATAACCATATTATCTACTCTCATAATTGTATGCATTTTTCTTTTGCAGCACGTAACCACGATCGTGATTTTAAATTTAGTTTTGTAATTGCCTGGTTAGTGACTGTCTCTCTCGTAAGCCTGTAAGCCACACTGGGGGAGGAGGCTTTCCTCTGTGTTTAATCACCTTTGCCTACTCTGACACTAGTATAGTGCTTCACACGTGGTGGCCCTCCACAGATATTTTTTAAATTAATAATGAATGTAAGTCATGGGGTGGTCACCTAATGTGCTCATCTTCCAAGCCATTCAAAAACCCGTGAGATAAGTAGCTATGTCTTCATTTTGAAAACTGAGGATTGATTAAAAGATTTGCTCCAAATCACACCCTTCTAGATGGTGGAGTCAGATTTTGAATTCATGTTTATATGACTTCAAAGCCTGTGGTCTTTCCATTACATGCCTCAGCTTTGCCAGAGACTAAAAGAAATGCTTTAATTTTGAGGGAGTTAATAATGCATGGGACCTGAATTGAATATAATTTTATGCTGTTCTGCTCTAGAAGAATTTTTTATTATCCAGCCGTAGCTTTGTGCCTTCATCTCTTATCAAGAAGAGGTAATTATCTTCATTATCAGGCAACTCCTTCACTGCCATATAACTTTGATGCAGTTGGTAAAACTCTATTTTCTTTCCTCCTTGCTACCTATGAGCTACTATCTTCAAAAGCTGTCAAAGTTTGCAACCAGATGGCCAGCTATTATTCACTCTTTAAGTTCCTCTGCAGCAATGCATCATCAGGTCATCAGCAAACAGTAACATATGAAAATGTATTGTCTCATCTTCAGTACTTCCAAGTGTCGCTTTCACATTTGTTATTCTACTCTTGTTCCTAATTAAAGAAAGCTCGTTTCCAATTCTCCTGACTGATATCTACCATTTCAATAATGCTCTTTATGTTTGTCCTGGAAAGTTCATCATCGTCTTATTAACACAGTTGTTTTCAAACAAAATTTTAACTAACAGAGTCCTCTCTTGACTTTTCTGCAGTCTGTGATTATTTCTGTTTGGCATCTTCGTCTATCTTATGGTGTGATTCCACCCTGGATTCGTATATGATGACATCTGCCATCTGAAACCTGACGGGTGTTTTTACCTTTTTAAGCTCTTTATCACACTTTATCCAGCTACTTCTGCTGCCAGCCGGAATCTTTCCTGCAGCTCCCAGGCACTGTCCCCTTTTCCATCTTACTTCCCTGGCTGTTTATCTCACACACTCAGCCTGCCCACTCTTTGCTTAGGTTTGCTGAGGTCTAATACCTCTCATGTCACTCATTTTACTCTCATATTCATTGAGCTTCTTAAGAAGATCAGCTCATCTCTATGATTTAATATCTAGTCCTTAATTTTATACCTAAAAGTTAATACTCAAAATTATTCTTACCTTCTCTGCTCTGTGTTTGAAAGGCATTTGATCCTATCACGGTGACATTGATTTGCATTTTGAATTTATTGCCATTTAAAATAAATTAAAATTTTGTCTTAGCTTATAATCAGATTATAGTAGCAGCACGAATCCACCTGACTTTAAAAAATCTGGAGAGAGCCATTTGCTTGAATAATAGGTCAACTCAAATAATATCATTTTGCATGTATATTGTAGTGCTGGTACCAGTATTTTGTGATAATGGCATTGCTTCTAAAAAATTAAAAGATTTGACCATGAGAAAAATTCCTTTAATAGGACTATTAAATTCTAGAGAGCATGTAGCTATTCTTTAAAGAGTAGATGGCAAGAAATAGGATGTATTTGCTTTTAGTGCTCAGAACATTGGATGGGAGGTGAAGGACTGACTGTCAGGGTGCCCCTATTAATGCTCCCATAGGCTTGGATTGTTTATGAGGCAATCAGTGTCACAATATGGGACATTCAAAAATTTGGTAACAATGTCCTATTAAAGTCACAGAAATTAACTTGATTTAAATGCCACACAGAAGTCAAGTTTCTTCTCCAGGTATAAAACCAGGTCAAAAATGGATTCAAATTAGGGCTACTGAAAATGAGAAGATAGACCTAAATATATTTTACCCAGCATATCTTTGCAAACATTTTAGTGGGAAGCTTATTTCTAGGGAAAGTAAGTATATTTTCTAAGGATATTTGTGAAATAGAAATAAAAGGCACTAATGAAATGAAGTAGAGATGAGAAGAGCTTGTTAAATATGAGTTTGGTCAATACAGATTTTGCAGAATATTATCTTTGGACTTTTTAAGTAGAAAAGTAGGAACATATTCAGCTATGCCAATAAAGTATATTAATATAAGAACACTGCCTCACTGTTTTCTGTATTGGTCAGCACAAGGTGAAATTTGATCACAGGTACAGATCAAATGTGAGTTCCACAATTTTAAAATCGGACAATGATAAAATAGAGAATACAGAGAAAGATGGCCAAGATGGTATAGAATTTGGAGAGCATGTTATGACTATTTATTCATTCACGTGGTAAGTTCATCTAGCTCCCTGCCAAACATTGGAGATACAAGGACCAATATGGCAAACGTAGGTCCTACCTTAGAGAGGAAATGAGAAGACAGAGAATTGAAACTCACAATAAGTTGATTAATGATATGGGAAGGAAAGCAGAGAAAATGAGGAGAACGTATAGAAAGGAGCTTAATCAAATTTAGGATCAGAAGAGATGGAAGGATGAGGGAGTGAAAGAAAAGCATAAATGATTCTCTGCAGAAGGCTTAGCAGATCAGAGAAAGCGTGGTCCTAGGAGGAACTGAAAGTAAGTTAGGAAGTTTGGTGAGTAATGTCAAGGGAGTAGAGGAAGAAAAATAGAGCAGAAAGTGTAGTGGGGCCAGACACTGAGAGTTCTATAAGCCAGGCACTGGAGCTTGCATTTAATCCTAGGAACAATGGAACGGGCCTTGGCACTCAAATCCAGTGAGTGATGCTCACATTGTAGTCTAACTAAATAACAACCTACAGAGTGACATAGTGCATAACTTGGGCAACTAACTGCATTGGCCCTAAATGGAATGTATTTTCATAGCTGCAAGGAGAAGAGTGATGTAAGTAGGCTTAGGTTTGTAATTATAAAAGAAGACATTTGCTGTTTCATAGAATATAGGTTGTAGGATATAGATATATTTATTTATTCACTCATAAATAAATATTTATTATATAGATATTATGTGCCTGGAACTGGTCTACTTGGTATGGGATTCAGCAGTTAGTGAGATAGTCAAGGGCCCCATAATTGTGACACTTCCATTCTGGTATGAGGGAGATAGGAACAAAAACAAATAATTTATCACTAAGTAAGCACAGTAGTTTCAAACGCTGATAAGTGTTATGAACAGAAAGAGATACCATTTGAACTTAGACTGGAAAGATCCCAAGGATTCAGCCGTGTAAATATCTGGAGGCACAGGACACTGGGAATAGCAAGCGTAAAGACTTAGGCAGGAATGGGTATCTTGGGATCAAGGAACAAAAAGAAGATGAGTGTGACTGGAGTATAGTATGTGAAAGAGAAAGTGCAACAAGAGGAATTTGAAGAGGTAGGGAGGGGTCCAACCATATAGGGGCTTGTAGGAATGATTGGAAGAACTGGGTCTGTGGATACGTACAAGAGAAAACAAATTGAAAACAGAATAAACATGTTCGAATACGTGGTGGTAATTCACTTTAAAGGGAATTAATACTAATTTTATGTTGCTACACCCAAGCCAATTAGGTGTAATGGGTGGTTGTTAAAAGAGGGAAGATTTTGGTTCCACAAACTGTCTAAGCATGAAGGGAGCTGCCTGTCCCTTGAGAAGTTATGCAGAGTCAGTAGAAGGAGCTTGGGCTCTGTGTGAAAGTCAGGGCTACTTTGCCTCTAAAGTCTCTATAAATGCTTTAAGTTCATTTGGTGAAAGTAAGGTGCACAAAGGTTTCCTAAATTTAACATCAGGAACTTTTGTCAACTATGGTTATTGCATGTAGTTACAGTGCACAGAGGAGAAGGAGGGCCAGTGTTTCTGTCATTCTGAATCCCTAGTTTTTTAAACACATGGGCGGTTGGGTTTGCATTGTGATTGCTTATAAGTAACATAATTCTGTCCTGTCTTCATAGGTCAGAGACAGAAAAAAGGAGCATTTTCCTACAAAATATTATTTAAATAGGATAATCACACTTTAAGACAGAAAAAAAACCCCTCCACATTCTCAAATAAAAGCACTGATCAATTTTCTTTTTCATTTTTCCCTTTCTTTTGAATCTTGAAGCTTATATAATTTTTTAATCTGTGTTTCCAGATTATACACAAAACCTTTACACCTGTTAACATGTTCAAAAAGAGCATCATAATCTTTCTAAGACTACACTTATTATACAGCTAGTAATATATTGTTTAGTTAGAGTTACACAGAAGTTATGTTTGGGGTCATTACACGGTTTGGCCATAGATGATTATTTTAAGCAATGGGTACAAAAGGGGACAGATTAGCTCTGTCTGAGAGCAGACAGAGTATGCTGTAACTGAGTATCTCCTCATGGGCATACTTCAATATCCTTCCACTAATCTTAGGATAAAGATAGCCATTTTCATCTTGGCTTGAACAATCCTACCTGCCCTTGAGCCCATGGCCTCTCTAGAATCTTCTCATACAAAGTAGAGACAGAATTAATCCTAAATTAGTTGAATTACTTGTTTTCTTAAAATATATACACTAATACATTTACTTTAAGTTTTTGGTAAGGCTTTTCTAAAATATAAAAATCTAAACATTTAAATATCTTCATCTACTTTCTGTCTCAGTGCAGCAGATAATGGAAGTGGACTTGATACGGACCAGTGTTCTTGGCCTTCCCCAATCGATAGAAATTTACTAGAGGCCAGACACGAAATTCATGCAAGGCTTTACTGGGGCCCCTGTGGCTGCAGGAGGGGGCAGTGAGAGCAAGTAACAGGTTCCCTTACTGGCTCCCCGAGTGGAGGATGAGCTTGTTCCTTATATTGGGTGAGGGTAGAGGTGTCCAGGGTTCGAGCCAGAGGGGTGGCTTAGGTGGCCTGCCCACCCCTTTGGTGGTGTTGAGTGCAGGGGACATGCTCAGTACCCTGCTTTTGCTCCCGACACCCTGATTTTGCTCCAGCCTCTTCAAAAGTGGCAGTTGGTTTTTTTTTAAATCTTTTTGTACCTTATTGTCCAGAGTTTGCCCCAACTGCACATGCATGCAGTTATTTTTAGACCCTTATAGTTTATTTGTATTTTGTTGCTCGAAGAGACACTTGTCCAGGTGTAAGTGTTGCAGCACTGCAGCAAAGGGTCCCATGTCCCAGGTCCACTCCTGTCTCAAATTCATCTTAATCTCCATTTATTACAGAACCTTGAGGACCCTGAGGAGTTGGGGGCAGGGAGGCATTCATAGACAAGGGTCCCTTGGCTGGAGGATTTTAAATGGGACAATTGTTAATGCTTTAATGTGGTACTGTGAAAAGTTTTGCCTCTCCCACTTAAAATATTGTCTTATATAAAATGTCTTATATAGGAAACATTGCCTTTTGACGAATTGCAAAAATAGTTCCTTTAGAAGGGGTAGGTTCCTTAAGAATTTTGTGAACTGCAGAATTTCTTTAGGACTGATGGATTGCTTTTAGTCAATTTAGTTTTCTGCTTTTGTGAGTCCTCCTGCTCCATTTTTCAGAATTCATTTAGTTTTACATTAGCCTGTGTCCATTTAGTACAAGATGACGAAAACGTTCTTTTGTCAGATCATCAACTTTTAAAGGATTCATCGTCACTAATAAAACAAAGTTGAGGAGTATGTCAATTAGCCCAATAATTGGAGCAAAGACTGAACTTTTCTGTATGCTTTTTAAAAAGATGTTTTGAGCTGGGCTGTAATATTTCATTAGAACTATAAACAACGGGCTCGTGGCTTTGGTGAAGTACATTTTTTATTTCCTCTTATGGGCTGACTGGTCAGGAGAACCTCTCCATACCTAACTGCAACGTTGCCATTTAAATTTACAAAGTTAATCTTGTGCATTAAACTATTTTAAGGGAACTCCCTGGTTTAAAAGTTAACAGAAACAAACAAAACCTGAAACACTAAAGAAAAACAAAACACTTGAACCCAATCCATTTAGACACATAAGCAATAGCTAATGTATAAGATTTAAATGTTTGTGTTGATTTCTTTACCGTGACATTTAGATTTTAGTTTCTTATGCTTTATTAAAATAGTGCTGATTGTATTGATATTTTAGCTCCATGTGCTGTCATCTGTACATTTTATTTCCTTTTTGCTGTTTTGAACTTTTTAGATTGCAGTATAAAGGAGGGCAGAGAAATGCCTTTTGTATAATACACAGGTGGCTAATATGAATTAATTACGGATAATATCTATAAATGTTTTTTTTCATTTTCTTGAATAGTTGGGGCTTGAATGTCCTTGAGAAAGTTTTCAAAAGGATTTTCATCCCTGTAAGGTGAATAAGAGTCTATATTTGCCCATAAAACTCTGTGAAAAATTTCAGCTTTTAAAAATTAAATAATGGAAGGAGTTTGCATAGATTCATGCTCCCTATGCTAAAATTATGTTAGAAATGAAGAGTGCCTGAAAACAGAGACAATAGAATGCAAATTGTTCGCTGCATGTCATTAACCTGACATCTATGATGTGCCTTGTTCAATTTCAATACTTAATAAGTGTCCAATTTCTTAAGTATGAATAAAAATGAGAAACAATAACAAGTAAGTTACTTTTCAATAAATAGACATGTCCTTACTGATTTAAGAATAGTAATTAGGTGTAGCACATTAACTGAGTGGCCTAGAGCAATTTTATAATAATCTTCTAGGAGCTCAGAAGCAAAATCAACACTTTATTACTTTTAACACAGTGCAGTTACTACTTCTTTTAATTCATTTTAGTGAGCTGTCAATAAATTTCACTCCATTAGATGCTGAATTTAATTGGCTCCAGGGTCACAATTTATGTGATTTCTAGATTGTGTCCTATTTACATCTAGTAAATGTTACCTATGGCAACATAAATATATGTAATCTATAGCCCGCAGTGGACAATTATTTTTCATTCCTTGGATATTAAGCATTCAATAGTGCTGTTGCTGATTATTTTCTGGACTTCTCTGCTATATTATGTGGGGATAGGAATGGCTACATAATTTGAGATTTCTAATGCACAATGAAAACACTGGGACCCAAAATTTTAACATGGCAACAGTAGAGCATGAGGGCAGGGCCCTTTTGAGCTTGGTATTTCATGGAACTGCCCAGTTTGTAGAGCCCTTTGTGCAAGTGTAAACATTTTTAACTCACAACAATCTCTAATGTGTAAAAATTATATTCTTGGTATATTCTATCACTGAATAAATCACAGTAACTGGAGATTGGCCTGTGATTTATAAAGGCAGGAACTTTGCATTCTCTTTGACTTTCAGCAAAGGTGACATAAGTTTATGATGTAACCAGAACAGTCCTTAGGAAAAGATAAATTATCCTTTGATCAAGTGTTTGATCTGAAGATCTGTGTCCCAAACTAGTGGATTCCAATACTGTGCATTCTTTTTGAATTTGCATATCTTATTCTGAAACAAGAGCCTGTTCAAGATAATTGAGCTTTTCTTTGGCATTGTGATCTGATGAGACATTCTGGTGACCTGCACGTTCTCCATTCTTCTGTCCCTCTTTTTGGTATCGGAATACTGGCAAGACAATATGCTGAAAAGCTAAATTTACATCCTCCTTGAAGACAGGTGTGAAGAATACATTTTAAGTAAAATCCCTCTGCTAGCCCCTCTCTCCCTGTCTGTAACAACTGTGAGGGCTGAAGCTTCAGCAGTTACCTTTGAACCATGCAGCAACCTTGATGATGGTAAACACAACTTAAGGTGGAACAAAAAGACAAAATTATCCTGCTCTCTTGATAACTTTACATAGATTCTAAATCAGCCCAGAATTGCCTATGTAAATAAATTACACCCTAATTTATTGAAATCTCTGCAGCCCATTTTGTTAGTTGCAGCACAATTTTGACTGAAACAAGAGATAACACTCTTCTTTTTTAAAAAAATTGCATTCTACTAGATCCTACTTTTGTTGTGGTAATAACAGATTAACTCAAAAGCACCTATATAATAACATAAAGCAGAGATAAGTTATTAAAGGCAAAACAAACAAACTCCACTTCATTTTTGTTAGAATGACTTTTAAAATCTGATCAATTGTTTCCTTTGCTTGTTTTATACAGTTGATTGGAGGTTTTATTTTGTTTTTTGGTTTTGTTTCTGTGCTTGGCTGTCTATTTTCTTGATTTCTTGTAGCCTGCTGCAAATTACTCTAGTATTTATTCATTCATCTAAGCAGTACACCATACCAACAATACAAAAAGAGTGAGGTGTGGCATCGTCCCTTAAATGACTCATAGCTTAAGGAGAGATCAAATATGTAAAAATATAGTTTAAAACACAACACAGTAAGAGATAAAATAGAAGAGAAAATTGTTATGGGTCTCCAGTTCCGCTAAGGCAAACGTCTGTCTAACTTACTAGGAAATTTTGGAGGCCCAGCAAATATCCAGTCTGAGAGAAATACCTTCCAGAATTTGGGAAATTGATGTCCCTTAGTCACACTGATAAATAGATAAATCTTTATTCTTTGACTTTTTCACCTTTAAAATAAAAATATTAGATTGAATTCATACACTATTTCCCCTCAACATAAAATCAAAGGATGAGATTTAGATTTTAAAAATTAAGCTCTCTGTTTTTTAAAGGATAGAATTGCTTTATTTCAAGAAGCAGAGAAAGGTTCATAAATATTAGTAACATGCATTTTCTTGGGTAAAACCTATATATTATACCTGCCAGAAGGTGACATTAGCTTTTAAGTCACTGTTTCTTAGGAAGTATTTGGTTACACTCTAAATTTCATACTTGGTGTTTCTGCCATTCATTAATTTTCAATATTTTAGTGGAGTTATGTCCAGCTGAGGTAATGCATTTCTTTCTCAACAGGATTCTGTAGTAGACTGCTGAAAAGTATAATTTCACACACATATGATGAAAAAAATAAGGAAAGCAAAGCTGCATTTGATAAGAGAGCAGACTAGTGCAGGCTTCAAAATAGATAGAGGATGTAGTCTTCATCAACAGATAAAATTTCAACAAGTACTACCCTCTTCATTTAAAAAAGCAAGAGATTCACTCTTGCATTCCTACACACTAATGATGAAAAATCTAAAAGAGAAATTAAGGGAACACTTCCATTTACCATTGCAGCAAAAAGAATAAAATACCTAGGAATAAACCTACTTAAGGGGACAAAAGACCTGTATGAAGAAAACTATAAGACACTGAGGAAAGAAATGAAAGATGATACAAACAGATGGAGAGATATACCATGTTCTTGGATTGGAAGAATCAACATTGTGAAAATGACTCTACTACCCAAAGCAATCTACAGATTCAATGCAATCCCTATCAAACTACCAATGGCATTTTTCACAGAACTAGAATAAAAAATTTCACAATTTGTATGGAAACACAAAAGATACCAAAGAGCCAAAGCAATCTTGAGAAAGAAAAACAGAGCTGGAGGAATCAGCCTCCTGGACTTTGGACTATACTACAAAGCTACAGTAATCAAAACAGTATGGTACTGGCACAAAAACAGAAATGTAGATCGATGGAACAGGATAGAAAGCCCAGAGATAAACCCACGCACATATGGTCACCTTATCTTTGAAAAAGGAGGCAAGAATATACAGTGGAGAAGACAGCCTCTTCAATAAGTGGTGCTGGGAAAACTGGACAGCTACATGTAAAAGAATGAAATTAGAATACTCCCTAACACCATACACAAAAATAAACTCAAAATGGATTAAAGACCTAAATGTAAGGCCAGACACTATAAAACGCTTAGAGGAAAACAGGCAGAACACTCTATGACATAAATCAGAGGAAGATCCTTTTTGACCCACCTCCTAGAGAAATGCAAATAACAAAAATAAACAAATGGGACCTAATGAAACCTAAAAGCTATTGCCCAGCAAAGGAAACCATAAACAAGACCAAAAGACAACCCTCAGAATGGGAGAAAATATTTCCAAATGAAGCAACTGACAAAGGATTAATCTCCAAAATATACAAGCAGCTCATGCAGCTGAATATCAAAAAAAAAAAAAAAAAAATTCCAATCCAAAAATGGGCAGAAGACCTAAATAGACATTTCTCCTAAGAACATATACAGACTGCCAACAAACACATGAAAGGATCCTCAACATGACTAATCATCAGAGAAATGCAAATAAAAATTACAATGAGGTATCACCTCACACCGGATAGAATGGCCTCATCAAAAAATGTACAAACAATAAATGCTGGAGAGTGTGTGGAGAATAGGGAACCCTCTCGCGCTGTTGGTGGGAATGTAAATTGATACAACCACTATGGAGAAGAGTATGGAGGTTCCTTAAAAAGCTAAAAATAGAACTACCATATGACCCAGCAATCCCACTACTGGGCATATACCCTGAGAAAACCATATTTCAAAAAGAGCCATGTACCGCAATGTTCATTGCAGCTCTATTTACAATAGCCGGGACATGGAAGCAACCTAATTGTCCATCGACAGATGAATGGATAAAGAAGATGTGGCACATATATACAATGGAATATTACTCAGCCATAAAAAGAAACGAAATTGAGTTATTTGTAGTGAGGTGGATGGACCTAGAGTCTGTCATACAGAGTGAAGGAAGTCAGAAAGAGAAAAATACTGTGTGCTAGCACACATATATGGAATCTAAAAAAAAAAAAAAAAAGTTCCAAAGAACATAGGGACAGGACAGGAATAAAGATGCAGATGTATAGAATAGACTTGAGGACATGGGGAGGGGGAAGGGTAAGCTGGGACGAAGTGAGAGAGTGGCATGGACATATATACACTACCAAATGTAAAATAGATAGCTAGTGGGAAGCAGCCGCATAGCACAGGGAGATCAGCTCGGTGCCTTGTGACCACCTAGAGGGGTGGGATAGGGAGGGTGGGAGCGAGACGCAAGAGGGAGGGGATATGGGGATATATGTATATGTATAGCTGATTCACTTTGTTATACAGCAGAAACTAACAAAAACATTGTAAAGCAATTGTACTCCAATAAAGATGTTAAAAAAAAAAAAAAAAGCTGGAACCCAGTGGTCATGGAAATGTCTTGTCCACCTTGGATTATCTACAAGAGAGAATTATCTACAATTCTCTCCCTACATTTACATGGGAGAGAATTAATTTCTACCCATTTTGTTTAATTTATTATTGCCTTGATGTTTCTGCCATTTTCTGTGAAACCTAATTTTAACTGATATGGTTTCTAAACTTACAAGGAGACCAACCGGTTCAAAATCTCTTGGTTTTAAGGCTCAGGCAGCTTGCCAGTTTTTAAATTTTCCTAAAATGTTTTTATTGTCTGAAAACTGTGAAAATAGAGGGACATTAAAAAATTAGAATTGCAATAAATAAATAAATAAAAGCAAGAGATTCATAATTTCAAAACACTGCTAGATGCATGAAATAAAGGAAGTCAAATAATGCAATCTACTCAGAACTTTAAACACCAAAATACAGTAGACAAACTAAAATAGTAAATAAATCTCAACCTATACTCGGAATACCTAAAGCATTATAAAAAAGGTTTTGTGATTATATCTATATATATACACACGTGAACCTGCATATACCATACACACATAATAGAAAAATTGGAAAAACACAAAGAAGAAAATTAGAAAACCAAATGACCACTTATCTTTCTATGGCCTAGAAATAAAATTCTGTGAATTATCTGCCATTTTCAGGACTTCCCTCGTGGTGGAATGGTTAAGAATCCGCCTGCCAATGCAGGGGACACGGGTTCGATCCCTGGTCTGGGAACCTCCCACATGCCGTGGAGCAGCTAAGCCTGTAAGCCACAACTACTGAGCCTACACTCTAGAGCCTGTGAGCCACAACTACTGAGCCTGCGTGCCACAACTACTGAAGCCCAAGTGCCTAGAGCCTGTGCTCTGCAACAAGAGAAGCCCCCGCTCGCTGTAACTAGAGAAAGCCTGTGCAGCAATGAAGACCCAACATAGCCCAATAAATGAATAAATAAATCTTTAAAAAACATTATCTGCCATTTTAATAGATCAATATAAATAAATCCTAATAAGTATATTTATAACACTATGGTCCAATTGTATATGGCTTAATA
The DNA here is from genome assembly GCF_059928025.1 of Delphinapterus leucas. NCBI lineage: Eukaryota > Metazoa > Chordata > Mammalia > Artiodactyla > Monodontidae > Delphinapterus > Delphinapterus leucas. The sequence goes on along the minus strand of NC_143133.1, from coordinate 12,530,265 downwards.
TAAACATATAATTCAGATTTTTCATTTTTTAACATTTTGGTACAATTCTGGGAAAAAATAAGGCAGATGCAATCTGAGCATAAACAATTTTTTTCTTCTACTCCCAGCCCCAATCTACTGATCTTTGCTTCTCCCGAGCCTCATGGTAGCTTGTGCCTTCAGGTGGATGAGTGTAGGCAAGTGAGGCCTGGATTTTGTTGGAGTTACATGGAGAGAATCTGCCAACTGGAAGCCTTGAGAGAAGTATGGAAGATGGAGCATCAGGGGAAGTTATTGGTTCCTAAATAATTGTAGAAACCCTAGTCACATTGGCTTTGTATAAATAGGTCTGCTTTCTCTGGGCACAAGGCCAATGGAAAGGGCCAAGCCTCCCGAGACCCAAGGCATAGATGATTTAATGAGACCACAGAAGATTCTTTGGGGATTTCAGAAAAGCACAGAAACCTGTATTTTTACTCACTGCTGGCCTATAAGGCAAGTGTGTGTTTTGTCTCCCAGCCCTCTTGCAACTCCTGTTGCTTGGTAACAGCTATCATACCTAAGCCCAAGGAGATCAGCCTGATGAGTTACCACCCATCTGAACTGGCCATCACTAAGAAGGAGTGATCAGTCTGGTCAGAATAACATTAACCCAGCAAAACAGCTGCTGCGTGAGATGAACAGACAATTGAATAAAATATACTAACAAAAGTACCTAAGGGAAATAAAGTTCCACACCAAAAAGGAAATAAAATAGAATAAATTTTTTGAAAAATTCAGAATGAAAAATGTGATTTGTCATCCAAACAATTTAATAGATGATTTGAAGGTATGATAGTCACAAGATCTGGAACAATGGTCTGTTAAGTGAAGTGCAAGAAATAGCTCAAAGATAAAGGCAAATTATATAGAGGCAGCAATCATGATAAAAAGAAAAATGACGTGGAAGATGAAATAACCAAACAAGTGAAAACCTAACAAGTGAAATAACATAGTTGCAGGGAAAAAAGAATAAATGTTAGAAGCAATAATAAAGAAATGATAGAAGAAAATTTTCCTGAGGTAAAGAGAGATCTGAGACTCATTAATTGAAGATGTTCATTAACTTCCAGCCTGGATTGAAGATAAACAGTACACACATATAAACTACTAAGTTTTTGCATGCTAGTGAGAAAGAAAAAAAATTTACTTTTATCTTTTAAGGTAAAATTTCATCAGAATTTTCAGGAATATTATATGATCAAATTTGCACCTATTTATAACTACAAAGTAGATTTCTATAAACTTATAAACAGATGTAAAAGCAGGACAGAGTATGAATCTTTTTTGGACCATTGAGCTTTATAATTTTAAAGCTTTGAAGATCTGTTGGAAAATAGTTCCTTTGGTATTAATATTAACCTGTATCCTGGAGATATTTAATGGGGCAATGAAAACAAGCAAACGAAACAAAATGTGTAATGAAAGGAGTAGATAGTGCAAAAACAAAATTTTTAATTAGCCACAATATTTTAATTTGTGAAGTTTCACTTTGACATGGAGCTGTGGACTCTAGAGGCATCTAGAGGAATCTAGACATGGGAACATATTCTTAGGAATTAGTTTCCTTCAAGTTTGACAGCAAAACACAATTCAGAAGTCTAGGAGCTCTAGCAACATAGTTGCTATATAGTTAAGAATTATAGTAATGCCAATTTGTATTTGTTACACTTTCAGTATTTAGAGCATTTTTACCTATTTGATTTTCACGATAATCTGATCGAGTAAGGTTAAAAGTTTGTAGCCTCATTTTATAAGGAAAAAAACGGAGAGTGGAGACTTTATCATCTGCCACCATTACATATCTAGTGACAAAATCAGGACCTAGAACCCAGGTGTTCTGAATTGTTGGAGTGTGTATTATCCACACCAATTTGGTTTTATCTTGAATATTAGAGAGAGAAGATCAATTATTTTTATAACTGCTTATATTAATTTACTGTTTTTCCAGATTGTATGCAAACACATTTTAAAATAATCATCTCTCATTTTTTAAAAAACTCTATTTATTTAAACTCTTCAATGTATTATTTTAACACAGTTTTTGTAGAATTCGAGACTAATAATCAGTATGGTAAGAACACTTTTCTGACTGAATGAATGGTTTCGTTGTTTGTTTTTGTAAGTGAAGAAACAGGTTACGTATCTCAAATTTATTAAGAGACAAAAAGAGATAAGTTATAAGTATAAACATCTTAACATGAGATGTAAATGGAAGGAAAGTGACAAGAAAGCACACACAACATCTTAATATCTCTTTTGAGGTATTTATATTATTTTCCTGTATTTCTGAAACCCCTGAAACAATTACTCATATAACAAAATTTTATCAATAATAATGTCAACAAATTACTGACATATGAAGTATTTTGTCCAAATACTGCTCACAAAAATACTGGTCCCTTTATAGGAGGTTTTCCCGTAGTGAAAGTATCATTACAAAATCAGTGCCTATATTCAAAGTAGATTTGTCCAACCACTACCCTTCAACACCTTTGCAAGAGATTTTTAAAAAATTATTTATGATTTTAAGTCTTAGATTTGCATTTCACCGCTCAAACATCAGCTGTTGAAATGCAAATAGATACATAGTATTTAACCACCGTAAAAATGCTTATTAAAAGAAGTGGCATGTACTCTGTTTCTTTCTGAAAACTAACAACTCTCTATTGAGAAAGTAGAAAATCATTTTCTAAAAATCCATCCTCTCTGAACAGTGTAAATTGGAATAGATCAAAATATCTCCTCTACCTAGAATGTATCTGAATAACAAAAAGAGTTCATAGATTTTTAACTACTAATCTCCAAAGGAGACAAGAAAATGTTAGATGATTATGTGGTTACAAATTCTACTCCCCTGAGAGCCTATAAATGTCTCAGGAATTAAAAGAAAAGCAATCCACCTCTACTTTGAATAGCATAGTCTTTTTTATGGCCAATCCTTGCCCAATATTAAATTAAAAACTGAAATCCAGAGTGTGCTACAGACACAAAGGCCATATAAATACATATAGCTTCTATGAAACAGACAAGCACAGTGGCATTTTAAAGTCAAACTTTATGTGTATGGGTTAGAAATGAAGGAATGTAAATACTCTGTGTTCTAATTTGCATCCATTTGGAAATCAGAAATGGAGCCTCATAAATTTCATATTAAATGATACATAAATATCATAGGTTAGAGGACACATTTTCAATGCAGTGTTATGCTTCAAAAGTGAAATTCACTGAAGCTAGTCCAATGAATAGAGTTAATACCCCAGGTATTAAATTTGAAATATAATCTATAGGTTTTTAAAGTAGACTCTAAATAGCTCATGATATTTTCTTCGGAATATGTAAGCAAGTTTCTAAATTTGGCAGCTGTATTATGTTCACTTAATTTTCTTCTGAGTTTCAAACAGACCTCCAGAGCTGAGGAGGCTAACGCATTTGCTTAGAAATTCAAGATGTCAATCATCTTCTGAGAGCGACTGTTTCTTGGAGAATGTCAGCCATACCGCCACTTCTTCACACTTTGGTATCTTTTTCCCCCTATAGCCACTGGAGATCTGTCAGAGGAGATTAATAACCAAATGAGTTGCCTCTGGGTGCTACTGGATACAGCAGGGGATAGAGTTGCATTTATTTCTAACTCTGCTTGTCTGATATCTCCACATCCATTAAGCCGAGTAAAACAACTTCACAGTTGTACAGTGTTCTCATGGGCCACCTGAAACATGAATGGAGTGGACCACCTCTCCTGTGCTCTTGGGGAGCTCTTATTTCCAAAATTCATTTCACTTCACAATATTACAGCATCTGGATTTATTAAACAGTAGGTGTTAAACCAGGATGGATACTGCACATTTATCTGTTCCATACAGAGTTGTATTATCACTTTCACACGATCTCATTTTTCTACTCTTGCTCCCTTTTTTCTTTTATCTCTAACAGTCTCCTTACAGGCTCTCCATTGTCTATTGTCTTTCCTCATAATGACTTTCTTCAGAGGACAGATCAGAGAGGAAGGCCACTGCCATCTTGGGGGACTAGTGGTGCCTGGTATATCCAAATCTTCATCACACCCTGCTTTGTGGCTACATTAGCGTTATTTAGAAGAGTACCTTTGAGAGTCACTGTAATGCTCTCCTCAGAGCCCTTTATCCTCTGTCTTAAGGTGAAGCTGTTTCATAAAGAAATCCTTTCAATTCTTCAGTGACAAAACTGTCTTTTAAATGGGGTTCAGAACTTTTTTGATTTTAATTCAATTCTATAATAAAGGAAGTTACTTTCATTTTTAAAAAGTGTGGAGAGTAAGTCCCCATGGGGAAAAAAAATCCTCTCATTTGGTTTAAGACAGGTGAATAATAAAGAGAGAAAAAGATAACTGGATTGTTAAAATTTGACTGCAAGGAGAAGATAATTTCAACTCAAGAGCTGTCAGCACAGGGCAGAGGAAGGATGATAAAACAGGGATGAGAGGTACTCCAGGCTAGTGAGAGCTCTGAATGAACATCTAATAATACTGAACAACCTGTAGACATTTTAAGAACATTAAGAATGTGGTATCTAAAAGCATCTTTCCTTATACTCTGTGTTCTATGGAATCTGAATATATTACTAAATCACAGTAATTTTCATGGATGCTCAAATATTCTTTACTTATCATGAAAACAATGCAAAAAAGTGAAATAGCCCAAATGACTGGTAAGAGACCCACACATGCAAAGGATTTTTTTTGTTATTTTAAAATTTATCTGTATGTAAACAAATAATTATACATGTCGATGCTCTCACGTGACACATAATTTTTAGGTAAGTCTCTGTTTTTATTTTCCTTTTTCAATTATTTCCTCTCTCTGTTTCTTTCTCACATCTTTCCCCATATATTATCTCTCCCCACAGCCATGTCAACAATCTATTATATATATATTTAAAATATATGATATACTTGTAATCTCTTAGTTTTTCTTGTAAGGTTTTTATTTTTCACTTGTTACTTATAGGCTAAAATCCATCAAGAATTTTTCTTTATTTATGGTCTAAGATAAGGACCCATCTGTATTTTCGTTCAGAGAGATAGAACTTATACCGGCTCAATTATCTAACCTATTCACCATTCTCTTTTTCACAATGAGTAGAATGGCCACCTTGGAGATATACTCAATTGTTATGTAAACTGGGATATATTTCTACATTATCTTATGTTCCAGTGATCTGCTTGCTATTCTTCCTCCAACATCGCATTGAAATGATTATAATGGTGCAATAGTTTTGTATTTCAAATTACCAAGGACTTGGTGAATTAAACAATACAAAGAGGTTATCTTACAGTTCTGTAGGGCAGAATTCTGACATGGATCTCACTGAGGTAGAATCAAAGTGTTGCTTGGCTGTGTTCACTTCAGGAAGCTCTAGGGGAAAATCCTTTTCCTTGCTTTTTCCAGCTTCTAGAATCTGCCTGTATTCCTTGGCTCATGGAATTCCTACCTCTGTTTTCAAGCCAGCAATAGCTGGTCAGATCATTCTCATGCTACCATCTCTCTGGTTCTCTGCAGCCTGAAAGGTTCTCCACTTGCCTCTCCACTCTATTTAAAAGTTGGTTTTAAGGACTTTGTAATTAGATTGGATCCACCTGGGTAATCCAGGACAGTCTCCATCTCAAGGTCCTTAACTTTAATCACACCTGCAAAATCCCTTTTACCATGTGATGTAATATCAATCAATGTACAGAACACCTACAATGCTCTAGAGATTAGGGTGTGGCATCTTTGGGGGCTATTGTGCTTATCACAGATTTGGTTCAAGTTCTGATATCTAGTAAGGCTAGTTTCTGACCTGCCCCATAACTGTTATTTTTCATGCTTTTCTTGCTATTACTCGGAACTTATTCTTTAATTTATGCTTTAAGAATGTTTAACAAATCTAGGGACTTCCCTGGCAGTCCAGTGGTTGGGACTTCACCTTCCAATGCAGGGGGTGCGATCCCTGGTCGGAGTCCCACATGCCTCGCAGCCAAGAAAAAAAAAAAAAACCCACAAAACAGAAGCAATATTGTAACATTCAATAAAGATTTTAAAAATCGTCCACATCAAAAAAATCTTTTAAAAAAAAGAATGTTTAACAAATCTAGAAAAAAATTATAGTTTTAGAATTGCATTAACTATTGGAAACTTATCTGCACATTTCCCAAATTTTGTGGACAACGTAAAATGCCATGTCTGTGCATTTTTGGCTCTGGGAATGATAAACAGAGGAGCGTCTTTGCACTTTATTATGATTCAAATCAATTGGAGAATAAATAAAACAAACAAACAAAAATGTGGGTGTAATTGTAACCTTAAGTTTTCATTAAAATGTGGAGTAGTTCCTTTTGTAAATCCTGAAGGTGTTTACTCTGTCATTTCTGGGGTAAAAGCGGAGAATGGGACTAAGCATACAAAACACTCTGCAGCCATACATATTCTTTTCCAAATGAAGTGAGCCATGCTTCATTTAATCTGACAGCTATGAGTGTGTGTGTGTGTGTGTAAAGATTAGACAGTATTTAGCTGTCACTCAAAATTCTGTCCAACTATGAGAAGTACATTTGTTTATTGGTTGAAAAAGTTGGACTAGCGTAATATCTTTGCCAAGATTAGAACAGAAAATATCTAGTCTTCTTAATAAGGTAGTATTATTTGTATACACACACACACACATAGATATACATATTGAAGCAGGATCTTTTTAAATTAAGTTGACAAGAATCCAGAGTTTCGTTAGGAGGTGTATTGGTTACCTCTTTTGTACTGCTGTGGATCCCCTGGCCTCACGTATCTCTTATTTCAGACACCACGGTAGTGACTAGTTCTGTGTGAGCTCTGACAGCTTGTTGCACACTCAACCTGGTTTCAGTCTTGCCCCTCTCAGTGACATTTGTGCAAACTCCAAATTCAGGGGCATTAGCATTTTGTGGGATGAGTCATTGACTAATAGGGTAAGGGAGCTGATGGGTAAATGTTTCTCCTTTTTCTCCTCAAAGCAGTGATAGACTCGCCCAAGGGGAGTAGTCCTCCTTGATGATAGCTCTCCAGGCCATGACTGCCAGTCTTCATGACTGCCTCTAATGCTCTTCTCTGCCTTGACACCTGAAGGATCTTTCTGGATAGAATTTTCTGATTTTATCATGGCCTTGTTGCCTATGCATTTGATATGCATTCTTTGGCTTGCTTTAATCACAGTCAACTGAGCAATGTCTTCTCTTCAAGCATCTTGAGACTCTCAACACATAACACTTTTTCCAGAACTTACTACCTAAAAGAAGAGACTCTTGAGGGTCTGCACACCCCTGCAAGTTCACCAAAATGCCTGTAAGACAAAATATGTATAGAAAACTAACTTAAAATTTCAATGGGAATGCTTTCAAAGTTCATGAGAAAGGGGTTTTACATTTCTGAATCTTTCTTAATCAAAATCCAGAGCATTTATTGACTCTAAACTAAGCTTCCAAGATATTTACTCAAAAATTGATATGCAAAGGGTTACCCAGTACCTGGTCTTCTTAAGTGTTACCTTCTGTCATTTAAAACTTCTGATGTCACATGAAGACTCCCAGAGTCTAATCATCATTTATCTCCTGGTAGACTTGATTTCCTCAGGTTTCTGAATCATTTCTAACCACTAAGTGAAGTCCTTAGGTGGGTCTTCCCTTAGGACGAATCAGGCCATTGAATGCATTACCCGTTGTTGCTTTAAACAGCTTCCTCTGAGCCAACAGCTTGACTGTACCTCACAGAGCACTTACTTGAGAGTACCTCAGCCCTCATTATTCCTGACATGCTGAGGAAATGTGTATTACCATTTTTTGAATCTGAAAAAAATCGAGCATCCAAAAGCATTTGATGAATTCTAGCATTTATAAAGAGTTTAGATTCCAAAATGAGTTTGTATAACTATTAATCATCACTGTCTACAAACTATTGTTGTGTATTCACAAAAAGACATTTTATAGGCACTAATAGGGTTTCAGGGATTTGGTTAGACATGCCCTCCAGGAGCTCATAGTCTCATGAAGGAGTTTACAGTCTATGAAATTGCTTTTTGCAATTGCCTGGAAACACCAGGTACTTTGATTTCTAATTCTTCCATTTAATTTAGGCTTAAAAGACATGAGAAAGAAGTAAATAAGTAAGCTGTTTTAGAATATCTTAGAAATGTATAAATTGTAGCTTGTAAAAAGTAAGTCATTTGAAGTTGTTGATCGTATGAAATGTCTACTAATTCCAAGCAGATTTTGGAGAATTCTCATTGCTTCAAGAGTTCTACATTACTTATTTTGGGGGAGTGGGATTTCACATCCATCAGCCTACAAATATAAATTAATTCCTTGTGTCAACATGGTTTCTACAAATGCATCTGTTTGTTCATTTATTTAGCAAATATTTAATTTCCACTATGGACCATATACTGCACAAAATGCCAAGGATTCAAGAGTGAACAGGGAAGAAATGGTCCCTGTTTTCATGGAACTTACATTCTTTTGGTGGAAAATTTCAGTAAATAAGCAAACAAATACAAAAAGTAATTATAAATTATGTAAAGCAAATAAAAGCGTGATGCATTAAGCAGTACCCGTGGCTATATTTTAGATAGGGCGTTTGGGAAAAATTCTCCAGGAAGGTGACATTTAAGCCGAAAAAGATAAGTTGAAATGAGACAGGCAAAATTCTGAGGAAAATATTCCAGAAGAGGCAGAGGAACACTAAGTGACATGTGGGACCTCTGCAAGTTGTGGTGCAGGGAATAGAAGCAATGTTAAGAGAATACGCTGGAGTTGGAAGCAGAGGCCAGATCTTGCAGGGCCTGGACGCCATGATGTGGAGTTGCCATTTTATTCTAAATGCAATGGGAAGCCGATGAAGAACTTTGAGCATAATTTATATTAATAGGGGTAATACGACCAGTTACATCGTTCTCTAAACAGGTATTAAAATACACAGAGCCTCAGCTCAGTGTAGATACCTCTTTTGAAAGTATGATTGAACAAATGTAGGTTTTGAGAAGTTGATGTGATAGATTAATACTTGACCAACAGCAGAAAGATCAATGGGTAATGAAACCAGCTAGGATCACAAGACTCCCAGGTCTGGGGACATAAACTCTAGGTCTGGAGAAAAGGAAATTCTCAAGAAAATACTAAGAAGGATTCCGTGCTGCTCAAACTCCATCCTTGATGAAAGGAGCAATGGGAAGAATTTAGAAGAGAGTAGTATTAAAAATTCTGTCTGATTAAAATTAATTGTTGGGGAACATTGTGAGAACCTGAGGAAGATACATCTTTTTTCAATTAGTTACAGCAAGAATGAATGCCCAGTTGGCCTGTGAGTGAAGTAAGGAGACACTAAGAAGCCAAGAGCTCATTATAAGTGAGAAAGATGACTGTGTGGTACCTATCCCCATACAATTTGAGAAGGCTTACATTGCATTATAATAGCTCTTTTAATCAGATTGTGTGCATAATTGAAAATATAATGTGAAGAATGGGGAGTTCATACTCCATTCCCAAGGTTACAGTCTAGAGCTCTTAGTAGGATTGTGTGGACCAGGGAACCTTCTGTTTGAAGATACTTCTGAAGTGTTCATCATGGATACAATGGCCTAAAAAAAGACAGCTGTGCATCGAAATCCATCAAAATCAAAGTCCATCAAACTCATTAACAGTCTCTTGTAACTAATGACCAAACAAATGGAGGCGAGGTCAGCCCCTCTGAAGAAGCCTTAGGGGCAGCAAGTGTGGGGCTGGGGAGACAATGAAGAAAAATGTAGAGAAAAAAATCAAGAAAGAGATAGTTCCAAGACAGCAAAATGGAAAATTAATGCAGAGAAACACAGAGACATCCCAAATGTAGGAAGATCTATGCAAGTGATTATGCAAATGAAGAGAAAGGGGTTAAGGGTTGAGGTTTCTTACAAGTGAAAATGCCCAAAGGCATTATCTCATGTCAATTCGGGGTTCATTACTAGAAAATGATTAGAATCAATGCTATGAAGTCAAGAGGTACCTTAATAGAGAATTTGGCTTATGAAAAACAATAACAGAATTAATGAAGGGGCTTTAACCTTTAAGTTCAATACATATTTAATTCTGTTTGTCTGGGCAAAACTTAAATATAAGGAAAGTAATTTATTGTTGAAGCCCTGTAAAGTGCAATGATTATTATGCTAATAAGACTGGATAAGTAAAATCTCTTTATAAATGTCATAGATTAAAAATGGATCGTGCTAATAATTAGAGCAATGACGATTTTATGATTTTAACACAGATCATTTTACTCCAGCTTTAATTATCTTTTCTAATTTAACAATTTTAGTTTAATTATGGGTAGTCATTTATAATTATTTTGAACTTCACAAAATTATTCAGGAGTACAGTAGTTTAAAGACTTACGCTAGATATTTAAAAGAAATTAATCTCACAATGCTGGCTGAAGGTTTTTCTAAAGGAATGGGCAGCTTAAAATTATGTAAGAGGGCTTTTATAAGAGGATGATTTGCATTAACAGTTGCTGCTCTTTTGGTTTTCTATCATGAAATGAAGGCTGATCATGTGTAAGTGGCTCTCATATTTTGAATCAGTTATCTCTGGTATTTGCAATTAGCGTACTGGTCACTTTATAGTTTCTCTCAAGTCTGAAATATTCAGATTAGATAGAAGAAATGGACTTGTTTGTGACCTATAACATGAATACTATATATTTCCAATATTTCACAGATAAACTTTGAAAGTAGTTCAATTTTATAAGTGAACCAGGTAAGGAAAGTAGGGCTGTCTGTGTAGTGTTTTGGGGAAGAGGAATATTTTATAATAGATTTTAAAATCCTCCTAATTTTACTGCCTAAATATTTCACAAATTATTTCCCCCACCTCACTGCCCCTTCTTCATCTACACTACAGCTGTCCTAATTCAGTCCCATGCCTAACCCTCTACATTCAGTTTCTCTCCTCCATTTTTGCCTGGGTATTACTTACTTGTCCTTCAATGTCCATCACAGTATGACGTCTTCAAGTACATCTTCCAAAACTCTCTTCTCAGTTTTGTGTGTTCCCACTAACAAAATCCTATTTTGATCGTGTTATCAAACCTTCAGGGAAGGGTAAGATTGACCTAAACTTAAGATAAAGTTAGATTGGCTAAACTTTGTCAATGATTGTTTTAGAAGAGGCAGGTTAACACCTAATTGTGGCCAATAAGGCATGAAAAGTCTGCTGGAGACTTTCTAGGGAAGGTTTATTTGGAGAGAAAGAAAGAGAGAGAGAGAGAATGAATGAATGGATGAATAGAAAGAGCAACCCTTCTTCAAATGCCAGACTGTTATGTCTAGATGTGATTGCTGGATCTGCTGCAGGATAAAACCAACTTAGAAAAACAAGAAATTGTTAAAAGAATCACAAAGAAGCTGAGCTGGAGTTTGCAGAGCTGAGAGCCTGTCCTACTGACAAGCTTCTTCTCATTTGATGTTATCAGTCTCTTTCTATTTAAGCCATTTGAGTTATTTAAATTACTTCCAATTGCTATACATAGAACTAACTACAGCTGAAAAGGTGAAATTACTGATGGCAGAAACTTGGGACATGGAATGACATGTGCTGTTTCTCTTTCTTTAAAACACTGCCCATACTCCCACCAAAGGGTAGCTGGAGATAAAGAAAATGTATCATAAACTACCAGATTTGATGTAAATCTAACCAGATATGAGAAGAAAGCAAACGTGGAGGTTTGGGGTAACTGAAAAAAACTGGTTTTGGCCTCATCTTGCTATTTCCTGATTTTTCAAAGGGTGACTTAGAAAACTGAGTGTGTTCATTTTCTATTGCTGTTAACACATTACCATTTAGTAGCTTAAAACAATACTCATTTATTATCTCATAGTTTCTGTGGCCAAGATTCTAGTCATGGCATTCCTGGGCCTCTGTTCAGTGTCTCACAGGGCTACAGGAAGGTGTTGGCCAGGGCTGCATTCTCATGTGGAGTCTTATTGGGGAGAATTCTTTTCCAAGCTCATTCGGGATGTTGGTAGAATTCATTTTCTTGTGGCTCTGTAACTGAGGGCTGTGGCTTCTTGCTGGGTGTCACTGGAGGCTGCCCTCAAATTTTACGGGTCACGTGCAGTCCCTTGACAGATTGGCCCTCTTCATGGGCAGTTCACATGATAGCAGCTTACTTCCTTTTTTTTTTTAATATACCTTTATTGGAGTATAATTGCTTCACAATGCTGTGTTAGTTTCTGTTGTACAACAAAGTGAATCAGCCATATGCATACATATATCCCCATATCCTCTTCCTCTAGAGCCTCCCTCCCACCCTCCCTATCCCACCCCTCTAGGTCATTGCAAAGCACTGAGCTGATTTCCCTGTGCTATGCGGTTGCTTCCCACTAGATATTTTACATTTGCTAGTGTATATATGTTGTTGCTTCTCTCACTTTGCCCCAGCTTCCCCCTCCCCTGTCCTGTGGCCTCAAGTCCATTCTCTGTGTCTGTGTCTTTATTTCTGCCCTGCCACTAGGTTCATCAGTACCATTTTTTTTGTTTTTTTAGATTCCATATATATGCGTTATCATATGGTATTTGTTTTTCTCTTTCTGACTTACTTCACCCTGTGTGACAGACACTAGGTCCATCCACCTCACCAAAAATAACTCAATTTCATTTCTTTTTATAACTGAGTAATATTCCATTGTATATATGTGTCACATCTTCTTTATCCATTCATCTGTTCATGGACCTTGAGGTTGGTTCCATGTCTTGGCTATTGTAAATAGTGCTGCAAGGAACATTGTGGTACATGACTCTTTTTGAAATATGGTTTTCTCAGGGTATATGCCCAGTAGTGGGATCGCTGGGTCATATAGTAGTTCTATTTTTAGTTTTTTAAGAAACCTCCATACTGTTCTCCATAGTGGTTGTAACAATTTACATTCCCACCAACAGTGCAAAAGGGTTCCCTTTTCTCCACACCCACTCCAGCATTTATTGTTTGTAGACCTTTTGATGATGGCCATTCTGACCCATGTGAGGTGATACCTCACTGTAGTTTTGATTTGCATTTCTCTAATAATTAGTGATGTTGAGCATCTTTTCACGTGCCTCTTGGCCATCTGTATTTGTTCTTTGGTGAAATGTCTGTTTAGATCTTCTGCCCATTTTTTAATTGGGTTGTTTGTTTTTTTGATATTGAGTTCCATGAGCTCTCTGTATATTTTAGAGATTAATGCTTTGTCCGTTGTTTCATCTGCAAATATTTTCTCCCATTCAGAGGGTTGTCTTTTCTTCTTGTTTACGGTTTCGTTTGCTGTGCAAAAAAAGCTTTTAAGTTTCATTAGGTCCCATTTGTTTATTTTTGTTTTTATTTTCATTACTCTAGGAGGTGGGTAAAGACAGATCTTGCTGTGGTTTATGTCAAAGAGTGTTTTTCCTATGTTTTCCTCTAAGAGTTTTATAGTGTCCCATCTTACATTCAGGTCTTTAATCCATTTGGAGTTTATTTTTGTTTGTGGTGTTAGGGAGTGTTCTAATTTCATTCTTTTACATATAGCTGTCCAGTTTTCTTAGCACCACTTATTGAAGAGGCTGTCTTTTCTCCACTGTATATTCTTGCCTCCTTTGTCATAAATTAGGGGACCATAGGTGTGTGGGTTTATCTCTGGGCTTTCTATCCTGTTCCATTGATCTACATTTCTGTTTTTGTGCCAGTACCATACTCTCTTGGTTACTGTAACTTTGTGGTATAGTTTGAAGTAGGGGAGCCTGATTCCTCCAGCTCCACTTTTCTTTCTCAAGATTGATTTGGCTATTCGAGCTCTTTTGTGTTTCCATACAAATTGTAAAATTTTTTGTTCTAGTTCTGTGAAAAATGCCATTGGTACTTTGAGAGGGATTGCATTGAATCTGTAGTTAGCTTTGGGTAGTATAGTCATTTTCACAATATTGATTCTTCCAATCCCAGAACATGGTCTATCTCTCCATCTGTTTGTATCATCTTTAATTTCTTTCATCAGTGTTTTATACAAGTCTTTCACCTCCTTAGGTAGGTTTATTCCTAGGTATTTTATTCTTTTTGTTGCGATGGTAAGTGGGATTATTTCCTTAACTTCTCTTTCTGATTTTTCATTGTTAGTATAGGAATGCCAGAGGTTTCTGTGCATTAATTTTGTATCCTGCAACCTTACCAGATTCATTGATTAGTTCTAGTAGTTTTCTGGTGTCATCTTTAGGATTTTCTATGTATAGTATCATGTCGTCTGCAAACAATTACTGTTTTACTTCTTCTTTTCCAATTTTTCTTCCTTTTATTTATTTTTCTTCTCTGATTGCCATGGCTAGGACTTCCAAAACTATCTTGAGTAAGAGTGGTGAGAGTGGACAGACATCATTGTTTTGTTCCTCATCTTAGTGGAAATGCTTTCAGTTTTTCACTATTGAGTATGATGTTTCCTGTGGGTTTGTCATATTTGGCCTTTATTATGTTAAGGTAGGTTCCCTCTGTGCCCATTTTCTGGAGAGTTTTTATCATAAATCGGTGTTGAATTTTGTCAGAAGCTTTTTCTGCATCTATTGAGATGATCATATGGTTTTTATTCCTAAAATTGTTAATATGGTGTTTCACGTTGATTGATTTGTGTATATTGAAGAATCCTTGCATTCCTGGGATAAATTCCACTTGATCATAGTGTAGGATCCTTTTAATATGTTGTTGGATTCTGTTTGCTAGTATTTTGTTCAGGATTTTCCCATCTATAGTCATCAGTGATATTGGTCTATAATTTTCTTTTTTTGTGATATCATTTTCTGGTTTTGGTATCAGGGTGATGGTGGCTTCGTAGTATGAATTTGGGAGTGTTCCTACCTCTGCAATTTTTTGGAAGAGCTTGAGAAGGATTGGTGTTAGCTCCTCCCTAAATGTTTAATAGAATTTGCCTGTGAAGCCATCTGGTCCTGGACTTTTGTTTGTTGGAAGATTTTTAATTACAGTTTCAATTTCATTTCTTGTGATAGATCTGTTTATATTTTCTAATTCTTCCTGGTTCAGTCTTGGAAAATTGTACCTTTCCAAGAATTTGTCCATTTCTTCATGGTTGTCCATTTTATTGGCGTGTAGTTGTTTGTAGTAGTCTCTTATAATCCTTTGTATTTCTGCTGTGTACGTTGTGATTTCTCCTTTTCCATTTCTAATTTTATTGATTGGTGTCCTCTCTGTTTCTTTCTTGATGATCTGGCTAAGGTTTTATCAATTTTGTTTATCTTCTCAAAGAACCATCTTTTAGTTTTATTGATCTTTGCTATTGTTTCCTTCGTTTCTATTTCATTATTTTCTGCTTTGATCTTTATGATTTCTTTCCTTCTACTGCCTTTGGGTTTTCTTTGTTCTTCTTTCTCTAGTTTCTTTAGGTGTAGGGTCAGATTGTTTATTTGAGATTTTTCTTGTTTCTTGAGGTGAGATTGAATTACTATAAACTTCCATCTTAGAACTACTTTTGCTGCATCCCATAGGTTTTGAGTCATCGTGTTTTCATTGTCATTTGTTTCTATGTAGTTTTTAACTTCTTCTTTGATTTCTTCAGTGATCTCTTGGTTATTTAGTAGCGTGGTGTTTAGCTGCCATGTATTTGTGTTTTTTGCAGTTTTTTTCCTGTAATTGATTTCCAATCTCATAGCATTGTGGTCAGAAAAGATGCTTGATATGATTTCAATTTTCTTAAATTTTCCAAGGCTTGATTTGTGACCCAAGATGTGATCTGTCCTGGAGAATGTTCCGTGTGCACTTGAGAAGAAAGTGTATTCTGCCACTTTTGGGTGGAATGTTCTATAAATATCAGTTAAATCTATCTGGTCTATTGTGTCATTTAAAGCTTGTGTTTCCTTATTTATTTTCTGTTTGGATGATCTGTCCACTGGTGTAAGTGGGGTGTTAAAGTCCCCTACTATTATTGTGTTACTGTTGATTTCCCCTTTCATGGTTGTTAGTATTTGCCTTATGTATTGAGGTGCTCCTATGTTGGGTGCATAAACATTTATAATTGTTATATCTTCTTCTTGGATTGATCCCTTGATCATTATGTAGTGTCTTTCTTTATCTCTTGTAACAGTCTATTTTATCTGATACGAGTATTGCTACTCCAGCTTACTCTTGATTTCCATTTGCATGTAATATCTTTTTCCATCCCTTCACTTTTAGTCTGTATGTGTCCCTAGGTCTGAAGTGGATCTCTCGTAGACAGCATATATATGGATCTTTTTTTTGTATCCATTCAGCCAGTCTGTCTTTTGGTTGGGGCATTTAATCCATTTACATTCAAGGTAATTATTGATATGTATGTCCCTATTACCATTTTCTTAATTGATTTAGGTTTGTTTTTGTGAGTCTTTTTCTTCTCTTGTGTTTCCTGCTTAGAGAAGTTTCTTTAGCATTTGTTGTAAAGCTGGTTTGGTGGTGCTGAATTCTCTTAGCTTTTGCTTTCTGAAAAGCTTTTGATTTCTCCATGAAATCTAAATGAGATCCTTGCTGGGTAGAATAATCTTGGTTGTAGGTTTTCTGTTTTATCACTTTGAGTATATCCTGGCACTCGCTTCTGGCTTGCAGAGTTTCTGCTGAAAAATCAGCTGTTAATCTTATGGGGATTCCTTTGTATGTTATTTTTTTTTGCTTTTCCCTTGCTGCTTTTAATATTTTTTTCTTTGAATTTAATTTTTGTTAGTTTGATTAATATGTGTCTTCGTATGTTTCTCCTAGGGTTTATCCTGTATTGGACTCTCTGTGCTTCCTAGATTTGGGTGACTATTTCCTTTCCCATGTTAGGGAAGTTTTGCACTATAATCTCTTCAAATATTTTCTCAGACCCTTTCTTTTTCTCTTCTTCTTCTGGGACCCCTATAATTCGAATGTTGGTGCGTTTAGTGTTGTCCCAGAAGCCTCCAAGAGTGTCTTCAAATCTTTTCATTCTTTTTTCTTCATTCAGCCCCTCGGCCGTTATTTCCACCATTTTATCTTCCAGCCCACTTATTTGTTCTTCTGCCTCAGTTATTCTGCTATTGATTCCTTCTAGTGTATTTTTCATTTCAGTTATTGTGCTGTTCATCTCTGTTTGTTTGTTCCTTAGTTCTTCTAGATCGTTGTTAAACATTTCTTGTATTTTCTCTATCCGTGCCTCCATTATATTTCCGAGATTCTGGATCATCATTACTATCATTACTCTGAATTCTTTTTCAGGTAGATTTCCTATTTCCTCTTCATTTATTTCTTCTTGTAGGTTTTTACCTTTCTCCTTCATCTGTGACATATTTTTTGCCGTCTCTTTTTTTGTGGTGGGTGGGATTGTGTTCCTGTCTTACTGGTTGTTTTGCCTGAGGCTTCCAGCACTGGAGTTTGTAGGCTGTTGGGTGGAGCTGGGTCTTGGGGCCGAGATGAGAACCTTCGGGAGACCTCACTCTGATGAATATTCCCTGGGGTCTGAGATTCTCTGTTAGTCCAGCGGTTCGGACTCAGAGCTCCCACCACAGGGGCTTCGGCCCAACCCCTGGCTCGTGAACCAAGATCCCTCAAGCTGCGCGGGGTGGCAAAAGAAAAAGAAAAGAGATAAAATGGAAAACAGTAACAAAGAGTACAAAATAAAATTAGGAAACTAACAGATATGTTAGAAAGAATATAAAAATAAAAAATATGTAGATGAAACAACAACAACCAAGAGGTAAAACAGACCCACAATAGTAAAAAAGAGAAGAAGAAGAAAAAAAAAGGTGGAAAAGACCTTGGCTGTGGGGGTGGGGCTTAGGCAGGGGTGGGTTTAAGCAGTGGGTGGGGCCTATTCTTAGGACCCACAGGGCTGGAAAAGGCCCTGGGTGTGGTGTGAGGTGGGACTTAGACTCCAGAAGGGCAGAAGGGGCCCAGGTGTGCTTCTGGTCTCAGAGGGCAAGGAACCAGGCATGGGAGCCCAGCAGGCTTTCCAGGCTCAACTGTGCAGAGCAGATTCCCTCCGGGCCTCTCCTGCTCCTCCAGGGTCCTGGAGGGCCCCTCTTCCCTGCCTCTCCTGTTCTCCCTCGGCCTCCCTCCTATGCCCCCAGGAACAACGTGGCCCGGAGGGGACCTCTGAGGGCGTAGCACCCGGCAGAGCCAGGCAAGCTTCCCAGGCCGATTGGGCAAGTGAAACGCTTGGCGCACTTCCCCTGATCATAGCCCCTGAGGGTCCCTTCAGGCGTGGAAACCCCTCCCCCCTCCCAGCCACCCCTCAGGTCCTGTCTGGCCGCTACTTCTCCTCCCCTCTAAGTCCCCTGACGTCCTACTGGTTTGTTTGCAGGTTCCTCCTATCTCCTTGGGTGTCTTGGTCCCCCACCAGTGTCTGGCAGGTGCCCTAGTTGTGAGGAGATGCAAACTGCGCATCTTCCCATGCTGCCATCTTCAAGCGTTTCAGCAGCTTACTTCTTCAAGTTCAGCAGGAGAGTCTCACTTGTGTCTACTAGCAAGACAGAGTCTCGTAAACATGTCATAACCTTAAGGGCATTACAATAAGTGAAATAAGCCAGAGAGAGAAAGACAAACACTGCGTGGTGTCACTAAATGTGGAATCTAAAATGAAAAAATGTCAAATTCATAGAAATAGCAGAAAGGTGATCACCAGGGGCTGGGAGTGTTAGGAATAGGGAGAGATTGGTAAAAGGGTACAAACTTTTAGCTATCAGATGAATAAAGTCTGAGGATCTAATGTATAACATGGTGACTCTAACTGGTAGCAGTGTATTGTGTAATTGAAATTTGCTAAGAGAATAGTAAAATGTTCTCATGCACACATAAAAAAGTAAATATGTGAGGTGATGGATGTGATAATTAACTAGATGAGGGAATAAGTTTACAATGTATACATATATCAAATCATCATGATGTATACTTTAAATATTTAAAATTTTTATTTGCTAATTATACCTCCGTAAAACTGAAAAAAATATATCACCACCTAATCATGAGACTTTTACCATATTCTGCTAGAAGCAAGTTACTGGTCCCACCCACTGTCAAGAAGAGGGACATATTCAGGGTGCAACACTAAAGAACGGAGATCATGTAGACCATCTTAGAATTCTGTCTTTTATAATGAGATACTTCAATAGACTAGAGAACACTATTTGTATTATTTGCTAGAAACAAATTGCATGTCACTCTACAGCATTGGGAACTAGGTTAGAGAAATGGGGAGAAAACTGCTTTATGTGACTATTCCTTACAAACATTGCACAAATTTATTCATAAAAGTTATAAGAATATATAACAAAAAAACTGCCTTTAAGCAAAAGTTGGATGTAATTATGTTGAATATTTTCAATGATGCTTATATTTTATAAATATGTATTTACATTTATCAAAACAAAATGAAAGAAAACAATACCATCCCTAAAATTCTTGAAAGATTAACCTTGCTGTTGTGCTGACCTGATTCTGCCTCATTTAAGCTCTGTCCTCTGCTGAAACAATTATTTTTATAACTTTATATTCAATGAGGAAACTTCTTTAGATTGAGACTCTGATGTTATAGCAGAGAGAATATTTTGAAATGGTTGAGAATAATGAGACAAAGAACAAAGGTAACTCTGTGGACCCAACACAACATTATCTCTGTAACATTTAGGGACTTGGTTTGTATTGAGATTTTAAATGGCAGAGAGAAGCTACAGAAGTAGTTTCTACTTCTACTTCCTGCTAAATGTCCTACCTAGTGATAAGCCCACTTAAACTAACAGAGCTTTACTAGTAAACTTTTGTAGGTCTCCTATTTAAAGAGAACCAGAGTGAACTCAGATATGCAGAATGCTTTTGAATATGACCCTTCCTCAAATGTGAACAAGTTTTATATTTTCACAATGAATTACCTTTGTTAAACGGTTTTATGATGAAATATGCTTATCCCAGAGGTGGCAAAAAATAATAATAAAAACAAAACAAAACATCAACAAAAATCATGTAATGCTTCTTAAGTCTGAGCTCTGATTTTGTGCTAGAAACTCTGGATTCTAATAAGAAAGCCCTGTATAATATTCCATTTAGTCCTTGCATTAACCTTATAGGGTAGATTCTATTACTATCTTCAATATCTGGATGAAGAAACAGAAAAAAAAATAAGAGTTAGATAACCTGCCTAAGGACACATAGATATTATCATATTCCAGACTAACCTGGGCCATCTGACTCCAGAGCTCACCAGCTGAACTGTGCTATTGTTCTTTCAGAGAATGGATATAATCTTCCCTGGGTCTGATTATATCCACTGTGAATAAGGGACAGGTTCATATAAATATGAAGGC
Source organism: Delphinapterus leucas (assembly GCF_059928025.1). Classification (NCBI taxonomy): domain Eukaryota; kingdom Metazoa; phylum Chordata; class Mammalia; order Artiodactyla; family Monodontidae; genus Delphinapterus; species Delphinapterus leucas. The sequence goes on along the minus strand of NC_143133.1, from coordinate 12,509,936 downwards.
ATCTGTTCCTTCAGGTGGTAGATAAAACTCTTTAGTAACTTGAAGTGTGTGACGTGTTGATCATGAGTGTATGGTACATAATCCTGAAATATTTGTAAGGTCTCAGGGAAATGTACATCAGCAATTTTTCTATTTCTGTATTAATGGAGATATTAGGAAACTTATGCTCATGTTGATAGAAAGGGATATAAATGCAAGCAGATTGGAGAATAATGAACAGGATATTAAATATTAAAGGGACTAATTTAGACTATATTGTTTGAAGGTTTCTCTGAGTTGTAATTGGACTTGGACATTGGCTAGTGCTATGGAGTGAAAGAATGAGACCATGAAATGAATAAAGTAGAAGATTCTGTGAGAATCTGCTGCCAAGTTTTTCTCTCTCTCTTCTATATACGCTTAAGATTAATCACCTATAGATTAAGAGAGATTCATATTGCTAGCAATAAATTAAATATTTCCAGAACTGCAGTTGGATAGGAAAATTTTCCAAAGAAATTGTTCAGCATGGTTTAGAGAAAACCTCCTTTGGGGTGAATTTCTCTCTTATCATTGGATTGCCTGTCATAATGTAGGCACAGTTTACAAGTGAAAATAAAAATGCATTTCGCGACCTCTGAAGAGTGTTGGGAAAATGCACTGCCATTTTGTATATAGCTTTCGATAAGAAATGTGAAAGGTATTTTGGACTTGTCCAAAAAGCAATCTTGAAACTTCAAACAGGGTTAACAAAAATGTCTATGCTATTGAGGGTGTCCCCCGAACTGCAGCAAACTGACAGTTTCTGTGCAGTTTTGCTGTCTAGAAAAAAAAAGTCAATGCAAATAAGGAAATTTTCCTACTAGCAGTAGAGACATTTAAGGACAGAAGGATTAGGGATGTGTAAGGCTACTAAAAGATACTTACTGAACCTTAACTTTCAGTTTTCAGTATTTTCTGTTTATTTTCAGAATCTTTGTAACTGACTTCAATTTTTTGGTCAATAAATCTAAATTGTAAGAATTAGGCTCTTTGATTACTGAAATATAACCAAATAGCCCTTGATTTTTTAAATACAAAAGGAATTTATTTTAATAGGCTAAACAGTACAAATCATTTTTTAATGCATTGTATATCGATGAAGCTACTGGGGAGGGTTCGCAACGTAGGTTCATAGCCAATGGTATTTTTTTCTTCCATAGCCATTTTCTATTGGCAAATAATGATGTTGCCTATTTGTGTTGAAAGGAGGTGAAATGAATATTGTAAGATTTACTTTCCTGTACCCTCTAAGTGCTAAAATGCTGCTTTCTCATGAGGCTTTCTGTTACACAGTTTGTGGCACAAGTTTATCACTGTTTCTCTCCTAACTCAAATAAAACTGTTTCAACTTCTTCATAAATATAATCCTGCCTGCTTAAATATGAGAGAAAAAAGAGTCTTTTAAGGACAGGCTCAGTATTTTTCCTTTGGTGTTAAAAATGTAGCAATTATTGGGACAAACAAAGGGACAAACAATACCAGTTGATTAAATGAGTTTCCTATTTAAGTTATGAAATCTGTTTCTATCGAGGGACATCTGAAAGAAATAAACGGCTTTTGAATAAAAGCAAGGCAAATTCTCTCTCATTACATAATTAGGTCAGTGTAGATTTACTCTTTGTTTTGTGTCTCATATGGATTCTGGAGTACTTTGGCCATTATGGAAAATTTGTCTTGAGCTAATGGAAGTATAGGTCTATTTTTATACTGATAATAAATTCAGCTATTTTGACATTCGGATTGGTAATTAGACAAATTATTGTGAGTACATTAACAGTTATACAGTATTATCAACAAAAGGTGTATTTGTTAAACACCCGATTTTACGTTTCTGAATTTTCCTCTTTAATACCTGGTATTCAAATTAAAAGGATTTCGGTGTAACTCTGTGTGTGTGTGTGTGTGTTTTAAAAACAAAGGCGGAAATAAAGCTTTGCCTAAATTTATTTCATAAAAGTATCATTTGTCCTTTTTCACTCTGAGGACATCTTATTACTCTGAGATTTTATTACTTCTATATAATTTACATTTCAGTATTTTTCAAATTAATTTACTGGTTCATAATTCTTGACTTTCTTAACTTCTAAAACTTTCCTCTGTTTTACTAATGTTTTTCAGCCACTCACAAGAATGGTTACTTCCCAGGTCTATTAATATTTAATATGGCTTTATGTACATGGCCTCAAACTTTGAAATCCCTGTCTCTCACCACAGCCTTTTATCTCCCCCTGCACTCAATCAGCCCCTTACTTCAACTGAACACATGTTTTGCCCTTAGGTTCACCTCTTGTCTGTTACTGATCATCCTAGTGTAGAGTCTCCCATTGCTCATTTGTCCTCTAAACTACATCCCAGTCTTTTTACTTCCAAACTCACAAATACCTTAAAATTCCACCAAATTGTCTGCTTTTGATTGTAAGTTCCACCATTTGCTGCTCTGTTCCTTTAGCCAAGGTAGTTAATTTTTCAGTCTCCCAGTTCATCTGCTAGGTGGGAGTTATAAAATACCTCTCTCCTAGGCTTGCTGTGAGGAGTAAATGAGATTACACTTGTTAGGGTGGAACAGCGCCTGGACCATACTGCTTGACACATATTGATATTATTTCGTTCCTTAACTCTTAACTTGACAAGTCACAAACTTGGGTAAATTCTGCTGCCCATTTTCTTATTACTTATGAATCACTGAGTGTTGTTGCCGTGTGATCTTATATTTTAGCTCTGCCACGAGTTACTGTTAAAATGTTATGTAATATGTATTTTTATATAGGACAAATATAGATCATAATGTTTATCATCCAAATTGGGACACATCTGGGAGAAAAGAAGGTGCTATTAGCATGACTCTGATTCTGTCTTTGGCACAATGTTATCCTATTGTTATAAGAGCAAAACTGGGTGATAAATATGCTCCATGGTCTATTTTTGTAACTTCTTATTAGCTAATGTTGGGGAGGAAAAATAATTTTCCCTCTACCCTTCTAGGTTCTTGACTGAGATACCCCCTGTGATAAACAAGAAATGAAAAGGAGAAAAATAAGTTAAATTAAGTATGTATTGGGGCCGCAAAATATGAGAGCCTCTGACAGTTAGGCTGTTGAGGTTTTTATATGCCATCCTGAGCTTAGGAGAAGAGGGTAGGAGTCTGGGACTTCAAAGGAAAGGAAGACAATTCACAGGAAGGTGGGAAGAGCAACTGTTTAGTAAATAAGTGATTGTCATGCCGTGCAGAGACAAAGGGACACCAAGAGAAAGGTGGACAAACAGGCCTTGCTAAGTTCACCCCCGTTTACTACACTCAGCTCATATGCTTTGCTATTATCTCTGATAATAGCTCTGTTCTTGCTACAAGCCGTCTAAATCTTTTAGGCACTTAAGGAAATGATAAAGAAAACTTCCTGAGTTTTCTCTTTCTTAAAAATATTCAGTCCAAAATAATCCTTATGCCGAGTGAGACATATTTTGGGGTGGTAAATTTTGCTCCCCTACACTATCTTTCTTTTTCCTTTTAAATTAAAGAGGATATGGGCAATATGGCTGTTCAGGCTGAACATATAGGTCGTTGCAATGCAAGTGACAGTCCACACCTAAGTGGTGAAGTCGCCAAGGAGAGTTTATTAGTGGGATCTTACCTACACTGCCCTGTGGAATGTTCTTTTCTAACATGATCTTCATGGAGCTCTAGTCCATTATATGTGCTGTGTACATATCCACTTTCCCTCCACGATGTTTAGTTGATAAAGACCGTCACTGGTTTCAGAATGTGGCCTCAATCACTCCACAGTCACTGTATTGATAACCACTTTGTCTGACCCCTTAGTCACATCTGACTTATATCTTTAAGCCTCCCGCTTCTCTGGTCATTTCTCCTTGACTTACAAACGTGTTCAAGTTTTCTCTATCTTAAAAAATATTCAAATTGTTATTCTTTATTTTTCTATAATCTAGTGTCATACTTTGGGAGAGTGGTCCACGTTCATTGTCTCTACTACTTCATTTTTCTCTCACTCTTCAACCGTATGCAAACTGGCTGCAGAGCTCCCTGCCTTAGTCCAGTTCAACTTCCTGGGTTTTCATCCTACCCAATATTTACTGAACTCATATGGTGGTTGGTGATGTTGATCATTAGTTGCATGAGGACGACTCTTCTCATCTCATCCTTGGATTATGTAAATTTGAATTTACCTTTCTCTTCTTACCTACATTTCCCCCCCTCTTTTTCCTGACTATGTTAAAGCAGACAGTTAGCTAGATATGAGCAGAGAAAGGATGGCAAGGGGCAGATGGCAGGAAACCACACAGCTTGTAAACGATGGGGGTCCTCGGACAAAGCAAGGCAGGAACCTCCAGACTGACAGGAAAACACACATTTTGGGGTGATAAGTGTCCTAGAAGCAAAGAAAGGTTGGAAAAGGCGGGAATCTCCAGCGTCTGAATGTAACCTTTTGCTCACTATGCTCTCATTACAATAAAACTAGCCTTGCAGATAAGAAGTACCCATCAGGCACTGACACCATGACACTTCCGATCAAGACTAAATAAGGACAAAAATTCTTCCTCCCCTTGAGAAGGTGGAACTGGGTTGAAAATCAGGGAATACGACTCGGAAATCTCTCCCTCCCCAAAGAATATTCTGCCCCTTCATTTCTACACCCCACGTAACTGGCTTGCCAAAGAAACTCAGGGCAGCTACCCACCTGAGACTGCCTGTTCTCCCCTTGAGAGTGTACTATCGCTTAAATATGTTTTTGCTTTGCTTTCTTGACCTCCCTGTCTCATATCTGAAGTCTCTGAATTCTTTCTGCCACAAGACAAGAACACGCTCTCTGGTATCATTTACATCTTCTCTTCTTAGACATTCAGAGCTTGTCATTCTCCTGTATTGTTTCTCTTAGGGAGGTCAGCCACGTCAGTTATAACTACCATATTCATTCAAATGAATCCAGTTCTGTATTTCTGGCCCCAATCTCTCCATTGAAATCCAAACTACTGGAAGTCACTATTTTGATATTCTGGTACCTCCTATTTGGTTCTTCCAAACTTCATCTTCTGGGTGTTATATTCACATTAATGGCATCATTATTTATTTAACAATTTATTCTCTCAACGTTAGTCATTGTTAATTCTTCCTGTTATTCACTACATCTCACATGTTTTGATTACCAACTTATTTGTTAATTTAACATCCATTTATGCAACAAATATTTATTATTTCTTTTTTTTTAATGCATGATACAATGGCAAATAAGAAAAAGTTTCTGGACTCATGGAACTTTCATTCATGTGGGGAGAAGACATAGTAAACTAACAAATGAATATATAAAAGCTGATTTTTGGATAGTGAAAGCTAGTGCAAAGAAATTGAGACAGGTAAATATGTTAGGGAGTGGCTGAAATGATGATTTAGATGATCAGGGAACATTTCATTAAGTAGATGACTTTGCAGGTAAGATCCAAATGATTCAAAAGAGGTACATATGTGAAGATCAAAATGAAGAGTATTCCGGGGAGAGAAAACAAAGTATAAAGTCCTTAAGTTTGGACTAGACACCGTATTGTACGAGCCAAAGGAGAGAGAGCATGGCTAAAGCCTCGCAAGCCAGGGGCAGAGTGCCAAAGAGGTTTAGGGTGTGCACAGGGCTAAAGTCAGGTAACATCTTTGAGTTCTTAATTATAAGAGTTGTAGACAAAGAGGTGTCATGATCTCATTTATGCTTTGAGAAGATGACTTCGGGTTCTTATATATAAAATGAAGTACAGGCTAACAAAGAAGCTGTGAGGCGTTTGAAGCAGCTCGATTGATAGTTGGTGGTGACTTGCCTTAGAGTGGTTACCAGTGGAGATGATTTTTTGGATATATTTTGGAGTTAGTGTTCACAGGCTTTAATGATAGATGAGGAAGAAGAACACATAATGGGCTCAGTGGTGGTGACTTTAACTGAGATGAGAAAGACTAGGGAAGCAAAGGATGTGGGTATTAATTGAGTTCAACTTTTAGGTAATTATTAAATATGAAATTGTTAATGCTAAGTAGGCAGTTGACAGAATCTGGGGCTCAGAGGAATGTTGAGGCATAGAAAAGAGGAAATTGTGGTATCATGGAAGCCAAGAGAATAGTGTTTCCTGCAAGCCCGATGCTGTCAAATTAGGTGGGAACATTGTATCTGCCAACATAGAAGCCATATGCCACTTTCCTGTTTCAGCTGACTGGTGGCCATAGATGCCTAACCAGAGTGGGTAAATGTAGTGTAAGTGCCTGACGTTAAGCTTTTTGAGTCCTGAGGCATCCATTTCAAAGATATCTTTCTCAAATAAAGATACTGCGAGCTGCATGACACAACTACTAGTAAAGGAACTAGATAAGAAACCAGGCTGCCCCAGCAATGAAATTCCCCTTTTAGAAAGCCCTGGTTTACCTAGATAACTGACCATTTGAATGACGTCACTTGTTCCTTCCTGTGCTTTAGTCCTAATTCCTGCTCTTATGTTTTAAATTCACCAATAAAGAGTAAACCCACAAAACCCTAGGCACCCCACTCTCAGACCCCAATAAAGGCAGAAACCAGGTTCCCACTCTCTCTTTCTACCCATAACCTCACTGTGTGGCCCCAGATGTGCCATGTACCCTTCAAGACTTGTCAATAATATATCTGTTTGTACCCCAAAATTCCCTGATGGTTGTTGCTGAGCGGTGTTTTGTAATGATAAGAACCACAGGGGCTTAGCTCTGGAGGGGGAGATGTCTGTGGAGACTGGCCACAGTTATAGGGGCCCAAGTGAGTGCCCCCCAGGACATTTCTAGCCCATAGCATTATCAATAGACTGGGACCAACACAAAATGGTAAAGAAAGACTATAGGTAGAAAATGGAAACTACAGATTTTATGCCAAAATGACCCTGCATACTATTTCCTCTTTCTGCTTATCATTACCATTTCCTTTACCCTTCTTCATGCCCTATTGTTTATCACTTGAACCTTTGAAACAATCTCTGGACTACTTTCTGCTTATGAAGTTTATGTCTCCCCTCTCCAGAATGGCTCTTCATTGACCAGGGTCATCTTGAAGTGTGACAGACTATCAATTGTCCAATGGAGATTTGATAATTTTCTATGAATATAAAAAGATGAAAACTTTTGTTCACATATATTTCATATATTTGAAATTTGAGGTTAACTATTTTTCATAGAAATTCTATTACAGCCATAATAATTATTAAGATTTTGATAATGGACTATAAGTATTGTGCTGGACAGTTGGTCTAGGCTAACATTCATTTAACAGGCAGTAATTTGTCTTGACTGAGGTAGTTTCATATAAATTGCATTTTATTAATTAAATTTGTTAAATTTGCATTTTTATTGTAGCTGGGATATTGCTTTATTTTATCCCCAATTCACATAAAAGGATCAATAGCTTAAAAGTCACTCATTAAAGCATGAAGGTAGTAACAAAATAGGATCATAAATACTGTAACACAGAATAAAGTCATAAATATAAACATTGACTAGGACTTGTAATAAAATATTGAACGTGAATTTGTTCTTAGAACAACACTTCTGAGCATGTAATAATTTCATAAAGGCAGCAGCAGAAGAAAATTGCAAACAGGAATTTCAAAGAAGATCACGTTAAATTAGGTTTGTTAAACTGGTAACCATCTATACAGAGTGGCAGTGCCTAAACTGTTCTGAAGTTCTGACAAATGGTTGCATGGAGGCGTCACAGTTTATGTGCCAACTGGAAACAAAACATAGTGAGCTCTGTGGTAAACAGTTGAATTTATGTCTGAAAGGTGAAAATCATCATTTTCCGTGTGAAATTAATTAATTAGATTCAAATAGGTTCAAATAGTTCAAATAGGAGAGAACAAAGTGAAACTCAGCTATCAAAGTTTATCATTGCAAGTTTTAGTCTGTATAATAAAAAATATGTATAAATCATGCCATTTTTTAAAGAGCTTCACAAATCAGTAAATGATAAATATGCTCATGTGAGGGAAAGCAGAACAGACTATAGAAAAAATACACTTGTCAACTGATATGGTATGTCTGCATAATATCGTGAGTATGCAGTGTGGAAGAACTGTCACCATCCAACATACATGCCATTATCATGTTCTTTATCCGTGGAAAGAACACTGATGTATAAAGTGCATTTGGTCTCTGCATATAAGAGAGAAGTGTTCAACATGTTTTGTTTTGTTTATTATTGAAAAATCATGATACAGGAGAGGAGTTTTCTCATTTAATTGAGGACTATTTTATGAATTGAATGGAAGTGGCTATACTGCGGTGCCAGTTTATGCACAATTTTATTCTCCAAATATCTGTGACTCTAAAGAAATCCCCACTGATCTTAATCCACTGTTGAATAAGACAGAGAAAACTGTAAATAAAATCAAATTATGGTCATGTTGTCTGTATGTTTTTAGTGTGCTCTCCGAAAAAATAACAAGTCATGACTGCTTTTCTATTCTGCTGAACCCTGACTCTGAAAGGTATAATGAGTTTGAAATGAGATTAGGAAACAAAGAACATTTATTCATGACACTGAAAATGCCTTTAAAGACCATTCTTGAGATTTCAAGTATGTTGTTCAGTGATTTATTTCAATGATACCAACTTATTTATTACCAACTTATTTATTATTATTTATTCCTCTTTCTGAGGAACTAAATTTGGTATATCTGGGGTACCTAGAACCTATCACTTAATGGCCAATATATGTCTACTTTAAAAATTAAGTGTAAATATAAAGATTTCTCAAGAAGAAAACTATGATGCAAATGGCTAGTTTGCAAAGAGTTTAGTTCCTTCAGAGTAATATTTTCTTCACTTACTGATGAAAGAAATTAATGATTTAATCAGCATATATTTGTTTTCTTAAGTCATACATGCCTATATGCTGTAGAAATACCTAAATGCACCCAAAGAATGATTTGGGCACTTATTGCCACAATCTAAGTTGAATCACTCAACCTTGAAGATATGATTGTGATATTTTTCAACTTGAAGTCTAATGGGGCACTGAAAATAGTCTTAGCTTAGAAATAGTCCGTAAATTCTATCCAGATATCTGCTAACCAGTTGACAGGATCACCAAAAACTAGCTGCTATTCCTGGTGAACGATATTTATTTAACAGAATGAAAGACTGGAGGGATATTCATTTCCACTAATATAGGTAACTATTAGATTGCGCCATATGAATCAATAATGTTGAACTGTTTTGGACTGACAAAAAATGGACATTTTATATGGCTCAACCTAATAGATAATATGAAAACCCTTCAGCTTCAAAACATTCAGAAATACTGGATAAAATACAATAAAATACTTTAAAATATATACTTTCATTAACAAGGGAATAAGAAAAATCCTGAGAAGTTATAAAGCAAAAGAAAGCTGATGATATGCATGAAAAGTGGGAGATGAAGCTGTGGTTTTTCTGGGAGTGTTTGTTGATGCAGGTCACCCGTATGTGTGGTTTTCCACATCCCCGCAGGGACAGGGCACAAGGCTTTGGTTAGGAAGAGAATTGGCTAAGACTGTATGAAGTCAGAACCCTTGAACTTCCCATCTAAGCTCTCAGAGGAAAACAATTAAAGATTCTGAGGGTTTGTAACCAAGTCCTTGCCTTCATAAAGTTAGGCTTTCAATGTATGCTATCAGAGAGGCCAAGGACATCTAAAGCCAACAAATGAATTCTCTGTTATTAGTGCTCTAGCACTGAAAGAAGCAAATGTGAATACTTTCTGGAACAAAGCACTCACAATCCAGGTTGCACAGGGTTCTCAGAGAAAAAGTTCTTGTGAAAAGGAAGCCACAGCCCCAAATAACATAAAATAGCCATGATAAATAATAATCAGAATAGATAACCAACAGCTAAATTAAACATAGAGTTATTAGTTAATGAAATGATAAGATTTAAAATATAAGTACGTTTAAGCATCTTAAAAATGAAATATGGAGTTGAAAACACAAGAGACAAAAAATAAAAAAATCACAACAAAATTTAAAAGAAGCCAAAAGAACATATAGAAATGAAACATGTAATCATGAGAAAAAAGCAATAGAAGAGCTAAATGGCAGATTCGATATAGCTATTGGAAAAGGTGCAAGCTGGAAATGAGAAGAATACATTTCTCAGAAGGAAGCATAGAGAGTTAAAGAAATAAAATAAAATGAAAGCAATCTTTCATTTCAAACATGGAAGAACGAATGAGACAGACCAACATATTTCTAATTAACAAGGACGAGTGAATACAGGGAGTAGAATAGAGGTAATATGAAAGATGTAACTCCTGCAAATTTTCTGGAGTTGAAGAAAATCTTGGTATATCATGTTTGTGAGTCATGGTGAATCCCAACCAGGATGAATTAAAACGAAAAAATCCACATATAGACACACTTTAATGAAATACTGAGTATTCCAAAAAAAAAGTATGTAATCACACTTTTTAAAAAAGCAATCACATAAAATATTACTTACAAAGATTAACTTAGTGCATTTACTAACATCAATAGAAACAGATGACAGAATGAATTAAAATACTAAGAGAATATAACTAGCAACTTAAAATTTTATATCTAGTCATTAGCTGAATTTAAGATCCAGATAAACCTATTAAGGAAATGGTAGTTAAATAAAGAACATTCTAGAAAAAAAAAACACCATGTGTTTTGAATGCAAATAAACTCTTACCAAAACGCATACTAAATGTTATACTATGAAAAGAACGAAACCAAGACCAGAAAGAAGGAATAAGATGTAGATAGAAAGGTGAACAAAGAAACAGGAAATAATGGGTTAAATAATCAAATATTGTTTGGGTGAAATAATAATGATGATGATGATGAATAATTTGGTCCAGATTCAGAAGGGTCTTAGATCCCACCTCTCAATGGCATCTTTAACCTGTCGTAAGTGGGATGGGGTCTAGGATAACGATTAACATTACGGGTGTCTTGGTTTGTGATCCCAAAGAAGCAAACAGGCAGCAAGGATTTGGGATTGGCTAGTTGGCTGGGAGGTAATTCTAGAAAACAAAAGTAGAGAAGTGGCAAATTTAGATAGGAGACAGTCAGTAAAGAGTGCATCAACAATTACGTTACCACTGTGGGCAGCTGGAAGTTAATCTTTCTGAGGAACTACAGAAAACAGTGTAATACACACACACCTCAGATTTTTTTCCACCTGGAATGTAAGGAAGCTGAGGTATTTATACACCAACTCCTGTCAAGTCCCTGGTTGAGAACCGCTGGACATGGGGACATTAATTCCCCAGAACTTCTGGCTGCCTTTCATGAACACAATCAGGACAGGTTCCGCTGGACAGAGAAAGCCCTCAGCAAAGAAATGCAGGCACTGGAATTGAACAGTGCAACACCAAAGAATAGTTTTTCGTTTCAATTTTTAAACCAGAGTCCTCTCTTCTTTCTAGCTTCTGCCATATAACTAACAGATTACACTTTGTCTTAGAATCCAAGCTCTTTTTTTTTTCCCCTCCACTCAGTGAGGATTAAGTTTTTTTCTTTGGATTTTCTGAAAGCAAAAATAACAATCAAACCATCTTTTACTTAAATAAGAGAAGACTGATAAATTTTTCTACAGGATACTTTACCACAAGTTTACTTAAAGGTAAGGCTGAGAGGAAGCCCCTCTCTCCCTGCTGTCATTTCCTACAGTCAGCCTGAATCCAATACCTAACTGCCAGTATACAGTCAAAAAGGAGGACTCGGAAGTTAGTGTTCTGGTAGTAAGGTGACTTACAAAGACATCATTCACAACTCTGGGAATCACAAACATCTGATTTTGTGAGTTAGTTTTATATCAGCTTCAGAATTGGAAAGAAGCTACACACAGTGATTCTTTGCCATTCATTTGCCATTTAGTTATGAGGCTGAGCATGTGATAAGAAGCAAGGATGTCTGGTGAAGTCAGCTGTAGAGTGGACTTCAGTCGACAAGGAAAATCTGGTGTTGGAGGCTGGTTTGGAGCGCTCTTGAGCATCACAGTCAGGGCCTGGGATATGACTGAAAAGGGGTATTATATTTTTCTTCCAAGAAACACCATGTTAGATTAACAGTGAATCATGTTACTGATTTTCTCCTAAGATACTCCTTCATTGTATCAGGCTAAGATTCAAGAACATTTCCCTCTTTTTCAAAGCTCACTTCCAACACTTCAAAAATAAGATGTGCCATTTTGTATGTTCAGCATGTCACTTGCTAAGTGCGTGTATGTGTATGTGTGTTAGTCACAAATCTTTCAGTTGAAAGTGATAAAGATGCACTCAAACTTAAGAGACCAAAAGGAGAATTTATCATCTCACGTAATTGGTTGTGGAGGAGAGCTGTCTAAGAAATAAACCTTACTTAGGCACCACTGGGTTCTGGGCTTCAAACGATGTTATGAGGCTACTCCTTTCACTTTCCTCAGAGTTGGCTTCATTTCCAGGCAGTCTCCCCCCATATTGTGGCAAAGATATCAGGCCAGTACTAGCTCTAGGCTTCTATTTTCCTCACACTGACTGTCCTAGTGAAAAGAGAGCCTGTTATCCAACTGTTCAAGAAAAAGTCCAGGGCAGGGCTCTGATTCCTCAGCATGTCTGCATCTCTTAACCATCAATGTGGCTAGGGAGACGGGTTTCTTTGATAACCAAAGACTAGCTCATCTGCTTGACTTTGTATTGGTGATGAAAGGATTTCGCCCAAGGAAGAACTGTTCAGTTAGCCGAAGAGAGGTGAAAAGAAAGCATCATGGGAAGTCAGTAATTCTGCATTGCTTAGAAGATAAAGGGTATGCATGTGAAAGAAACTATTTGAAAGTGGAATTCTAGACTAAAATAGAAGGACATGTCTTCATCAGAGTTTAATACAAGCAAACAAAAGACCCAATCTTTTCAGTAGAGTATCCTTTTGTATACTTAGTTGAGAAGTTCTCATTCCAATAAATTTTGCATATAATCAAACCACTTTTATCTCTCCTGCAGTTAATTGAAACAGAAGCATACATCATTGTCATGACACCTATAGGTAATTTCTATAATGCACATTATTGATTGGGTTTTCTAAATCTGCTTTTACACCTTAAAGCTGAGTACAAAGGTGATTCTGACAACAATGGGAATAAAATCCTTTAAAAGCAGTCTCGTGGTCACACATATTATTTTATTGTAATGGGATTCTCTTAATATCAATATATTTCTGTAAATCGCCTTCTCAGTTCACATGATCAAAAGAAAATAGAAGGCAAATATAGTCCCCCAGTAGTTAATTAGCACATAAATAATTGTATTTGAAAACAGAAGGCGAGAAAGAGACATGCTATTTTCTTACCATTTCAATGCCTTTGGACTCTATAAACTTGTTGTATATTATACACATAACAAGATTAACTTCAATTCATACATCTCTGATTTGTTATTTTTCTATACAATAGATGAATAAAAACATTATTTTAGGCATATAAACATACACATATAGTGGCGCACTGTTAACATATATTTGTGTGTATACAGACACACACACACACACACACACACTTCCCATGCACGTGTTGAGCGTTGTCACACATTCTCAGCCCAGGAGAGGTGGTGCAGCAGGCAAAAGGTATCCGTTTGGCCACTGAGCATTAGAGTTGTGCTGCAAATGCTCTCAGCCAAATAGCACTTTTCTAGACACTGAGCAGAGCGTATTCTCTGATGCATTGTTTTCCCACTGCAGCTCTCTGTCATTTATTTTGTTCTCTGAAAAACATCCCTGACCCAAAATGAAAACACATCAAGAAATAAAATAAGATGTAAATTTGATAGTGCAAATCTGTCCAACGATGCACAGAAAAGGTCTGACTGAGGTTTAAGGTAACTTGAAAGAGACAGTGTAGTCTACTGAGCATGAAATGAGCGGTTGGTGAGTGTTTGATGGCAATTAGTTGGCATTATGAAGGGAATCATAAGCATCATTATAGACTGGTGAATAAAATAACAATTATTTACATAATAGACGGAAGAAATACCAGAGGCATGTTGTGATTTCAAGGTATTCGGAGAGAATAAAAAAAGATTTCTAGTACCTAGAGGATAACCGCCCCAAGAAACCAACAGTGCTATATATGTCACTGAATCAGTATTTCCAGGAAAGCATCCTCTCACCCTGTCAGTTCAAACCCAATTGTTCTTATTTATTTAGAGGGAATTCAGAGATACATGAGTGAAAATATAAAGAAAAATTATTTCTAAATGTCAGAATATATAACCACAAATCAGAATACTTTTTCTGGCTTACACATAAACATATGAATACTTATTTCTTAATAATAACTTACATTATTAGTATATGTTTTATAATATATGCAATGCCTTATACCATTACTAAGTGTATGCTTTTTGTGAGCCACTTGATATTTTCAAAACACTGAAGCAGAATTCTTTTCACAGAAAAGCTATTTGTGAATACCTTGTTAAAATGACCATTTGCCTCATTCTTCTTTAATACATTCTTTATAGAAGCTTTGCTGAAAGCAAAGTAAAACTATAAATGAGCTTTTTTTTATAATAGTGTTAATTACAGTCACACTGTGTCTTGGTTTAATGCAGCTACAGAAATTCTTTTCAGTGGCAGCAAAAGAGCAAAGAAATGAAAGCAGGGACTCCCTAGTCTGCATCTCCTTTTCCTCCTTTCAATTTTTATGAAAACGAAGTATCACTTTAATCATAACTTTATTATTTATCCTTAATCAAACACAACTGTAATTTCTAATTATTATTCATCTTAATAATTAATGAAATTACATTGGGAGAGTTTCTGTAATATGTACAGACTGCTCTCAAACTGTCCAATATAATTACTAATGAAAAAAGAGCCATAATGAAATGGAATTTCACAAGTGTTTTGAGTTCACGTGCACACAAGGGGGATGCCGTGGATCATTGGCATTAGCTAATGATAACCTGAGATCAAAGGCGGAGCCCTATGGAGCTCCAGCTTTCAAGGTAGCATAATAAGTCTGAAATGTCAAATGAAATCTTCCAAAAATGAAATTTAAACTACAATAATGGCCCATCCAAACTGTCAAGCTGGCTATCCAAGTGATATGTATATGATTGATGATTTCTAAAGCTCTAAGAAAGTGAAATAGTTCTAGACAAAAGGCCAAAAGCAAATTCTTAATTCCAATGACAAGAAAAGTAAATTTACGAGAGCTGTCATGTGGTTTACCTCGTGCCATGCCAGCAACACCCAAAGTAACTGACCTTACCAGGAAACAAGAAAACAAAAGAAGGATCAGCGAATAAAACTCGTACTGCTTCTACATAACAATTTTAATCAGGAAACTCTCATTCTCCTGTTATCTTACATACACCTGCTTCTAAAGCTCTGAATCTCAGCGTTTAGAGTAGAGCACACCACTGTTTAAAGCATACAAGCGCAAAGGTAGAGATATGGCATCCAGCAGAGAATGAAAAGTTGTACGAGCACACAAAGCTGCCGTAATGGCAGCTCCCTGATTCTATGCAAGTAATTAGTATAATTCTGATCAGAACAATTCTTTCCCTCTAACAGTTTGTTGGATTTAATGATAATAAGACTTTAAAAAATTCTTAATGTATGTCTCCGACTCTACTGCAAGCATTAAAAATAGAGCTGTGAAGCCTGTGAGTTGAGCATTCACTGCTTCACTTCTGAGAGAGAGAGGAGGGCAAAAGACGAGCTTAGGGAGGATATTTCATTAAAGTCAGAAAGAACTTTAATATAGAAAAATTAGTTCCGTGAAAAATCTTTTTCCATTTCCACTAAATCGGAAACAATTTATACTCTGAAATGAGAATTGAAAGAAGAGAAAAAAAAAAAATCCTTAATTGGTCTGGACTTTTCCATTGTGCTTCTGGAATTCTGACCCTTGTACTCTATTGAACCTACTTGTTTCAATTATTTGTTTATTTGTTCTTTCACTCACATATTCATTAGTTATCAATTGATGTATTCTTCATCCATTCATTCATACATTTGTTTATTTATTTAACATTTTCTGTGTGTTAGGCACCAGGCTATATACATTGACCATGCAGAAGTGTATATGGCATGAGGTCTGCCACCAAAGTACTTAAAGGGACAGACAAATGTGTTACTCAGTACAGGTAAGAAAATGTGATACAACTTGGTATGTTAAAGAGGAGAACAGAAGTATTAAAACCTGCCTGTGCTTGTATCGTAGATACAGTCAAGTAAGCTTTCAAAGAGGAAATGTTATTTGAGGATTTCTTATGATAGTTTGTAATTTACCAGAGAATCTACAAAATGTATACTTAAACAGGAAGAATATTTTGAGGAACATTGACATTTGCAGATAATTAGAAAGGACAAATTTGAGGCTTATTTTCTATTATGTTTCCCCAAATTGCATATTTCAAGCAATAGGTAGTCAGATTTGTATGTAATGAACAAGTAGAACTAGCAAATGGAATAATAATTCTTGAGGAAGCAGTGATTATATTTAAAATTATGTCAGCCTTGACCACAAGGCCAACAATATGAGCGAGGTAGGTTACCAAGAGGGCATCAGACTTCCCTGCATAGTTATTTAATCATTACTAAGCAGGATGTGTTATATGAGAAGGTCATAGTCTCTGACTTATTAATACATCTGGGAGAGTTGATTTCTTCTAAGTATGCTCAGCATACTCCCATGGGGCCAAAACCTTGAGTGGAAATCCTGAGGAGAAGGCTTTCTGCCAGAGGAGATTCTGGAAGTTAATGATGACCTATGAGATGTCCCTACATGGTAATAATGGGGTGGCATGAAACTGAATTCATAAGAGAAATGCTTCTGCCAAGAAGAAAAAGAGTATGCAAAATTCTAAGGCACTGGGAAATAAATTAGATTCTTGACCGTTATTCTTCAGTCTTGTTATGGAGAAGGATCTTAAAATATTTTATTTTTCTGGTTCATTGAGTACTCTTAATTTTGTTATAATTTTTCTGGTACCCAGTAGAAGCTTAACTTAACCAATGGATCTATTTTACAGCTGAACCACTATATTGTCAACATATTTCTTGGTCTTTATTTAAAACATGGAAGCAAAACTATACATGGGAGTGTTATTTATAAAATATCAATTTTACATTTGTATATCTTGCTCTACAAATATAACAGATACTTTCCATGGCACTTTTTAGTTTTCACTAACAGGAAACAGATTGGATTTGGATTCATGTGACATGAAAGTACTTGGATTTTTAGACAGAAAATTTAGTTGAGTATTATCTTAGCTTGGGGTTCCCCCAAAGCAGACACTGAAGCAAAGAGTTGTTTTTATTTGCAAACATCATCCCAGGAAGTGGAAGTGAGAAATAGAGAGGGGGAGAAGTCAGGAAGGAGGAAAAGCCAAACAAAGATGGGTTATTAAGGTTCCAGGTGGTTCCCTTGGCACCTCGTGAGAAGCCTTATGAAACATGTTTTAGAAGTTTCCACTCAGGTGCAAAAAAGGTGGAAGTGTTTATTTATTGGTCCTCATCATTTATTGTTCAATGGTAGTGCTGTAAATTTCTGTGTGGGCACGTTGTGAGAGCAAAGTGGGTCCCTGTGGGCTCCCCACACTATAGCTCAGAGAAGCCCAGGAGGGAAGAGTGATGTAGATGGTTCAGGCCTAAGCCAAGGAGTCTGGTGGCTCCCAGGCAAAATAGTGGAAGCCTGTGCAGGGCTGGTGATGACAGCAGTAGCTGAAATAAGAAGGGCCAAGAATTGGGATGCAAGACGTGCCTAATGCAAATGTTGCCTCTTCTTTAACATAGAAGGAAAATTGTTTACAGAAGCTAAACTGGCAAATTTATAAGTACTGCAAAACAGATTTTGCAGTGAAATATAGCAGGTAAATATGGCAAAGCTCTAAACTCTGATCATGTCTTCTCATTTTCAATTAATTCCAATGACCACTTCCTCTTCACCCTGTCCTTAGGGAGCAAACACAGATTCTTTCATCTCTACCAACATTCCTCAAACACTTGGTCCAGAGACCATTTTATATTGTTAAAAATCGTTGAATATCCAAACATGATTGTGTTAATGTAGGTTGCACTCATATTAACTGTATTAAGAAATTAAAACAGAAATTATAACGTGGCTCGAATACATTTAAAAATGAAAACAATAAACATACAACAAGTTTAACAATGATAATATTTTTATGAAAAATAATGCTGTTTCCCAAAACAACAAAAATAGTTGGAAACAAGAGTTCCAATGAAACAAGAGTCTCATTTTTCCACAGTCTCTTTACAAATTTCTTTAATGTCAGGATTTATAGAAGACATTTGGTTTCTCATATCTGCTCTGCATTCAGTCACTTGAGGTATTACATGGTATGTATCCCCTAGAAAATGCCATCATATACTCATGAGAGAATGAAAAAGGCAAATGACATCTTAATATTATTATGAAAATTGTTTTGTCCTTGTAGATTCCCTGGAATAATCTTAGAGACCCCCAGAGGTTTTGGATGCCACTTAGAGGAGCCAGTGGTCTATACATATACATATAGCCCAATCTGCCTAATTTCTTAGTAAACCTTATGGTACTGCCATAGTGAATATTACCATTGCCCACAAGCAGCCTCTAGACTTCTGCATCCAAACTTTCCACCCACCTTCCCCTCTCCCCATCTTTCTTTATACTATTGGTGCTTGTCTAAATCCTCTCAATTCCCTTTAGGAAATTATCCACAATACTTCTACTTAGCAAGCATCATTTTCTTCTTGCATATAACTTTTTTTTGTTTTTGCCCCCCTGATTACTTTACTTTAAAGGCTCCGTACCCTCTAACTGATGCTGGTTGGTCAATAAATAGCTGTTGAAAATATGATATGAATGTTTAGTGTGTCATTTACCTGTCTTACAGTTTATAGCACGTGGAACAATAAACCTTTCCGTTTTCTCATCTATGCATTTCATTTCTGGTGACTTTACTATTGTAGACTGAGGCTTCAGAAAGCTGTAAAAGAAGACTGACATGTGTAAGTTCATCTGGCTTGCCAAATGATGTAGCTGAATAACACATCTCTTTTGTCCTTATGCCTATCCAGTTATTGTTCTGTACTACTTAGACCAGACAGTTTTGTTGGACAGAGGTTAAGTGAGGACTGGAGAAGGCAGCCTATTCAATGCAAAGGCAATATTGTACTTTGTAATTAGTAACTACGTATCTCTCACCAGTTGTCAGGGACGGCTGATCTTGGGTTTTTGCAGGAGACTGAAATACTATTGAACTTGTGAGTGAAAGGATTAATTTACACACTGTGGTGCATAGTATGGCTCGGACTCTGACGAACATTGTCAGGTAGTTGGTACCTGGTTGGCATAGACCAGGGACTACCTGGCAACATAGATTTCCAGTTTTTCCTTATTAGAATAGCTGAAGGTAGCTGAATTTAAAAGGAAGATGACTCTATTGCCCTGTAATTCAAAGATTGCCTTATTATGACCATCTAAGTGTTTATATCTATATTATTTTCTTCCTTCTAATGCACAAGTCCTATAATCTTAGATATATATATTCGTAATAACATAGAAAGGGAAATATATTTGTATATATTGTCCCTGTCTGACTGTGAAAGGCCAGTTTTAAAACTTAAAAGCGCTTTAATCAAGAACTAGCTAGACTGAAATTTTGGCGTAGCTGAATGCAATAAGTTTGTAAGTGCCCACATTTTCCACAAGTGATCTTCCCTGCCTGTACATTAATCCTTCTTACATTCACTTTACACAGAAGGTGCACTTCAGTGTATCTGGATACTAATTAATTTCAAAGCTGTAATGCACAGCAAAGAGATATATCTTTAAAATAACTGGATTAGGGCTTCCCTGGTGGCGCAGTGGTTGAGAGTCCGCCTGCCGATGCAGGGGACAGGGGTTCGTGCCCCGGTCTGGGAAGATCCCACATGCCGCAGAGCGGCTGGGCCTGTGAGCCATGGCCACTGAGCCTGCGCGTCTGGAGCCTGTGCTCCGCAACGGGAGAGACCACAACAGTGAGAGGCCTGCGTACCGCAAAATAAATAAATAAATAAAATAAAATAAAATAACTGGATTAGTTAGATTAAGTGACAATTCAATAGAAAAGGAACTTTCAAATTCCATTTAAATATAAGATTAAGAGATGCAAATTCATCTGTAGAGAAAAGCCTCACTGACTTCAGATACTCAGAGTGACGGGTAAGAAAAGATATCTCAGTGTTGTTTTGGTTAGTATGTTTGTTTGTGTAGTTCTAAGCATGTACTGCTATAGCTTGGGCATTTGGATCCTCTCAGGTCCTTTAATTAAATTTATTCTCTTAAAATATCAATAGACTCACCAAAAAGGATTGTTTTATTCATTTTAAAATACTCCTGATGCAAATATTATGGGAAAGTAGGACTTTGGTGGGGGGTAGAGAGAAATAAGCTGAGAGAAATATAAGCAGTGTTTTATTATTGTCTCTGATTTTCAGTAAATTAACAAATATTTCTTTGTCCCACTCTTTTGCGTTTTTAGCTTACTGTCTCTAGTATGTCATCTCCCACAATTCAAGTATCTTAGTAAAACCATTGTTCCATTTTTAAACTATTTTTCACTGTCTCTCACCTTTCTTGTATCCTTTCCTTTTAACTCAGCTTTACTCTAATGGTCAACCGTGATAGTTACTCCTTTGTGTATATCATCAACTCCCCTGTCCCTCTTTTACTTGGTTTTACTCTCCTGGCTAAACCACAGCCCTGGTTAAATCCAGTTCTTTACTTTCTCTGTACTTTCCCCTGCGCAACAGATATATACACATATGTCTCAATTTAAATGAATAGTAGTTTACCTCAAGAGGCCCTTAGTGAGTTGCAGTAATCATTCTGTATTTCCCAAGTCACTTCCCATTCCGACTCTCCTCAATAAGTATTTCATGTCTTCTTTCTCCTCAGTTCTTCCAATACTTTCTCCATTATCTTTAACCTCAGATATTACCTTGTAATTCACTGAGAAAATGGAAGCTATCAGAAGAGAACTTCCACCAAGGTAGCTGCACACCTGCCATACCTGTGCCCATATTCCCTACCTTTCTTCTGATACTACAGATGAGCCGTCTGTGCTCCGAGCTAACACCAAGTACTACTCTTGTGCACTAGATAATCGGCTTTCTTGTCTACTGAATTACAACTGTCTCTTTGCTCATCGTATCCTCAGATTTCTTTCTCTGTTGGATGACTACCATTAGCACACAAATATGCTGATATTTCTTCTATTTGAAAAGAACCCTTGCTTGATTAGCAACCTCTGTATTGCTAAGAGCAATGGCCAATTCTCACCCTTCATCTTATTTTATCCATCAGTAGCATTTGCTCTAGTTGATCACTCTCTCCTCCTTGAAACATTTACTTCCCTTTCTCTTAATTCTTCTTCTGTCTTGATGGCTGTTTGTTTTCAGTCTTCGTTTCTAGGTCTCGAGTACTCTGTCCATGGACTTTTCTCCTCTATACTTTTTCCCTTGGTGATCTAATTCTTTCCTAAGGTTTTAAATCCCATCTCTGCACCCATGGATCCAAAATATATATCTCTGTCTCTGCTGCTGCTGAAAGGTAACTATACAGTATTTCTTGCTGGTGATTAGGAATTCATAGTATTAAGACAGATATAACAGAGCTTTCTGGCTGGTGAATACATGGAGAACTGGGGAGAATGGTGCACCTGGAGAGGTCATGGAAGCTCTGTACCCTTTCCCCAGACCTTGCCGTATGCATCTCTTTTATCTGGGTGTTCCTGAGTTATAAAAGTTAAATCTCAGAGTCATATCCTAGAAGATGTATCATAGCCTTGAGAGACCAGGATGCTGATAATTTAGACCATTCTTCAGGTGCTATCAGAGGATGGGCAGCAAGAGTTGCTCACATTGTCATAGGTAAAATGGACAGGTAGAGCCAGGGTCTTTTACTGAAAGTATGATGAGAAATGTTAACATCCTTACAAGTACTGCATGCAGTTCTTGAGTTTGTAACACCAGTGAGTATTGCCTTGGAAGTCTTAAGTAAAAACTCTTTGGATGTGTTTGATGATAATCAATTTTTGGAATTATCGAAGAATATCTTTGATGCAATTCATGATATACAATGTTCAGTCATGGCTATTTGAACCCCAGAGGAACTGGAGGATGTTTCTGACCTGGAAGGGGATCACGAGGTCTGCAGTTACACCAGCATTCAGCATTCACACCGAAGGGAAAACTGACTGAGCTAAGCTGACTCAAACACCTGAGGCAGAAAAGGAAAAAAGTGCTGAGCAAGTTGCTGATTTCAAGAAATTGAAGGGTAAGCTGTATGTTGAGATTGAGATATGGACGATACAAGCAATGATATTGTTCTGACCAAGAAATTGTGTATGATCATAATGGAGATGACAGACTTCGCAAGGGGCAGAGGACTACCAAAGCATGCAACTGATGTGATCTCTGCAGCTAAAATGATATCAGAATCAGTGTCAAGGATGGATGTCCTCTCTTGGCAGGTTGCCAACCAGTTTCCAGATCCATCATGCAAACAGTACTTGTTGGATTACTGGAACAGATGACGTTCTACTATCACCAAATGAAAGTTGGCAGTCAACTTAAAGCTGAGATCTACAACCTGGGAGGGAGAGCTAATCATGGCAGCTTTGGACAGTGTCACCTCCCTGATCCAAGCAGCCAAAAATTTAATGAACGCTGTAGTTCAAACCATGAAGATGTCTACATTGCCTCAACCAACATTATCTGAATTCAGAGTCCTGCTGGGCCCTGGCACCCAGTTGTGATGCAGAGAATGAAGGCCCTGAAAAAATAAATAAATAAAATAAAAATCCTTGATTAAAAGAGAGAAGCCAGAGTAAATGTGTGCAGCTGTTGGATGAGACTCAGCAAAGAAAAATGTCTACCCAGTGCAAGGAATGAGTGAATTTAGAGGAAGACATATCTACTGAAACAACTCTTCTACTCCAGTCCCTTTATTACAAAACCCTGGCTAAACTTACTACTTTGTTTTTGCATTTGATTAGTTCTGCAGGTTCACCGACTTTTAGAGTTTAACCCTCAAATAACATGAACCATTGCAAGCTGAAACAAAATGAACAATGTATATTTGGGATCATGTCATTGTCATCTCTGTATGGTCAGCACCTAGTAAGTAATCAGTATATGCTTGTGGAATGAATGAAACCTTTCAGATGTTGTTCAACCTTTCCCATCACAGAGAATTTTTTACATCCATTGCAGAATGGACATAGGAGACTCAAGTGAGTCATCTGTAATAGCTTAAGTACACTGGCCCTTCTCATTTTGAATTAAAACACTGACAGGAGCTCTTGAGTTGGTTTTCAGTGGAAACAAAGACTTCATTAAATGGTTTCCCATTTAATCTCCAGGCTTTCTTTACCTGACCTAACCTGGCAGACATGTGTGCTTCCTGCTGTAGGAAAAAGAAAAAGAATCAGTCTCTAGATATCTGTACCTATTGTCAACTGATTGGGTTAACAACCATCAGAAATTAACCAAGCTTGAGCAGTCAAGCGACTTCCTGGATTTTGAAAGTCAGCCTTGATTACAAACAAAGCAATCTATTAACATTATAAAGGTTACAATGAGTTCTGAGGCAACAGATATGACTTTTAAAGTTCCACTTTGTTCAGCAGTTCTGCACGTTGAGTATTGGGTTTAAATGGGTTCACCAGAATATATATGTGAAGGAAGAGTTATCACCCACTGGGGAAATGGGGCATCTAACTATATATCCCTGAGTGAGTTATGATAACAGAAGTGTAAGGAGTTCCACATGACTCTAAAAATCCATTTGTGTCAGGTTGCAGTTGTAATTAAAAGGAAAAGACCACTTTGAAAAACCTTTCGGCATTGAATAAAATATAACAGTGAATTGTACCGTTGAACTATGAAGTGGAGTTCATGGCAATGAGCTGGAGTGATTTTAATAACGTTCTTTCAAATAAAAGTCACTGAATTAAAAAAAAACAGATACACTATGATTACTTTTTATTCCCTTCCTCCCACATATGTTTATGTAGTTCAGAGTCATTGTTGTTAATGCGCTGTGTTTTATTTTCCCTGTCAACTCTAGGAACACTGATGTTTCTTTTTTTATTTTTCTGGGATATCTGGCTCAGGGAAGGGAAGAGAGAGTAGTGGGAAAGAACAGAGGAGCAAAAGAGAGAAATGAAAGGAGCCTCTTGGTCAATTTTAGGAACTGAATAATTGCTCTGGTAAAAAGAGGAGAGATGTTTGACACTCGTTTTGACCACTGATTTCATATGGTCACAGTTAATAGGGAGAAAACATCCACAGACAATTCTAAAAGGATACAAAGTTATGAAATTTCAACACTACTAAGCATATTCGTGCACACGGGTTAGTCAGACAACGATGGGACAGAGATCATTTGATTACAATAACATGCTCATATCTTTAATTTACTTACATATTACAAAGTAATAAAAGTCTATGATGTTTTATTTTCTTACAGAGAAAAGATATTAGTTCATGTTCTCACATTTTCCAAGCCGCTTTAGGGGCCTTTGGACAGTTCTATCACAATTCTCATAGTTTTAATTCCTCTTTGAAGGGGAGGGAATTTAAGATTTAGTGAGCAGACCCATCCTCTAGGCTACTCTGTTGCCCTGTTTTGCCCTGCTTATGACGATGAGTTGAACTACTCTGGCCTTTTTTCCTAGTGTGCTGTCATAGACAGCCATTCACACAATCAGTGAGCCTCTTCCAGTGTTTTTCCTGCCTTATTGACCAGCCCAGATAGTTCCTCAGTACTGCCGCACCAGCACCAATGCTAATTCCAATCCTGTACCCTTCATCAACTCATTGCTGCCTCTGTCAAGGTGCCACTCAGGCTGTGTCACTGGATTCTTTCTGGGTGTCCACCAGATTCCAGTGAGCTGAGAAACAGGTCCTCTCCATGGCATATCTTTTCTATTCTCCTCACTATTGCTCTCCTGTGAGTGAGAAGGGGCTGAAATTGGTAAATAATTGATTTGCCCAAAACAAGTCCTTGATTGCCGTTCTGACTCAATACTATTCTGTAGTCACTCTTTACTAGAAGTTTTGCCTAAACTCCTCTCACTACTAAAATGAAATTTTTCCTCTAATTCTGTTTTCTTCTATAATTGTCCTGGGCTTATAATCCCAGTTTCCCTTAGCACGTATCCACTACCTGTATTTATTCCTTCAAATGTCCCAAGGTCCAGAGCATATCTGGACATTATGTTTATTTAATATAAGTAGTAAAATACCATCACGGGCTAGGTAGCTAAAAGAAGGTATGTTGAATTTGGATTCATAGAAATCTGTATTCCAGCTCTACTGTTTACTAGCTGCATATATTTGAGCAATTTTTAAACCCTCTGTGATATCCCAATTCAGTATCTGCAGAATATCCTCCAAAGTGGATATTAAGGTCGATTTTATAGGACTGTTGTAAGGATTACATAAAAATCACATAGCCAGCATTTGGCAAATGGTAATTGTTAAAAACTTTTATTGTGCAATAATAAAAGTAAAATTAATTTTTACTACATCATTCTTACATATTTTAAAAGTAGATATTTTAAAAGTAGGTGTTTCATTCAGACTTGGTTCCTCAGTCTTTCCCCATTGAGCCTGATTTTATTCAACTTTATCTTGACAGATGTTTGATTTGGTTTCTTCTTCCTCTGTTTCAGGATAGTAAGTTACACTTTTTGGTGTTACTAATAAAAATCTGGACCAGCGGCATAGTATTTGTAAACTTTATACTAAAACTTGTTAGCCTTTTATCTTCTCATGCAGGAAAATTTCTCATATTTATAAATATGATATTGTTTTTTGTAACACGTTTTCTGTCTCTAAAAGTAATGCGCACTATTGCAGAAATTTAAAAAATTGCTTACATGCACAAAGAAGAACATAAAACCATTCACAAACCAACTAAACAGAGGCAATCAGTTAGGAATTTGACATACAGACATCTGTAAAAAATGAATAAATTTAATCGAAATGTGAGCCTACTATACATACTATTTCATAACCACCCCCTTTTTAAAAACTTGTTAATAAAGAGTGATACCTCACTTTAGGAGAAAATTCCCACAGTATCTTTTTAATGAATACATGGTATTCATAAAACAGACATAGAGTAATTTATTTAACCACGTTTATATTGCAGGATTGGCTATTTTCCATTTTTGTTATAATAAACAATGCTACAATGAACATTATATACATAAATCTTTATGCACGCCCTTAATTATTTCTTTAGGATAAATTACTAGAAACAAAATTGCTGTGTCAAAGCATATGCATGTTTTATTTATTTATTGTAACCTAGTTTTAAATCATAGAGTAATAAAGGCACTTTGGAAAAAGTCAGTACTGAAACATTAAAAAAATGATTAGTAAAAGTGTACTGTCACCCAGTATCCCATTTTAGCGATAAACACTATTATTAACACATTTAATTTAAAAAATTTTTTCCACAATTTGTTCTTGATATTCAAGCATATTTAAACATACACACTTATACTTGTTAACATACAGGGGTTCATTATACACATGCTTTTTTGTATCCTTTTTTACTTAAGGTACTTGAAAAATATTTACAGGAAAATCATTTTGCCTCTTTCTTTTAACCTATTGCATAGTATTTCATAACACAATATTTAATAGTATTTCATAACATGGGTGTACAGTATTTTATGTAACCAATCCTCTCTTAATAAACATTTAGGTTATCATTTTTGCCCTTATAATCAGTGTTATAATGGCCCTGTAAAATTGTCTGTAAACTTTGATAGTAGGATGGATTTCTAAAAATGGAAGTGATGAGTCAAATAATGTGTGTTGTTTAAACTTTGGTAGTGTAATTAAGTATTTTGTGGCATTTTCTTATTCAAATCAGTATTGCTATTTTCTTGAAATACTATTTCTGAGATACAGTGTAAATAAAACAATGCATTTGAAGTAAAAAATTATCTTCTCAGAATATTAGACAGTTTTAGTATTCTTTTCATATAACTAACACACTCCATTTGGAGACTTCAGAGAAGTAATTCTAAAACTTAATGGTAAACAGCTATATTCACTTTAAATTAAAAATATTGAAAATTGCACTGTTTTTCAAGATACTTTTGAATTTACAAATTATACTGCGTTATTTAATCATTTAATGCTAGACCATCACAGCTTTTTACCCACTACCACTTTTTTTTTTTACAGTTACATTACATAAACTACTATGGACATCAGGCAACTATCTGCTTAATTTTGTTCATCCATTTAACAAATGTTTAATAAGTGTCTACTCTATGCAAAATCTCATACTAGTTGTTAGGGCTGTGACAATAGACCAAAACACAAAAATTCTTGATTATTCATGGTATTTACATTCTACTGGGGGAAGACAAATTGAACAAGTAAAGTATAGATTGTGAAAGATAGAATTCCATGCTAAGATAACAGATATACTAGGTACACTAGATAATTCAGAAATATTTTTAAATTTTATGCTATGAATTATATGAGTGGCCACAACATACATATGACTTAAAATGATTATGTCTAACAGCACAATGACTTTTGAATGAGCCCTAATCCTGGACAGCATGTGTTTCATCCTTGTATCTTTCTGGGCACTCTCAACAATTAATAGAACAACTATATAGACACACAGTAATTATATAGAAGAACTGAACAACACCATCAACCAACAGGTTCTAATCAACATTTATAGAACATTCCACCCAGTAACAGAAGAGTATACATTCTTTTTGATAAAGGTACAAAAGCAATTTAATAGAAGAAAGATATCCCTTTCAAAACATAGTTGCTAAAGCAAGAGGACATTTATAGGTGAAAAAATAAACTTGAACTAAATTTTATACCTTATACAAAAAAAAATTACCTTAAAATGGGTCATAAACTTAAAATATAAAATGTGAAACTATGCAACATTAAAAAAAAAGGAGTCAAATCCTTGGGATCTAGGGCTAGGCCCTTGCTATCAAAAAACATGATCTATAAAAGGAAAAACTGGTAAATTGGGCTTAAAAATTTTTAAACCTTTTTCTCTACAAGAGACCATGTTATGAGCATGAAAAGGTAAGCTATATATCATGAGAAAGTATTTGTAAGCCACATATTAAACAAAGGGCTGGTATCTAGAATACATAAAGTACCCTCAAAGCTCAACGTTTAAAAATTAAACAACCCAATTAGAAAATGGACAAACGTAAACATTTCACTGAAGAGGTCATACAGATTTCAAATTAACACAAGAAAAGATGTTAAACATCATTAGCTATTAGGGAAATGCAGTTTAAAACCACAGTGAGACTATACTACAAAGCTACAGTAATCAAGACAGTATGGTACTGGCACACAGTAATCAAGACAGTATATGGT
This sequence comes from Delphinapterus leucas, assembly GCF_059928025.1. NCBI lineage: Eukaryota > Metazoa > Chordata > Mammalia > Artiodactyla > Monodontidae > Delphinapterus > Delphinapterus leucas. Next base: position 12,481,475 of record NC_143133.1, on the reverse strand, counting down.
ACTGGCACAAAAACAGAACTATAGATCAATGATACAGGATAGAAATCCCAGAGATAAACCCACTCACCTATGGTCACCCAATCTATGACGAAGGAGACAAGAATATACAATGGAGAAGACAGCCTCTTCAATAAGTGGTGCTGGGAAAACTGGACAGCTACATGTAAAAGAATGAAATCAGAGCACTACCTGACACCATATGCAAAAAATAAACTCAAAATGGATTGAAGACCTATATGTAAGACTGGACACTATAAAACTCTTAGAGGAAAACATAGGAAAAACACTCTTTGACATAAACCACAGCAAGATCTTTCTTGACCCACCTCCTAGAGTAATGAAAATAAAAACAAAAATAAACAAATGGGAACTAATGAAACTTAAAAGCTTTTGCACAGCAAAGGAAACTATAAACAAGAAGAAAAGACAACCCTCCGAATGGGAGAAAATATTTTCAAATGAAACAACAGAAAAAGGATTAATTTCTAAAATAAACAAACAGCTCATGGAGCTCCATATCAAAAAACAAGCCCAAATAAAAAATGGGCAGAAGACCTGAACAGACATTTCACCAAAAAACACATACAGATGGCCAAGAGGCACATGAAAAATACTCAACATCACTAATTATTAGAAAAATGCAAATCAAAACTACAGTGAGGTATCACCTCACACCAGTCAGAATGGCCATCATCAAAAATTCTACAAACAATAAATGCTGGAGAGGGTGTGGAGAAAAGGGAACCCACTTGCACTATTGGTAGGAATGTAAATTGATACAACCACTGTGGAGAACAGTATGGAGGTTCCTTAAAAAACTAAAACTAGAACTACCATATGACCCAGCAATCCCACTACTGGACATATACCCTGAGAAAACCATAATTCAAAAAGAGTCATGTACCACAACGTTCATTGCAGCACTATTTACAATAGCCAGGACATGGAAACAACCTAAATGTCCATCAACAGATGAATGTATAAAGAAGATGTAGTACATATATACAATGGAATATTACTCAGCCATAAAAAGGAACAAAAATGAGTCATTTGTAGAGATGTGGATGGACCTAGAGTCTGTCATATAGAGTGAAGTAAGCCAGAAAGAGAAAAAACAAATATTGTATATTAACGCATGTATGTGGAATCTAGAAAAATGGTAAAAATGAACCAAGTACCAGAACAGGAATAGAGGTATAGATGTAGAGAATGTGGACACAGTGGGGGAAGAGGATGGTGGAATGAATTGGCAGATTAGGTTTGACATAAATACACTACCATGTGTAAAACAGATAGCTAGTGGGAACCTGTGGTGTAGAACAGGGAGCTCAGCTGGGTGCTCTGTGACGACCTAGATTGGTGGTACACGGAGGGGTGGGAGGGAGGTCCTAGAGGAGGGGATATATACACACATACAGGTGATTCACTTTGTTGTATAGCAGAAAATAACAACATCTTAAAGCAATTATACTCAAATAAAAAATAATGATAAATTAGAACGCACTTTAATAGAGCATAGAAATATCTTGGAAAAAATAAAATAAAACCACAATAATATATGACTATATACATATTAAAATGGTTTAAAAAATGATGATAACATCAAATAGTGGTGAGGTTGTGGAGAAACTGAGTCATCATTCAACATTACTGGTGAGAATATAGAATGGAACAGCCATTCTGGAAGCCAGCTAGGCAGTTTCTTTAAAAACTAACTATGCAACTTCCATGTAACCCAGCAATTGTGCTCCTGGGCATTTATCCCAGAAATACGAAAACTTATGGTCCCACAAAAACCTTTGCAGAAATGCTTATAGTACATTTATTCATAATAGTCCCAAAGTGGAAACAATGCACATGTCCTCCAATAGGTGAATAGTTAATTAGACTGTGATACATCCATACTTGGAATATTACTCAGTAATAAACAAAAGAACATTGATAAAATATAATAATTTTGGTGAATCTTCAGAGAGTTTTGCTGAGTGAAATAAGCCAATCCCCAAGATATATATACAGAATGATTATTTTTGTATAACACTGAGGAATGACAAAATTATAGAAATGGAGAACAGATTAGTAGTTCCCAGGAGTTAAGAAGACAGGGCGGGGAGGTGACTGGTGAGAGACGTGTGGGTGTGACTATGAAAGGGCAACATGAGAGATCCTTGTGGTGACACAAATGCTCTGTATCTTGACTATTTCAATGTCAGTATCCCAGTTATGATATTGTACTGTGGTTTTGCAAGATGTTACCTTTGGGGGGAAATGGGTAAAGGTAAATGGGATCTCTTAGTGTTATTTCTTACAACTGCATGGGAATTTACAGTTATCTAAAAATTTTATTAAAAGTTTGATTTTTATAAAAACCAAGACAAATGGGACCTAATTAAACTTAAAAGCTTTTGTACAACAAAGGAAACCATATTTTGTAGTTTATGTTGGAATTCAGAAATTTCAGATCCCAAGGAGGAAGGGGTGGGTGGGATGAATTGGAAGATGGGGATCAACATATATACACTATTGATACTATGTATAAAACAGATAACTAATGAGAACCTACCATAAACCACAGGGAACTCTACTCAGTGCTCCGCGATGACCTAAATGGGAAGGAAATCCAAAAAAGAGAGGATATATGTATGCGTATAGCTGATTCACTTTGCTGTACAGTAGAATCTAACACAACATTGTAAAGCAACTCTACTCCTATAAAAATAAAAAACAAAACAAAATTCACAACATTAATGTCCTATATAATATCACTTTAAATGCACTCAAATTTCATAAGTGTTAAAAGTACTAGTGTTTGCAAATTATATAATTTAGTCTCTTTTACAGCATCCTTTCTTAATGAACGTTTGCATCTGGCACCACTATTTTCTGCTTATTTGAACCCACCCATTCAATTATTATATATTATTTCACATTACCTTTCCTTCCAACAATATACATTCATTTTATCATGCAGGATTTTTATTCCTCATTTTTATTTTTAAAAACAGAGTATGTTAAGGGCTTCCCTGGTGGCGCAGTGGTTGAGAGTCCGCCTGCCGATGCAGGGGACACGGGTTCGTGCCCTGGTCTGGGAAGATCCCACATGCTGCGGAGCGGCTAGGCCCGTGAGCCATGGCCGCTGAGCCTGCGCGTCCAGAGCCTGTGCTCCACAACGGGAGAGGCCACAACAGTGAGAGGCCCGTGTACCGCAAAAAAAAAAAACAAACAGAGTATGTTAAGTATATGCTTGTCTTGAATATATTTTCTGAAATTTCTTAATTTCAATATAAACTACAAAATAGTAATAGCAGAGTTAATCTATGAGTTAGTAAAATTATTTTGTCCATGAATAGCAGAATGAGGAATGTATAACGTATTAAATGTACCCGAAGCATTTTTCAATAGGAGAAGAAAATTAAAATACTTTGAACAAATGATGTTTTTGAATGTTTAATGGGATACTCCATGAACAGTTGGAGTGACTTTCAGTAGTTTGTCAAACAATTAAAGTAATTAAAGTAATTTCCTTATGAGACAATCATATTGGTCATAAAAATATGAAATATGTATTTAAGACATCCTAGACATATACTAATTCAAGCCTATTATGTAAGAACAACAAAAATAGTAGTTATACTAGTATCAGTTACAGTATTTTGTTAAGGGAACACACAACTTTGTGTAAAAGGAATTTTGCCTATGGTTTTCAGAGGAAGAGTCACATGAACTTTGGCAAATATTATTTTGCAAATGCTACTCTTAAGAACAGTACCACTAGCAGTAACCTGACATTTATAACTATTCTAAATGATGCAACAAAAGCGTTTTTAAGGTTCATGTGCACCTTTTCATATGCAGACTTCGCAGTTCTCTTCAATAATTTAGCTTGTTTGGACACATCTTACTGAACCATGTTTTTTGAATTGAAAATACACATTATCTTGTGAGTCAGTCAAGCATTTGCAGAAAGTTATACTTTATTCTCTGCTTTACCTGACCCTTTTTTGGGGTTTGGTTTGGCCTCTTCTACTATCGATCAGGTGTTAGATCCTTGGTAGGTAAACATATTTGTGGACCACATTTATCTGCTTTGGTTTATTTACTTTGGTTATTTACTGTGATTTATTTACTTTGGTCAAATTGAGACAGCTGCTATTTACAGATATCTGTAAAGTTTGTCCGGTAAATTGGCTGAGAATCTGAGGTCCTAAAACGTGAATACTTACATTTCAGACTATTTCCCTAGATAAAGTAGTCTCTTTCTTGGAAACTTGATTCTGACACCTGTATTCCTCCTTCACTTGACTCTGTCTCATTCTCTTCCTAGTTCAATGGACTCTGCCCTTTAGTTTTCATCTAGGCCTATAATTCCTACAGTGGCCTGACAATACTGAGAACTGACCACTAAAAATATTGGGTAAAATGGGGGGAATACTATCATACACAACTATGGATCACTTAAAATTATTGACAAAATAATTACATATCATAAACATATTCTGTGTAAGACAGAATATGTTAAATTTTCATAAAATTCATGGTCTTTTTGGTGAAGTTTCTTAAAACTAAGTTTATAGACAAATCCATAATACTTGCATAGGGCTTATTTTGGTAAAGGTGAAAATTTCAGAGTCAAACTGTGAGTTCATCACCCCCCTCTCTCTCTCATTTAATAGCTACAGAAACTTAAAGCAATTTTCATAACCTCATAGATGGAATAATGCGCTTAAGCTAATGTTAAGGATATAGTATATGCTCAATAAGTGGTAGTTCTGACTACTATTATTATAACTGTCAGTACAACCACTACCTTTACTACCAGTGGTCCATCCACTACTTCTACTAGAGGAAGGAAAAATAATAAAACTGCAGAAATGCAGAAGATAATTGATGAGCATACTGTTTTATGATGGGAAGAGTTATTTAGTTGTTTCAACAGTTGTCCTGTTGATATTTTATGATTCAAAGGATTGAAATGCTCTTTTATCGGATATTGTTAGTCACTTATCCCAATTTTATGGAGCATTTTTATTGCCCTGGCTCAGTAATCCTGGAGATACATTTCCCTTGGGCTATGACAGTTCAAATAGTCAGCAGTTAATGTTGGTCATCATCAAAGGAAATTCCTTTGATTTGGAATGGCATTAGTTTAGTAGATAATCTTTCATGCAATGTGAAATAATGCAAAAAAAGTTTATTTTACCTAAAGTCAGATGAATAGGAGAATTTCAACTGTCATCTACTGCTTAAAAATAATAGCTTTTGGAAGAAGAGTAGCATTCAAATTCACAGTCAGAAAAAGACAGTGGATATTTGTAATAGATAACATGTTAATTCTTGTACAGAAATCACAAATATTCTGGGTATATTTTAGTGTGTAGTTCAAATGAACTTTGATCCCTGGATATATCTGTTTTTCTAATGTGAACTTTCTTCCTTTGTTTCTTATTGAAAGTGGTTCCAGTTAAAAATAAAATTGCAAATTCAACTTCTAAAATATTACCATAAGCGGATTCTATCTATTGCAGCATATTCATACCTACATAGAATTTTACTCTAAGCGCTTACTGAATAAACATTTGTTGAATAACTGTTGAATTTGAATTGCTATACAAAATGCAGTTCTGTGTACAATGCCATAAGGTAAAGCTGATTGTTATGCAATCTGCTCTCCTTTTCTGCCACCGTATGAAGCAGCATTCACTCGACAATTTTATTAACGTATATTTTTGTCCCCATGTTCTCAAAGTTAGAATTTGAGCAAACCATCCCAAAAATAAAATTTTGGAAAACGAATTTTGCATGAAATGGAAAGAGATGACTGCAATTCTATAAAGCTATTTCGGTGGTTTTAATTATTCAACCAAATGGAAGTTTTGACTACCAAATTTGCTGAAGGCTATGGCACCTCCATAGTGTATTTGCCTCCAAGCTGCACGTTAGAGTAGAAAAAGAAGCCACAAATAACTAGCTACATGACTATCAGGGTGTGAAATGTCAAATTTAATTTCACAACTGACTCAACAATTTTTGCATTTCTAGGGAAAGAGAGTTAAAGAGCTAAGCGATAGGCAAATATGGCTGGAGGTAAACTGTTTCATGTTTGCAAAACAAGTATGCTTCCCTGTGCAATTCAAACATGAAAGAAAAATTTAAATACTGAGAAATCATATTTGTGCAGTTTTATACCAAATTTTAGAGTATTGTTTATCTCAATTTAAGAATTATTTTCACATTCTCTCCAGGGAATGTAATTAATTAAAATATGACATTGGTAATTATAATTATCTAAATCTTTTAAAATTGAAGGCAATGTTGAAACCTAATGCAACATACATATTTGAGATAGCTTAGAATCGATGTCATAAAGACAACTGAATAACTAAAACAACAATAACGGATAAAAGCTATGTAGCAAGAAGAAGGAGGTCATTATTATAATTGCTACAATGAGTATCTCATTGCACAATATAATAGAAATTATACTTTATGGAGTTTTCAAAAGAAACTGTAGGAGTATTTTTATGTCTCTTCACTGAATCACTCAATTCACTACCTTACAAATGTCAAAAGTCAATTGCCAATTAACTTAATGTGCATATATCATTGGGGAGCTAAAATAATTGGGGTCTGGTCACCTAGTTTTCTAAACTAGTACAAAGATTTTGCTACCTGGATCCATGTTTTTCAGATATTGTTACACAAAAGGATCACCTGGAAAGCTTCTTTAGATGCAAATGCCTGGATCCTGCTCCAAGATATTCTGCCGATTTAACACAGACCAAGAAACTTACTAAAAATGACTCTCCAGGAAATTCTGAGGATATTGACCCAAATGGGAATCTTTTAGGCTATTGATCCAATATATGGTATTTCGTATGTAAGATGCCATCAACTATACGGTGCATTTTTCAGTATTTCTAAGAAAGAAAAAAAAAAAGATGTCAATTATACAATCTCATTGATTATAAGATGCATCTTAATTTTAGAGAAGTTAAAATGCATTATTCATCTTGGATTGCTGTCATACTATATCACTAATCTATACCAAGCTTTTGACATCACTGGATAGCAGTTGATTCAAAATTAAAAACTCTAATAAATCTCTGCTTGAACCAACCAAACTTATTTTATTTATACCTATACTCTATGTCAAGAGCTTTGATAGGCATCTGTTCCTGTTATCTTTTGCTGCATTAAAAAAAAAGACCCCAAAACTCAGGATGCTTAAACAGTAATTTATTATTATTGTACATGGTTCTCTGACTTGTTTGGGGCTCAGCTGGGCGGTTCTTACTTGATACATCTTGCGCAGTTACAGTCGAATGCCGGTTGGAGCTGCAGTCAAAATAATGCTCAGCTGTGCTGGGCTTCCAAGATTGCTCATTCACAAGACTGGTGGTTTATGCTGGCTGTTGGCTTAAAACTCAGCTGGGGATTTCAGCTTGAGTACCTTCATTGGCCTCTTCATTTGGCTTGGGCTTCATTGCACTTGTTTAGTTTTCTGAGAGGAAGAATTCCAAGAGTGAGTGTTCCAAGAGGCTAAGTCTGAAGCTGCAAGCCTTCTTCTGACCTAACCTCTGCTCATTATGACCATAGAATCACCTTCTCTGCATTCTGTTGTCAAGAGTGAGTCACAGTCAGCTTACAGTCAAGGGGAGGGGACTACGTGAGGGCATGACTAACAGGCGGAATGGTTCACTGGGGCACCATCTTTGGAAACTAGTTATATAGAACCATTACATATTATCTAATTTAATCTTCATTACAAATTCTAGAAGATACTTGTTAGCCAAATAGAGCTGATTCTCTATTCTCTGTGCTGATAACTCACAGAAATTGACACATTTCAAGTACAGCAAGCCCTTCGTATAGTCTGTTGGCTTAAATCGTGGAAAATTCTTTAAAACGTTCCTCATTCTATAGTCACCTTCTTAAAGGAAGACATTCACTTTTTCAAGCCCATTTGGTCAGATCTTTTTCTTTTCTTTTTTTGCGGTACGCGGGCCTCTCACGGTCGTGGCCTCTCCCGTTGCGGAGCACAGGCTCCGGACGCGCAGGCTCAGCGGCCATGGCTCACGGGCCCAGCCGCTCCGCGGCATGTGGGATCTTCCCGGGCACGAACCCGTGTCCCCTGCATCGGCAGGCGGACTCTCAACCACTGCGCCACCAGGGAAGCCCTGGTCACATCTTGAATGTAGAAAAGTCATTCTGGGGTCCCCATTATTCTTCCACCCTTATGCCACATGCTCTCATTCCTTCCTTACTGCACTCTCCTCTCCACCCTTTTCATACAGCTAAGACCAAAGGGGGAAGAAAATCAAGGACCATTTTTTTAAATGAAATTAGCATATGCTTGACTGGGAAACTGTAAAAAATACCTATATAGCATATCAACCAATTATTGCTGAGCTACTGTGTGCCAATTACGTGCTAAGTGCTTATGTTTCCTACCTAATTGAACTTACACAATAAACCAATGAGGCAGACATTATTATCCTCATTTTCATGAGGAAATTGAGGTTAAGAGAGGCAAGGAACTCTCCCAAAACTAAAAACGTGTTAGAGAATTATATCAGATTGTGTCTACCTGGAAACTTATATCCATCTATCTCATAATGAATATTTGAGTTTTGGCTCAGTTGATGCTAAAGCATTCTTTCTCTCAGTAATTATTCAACATTTCCAGTTGCTTCCTAAGGCAGTTCTTGATTTATGATAATAAATTGTTATCGTCAGATTAGAGGAGGAGATTGTCTTCCCACTGCTGCTGTGATAGAGAAAATGTACACAGCTTCTCTCAATGCCACGTCAGCTTGTCTAAATCATCTTAAAAGGGGAGATAGAATTTAGCTTTGTTTTGTGCAGCTTAAGAAGGGATTTTGATGTGCTAGTATTCTGTTCTTACCCGTTCTGACATGTGTAACAATATAATGTTGCAATCTTAGAAACAATATTACATGTCAATATAATAGGAATTATGGTGAAATCTGAGCTGATCTCAAAGATAATACCACCTAGAAAATCAAAGACTGATCAGTAAATTACTGCTATAAGTTCTTATACTATGTTTTTCTGGAGTCGCCCTATATTTGCTTGCTTCTCATTGCAGCTTTTGCACTTTCATAGGTGTAAGAAAAGTGATATTGAATTTGGATGGAATATTCTGCAGAGAGTCAGGTGTGTGGTTTCAGGATAAGAGAGAGTTGGCCTTCTTAAGAAATTTACTGGGGAAAAGCTCGATTCCTTTCTGGACAGTGTCAGTTTGTCTTCCAATTAAGCTGAACTTCTTTACACATTGGTCAATCAGGTGATGAACTATGACTCTCTCTCTCTTTGTGGTAATCTGTAAGCCCATATAACATCCCCAGTATTTTGTTTTTAGGTCCTATGGGCAAAAAATATCCAGTCTCAATCTAAAAGGTAACTGCCTGAGATTTGGAGCTGATTTAGAATTATGAGCTATTTTCCTCCAGGTCCTCATTCAGCAAACACTATTTCTAGCACAGCCACCAGGTGTGAACAACGATCACCTCTGCCATCAAAGGGTCTTGCCATCTAGGGGAAATACAGACAAATAAGCAATCAAATTATGGGAGGGTAAGTACAATGCAATGTGGAAAGTCGAAAGCACTAGAGGCAGACAAAGCAGGGGTACCTCCCCTAGCGTTTGAGGTCTGGAAAAGCCTTCCCAGAGGAAGTTACTTCTACAGCATGCACCTGCAGGAAAATTAAGAATTTATGCAGGTGAAAAGGCATTAGCAGGGGGAAGAGTGTCCTAGCCAGAGGTACCCGTTTGCGCAAAGACACACAGAAGAACTGAGAGGTTATCAGCCTGGCTGTAACAAGCAACATGCGGGCTGAAGTTGGGAGCTCATGTTGGTGATGTCAGCCAGGGCCACATCCTGCAGCTATGCTAAGCAGTTTGCACTTCTTCCTGAAGCAAGGAGCGCCAGTGAAATTTTTTAAGGTGAGGAGAGAACAAAAGGATCTTTTCAATGAATAAATGAATGAGTCTCTCAGAAGGTAACTTGGAGAGGAGAATGGTAGATGGGGAGAAGGATAATGACTGAAGGCAAGGTGGCCTTGGAAAACCTTTCTGACCATGTAACTCATAACCCAAGTGAGGGCTTAAGGAGCAGAATTTTCCTTCAGTCATTAATTTAACAGAAATTTATCATATATCCACTAGATCTCCAATTCTTTTAAAATCATTAGAGGATATAGCAGTGGACAAACCAGACAACATCTTTGCCATTATGGAGTTTATGTACATAAATGAATATATATCAGGTATTATTTATGCTGTACAAAATGAAACAGGATAAGGAGATAGAGAATAAGGGGATGAAGGTGTTCTTATTTTACATAGGGTGCTCTGGTAAAGGTACGCAACTCATCCATCTCTTGTCTCTGGATGCTTTTTGTCTGAGAAAAAAAAAAGTTGCACTTTTATCCATTCATTCAATATTCATATAGTGCCTGTGTATACTAGGTGCTCTGTGAGACACCATGGCAGTGTCATGAAGGTTTAGAGGCAGAAAAGATCAATCAAGCAGTACTTTGTAGACCATGTTAAAGGTTAAAGGTTTGGTTGTTTTTCTTATGGACAATGGAAGCCATTGTAGTGTTTAATTAAGAGTTCCATGTGATTCGATTTGTATTTTTAAAAGAGCGCTCTAGCTGCAGGGAGAAGAATGAATTAACAGATTGGGAATGGGTTCTCTTCCAGTAAAGGGAAAAGAACAAATTTAACTTGTTTAGCTATTAGTAGTGAAGGATAAATTTCTCTCCAATCAAAGAAAAATAACAGTTTTTTGTTTTTTTTTTTAACTGTGAATGAAGGGTTTTCTTCTCCCAAGTAGAAAAAATTGTTTGGGCTAAAATAGAATCTAGTATTTAAAATATTTGTTATCACCTAATCATTTGAATTCCTGACACCTGTTTTTAGACCCATAAATAAATGTCTTATGAATACTTTTTCCTTTTGAATGCCAAACTTATTATTTTGTGAAGGCTAAGATGTGAATGTGTGAACCAAGTGAACTTACAAAAGAAATCCTAATGTGTCCTTACATACTGATTGGGGACCTTTCGGGTCTAAGGGAGAGTAATATTATCTTTATCTATGACACTTGATTGGCAGAAAATACTCATTTTATTATGAAAACACATCAGGCACACTTCTGTTACTACTGCTAAACACCTTTCTCATTAACGTTTTATACATGTGGAATGTTAAAGTATTTGTTTGTATAACATTATGTAAGGATGTATCTTAATACAGCTTTGGCCGTATTCAAAATGCCTTATATGTCATGTTGCTCAGATGACATGTTTACAAATAAGTTTTCAAAGCTCCATATGCACAAATATGAAGTTTTCCTCTAAATACTAAGAATACAACTCATTCTACATTTGCTGGTTTATCGTGCTAACATTTATCTGTATCTCTATATCCCAAGATTTGCAAATGAGATAATTCTGTTGCAGTATGCCACCAAGTATGAACAGCTGGCTCTCTTTGCCAAGCAGAATAGCATCTGAACATTTAATGTAACCCTTCCTCTAGGATGCCTTTTATCATCAGAATTTAGGGAGGGACATTTGCTTGGCATGTATAAAATGTACTATTCTCTAAAGTCTTACAGCCCATGGATTCTCTTGATAACTATAATAATAAGAGATATGGAAAGGACAAGATATTAATATTAAGCATTGTAAATGAAATCTTATGAACCTATAATAGGGATATTTCAGGGAAACAGTTTGAAATTTTAAATAGGTAGTTTAATGTAGTGATGCTGTCTTAAGTTATTTCCAAACAAAATGAAATTCACTCAGTGGAGTTTTGAGGAGCTGCAGTATATCCAAATATAGAGTAGGGGTGAGAAAAAGTTTCACTGTCAACATGATATAAAACATGAATCAAATAACCAAATATTTCCCTCTGGGTCCCATCAATCCATATATGAAGCATATTTCTGCCATTCTTTCACAAGTGGAAATAACATTCATTAACACACTTTCATAAAGTTACAAATAACAATGCAACAAATAAGTAATCAAGACCAGTTTGAGAAGGAAATTATAAGAACAAACGTAGGAGCAAGAATAGTCAGTGTTGAAATGTAGTTAGTGCCACTGAGGAAACACATTTAAAATTTAATTTAATTTAAATTAATGGAAACAAATTTGAATAGAAACATGTGGCTATTGGCTATCACATTGGACATGCATGTCTAGGCCATGAGAAGAATCTTTCTCTCTGTAACTATGACATAGGACAGTAATTCAGAGCTGGTCCTACAGCCACTCCAGCCCATAGTTCACAGGAAGGCTGACACCTGCACAAAGCAGTAGTTCTGGACTCCACTGTCTGTGTTCTCAGGATGGGTGACAAATTGTCTTGGAAGATTCCCGAGAACCACTAGTTATTCTAAAAGCTCATTCAGAAGTGATGATAGCCTAGACGAGGAGAATATGTTAGCTACCCAAATGAACAATAATCATCTTAACTGAAAATCAGCTGTTTCACAGGGAAGATGCAGTTAGAGGAAAGAAACTTACTGTTGATGTTAGAGGTATTATTTTATGATGTTTCAAAAGGTTTATTTTTATACTGACAATTATGAATTATTTATCTCACTGCAAAGACAGTAATATTTCGAGCCTTCCACATTTATTTTAACCCTAAAGGTTACAACTGTATGGCAAATTAATGTTTATTTATTATTTTAATAGTCCTTTTCACGTCAAAGCAACTTAAGTGGAAATTACCTGTCTGAAATACGTATGTTAAGAAAACAGAACAAATCAAGAAACAGTAGAAACAAAAAAAAATGTGCAGGGGAGATAAGATTCTCTTACAAATCATAATTGCTGAAATGTACTTGAGATTTTTATCAAAAATAAAACTAACTTAAGATAATAGCAAATATTTACTGGGTATTTACTATACGCCTGACACTGTAAGTGGTGTATATGGATTATAGATTTTAATCAATCTGCAGAATGGGTGTTATCATTATTTTTATTTTGCCAATGAGGATGCTGGGACCTAGAGATATTAAGTAATGCTCCTAAACTCAAATAACAAATCAGTGAGGTGACCAGAATCTGGATCTAGTTTTGCACAAATGCATTCTTAACCAATTAAATGAAACCTTCAGAAGATCTAAAATGATTTCATTTGTATCATAGATTGTTGGAATGAAAATTTTCTGTAGTCAAAGAATGACTTTCCCAAGAAAACAAATTGACAACAGAAAACCTGAATTCAGATACATATATTCAGAAAACCTGAGTTTAGTAAATAAGTTCATTTGTATCAGTTTTTTAGATTCCACATATAAGTGATATCATATGATATTTGTCTCTCTCTGACTTACTTCACTCAGTATGACAATCTCTAGGCCCATCCATGTAGCTACAAATGGATCGACATATACACACTACTATATATAAAACAGATAACGAACAAGGACCTACTGTATAGCACAGGGAACTCTACTCAGTGCTCTATGAGGACCTATATGGGAAAAGAATCTATAAAAGAGTAGATATATTTATACAAATAACTGATGCACTTTGTTGCATAGCAGAAAATAACACAACAGTGTGAATCAATGATATTCCAATAAAAAATTTTAAAAATACATGTCTTTACACATATTAAAGTTAAGATATGTGACACTTTTGTTTTGCATGTATAATTTGAGCATAACGCACCAAACCTGTGACAATGAAATCAGTTCTGTTACTGCAATTGTAGTACTAGAAAATCTGAAGGATACAAGAAAGTGTTTGAGCTGCTGCTATCATTGAAGTTTCCAGTTTGCATCTAAGAGCTGGAGGGCACTGCGCATCCACTTGCCAAGGTGGCCAGGTGCATGACTACGTCTCTGAAATCAGTGTAGAACTACTTCCAGAGGAACTGAAAAAATGTTTCCTCCATTCCTTTTGACAAGAAGTCATTACCAGCAGCCTTTGGGGGAGATTTGTGGAAGCTGCATAAAAAGTACAAGACCCTTATTTACTTTTGATACTTCAAGCCTAGGTCTGAAGGAACAGATACAGTAATAAGACCTATTGCTTGTGACGAGTAAGTCTCATTGTGACTCTCAGCCAACTTTAAAAATACAGAACTGAGCTCAGAACATGCTTTTTTTCTGTAGATGTTCTTGTTTCTTGTCTATTTGGGAATTTTATTCTGCTGGTAACATTGGCCCTAGTATAATATTACCACTGTAATGTTTTATTTTTACTTTAATACTATTACAGTGACGGTTCACCGATGGTTATTTCATGATTAGGAGAATATAACATTAGAATGAATTTTAGCATTATATATTTAACCACGGGTAAGAAGAAGAATGAAGAATTGTCTTTTTTTTCCTACCTTTGAACATTTATACATCGTTTTCCAGCTTTTATTTCTGACAGAGGGAGGCAAATGACACGGTTATTGGTATATTGAAAATTGCTCTAGATTTTGATTCAGTTTCCATGGGTTCTGGTTTTAGTCTTCAGTTTGAGTCTGCTACCTGCTAGCTGAATCATTTTTGGTAAATTCCTTAATCTCTGTGAATATCTATTTAATTCTCTGTGAATAGGGATACTAAACTATCTTTGTGATAAAGATCAAATGAAACACTAAATTTGAAAGTAAACTATAAAAACATAGAAATTTGAAAGAGTATAATTTTATGATTTAGAGATATGAAAATGGTATTTAAATTTCATAAAGAAATGCTTACATTTGGCATTTTTGTTTTAAAAACTTATAGTTTTAGTCCTTCTCACCACTGAGCATGTGAACATGCTTGTGTGTCTAACTTCTCTAATCCTGAAAACATTTACTGCAGATGTATTGAGAGGGATAAGCTATATAACATCATGCTGATTTATTTCAACAGTTAAGAGGTCACAAAATGAATTTAAAAAAAAATTCAACCTAAAATCTTTTACCCAGATTATTATACAAAAGTATATCACTAGTGATTTTATCTATGACCTTTATCTAAAGGATTAGCAAGGGAGCAGGTAATTATCATCTGTATGTTTACATCAGTGTTTATTTCATTTCTCCGTATTGGCTTAATGCACATTCAAAATGCAGGGACTGATCAGATCAATGTCACAAATAAAGATATTCAAGGAGTATCTTTAGCATTACAGGTGGAAATGTAGAGATTCGCAAAAAGCTGTAAAGGAGCTTGAAAACCTTCCATCTGCTTCTGTGTACCAACACCAATCATAAATCTGAAAGTGGCTTGACTTAGTCGTATGGGACATTATAGAAGATGAAGGTGGTCCAGGTATGACACTAAGTTCTACCCCTACCTCTTCCTTCAAGAACTTAGAAATAAGGAAACTCGGGTTGGAAAAGAGCAGAGGCAGAATTTGTGTTGGAAATAGTCTTGACTGAATGGATTAATCAAAGAGGGAAAGGTGCCAAAATAAATTCTGGATGGGAGAGACAGAGACAGACAGAGACAGAGAGACAGGGAGACTCTAATTAGTGAGTCCTTCTGTCTGCTTGTATATCCTTGTATTAGAAAGCACTTCTGTCTTCCAGAGTATAATGTAATTAACTTTCTGAATTATATAACTAACTCTCATTATATTGATTCCCTTCTTTTTAAGATGCGTCCCCAAGAGAAGCTTCTGGCTGAAAGACATAAATGCTGGTCTAGCAGCTGAGGTCAGCTGGCTTCCTAGCTTATACCTTCTGTCACTTGTGAATGCAAAAAAAATTTTAGGAGACATCGTCAACTTTAGGGCACTGGGGAGATCTAGTTTCAGCAAAACTCAAGACCAACATCAGGACATGGTGAAATTACTAAGTCAGTGTCATTATGTGTGGTCTCTTGGTAGGGAGTCATTTGACCATCCTCAGACTACCTTAACTTGTTCATATGCTTTTGAAAAACATCCACATAAGTCATATGTCATTTTCATACAAATCCAATATGTGTGTGTGGGTGTGCGGGTGAGAGAGAGAGAGAGAGAGAGAGAGAGAAAGAGATACAAGTGTCATCTTAGATTGATAAGGTTCTCCTCTCTCACATTTGTGCCACCTTTTTTAAGGACAACTTTCAACATTTATTTTGCCCTCCTCAGTCTCAATTACCTACTTTTGGCTCTCCAGGATATGGGTATGTTCTTGTTATCTATTCAATGCCATCTATTTAGCCAGAAAATGTGTACTGTATGAGCATTACTTCAATGCTATCCTATCAGTTGTGTTCAAGGACTTTAGTATTGATGATCTGATTTAACCTGAATATGCACTATAGCACAGAGTGAAGGATGGGGGTGGGCTGTGGAGTAGAACATTACTAAAATATGCAAAAGGTGTGTGCACTTTTTATAGGAGGACGCAGCACATGCTATAGACCATTAATTGAGTCTTTGGTTTGCTGATTTTTTTCTCTAACTTTTAGTCAATTTCACAAGTCATATTTTTTTAGTTATTCACATTTTGATCAGTTCATCACTGCATTATGTATTACTGATACTTAAGTGGCAGAATCTAAGACTGTATTCTTGAAATTCCAATGGAAACCTGCAGGTTAGTTTGGGATTTGCCTGGTATATAAGTTGCAAAGGTGATCTGATTCTATATCATTAATTCAGCGATTACTTTTATATTTATAAAACAAATCTATATATTTTGATATATGAGACTTGGACATAATTTTATATTATGTACATAACTCGACGTTGGAATTTTAGTTTTCAGATATAGCTCCTTTTATAGATTTTGCACTTTTGAGGTCAGGGACCTCATCTTATTCATCATTGTATCCTTCGCACTCAGCTTGGTGCCTAGAAGATAAATCAACACATATTTACTGAACTGAATTGATAGCTATTTCTACTGTAGCTCTTTTTTTTTTTATTCTCAAAATCTAGTTGATTAATCTAGATCCATCCGTTAGTTTAAAAATTTATATTCTGCCCCAAATCTCCCTAATTCAGTGAAGAAGGGGCATCTTTGCTATTACAAAGTTCCCAATTGGCTGGCCAGGGTGGACATATAAACAAGTTCAGGATGGGGCATTGGTGAAGACAACAGGATAGGAGTTGAATGGAGTACAGTGGGTAAACAAAAAAGAGGCTGCATACCTCTCTTGGTTGGGAGGCAGCTAAAGGCAGAAAAAGGTCCAAACAGGAGGTGATGCTGGAGCTTGAATTTGCAAGCTGATGTGTTTGCCTGTTGAGCAAGGTGGTGGTCATTGTGAGAAGGGTTAGCACAACGTTTACAGCCTAGGTTGTCAATAACGATGTGGTAATTGGGAATAGCAGGAGGAAAAGCAGCTGAGTGGTTCCAAAACTGTAATTACTGTGTTCTGACTGGAGTACAGGGCATGAGGTCAGCCTCATAAGAGACTTAGTAAGTACTGAGAGGGAGGCAAAGACCAGAACATGAAGGACTTCGCATTCCGTGGAAAGCAAAATTAATTTTGCTGTTTTGTCTGAAAATTCTCCTTGTCATCTTTAACTTTTCGTTTTATGTCTTCTATCTTCTACTGATTAAAATTAAACCTGTTTTAACATGCTTTGTAATGTTTACTTTCTCTACCTTATTTTTCTTGTTGCTATTATTACTAGTCTGGTCATTCATTCATTCAAACACTATATTTTATGTGCCAAATGTTATCCTAGGTTATAGGGAAACAGTTGTAAAAAAGCCAGACAAAACACCTCCATCAAGCTTGTAGATAATTAACGCACAATGTATCTGTTAAATTTACCTTAAAATATCAAGAAGTAATAAGACCTGTGAAAGTAAAATGTAGTAAAGGGATATCGCGTTGTAGAGTATACCTTGCTAGACAGGGTGGTCAGGCAGTCACTGCTGAGCAGATGACATTTCAATTGAGACCTGGATAAATTCATGAGCCAGCCATGGGAGGGCTGGGCAAAAGGAGTTTCGGAAAGAGTGAATGGCAAGAACAAAGATGCACTGGTGGGGATGAGCGTGACTGATTTAAGGATGAACCTGAGCATCTCCCACAAGTATTTAAGGTCAAATACATTCCCTGTTTGGTAATAATCATAGTGGCTCTGCCTCCTTCCTCAAATCCCGATAGGTGCAGGTATAAGTGACTGGAGCAGAGTTGAGTGAAGAAAGCAGCCTGTGCTCTTGTTTGTCATCCTCACCCTGGGATAAAAAAACCTTAACTTTTCATTAGATATCCTTCTAGTGCTTATTTAGAATATACACTGAGCACTTTAAGAATGTGAGATGAAAAGTTTGGATAAAATATAAATATTATATTTAGCCCCACCATTTATATAATTCGATCAAGCAACATATCTCATAGAATATACTGTGATATTGTCCTGAGTGAAAAGGCATCTCTTCAGCTTGAATATATTTGAAATAGAGTTAGCCGTTGTTCACACTGGACTGGGCAAAATGGAATCAAGTGGATTACATTTCTCGAGGGATCTCTAGAAGTGAAATATTTTTTATCTACACTGACATAAAGTTTCTTTCATTACTAGGAGAAATAAACAAAACTTAATAGAAATATCTTAGCCCTTAAAGGATACCTTTCTGTTACCTTTAGATCTGTTCTTTGATTAATTTAAGAAAGGCATAATATTTTACCTATGTATTGTTTTTCCACTTTGGAAGGTAATCATATTTCTATAAACACAGCCATATTTGGACTGGCAGCTGTAAATACTCTTTAAATTCATTTTTGAGAATGGCATTTGTCACGGTTAGGACTAGTTCCTTCTTAAGATTCAGCAACGCTTTTTGCAAATGATACAGTATTTCTTAAGAGCTTTAACTTATCAAACATTGTTAAAATGTAAATAAAATCAATAAAATGGAATTTGGATCCATGGGGTGCCTCTAATAACTTTTCCTCCTTGACATGGAACTAATATGAACACATCTAACCAGTTGATTTTTATAAAATTGCAGAAACTGACAGTTAGTTTCCAGTGCTGCTTGCCACTGTTCTATCTCATTTTAATTTCAGAGTCAATGGACAATACCGATACCTATGGATTCCATGTTAAAAAGGATTTATGAATTATGGATGAACTGGGACAGTTATTGGTATTTAAAGGCATCATATTTCATGTTGAATATTAATAGAAATGAAAGACCAGAGGAATATATATAATTACAAAAAATATTCCAAAACAGACTAGCTTCTTTAAGCCATGGGATATAAGAATAAATGTCAAAAGAAATTATAGGGGCTTCCCTGGTGGTGCGGTGGTTGAGAGTCCGCCTGTCGATGAAGGGGACACAGGTTCGTGCCCCGGTCCAGGAAGATCCCTCATGCCGCAGAGCAGCTGGGCCCATGAGCCATGGCCACTGAGCCTGTGCGTCCGGAGCCTGTGCGTCCGGAGCCTGTGCTCCGCAACGGGAGAGGCCACAACAGTGAGAGGCCCACGTACTGCAAAAAAAAAAAAGAAATTATAGTTAACTCATTTAGGGACAATTTCTACAATGACGACTAGAGATGAGAACTTACCATCAAACGCTTTTTATTATTATTCAATTAGTGCAAATCTAATGTGGACATTAAATAAAAACATAGTTTAAAAATTGTCCTATATTGTGACAGTGTCTATTGTCTCATTGTTTGTTTTTTTGTTTTGTTTTTTGCGGTACGCGGGCCTCTTATTGTTGTGGCCTCTCCTGTTGCGGAGCACAGGCTCCGGACGCGCAGGCCCAGCGGCCATGGCTCACGGACCCAGCCGCTCTGCGGCATGTGGGATCTTCCTGGACCGGGGCACGAACCCGTGTCCCCTGCATCGGCAGACGGACTCTCAACCACTGCGCCACCAGGGAAGCCCTCGTTGTTTGGTTTTATATGATTACTGGAAGGAAACTACATGACCACATGATATATAATAAAATGTAATTTAAATTTTTAATTTTAAGGGTTCAAGTCACTCTTAAGAAAATAGGAAAATATTTTTATTCAACACTTGTGAGATGGCATCATAAATTATTACTTTTACTATGTATGTCTGTTCTGTTGGTGCACAATAAAAGTGGCTGGGCCTCTGCCTCTTGGGATTAGGGTCTTATTTCCCAAATTTGCATAATCACAAAAAGGAATTTATTCATTCTCTTAAACTGTAAGGAATTGGATCAAGCTCACCAACCCACAAGAAGCTAATAAACCGAAATATTAATATCCAGTCATGGATTACTGTGTAATGAGAAACAAAAGAGAAATACCAAGAAGACTAGAATGTGTGCTGACTGAAAAGTATGTTGCATTCCCTGTAGGAATGTCATTTATCATTTATTCATCAAATGTTCATTGATGTCTGATTTATATCAGACATTTTGCTAGACACTTTGATGAAAAGTCAAATAGGGTATAGTCTACACCATCAAGGAGCTTATTGACTAGTTAGAATGACAGCCAAGTAAAAATAGCAATTATAGCCGTGTGAAGAGAAGAAGATTCCAAATCCAAATCGTCATCTGGAAGGGCTTCTCTAAGGGGATGAAACAAGGTGAAATAGAAAGTAAGTAGGAGTTTATTAGTAGAAGAAAATAATTAGTTCATTTGAAACTCTCTGGTTTCTGGACGTCTGAGATGACATGGTACTACTAAATCAAGGTGAGAGTTCCATGAGTGAAGACAGGTATGCCTGTGGATTGAGGCTGCTTTGCCTGCTCTCTCTAACCAAGAACCTGTCTCTCCATTGGATCCTATCCATTATCATGCAACTAAGTTCTAGTTTATACCACTTATTTTTTATTCAGGCATCCTACAAATTCTTTGGGCATCTACTGTGTGCCAAGCAGTGTACTAGGCACTGAGCATTAAGTAGTGAACAAAATAAAATCACTGGGCATCATAGAACTTAGAATCTTATTTTAGGAAATACCCTCCCTTGACCCATGTACCCTGTCAATTACCTCCCCATTTCTCTTATCAAGCTTACTGATATTTCTACAACTGTTTCTTTTGCCTCATCTCACTTTTTGTCTTCATCTACTCTAAATCTTTCCACTCCACTCCCAGCACTGCTCTTGATGATGTCATAACAGCCTCCATGTGTCAAAGCCAGTGGCCACATCTCTCACGCTCATGTTATTCAAACACTCGGCAGAATTAGACACTCTTGCCTACTCCTTTCTCTTTAGTACTTTTTTCTTTCCTTTCCGTTTTTTTTTTTTTTTCTTTTTCTTTTTTGGCTTCAAAGACAGATTTTCCTTCTTTCATCTCACTGGTTCCTCCTTCTCTATCTCCTTTGCTTCTCTTGGCTGGACAGACCCCCAAATGCTGTAGTAACTCAGGCTCAGTCCTGGATTCACCTGTATCTTTTCTCCTACCTATCCTCCCCTTTCTTCTTCTCCCTTCCCTTTTCTGTCTCTGAGGAATGTGTGATCCTCACATTTTTTAAGTGATTGATTTAGGAATATAGAAAACAATTTAAGAGAGAGAATGTCAGGATTAGATTTACATTAAAAATTATTTAGCAGTCTCCTAAATTGTCTTCTTTCTGTATATTTGTGATGGAGTAAGGGTAGTTGAATTATCTCAATCATGAAAATAGGGATATGATGTCCAAGTGCTTGGGGATGTTTACCTGTAGTTCTAGGAGCCTTTCTCACTGGAACATGTGGAAAATAAACTGACAAATTATTTTGCTTGGGTTCCTTTCTTCTATACTATGTATATTATATACCTTTATGTCAAAAGGAGACTACAAGTAATAACTTTATAACTTATCTTGGTCTACCTATATTCTATGCATGATAGGTACAGTCTCTGAGGCATTCTGGTCTCGGCGAGGTGGACGTAGAAATGCCATAGTCCCATTACAACCGTTCGAGTTTTTTTTTGAGTGATGATTTATAATAGTGTTAATCTGATTTTAAAGTACTGTTTTCTAGTCCTGTTAATAGGTTCTGAGATTATTTGGGGAATGCCCATTATCCTATGAATAACTGATTATCTAAACTTAATGTTCTTATAGCATAATATTTATTTTGAATCATGCACACCACTGTCAATGCAACAACTCAGGGTATATGGTAACTTTTCCTGAGTTCCAGACAGAAATCTCCTATAAATAGTGCTATCTTTATTATAGGATGGAATAAAAATAGTAGCAAATAATTTCTGAGTATTGATTGCTTTGTTCTAAGCTTTTTACTGTATGAAGGCATGTAACCCTCACAAGAACGCTCCTTGTGAGAAGAGAGTTTAACCTCGCCTTAACTTCAAGGCGAAGTTAAACTACTTGGTTATGTCACAGAGCTAACAAGGCCCACGTCTATCTCCAAAGCCTGTGTTCTTAATCACCAAGCTGCACTCTAAAGGTAGATTTATGCCATTAGAATAGTTCCAAATCTATGCCATTAAGACTGAACATACTGTTGTGATGTTTTATTAGCGTCATGCTTGATTGGAATAAATATGTTTCTGAGGCAGGAAGGCCTGAGAGCAGGAAAACGCAGGGGTCCATCCCTTCCTCCCCTACCTGTCCTGAAATCCTTCACAGCCCACTGCATGCAGTCACTTCCAGTACTGGACCATCTCTGACTGTTACCATTTGGATGCTCGAAAAGGATAGGCAGTGTTGTATTTAGCTATACAATAGCAGAATATAAAATATAAGCAGATTTGGGTGAACCTGATCAATATTTATAGCTAAAATTGAATAATTTACCTCCTCCAAAATAAATGCACATCAATGAAGATTTTATTCTTGAAATATTTGGAAGACTATTTTAAACAGTAACTCTACTGTTTAAAATGTCTTTATGTAAAGGGACATAAAAAGAGGCATTGGAAGTAGAAACAATTAACTTGGGTAAATGACTTGGCGTTCTCCAATCAGGGCAATATGTTGTTAGAACAATAACTTAGCTAATTGCAGTTTTGCCTATAAGACATTACCACGTCCACAATTCAGGAGTCAAATGATATTTTTCCCTGCTTTTGAAGATGACAAAATTTTCTTCCCAAATAAGACCTTAAAATTGTCCTTCTCTTGTATCTTCATAATTTCTGGTTCCATTCCAGCATGTCTTTGTCTATTTCCTCTATCTTATATTCTCCATTTGGGGTTTTATTATAATTTCAAAAAGTACATGTTAGAATCTGTCATTGATCTTGCTTCTTTATATGTCTTTCTGTAGGGCTCGCGTGTTTATTTTGCTAGCAGTCATAATGAGATGATAACAATAGTGTGCAGAAAACAAGAAAATAATTTTATGTTGTAGCTCAAATGTAAATCTTTGGAGCTATAGTTCAAAATTGAGCAATAATATTTGCTGTTACTGCTGGTTTGGGGGTTTGTAGGGAAGGTAAGAGGAAGGATCAAAGAATGTGAGTAAAGAAAAGTAAGTAAGAGGAAAGCAAAATACTATGGCAAAAGAAGGGTTTTGTTTGATTTTCTGTATAAAGAGAGAAAGTTTACAAGGTAAGGCTTGAGGTAGGGTAACTGAGACAAAACCTCAACTCCAGTGAGAGAGGACTTTTGGAGCTTAAGTTCATCTGAATCCTGTTACAAGGTGAGGTGAAATTGGAGCGAGGCAAGGGTTTACTACCAGAGAGAAGGGAATACTGAGGAATGAAGAGAAGCAGGGTCCAATACTGCAAACATACTTTTCAGTTGGATTGAAACATTAGCCTCTGAAGCAGGAAGGGGATGGTGGGTGAGTGGAACAGGTGAGAGTCAACAAAGAAATGATGGTCAAGAGAAGAAGCTTTTTTTCTACCTCATCCGATATTATTTCTGAAATATTAAGCTTTTTCTTTGTAGTAAAGTGATATATTCCTTTATGAACAAAGGATGGATTACATATCAAACAACTAAGAAAATAAAGCTACAAAATATCTATATTTGGTAGTGAGAGAGATTCAAGAAGAACAATGGCATGTAGCCATAAATACAGAATAGCCCACAAGCGGCCAAAGGCAACAGTCATGGAAACTAAGAGAGAGAGAAAACATAGCTAATGTTGATGGACCACTTCCATGCATTCGGCTTTGTACTAAGTGGTTTCATTTATTTGGTGTTATTCTTTCCTGAGAATATCTCTGTGAAGCTTGTTATTTTATCCTGAGTTTGTAGATATGTTAATAACTTAAGATCATATTATTTTTTAAAAGATGGAAATGGAATGCTTACTTTAGACTCATATTCTTTCTATTCTGCTATTCTTTGCGGCATTCTTGTTAAAATCAGAACACCGTGCTGACCCTAAGAATAATTCCACTCTTTGAAGTTAATGTTTGCCAAACTTTTCATATCATACAGCACCATAGGTTAAAGAGAATCGATCATTCGCTTCCATTGTATTTATCTATTTTGTATAAAGTATGTGTATGACTCTATAAGAATATAATGTCCCCTATGAAACATACACAAAACTTTAAAAGTATGAATTGAAACTAAATGTAATTAAAAGTGCTAATATTTCCAGGTAGTATCCCAAATTTTTGTCTAGTTCAGCCTCCAGAGTAATTTTGTCTAGTTCAGCCTCTATAGAGAGCACTGTTGCATATCACCATTACCACCTTCTGTACAGCATGCATTGGGTTATATACATACAACAAATCTCAGTATTTAAGCCTCTTAAGCAGGTTACGATAATGATGAATCCATTATGGTGGTCAGCATATCTTCTGGTTTGATAAAAGTCACAGTTAGCTAAAGGACATGGCTTCCTTACCTAATGCTTTATTGAGAGGAGATGCCACCTGCAACATGTTATTTTCTAAAAAGTCCTAGTAGACCTGCATGCACTGCTGAAGTGGGATTCAATGAAAGATACCATGGAGAGGTTACCTGTTATTCCTGAATCTCTGAAAGAACTTAACTGCTCGTCCTGTAATGGCACTTTCCTCCTCCGTATCCCACAAAGGTTATTTGTTTTGGATAATGTATTCCTACATATATTAGTTAACTGGCTCCTTCCCCTCTCTCTGCATTTTTTTTTTTAAGTGTCGGGAGGTATGGAATGTGAAATCAAGTCTAACAGGCCAGTGGACCAGAGATGTGATATGCAGAGACTGCAGCTGTAATTACAGGTCACTGTGTGAAGCCGTATAAGAGGATGTCCTCACTGTGAAGCCTTCTGTTTTGTCAATACTTCTACATCAATACTTGGCAGTCAGCTCTGTTGCTTTAGGGTTTCAGCATATAAAACAGACAAAGTCACTAATATCAAATTGGAGCTACTTTGCATTTGCAGTTGACAAATCCTATTTTAGAAATATATATGAGCCTGAGGATTAGATCAAGCTTTTAACATTTACATTTTTTTTTTCCAGCAGGGAAGTTTCTGATCCTCTCCTAATTTACCTGTTGTTGATTTCCTGAATCTTTTTAAATTCCTTGCAACTGAGGCTGGTCTCCCCATCAGAGAAGCAATTAACCAAATCCCTGACTAGAGTGTATGAGGCATCTGTTATAAAAGTATAAAAGGATAACTTAAATCCCAGCACACAAAGGAGATGTCAGACCAGAACAAATCAGCATGGAGAATTACCTGGAGGGGATGCAAGGTTAGGTGGAGCACATGTACAGTTAAGAGGATGTTTATGACTAGCGGAATTTGTTTTTCAGACTGAGAAGACTGGAAGGTTAGAAATGACATGTCTATTATGAATCAACATAATTCATATTCTGTAGCTTTTACCTGACAAAAGAAAATGTACCTTATTTTTCCCTATGCAACTCCAAAACCAAACAAAGAGTTGTAGAGGTGTCAACTTTCATCTCACCTAAGTGCTTAGGTATTTTCTTTTTTTAAAGAAGACAGCAGTTTTTAAAAGATCATGCATTGCCTGAGTTAGGTGGATTAGTAAGCAGGTAACAACGAACTAACTTGTTTTTTATATACAGACAGGCCTCTTTCCGCCAGCTATTGTAGGCTGGAACAACAAAATTTATTAAAATATTGTAATTATGAAGCTAATAATTATAAAGTAAATGGGCTTGGATATTATAATTTTAGATGGACTTATGCAGCAGGATACAGATGGCCATACATTCTTTGATACTCTTCCCACTGAGAGGAGGGTTCTAGGTCCCCTCCACTTGAATCTTGATGTGCTCTGTGAGTGCCTTATCAGTAAAATATGGCAGGAGTAATGCTGTGCCCAATTACTGGACCAAAGTCTCCTAAGACTGTATGAGCCCTAAGCTATTTTGCAGGTCCAGCTATCTTGAAAAGACTATGTGGTGGAGAGGCCTGAGACTAGAGGGAGAGGCACAATTTAATTCAGTCTTTCAGCCTCGCTGAGATCCCCAAAATGGGAGTGAAGCTGTCTTGAAACCATCAAACTATACTAGCCATCAACTGGATGCTACCAAGTAACTCTTGTTGACATCCTGTGGAGCCAAATAAACTGCCAAGGAAGACTCTGTATCAGTTGGTACCCAACAAAATATAAAGTTTATTAAAAACGTGGTTGTTCTAAACTGCTAATCTTCAGGGTATTTTGTTAAAATAACAGGTAGTTGAGCTGGTAGCTATGACAAATTTCATTACTTTTATAATTAATCCTTAAGAATTAGGATATTTTCAATTCAAGATTAGTACATTTTAACAGTAAATATGAAACCTGAGGAAATGGAAATTATAAGCCAATATGTCAGAGTCATATATTCTATTGAGGACACCCTTAACTTGATGAAGTTACATAGATAGAGCCATGAGGGAAGTGTAACATAATATTTTTGTTTCTTCACCATCCTGATGGGTGAGTCTGATGTGTTTTCTCTAAAGTCACATATTTTGGACCATTGTCCCAAATCTTTGGATTTTGCAAACATATAATGTTACATCAAACGTGAATTCACTCTGTTACAAATTTGTCATGGCTGTCAGCTGAAATTCTCTATAATTGTAGATTTAAAACCTATCACACAGGGCTTCCCAGGTGGCGCAGTGGTTGAGAGTCCGCCTGCCGATGCAGGGGACGTGGGTTCGAGCCGCGGTCCGGGAAGATCCCACATGCCGCGGAGCGGCTGGGCCCGTGAGCCATGGCCGCTGAGCCTGCGCGTCCGGAGCCTGTGCTCCACAACAGGAGAGGCCAAAACAGTGAGAGGCCCGCGTACCGCAAAAAAAAAAAAAAAAAAAAAAACCATCACACAGATAGTTAGATCCCTGAATCCCTGCAAATCTATAGTGTCTAGGGACGAAGAATGGCAGCTTCTCTTCCTCTTATTCCTTCTCCTTATCTTTTCCTTTCTATACATCTTGATGTCTAATCGCCCAGTTTCACTGAATTAGCTCTATGGTGGGTCATTTTACCATCCTCCTGGGGAATATTTCACACATATATGAGGTACAGTTCTTCTTATTAGTATTACTTAAAATTGAAATTACTCCTGAAAAGCATTTTATGGCTTTCAGCCTCTAATGAAGATTTGTTGTGGTAAAGATTTTACACCAGCTAGGCTGCACTCTTAGTGCATTTCCATTCCTCTCCAGGTGCCTCCATTCCAGGAAACTCAAATTTTTACTTTGTTTTGCTAAGAAATTGTTTTCTCTATCCTTTACTTTTTTGTAAGTACATTCTTTTATATATAAATATTTACTAACTAACTTTGTTAATCCTGAAACAATATTCCTAAATTTATCCCCAGCAGAGAAACTGACAGAGGTGAGAGCTTCCATTTTTATCATTTTCCTACCCTATGTGTCTCTTTGGGTACAGGGGAAAAGGGGAAAGGACATTTTTCAGATACTACATGGCTCCAGGATTGGATTAGGAAATCAAACTCAAGTGAATCAAGTATCTTATCTAGTGTCAAGCTTTCAAGGATTTGATTTCAAGGATACGACAATAAAGAGGCTCAGATGAAGAAAAGATATCTCTGGGACATTGAGAGTGATTTCCCAGGTCCTTTCTTTTCACATCAGACATGCATCTTTGGCCCAAAATAATATAGGAGATCTGCAAGTGGAACTTTGTGAGTTATTACCTCACGCAGCAGGAAGATTAGTTAAATTATGAACATTTTCACCTTATACCCCAGAGAGTTGTGTAGCTTATGTGACATTCTCCGAGGGAGTCAGGCCTCATAACTCTATAGATCTTGGGTATATTTACTAAAAATAACCCTCAACTGGCAGCCTTCTGGTAATGGCTTTCTACATAAGAGGACCATTCCTTCTAGAATATATAATTTGCCTATTTACATAGAGATCCAGCTGACAAGATTAAACAAAGTGACACAGTTTTTTTCCTTTTCTGAGAAAAAGAAAGTAATTCCGGTAAAGTGAGCGACCTGCTCTAGGCTAGATGCTCTACTGCTTCTCCCGCTCTGTGTCTCTCTGTTTCTTTCATACACATGCACACACACACACACACACACACACACACACACACATATCCCTTCTCTTCTACCATTCTCCCTATTCTCCTTCTCTCTCTCTTGCTCACTTGCTCTCTCCCACTTCAATGTCCATGTGTACCTTACTTTTTTCCTGTGACTCTTTTTAGTGTCCATTATCTCACTGTTTACTCAAAACAACTCTGTTAAATATATATATATATATATATATATATATATATATATACACACACACATAATTTCTTATACTTTAAAAATAAAAATATATTTGTGGTTCGAGGGATTACATTACATTTTTCCAAACTGACAGCAACTTAATAAGCACTCATTGAACGCCTTCAGTGTACCAGGCATTACTCAAGGATACTGAGGACTTAAACAGGGCTGAAATCCCATTGGGATCTCCCAATATTCCTGTATCAATTATTCAAATATTACAATGTTTGTATATTTTCTTTCCCTTCCTGCTTTGTCAGTTTTTCTCCGGGCCTCTTCTCTGATCTGCATCTACTGTGATCAGGGTACTAAAGTTTTATACCCAGCTCAGGTGGCTCCCACGATCCTGCCTCACCTCGAAAACTAGATTCTCTGCATGTAGAAACAGGTGAACCCCTCTTTTGCAAATCTTGCCTCCCAGCCACCTTTATTAGGGAGTAGCCCAATTTATAGGGTTAATCAGTGCCCTGCTTAAAAAATTCATCATGAACATTACTGGGCCACCATTGTGGACTTCCCTTCCAAGCTGCCACAGTTCTAAAACACACTCACCTGGCCAGAGCTACACACACCATAACACTATTAGCAGTGCCGGCATCCAAGGGACTACTGTCTCTTGATCATCTGGTTCCTACTGTGACTGCCTCTCATTGGCTAATGGCTTTCCATTCCCTTTTTTTCCAACTCTGAGTTGCCTTTATGTAGCTGCTTGTGGGAACTGTATCCTTTGCAGGTCTTTGACCCCGAGTTCCAGAGGAAAACTTGGAGAGAATGTAGACTGGCAACAATGGTAATAGCTCAGGCTCTGATATGGTACTCTTAGCTGCACAGGCATGGCTGACCTTTCTGAGACAAGATTTGGGAAGAATGGCAGAACTTTGATTAATGACTAGGGATATGGCATTCCTAGGATGTGAGTTCCACTTTCCATCATCTGGTTGAAATTTACCTTTATTTGGTGGGAGAAGGTCATCAAAATGTACCTAATGTCTACTCATAATGTCATT
Source organism: Delphinapterus leucas (assembly GCF_059928025.1). Taxonomy (NCBI): domain Eukaryota; kingdom Metazoa; phylum Chordata; class Mammalia; order Artiodactyla; family Monodontidae; genus Delphinapterus; species Delphinapterus leucas. The sequence goes on along the minus strand of NC_143133.1, from coordinate 12,451,929 downwards.
AACAATCATCATTTTAATAATTAAAAAGAGAGCTAATGCATATTATAAAGCACTTAGTCTGAGACAGGGCTTGTTCAAAATATATTTTAACTAATCTGAGTGCTAGATTTACTGTCATCATCCCTATTTCACAGATGAGGAAACTGAGGCATTGAGTTATTACCTAAAGCTTAAGTGACAGAGCAAGGATTTGACAGCAGGAAATTGTGAAACAAAACCTACACTTCAAACGACGAAAATGTGCCACCTCGCCATAGTGTACCTCCTCTCACGTGATCTAACAAGCTTGGTTTGTCTTAATAAAATTTGACATTTCAATGAACTGTTTTCCAGACTGGTTTCATGTAAAATGCTACATTACTCTCAGGTTTTCTTTCCCCCCTATTATAGAATTAAACCACCTTGTTTTCAGTAGCTTCCAGTAGAGAGAGTGGAGTATACTTCTCCACCCCATTAATGTTACACTGGGCCATGTGACTTGCTTTTGCCCAGGAGATGTGAGTGGAAGTGGCAGCATTTTGTTTCTGATAGAGGCCTTAAAAGGCATCAGGCATTTCTGCTTGCCGCTCTTTTGTGCTTCTGTCATTGCAATGAGTCGATGTCCTGGGTAACTGCTGTTTCCAGAGTGATGTTGGATACGTGTAGCACATCTGAGCCCAAACTTCACCTCCCAGCCCAGCCTCGATAATGTGTAACATTAATGTGTAACTAAAACAGAGGTGCTCAGAAGAATCCACTTTAAATCAGCCAAAACCTTAGTGGACCTGCAGACCCAGAAACAGAAGAGTAAATGCTTTCTTTTGTAAGATTGAGTTTTAGAGTCCTTGGTTTTTTAGTATTATTGCAACAATACCTGATAAATACTTTCAATAAAAGATATATTAAATATATTAAGATATTAATCTAAGATCTATGAGAATCCTAAATACAGTTGTTATTTTTTACACACACACACACACACACAACCAAAACAAAAGAGTTTGGACTTATGAATGTTATTGATATTAAGAGAAATTGAGAATATAAATCATGTAATGTCTACCCATTTAATGAGGAAGTGTTAGGAAATTTCATGTTTTTCCCTTATGTCAAATCATGACTCTGACAGTCATTTCAAACGAATGTAGTGCTACCACTTTCTAAAAATCAAGAAATGTTTTGGAAATCATTAGAATAATTTAATGAAAAATCAGCAGTGTAACAAACTTTGACAGTGTTTAGTAATATAGTTTAATTTTATTTATAAAATGAAGATAATATATTTTTCAAGTTTTGATTTTTATAAAAAATTATCTTACCATACTGTTTGTTAAATATTTTGAAAATTGGTCTTGAATATGAACATAAATGGCAAATGGCCTTTTCCTTAGGATAATTCAGGAGGTTATTAGGAAGATGGATATTTAAAGATAAAATTAAATTAAACAAGGTAAGAATGAGTATAGCAAGCAAAGACACTATAATGAAACTAACTCATAACAACTACCCAGGTTCTGAACTGAACTGTCTTAGCCTACAAAACCTGTTTTATCTCAACAATTTTATTCCGTTGAGGTCAGGATGCCATTTTTGTACTGAGGAGAATTTTGTGGGCAGATGACTGTAACTTTCCTGTTGGCTTGTCTCAGTCCCATTTTCATGTTCTCCTGGCTGGCATGGAGTTTTTGTGGCATTGAAAGGTTTTAATATTGGGAGAGCCTTCCTAAGAAAAAAGACATACATTTTTTGAATTTTTAAAAAAAGTTTATTTATTTTTGGCTGCGTTGGGTCTTCATTGTGGCACACAGGCTTCTTGTTGCGGTGGATTCTCTTGTTGCAGAGCACAAGCTCTAGGCACGCGGGCTTCAGTAGGTGCGGCTCGCGGGCTCTAGAGCACAGGCTCAGTAGTTGTGGCGCACGGGCTTAGCTGCTCCGCGCATGTGGGATCTTCCCGGACAAGGGCTGGAACCCGTGTCCCCTGCATTGGTAGGTGGATTCTTAACCACTGTGCCACCAGGGAAGTGGTAAAATTAGTTAAATTAGTATCGAAAATGAATATCTATTTAAAACAATAAATTACAGAAAATTAGTGCAGCTTTTGAGCTTCTAATCCCTTTGGCAATCTACCGTAAATACTCAGAGCTTGCTAGTTGCACTCTGCCATTCTTGCCCTCCTAGAATATCTGAAAACTCCTGCAATCCTCCCCCTTCTCAGAGACTGTGCTGTGGGGGAGGAGTACTAGTTTCATGGTAAACTTCCCTCTGTTGATTTTTGAGACTCTTTCTTAATGTCCACTTCATTTCCATATATTTTTTTCTGTCAAAGTTTATTTTTCATCTGTCCTACCTTCATTCTGCAAACTTGTATTGAGTTTATTAAATGTTTTAAGAATAGTATTCAATATTATATTCAAAGGTACTTCTGACATACATCCTGTTCTAAAGAAGTTTATGGTTTAAGGAAAACTGCCATGGAAGTTAAAAATTATAATTAGTGCTAGAGTAGAAATATGTTATGGATATTAGACTAAGAACACAAAGGAAGCAATAAACAATTATGTCTAGGAAACAGAAAGACTTTGTGGAGGCAATGGAGCTTCTACTGAATTGTGCAAGATGGGGAAGTTTTGGCGGGCGAAGAGGAGTGGGACAGGTATTTGAGGCAGAGCCATGACTCAGATATAAAGGAGTGATCAAAAGCACAGAAGCCCAACAGAGTAGTTGATAAAAATAGTTACTTAACATGACCAGGATGAAGGATATGAGAGGAGTCTTCGTTCTCATAATGGCAAGCTGTGGTGCCACCCTAAGGAGCCTGTGCCCTGCATAGGAAGTACGTAATGTATGAAATAATAATGTATTATAAACAGAAGCTTGGCATAATTGCAATTTTAGCAGCTATAGGGAGGGGACATTTGTGAGATGGAGTTTGAAAAAGGAAGTGGAAAGACCAATTAAAAGATTGTTTTGTATTTGAAGTTTTGATTGCAGTCAGTTTTGATACTTCTGCTTGACTTATGACAAAGGAACCTTTAAAGGAAAGGAGAATAATTTGCTAGGAGATATGGTTCTTGGAATGCAATAGTAAATGGGTTTAAAACTATTCCTTGATTCTATGTAGAAAAAAATCATCTTTATCTTTTGATTAATGTTCAGAAGTGATAGAAAACTACTCACAAACAAAACCCAGGCATGAAAAGGTTATTCACTGTAATGTTTTTCCTGAAGGAAAATTGCTAAAATTTTGTGAAAGAGATCTTACACCAATGTCTATGAGATTTAAATGATTGTCAAAACATGGTCAAATTGAAATGCCACGTTACCCTCCAGTTGCCCAGTGTACAGTGAGTTGATTTTCATTCTTTGCACCAAGGAACCAGATAGGTAAAAAAGATAAGGTGTCAATAAGAGGGTGGGAGATGGAGAAAGACCATGGGGAGGAAGGATCATGGGTAGATGGAAGCTCAGTGGAGGTGTCCAGGACAATTACATGATAGGGATTCAATGTTAGAATGTTAGAAGAATGCTGGGGAAGGCAAAATTTCCATCATTTAAAACGTGGGAGAAGTTCCATCATTTAAAAAGTGGGTCAAATATCAGTAAGCCTTTTCATGTTCCATGATGAAATATGGTGAAATATAAAGGGAAGATCATGTATGGTTTCCCATCACATACTTTTAAAATATGTATTCAGTGAAATTTGTTATCTCTACGCTCCTTTAAATGATGCCAAAAGCCCAAGAAAACAAGTCTTGGAGTAATGTCTAAATCTCCTGGGAGTTACTAGACTAATGTCTAAAATTGATCAAGATAACTCCACTTCTATCCTCTTTGATTTCTGGTTTGTCACAAATCACAGCTCCAAACATTTACTTTAAGATTATATACTGGCTCTGCACAACCCACCTCTGATGAGTTTTGCACACATCCTTCTGACTGACCTTAGTGCTTTCCTTTGGAAAGCCTTGTAACTTTTAATCTTTGGTTCCACATACATTCTGCTCCAGCCCTGCTAGACTGACCAGCTGGGCCTCCCATCCAGGTAAGGTTAACACACATAAAGCACAAATAGAGAGGAACTTAGATAGGGTGAGAAGATAGGAGAAAAGCAGAGACATTTTCAGAAAGAAAAATAAACAAGATGGTTCTTGCGCTCAGTGTAACTTGCACTTGGGTGGAGGATATGCATAACTAACACTGGACAATGTAAAAATGGCAAAGAGTGAAAATATTGAGTCTTTTCTGAACTCTGACATAGTATATTGATGTTTTGGTAGGAAGGGCCACTTTTGGATCACAGAAGCACAGGACATGTTTTCTCAAGTGTGGGAACAAGAGAGAAGGTTGGATGGGGAGGGATATAGCTAAGTACTATTCTAGCAATATGGTTGCAAGTAGAACACGCTCTAGTGTAAAGGAAGACATGAGCTCTGTGTCTACTGTTTCTCACACAAGCTATTAGAGAATGTTGTGTTGTCATGAAAAAAGGAAAAGTTCATTTCAAGGTCTACAGCTTATTCTGTTACTTTGAGTAACAGAAAAAATGAAAATTTAATAATTATTAGAATAAAATGTGATGAGGTAATGCATGTTAGCATGTAGGAGGGTTGAATAAGTGAACAAATAGGTCTTATGTGCCCATCAAAATAGAATATTTACAACTAACTGGTGTATTCCTTCTTCATATCAGGATAAAGTTTTGTCAGTATTAAGAGAGATAAATGTTATGACATCCCTTTTAGGCCATCACTTAAGCATATATTATACCTAATCTGACTCCAATTAGGCATGGACATAACACTAAGTTGTATAACTGACTGTATAGGGCTCATGGTAGTAAAACTGTATTTGAAATGCCATATGTATTAGGTTGGTTATTTTATCCTGTCCTACTTTACATCAACAAAAGTGATTGATATATACATTTTTGCGTGATAGTTTGGATGTCATATGTTTTAAATTTTTCTATTTGAGGTAGACAATATTTATCTTCTTGTCAAAATATTTCCAGTTAAATTTTAGAAAGTTCTTTAACTTATACAATTAAGTGTGTAGCCATTATAAAGCAGTCGTTCCTAGATAAAGCATTTGGACAGTTACCTCAATAGGGAACCACATGTTAACAATTGAGTATCTGTGTAAGATAGGATTGTGGACAATATTTTCACTTTCTTTGTGTGTGCGTCTGTGTGTTTGTGTGTGTGTGTGTGAATTCTGTTTATATAAGCAATTTTTTAAATAAAATAATATTAAATATACAAAATGGGTTTTGGTTAATTGAATAAAACTAAAATAAGCATATTATTCTTATTTAGCAACTTACATATGGAGAAGGAAAGAGGTAGGGATTGAAATATTCTTTTCTGGTGTGCCTGACATTTGCCTATAAAATGCCTACTGTGTTTGACTCAGCTCTACAAAAAGAAGGAAAGAATTTGTTGAGATATTTACTCCAAAGGATGAAGTGGAAAATATATGTAGTTTACTATGTATAACATTAGCTAACACTAATTGAGCATTGACAGTACTAGGGATTTTACACTTACTATCTTATTTTATTTTCACAAAGTCTCACAGGACAGATATTCTTCAACATTTCCATTATACAACTAAAGCTTAGAGAACTTGAGCTTCGTAGATTCTCTAGTCATGTGCGTCCAGGATCTAGAGGTCAAGACAGAGGAGAATTCTACTGTCTTGTCTTCATATATAAATATAAGCAAATCTAACTTCACTCATCTACTTTTTCCTACACCTGACTCTCAAACCTGTTCCTGAAATATTTCACAACATAAGCCATTTTAACTTTGAAAATATAATTTAAATCACATCAACTTTCTGCTTAAAAGCCTTCAGTGATATTCCACTGAAATTAGAATAAAACCTAAGCTCCTTAACATGGCCTACAAGACTACGCAACATCTATCTCCTTACTACCTCTCTAACCTTGACAGGTACTATTCTCTTTTTGCCATAATGGCCTTGTTTTAAACATGCACAGTTCATTTCTGTTTCAGGACCTTTACAATTGATATTCTCTTTTCCCGTTCTTACCCTACACCGTTATAACTGCTCACTGTTTTTCACCATTCAGTTCTTTGTTGCAATATCATCTCTACAGAGAGGGTGTAAGACACCTATTCCTTACAATCTTAACCAAAGTAACCTTTCTTCCCTCCACCTTAATGCGCTCTGTCCCCTATATTGTTAAATTTTTCTTTATAGTACCTATCACTATTTAAAATTATTTTGTGTATTCGTTCGCATTTATCATTTGTCTTTTCCAGCTTTACTAGGCCAGGGGTTTTATCTGTTTTATTGTTGACTCATCAGTAGTAGAACTGCTACTATCTACAAACCAGCCCCCAAACCTACAACATATTAAATTAATGAATAGGTAGAATTTGATATGACATTAACTATTCAGAAATGTCTCAATTCTCAGACCCACGTGGCCTTAATGTTGTGAAAGACCTAAACGACTCACCTAGTTTAGAAAACTTGCTGAGGCTAAATGCTTCATATCGCATGTTTATTAAGCTCATGTCTGAGTACTTCCAGGAGTAGGTAATGCATTAACTCTCAGTGTAAACCATACAGTGTAAATTGTCACCTTGGTGTGGTTCTGGCTGCTAGAAAATTCTTCCTAAGATTGAGTTGAAAAGTATGGGCCTTTTTATCCTATATCCATGCATGAGACTACCCACTGGAACCATGCAAGTCTTAAAATCTCAGTTATTTGATAAGCACTATAATTCACATTGTGAATCTTATCTTCTGCAGGATAAGACATCATAAGTACATTTTACTTATTTTTTAAATAAGGTGTTCTTTCATTATTTTTTATATTCCTTTCTGGACATCTCCCATTTTGACTGTATGTCCTCTACATTGCAGGACATGGAATATGGAGTAAACATAATTCATTGTCCTCTAGCCTGCTGGTAAATGTTTAACAACTGGCTCTCCAAGTATAGTTCTGACTTAAATGTTGGTTGATATGTTTACTTTAATGAGTAAGATGAAAGTGAAACAACAAAGACCAAAGTCTTTGTTCTTTCATCAATGGCACCGGGGATTTCTTTGCTGAACTGGATAATGGTTTTGGAACTTTGTATGTATATTCCTCAAAATTTTGAGTTATTCAGAATGTAATAGGTACAGACACAGACACACTTTTAGGTTTAATCATAATGCAACAGCTAGGGACAGGGGCAAACTTTTCAGTTTAATCTTCTTTATGAACATTTTCTCCACTTTCTTAACTTTGGACAATCCATAAAACACACGCTCAAAAGAAGGCAATCTATTGTATATGCAGCATTTTCTGATTACTGTGGTGTAAATACTCTCACCATGGTCAGTATTAAAGTGCAAACGTGACATCGTTGACTACAAAGATACACAGAAGTACACCATCTATATGGTATTGACAGTATAAAGATGTGATTGAAATAAATAAACTCAAGAATATAGATAATAGAAAAATGTAATAAAATAATTAGGTAAAGATGAGTGTGTGTTGCCTTCAATATTTATTCCCTCTGTTTTAATATAATTTAATGATAAGTTTATGTAATATAATTTTTATAATGGCTCTGTTTAAACACTGGTTCACAAAATTCCTGAAAGTTTAACAGTTAGATTTTGTGAATTTTTAGTAGCTGGCTCTAGCCCATAATTGCTGGCTGACCCAACTCCATAAATGGGAGTCAACTGTGATGTTCCTGGGAGAGTTTTTGCCTTCTGGTAGTAGGATCTGCTTTTTGTTTCCTTTTCCATCCTGCAGGAAATTCAGTGCAATTGCTGTAGCTACGACAGCCTTGTTACTTTGAGGGAAATACAAGTCCTTTGCAAATGTAGTGGCCAGGCCATGTTGTACTGATGAACCAGCGCCGGTAACCACCTACTTTGGACTTCTTATCACGAGAAAAAAAATGTTTAGTTACCAAGATTGGCTCTCTGTCACTTGAAAGAAAAAGCATTCCTAAATGATACAGAACTGAATCCAATGCTCTAGGTGTTTTGGCCAATCTTGACTTATTGTTCATCCTGCAGTAGATACTGCATATTAACTTAGAAAGACAAAGACTGGGTTCTTTTTTTTTTTTTTTTTTGATAGCCTAATTCAAAGTTTGAATAACAGGACTGGCCAAAGTTTGTTTGTTTTGGTCTAACTGACGACTTATTCTGGATATGAATTGTCTTCTGGTATGTGTTGAGGTTGTATGCAAAGAAATCTCTCCCCCTCTCCCTCTCAGTTGCTTTGTGGGATACAGGAAACAAAGCCTATCCTAAGAAATAGAGAACAGATTGGTGATTGCTGGGGGTTGAGGGTGGAGGGTGGCAAAATGGATGAAGGTGGTCAAAGGGTATGAAATTCCAGTTATAAAATGAATAAGTTATGGGGAGGTAATCTATGGCAAGGCGGCTCTATAATTAACGATAATGTACTGTATATTTGAAGGTTGCTAAGAAAATAGATTTTAAAAGTTCTTACCATATACACACACACACACAAATTGTAACTATGTGAGGTAATAGATGTTTTAACTAATCTTATTGTGGTAATTATTTTGCAATATATACATATATAAAATCACTATATCATATACCTTAAATGTACACTATGTTATATGTCAATTATAGCTCAAAAGATCTGGGAAAAATACTCAAAGTATGCTCAGGTAGACACTTTTATAATTTCCATTGTTAGGACATAATATAGAATTGGAATTTAACCCTGAGGAAGAAATAAATTACTGGATACTTTTGAATAGAGACTGACCATTCTGGCAGCAGCAGGGGGGAGTGAATTCTGGTTTGGTCAGAGAGAGAGCAGACAGAGAGGCAAGCTGGGTGATAATTATGGGGGTTTTAGACATGAAGGTAGTGAGACTTAGGGTATGCCTTGAAGGAGGAGCCTAAAGCTCTCAGTTATAAAGGAAAGAGAAGAACCAGAAATGGTTCCTTATTAGTTTTTGCTCATTTCTTGTATTTTCCTGAGAAACTATGTGCTTTTTACTGAGATATTAATAATGAAAGCTCATATTTATAAAGCATTATATAGGCATATAGTATATATATATGTGTGTGTATATATATATGCACACACACACACACACACACACACACACATGTATACTCATTTCAATCTTACATTAACCCTATAGGTTGGCATTTTTATTATTCCCAGACTGAAAATTTAGAAACAGAGAGGTTAATAACTGGCCACTAAATCATAACGACCAGTGGTAAGGAACACAGTCAGAATTTGAACATTTGTTATCTCGTAACCACCATGCTTTTAAACAGAACTGTGTGGAAGGGAAGACTGGAAATAAAAGTTCAGGTTTGTGTGGTAACGCTGATATAGCTAGTAAACGTGAGAGAGTCATGGAAGAATTGATTAGAAAACATTGAGATATTCCCATTTAGTACAGGCTGTTTGTAGCAGAATGATATTATGTGTAACTTCTTTGGTGCCCCCTTGCCTACCATTTTGGAACTTCCAGGTCCCTCCAACACTTGTCAATCAAAATATGCTTTCTTTACCCTAGTGAAGAAACTGTGATTAAGGAGTGCAATATCTCAGGCCATATTACTCTCAAGAAAGGGTGAGATTCCTTCAGGTCTTGGACCGTTGTATCACAATTTGATTGTATCAAAAATTATAATTCATATCTTTACATAGCACTTTACTTAGCATTACAAAGCACATGCTTTTGGTTCATATCATTTTGATATTAAGTCTTACATTAACTCTACAGTGTTTGTAATGCAGGCATTATTGTTCTCATTTCAGAAGTGAATCTACTTGTCCTCATACAAATTAAGGACTATCGACCTGAAAATTAGTTGCAAAGACGAGATAGTAATTAGGGTTTCTTTAGTTCATATTGTTGTCTTTTCTAAGGACTTTAGACCCAACATTAGAATTAAGAGTTCTGTTTGAATCTTATATGTCCAGGTGGCAGCACCATGACTTAATGTAATGTAAGTGTGCAATAGAGTATTTTATCACATAATTCCAGATAGTTTAAGGAGACACCTGACAATACTGATTGATTTTGTGGTTGGTTTTCCATATGGACATGGAAAAGTCAGGGCTATCCAAACTTGATCTTCAGTCAATATCTACAACACACACAGGATTCTCAGCAGAAAGAAATACCTAAGTGTTTGGAGAGTCTAGCCATATGTAACTTGTTCAGTTCCAAACCCCATGAAACTCTCAGCCTTGGTGAAGTGACCTGGGCTATGGACAAGCACCGAACTTAATTTTCCCTTTTTTTAAACTTAAGCTAATGGGTCACACAAAATCTTCCCAGCAATGCATCACCTTCTTACTCATGGTATTTCCATGGCCATGGATAGTTGAGATTTTAAACATTCAGATCTTAAAGCTCATTTACTGTGGTCTAAGACAGCGTTCAAAATTTTCAGCCTATTTCCTCTTTGATAAACTGAAACACTCAAGCCTTTCTAACAAATAGCACTGCTCCCACTCTGACCCTGGAGATTATGAAAAGAGCCATCACTAACCCTCCCACTGAAAATCACTGACCTGTACTAATTGCAGGCTTCCTGGGTTCACAACATACTCCTCTCTTGATATCTTATGAGGCAATGGTGGAAAGAGGCAGGGAGGACAACCTAAAAGAGAAAAGAGGCAAATGAAGTCATCTTTTCTCTCCGAGGCCTACAGAAGGCATGACCAGCCCATTGGCCCCACCTGCAAGCGTCCCCACAGTGCAGACTCTCCTAAGTGGCAGGCAGCCCTGCTCTCCCTGCACACCTCTTACATGGAAATAAGTGATTCAAAAGAGAACTTAACACTTTTGAAGCAGGATCCAAAAATAAAAGAGGTAAAGAGAAAGCAGGCTACATAGAAAAAAAGCACATTTGATGCTGATAGTTTTGTTTCTTTGTTTGCGGTACGCAGGCCTCTCACTGTTGTGGCCTCTCCCGTTGCGGAGCACAGGCTCTGGACACGCAGGCTCAGCGGCTGTGGCTCACAGGCCCAGCCGCTCCATGGCATGTGGGATCCTCCTGGACCGGGGCACGAACCCGTGTCCCCTGCATCGGCAGGCGGACTCTCAACCACTGCGCCACCAGGGAAGCCCTAATGCTGCTAGTTAACGTCCAAAAACTGCACACCTTGGTTTCTTGGCATCAAGCAATGCCCTTGACCCAGATGATAACTTGTTTTCCTCGAGGTGGGAGAAGATTAGAGCAAGAAAGCTGTGAGATTAACAGTGGGAAGAATAAAGGCACCGCAAAACAATGTTTTTCTTTCCTTTTTAAATTTTAAAATGCTAAGCTTTTAAATGGTTAAAGAAAACTAGTTATAAACATGTATTGCTTTACTGCTTACATCTTTCCTTGGGGCACATTCTGTTCTTCATTTCCCTTGTTCTCTGGTCTGCAGTTTTGAAACAGCAATTCACTGCAGAGATCCCTGGGTTAAGTAGTGAGGGAAATCATTCCAGCTTAAGCATGTTAACTTTGGATGGGGGTACAGAATTCTAGAAGAAATCGAAACTTACAATCGTGCTTGATAGGCTTTAACCCTTCAACATACTGTGTGGTAGTGCATTGGGTAATAATATGTCCTGTTGCACTGTGCAGATGTTATATGTAAAATCCTTTAAGTGCAAGCAGCACTTGTCACTCCATCAACTATTCAGATTGTCAGAGATGGATCAGCCAACCCTAACTACCCCCTGCAGGCAATCTGGAGCCAGCCTGCTGTTTAATAACCAGCAATTTAACAAGAAATAACATGTAGATATGGTGTGTGGTTTAAAACATTGTGTTAAGCGTCATTAAAACTCAGTCTCCTAAGAGGCTTATTAAAAGAGCCCTTTCCTCACCATGATAAACCATTTCTCTGTGACTGTTTCGATCTAGCTGCTAACAATAGAAACAAAATGCCTCTTAATTTAGCATCCCACTAGAGGGCCATTGTGATTGTAGAACTGTAAAAGCAGGGAGAAAAAAAAAACAAAACAAAAAACTCTAAACTACCCTTCCCAAATCCCACCTAATCAGTGAAACTAAAGCACTAGGAACCTTTGATTTTATGATTTTATTTTTACAGGTTTTTTTTTTCCTTCCCTTATACTCCATGTGTTGTTATTACTGGGGGCTGTGCCTTTGTTCAGCATCAGGAAGAAAGGTTGCTAATGACAGAAATGGGCCCTGCATCATGGGGTCAGCAATCTGCAGTCGTTGGATGGGCTGATGCAGTTCTCAAGACAATGCATGCACGAAACCTGTAAGAATTCATGAGCTCTTGATGGTACTATTTATCAATATTTGAAAAGAAAATGAAATTTGCTTATCTTACAGTTCGTGTGAAGTCCTCCCATCCTATTATTGTAAGAGAAAATACATGCATAATTTCGTCAATTAACAGAGATAATAATTCAAATCTTCTACTACAGAAAAATCCAATTCTGTTTCCAGTCTTCCTCCTTTGAAAATATGTATGCCAGGTTTCTCTGTACAACTTTCCCCACCGCTTCATAGACAGTTAGCTAACAAAATTGACAAATCACAATAATATTTTGATAAAGAATGCTAGCAAATTAGATTTAGGAAGATTTTATTCTATTATTTGGTCTACTGAATAAATTTTCTAACCTGCAATATTTGAAGTGACTCAAGTAGAAGTATATAGGATTGTAAGTGGCCAGTTGACTAAAATTGATCTTTGCTTTATTTTGAAATGACTACAAAGGAAAGAGAAATTGTTTTATCTCATTTTCAGTTACTCTTGCCTACAAGACTGAGACAAGGTGCCAAGCACACTGCTTTTATTTTCACTCGTGCTGTTTATCCAAATGCTGGGGGATGTATTGATACTTGGATAAATAAGTATTTGTACCCCAGATTCTCTAAATTTCCCTGAAATATAGAATAGCTTTCCAAGGTTTGAAAAACTTACACAGTGCTATAGATGAATGATATCTCAATAAAACTGGAAGAAAAACTTTAAAAAAATGAATAAAGTGAATTATAAATTATTTTAGTAGCAGTTTCTCTGAATATAAAGATCAAAGTTCAGAGTCTTTCCTTATGAAAGGATGACTCTAACACACATGCAATGCTGTAATACGTTCTTCCTGAAAACTCAGAGGAGAGGACCCATAAACTCTTTATTGGTGAGTCAAATATTTCTTTAAACCCCTTCAATTTGAAAGTACACGCTGATGGTGAAAAATGAGATAGGAGATTGTATTATTTACATGTAAGGGTGACATATCGAGTGTGCCCAATATCCACTTAAGGAGAAGGTTGCATTTTCACTCTCTATCTTATCTCTGAATAGGTAGTACTGTGACTCCACTACATTTTCTCTACATTAAAATTTACTCAGGGCCCAATGAAATCTGCCAGGTTATTCCCAGGAGGCCCTCTGGAGACAGAGCTATTAGTGAAGTGCACAATATAATTAAAGTGTAGGCTGTGAAATACATTCACACCAGTATGGTATGAGATATTACCTGCACCCAACTGTGGTTTTCTTTTGAAATCTCGCCGTATCATGTTCCTCTGTGGCATTTTTCTTGTATACCACTTCTTCTTCAGTCACTATGTGTTTCAGCAATTTAGAGAAGTTAAACAATATTCTGTCTCGCTAGAAAGTATGCCATCTAAAGTTAGCCCATAAGAAAGGTCTTATGAAATTCACAGATTTAATATAAACTAGATCATTATGTTTTAACTCTGATAAATAAAATTTCACATAAAGATTATGGTAATTTCCCAGAAATGGAAGAGTTCACAGTATAACTTTCTTTGTATTAATGTACAATAAAAAAGACATCCATGCTAAAATATAAATTTCCATTCATTCCAAACCAATTTTTTGAATGCCTACTCACAGGCTATACCAGGTATTGTGGATCCAAAAATGCAAAGATACATTTGAGGGCAAAAGTAATTTGCCCTCAAATTATTTATTGTATAGTGGGTAGATCGAACAACAAATAAAATCACTAACGAGGAGAAGGGCAAAGGGCAGTGAGACCAGAAGATAAGCACCTTTGTTTTACCAAAAAATGCTTTTTACTTGTTGAGACTTGAAGACTAGGAAGACATATTCCAGGCAGAAGAAGCAACATGAATAACAAACACACAATTACAGATCCTTGAAGGAGCTTGTAATGTTTGGGTAAGGAATGAGGTCTAGATCATATAGGGCAGTACATGCTGTGCCTACGAATATAAAATTCACCCTTCAGTGGAATGGGAAGCAATTGAAAAATTTTGAGCAAATGAGGAATATGATGAATTTAATTGTGTGACTTATCTCTCTGATGGCAGTGTGGCTAGGTATGTTGAACAGGGGTGAGACTGAAGGGTGAGGTGGGACTCTGATAGCCCAGTAGAGAGATGACAAATGTCCACACCAGTGCACCTGAAATCTAATGAAAGTAAGAGGATGGATAACAGAGATATTTAGGGAATGTGGGAATAAGTAGTTGAATATGAAATGGAGGCAAATAGGAAAAAGGATTTAGGATGATGTCTGGTTTGAGTGTCATATTTGTTTCAATCATCATCTATATCCTGAAGACCATCTGATATATTTCCCCAGCCCATTCCTCTAAATTCTCCATTTTGGGTTCTATATACTTTAACTGCATTATGACCAATTGCTCTCTTGCTCCCAGGGATGCTTCCTTTTATTCTACTTTAACCTCAGCTCATGGCACCATCATTTATTTACCTATTAGCTCAAGACATAAAACTTGCTTGTCAGGCTTACATTTTATTCTTCTTCATTCCAATAAACTACCTAGTCCCATTGATTTTCCTTATAAATATTTTCTCAAACCTCTCCACTGCTCTTCATTCCCACTGCCAAAATTCCCATCTCCACTTTCTGCTACAAGCCTAAGCTACCAAGTGCTTCTATTCTACTGAGAGAGTCTTTTCTTTCTTTTTTTTCTGAAATAGTCTTTTCAATTGTTTCCCCAAACTCAATTTCCTTCACTCTTGCCCTCCAATTCGCACTTGCTCTCCACTTCACACTGGCACCAAGTGATCTATAACTAGACGTTTTTGAAATATCCTTAACATTGCCTATTCAGCTTTGGTCTCTGCCAATATCTCACATCATTTACTACGTCCTCCATATATACAATTTCTGTGACTCAGCTCTAGTGGCCTCTCTTTCTTGCTTCAGCAAATTCATATATATTTTTCTCTCTTTCTGAAATGTTCCTTCTCTTCTCCCTCCTCTTAACACCAGTAACTCTTACGCATGTTTCTCAAGTCTTGCTTAGGGATCACTTCCTCCATTCTAGAGTAAGACCCTAGTAACAAGTTTATATAATGCCCTAAATCACTGTGCTGTATCACTGAATAAATATTCAATAAGGAATAATGTACAAGTACGAAATGGAAGTGTAATATTTGAGTTGGGATGGTGATAGGTGAAGTGATAAAGTTGAATGGACGGAAGGAAAATGAACATTTAAGAGGTGAAGAATCTGTGGGGTTAGTTTGTTAGGTGGGTCAGATACGAGGAGATTAAAAGCCTTCAAGATAACAGTAAGCATTGGAAAGGTGAAGAACATGGTGAAGTCAGTAATGAATGTGTAGGAGTTCAATAGAGTGGCATAGGCTGATTGTAAGGAATAAATTTTGAGAAACAGCCATGGACTACTGTTAGAATAAAGGTATGGTCATCGACTTTGTGGAATCTATTTAATATGGGAAAGAGGTCACGTTAAGATGGGAAAATAAACCAGGGAGCTAGATGTATGAGCTGCTGTGGAGGGTGAAAGTGGTAGAGATGAAAGATATGAAGGATGGTTATACTTGGCAAATGGCAATGGATGATGGTAGAAGAAACAGAATTTTTCATTTCAAAGTTCCTGGACAGAATTTAGATTAAAATTATTCTGATGAAAAACTGACACAGCCTTTATATGGTTGGGGAAGTAATATTTATATCCTACTGTTGGATCTCAATTGCACTGGAAGGGTGAAAGTTAAACAGGTCTCTGTTTTAGAAAGTAGGAGAATAAGACAGGTGGTGTTAAATATTACTTAGAGTAGGAGTCTGAAGACTCTAGCCTGTGGGCTGAATCTGGTCCTGCGACTATTTTCATATGGACTCTGAGCTAAGAATGATTTTACACTTTTATATGGTTGAAGATATCCGATGAATACATTTATATCGACTGCTTTATAATATGCCATGCAGTGTTCTAAATCTTTGCATTTGTTAGCTCATTTAATCTTTACAACAACCCTGTGAAGTAGGTACTATAACTCATTCTTAGATGAGGAAATTGAAACTCTGAGAGGTTAAAGTATTCAAAGATAATACAGCCAATGAGTAGTTTGGCTGGGTTTGAAACTCAGAGCCTTAACACAGAAGCTGTGTTTCAACCTGCTTTCCCATATGAAAAGTTACCCAACATAATGAGGGCAGTCTGTGAGTGTGAACAAGAGAAATGCAGGAAACACATTCTGGTGTAGTCCCGGGATGAAGTTTCAGAGAAGCAAGGGAAGACTGCAGAAGAATAAGACCACGTTTCTACCATGAAGAGTGAGAATTCACTTTGAATCCTAATTAATCAAAATGGTTCCCCGACTCAAGAAGGAATTCCATTCTTCTCATTAGTAGAGTCTTAATTATAAAATTTTTACTCAATTGTTATTATATTTTGAAATCCATCCATTGAAAATTTGCAGAAGTTTGTTTTTCTCTCCTTTTTGTAAGTACCTTCATAAATATCCTTGATTTTGTGTCTTGGCTCACAAAGCCTAGCATGTTCACTATCTGGCCCTTTACAGAAAAAGTTCAACGACTTTTGACTTAGGGTAGTTATCTACAAGTTACTCAACACCAACTGAAAAACAGGATAAACTTGGAGTATATAAGACCATGTCTACCATCAATATCTAGTAAGATCAATCAAATGTTTTTGCATCGTATCATGCTTAGACTTCTCTAACCAGTCTGTGTTCCATTATTTTATCACTCTTAGTTTCTCACGAACTAGAAGAACCAAACCAGAACATCTCCCAGTGCAGGGAGTTTGCTTTCTCCATAGGGGTTTCGCCAGTGGGAAGTACATCTGCTCTTGCTGTTTGAGGTGTCTTTGTTAGCTTGTTCCTCCCCCAACAGCCAATATCAATTGTCCCCTGTGCATATATTCACTTCATTCCTGCCGAATTTTACCAGATGTTAGTTGTGTTACCGAGAAAGGAAGATGGACAGAATCCAAAATCGCAGATCAGCTATCTCCTGCCAATGCTCACCTTAATTCCTAGGGGATACATGTGCGCAGCAAATTCCCTGTATAAAGCATCTCACATTGACAATTTCAGCGGCGATCAATTTTTTTCCCAGTGTGTACAAGCTGTTATATTTGCACGTAACAAGGAGACCTAACATAATATCCATATTGTTTCCCAAACCAAAATGGTAGTATTCTTAATTCAAGTTTTATTTTTTACATATCTATATATCAAAAGAAACTAAACTTAATGTTACTAATGTAAACTGCAAACACCATCAAACCTAGATGATTAATTTCTAGGGCAAAAGGCCAGAATGCCAAGGAACCCATCAACTTCAGAAGACCAGTCAAGGGACACAGTTAGCCAGAGGCAAGTTCCAGGAGAGAACCAGGAGAATAAATTTCCTGAAATAGCTCTGCTCTCTTCCCCAAATTACTCTCCAGAGATATTTACTGACTGACCCCATAGGCAGAGGGCACCATGTGTAAAGCAGGGTAGGACAGGGTGAGGAGTAAATTTGGAGTGACCAAGAGAAGATAACTCTCATTGTTTCCCTTTCCTTGTGCAGTCAATAAATACCCACCTGTGTATACGTGTCCATCATTGCACTAGACCTGGGTATACTACATGAAATGAAGCTCATTCATATCTAATCCAAGGGTCATTTTTGTGGGTAGTGTAGTGTTATGGAATGAAAGTGTTCAATCAGCCTGTGTTGGACCAAAGGTTACAAAAAGTATGTAGATTAAATAAACAGTTAAGAATCACACATGAAGCATTGTTCTCTTTGTCCTTATTTTCACAACAGATGGTTGAATGAAAAACTCTGGTAAACTCAGAAGACTGATTTAATAATGGAATATTATCCGTAAAGCTCATTTAGAATATGCGATTAGATTTCATTCTTGATTATATGTTCAGATACCTTCTAAGAAAATGACAGCTTAATTTTGGTTCAGTAGCCATTTCAAGTCTTTGAACCTTATGATTTCTAAATTTTTGTATAGTATGATAGTCTAGGGAAGCCATATGCATTTATAAGGTGAAAATTATCCACTCTTAAGTTGTTCATAGGAAAATAAATAATACTGCCATTGAAAAGAAGGAGAATTCCTGTAGAAAACCTATTACTACAGTGTAGTATAACTCAAGAGAAACCAGTAATCATCAGTGATACCCCAAATACTACCACTAAAGTTCTCACATTAATACAAATAACAGTAACAATAATAATGCCCTATAAATATAAAGAGCCTGCTCAGAGAAAAAGAATATTTTGTTGCTGTTACAGTATGTCGCAGAGTCTTAAGAAAAGAAATTTAAGTTGAAACTCCTGTCAGTTTGCCATTTGTCTCAAAGATGATTCTAGACTTGAGACCAATAGTAAATATAACAGACATTTATTTCCTTGTTTTAGAGACTCTATCATCTCCCTGACATTACATAGTCTCTCCATAATGAGACCAGGCAAGAGACTCATATCCTCCTTGTGGTCAACAAAACATTCCCATAAAATTTTCCATTAATTTATCTGAAGCTAAATATCTCTCTTAAATGCATTTTTAAAAAATCCTCAAACACAGGTACATTGTATATCAGTGTAACCATGTTATACTGATTTTGTTTTGTTTTGAGTCAGTTATTCTAGTTGATACTATACTTTATTCACATAAATTCTGCCATCTGGCATATTAACTATTCTTTCTCATTGTGTTTGGATCACAATTTTGATGACAATAAACTCAATACAGAAACCTATAGTGTATCAGTAGAGACATCCTTATAGGCTGACAGAGATTAATTGCGCAGCATCAGCTCTGAATTTATCTAACTGCATGTTTTTAAAGCTTTCTATTTAAAAAAAATTTTTTGTCAGTGCATATCGTTAAATATTTATTAAGCTCTGCCTATGTGAAAGAAACTGGGCCAGGAGATGGGAATACGCAATGAAAAAGCCATGGTCTCTACCTCACAGCCTAGCCAGGAAGGAACACTGTCACATTTACAGCTTACTGTAGTTAATGTGGTAAGAACCATAGAAAGTCTCAGAGAAATTATGGTGCCTAGAAGGTTCAGTAGAAAAAGGATATGGATGGTTTAGGGACCCAGGGTATATAGCTAACCTTTCTTTTTGATTACTCTGTGTCAGGAATTGTTCTAAATGCTTACCTCATTTAATCCTCACAATAGTATAAGACCCTTTGAGATGGGTCTCAAGATCACATATTTAGCACTTCGTCAAGTCTGGATTTGAACACTGGTAATCTCTCACTAGAGCTTGTGTTCTTTGGAGCCAAATTTGAATACCTCATAAATACCAAATTAAGAATGGCTAACTCGTCTTGCTAGCAATAGGCAAGTTTCAAAAGGTGATTTAAAAAAATAACTAATGCAGTTACATATTTAAGAAGGATGATTCTAGAGTCAGTTTGAAAAGTGGAGTGGATAAAGACATTTAAGGAGACTGGAAAACGGAGTTTCTGACTTCTGTATGAAGGGCTGGAGGAGCATGGCAAGGTTTTACTTACCCTGATCAGTTCCACCTCCAAGCCCATGACCCTGCATATGAACTGTGTCACAGGAATCCCTTAAAAAAATTCCCTCTCTTCCCTCTTCCCTCCAGTTGCTACCCACCAAAGCCACTTGCTTTGCACTATTTCTGCAGACCTTCTACTTTTTTTTTTTTTTTTTTTTGTGGTACGCGGGCCTCTCACTGTTGTGGCCTCTCCCGTTGCGGAGCACAGGCTCCGGACGCGCAGGCTCAGCGGCCATTGCTCACCCGCCCAGCCGCTCCGCGCCATGTGGGGTCTTCCCGGACCGGGGCACGAACCCGTGTCCCCTGCATCGGCAGGCGGACTCTCAACCACTGCGCCACCAGGGAAGCCCAGACCTTCCACTTTTGATCCCGTGCCTGCTCACAACAACTGCACTGTTTCTGAGTGCAGCTTCTCCTGAGACATCGCTTAGACTTTACTCTCCTAAAATACAGATTTGATTCCCTAAACTCATAGTTCATCCTTTCCTACTTCTGTGCCAGTTTTATATCCTGGGAATCTTAATCTGAGTCTGGGCTTGGTCAGGACACTTGAAATGGAGCAGAAGGGGCGTTTCAACTGGAAACTTGATCCTTTCACTCAAAGATCTTAGTGAGCCTCAGGGCAGGTTTTGAGGCATCTCTCTTTCCCTGCCTGCCTCTTAGGAATCTCAAAGTCTGGTGGGTTTTACCTCCACAATACATGTTGAAGGATCTGGGTCAATGCTACCTGGGCTTAACTAGGAATAGTGTAAACCTCTGTTATGCCTATTGTAAACATCTCTGATAAATGTTCTGTGAACTTTACCTCTGTGGCAAATTTGAAATCTCTCATGCAATGGGGGCAGTTAATAATGTATTGGCTATTCTATTTATATACATTCATACATATTACACCGGTGTGTCAGCGTGTATGTGTGACTAAAGGCCTCATCCTGACTAGCAGCCATCACACAGAGAACACAACAGACTAATTCATTGTGATTTATAAAAGCTATATACATTCTTATTCTCATATTTGTTAATTAAACAAATATGAAATATTTGTTTAATTAACACCTTCTGCCTTAACAAGGGGTGTTAGCATATGGAAGCATCTGTTGAGCCTAGCCTCCTGATGTGAAATGTAAGATTTCTGAAATTTGAATGTTTGCACGAATATATGAACACACATTCAGTGGCTATAATTGGTGTAGCTCTCACTTAACCAAATAGTTTTATGGATAAAAGTGTACAAAGAATCACATTTCATCATGAAATAAGTTCTCAATCTGCCTAAGTGTA
Source organism: Delphinapterus leucas (assembly GCF_059928025.1). NCBI lineage: Eukaryota > Metazoa > Chordata > Mammalia > Artiodactyla > Monodontidae > Delphinapterus > Delphinapterus leucas. The sequence continues at coordinate 12,430,862 of NC_143133.1, read as the reverse complement.
GTTTAGCTCCAGTATATAACAACTAATTATTCTGGTCACTACAATAATGCAGTTTTTTAGACAGTTGGATCAACCAGAGGAATTAGCAGTGATTTCAGGAAGCTTTATGACAGAAAGAGACTGTGAAAGTAGGTGAGAAAATTTAGTGGAGAAGTGGAAGGGCAGTCCTCTGTACATAAGTAGAGAGGTAGAATTTGATTTATTTGTCTCAGGATTTGTTATGTCCCTTCTAAGGTGCATATAGGAAAAAAATCAATTATAGTATAGAAAATATGTAAATGCAAAGGTATATTTGAGGGAGGTTAGAGTAAAATCAACTTACTGTCCAAGACTAGGAGTTTCGGTTTAGTTTGAAAGATAATTGGGAGTCAGCGTAGGAGTTAAAGTGAATGAACTGATTGCAATATGTAAATCAGTAGTGGAAGAAGTTGCTTGTAGTCCAACAGCTTTATCTATAGTTCAATCACTGAGTGTTTAGGAGTGAAATCAAATCTGTGATGGCAAGAATGAAAAAAAAAGAGGGGAGGGGGTAGGGTAAGCTGGGATGAAGTGAGAGAGTGTCATGGACATATATACACTTCCAAATGTAAAACAGATAGCTAGTGGGAAGCAGCCACATGGCAGGGAGATGAGCTCAGTGCTTTGTGACCACCTAGAGGTGGGATAGGGAGGGCGGGAGGGAGGGAGACGCAAGAGGGAGGAGATATGGGGATATATGTATATGTATAGCTGATTCACTCTGTTTTAAAGCAGAAACTAACACACCATTGTAAAGTAATTATACTCCAATAAAGATGTTAAAAAAATAAAATATTTTAAGGAAATAGTAAAAAATATATATATATCTGAGGGAGAAAAGATGAAATGAGTCATTGTTTTAATCCTTAAAACCATGAGCACTTTAACAGTATTAATAATGGGAGATATTTTAGGCAAGGAAAAAGCTTTTGCAATTGGGAGTCAGGAAATCGTTTATGTATAGAAATATTGGGTTTTGGATATTGATGTGCAAGTAGAAATATTTTTGAAGGGCCAAAAATTTAAAAAAAAAAATTGATCAAGTCTCCATCAGTAGAAATATTCAGAAAATCCGGATATTATTGCCTGCCCAGCAGATGGACCAGATGCTGCAAATTTACTTTTCCATCTGTGTGACTTTTTCAGTTTTATTATTAACATTGCCTCCTTTCAGGAGTTCCTGGTGTGTGTGTGTGTGTGTGTGTGTGTGTGTGTGTGTGAGCACGCGCGCGCATGCACGCACACATATGCTGTTCCTGCCGTCTTGCTGTTCTTTGTTTCACGGTGTTGAGCATCAGCATTGGAAGACAGGCAACAGCAGGTTGAGTGCTAAATGAAAAGTGTAAAAATAGAAGCAGCAGACTCAATGATGTGGTGAGATCCATAAGACTAGGGGATTAAGGGAAAAGAGCAACTGCTCTATTCCAGTATTTGCTCTAAAAGATGTAATGGAGTAAGATATAACCATTTGCCATACGATTAAGATGAAAAAAAGGAACCACCAATCTTAGCAAACTAGTTAGGCCCTAGAAACCATGCCGTGACACCCTGTCTCACTCAAAAATCCTTGTGGGATAATGAGAGCTAAGCCTAAAAAAGAAGCAGGCTCAGACTTCGGGGATGGAAACATTCTCAGACGAATCATGACGATCTCAAGTAGCAAGCACATAGAAGCAGAGTGAGAAAAATGAAAAAAATGCCTTAAAGATTTCAGATGCTTACAAAAATACATGTCTGAAGTGTCTGTAGGTGAAATTATTATTTAAATGCCAATTCTTGCTATTCACGTTTTAGCATAAATAGGATTTATTTTATATGTCAGACTAAAGAAACACGTAAGAGGAAGCAGAATTCTTAGAAGTAAAAGGAATAAAGAGAAGCTCAGGACCTGAAAATCTTGAGATGCCATAGTCTGTAAAAATATATTGTGAATTCAGGAGAACCATTTTAAGCCCAACTGAAACAGAATAGAAATATTAATTGTAGAGAAGGGAGTTGTGCCCCTTTACTGAAAGCCTCAGATAAGACGTAGTTATCCAAGTTCATTATTTTTCTTTGTTTTAGTGCTGTTTTATTTATCCTAATTCCATATCAAAGTAATTCATGACAATTTAGAAAACTTGTTTTCTTCTGTTTTCCATTCTGGACATTTTGTGATAATTATTTCTCCTTTAGAAAGTCCTCTGTTCTCTTATTCAGGGCCTCTTTTCAGCTTGTTCGAGTTTTTTTTAGACATTGACTTGTGTTTCCTTTAACACATTTTTATTTTCACTTTGATATTTTTTATTTGATTAATAATCTTGTGAAATGATTTTCTAAGTGAAAGCTGGACAGTCTCGGAGTGAGTCAGCTTCCAGATGACTAATGGGAACTACAGGGGTTTTTGGTTTTGTTTTGTTTTAAATATCTATCCATCTATTATTTCCCAGGCATAGGCCCTTTTTCTTTCTTGGAAATGTCCCCAGGTCAGTTCCCAGGTCTCATTTCTCATCAGTTCCTCTCAACCCCTCACCAGCTTCCCTGCTCTCCTTCTACTTTTAGAGAAACCTTTCTTTCTCCTTTCTAGTTTCCTTCAGAGGAACCTCTCACTTTCATTTCTTCTCTAACTCAGTTGTCGTCTAGTTCTTTCATGAGTGTCTTGAAGGCTCATCAAATCCAGACCTGAATCATTAGCAACTGAAAACGACTTTGACTTTCTTTGAGTGTTTCAGAATCCAACTTCAGGAAGAGGGGAAATCACCCTCCTTTCACTGTCTCATCATGACGAAGAAAATGATGGAGCAGACTTTCAATATTCGAACAATCCAAGCATTCTAGTTCTGCCATGCGGTCAGTACAGAATGTTGATTAAGTGATTAAGTGAATTAGCTGAAGGCTTATCCCTCATCACTTTCCACCACAGAGGGTGGAAAACCTTTCTTGCAGCTTGACATGGGCCTGTGACACAGTTCTGTTCCCAAAGGGAAGAGAGTCATCTGGTGGTGATGGTGGTGGGTAAAGGTTTATGGGATGTCTTTTTGTTTTGGTAAAATGAACAAATGAGGGTGAACATGGATGTGATACCAGGAAATGCAGCATTCTTTCTGTGACCATGAGGCAATAGGCTGTACACTGAGGAGGGTGAAGCAAAAAGATGAGGGTCCTTGGTCATAGATGGCATCTTGGAGCAGTTGAATCACCCCCAGCAACTGCCTGCATTCTAACATTTCTTATTGTGTGAGAGAAGTTTCTTTGATTCATAATCCCTCCACTCCACTTGAATGAAAACATTTTCTGCCTGTCGCTAAAAACAGTCATGCAAATTGGCTTCTTTTGTCTCAGTTACCAGTTGAGGACACATGTTTAGACACATCTGAATCCCTACTTTGTGCAAGTTGAGATGTCCAGTATTTTTATTATATTTATACAACTTAGTGAATTACATGTATGTGGTGTGGCAGTATGTTATTCAACAAGTCTCAAGTAGTGACATAGACAAGCTCACCTCTTTTATTAGCAGAGGTTGAACTAGTCATAGATCTCTACCTACTTTTTGGAAAAATAAGTTCCTTTCCTAGGAATTGTTTTCGTCCCTAGATGTCAACCTTAGATCTTTAACTCACCATCATAGGGCTTGTGATTTCTTTTCCTCTTACCATTAATTTTGCTTTATATTCTTAGGTGTTCAGACTACTGGCAGAAACTTTTCCTACAGATTATCATAGCTCTCCATTTTATTATTCCCTTTTCCTCTTTGATCCATTTTGTATAGTATCATAAAATTTTTCTTCTCATTCAAAGCTTGTTGACAACTTTAAAGTTATCCTCATCTTGAAAATATTAATTCCTATTATTATAAGACCATTTATTAAGTAAAATATGCTAGACTTAATATATATTGCAAATATTATAATTTGAGTTTAGGTTATTTATTTTAGACATAGCATGGCTGAAAGTATTAACAATATACAAGGTTTCATATATTTTTAGAATATTTAAACATCCAGTTCATATAAATATAGTTTTTGTGTCCTTAAAGTTGTATTTCATATTTGATGAGGAAAATTTGTGTATCACTAGGGCATAATTAAATTCCTGCCTTTATAGTTGTTATATACAAAGGTGAAAACTTTGAGCTTCATGTATATAACATTTAAATTATTCAATAATTTCAAAACAATTAAATTATTTTTAATTGTATATTTTTAAAAACCTAATACTTCATGTAGCCATAGAATGCATTTTGACAAATGCAGTCAGTGGAAGGCCTGAGCTGCTGTCTGGGGTAGTGGAAGGAATATTGGCTTTAGAATTTGGCAAAGCTGGGCTTTGACAGCTCCTCTGCCACCCTCTGTCTCTGTTGCCTTGGGTGTATCACTTTACCTTCCTAAACCTCAGTGGCCTTAATTCTGAATGGTAATAATAATAGCTATTTAGTACTGGGATGTTTTTCTTCATTTCATTTAAAATTAAACACACAAACCAACAAAACTTTTCTCTGACAATATTTTTTTTTCCTCTGACAGCAAAAGACTTAATTCCCTCATGGAATGAACTTTTTTGAATTAGGTAGGTTTATTCTTCAAGTCAACCTTCCTCCATCTCAGAATAATTTTAAAATTTTGGACTAATGCTACTGTTTTGCCCTTGGATTTATGACAAGTTGTTTTTTTTTATCTCTCTCTCTCTGTCACCTATGGCTTCAGTTATTTGAGATATAGCAAATGCACTGACCATTCTGTTGATGAAATTGTTAGCTTGTTGACGAACTTGTTAGCTTGTTGACTCACTGCCTAAGACAGAGTGTTTGCTATCTCTTATTCTCATATAAGTTATTCCTGCTTGGCCTGTGTTTTTCACAGATTTAAAAGTAAAATAGCCATATTTCTCTTTTTAAAATACAGTTTCAAATGGTCATTCCCATAGGCATTTGGTGGGATCTCTACCACTTACCATCACCTGTTACCTTAGCTATATTTGTAAAAACAGTTAAGTATGTTTAGGTTTCCCTGATGTCATAACACAAGTAAGCTTATATGTAAGGTATGATGGGCTCATTGGTAATACGATCCACTGGGCAAAGAAAGGAAACTGAGCCCAGGAAAGATGATGCAGCAGCAGCTTTGGGACCTGCCTCATGGTCCCTTGCTCAGCTCTGACTTTAGCTGTAAGTATGGTAGATGGTTTTCTGTAAGCTCAGATTTACCTGGCACTGACCCAGCAAAAGCTGACCACGTGTCTTTCCATTCTCTGATTTGCAGAATTCTCTGGCAACACAAGAGTCTACTTAATCTACTCTGCCATCTTTTAAGTGAACAATTCTGGATGACATTATTTTTTATACTTCTCAGAAGGTTTCAGAAGGTCAAGGCAACCTGTCTTATAGTAGTAACCTGAGTGCACCCTTATCTAGGTTTTTCTTTCTTCCATGTCCAGTCTACCTCCTCCTTTTCTCCTGCTTCCATGAGATCATCTATCAGATAAACTACCTGCACCCAAACCCTCATCTCTGACTCTGCTTCCAGGGACATCATACCTAAGACAGGTGTACTCTGTGAAAGGCTGCCCTTATTCAAATGGCCCCATGGGCAATGCCCAAAAGGCACAGTAAACCCAGGTATGGTACAAACAATTTGGGTATAAGAAGGACATCTAATTTTGTAGTGAGGTTCAGGAAGGGAAGAAAAGAGGGTGACACCATTTTTGTTCTGGGTGGTCAGGCCATTCATGGTGGGATCCCAGCTGACAACTGACAAAGCAAGAGCCTTTGTAAGAACAAGGTATGGTGCAGCCAGACAGGCCAATGCCAACACAGGGCTCCTGGCCCACCCATCAGAGGACTGAATTTGCTGGATAGAGGGCCCGAGTCAGAAACCCACATGTGACACTGGTTCAACATGTCAAGGTCAAATGAGGAATGCTAAAATTTAGAAGTTACATAGGAGTCCCAAGCTCATTCATAAAGCTTGAAATATTAGGTCTATGCAATAAGACGATTGCAAACACTTTAAGCTAGTTGCCCAGGTTTCCTTTTGTTCCTGTTTTCCAAATGAAAGGCATTTGTCACTTCATCTTCCTGTTTGAGGAAAGTAGGTGCTAATAAAAATAGACCAGTAGTTTTCTACTTTTTTATGTTAATATAGTGGAGGCACTTGGAGGTTAGGGAGGTGAATGAAGGAGGGAGGATCATGACCCATCTCCCTCTGTCCTTGGAACCTCTGAGCCATTTCCATGGAACACAAGGGGATATATGGAATACAATAAGTTTTTATAGAGAAAGGACACTTGTCTTATTTGGTTTTAGATTCTCCATAATGTCTTCTTGTTAAAACGTTTTGAAACTTAATTAACTTCCACAATGAACATGTTGTAAAATGGATAATTCATAAGGGATGCTTATATATCCCAGATTTCTGAAGCAGTCAGAGCAGAACAAATAGAGAACAGGTGGCAACTTTAAAGTCTAGATACAGAATCTAACCAGTAACTAGAAAAACAGTTACCATGGAGATGGCTTAACTTTCTGTTGTTCTTCTTCTGGAAAAAGAAGATGTTATGTGGCGTAGCTTGGGTTATTACGTTAGGCTCCATGGGAAAATTTTGCCATAGTTGCTGACTGGGGTCCTTGTAAGTCCTAAGATCTGTGTTCAAATCTTAGCTCTATTGCTCGGTGACCATATAACTTTGGACAAGTCACCTTATCTCACTGTTTCCCCTTCTGCTCAATCAGTGGTTAGCTTGAAATAATCTCCAAGGCCCCTTCAAGTTCCAACAATTCTATTCTGGTTCACAAACAGCCCAAATGTTCATAAAATATTCTGGAATTGACAGTACCTGAGTAATCAGATTCTTAAGTGAATAAAATGAATCATTTTGGGATATTTACACTAAACATTTAATGATCATTTTATTCCTCTCAAAATGCATATTTATTTTTGATTTAGGCATTGAGGTGTAGATTTAAGTGTTGGCATGAACACTCTGGCCATTTTTATAAAAAAATGATACTCTTGATAGATTAAAAATTCTTAAATGCAAAAAAGCCTGGGAGGGGCTTCCCTGGTGGCGCAGTGGTTGAGAGTCCGCCTGCCGATGCAGGGGACACGGGTTCGTGCCCCGGTCCGGGAAGATCCCACATGCCGCGGAGCGGCTGGGCCCGTGAGCCATGGCCGCTGAGCCTGCGCATCCGGAGCCTGTGCTCCGCAACGGGAGAGGCCACGACAGTGAGAGGCCTGCGTACCACCAAAAAAAAAAAGCCTGGGAAATGTAAACTATATTTTAGTGAACCAACTGATTTTGCAATTGTCAAATGCATTTACATTCACTTTCACAATAGATTTCATTAGGGATTCTTAGCATATTTTTACTACATGATTAAAACCTTTGTAATGCTTGAAGACATTTCTCCTAGAAGAACAAATGCAGTAGAAACAGATGTAGACATCAAATAAATAACACTTGTGAAAATTTTTGAAAATTATAAAGTGTTATATACATATAAAGGAGTATTACAATTAGGTATAATATAGTTACTGAAATTGTGTAAATTGTTTCTAGGTCATTTTAAAAAGCCAGAATGACCAATTTGATGTCATGCTCTTATTTTGATTCTTGTTATGTATTTCGGTTGTCTCAAGTTAGCGTTTCATGCTTCACAGCTTCTGACTGAAGCTAAGGAATAGCAAAAATGACCAATTTTTGTGGTGTGAGCTTTTGCGGGCTTTCTAGGCCACTTCTTGATGAAGTATTAGTCCTCTATGCAGGATAATGAAATCCCTGTGCTAGCAAGAGTGTAATGGGTAAAAGTGGAGATTGAGCTTACCCTCTAAGAATAATGGAATGGGAATTTGGAAGAATTACACTAGGGAACAAAGGGGATAGCACTGTCAAATTGTCGTCCTTTAGTTGGATCAGACTAACCAATGGCAGAGACTGAGTCCTCTGAAGAGAAGGTCCCGTCAGCAATATCAGGACAGGCTTGGGGGCTTGAGTCAGGTGGGACCCTGCAATCCATAGATTTACTAGCTTGCTCCCGAAGCCTGTAGAATGCCCCATAGCAACAGCCTGTTTTCTCTAGCCACGTGTGTAAAGGAGCTCTCAGTCACCCCTAGGTACCTCTTTTGGGAAGACCCAGTCCTGAGAGCGCCAAGAAGAAAAGTCAGCATCCTGGTATTCAGTAAGTTTTAGACCCTTCTTTTGTGAAAAAAACGTAACAGGAGTACAACTGATTGTTTCTCATGGTGAGTATGAAAGTTAAGTTCAATGCTCAGTGAATCAGTGAATCTACCAGTCTAACAAATGTTGAGTGCTAAAAAAGGGCATAAATTAGGGAGGAAAAATAAAACAAGTAAGGTATAAAATGAAGTTAGAAAAAATAATATGTTTTATAGATGAGGCTATTTTATTCCCGAAATTATTTTGGGTTCCTCTTCTAGTTACTCGTATAGAAAAATATTTTACTTTACTTTTCAGAGAATCAAACTACTTGTTCTCACCCTTTCCGGCCCATCGTTCCAGGCTTAGCTGAAACTTTGGAGATGCGAGAGATAGCAGCCTTTATACTGTCTGCATGGCTGAAGGCTTAGGACCTAGGGCATGAGGAAAGATAAGGTGTACTTGGTAAATTGCATTGTCTCTTCTGCGATTCTGGTGGTATAGTTATGTGCCCTGGGTTAGCCTGCTCCATCTGCACAGAGAGTGGAATTAGATTCATTTAGGCAATAAGAAAAATCAGAACTAGAAAACACGTTCCCCAGAGTTACACTCGGTTGAATGGCTCACTGAGCTATGTTGCTTCTGAGGGGGTCCTGAATCTGCCCTAGTGTCTTGCAGGTATTTCAGGCATCTGCCAACCAAGCCTATAAAGGTGGTGTATGTGGACATAACCTTACACTTTCTGAACTTTCACTTTTAAAAACCAGAACTTTTTTTTTAATAATGTAATAAACACCTGCAAAATATAAACTTAACAATCCCCTATAAAAGCAAATCTCATGACAAAGAAAGAGAATGGATGGGTAAGATATGCCTTGTACATGACTTAAACGTTAATAATCTGATTGTCGCTGACACCATTGTCTGATTTCCTTTGGCTGATGGAGCTTTTTTGTATGTCTGTATTTGGGGGTCAGTGATCATCTTTACGTTGATGTTAGAGGCTTCTTTTAGTGAAATTATTAATAGAATGCCTACCCTAAGTCTGGGCTTGATATTCAAAATCCTTTCCAAATAAAAAAAAATTCAAAATGGAAATGACTGTTACCTCTGTTCTCAGTAACAATCAACCTTGACAATTTTCGAAGACTAAATGCTGCTTAGAGACACTCTGTTTTCTGCTGGTCAATGCCATTGACTTTAGAAAATATCTGAAAACAGAGATCTTAGTTCATTGCAGCTTTTTTCCAATTTTCCCATGAAGTCCTCCTTCTTTATTTCATTAAACCCAATTAGGCATATTACACTGGCAGAGATTAATACTGCTAAATGTCAATGATGTGTCTGCTTTGAAAGAAAACTATTGAGCTGAAGAGTAAATAGCTATACAATCAAAATGCCCTGACATCTTGCTTGCAAGAGAGCAGAGAGCTGTAAGATGGCAGGAAGCGTAAAGAAAAGGACAAAAATGGTTGATCACTAAATTGATTTCAGTAGTTTACGTTCCCAGAAAATCAGCTGAACATACACACAGAAAACAAAGCAAACCAAGAGAAAATGATGGAAGGTCATAGCTGGTGGGTACAGTCATTGACATAAGGGGTGCTTTTGGCCATGCTTTCAAGAATGTGTTAAAAATGAAACAGTGACCTTTCCTCTTCCATATGGCTCAAAATGTTATTAATTAGCAGCATTTTTGAAAAGTCTTGTTGTCCTCAGGCATATGGACTGTGTTGTTCAATCTCTAAAATCTAGTTTCTGTAAGAAATCTCTCACTATGCCCCAAATGTCACATGTAACAGAAATACTCTTCTTAGATGGAAACCAAGGTGACTGGCTAGACCAGCGACCAGCCAGCTTTGGCCAGGGCACCAAATCTGGCCCACCACCTGTTTTTGTAAGGCTTAATGCTAAGAATTTTTTTTTTTAACATCTTTAATGGCTGAAAAAACAAAAGTAGAATAATATTCTTGATCTGTGGAAATTATATGAAGAGCAAATTTCAGTGTCTATTAGAAAGTTTCATTGGAATACAGCCACACCCATTCATTTCTGTTCCTGTATTATACTCAGATGCTTTTGCAATGCAACTACAGTGACAGAGCTAAATAATTGCCCCAAGCACCATGTGATGGCAAAGCCTAAAATATTCTCTGTCTGAAAAAGTTTGTGGACACTTGGGATAAACAGTTATTTAAGAATAAGTTTGGGGCTTGAAGTTTAATGTTGAATTTTTTCCTTTCTGTATTCATCAATTTTCAAACATAAGGAGAGGACAGAAAGTTTGTGGGAGGATAAGAGGAATGAAAATTGCAAAAACTTAAGTTTTATTTAAGAACTGGAAATTACTCTGCGTATTAATATTAGGGTTCTCTAGAGAAAGGGAAACGATATGAGATCTATCTATCATCTATCTGTCTATTGAGAGAAGAGAGGTTTCTTTTAAGAAATTGGCTCACACAGTCATGAGGGCCAGCATGTCTGAAATTTGCAGACCAGGCTAGCAAGGTAGACATTCCAGCGAGAGTTGGTGTTGCAGTCTTGAGAATAAGGACACTCTGAAGTCAGAATGCTTTTATTTTCCTCTTGGGAGAACGTCAGTCTTTTCTCTTAAGACCTTCAATGGATTGAATTAGACCCACTCACAATGTGGAGAATGATCTGCTTTACTTTATGCCTACTGACATAAATGTAAATCACACCTAAAAAATACTTTCACAGCAACAACCCACTGGTGTGTTTGTTCAAACCCCTGGGTACCAAGGCCTAGCAGGGTTGACTTAAAATAAACTATCACACTCCAGAATGATGTCAGTGAGGTCAGTATGGGTACTCATCAGGGACACTGGTAAATAGTTTTTCTGTTTAAGCAGAGGGAAATTGAATTGCTATGCCTCATTTTCAAGTTGGAAAAACAGAAACAATAAATTGTTTAAGGAAGGAGGAAGAAAATTTGGAAATTAATTTTAATTTATAATTTAGACCAACAATCAATCCATGGTTCCATAGACATGAGAGCCCAAATAAGAGCTTGGAAAACTTTATCCTTCATTTTTCAGGACTACATACACATTTTTCAAGACTATATTCCTGTGTGACCTTTGTTATTGCACGCATACGCAATGACAATAGATATAAAAGTTGTCCTGGGGTATTCGTTTACTTGGGCTGCCAAGACTAAGTGGCTTAAACAATAGAAATTTATTTGATCAAAGTTCCAGAGTCTAGAAGTGCAAGATTAAGGTGTCCACAGGATTGGTTTCTTCTGAGATCTCTCTCCTTGGCTTGCAGATGGCAGCCTTCTCACTGTGTCCTCACATGGTGGTCCTTGGGTCTATATGTTGTCTGTGTCCTAATCTATGGCTCAAAATGTCACTAATTAGCAGCATTCTTGAAGAATCTTGTTGTCCCCCAGGCATATGGAATGTATCGTTAAGGACACCAGTCATATTGGAATAGGGTCTACTTATATGAACTCATTTTACCTTAATTATATTTTTAAAGGCCCTACTTCCAAATACAGTCACATTTTGAGGCACTTGGTAGAAGAAGTTCACATATGAATTGGGAGGCAGGAGGCACAATTCAGGCCATAACGCCTAGCAAATATTCAATGACAATATTTTCTATCTGTAAATGAAAATTAATAGATTTGATCTATTTTTAAACTTAAAGCATTTTCTATTAATAAAATGTTATATTAAAATATTACATACATGCAGAAAAGTGAGCAAATCATAAGTGTAAAGCTTGATTAATTATTTTTTAAATTTATTTATTTATTTATATATATATATATTTTTGACTGTGTTCCATCTTCGTTGCTGCGCGCGGGCTTTCTCTAGTTCAGGCGAGTGGGGGCCGCTCTCCGTTGCGGTGTGTGGGCTTCTCATTGCGGTGGCTTCTCTTGTTGCGGAGCACGGGCTCTAGGCGCCTGGCTTCAGTAGTTGTGGCACGGGGGCTCAGTAGTTGTGGCTCACGGGCTCTAGAGCGCAGGCTCAGTAGTTGTGGCGCACGGGCTTAGTTGCTCCACGGCATGTGGGATCTTGCCGGACCAGGGCTCGGACCCATGTCCCCTGAACTGGCAGGCAGATTCTTAACCACTGTGCCACCAGGGAAGTCCTTAATTAATTATTAAAAACAAACACATCTTTGACAAAAAATATATTATTCCATCATTTCCAGCATCCCTCTTTATGTCCTCTCCCAATTACTACATTCACTCCTTCCCAAAGTTAACCCTTATCCTATCTTGTTTTTAAATTTTATATAAACATGATGTATTACTTTCTGTCCGGCTTCATTCACTCAAAATTATGTTTATAAGATTTACCCTTTGTGTGTGTGACAGCTCATTTTTATTACTGTGGAATATTTGTTATATGAATATACCATAATTTATTCATCCTGTTTCCAGTTATCAGCTATTATGAATCATACTGCTATGAATATTTGTATAAATCCCTTTAAAACACTTTTAAACTGCAGCTAAGTATTGCTTAGTCAAAACTGCTTTTTGTTGAAGAAAGCAATAAAGAAAAATACTTTTATCATATGGTTTATCTTCAAATATACATTTTTTATTTATTCATCCTGTTTACAATTTTTGTTTGTTTTGGTTTGATTTTGACACATATGTCCCAGGTGTTGTGTTAAGAGCAGTTGTAGATACACTGATGAGCACTTTACAAACTTCTTTGAAGGTTTTGGGGTATGATGGAGTAGGGCAGTGATCTTCAAAGTATGGTCTCCAGACCAGCAGCTCCCCATCAGCCTCCACTGGGAACCTACTAGGCACATAGATTCCCAGATTGTTGAATCATAACGTCATGGGTGGGACACAGAAATCTGTAATTTAACAAGTCCTCCAAGTGACTCTGATGCTTTGCTGAAGTTTGGGAACCACTCTGGTGGAAGGTGAGAAGACAGGAAATGAACACATAGTGCCTAGATTTCTCTTCTAGAAGCCAAGGGAGCCAGTGGTAGCGCCACTTAAATCATCATGGGGTGAATGGAGACTTCCCAGAGGAAGCCATTTGTTATCATTTTTTAATAAAGACAGAAGCCTTCTTTCAGGTGACCTTAGCATTTTTTTATCATGAGTAGTAACAACATTTACCTGCTGGCTTTTAATTTCTTTCAAGCTTGTCTCAAAACCTGTCACCACCTGTTAGGAAAAGGTCAGCTATATCATAGCATATATTGTACAACTAGGCAGTAGAGGAGCAGTATCCAGTATGACGGATAATAGGACAGGCTCTGAAGAAGAGATGCCTGGATTCACATCCTAGTTTTTTGCTTCTTGACTGAGTGGCTGTGATCAGATTGCTTAACCCCACTATGTATTGGTTTCCTCCTTTGTAAAATGGGGATGCTAACAATACCTAATTTGTAGTGTTAGAATAAGGATCAAAGAAATCAGTACCCGAAAAACACTTAGACGTGTTTTGCACATAACAAGTGTTTGATAATTGCTAGATTTTAAATGTTTCTCGGTGGAATTCACAGTCCTACTTCTTTTTTATCAGTATTCTTTTTCTATTACAGCAACATCTTGGTGTGACAAGGATACTTTTTTAATTTTTTTTTACTGGAGTATAGTTGATTTACAATGTTGTGTTAATTTCTGCTGTACAGTGAAGTGAGTCAGTTATACATACACATATATCCACTTTTTTTAATATTCTATTCCCATATAGGTCATTACAGAGTATTGAATAGAGTTCCCTGTGCTATTCAGTAGGTTCTTATTAATTATCTATTCTATAGCAGTGTGTATATGTCAATCCCAATTTTCCAATTTATCCCTTCCCCCTTTCCCCCCCTGGTACCCACAAGTTTGTTTTCTACATCTGACTCAACTTCTGTTTTGTAAATAGGTTCATTTGTAGCATTTTTTTTAAATTCCACCTATAAGTGATATCATATGATATTTGTCTTTCTCTGACTGACTTACTTCACTCAGAATGACAATTTCTAGGTCCATCCATGTTGCTGAAAATGGCATTATTTCATTCTTTTTATGGCTGAGTAATATTCCATTGTATATATGTACCATGTCTTCTTTATCCATTCCTTTGTTGATGGACATTTAGGTTGCTTCCATCTCCTGGCTATTGTAAATAGTGCTGCAATGAACATTGGTGTGCATGTATTCTTTTGAATTATGGTTTTCTCCAGGTATATGCCCAGTAGTGGGATTGCTGGGTCATATGGTAGTTCTATATTCAGTTTTTTAAGGAACCTCCGTACTGTTCTCCATAGTAGCTGTACCAATTTACATTCCCACCAACAGTGTAGGAGGGTTCCCTTTTCTCCACACCCTCTCCAGCATTTATTGTTTGTAGATATTTTGACAATGGCCATTCTGACTGGCGTGAGGTGATACCTCATTGTAGTTTTGAAACAACAATCTATTTTTAATTAATTAATTAAAATAAAATAAATAAATAAGAACGTTGCTTTTTTGATTACCCCTGGCATCAATAGGTAAAAATTTGTAACTTATTATCTTATTATGATACAGTCATCCCTTGGTATTCAGAAGGGATTGGTTCTAGGACCCCTGGGGATACCAAATTCCAAGGATGCTCAGGTCCCTGATATAAGATGACATAGTATTTGCATATAACCTATGCACATCCTCTTGTATACTTTAAATTATCTCTAGATTACTTATAGTGCATAATACAATGTAAATGCTATATAAACATTTGCCAGGTTGCCAAATTCCAGTTTTGCTTTCAGGAACTTTCTGGAATTTATTTTTGTCCAAGGTAGGTTGATTCTGTGCATGCAGAATCTATGGATATGAAGGGCCAACTGTATACATTATTCTACCCTATGAAGTGTAGTACACTATGAAGTATACTACAATCATATGAACTGTCATATGAATTATATTTACACATATAATACGTAGTTCCAGACTCAAAGTACCAACAGATGTTCCCATTTAAGTGTTGTAAACTTTGGCTGTTTGTCAATGTGTACCTCCCTATGACACATTATAGGTTCTATTGAAAGATGTTTAACATCAATTCGTATACATGTGGAAATTAATACTTCTAAAGACTCTAGACTTTGTAGACTAAAGTTCTAGCAAAAACTGAAAAGGAAGTAGAGATAATTTCATTCTGAATTGCCTGGGATTTAGAATTCATGATTTTTTTTTCCTACTTTTAAGCTACCAGGGCCTTTTTGAGACCTAGGTCAGCTCCAGGAGCGTTATTTCTCTCCTGTCATCTAGAATTCAATTATTCTAACTTCTTTATATCTTTTTCAAAATTTCTACTGTCTACTTTAGTTGTGGGGAATCCCTTCCCTCTATGATTGACAAGGGAGTGGGACACCAATTTCTCAAGAGCAAAAACTCTTTACTACCTTGTAAAAGAAATACATAAACATTTTTCATTTAAAGGATTTTTACTTTTTTTTAAACTTTGAGATCCTCGATCAAAAACATAAGGCAGACAAAAGAGAAACTTTTAAAATCTTTACAGTTATTGACCTCAGGTATGTAGTTATTACTCTCCTGGTGAAATAAAGAGCATTACTCTTAAGTTTAATATATGAGGCTTCAAGCATTTAGGAGTTAATTAGAGGTTTATGACATAGAGTAATTTTTACATTTTGAGACATACATTTTTACTGGGAGCTTGCCTGTCTTATAAATAAAAAACCCAACTAATACAGACTGTGACTTCTCAAATTCCAAACCATCTTCGCTAGATCTATGATATATTTCAGTTTTGTCTTCTTGCTTATCTAGACACAAGAAATGTAGTCAAACTCTTTAAAAAAAAAACAAAACATTATTACATGGTTCATGATATCACAGGCTCTGAATATAGATACCTGGGCTCTCATACTAGTGTTTTGTTTTCTTTTTAATAAAAAGGTATTTATTGGCTTACATATATTGTTTCAGCTATTTCTCTTGTTATTTCCTCTAGGTGGCTCCCAGCTCAGGTTCTACTGGGTGTATCTAGGCATTTCCACATGGTCATAGTAATTCTAAACCTCACATACTCATAAAAAGTCAATTGGAGAAAAAGTCTTGCACTCCCAGCTAAACCTAAGAGTTAGACGGTTAATATCATTCTCTCTGAGCCAAAATACATGTGCTTGAAAGACGTGATAGGCTGTTTGATCTGCCCAACTCATAGCCTTCTCCTGGATATTGGAGTTGAGGTGAACCATCCACAAAACAGACTGAGGAGACAAATACCCTAAGGAAAATATGAGGTTCTGTTATAACAAAGAAGTAAAGTAGCTTCAGGGTAGCAAATAGAGGCTCACATCAGGATCAGAGAGCCTCTTAGACTACGAGTGTGGCCAGTGGACAGTCTGTATCCACACCTCAACACAGCTCACAGCCCCACCCATCTCCAAGCAGGCAGTGCTTGTTGGTGAGTGATGGAAACTCTTTCCTGGTAGAACATGACCCTAAAATGAAAGCCAAATACCTGTGCTAGGCAGGACGTGGAAATAAAAAAAAAAAAAAAGCAAAAGGGGCCAGGAAAGTAAAGGAGTTCACACATTTGGAAATACAGATCTTACAGTTCTCTGTTATGACTATCAAGAGTCAACTTTGCTATCTTCTTTTATTCCTCTAGTTGGAAGCATCTTCTCTCCTGAGCCTCCCTTAAAATCAAAGGATATGTAGACAACTTCCAGCAGAGCAGTTAGGATAATTACCACAAGCCCACTTTTCTCTAGAGGGCATCTGCCTTTCTGAAAATATTTGAACAGGGTTAAAACCCCAGTGGAACTTGGTCCACATGAAATGTTTATACTAACACATTGATTTGGGGACTTGTTGATTTTATTTTATTTTTAGGTATTGTAACAAACTGTCACATCTGTTCTGTTCTATCCAACCCCTTGGTCAGGTACTATCCAATCTTTATATAGCAGTTTCCCAGTTTACTACCTGAGAATCCTTCTCCCCAAGCCACTCCAGAGTACGGCTAAACTTACGTTTACACAGATTTCAAATGGGCGTTCAATAATACAATATAAAATCGTTGTTTTGGTTGCCAAGGTTACCTCACTCTGTTCTTCCTGTTTTTTTTTTTTTTTAACTGTACGGTACACACTAAATTTTACCAATATTCAGTCAATATTTCCTCAACCTGCCTTGCAATTTTATGTCTCCACCAATTTCATTGTGCCATTTCCTTAGTTTGAGATGTTACATTTCTTCCTCCACTCCCTTCTGCCCTTTTTGACTAGTTAACCAGTGATCTCTTACTTGAGGTAATCTTTTAATGTAGTCAGAAATCACTTCCACCTGGGAGCTCGAATTGTACCCCTACAACAGATGATGTGTGTTACATGTGACATCGGACTCGCGTCAAAGTCAGCCTTCCCACCAGACTGCAAGCTAGAAAACTGGAGGGCAGAGTGACTGGAAGCACAGACTTGGGACTCATGAGAATTATGGTCAACATTCTGACTTTGACACTTATAAGCTGTGTGACCTGAGGTAAGTCAACTTAAAAGTTCAGTTTTCCCATTTGTACAAGGGCGCTAGCACAGTGGCTCCTGGGCTGGATCATACAATTTGCAATCACATCTTTTCAGATCTCCCTAAGAAGTCCACAGAACATGAACTTAGCACCACGAGTGCCAAACACTTTAAAATACTTTAGGCCAGTTTATTTTGAGGTGGGGGATGGGAGCACAGTGATCAAAAGGAAGAGAAAGAGTTAATCTTCTAAATGAATGTGCTTAGGCCAGATGCGATATTAAAGACCCCCTTCTCAGGAATTGGTTGTGATAGACACCTTTTTGCCTGGCTTGGCTTGTTCTTAAGTGGGGAGACTGTTGGGTAACCATATTATTTATCATCAAAACTCAGACACAGTTGAGAGTGAAAGGGATGCTGTTACTAATTACACTTAAGCTAGATTGGCCCAAACAAACATTCCCTGTGCATGCAGGAGGCTAAAGTTGAATTTCTCGGAATCTGAAAAGTAGTGATGTATTCTGCGGCAGGCCACCCCCTTATTGGGAACATAGCCTCATATCGTTGTACTTCCAATGCGAACATCAAACAAAGGCAACTAACTCAGAGCAAGGCAGCTTCTCACTGGTCCCTTTTTCTCAAGGCTCTTACGTCAGACTGGAGGATTTGGGGGAGGTGCTAACTTCTCACAGATCTATTTCCCCTAATGACCAAGTCAGAGAATATGAAGTCTAATTTCTGTTAATCTGATTTAGGAATACAAGTTTAATAATACAAATGAAAATGTTTCACTGTCCAAGACTGTTCCACACTGACTGGAACGCATATTCATATTTTATTCTTTTCCCATATATATGGCTAGAAGATCCTAAGCAGGATTTAAATATTCCTTAAAAATAGAGAGAATAACCCCCATTTCTAAAGGAGAAGATTGAAATTATAAATTTCAATAGACGTGTTATTAAAGTTTAGAGTACGTAAATGTGTGGTTGATTAATGATTTTTATCTTTTAACAGAGTTTCTGCTGATAACTCTTAGTATATGTAGCGATAGAAGGTCTAAATGTTGAAGGTCTTCAAGTACTGCTCCTGAGCACACTTTGCACCTGCAAATCAATCTTCTCCTTCAATAATGTCTTCCAGTTATGTGATTCAAACGCCACCTATAAACTAAGATTTCCAAATGTTCATTTCTAGGCACTACTCAAATGACTAAATACTTTCTTTCCACCTCCACATGAATGTAGCCTATGTGATCCTGCCCCTACCTTTCTGACACTGTCTTGTGCACTTAGTCAGTATATTCAGAATACACTGTCTCCATCTCTTCGTTGAACATGCTGAACTCTTCCCTGCCTCTTGACTTTGCTTCTTCTATTGCTGTTGCCCAGAAACTTTCTCCTTTGAGTTTTTTGCAGGGCTCACTGATTCTCAACCTTTACATCTCGTCTCAGAGATCATCTCTTCAGGGAAGTCTTCACTGGCCACCTTGTCTTTCCCCGATTGTTCCATTATGTTTTTGGTACTTATCTCTTACCTATCAATATGTTATAAATATATCTATGTATCTATACCCATACCATAATATATATATATATATCATCTACCATGAGGATGTGATCATAAATGGACCGTATCTATATTCATTACTATATCCCTAACACACAGCTCAGGGTCTGGCTCATAGAAGGAGCTCAATAAATATTTGTTGAATATTTATTCATTGAATAAATCAATGAATATATTTAATTGACTGATTAAAGTAACTTAAAAGAATTATTACTTCCTCTCCATAAACCACATGAGAGTATTTATGGGGTATGAAGTGAAAGGAAACCCATTTGCACTCTGCTCTCTTAGTATTAGAAGAGAAAACCAGACCCTGATAACATGGCCTTACATTCTGTGATATTTTGTGAAGGAGCCAAGTGGTATAAGCATTTCTTATATCTTGAAAAATAAAAGTCATCAAGTGTAAGTGAACAATGTATTAAAATTCAGGCAAGTAAGTTTTGGGTACAAACTTTAAAAAGTGGTATAGTTTGGATAAACATATCACTAGATCAGCAGATAGATAGCAAAGCAATATTTCGTGAACAATTAAAGAAAAGGATTCAGGGTAAGACTTACTTGCCTAAGCAAGTTTTTAATGCATATAAATTTGGTCTGTTTTGAAAGAAGATGCTTTTTAGAAGACTGTAATTATTTATTATAGTTCAGAATGCATATTTAGTTCTTTTTTTTAATCGATTTTCCCACAGCCACCTATTTTTACAAATGATAATTCTGTTTATCACCTTCCTTTTTCTAAGTTATATAAATCTCATAGTTGGGAGAAATTGTGTATGCATCTATACGTCTGTGTAACCAAAAGTGTTCTGCTTCATGATTTAGGATATACGTAATTAGCCCTGATCAGTTCCTAGAATGAAATTATCGAAGTCTCCATCTGTGGGTGAAAGTAGATTTAATCTCAGAATCTGCCTTGTCCCTCACATTGGGTCTTACCACTTCCCACTGAAAAATGTAAGGACCTCCTGTCTTACTTAGACATGTCTTCAACTCAAAGCATCTACTTTTGCCTGGGTCTGTTTCTGTTCACTGCCTATAGCAATGTCAGTCTGGCTGCTGGTCCAAACTGAGTGCTGCATGTATGAAACACACCAGGTGCCGTGACATTTTTGCCAAAGTAGCAGCCCCAGGAGCTAGGAGAGTATATTGCTCCAGTGGTAGTGAGCCTTGGAAAGTAAGCATATTAGGTTCAATACAGAAAAGATTTCAGCCATTTTGGCCAAAGATATTTAGGTTAAAATAATTCTGATTTTCTTAGTCATCTCTATATCCCTCCAGGATGGCCAACAAAGTATGCATCTGGAGTCAATACAAGGTGGCAGAGATTCAGATTTCAGTAGAACATTGCCATCAGCAACATGCTGCTTATACGGTGGGGTAGATCAGGATCTTCGGAGTAGTTGAGTCTCTCTGGTTGACTGCATACTTGGCAAACGGGTGAATTTTGGTTCAAGGGGTGATTCATCTCGAATTGGATTTGTCTGTTAAGGCACACAGCCCTTTCAATAGAGTGTAATACAGTAACTTGAATTCATCTTTTGCCTACTGGGACCTAAAATGACTAACTTAATAGGCCTTAGACCTAAAGGTCACAATGCTTAGTGATCAGTTCTTTTATTTTATAACTTTGGTCATTTCCCAGCATGCAGTTTAGTCCAAAGTAGGATGGGTCACTTGATCATGTTCTCTTTCCTTTTGACTCAGGTCTAGAACAAGCCAAATAGCTCACCTCATTTTTATTTTTTTTTCTTTTTGGCTTTTCTTTGAACTGGGCCTTATGTATGGCAACCCTTTCCATGCTAAATGATCCTCTATTTTTTTTAATTCTGGAAAAAAAGACTGGACACATCATGGCTTCTTCTCTTCCAAGATAACTGATGCAAATCAGTCCACATTCCCTGCCACCACTAGGTCTATATACTAAGAGGTGAAATAACTTTGGCAAGTATTAGACGCTAACAGGCAAGTAGGCAAATGAAAGATTACACTATGTGCTTATTCCAGGAAAATAGAAGCTGCCCACTTAGATGTGACAAACTATCGGGCTTCTAAAAAGAATTATCTTTTGGAAAACAAAGATCACTTTCTGCTAATTAAAATGCAATACCATGCATGATAAAACGTAACAACTACAAATGTTTATGGGCCTAGTAAAACATTATCAAAATATGTGAATTAGAGGAAAATATAGACAGTTCCACAAAAGTAGTAAAAAATTTTAATAAACCTTTTTCAACACTCAGAGAACAACACAAGAAAGCATGGTATTGGTATAAAGAAAGACAAATAGATCAATGGAATAGGACAGAAAACCTAGAAAAAAACCCACATATAAATGTTACATTGATTTTTGACAGAAGTGTCAAAGCAATTCAGTGGGTAAATTTCAAAGTTGTTCCAACTGTATATACTCCTGGGGGAGCAGGGAAGGAAATGTTAACATATCTTACATTGTACCTCAAAAATTAACTTGAAAGGAATATAGACCTGAAGATAAAAGCTAACCAATAAAACTTTCAGAATAAAACATAGAAGAAAATCTTTGCCTTGGAATAGGCAATGACTTCTCAGATAGGACACAAAAAATATAGATAATAAAAGAAACAGATACATTGAACTTAATCAAAATTCAAATCTTTTACTCCTTGAATGCCAACATTAAGAAAACTAAACAGGAAGTTACATACTTGAAAATATTCCTCACACATATTATTCCTCAACTATATTCCCTGAACATATCCCTGACAAAGGATTTGTTTCTAGAATACATTAAGAACTCTTACAACTCAACAATAGGAAGACAAAAAGCCTATAGAATGACCCAAAGATTTGAGAAAAGCTTAATCATTAGTCATCAGTAAAATGCATATTAAATTCACAAGAAGAAACCACTAACACACATCGGACTGGTCAAAATTTAAAGGACTGAAAAAAACACAACACCCAAGTGCTGGTTAAGATTTAGAGCAACCAGAATACTCATACACTGCTGGTGAAACTGGCATTTTCTCAAAATGTAAAACACACCCCTACCAGACAAAACAGCCATCCAACTCCTAGGTGTTTATCCTAGAGAAATGGACACATATATCCACACAAAGGCTCATACTGAGATGGTGAAAACAGCTTTACTAGTACAGTAATAGCCAATCACTGTAAATAACGCAAATGTTCATCAACAGGTAAAACACGTGTGGTATATCCAAACCCTGGAATACCATTCAGCAATCAAAAGGATCAAAATACTGATAATTGCAACAAAAGCGATCATCTAAATTCACAATGCTGAGTGACAGAAGCCAGACACAGAAGAGCCCATACTATATGATTCCATACGTATGCAATTCTGGACAATGCAAAACATATTTCAAACAATTAAAAGCTGATCAATCGTTGCCTTTGACATGAAAGAGGAGAGGGAAGGATGGACTGCAAAAGATATGACCTAGGGCTTCCCTGATGGCACAGTGGTTGGGAGTCCGCCTGCCGATGCAGGGGACGCGGGTTCGTGCCCCGGTCCGGGAGTATCCCACGTGCGCGGAGCGGCTGGGCCTGTGAGCCATGGCCGCTGGGCCTGCGCGTCCGGAGCCTGTGTTCCGCGGCCGGAGAGGCCGCAGCAGTGAGAGGCCCGTGTACCGTAAAAAAAAAAAGAAAAGATGTGACCTATTTTTGGAAATTTTGAGAATGTTTTGTACCTTGATTGTACAGAGGTGTGTCACCAATATTCATCCAGTTGTATACTTTAAATAGGTGCAAATTATTGTATGTAAGTTATGCCTCAAAAAAGTTGATTTAAAGATAGCAATGTTGGGATTGAAATTCATAATCTTCTGGATCCAAAGCAACCTTTTAACCAGTATTTACTTTTTTTTTTCTTTTTTTTTTTTTGCCGTACGAGGGCCTGTCACTGTTGTGGCCTCTCCCATCGCGGAGCACAGGCTCAGTGGCCATGGCTTACGGGCCTAGCCGCTCGGCGGCATGTGGGATCTTCCCGGACCGGGGCACGAACCCGTGTCCCCTGCATCGGCAGGCGGACTCTCAACCACTGCGCCAACAGGGAGGCCCTACTTTTTTATTTTAGTATGTTTATGCAACTTCATGGTTCAAGCTCAGCATTTTCCTGATTGGGCAAAACCACACTGGATGCACTTATACTCACTGTCTTCATGAAACAGCTACCTCTGCAGTCTCCCAGCTAGTCATCAGTGTGCTATGAAATACTAGAGCTGTTACTTTATGAGAATTTGTGACGTTGGCTTTATCCCAGGCTGCTTAATCTATTTTCATTTTCATCATTGTGTACCTAGCCATAAGCCATTCAAGATTCCATGATGAAGTGTGAAAGGAAATTAATTTCAGTGGTTATTGCCATTTCCCCCTCTACTCTCTATTCCTGTCAACCCAAGGCACGTACATCTTATGCTATTAGGGTCTCCCCATGCTCCTTGTTCCTTATTTTATAAAGCATTCTTTTACACAGTATAGTTCTGTATTATAGTCTGGTTAAATATAATTAGTTTATATCTCGCTAGAGATAATAGATCTTTGAACTTGTAGAAAGTCATTTATGTGGCTGTTGGTTGTATATCTATTTTTAGAGTTGCCCTTTAAAGTATAATGTTGTGGTTGGTTTTCTTTCAAGCTACCATTTGTTTTATGATTTAAAAATGCAAAAGGTAATAATTTGATTTTAGTCATTGGAACTCAGGTTTAATTATAAAGCAATTCTTCTTTCCCTTTCAAAGAATAATGAAGCAATATAGTTTTCATGTGGCTCGGGACAGAGAATACAAACAAGGTGGTGACTATTACCCTGGCAACACAACTTTTGTAGGTATTCATGTGTTGAATTTTCCACCAGGTATTTTCAATACAGATTATTGAAAAAGTTTGTGGTTTTCTTTCTTGGTTTTATTTATATACATTTACATTTAAATTTAACTCTGTTTTTCCCCAGAGGACTGAAATGCACTTTGTGTTGACTATTAACAGTTTAAGGATTTGAAACACACTTTTTTTGTTGTTATCCATGCAACTGTTTTAAACAGGACATCTGAGAAAGGATATCTTTCTGATTATCTGATTTGGTAAGGGTATGTTAACTTAGAATTCTGAAAAAAAAAACAATTCTTGTGTTTTTGTTAACTCTTCTTTCCTCATTGCTTGCTTTTAATTTTTAAAATCAATTTCTACAGCCTCAATTCTGATTTTGACTTTCTTTTTACTAGACTGTCTGTTTTCTCCTTGACCAAGCTTGTATCCAGCCTGGCCTCTAGCTTTCTCTCCACTTTCCCTAGTGGAGGGAAAAGAAAAAGGATTTTGGACTCGCAAAGAAGTAAACATGTTACCTGGTTGCACTACTGCCTAGATGTGACCATAGGTGAGCTATTCAATTATGCTGATGCATGTGCATCACATGGACTAAGAATAGTTAATTACTGTGTGGTTTTGAGAATGGAATAAGGCTCTACCAGTAAAGCACCTGGAGAGTAAGTGCTGGTTCCCTGTGCTTGATGCTATATTCTTCCCAGCTACCCTGACCCTGACTTCCAACCCTCACTTCTTCATTCATACATTGTCAGTGATTCCAAAGGGCACCCTTCCTGCTTTTTGGCCTACTTTTAGATATTAAAATACTCTTGGTTATTATATTGCAATTAACTTGCTGTTCTGCATTTACCTGTGCGAATTATTTTATCACTCACAGTGTGAAGTTGACCTTAGTGGGGGTCACAATCCTAATCTTATCCTTTTGCCATTTTCTTTTATTTAGATGTAATAATCAAGTATTCTGTATTGAACTTCCAACATTTAATTGATGTGCTGGAGTCATGATTCACTTTCTATTATATTTGTTCAAATGATAGAAAATGGAGTTAGAAACTGAGAGACTAATATTGATAATATTGATTGAGCAATTCTTCAAAGAACATCATGTGTATTCTATATACTGTATTAATTCCTGAATTATTAAGATTTTAAGTTTAATATTTATCATTAATATTAATTAATTAATCCTGTTTTCATGGTAAATGTTTAATAGGCAAATGAGGCTTTAGATACAAATTCAAACAAAAAATTCTGTAACATTTATTTGACTATATATCCCTACCCATGACATGGTTTTCCTTAATTCATTATTGCTGTAGCCAATATCTTTAAAAAAACACTTGCAGTTTACATTTAGAGACTGCATGAACTGCTAAATTTATGAGACCTGATATTCATGAAAAACACCTAAGATAATTCAAAGTAATATATATTTTTTCAAATAATGATAACAAGGAAGCATGACAAATATTACCAATCACAGGACACCTCATAGGCATAGACTTACTCGCCTGTTTTGTTCAGGGAGAAAAGAAAACATAAAAAGGAAAGGAGTCCAGATGAATACTTTTGCTGGAATTAGTGGTGATGCATGTAGTGAACTTCTAAGTATCCATGACTAATCGAGATGGACAGGGCTGTCCCTTGCTAATCACAGAAGATATTTGCCTGTCCATAAGAGAAAGGAGTGATGATATCAAAAAGAACAGTCAGCTATTACCAGGGCAAATTCTGTCAGGACTGTCTGTGAATGATAAGAGAAAAGGACAGAGATGAAATTAAAAGCAGTATTAACTATCCTTAAATAAGAAGGCATTTTTATGTGCTCATGTATTGCACTGAAATATACTGCTTTTCTTACAAGGAATTTTTAAAGGAACACACCACTTTATTGTCTTGAAATCCTTTGTGACAAAAATTAATCCTACTCATTGTTTCTTATAGTAATATACAATGCTTAAAAATTTATAATTATTTTATATTTCCTAAATAATTTTTAAGTGCTAATTATAGCCCATTATCGAATCAAGTGCAGGACAAAGGATAAAGCCAAACGAAGTAGGTGGATTAGATTCTTTTTTTTTTAACATCTTTATTGGAGTATAATTGCTTTACATTGTTGTGTGAGTTTCTGCTGTATAACAAAGTGAATCAGCTATACGTATACATACATCCCCATATCCCCTCCCTCTTGAGTCTCCCTCCCACCCTCCCTCTCCCACCCCTCTAAGTGGTCACAAAGCATGAGCTGATCTCCCTGTGCTATGCAGCTGCTTCCCACAAGCTATCTGTTTTACGTTTGGTAGTGTATGTATGTCAATGACACTCTCTCACTTCGTCCCAACTTACCCTTCCCACTCCCTGTGTCCTGAAGTCCATTCTCTACACCTGCGTCTTTATTCCTGTCTGGCCCCCAGGTTCTTCAGAACCTTTTTTTTTTTTTTTTTTTTTTTTTTTTTTTTGCGGTACGCGGGCCTCTCACTGCTGTGGCCTCTCCCGTTGCGGAGCACCGGCTCCAGACGCGCAGGCTCAGCGGCCATGGCTCACGGGCCCAGCCGCTCCACGGCATGTGGGATCTTCCCGGACCGGGACATGAACCCGTGTCCCCTGCATCGGCAGGCGGACTCTCAACCACTGCGCCACCAGGGAAGCCCCCTTTTATTTTTTTTTTAGATTCCATATATATGTGTTAGTATATGGTATTTGTTTTTCTCTTTCTGACTTACTTTACACAGTATGACAGACTGTAAGTCCGTCTACCTCACTACAAATAACTCAGTTTTGTTTCTTTTTAAGGCTGAGTAATATTCCATTGTGTATATGTGCCACATCTTCTTTATCCATTCATCTGTTGATGGACACTTAGGTTGCTTCCATGTCCTGGCTATTATAAAAAGAGCTGCAATGAACCTTATAGTACATGACTCTTTTTGAATTATGGTTTTCTCAGGGTATATGCCCAGGAGTGGGACTGCTGGGTCATATGGTAGTTCTATTTTTAGTTTTATAAGGAACCTCTATACTGTTCTCCATAGTGGCTGTATCAATTTACATTCCCACCAACAGTGCAAGAGGGTTCCCTTTTCTCCACACTTTCTCCAGCATTTATTGTTAGTAGATTTTCTTGATCATGGCCTTTCTGACTGGTGTGAAGTGATAACTCATTGTAGTTTTGACTTGCATTTCTCTAATGATTAGTGATGTTGAGCATCCTTTCATGTGTTTGTTGGCAATCTGTATATCTTCTTTGGAGAAATGTCTATTTAGGTCTTCTGCCCATTTTTGGATTGGGTTTTTTGTTTTCTTGATACTGAGCTGCATGAGGTGCTTGTATATTTTGGAGATTAATCCTTTGTCAGTTGCTTCCTTAGCAAATTATTTTCTCCCATTCTGAGGGCTGTCTATTTGTCTTGTTTCTGGTTTCCTTTGTTGTGCAAAAGCTTTTAAGTTTAATTAGTTCCCATTTGTTTATTTTTGTTTTTATTTCCATTTCTCTAGCATAGGAGGTGGGTCAAAAAAATGTTGCTGTGATTTATGTCACAGAATGTTTTGCCTATGTTTCCTCTAAGCGTTTTATAGTGTCTGGCCTTACATTTAGATCTTTAATCCATTTTGAATATATTTTTGTGTATGGTGTTAGGGAGTGTTCTAATTTCATTCTTTTACATGTAGCTGTCCAGTTTTCCCAACACCACTTATTGAAGAGGCTGTCTTTCTCTATTATATATTCTTGCCTCCTTTATCAAAGATAAGGTGACCATATGTTCGTGGGTTTAACTCTGGGCTTTCTATCCTGTTCCATGGATCTATCTTTCTGTTTTTGTGCCTGTACTATACTGTCTTGATTACAAGAAAGCTTTGTAGTATAGTCTGAAGTCAGGGAACCTGATTTCTCCAGCTCTGTTTTGCTTTCTCAAGATTGCTTTGGCTATTTGCAGTCTTTTGTGTTTCCATACAAATTGTGATTTTTGTTCTAGTTTTGTGAAAAACGCCATTGGTAGTTTGATAGGGATTGCATTGAATCTGTAGATTGTTTTGGGTAGTATAGTCATTTTCACAATGTTGGTTCTTCCAATCCAATAACATGGTATATCTCTCCATCTGTTTGTATCGTCTTTAATTTCTGTCACCAGTGTCTTATTGTTTTCTGCATACAGGTCTTTTGTCTTCTTAGGTAGGTTTATTCCTAGATATTTTATTCTTTTTGTTGCAGTGGTAAATGGGAGTGTTTCCTTAATTTCTCTTTCAGATTTTTCATCACTAGTGTATAGGAATGCAAGAGATTTCTGTGCATTCATTTTGTATCCTGCCACTTTACCAAATTCATTGATTAGCTCTAGTAGTTTTCTGGTTTTAGGATTCTCTATGTATAGTATCATGTCATCTGCAAACAGTGACAGCTTTACTTCTTCTTTTCCAATTTGGATTCCTTTTATTTCCTTTTCTTCTCTGATTGCTGTGGCTAAAACTTCCAAAACTATGTTGAATAAGAGTGGTGAGAGTGGGCAACCTTGTCTTGTTCCTGATCTTAGTGGAAATGCTTTCAGTTTTTCACCATTGAGGATGATGTTGGCTGTGGGTTTGTCATATATGGCCTTTATTATGTTGAGGTAGGTTCCCTCTATGCCTACTTTCTGCAGGGTTTTTATCATAAATGGGTGTTGAATATTGTTGAAAGCTTTTTCTGCATCTATTGAGATGATCATATGGTTTTTATCCTTCAATTTGTTAATATGGTACATCACATTGATTTGTGTATATTAAAGAATCCTTGTGTTCCTGGGATAAACCCCACTAGATCATGGTGTATGATCCTTTTAATGTACTCCTGGATTCTGTTTGCTAGTATTTTGTTGAGAATTTTTGTATCTGTGTTCATCAGTTATATTGGCCTGTAGTTTTCTTTTTTTGTAACATCTTTGTCTGGTTTTGGTATCAGGGTGATGGTGGCCTCGTAGAATGAGTTTGGGAGTGTTCCTCCCTCTGCTATATTTTGGAAGAGTTTGAGAAGTATAGGTGTTAGCTCTTCTCTAAATGTTTGATAGAATTCGCCTGTGAAGCCATCTGTTCCTGGGCTTTTGTTTGTGGAAGATTTTTAATCACAGTTTCAATTTCAGTGCTTGTGATTGGTCTGTTTATATTTTCTATTTCTTCCTGCTTCAGTCTCAGAAGGCTGTGCTTTTCTAAGAATTTGTCCATTTCTTCCAGGTTGTCCATTTTATTGGCATAGAGTTGCTTATAGTAATCTCTCATGATCCTTTGTATTTCTGCAATGTCAGTTATTACCTCTCCTTTTTCATTTCTAATTGTATTGATTTGAGTCTTCTCCCTTTTTTTCTTGATTAGTCTGGCTAATGGTTTATCAATTTTGTTTATCTTCTCAAAGAACCAGCTTTTACTTTTATTGATCTTTGCTATCGTTTCCTTCATTTCTTTTTCATTTATTTCTTATCTGATCTTTATGATTTCCTTCCTTCTGCTAATTTTGGGATTTTTTTGTTCTTCTTTCTCTAATTGCTTTAGGTGTAAGTTTAGGTTGTTTATTTGAGATTTTTCTTGTTTCTTGAGGTAGGATTGTATTGCTATAATCTCCCCCCTTAGAACTGCTTTTGCTGCATACCATAGGTTTTGGGCCATCATGTTTTCATTGTCATTTGTTTCTAGGTATTTTTTGATTTCCTCTTTGATTTCTTCAGTGATCTCTTGGTTATTTAGTAGTGTATTGTTTAGCCTCCATGTGTTTTTTTTTTTCTTAACAGTTTTTTTTCCTGTAATTGATGTTTAATTTCATAGTGATGTCTAGTCTCATAGTCAGAAAAGATACTTGGTACAATTTCAATTTTCTTATATACGGGTCTTGCTTTTTATCCATTCAGCCAGTCTGTCTTTTGGTTGGAGCATTTAATCCATTTACATTTAAGGTAATTATCAAGATGTATGTTCCCTATTACCATTTTCTTAATTGTTTGGGGTTTGTTATTGCAGGTCTTTTCTTTCTCTTGTGTTTCCTGCCTAGAGAAGTCCCTTTAGCATTTGTTGTAAAGCTGGTTTGGTGGTGCTGATTTCTCTTAGCTTTTGCTTATCTGCAAAGGTTTTAATTTCTCCGTCGAAACTGAATGAGATCCTGGCTGGGAAGAATAATCTTGGTCGTGGATTTTTCTCCTTCATCACTTTAAATATGTCCTGCCACTCCCTCCTGGCTTGCAGAGTTTCTGCTGAAAGATCAGCTGTTAATCTTATTGGGTTTCCCTTGTATGTTATTTGTTGCTTTTGCCTTGCTACTTTTGATATTTTTTCTTTGTATTTAATTTTTGACAGTTTGATTAATATGTGTCTTGGAGTGTTTCTCTTTGGGCTTATCCTGTATGGGACTCTCTGCACTTCCTGGACTTGATTGACTATTTCCTTTCTCATATAAGGGAGGTTTTCAACTATAATCTCTTCAAATAATTTCTCAGTCCCTTTGTTTTTCTCTTCTTCTTTTGGACCCCTATAATTCAAATGTTGGTGTGTTAAATGTTGTCCCAGAGGTCTCTGAGACTGTCCTCAATTGTTTTCATTCTTTTTTTTTATTCCTCTCTGTGGTAGTTATTTCCACTATTTTACTTTCCAGGTCACTTATCCATTCTTCTGTCCCAGTTATTCTGCTATTGATTCCTTCTAGAGAATTTTTAATTTCATTTATTGGGTTGTTCATCATTGTTTGTTTGCTCGTTAGTTCTTCTAGGTCCTTGTTAAACGTTTCTTGTATTTTTTCCATTCTGTTTCCAAGATATTGGATCATCTTTACTCTGAATTCTTTTTTTCAGGTAAACTGCCTATTTCTTCTTCATTTGTTTCTTCTGGAAAGTTTTTACCTTGCTCCTTCATCAGCTGTGTATTTCTCTGTCTTCTCATTTTGCTTTACTTACTGTGTTTGGGGTATGCTTTTCACAGCCTGCAGGTTCATAGTTCCCATTGTTTTTGGTGTCTGCCCCCAGGGGCTATGGTTGGTTCAGTGGGTTCTTTAGGCTTCCTGGTAGAGGGGACTGGTGGTGCCTGTGTTCTGGTGGATGAGGCCGGATCTTGTCTTTCTGGTGGGCAGGACCACGTCTGGTGGTGTGTTTTGGAGTGTCTGTGACCTTAGTATGATTTTAGGCAGCATCTCTTCTAATGGGTGAGGTTGTGTTCCTGTCTTGCTAGTTTTTTGGCATGGGGTGTCCAACACTGGAGCTTACTCGTCATTGAGTGGAGCTGGGTCTTAGCATTGAGACAGAGATCTCTGGGAGAGCTCTTGCTAATTGATATTACGTGGAGCCAGGAGGTCTCTGGTGATCCAGTTTCCTTAACTCAGCTCTCCCACCTCAAAGGCTCAGGCCTCACACCTGGCCTAAGCACCAAGAGCCTGTCAGCCGCATGGCTCAGAAGAAAAGGGAGAAAAAGAAAAAGAAATAAGAAATAAAGTAAAATAAAGTTATTAAAACAAAATATTTAAAGAATATTATTAAAATAAAAAAGTAATAAAAAAAGAAGAGAACAACCAAACAAATAAACAAATCCACCAATGATAACAAGCGCTAAAAACTAAACTAAGATAAACATATAAATCAGAAACTAGTCAGCTGCATACAGCAAACCCCAATTCTACGGTTGCTCCCAAAGTCCACTGCCTCAATTTTGGGATGATTCGTTGTCTATTCAGGTATTCTACAGATGCAGGGTACATCAAGTTGATTGTGGAGATTTAATCTTCTGCTTCTGAGGCTGCATGGAGAAACTTCCCTTTCTTGTCTTTGTTCGCACAGCTCCCGGCATTCAGCTTTGGATTTGGCCCTGCCTCTGCATGTAGGTTGCCCTCTGGCATCTGTCCTTCACCCAGACAGGAGCGGGTTAGAGGAGCATCTGATTAGGGGGCTCTAGCTCATTCAGGCCGGGAGTGGGTATGGAATGCGAGGCGAGCCTGTGGCGGCAGAGACCGGTGTGAAATTGCAACAGCCTGAGGTGCACCGTGTGTTCTCCCGGGAAGTTGTCCCTGGATCACGGGCCCCTGGCAGTGGTGGGCTACACAGGAGGGGAGGTGTGGATGGTGACCTGTGCTCACTCACAGGCTTGTTGGTGGCTGCAGCAGCCTTAGTGTTTCATGCCCGTCTCTGGTGTCCGAGTTGATAGCCATGGCTAATGGCCATCTCTGAAGCTCGTTTAGGTGGTGCTCTGAATCCCCTCTCCTCGCACAACCCAAAACAATGGTCTCTTGCCTCTTAGGCAGGTCCAGACTTTTTCCCAGACTCCTTCTCAGCTAGCTGTGGCGCACTAGCCCCCTTCAGGCAGTGTTCACATAGCCAACCCCAGTCCTCTCCCTGGGGTCTGACCTCCGAAGCCCGAGCCTCAGCTCCCAGCCCCCACCCTCCCCGGTGGATGAGCAGATGAGCCTCTCAGGCTGGTGAGTGCCTGTCTGCACCGATCCTCTGTGCGGGAATCTCTCCGCTTTGCCCTCCGCACCCCTGTTGCTGTGCTCTCCTCCGCGGCTCCCAAGCTTTCCCCCTCCGCCACCCGCAGTCTCCGCCCGCAAAGGGGCTTCTAGTGTGTGGAAACCTTTCCTCCTTCACAGCTCCCTCCCACTGGTGCAGGTCCCATTCCTATTCTTTTGTCTCTGTTTTTTCTTTTGCCCTACCCAGGGACGTGGGGAGTTTCTTGCCTTTCGGGAGGTCTGAGGTCTTCTGCCAGCGTTCAGTAGGTGTTCTGTAGGAGTTGTTCCACGTGTAGATGTATTTCTGGTCTATTTGTGGGGAGGAGGGTGATCTTCACGTCTTACTCCTCCGCCATCTTGAAGCTCCTCCCTCTGGTGGATTGAATTTTTGTGGTGTGGAAATGCAGTTTTGTTTGTTTTCAGTCTGCCATTATTTATTAAAACAGGCAATTAAGTCTTAGTTTATAATTCATAATTGATTCTTTTCTGCCATCAATAATTCTTTTAAGTTTTGTTGTTGTCGCTGAGGCTTCTGTTTGGATGCCATCTCTGAATTTAGCAAACACTTTTTTCAGGAATCAGTTGTTGGAAACTAACTTTTTTATGGGCTGTCAGTGAATCATCTCCATTCTCCCATTATTGGAGTCTTTGGAAAGTTCCTCTTTTTCCAGATCATTGCTTAAATCTAACTTATCAAAGAATAACAAAAAATTCATGAAAGTTCAGTTGTTTATAAAGAAATATATTTTCAAAATTTAGAGCTCTAATAAATGAATATATTAGTGAAGAAATTATGTTGCCACTAGTAAAAACTCAACAGAATTTTGGGGAAATTTTTTATTCCTTTCTATAGAATGCACACACAATAACTTCAGTAGAACAGCAAACACAGAGTCAATGTAATATTAATAATCAAACTATATATGTACCAGACATTGTTGTAAGTACTCTTCTATGTATTGATTAACTGAACCCTCATGTCAACTGTATAGGAGGTTCTGTTTTTATCCTTGTTTTACACACACGGGAAATGAGAGACAGGGAGTTCAAGTACTTTAAGTTCACACAGCTAATATGATAGAACAAGAACTTAAATCTATATAGTCTGACTCCACAGTCCATGTGTTCCATTACCATAATATTTTTCCTCTCAGGGCAAAGCAGTTACAAATTTCTGTGACCAGAATTTTGACTTAGTAGGGTAGGATAAGCTTGATTTAGATTGCTATGGAATAAATAGAAAGGATTGGTATAGTCTTAGACTTTTTTCTTCTAATTCTTGTTATAAGTCAGCTCCAAAGTGAGAACTCTAGAGGCCAGACATAGATTTTTGGTTGCCTGATATCACTCTAAGTCTTATTAAACCAGAAAGGGATAAATGTAGGTTGAGATCCTTCACTAGCTCCCACCAAAATTCCTTTGAGTGTTTACTTAACTGGCTTACTGCATTTATTCAGTCGTAAGACCCCATCAATTTTAGAACAATTTCTAGCTGTAGAGGGGGCTTAACTGAAATACTAGGAACTCATGGAATCTAAGACACAAGAAAAGTTGGGAAATGAGAAAACACAATAATGCTAATCAATCAAAAACATACGTCCTTACAGTCTGTCAGTGAGTTGCTGACTCTCAGAGGGTTGTCCATGACTGTGACCAAAATCATTTTGGAAGAGGTGGGGCAAGGATGAGTTATATAAACTTTCCTGAGATCAACCACTGAAAACTTGAGCTTATGAAAGTTTATTTTTCCAATTTTTTCCATCCCCAAGGGATATTTTTTCCTCAGCCTGAAGAAACGCCACCCTATCCTCTTAACTGTCCAGAATACAGGCTTGCTGCTACAGGTACCAGACACCTTGCTCTGTAGGTGACCCATGTCTTCTGGCAGTGTCTTCACCTTGCCTTTCATGAGACCTGAGCCAGTGACCACAGTCTTCCTCAAAATGTCCTTCTATAGGCAACATTGCATTGACATCTGAAAGTTCCTAATGAACACATCCTTCAACTGAGGTCCGGCTAATCGTGGTGTTCGCTCAACTGGCTGCAAATATAACAAGACTATCCAACATGATCCGTTCCTCCTCCCACAGAGTGAATTGGGCAGAATTGCACACAAAGATACCCCTGATAGAGCCCTAGTCTGTGGGCTCTTGGAGTTGCTGTGTCTAGTTCTTTTCATTGCTAAGGAAACGTGACACATATTTTAATCTCTCTGAACAAAACCCATGACCTGTTATCATTATTTTTAATTTATTCATTTTATTTATTTTATTTTTGGCTGTGTTGGGTCTTCGTTGCCGTGTGTGGGCTACTCTTCATTGCAGTACATGGGCTTCTCATTGCAGTGGCTTCTCTTGTTGTGGAGCACTGGCTCTAGGTGCACAGGCTTCGGTAGTTGTGACACATGGGCTCAGTAGTTGTGGCACACAGGCTCAGTAGTTGTGGCGTATGGGCTTAGCTGCTCTGCGGCATGTGGGATCTTCCTGGACCAGGACTCGAACCCATGTCCCCTGCATTGGCAGGTGGATTCTTAACCGCTGCACCACCAGGGAAGCCCCTATCAGTTACACATTTTTTTAAATAGTGCTATTGTTCGAAAAAATAAATCCTTCCCACTCTCCCAGTTGGAGCCGTAGGTGCCCTGGGTGCCCAGTGAGACCCTCTCATTGCTCTTGGAGGTACCTTCATGCATAAGTAGCCTGTTCTACACAGTCTTCACCAAGCTTTGCACTCTTAGTTAGATGGCATTCAGGGTTTCCGAGACTCTGGGTTATGTTTCATTAGACTGTCAAATGGTTTTCCTTCTTACTGACCTACTTCTACAAGCTAGATGGTCTCTCTTTTCTTCCTGAGGCATGTTTCTCAGAACTTTCTAGGTATTGATTAACCTAGTATTTTTAACACCAGAGAAGTAATTACTGTAAATATTTTACAGATAAGGAAACGGAAATATAGAAGGGTTGAATAACTTACCTGTAGTCACCAATTGGCGGTAAAGCCAGATTTCAAATTCAGGCAGTTTGGGTTTAAAGTCTGCACATTCTATGCTATTTAAATGACCATGCTATGCTCCTGTGAAAAGGGACAGTAGATTTATAGACGGGGTCGAGAAATGGAGGTAGTTAACTTCTAACGGTCTCAATAACCTCTATGATTCCAACGTAGGAAGGCTCAGTAGGATTGAAAATCATGAAAGTGACATGAAGTAAGTGGCAAAGCTTTGCTCAGAGACTCACCATTGGTGTGATTTTTTTTCTATCAACACTCAGAACATCACAAGCTATATTAGAGAACGGCAGGGGAGCGTTGAGGATATCAATGGACAGTGGTTCAGGTGAGGAGACATCCAGGGCGAGTAAAAAAGAGAAGCTTCGAGATGACCATTGGAATGGAATACCACAGAGGGAGAATTTCTTCTGTAGGTGAAAGATGACATTTGGTTCATGTTTAGTTAGAGTAATATATGTAAATCCTGGAGAATTCAAGGTTATAGAGAGTACAGTCTGTGTTTTCTGATCCAGGATGTCTGTGGATAAGGGAAAATGTAAAGGATTTTATACCTGGTTTGAAACTTAAAGGAGGATGGGACTCTGAGAGGAAGAGTAATTTATGGTGTAGTCATCAGATTCGGGAAGCCTTGGTTTTACTTCCAAGTTCCAGCCAAAATATGGACCCAGAACAGTTAGTCAATGGGTGTCCTTTGGATCAGTTGGTCAAGATAAGTCACTGCTGTGATAATATGCTCTTCTTCCAGAAAGATGTTTCAGACCTTGCACTTGAAGTGTCTTATCAACTAAAATTTCTCTGGATTTAGTTGTATGCTGTTATGCTTCTCTGTTAAAACTGTGGTTGTTTATTAATTGAAATAGATAGGAAAATTGTGCAGTCATTCTTGTGATGAGATTTTAGACACAGGGAACATTGTCAAGATCAACCTAATATAAGGCTTCTCTTTTTACATTGCTTGTAAATTCTTCTGCCAAAATCAAGACTGTAAGAGTAGTTTTGTCCTTTTTAGATTGTATTCTCACACTTTTACTACTTTGACAACATTCTCCTTAGCTTTTTTTTTATAACTTAAAACCTCTCTGAATATACTCTAAGGAGTCACTGGGCACAAGCTATATAAAATAGTCATGCGAAAAGCAAAGTCCAAGGTGTTCCCAGGTTCACTTCAGTTGCTTCACTGCCAATAGACTCATGTTTTGATGCCAAAAGAATTTTGGTTTCCTACTCCTATCTCCTAAATGTATCTCACAACCTTCTATTTCTCCCCATCTCCATTCTACCCCCTTTGCTCAGGCCACTACTATCCCTTGTCTGGAATTCTGCAATAGCTTCTTAACTGGTCTCCCTACTTTTCTTTTTATCTGTCTTCCTTATCTTTCTTCATACTGCATATAATGTCATCTTTCTAATGCAGAAATGCACTATCTCTGTTTAAAGTCTTTCAATTCTTCCCTATTTTGCTTAGTGAAAAAGTCCAGGGCCTTTTTTTTCTCTCTCTCTAGTCTTCTATCTTAGCACCAGTGTCCTTGTTTCTAGGATTTTGATTCGAAAACTGTTCTGCTGCTCATCTCTAGCCTGTTTCCTGCCACCTGGCTGATTCCAGATTCCTCCTTCAAGTACTGTTTGAATGTCTCCTCCTATAAGAAGACTTGTTCCCTTTTGACTACTGTAGGTATTCCTCCTCTATGCTCCCAAGAACCCTATACTTATTGCTTTCTTATTTAAGATTGTGAAATCACCTGCTTCTTTCAACGGAACATAAACTCCTTGAGGTCAGTGACAACATCTTGTTCATGATTACATCTCATGTTGAGGCCAGTGCCTGGCACAGAGTAGGTGATCATGTGAATTTGGTAAATTGAAAGTGATCTGACATATTCTACAGCAATCTTTCTCAGCTCTCCAGGATGAAGAGGACACACCACATCAATTTTGGGTGGTTTTCTAGACATAAAGCCTGGGTTTGTCCTGAAATAACCCAGAGAGTGTCTGATATATTAAGGTGATTACATATGAGAGACCTAAGAGACTATGTCTCCCTCAATCAGAGATTTTCCTGACCCAGCTCTCCAGGGGCATTGTGCCTATCTTACATGTCTACAGTGTGTTTCTCACTCACTCAGAAATCCTCCTAAACCAGCTCTCCAGAGATATTCAGCCTGTCTTTAAACCATCTTTCTCTTGCTTTTAGCTTCCCTTATCCTTGGGGTTCACCTTCTGACTCATCATGCTTCCTCCTGATCACATACCCACATCCATATGGACTGAAACTTTTTCTCTAAATAGTGCTCTGTGTTTTGGTCAAAATCAGGGTCATCAAAAAATTCCACATATAAATCCGCTTAGGTAATATAAACACAGAAAAGCAAAAGAGTTTATGCAAATATATACGTATTTGTATATATATGTAAAGCAAAAGCAAAAGAGTTTATGCAAATACATATATATTCGGGGAAAGACATGCAATCTCAGGATTGGCAGTTATAGACAAGGTAGTGTGTGATTAGGCAGTAAGGATTTCAGGCAGAGATCGCAGAAAGTCTATAGCTGCCATTTCAGGATACCTTCAGATTTAACAGGTCTCCCAAAGCATCAGTGCATTTTTACCAAAGAGAAGTCAAATTCAAAGGAGAGACTGCAAAATCTCAAATGTCTGAATTGTATTTTTATTTTAAACCCCAATTTAACAAGATTTTTAAGCATAAATTTATGTAGACTCTGTACACACTGACAAGTAAGAAGTAAGGGTATGGTTCTATATAGGTAGATTTTGTTTTCTTCTGTAGCACTGGTGGCTTCTTTTTATATCCATCAGACAGCCCTTGGGTAAGTGACATTTCAAGAAGCCACCAGAAGACAGATAACAGCATCTGAATACTTTAGGGTTAATCGTTAGCAACATGGTTGTACTAGTGACATTGTTTATAGTGTTCAATTAAATGCCAATTTAATGACACTCCACATTTAAACAGCACTGCTGAGCTTTTATATAGTTCCAGCCCAGAGGATTGACCAGCTGTCCACCCTTGCTGACCCACCACATGCCTTTCCTTCTGTGTTTCAAGGATGCAGGTAATTGCTAGTCCTGACAGAGACTCAAGCAAGCTATTGTCTTGCTGGATACATGATGCCTTTCCTAATAGGAAATGAATTGGCACTCTTTACAGTGCCAAGTACCCAACAGAAACTGGGTCTGGATATTAATACGGTAGAAATTTTGTTTCATGAAGCCTTGGCTGGATATTTCACTCTATATTTGCAGCTTTTTATTATACCTTGCATTTTGAGAGGAATGATGGCTGCATTACCACCGACTAAGCAGGTGCAGGGTTATCTTTTCCACCCAACCAGTTCACTTGGGTTTTCGGAAATAGGGTTTGCAGACCTGAAAAGTATTCCCATTCCAGGAGTGACAGAGAACAAATTGATCAAGGGCTAATATTCAGCAACGATGAGACTGCCAGCCCCTGATAATTTGCATCTAAAGAAACCAATTTGAGCCAAAGTGCTGCTACTGAAATATGTCATTTACTAATAGACTTCTATAAATATGTGATGTTTTGCTCATTCAGATATTCTCAAGTGAAAGAAAATAAAGTGAATGTCATTTTCACCCTACTGCCTCACTAGCTACTTGTTCAGATATATTTTAGAGATGACCTCCAATGGGAATAGGTCTTGAAGATATTAATCCCATTTTCCGCTTTATTCCTCTTAAACAATACAGTAGACAAGAGCTTACTATATGTCAAGCCTGTTGTTTTTCCTTGCTGATGCAGACATGCAAGAGATAGTCCCTCTCTCAGAGGACCTCACAGTCTAGTGGAAACAACAGAGAGATAAACAGAAAAACATAATGTAGATGCATACAACTATGATGAAAGTGGTACAAGCTACACTGGACAATATAAAGGAGACAGACATTTTTGTCAAAACAGAGGGAAAAAAATTAAAGAAACTACATACAGAAAAAAAATGGGTTGAATCACTAATCTGAGGTGATTTTAGCTCTTGCTTTATATAACTGTATCATCAACTTATAGAATATAAATTTTAAGTATACTACAAATAATCTTACAAGGAAAACCTCTGTGAAAGTGTAATATCAACTTAATTAATGTGAAGATTAAATATCCTATTTGAACTACTTAATACGGCATACAGCAACATCTGACATATAGCAATTGTGAACATTTTATATAATTAATCAGTAATTATTATTAATGGAAGTAATCAATATTTTTATTAATGTGTATTATTTTATTAAGAATTTATAGCTATATTTATGTCTAGAGGAGCAGAGACAGAGAGACAGAGAGGGAGAGAGTCATGTAATATCAGATATTAATACTACAGGAGACCTCTCAGGGAATATACTATTCTACAGCAAACCACATTTTGAGAAATTCCATTTTAACTAAATTATAAGAAGAGGCAAATTATATTTCAACACACTGGTTTACCATGGATACACCTTTGTTTTCTATCACTTCTAGCTATTCAAGTGAGAATTTAATTAAATGTTTCTTCCTTGAATAAATAATATGATAAAATGAGATCAGCAATGGCTAGTGACTGGAGGGTACTGTCTTTGGTGATTGATGACTCTGAGAATGCAATACCGAATCTTATTTTACATTGTATTCTGCCCCTTAAGTAGCATTTGATCTCAAAGAAAGCCAGTCCGAATCAGAATACTGAATCAGAATTTTGGGGGTGGAGCATAGTAATCTGGTTATGTTTCCTTTAGGATTTCAAGTCAGTTATTAGAATTAATAATATTTCTTTATTTGTGAAACATTGTCATCATAATTCCATGTAAAATATATTCCTTATTTAATTTTATCCCAATTTTTATTTCCTATCCCTTCTTTGGTAACCACCTAACGAGGTCAGTTTAGTCCTTTGGATTTGCATGTATCCTTGAAAAATGTCCAGTGTTTTTGATGTTACTATTCTTGCCTTTTCTTTGTCAAATACATGTTATTATATAAGTAATATTATGATGAATTTTCTTTTCTTTTCTTACTTGTTTCACTCAACACTAATTTTTAGATGTGTTCATACAGTTGTAGGTGTTTGTGTTTCATTTATTCTAACTGACCCATAGTTCCGGTTATTTATAGCCAGGAATGTGATTTTTGTAGCTTGAGTATTTGCATACCTAATTTCACTAAGTATTGTTATACTGCCCTTCAGAAGGTTTGTGATGATTTGCACTCCCATCAGAAGTGCATGGTAGATTCCATCAATCTATTACTTACAAAGGAAGAATTTTTAACACACAACTTGTGCAAACTTCTATAGAAGTAAATATCTGTAGTGTATATCATAGTGTATGATATAAAATTTAAGCAATACAACCTGGCATGTCTTGTGTTAAGGAGATGCTCCATAAATATTTGTTGAACAAACTGAATTAAGTGCAGAGAACTTCTGGCTCTGTCACTTATAAGCTGTGTCACTTTGGACAAATTAATGAGTTTCTTAGGTCTCTCATATGTCAGTTGAATATAATATACACATTTATTGGATAGTTAGAAAGATTAAATTAGATTTATTTAGAAGATATAGTCAAATATTCAGAAATAATAAACAGTTTTTATTGTCATCATTTTTCTTATCATTATTATTCAGTGGTGTCAGAGGTTCATATATAGCCATAAAGTAGTGAAAATAAGCAAGTTTTGAAAATGAAGGTAAACCCACACAATATCTATTATCTCTCCATTACAGTGGTCCCTGTGGAGTACACTTGGTTTTTAAATACTTAAACATCGTAGAATGCATGTAACTCTCAGTACATTTTTAGCTGATGTTTACATAGGAAATTTCATATTTACATTTGGAGAACAAAATACAACCACTCTGAGAAAACAAGGTTCATGAAAATGTTAAGTTATAATTCAAGTACAATTAGTAAAACATAACCACATGTAGATATTTTGAAAAAAGCAGCATGTGTCAAAAAAGAGGCAGGCATGTACTGAGGATATTTCTGCCTCTAGGAGCCAGCATCATACTCCTTGCAAACCATCCTCTGCCCATATACTTGTCCTACAGGAGTTTCCAGAGTGCCTTTCAAAGTTAACCCTTATTTAACCTAGATTCATACAAGTCCCCCCACCCAATTAAGAAAGTAGTAAAGAAAGACACTACAAAAAAGAACACGGGTAAGTGTAAAACCATGGTATAGTGGAAAAGATGTGACTATACACAAAAGCAACTCTTTGTACTATCTATATCAATTATTGGGTAATAGGAAACAACTTTTTAATCATTTTATATCCAAGCCTACTCATACAGGAGTTTTTTGTGTTTCGTCTACATTAGATAGACGAAATTAGATACTTTACTAAAGTGCATTTAAGTTTTGTAGTAGCTACAGCTTATAATATTTGGGAGGAGTCCTCTCAAACTAAAAGAATACAAAATTATCCTACATTTATTAATGTTATAAAACAGTTATTTCTAAGTTTCCTTCCAAGATCTTGAAAGGGGCTCATGCAAGTGAGGGGTTCTGAAGGTTAAGCTTCATCAGTTTCATAATAAATCAACCTCTGGGATTCGGGATTAATGTGTAATGTATCATAATCTTTCCCCTTTTCACATAATAAGAAATCGCTTCCCAGTTAGCATTTTGGCGCAGAATGTCTGATTTTCAGGAAAATATAACTGGCTGTTATTAAGCAGAAGATTCCTATTCTAAGACAAACCATGAAGAAAAAAAAAAAAAATCAAGTGATTAGGAAGAAAAAAAGCTTCAAGCAATCAGTCAAAACTTCCTCTTCAGTTCTTTGTTACTTGATGCAGTAAGTCTCTACCAATTCTCTGTCTCATTTGCTATTACTAACTGTATCAATCCTTGGATTCTCAGTTTAATGAAACCCGTTACATTTGCAAGGGACAATTACAAGGCAGTTTTATTTTTATTTCCCATTGTCCTTAAAATATACTGTGTGGAGTTATTTGTTCCTCTGCCCCTGATCAAAACTCAAGCAGATTCTATGACTTTTCTCATTATTCTCAGGTGATAAAAGTTCTCCCGTTCCTTTGAACCATAAATTAGAATGTCCAGTCCTATGTAAAATAAAAACGTCAAAGGTGAGCTCCAGTTTATCTTCTCCTTCCTCACTTAGCCCCTCTGCTCCTTTCCCCCTCTCACCATGGGTATTATCTGACCTCTTCTAAAATTTGAGGGTGGGAACAGAAGAATTGGTAATTGACTGATACTAGTGTGATGATCTGATCATGGCCCTTTCTCCCCCATTCCTGAGGTTTTCTCAACTGTGGCTGAGACAAAGTAAATGAATCTCTGTGGACAAAGTCGATGAATCTCTCCCCCACTTCATCACTTACTCTTTCCTCATCTCTACGCATCCCTCAACTTCTTTTTTCTCTAGTTTTTCTTTTTTCTTTTTTTGTCCTTCAGAGAAGCCATACCAAAAGGATCTAAGATGACCCCATGCTGACTCTACAGTCTGGTCCATGGGAAACAATCATACATTCTTCACCTCCACAGACTCTGCCTACCCACCATTGCTCCCCCTTGTGTTCTGCTTCAAAGCAGGAAGTCACCCCAGCTTTGCCCTATGTATTATTCAATATATTTCCCAGGCAAAAGTCAGAAACTAGACCACTGCATCCCCAAATTACCGAGGCACGCTTAAAGTTCTCCACATGGCAGTGAACGAGGCACCCCTCGTGCTTCCCTCTTATTGGGTAGTGGGGGTTAGAACTCGTGAACAAATCAGCTACTCACTACAAACAAAAAATTACCTCTCCGTTATTTATATCATCAGTGTTGGTAAATGGTTTTATAAGTTACAGTTCTTGTTTCCTACCGTCTTCTTTGAAATATATTTATCCTGAACTGCAAACTCACTTGAAATCTCTTTTGACATCGTAGTACTTTATTCAAAACATCTATAAGAAATGAAGAAATAAAACATTTTTTGGAAACCTAGATATTTTCAGCATGGCATCTTTTAGTCTTTGTATGGTAAGTAAATAAGATTTAGTATTTGCAGTGGTTCTTCCTCTATTTATATCATGGTACACGGAGTTGTCTATTTTAAAGGGTACTGAATGTTTTAGTTTGCAACGTCCTTAGTTATTTTTCCTTAACCAATGCTATTCATAGTTATATAGATATTATGAGACTAGTGCCTTTCATATTCCATGATATATGCCATTGGCATTATCCTTAATCTGGAACAAAAGAGAAAAATGCCTCAGGGAGAGATACTGGTCATTTAACTGGTAAGGAACATGTAAGATTCGAATATTTTATCCAGTTTTGTTTGGATTTTCCTGTTGCAATAAAGTTAACCATTTTGGCTTATTATAAAATATAAGTGGATCTTCAGGACAGGTGGTTCAAATATTTTGAGTTCTGTGTACTGGAATTTTAATACATATATATTTATATGGTGTCCCATATA
Source organism: Delphinapterus leucas (assembly GCF_059928025.1). Taxonomy (NCBI): domain Eukaryota; kingdom Metazoa; phylum Chordata; class Mammalia; order Artiodactyla; family Monodontidae; genus Delphinapterus; species Delphinapterus leucas. Next base: position 12,386,938 of record NC_143133.1, on the reverse strand, counting down.
TATATATATATATATATATATGGTGTATATATACATACTTAAGACCCCTTCCTAGAAATACCACAGCAGAAGAGTCAAGAAGCTAGAAGAGCATAAATTGACAAACGACAACCTAAAAAAGTAACAAGTAGGGGGTAAGAAAAGAAGACAGGCTTACAGATAACAGGAGAAGATAATTTTCACCCCTCAGATTTATTAGGATCCACTACTTCTCTATAACAGAAACTAAAGTTATTTGTATATTATTTGTTTACTTATTTTCCTTTTGTAGGTAAACATTGAAATATTAAATAGTTGCATAAAGATGAGAAGTGGTTTAAAAAAATTTTTAATATATTTTCCCCAGAAGGAAAAACTTTACATTTTTCTAGAACAGTGATTCTTTTATTCCAGTGCATTCTATACAATATGTTAAGCACAGAATAGATGGTTTCACTTTTTAAATATCAGTTATTTATTTTTGTCACGCTTAGACCAGCTGACAGTTTTAATAATCGTAGAGCTATGGTGGGAATTTCTGCTTTCAAATGAATCACTTAGTAGTAAAATAAAACAAAAAATGTTCAGATTCTGGGTCTGGATGGATCAGGCAAAAAAATACTACAGTTTTAGAATTTACTACCTGTGTAAAAAGGTGCTTTTATTCTGACCCTAACGTAGAGCTTTAATATAGTTAAAATACCTCCTGGTGGCATGAGGTCCCTGGCATCTGTACAGTGCTAATGAGTGCTACTTTGCCAAAGTCATGTCTATAGTGTGCTAGAGTTGTTTGGCTGCCGTTGTTTTTTTAAAGTTTTTCCAACCCTAGTGTCCGCTGTGCTGTTTGAGAAATAACAATTTTTAACAAAATCAAGAAAATCAAGTTTAGGACCTGCTAAAATGGCTGTTTCACATTATGTGGAAAACTCAATCTTAACTCTTCAATGAGCACGTCTCCTGAATTTCACATTAGTCCCCAGATGCATATAATACAACCCAAAGATACGAGTGATATGATATACTTGCTGGTTTATTTGAGGCATTTACCTCAATTAATGCTATGTAGAATTATAATCATCCAACGTAATTTTTGTATTGGCATTTGGATTAGTATAACTAATAAACCCCAGTCCACTTACTTTCCAAGATCACTACTTAGCATTCTTTAATTCACTGGCCTTATAGCATTTACACATGCAGGGCTGTTTGAAATGTAAGGATAAAGTTAAAGGATTGCAACTCTAAAGTTCAACTATTAAATTTAGATCTACAGAATATTAATTTGGGAATAGGTTAAGAAAATTTTACGGATAAAAAATTGAGGTGGTGTAGAAAGAACCAACAGGTGATTGGTGTTAGGATAACTAATTGTGACTGGAGCACAAACATCTTACCCACCACTAATCCAGGGCTCTGCCAGTAACACTGAATCCAAGCACGAAGAGATAAGAGAGAAATACGCTTCCCAATCTTCCATCATCTGAAATGTACTTAAAACAAGCATAAACTAATAAGTTATACTGCCTTAGGCATGCTACTTTCATTCTTATTCATAAAAACACTTCACACATAGTAAATGCTTGATAAATATTTGCTGAAATGAATTAAATTTATTCAAGGTTAAATATAGCGTAACACATATCTTTCCAAGGCTTTGCTGCATTAATATCAATTCATGAATTTCACTAGCTCTGCAGTTCTACCTACTCAATAACAGTATCTACCCTTTACCTAAAAACTCTGTTAATTCTGAGAGAACCCAAAGCAGGTTGTCTCCCATGTGCTCCAGAAGATGTCATCTTGTCATCTTGTGTTGTTTTGCTCTGAATCAAAGAGCTCTATTTATATCTCTGCTCTCTGCACCTGTCATTTGAATATGGCCCCATGGGGTAGTGATATCCTACAACAGTGGCCACCTTGCCCTGCCAGATGCTACAGATGTTCTATGATTAGGGATGGAGATGGGGAGAATGACTCTCTTTCTCTGCATTTCTGTGATTCTTCTCTTCCTAAGGCCTGAAGGAGCACTCCTGGGTCACGCCAGGTAGTAGGTGGAAAAATGTCTCTCTTGCGTCTTCAGCCAAACAAACATTATTTGCAGGTAAATTTCTTGAATAGGTTGTTTGTGGGGGAATAAATGAGGAAAGAGCTTTTGTCTAGCTTCACTTTCTAGAAGGTTGCCAGCTGTGCTCCAACTTCCAACCCAACTCATTGCAATAAAGTAGCAAGATTTTTCGTTCTATGATATATATTTTATACTTTTCCTTCATATTTTTATACTTATTGATCTAAGACATACAGTCTTGTTTTGAAAAGCTACATAGCACTATTCAATTATTCATTATTCTATATAGTACATTTCTTTTGTGATGATGCTGCATTGTAAACAACTCTAAAAATCTCAGTGGCTTCAAACACTATTTCTTGCTCATGGGCTTGCAGGTCAGCTGTAGCGTTGCTGGGCTCAGATGGGGTCAGCTGGGCTTGGATCCAGGCTGCACCTTGTGCTCAATGTTTCTTCTCATTCCAGTACTAGTGTCTCAACTGTGTATTTTTTCCTCATGGCAGGTGACAAAGGTACAAGCAGCAAGAACAGCTATTCAAGTATATTCAGTGCCTCTGCTTGCATCAAATTCATTAACATCCCATTAACCGAAGCAAATCACATGGCCCAGCCCAAAGTTAGCAGGGTAAGGATAGATATTCTCCCTACTCTACTGGGAGGCCCTGTAGAGTTATGAAACAAAAGATTTAGATGTAATCCTATTACAGAGAGCGGGTGAAAAAAATAGAAAAACAATCTGTTTTGCTACAGTTGGAAATAATGACAATGACAATGGTGAAAGTGATGATGATGATAATATAAGCAAGTTTTCTTTCCCCCTAGTTTTTGACATTAAACTATATTCATCCTGAGATTTTAATCCTTAGTATTAATGGCTCAACAAGTTGGCCCTATAGCAATGTTTTATTTTTCTTCCCATGAACAGTTTAAGAACATTTGGGGGGGAAAAAAAAGAAGTTTCTCTCAAGCAAAGAGGGAAGTGCATAGGAGCTGATGTGCCACTTTCAAAGAGGACACAGGACTTTGAGATGGGCTTTGAGGATGGACTTTCAATTAACATCTTGCCTAGTTCCCACAGTCTTATGCTTAAGTATTAGGGAAAGATGACTGTGATCTCAAATGTGAAAATTTAGAAGATCCTTTTAAAAAAAATAAAAATAGAGGCTGCAGTACTTTGTTGCTTAGATAGCAAGAGTGTGTCACACTTTGGATAAAGATTCCTTCTTTCCACTTTGCAGGCACTCCCAAAACCCAGCAGTCTGAGAATGAAACAGAAACAGTCAACATGTGAACTAGAAGCAGGAGAGAGCATTACGGGCAAAAGTAGGAAATCTCCAGTTTTGAGATGTGGTGACTTAATGAGACAGATCAAGGGAGCAGGAAAATGGTAGACCCCATGGTAAGCGAGAACGAACTACCTCTAGTACATACACAGACAATGGTTGAGAAGAAAATTCAGGGGAGAAATTTTACTGCTACCGCAGGCTGTTTTCATCCAAGCTAGTGCGTTTGAAGGAATCACAGCTTATGTTGTTTTCGCTATTATTGAGTACCATTGTTACCCATATATTTCTGTTTTACCTTTAGTGATACGACAGAATAGTGAACTCTGACAGTTCTGTTGTTCATGAAAGGAATATGGTTACCCAGCTCATTTCCCTTTGCTTAGGCTAAGAGAAAGAAAGCAAAACTGGATCTAAAGGAAACAAGGATGAATGATAGCTTATCAGATCAATAAACAATTGTTGCCATTTGGTTACGAATATGCCCAATGGACAAAAATTTGCTTGACGCTTCTAAGTTTTTATGTTCCATAATATGCTATGTAAGTGCTAGAATTTATTTATTGCTATCAAGTTAGAGGAAAATAAGAGTTACCTCATCAGTACCATAGAATTGTATTCCAATACTTTTCATCACCTGAGGGACATTCCACAGGCTGTGAAATTCTCAATAAAATTGAAACTTCATTGAATTGTCTCACACTGAGCTGAATATCAATAAAACTACAATTTCATTGGCAAGTGCTGGCCAGCAAAAATGGGAATCGCATTGATTTACATTATCATAGTTTAATATCCTTTAACAGACAATGTCCCCTAGGTTCACTCCACAGATAACTTTCTTCTATGTTTAAACTTACTCTTCCTCTGGGACTTTCTTTCTTAGGAATCTCATCTATTCCCATGCTGTAAGCATCAATGAATCCTGAAATTCTCTCTCTAGACCTGCATTTCAGTCTCTTTGACAATCTGCCTTGGATATCCTACAAGGAGCCGAAACTTGGCAAGTTAAAAAACAAATCCATTCATTTCCTTTCCTCAGTATTTCCCAAAACGTGCTATTCCTCTTGGGTTTTGCATTTCTGTAAATAAGTCTGGTGTATTAAACGTGTAGCTATTATCCTTCTCCTACTTTCTTTATATTTAATCAATGCAAATTCTATGTCTAAAATTCATCAATATTTAATAGCCGCATTTCCATTTTTAGTCCATTTCCTCTACCGCAGAGTCTCCTAATTCTTAAATTCTTTGAAAAATCCTTCCAAATGTGATTCTCAGGTTCATTTCTCTTGCCTTACTTCATCTGTAACAGCCCATTGCTTATTAATTTCCCTGATGTGCACTCCCTCTGCTACTCCAAACTTTACTTTGGGGGTCCACTTCAAATGCCATTAACTCCATTATGATTTTCTCTAGTGTCATAACCATATACAGTCTTTTGGTCATCTGAATTTCCTTGTAAATCTTACGCTTAAATATTGTCACCCATGGTTAATCCTTTTTAAAATGTGACCAGTTTTGTGTTTGTTCCTCCATTTTCTCCAGCCAGGCACAAAATTGAGTGTCTCCTGATGCTGAAGATGGTAAGTTGCTCATCTTTCTATCCCAGGCTATAATTTGCACATAAAAGATGGACAGTAAATGCTGACTAAATTTAATCAGTAGCTCGACTCAGTCCCTGTGAGTTCACAATTTATTTTCTAGCGAAAGCAAGTATCATATTTTTCTTCCAATGGTTATGCAATTGAAGAATTACCTAGAGCCACATCAATACCCAGGAGCACAAACGCTCACAAATAATTATTGATATTCTTTTGCTTTGATTTATTGGAAAGCATTTTTTTTTTTACCCTAAACCTAGGAAGATTTTAAGGCCTCTGTTAGGAGAAAGTGCTTATTTAACATATTGGTTGTTCTCACTCAAGAGCTGGGATATTGGACCAGAAATTCCTGCCATTGACAGACTTGGTGTAAGCAAGCACCAGCACTGAGGCTCAATACCCCACTCACGTGCAGGATGTGCTTTTCGGGGGATCACCCTACATCTGGGCTTTACTGACTGTGTAAGCCGTTTGGTGCCGCCTCTTGCAGGGGATTTGGAAGGCGTGGGCCACATCATCCTTAAAGAACTGTTTTTGTCCGATGTTGTCCGGTCGCAGTCACAAAACTGCAGCAGATACTTGGGAAACATTTCCATATAGCTATATCCATTGACACCAAATTTAGCGTGAGTGGTGGTGATGCACATGTAGAGTTTGTGTTTTTAAAAATATTCTTTTTCTTATTACGAAAGTAATTCATGGATATAAAACCCAGGGAATTTGTATAAATACATAGAAGGAAATATTTATCATCCTATTGATAACATTGCACCGTGTTTTATTTTATTCTTTTTACTCTGCATGTGCATACATATATGTGTATAACATACTCATACTTACATTTCAATATATGTATGGTTCCATCTGTATGCATACACATGTATCTGTATGTATTGAAATCTTGTATTTTTCATGTTACATTGTCATTGGAAATTTAACCATGTCATTAATTGTGAAAAAGAATTACATTAATGGCTGCTTAATGGCCCAGTGTTAGATATACTCTAATTCATCTGTCCATTCTCTATTATGAATCACTGATTTTTTTTTTGTTTTTAATATCATAGATGCAGTTGTAAAGGATTAACTTAGGAAAGTTAATTTTATGTAAACTATCGTGGACTATCTTCTTTCAAAGTTCACCATATTCTACCTAGTTTTTAGGTTTCATAGCAAAGACAGTCTTTGTTTTATTTAAAATATACTAAAATATTCTTTATAATATGTTACTTACAAATAAAATTACTTACTTCTTTTAAAATCATAAGTTCTTCTCTCAGTCCTCTTTGGTTGGCTGTGTTTTTCCGACTCTATTTAGTACTTTCTATCTAAAACTTCTTCCCTCTAGGGCTCCGTAACACTGTACTATCTAGGTTGACATCCTACATCTGTGACCAAGTGTTGTTTTCTCTCCATCACACTTGGAGCAGCACCCAGGATGCAGTACTTGGTCTTCTCTCTGGCCTATCTCACTTGAGGAACTCATTCATTCTGAAGACTTCAATAACCAATGCCATGTGGTTTGAACCTATTTCTGTTTACACATATCTTATCTATTACTGACTATTGGGAAAGACTCTTGAATCATAGAACACACTAAATAATTTTTCCATTATTCCATATACTTGATACTATGCTATTAGCACTACTACTACTTTTAATAGCAATGCTCATTGGCCATTCACTATATAGGCCAAGGATTGTGCAAAGCATTTTCTTTATATTTATCTGAATTAAACCTCACAAAAATCCTATGAGGTAGGTATTGTTATTCTTATTTCACAAATAAACAACGTGAGTTTTCAGGGTACTAAGTATTTTGCCAAGGTCTACATGACCCTAAAGCGCAGATGTAACCTAGCACACTGTTCAGTCTCTTCATAAGCGATTAATCGTAAATGCACACAGGTCATTACCGTCTTTCAAAGAGCTTCTTTGTAAGGCAGTTGTTTTTTCTTAATAACGAATCCAAAATTCAAAATAGAGCTCAGCCATGGAGTTCAACAGTGGTCCTGAGAGAAAGCAATTCAGAATTTGAACCTGAGATGTGAGATATAGACAGTTACCTTGTTAAACCTGTATAGTTCCTTAATCCCTTACCTGAGTGCATCCCTTTCCAACTAGCAAAGCACGTTTCTGTGATGCCATTCTATTCTTTCTTGCCCTCCTCAGCTGGTGGTGCCTGGAGAGTGGACGTGGGGTTGGACATAAAGGATTTGTTGATGGGTAAACCACACAGCCACAGACCTGCAGGCTTGTAGAACTGCGGGCTCAGCACTGTTGGTAACACAAATCCATTCCAGGAAACGTTTTGTGTCTTGGGCATGTAGCTCCCCATTCACCCCCTTTGTTTACTTCTTATGGCTCCAGGATGGTTCTCTCTTTCTTCTTCCACTTTTGTTACTCTTTACTAAAATTTCTTTCCTGAACAATGTGCCCTCACAGTTATTCTCCTGATTGAGGAAGAACCTCATGGCTCTTTAGAAGTTTTTCTTCTATTCAGGTTTCCTTTCCTGTTAGAAACAAAGAAACAACACAAATTTAATTATAAAAGGAAAAGAAGATGTGGCCAAAATTCTCCTGTAGGAGTGAGGAAACCCTAAGTTACAGTCCCAAGGCAGTGTGGACCAGCCGTTGAGAGTGTGAGCTTTCAGTGCAGACCTAGATTTCAGTCTCAGCTCTGTCACTTGGTCAAGTGGTTTAACCTTTCAGAGGCTCAATTCCCTCAGGTGTAAAATGCGGAAGCTGTGAAATTCAGCTATATTTTATAGTATAGTCAGTCTGCAATTAATATCTTCTTTGTTTTTGTCAATGAGCAAAAAAAGGAAAGGGGAAAAGAAGGGAACCCAGACAGCAACTGAATAGAGTACTGCGCACCTATCCATGGGCGGGGGGTGGGGGTGGTGGTGGGGGTGGAGGGGGGTGGGGGGGTGGGGGGGGTGGAGGGGGGTGGGGGGGTGGGTGGGGGGGGTGGGTGGGTGTGGGTGGGTGGGGGAGGCACTATCGAGAACCTATACCAGGTCAGTAAGTGCTCCAGTTACTGTCAATAAATATATGCAGTTTGATTGATTTCTAGTTTATTAGGCAAAGATAATTATTGCATTTTAAACTAAAAAGTGTATTACAACTGTCATTAACCTTGTCAAATTGCTAAATTTGAAAAATGTTAGTACAATGTTCATTTCAAAAATCACATTATTTCCTTGATCCTTCCCCACATTCTTTCTCTTCATTGCTGGTTGCTGAACTGCATATTACCTTTTTAATTCTGCATCTTTGTTTCATAGCATACCCTCATTTGCATTTCTAAAATCAGATGTTCCTTTCATATAACACAGTATCCTAATTAAAATATTAAAAGATGCTTTTTGAATGAAGAGAACTTACATTGCCATAAAAATGCTCGGAGTGATGCAGGATGTTTCCTTTTTATATTTCAATGATACTTTCTAATTATTTCTTATGGAGTTAACTCTCTTAGTCTTTATGTTGGATTAAAACTGTAGAAGAGGGATAGGCACAAAAAGAATTGTGGCAAAAAGAAAATGTTGACTTCACAGTAAAATTATGAAAAAAATATCTAATGTACTTATTTGTAATTAACTCCCACCAAGGTGTCTTATTTTCTTTCTTTCTTTCTTTCTTTTTTAAATGTTGAGTCTTCTTTTAATTAATTTATTTTTATTTTTGGCTGCGTTGGGTCTTCGTTTCTGTGTGAGGGCTTTCTCTAGTTGCGGCGAGCGGGGGCCACTCTTCATCGCGGTGCGCGGGCCTCTCACTATCATGGCCTCTCTTGTTGCGGAGCACAGGCTCCAGACGCGCAGGCTGTGTAGTTATGGCTCGCGGGCCCAGTTGCTCCGCGGCATGTGGGATCCTCCCAGACCAGGGCTCGAACCTGTGTCCCCTGCACCAGCAGGCAGACTCTCAACAACTGCGCCACCAGGGAAGCCCTTATTTTCTTGATTGATTGTTTCATTTGGCCTCCACGTGCAGAGTAGAGCTAAACACAATTTTGGTCCACAGCTCATTGTTCTTCTCAGTTTGTGGAAATCCAGTTTTCTTGTTTCATTTGACTTTCTTTCCTTCCCTGATTTCCATTCTTATCCCACTCACGCTTGCTGAGATGTTTGAAACCCTTAAAATTTTCTTTTAAATATCTTATGTGTTTATATGTATTTGAAGTTAACTAAATGATGCCTTATTCTGTTTCCTGCTCTCCTTACTCAACGCTATGATTTTGGGATCTGGGCAAGATTGCTGAATGTATCTCTAGTTTGTTGCTTTTTAGCAACATTCAATTCAATGTTCTCATCATTACTTTAGGGATAGACATCTGAGTTGTCCTCAGCTTCCTTCATCTACCTGCATTACCATCATAAACACCCTAGCAGAGCCACGTGTGAACTTGGAGTTCAAGCCCTAGGTCACAGAATGTACACACCTTTAATTTTTTCTAAAACCTTCCATGTGGCTTTACACAGTGGCTGCAGCAGTTCAGTCACTCTAGAATTCTTATTTTCCCTATTTCTTCAGAAGCATGTACTGTCATTCCCCTCTTTAACTTTTATTATTATAACAGGAATAAGTGATAACTCATCAATTTATTTCCCAGTTCCAAGCACAGTTCAGAGGAGATGAAACCCAATCCCCCTAAAACTGAGGCAATACTTTTAAGAATAATGACTAGAAATTTTCAGAACTGATAAAACACATGAATGCATAGATTTACAAAGCACCGGAAAAGAAGTTTTGTTCACAAGACTGTGGTATGAGAAAGTAAGTTCTGGGAACTTTGCAGTGTGAAATAAACAAAGAAAATGGCAAAGATACTACTAAAGAATTATTTCGGGCTTCCCTGGTGGCGCAGTGGTTGAGAGTCTGCCTGCCGATGCAGGGGACGTGGGTTCATGACCTGGTCCGGGAAGATCCCACATGCCGCGGAGCGGCTGGGCCGGCGAGCCATGGCCGCTGAGCCTGCGCGTCTGGAGCCTGTGCTCCACAACAGGAGAGGCCACAACAGTGAGAGGCCTGGGTACCGCAAAAAAAAAAAAAAAAAGAATTCTTTCTATCTTACCTATCACTGTATTCCTAGAATTGTGCACATAGTAGGGTTAATAAATATTTGTTCTGTAAATGAGTGATGATCATAAAAGTGTAGGTCCTCCTTTTGCAATTAACATAATAGCATAAGTATTCCTCCATGTTACAGTATTTACTTTTAAGTATTTTTATGTGTTTCACCATCTGTTCATTGCATAAATATCAATTTCAAGATTGTTGGATGCTTTGACTTATGTTCATCACCACCATAAACCAAGGTTCTTAGCAGTGCAATCTCTCTCATCAATTCCTACTATATCCTGCTTCCTCTTCACTTCTATAAACTACAACTAAGTCTTTGTTGAAAAAAAGACAAGAGCAGAGTCATAATTCAAAAACTAATGAGCATGAAAAGCTAATGAGAAAAATACTAAAACTTCCTTTGTGGTTCTTTATTCCTGTTGGCTTTTTTTTTTTTTTTTAATATAATGACATCACAGTAAGCAAGAAAGGCCTTCTTCCTTCTTTTTTTAAAAAAATGGCCTCTGTTATTCCAGTTAAATTTAAAATTCACTTTCTGACTCTAGTCACTACACTTTACATAAAAGCATTGAACAGGACGTGAAGAGAGGTTTCACCTTTAAATTTGTTATTTTAACATCTGATGCTTTATTCACTCACTAATATGATTAATATGATTAGCTACAGTATTATGCAAGGTACTGAGGCCCAGTTTAGTGGGATGAGCAGCCATGTAAGCCAGCTTTATTACAAACTTCAAGATCATGGCTCTCAACAAAAATATGTAAAGTATGTAAAGATAAGGAATCTTTATTTTCTCTATGAGGGTTTTCATTTTAGGGAATGATTTCAGTAAAGCTTCTGTAACAGGTAGTGGTGATCTAAGACTTAGATAACATTTTGCTTGATGGGTAAGGGAAGACATCATATTTTTTAAATGATTTTTATAGTTAAAGTATATAGCAGGGACAATATCCTGACTTTTCAGAAATCAATACAAAATACTCCAGTGTGAAAGGAAAATCAAAATGGAGCTGGTATTGCTAAGAGAGCTCTCTGAAATGGAGCAGGGAGGCCATTGAGGAAGTGGGATTGATGTAAGTCTCAGCTTGGACAGACTCTGAACTGTTGGCCACTTATTGTCCTAACGCAGGCATCCGGAATATCTGTTGAATATTCCAGAAACTCAGAATACTTATTGGACCTTTACTCTGAATAACTCATGGCAGCCTATCCCTTAAGGACAAGTATTTCCTTTTTGCATCAGAGGCAATCGTAATTCTTGAAAGACAATTTGAACGATCCTGTGGGTTTTGCCTTTATAAGCCCCTGACTCTTTCTCTTCTCCAGAACACTCTTTGTGTTTTACCTGATTCTGTTATCTCCCAAAGTACAATTCCTAAAACCCCAAATAAAGCTCTTTGTTCTTTTCAGCCTCAATACTGATTATTGTTTGACACAAGCAAGTTAATTTTGCATAGTTTAGAAAAGGGAGAATTTGAGTTGACAGTTAGAAATCTATAATTTTAATATATAGAAATGCCCACACTAAGTTATCAAAATGAAAAACTGTCAAGCGTGCAAATCCATATAAGCATTGCCTCTTATTTTTAAAAAGCTGTTTGAAAGCTTAATAAATTGCCAAGCAATAATCAATTACATATCAGAAAGGGACTAAAGCTTGGATTGTCATCATTGCCTGTGAAGACACGAATCAGTTTAAAATATGTTTTTTTGTACTGGAATGATATCCCTGTCAGTTGAGAGTTCTGGGTTTTTATGCAAATATTGTTACCTGAGTATATCTGAAATTTCCTTTCAGAATCATCTTCAAAGTAGGGACAGATCAAAGTGCAAGGTCCTAGATCAAAACAAGCAATGCCTTTTTCAAAACTCTTATTTTTGCTGTAGTTCAAAGCAAGTTAATAAATGCTATCTCCTCAACATTATTATAGGGAAGCAAAATTTAACATTGGCCCTCTCATATGCTTACCCTGAGGAGTAAGAGGACCTTGTTAAAAAATAGAAAAGTAGGAGACTGTATTGTTTCATATGCTGAAGACAACCGAAGCATATGCTTGCGCTGTAAAAAGTAATTAAAGGTATACAATGAAACACTTGTAAAACCTTTGTCCACACCTCTATCTTAGCTCTTATCACATTGAACTGTGATGATATACTTACGCTTTGCTTTCATTTCTGTATCATACACCTCTAAAGGAAGGGACAATATCTTATTTATCCTTTTTTCATTAGCACCTGCAACAAATATCTGCCTCACTGTAGCTCCTTAATAAGTGTAAAAAGAACTGGAAAAAAAGAAAGAAAGTCCCTTTGATAACAGGGTGTTTTTGAATAACTATGTCATGACAACTTTACCTAGAAATTAATTTTGTCATATGTGAAACCTAAAATGATTTGTAAATGGACTATACAAATGACATTTACTCTGGGGTATTTTTCTTTTCTTTCTTTTTTTTTAAAAAATAAATTTATTTATTTATTTATTTTTGGCTGCATTGGGTCTTCGCTGCTGGCGAGCGGGGGCTACTCTTCATTGAGGTGCACAGGCTTCTCATTGTGGTGGCTTCTCTTGTTGCGGAGCACAGGCTCTAGGTGCATGGGCTTCAGTAGTTGTGGCTCGTGGGCCCTAGAGCGCAGGCTCAGTAGTTGTGGCGCACGGGCTTAGTTGCTCCGGGGCATGTGGGATCTTCCCGGACCAGGGCTTGAACCTGTGTCCCCTGCATTGGCAGGCGGATTCTTAACCACTGTGCCACCAGGGAAGCCCAAGGGGTATTTTTCAATACATTTAAACAATTGCATATATTTTACCTTAGAGTATAAAAACAATGCAAAATGACAGTATCACATTGAAGATATAGCTTACTTCAACTTTTAGTTTCCTTTCAAAATGCAGTCACATTTCACTACTATGAAAGAACTCATAAATTGAAATTAGTCATTTACATTAGTTTAAGTGAATTACACAAAGCTCTAAATAAAACAGCAATTCCCATATGAAATGTGTTCTGTTTTTCACATTGTTTATAAATAACTTAAACAAAATAACTGAATTACTGGTATTTCATACGGACTAAAATGAATTCTTAGATTTGCTGTGTAAAAATCTGCTAAGTATTCATGACAATATCAACATTTAATAAAGATTATAGCAGCAAAGAAGGCAAACATATTACACATGGATATGATTGAAAAATATTCTACAGAATATTTTAAAAATTGATACTTCACAGAACATTGTCTCATGAGATGTCCCTGGAAGTAAAAAGCTAAACAAAACTAGAACTCAGTGATAAGAGGATTAAGCCCCAAGGTGTCATAACTTATTTATGACCTGTCTAATCTGTGAATAGCCAAGAGTTGATTTATAGAATCACAATGGTGTGGAAATTTCTGCATTGAAATTGTTACTTTGCTTTCTTTCTTGTAGCAATAGAATATAAACTAGTCTGAATTGCTTGGTCTGAGAATATCATTTCCAATCACAGGTGTTTTGTCAGGTATATATTTAAAATGTCAACTCATCAAAAGTTAAGTGCCACTTATATTCAGTTAATGTGTGTCAAAAGTGACAAAAATATTTTATTTGATTTCCATTGAGAAAAAAACAATCATAGTTTCCATAAGTCCATACAAATTTAGAAGTAGAGGTCAGATGTCAGCTTACTGCCAGATGTACACTTATGTCTATATCTACATTGATATTGACATATTTTTCATCTATGTCTGCACATTGATGTCCACCTTAATATTATATCTATCTATGTAACTCATGAGAGTTTCCTGAGGCCTCGTTGAGTCTATAGCCATTTCTGCAGCAATAAGCAAAATTTACCTGGCTCCTGAATTCATCCACATAATGTAGGAACTCAACCTTCTGCAAAAATACCTCAGTTATTTCTGGGACTTTCCACGTTGTCTCAAAGCCGCGTACAGTCTCTTCACGTTCTCCCGCTCATATGCTCTTCCCTCACTGGTTGTCCTCTGAATAGCTGGTTGAAGGCAGCATCCTTCAACTGACCATCAGCACCCTCCAGAGAAGGTCAATGTCTACTCGAGAGCAAGTTTGTTGTGCTCCCAGTTGAGCTGCAAAGCACCGATTAAGGAAAAAAATTACTCTTACCTAAGAAAGTAACCACTGTAAGACTGACACCAAAGCTAAGTTTTCAACGTATACAAAATACTTCCATGTTATTGCGTATGATCACTAATTAACACGATATTCAATTTTGTAGTACTCAGGATCAGTTCTAAATTCATAAATTCAGGAGAGATGAGGCAGAATGATACGGAAAAGGTCATAGAACCGTTGAAATAATGGCTCATGTTGGTAAAAGAAAATCCGTTTGTATCCTCTCCTAAATGAAAAGATCTTTAACGGCACTGGGTCTTGTGAAGCTCTTAGGAAAAAATGAAAATGTGTTTGTAAGATTTATAGTTCGAGGTTATTGAGGAGCCGGGGAGAATGTGGGCATATGGGACTGAGCAAAAGACCTTAGACGGTAAACAAGAACTTATTAAGTACCTGCTGTGATGCATTAGTTGGCAAATTAGCTCTATTGGTTGTGGCGTGATGCTAATGAGCCCAAGGATGAGTGTTCCCCTTGGACTTCAGGGTCAGTTAGGTGTCCTCTTCAGTAGCCTCTAATTACAAGGTTTGGCAAGTCATTTACATGTGCTGCTGGGGCTCCAGGTACAGAGCAATCATGGGAATTTTGTACACCCATCTCTTCGACTGATTGCATACTCTCAAGCCGTGTGCAGGCTGCTGGCTATCACAGCAACATCAGGATATGTACAGTCATGAACAAAAACAAAATTACTTCTCTTAATAGTCATTTTACTTATATTTTCCTTTGAAGTTAGTATTGGAGAAGGCTGTGGTGCGATTTCAAGAAAGCATTTTGGCATTATATATAAGAAGTGGTACAAATGTTCAAATACTTTAAGAATCTTCTGAAAATTTAGCTCAGAAAATAATTTGATAACTAAAAAAAGTTATATATATATGAATTTATTGCAGTGCTGTTTGTGTCAGGCAGAATTGAAGGCAAGCTAAATGAAATGTTAAATCGTAGAAGAATGCCTTTCTCAGTTTTAGAACATTATAGTATAGACTGTTATGCATGAATAAAATAAAATATAATTATGGCAATTGAAGGAGAATATAGGAAAAACTTACGGGAGAGTTCTAGAAAAAAAATTAGCATGTTAAGTACTTTATGAACAAAGTTTTTGAATACTGAAATATGAATACAACTATGTGAATACACACACACACGTACGCGCGCACACACACACAGAAACAAACAAACAAACAAAAAAGTAGTAAGACCCTGGTTGAGAAAGAGAACAGTTGAGTTCATGTGTGGCAGGCAGTATATTCTATAGATTAGGGCTAGAATGTGTAGATTCTGCAGTCACACAGGTATGGTTTTGAATTTTGGCTCCTTCATTTACTAGCTATGTGGCCATGAGTAAATTACTTCAACATTCTGTATGTTGACTTAAAGAAAAATACACAACATATGAGTTGTGAGTCTATGTTTTATTCAAGGCCTTACTGAGGGATATAGCCTGAGAGCCAGCCACCCAGTGGCTCTGAGTAAACTGCTTTGATGCGGTAAAGGAGAAGCCAGTTTTTATATAATTTTGGGGCTAGGAAACACATGTGGTCAAGCATGAGCCTTGGTAAAAGATTCCTGCTGATCACAAAGAACAGATATCCCAAGTTAATGATTTTAGTGCTTTTCTGTGTATGGGAAGATGCAGGAATCTGGGGTCCTTGACCTTCTTTCCGAGGCGTGCATCTAATTATCTAAGGGCCTGCTTGTCCAAAGCACAGAGTACCTCATTCTGTTTTTCATCCTGAATTCCTTTCGGAGTGTACTGTGGGCAACTGCAGTGGGTTATGACTCAAATCTTGTAGAACTGGGTGGTGAGCAATGCTGTTTGTCTTAGGGATCTTAATTTTTCTGCATTCACATGTACCTTAATCTGCTCTGTAATTCTGGGATAATAAAGATTATTAATTCTAAGTAATTACTCTTTTAGTAAAGATCATTCATTGTTACCCTATGAGGTAATTCTAGCCACATAAAGATGTCTGACTATTGAACAAGATAAGGTATGCAAAGGCCCTGGTCATATGCTGGTACTCAAAATATATTTGTTGTTATTAGAGCAATACTAATAGTACATAATTATTATTTTTGCCATTAGCGATTTTGTATTTTTTCAGTTTTCACTCTTTAATTTTAATAATGACAGCAGCAGATACTTAAGGGCTTTCCCTTTGTCAGGCAGGGGTCAAAAGCATACACTGCAGAATTAAGCATACCTGAGTGTGAAGCAGGCTCTGTAATGCACTAGTTTTCCAGTATTGGGAATGTCATCCATCCTCTCTGTCAGTTACCTCATCTGTAAACAACTCATTCATGGGTTTGTTTCACAGATTTAAAAAAACATGATGTTTGTGAAGCACTTGGAAATTATTCGGTAAATGGCAATTATCTAACTTAAACTTCACAACGATTCCACAATATGTAAGTTCAACCTTATATACTACAGTTGAAGAAACTGAGATTTAGAGGGTCCAGAAGCTACCCCAGCCGTGCTGTAAAGAAGAACCTGAGTCAGGATTTTAACTTCTATTGGTCTAACCTCAAAGGCTGTATTCATAATTGGTATAGTATACTGTGGCTGATTTTATGACCAACCATTGCTAGAGTCGCATCACTTTGAAGAGTAGGGGAGCAAAGTTTGCCTACCCAGAATGTGTCTCTTTAGCATGAGCATTAATTTAGAATGATTATTTTTAACAAACAGAAGACTCAGGAAGTGTTTCTTGTTACCTCCCCACAACTGCCTAAAGAATTTAGATAAAAGACCTGTTCTTGGAATAGAGCTATCACCAGAGATATCTGCAAAGAATATGGGCTAGGTGTGATGGGGAAAACTCAGAGGGGCCTAGAGATCAGAGCCCACTCTGTGTCCCACTGCCTCTGAATGGCTTAGCAAATATTCGTTTTCCAAACCTTTGCTTTTCCATCTCCATGTGAGTTGCCTTTCTCCCCTTTGAAGTCTCAAACCACTCTGGCCAACGTCCTCTTTTGTCTTTAGCTGAAGATGGTGTTTCAGTTGAGAATTTTGGCCATCTTGGCAAGTTACTCCGTTTTCCTGGGTCTCTCCCACGTACACATGTCATTGAGCTTTTGTTTGATTTTTCTCCTGTGAATCTGTCTCATGTCAATTTAATTCTTAGGCCAGCTAGAAGAATATAGAAAGGTAGGGGAAGACTTTTTTCCTCCCTTACAGAAGAAAAAATAATAGTAAATGGAGGGCTGGAATTAGAGCGCCCTTGCATCCTGGTCTGTGGGGAGTGAAAATGCCTGGGGTTTTTATAATTGCCAACTTCTTTTCATTCTCTCTAGGGCCCCTGGGTCCCCAGCTGTTGTGTCACATACTGCCCTGGCTCTTCCACCAACATAGCTGTTGCAGTAATCCTTTACCCTCATCATCCTGTCTCTGTTATTCACTCTCCTTACTTCTCTTCATTCATGTTCATAGGGCTGTGTTTTGGGTAAGTAAATCTAAGACTTCTGAGACACCTGCTCAGCTTGATATTGAATGACTTAAATGCTCAATTGTCCTTTCCCCAGCCCAGGAGGAGGGGATTGCTCAGGCCCCTTGTCCCTTATTTTCAGTGGAGCCCCTCACTTCTCCGAGAAGGTTTAAGTCTCCTGAGGGTCTGGGAGTTAGGAAAAAGGGGTGCTTAAAGACACCCACTACTAACTGGTATGGCCAAAAGGAGAGACAATTTCACTCCCTGCCTCTGCAAGATGACTTTGTGTAAGAAAATGACAAAATAAATAGCAGCCCTTTGTAGTATAGCACGAAAAGACACAAGACATTTAAATCAACGTGTTGTCAGTATCTTAGCTTTTTTCAATAAATATTAAGCAGAAGTATGTTTATTCAGATATTTTCTCCTCTCGTACTTTGAATCCACAGTCAAATGTTTTCCTCTCTCTTCAGCCTCCCATACCTTTTTCCATTTGGAATCGTGTCGATCAGTTTTACAGCTGAAGGCAGTGACGTGCTGACAGGAGGTAAACGCGACGTGAGCTGGTTTCCTTTGTTACTTGCTGCTCTAAAAGTTTGTAAAAATTATTTTCTTTTAAAACTGGGAGTAAAAGGCTCATAAAGATTAATCTTAGTTAATAATATTGTGGGACCCAGGATGCCAGAGGTGAGTAGTACTTAGATCGTGACATCTTAGCCTGAGAAGAAACAGTGTTCTTATTTGGGGATGTGAGTGTGTCCTTGATGTTTGCGAACCTGTTCTTGGAACTTTCTTTCTTCCAATGATTACATGAGCTAAGATGTAATGATTTCTCCTTTTCTCTTTTACGCATGAAAGGTTTTCCTTTTCTTTCCTTTTCTTTTCTGCTGATATTTTTTTCTGTTCCTTAATTATTTAGCTACCACCTCTCTTTCTAGATTTTATTCCCTCCACTGTAAAGCCCATAATGCCCAGACCTTCATTCTTATCTCTGAATTCTCCCTGGAGGTACAGTATCAAATCTCCAAATATCAACTATGTATAATACTTGAATACCTTCTTGTCACCTGACACTTAACATTCTCAGAACAAAATTCATTAATTTCCTTCCATGTCAACTTTCTTGATGTTTTCATGTCATCACAATTCTATCCATAGATGCAAAATCTCTGTATCTTCTAGGTTTATATTCCTTATTTTTCCTCATCAAATTCGATCAAGTATTGATTCCTCCTTTTTTGTTTATGATGTATTTGAAATTTCTATCCTCCTAGAATATCTGGAGAGCTATATCTAACAACTGTGACATATTAATATCACAAATTTATGTTTAAATGATGTGATAGCCAGCTTCCAAGATGCCCCCCAATGATTTCCACCCCCTGACAGCCAGGTCCTTGTGTAATTTGTCCCCATGTTGTATTGGGCTAACTTTGAGTGGTAAATAGGACCCAGCAGAATTGATAGTTTGTCACTGCTGAGATCTGTTATGAAAGACACTACAGTTTCCATCTTGGCTATGCCTTCTCTCTTGCCCTTTTCTCTTGGCTCACTTCTACCATGTCATAGGAGCCCTAGAGAGAAGTCCGCGTGGCAAGGACCTGAGGCCACTGTCCAAAAGCCAGTGAGAAACTGAGGTCAACTGTCAGCAGGCAAAGGAGTGGCTTATAAGAGCCCCACCATCAGAGACATGTAGCTAAGCTGCTTCTAAATTCCTGACCTGCAGAAAGTGTGTGAGCTAATAAATGTTTGTTTAAGCTAAGTTTCAGGACAAATTGTTATGTATCCATAGATAACTAATACAATGACTTTCTAATATAAATAGCATATGTATGTGATTAAATTGTCTTGAAAAATTAAGAGATGGAGAGGGGTCCAGCAGAGATCTGCTGGGGTCATATAGTCCTGGAGAGAGAAGTCTGCTCCCTGAGTGGAGAGAGGGCTCAGGGGCTATGGGGTCATGGACAATCTCTACCCATGAAGCTCTATGGAAAACATGAAGGAGTAGTCATAAGAGATGTTAAAAGTTATCTAAGTTCACCCAAAGCAGCCGACTCCTCTGCAAACTTTTGACAAGTGACTGAGAAGATCTGAAAGCAAAAGAAGAGATTCACTTAGGATGTTTGAAATTTGTATGATAGCTGTGGTGAGGGCCTGCTTAAGCTACTCAAGCTCTGATGAGGGTGAGGAAGAAGTTGCTTCTTTACCTTTTAATCTCTCAATTATAAAACATTAATTGAGGGCTTCCCTGGTGGCGCAGTGGTTGACAGTCCGCCTGCCGATGCAGGGGACACGGGTTCGTGCCCCGGTCTAGGAAGATCCCACATGCCGCGGAGTGGCTGGGCCCGTGAGCCATGGCAGCTGAGCCTGTGCATCTGGAGCCTGTGCTCCGCAACGGGAGGGGCCCCAACAGTGAGAGGCCCGTGGACCGCAAAAAAAAAAAAAAAAAATTAATTGACAAGCCTATACGTAACCAGATGATAAATCTGTCAAAGCTACTGGCATAGTGTGTGGAATAGTTGATGTGCAAGATTTTTTTTTTTTTTTTTTACTCTAAAACAAAGCGTTCTTGCAGTGTTTTATGTTCTAGAATATATTCATCAAACTTCAAGAGTTTTGGACAGACTTCAGAAAACAGGTGAGTAACCATCAAAGAAAGCAAGAGCTCCTCAGAAACAGACTTAGTTGCTAAACTAGCAGCATATGCTCAGTATCAGGCCACATTGCAGAGTCAAGTGAAGACTAAAGTAGCATCGGTCTCCATGGAAGTTTTGCTGAGATAACAACATCTTTAGCAGTAGCTTTATGAAAAGTCTTACTGGATTTAAACATGCACCCATAGGACCCACTGTGGAAATAGCTCAGAAAATGTGAGAATCCATGTTCTCATGTAGACTTCAGGCTATCTTCCCCAGTCTTCTGGACTTCTGTAATGATGACATTTGCAAATTTGAATGTCTTACCTAGATATAAATCATTGGAAATCAGTTGAAGCCTGGACTTCTGATACGATATATATGGTTTTGACGTTCACCTCATTGGTTGATGTGCTGATGGTGGGGGAATATCCTGTCTGTCCAACGACTCTTTGACGTAAGTAAACAAATTGGCAAGCTTTTCTCGTGGAATGATTTAATGGTTCCAAAGGCTTATGCCTGAGTTTTCAAAAGGAGTTTCAGAAGGTATAAAGGACTCAGTTTTTGAATGGGAGTAGAAGTGATTGACAAGGCATTTACGTCAAACATAAGTAGCAATAGTGGAAAGGGTAACTGGAGAAAGAGGCACACCCATGCAAAAATAAAGTGAAGATAATACAGGGACCTCATGTATGACCCATTAAATCATCATTTTGGTTGATATTGAGGTATAGGTTATCAGTTCGAAACACACAATGTTGTAAAAAATAGGATAGACGTTTTGATGTATTCTTGATTTGCTCAGATAGAGGAAGTAGGACAAAGTGGGGAATGGTTCAAAGGATGAATTATATTGTCCTTAAATCTTTCTATGGTGTGTATTGCAAGCGTTAGGAAGGTGCTGGCTGATGATGCCTTACGAGTGGGTTAAGAGTCTGATTGGTTTTGTTACCATGCATCCTACCCTTCTATTTGCTCTTTGGGATTCTATGATATTAACATAACTGAACTCATTCCACTCAGAAGTTATACGAAACTTCCTTTTGAATGTTTTGAACACTTTAGAGAAACCAGGACCGTCATAGAATCATTAAAACTATTTTAAAACAGAAGTTCCAAGTCACAGATATCACATGGGAACAATATTAAAAGGGGTGGATTTTATGAAGCCCTGTTTAGTATGTATAGTCACAGTTTAATAGGAATCAGTCATCGTCTCTTGAGGATACATTTGTATGGATGGGAAGAAGGTGAGACCCTGACCTCTACAGTATAAGATGATACCAACTAACTGGATATCAGCTACAGCCTTGAGAAAGACACAGACAGATTCATCAAAACAGAAAGCAAAAGTCCCAATCCCAGCAATGCAAAGGATATGAGAAAAAAGTCACGTTGCATCTGATGAGTTGCTGTATGGAGAGAATTGTAATTTTGATCCCAGGCATATCTGACCAGTAAAGCTCTCTCAGCTTCTACATTTAACAAGATCCATCGGCTGCTCAGAAACATTGGGAGGGGAATTTACACAGAACAAATTTATAACCAACCCAACTGTACCACTGCATGTTTCTACTGGGAAACTGCAAAACATAGAGGATGTATCAGTTCCATATTTGTCAAGTGTGTGGAGAAACTATTTTAGTCAACATGGCAGAAGGTTCAGTGTATAAAGGTGGCCAATTATGTTCTAAGTTCTAAGTTTTTGAAGAATTTTGTAGTATTTTCTGAGCTACAGTTTATATGCATAGTTAACAAGAACTGAAATTCTAACTTTTTGGTAAAATTAAAGTATCAGTAACTGGATTAAAGGATATGATTGGAGAAGGGTAGAGTGGTCAATGTATAGGAACTGCAGATACAAATGTAGGTTTTCAATACAGGCTGAATATTTGGAGGCTTCAGAAGTTATTCCAGTCATATCTTTAGTACTCTTTCTTATAGAAATGTGAAGGAATATCATCATGGTTAGTTCATCACCTAATTATAGAAGGCATAATTCTGAGTTTGTTAGCATTTACTGCAGCATGCTTTAAAATTTTACAGAAATATTGTTATTCTCTGATTTTTATTTGGAGTTCTGTATAAAACTGGAAAACACTATGCACTGTTGTACATTATACATATTTAAATGTTATATTTTGAAAAATGAAAATTTCCCTAACACTAAAATATTTAACTGGAATGATTGACAAGATGTTATTCACGGGATTTCATTCTCCATGCTGAAGAGCTGGAGAAAAAAATGTTGTCCTAAGTTGATTTTATTTTTTCTTGCTAAAAAAATACATCCCCTCCCCCTAGAAAGTGATTCTGTTGTTTTCTGGCATTTCCCTTAGTCTCTGAGGTAATACTTGTTATAACAACATCTCAAAATAGATATTCTGAAATGCCAGGAGAATCAAAAGCTGTTTAACGGTAAATTAATTTCAGATTTCGAAACTATTCCAGCTCTACTTTAAGTTCCCAAATTTGTTAAAAACCTAATCTGCATGTGAAATTCTTGATCTTCTTAAAATCCAGCACATGATAGGGATTGTCTTTTATTGTATCCAGTAATAATTTTAACAATAACTACTAACTTCGGTGATTTTAAACATTCTCCTCCAAAAAATTAAAAGAAGATAAAGGTAAATGAAGAAAGATTTACATTTTCTATCTTTATTTTTATTATTTATTTATTTTTTACATTTTCTATCTTTTCCAAAAAACTTTCTAATAAGTTGTGTCTGAATAAGAGATGTCTAGCTTTTTCCAGCGATGCCCATAAACTGAATTGTCAGAAATTAACTGCATATGTTCTAAAAGTGCTGCTGGAATTTATCCTGGCCTTTTCGAATGGTAATATTGATTATTTCCTCTGGAATACAGGTAGAGCTAATTAGAAATTAATCAAAATGATTAACCTCTGCATTCCTTCAGCCAATGAATCACTTTAAAAGATGTCAATGGAAAGCCCCAGGAGACCACTTTAAGTAATATTTTTGTTTGAAGTTTAAAATGCATAGAAAACTAAAAACTAGCAATTTACTAATCTAAAATACTGCCCTAGTTTGGGTCCAATAGCATTGGTAATGTTCACAGGTTTATTTCATTTTCTGCAAGAGGCATTAACAACTTAAACTTGCTACTAGAAATAAAATTTATTTTTCTATTGTGTAAGAGTATGTAGGGCCATATGTCTCTTTGGAGATTCTTTGGGGACATAAACGTAGTTAAAATCAGCACAAGTTAATTTTCATGTGTCAAATATATGTAGTTTCAGGTGATAAATTAATGGACACACCCCCTAAACCAGCGGTTCTCAGTTTTGTCCCTGCATAAATTGTGTAACACACCTGAAACGTGTTACAAATGCAAATTTTACAAAGCCCCACCCCAGATCTACTGAATTAGAAACTCACAGGATCTGGGCCAGCAATCTGGGTTTTAACCAACGCTCCAAGTGATTCAGATCCATGCTTAAAATAGAGCAACACAGTCCTAATAAACCAACACTGTTGAGAGAGATCCACTGTAAAAGGTAACACTCTCATACTTCTCAAATCTTACATGTTGAGGAATCTTTCAATAAAACTTAAATTCTATAAGACTTTCAAAGCAAGATTGAAAGACCTTTGACGTTTCAGTGAATTAAACCCAAATCTGGAATTTCATAACTCGGGCACAAAACCCAGTTGTTTTGTTGGGGCTAACACAAAACAGGGGGCTGTTTAGGGAACCAGAAAAAGCACGAAGCATATACCTTGGTCTCGGTAAGTCCTGATGATTAGTTCTTTGAATTGTTCATATGCAGATATGTCCTATGAGCCTCCAATTCCAAGCAAAATGAGGCATTGGCTATTTTAGCATTTCCCACCCAACTATGAAATATACATCAGTAACACCACTGCAAAGAGATTTCCTTGTTGGAAGCTTGTGAACAATTAGAGGGTAATGAGTTTCTAATATCTAAATGCAATTTGAAGTTCTGTTCATTTGGCGAACTCTTTTAAGTCCACTGATAATGAATAGAAAAGAACAATGCATAGAAATTTTATGTCCTAGCCATAGTGCCAATTGTTCAGTTTAATCATCCAATTTTTCCTTTGTGGTTCAAAATGGATTGCTCACCTTGGATCTGTCTTTATTTTTTCTTGTTAATATAGAGTGTTTGTGTGTGTGTGTGTCTGTGTATGTGTTTGGGGGGTGGGCAGGGAAGAGGGAGGTATTTAAACTCATCCCTCTCTCTGCTGTGTATGAATAAAACTAAAGCTGTTATCAATTTATTATCCTATGGATGCCCAGTTCCATCAATATTTGTATTATGGTACTATATATTTTATAATAATTCATTAATATGGAAGCTAATTTTTAGAACTTTTTTAAAATATAAATTTTTCAACTGAATTTATTCTTTTAATTTTTATTTGACAAATGTCAAGGTAAGTTTCATTATTCATATATTTTTGGATATTTAGGTCACTATCTCTATAGAGTTAACATTTTGGTTTTTGGTAAATTGATAAAGTGTTTGATTCACACATGAAATAGTTATAGATAGATATAAAAATATGCCAGAATACTGCAGTTTCTTATCCAGACCATTGCAATAAAGCAGATATGGCAAAAAGCAATTCACACAAATTTTTTGGTTTCCCAGTGCATATAAAAGTTATGGTTACACTATACTGTAGTGTACTAAGTGTGCAATAGTATTATGTCTAAAAAATGTACATCCTAAATTAAAAAATACTTTATTGCTAAAAAATGCTAACCATCTTCTGAGCCTTCAGTGAGTCATAGTAGTAGTAACAGCAAAGATTCTAGGATCACCATAACAAGTAAAAAATAATAAAATATTTAAAATATTGTGAGAGGGGCTTCCCTGGTGGCGCAGTGGTTGAGAGTCTGCCTGCCGATGCAGGGGACACGGGTTCGTGCCCCGGTCCGGGAAGATCCCACATGGCTAAGCCCGTGAGCCATGGCCGCTGAGCCTGCGCGTCCGGAGCCTGTGCTCCGCAACGGGGAGGCCACAACAGTGAGAGGCCCGCATACCGCAAAATAAATAAATAAATAAATAAATAAATACTAGCATAAAATATTGTGAGAATTACACAAAATGTGACACAGACATGAAGTGAGCAAATGCTGTGGGAAGACGGTGCTGATTGACTTGATAGATACAGTGTTGCCACAAACCTTCAATTTGTAAGAAGTGCAACATCTGTGAAGCACACAAACCCCCCCCCAAAAAAAAACAGAAAAAAGCACAATATAGCCTGTGTAGCTATATATCACCAAACTGTTCTCCAGAAAATCCAATATAGTGATCTCTAACTACAGTATATCTATCTATTTATATATTGTATTATGTATTATATAGGCAACTGCATTGTGTTATAGATATATTATCTAAATACAGTATATATTTATATAATGTATTATGTAATATAAAATATTTACAATATTTATACATACAATTATATGTGTAATTAAGTTAGAATGAAAATCAGAATGTTTGTAGCCAGCTCTGCAAAGCCGTAATGTTTTCTCACGAAAAATCTTTAAACACAAGCTATTTTAAACTACGTAATTAAATGTTTTTTAAAAACTATAAACAACATAAAGCAACTTGTTAATAAAAATATTTAGCCCGTGACCTCACCTAAACTCACATACTACTCAGCAAATCACTAATTAGTTTAACCTAGGAGGCTGGTGGTAAGCACCTGCAGCTGATCATGAGGGCAACAATGCATAACAAACGCCGTCCTCCAGAGTCGCCTGAGGGATTTAAGTTCACACGTGGACCTGGAGTCCAAGCTGGAGCTCCCAGAGAAGTTTCAAGGTATGCAATGAAGGACATTTTGTATTCATTCGTGGTAAGGAATTTTCATTTTAAAACAGATAATCTGTGCAATATGTGATCCATCAGAAACCTGAGAAAATAAAGAATCTCTGACATGCTGCTGTTTTCCTCATCGGCTTTTCTGAGGCTTGCCTGGGATGACTCTTACAACTAGTGTTTCCGTTCCTCCAGTTCATTCTCCAACTATTCAGTCATTCTGCTTAGTGTTACAGGTATCCTTAGAATGTCCGATGGTTGCCCTTTCCCAACTTCCAGCACTTTGGAAGGTTCGTTCTCTTTTGCTGTTTCTCTTTCTCGGGTTATCTATCATTTCAGTGGCCCTTTGTTTGTGAGCAGAAGCAGAAACCTGTGTTTAGTATTTAACCAAAATCAGAATTAATGGGATGATCCAATGTCACCATTTCGACCTGGAAAACCTCACTTTCCTTTCTTTGGAGGAAGAAGCTTTTCTTCTAGGATAAGTTTGAGCATTGCTTTTGTTCTGATTGACCAGGTCAGTCTAATTTACTTCTAGTTTGGATTTATTTTGTTTGTGCTCTATACACATACTCTACATCTGATTTGTTTTAACCTTTTATTTTTTGGTTCAAAGAAGAGTGTTTAGGTTGTTCTCCTTCCATTCCTCTGGTCCACAGAGTCCGTCCTGTCTGCCACTGTCATCATTACTTCAGCTCTTCCTGATCTCCGGTCATCTGCTTCCCCTCTCAACCAGCAATCTTTCTACTCCAGCCTATTTTTAAAGATGTTCTGCCCACAAGTGCTAGAAATTCCATGGTCTTTTAACATTTACATAGGTAGTTCAGTCTAATATTCTTCAGATTCCTGTGGCAAATAGTTTCCAGAAGTATGCCCATATTCAGGGTAATATTTCTTACCTTTATTCTTCAGGCCAGGATGGTTCTAAAATATGTATTAGACCAACCTAGAAGTGTGGGAATTATATGGCCTTCCAAATGCTTATATTTATATGCACAGGTAAAAATTACTGATGCTGGAATATATCACTTGAAGAAACAGTCTGGCATGACTGCAGCTTTTTGTTTTTTCCTTTTTGCGGTACGCGGGCCTCTCACTGTTGTGGCCTCTCCCGTTGTGGAGTAAAGGGTCCGGACGCGCAGGCTCAGCGGCCACGGCTCACGGGCCCAGCCGCTCCGCGGCCTGTGGGATTTTCCCGGACCGGGGCGCAAACCCGCGTCCCCTGCATCAGCGGGCGGACTCGCAACCACTTTGCCACTAGGGAAGTCCATGACTGCAGTTTTAAACCAGCATACATCAAGTACTTAGAGCTGTGGGAAAGAAAGCCATGTAATTTTCAGTCCTCTTTGTGCCAATAGCCGAACGTATCTTGTTTCACTCCAGACATTGCAGTTCTTTGGTTCCAAGTCTCCTTAGCCCATAATGCTTACATTAGGCTCCTATTTTCATTCTTGCAAGTTTTTTGGACTTGTTGACTGATCTTGTGACCCCAGCTTGAGGCTCTATGCTCTAAATAACTTAGAGTCAAACGACCTCTTAGATTTTCTGCCTCTGGTTGCCTGAGGTATGTCCATGGTCTGATTCCTCAAAACCCAAACCCTGGCAACTGCTGGCGCTATGAATACTCTGTTTTGTCCCATGTGGCTGGAATTGGAGCACCCAAAATTTGATCAATGCATTCAGACTATCTGAAGCATTCTGCATGTTTGGTTGGATATCTTTTAAAGTAATAAGCATGCCAGTATTCATTTATTTAGATTCTTCATTGATTCTGTGATGATTACTTTCTGTGTAAAATGTTTTTCAGCTCCAAACGATAATACTCTCACTTGATCCTGTTTACCTGAGTGGAAAAATTTTGTCCTCTTAAACCAACGACTAAGGGAATTCCTTCATCCCCCTCTCTAACTAGCTCACTCCATCTGTGCTAGGAGCAGAGTTCACTACTACTGTAGATATATCAAGAAAGGATTTGACATGGTGATTTAAGAAAATTCTATCCAAGTACAGGTGTCCATAGCTTGGGAAATTATTGAATTTAAGTGATGTCATATTCTTCGCGTGTCTTATTAGTTACTGACTGCTTCAGTTACCCGCCATTGCCGTAGTACTCCACAACAAGCAGCTGCAGAAGCTCAGTGGCAGACACAGCAATAAGTATCCGTTGTTCACATCTCTGAGGCGGTTGGGTTAGAAGACTGCTGGTCTTGGCTGAGCTCTTTCACAGGTGGCATCAGTTGGCTATTGACCAATCTAGGCTGACCTTGGCTTGATTTGCTCGTATAGCTGCAGGGTCAGCTGGCTCACTCAGGTGTTTATGGATTGCCTTTGATTCACGTCTCATCTTCTCCTAGGAACAATGGGTTAGCCTAGACTTACTTTTTTTTTTTTATGGCAATGGCAGATGACAAGAGAAAATATCCCAAAAGTTCAAGCCCACTTCACTCCTCTGCTTGTGTTGCATCTGGTAAAATCACGTTGGCCAAAGCAAACAACATGGCTATCGAAGAGCTGAGTGAGAGGGCGCTACAAAGGTATAAGGCAAAATCCCTAGGTAGAGGAAGGGTGAAGAATTAGGACCACTAATGCATTCAGTTACCACTTTCACTGAACACATGGGAGGAAGACATTTAAGGAGATAGACACTGCAAGTCCAAACTGTATAAAAATATTCAGAAAAAATTATATTTGTAATATTATCCCTTGGAAGTCTTCTCCCAAGCATGAAGTCAAAACTGCTACAATTGGTGTAGACGCATACCAAAGGAAAAACTGCCACTTTCACTAATTGCTTTCTATTAGGAAGTGAAAATTATCTCAGTTTTTGTGTTAGTACTATTTTCAGGGAAAAGTATGTGCAGTTTGTTTTTTCTCTTAAAAATAATTATAGTCCTAGACTACTAATGGGTACAGGGTTTCTTTTGGAGATGATGAAAATGTTCTGAAATTAGATAGTAGTAATGGCTACACAACTCTGTGAATATACTAAAAACCATTGAATTGTATACATTAAAAGGATGAATTTTAAGGTAGGTGAACTAATCTTAATAAAGTTGTTATTTAAAATATTTAAAATTTGAAGTATCTTCAATGTTGCATGTATAAGTAAGAAAACTATATATATATATCATGTAAAATATTTTCAACTTTTGTGTTTAAATTTATGGACAGTAAAGGAAAATTTTTTAGTAGTTTTTTTTCTATGCAGAATTTTGGAATGTGTTCCTATAACTGATTCTGGTATAGTTCTGAATTAAGTGAGAGTAAAACCTTAAAATAAAACTAAATGAAATAGTGTAAACCAAAGTCCTAGAAAAACATAAGCATTATAAAGAAGGATCTCATTGTTATAATAAGTAAACAGCTATAAGTTTATGATTTGTAAAGTGTCAAATATACTGTTAAAATATTTGTCTGTTATCTAGGCTTTTTCCCTCCCTGAGTTCCATTTACCATGAATCACTAAGAGCATAATCATATTTTTATACAAAACATAATATAAGAACTCTATGAAGTGCATATTATATACAAAGTCCAGGTGCTGAGAGAAGAGTAGGAACATATTGATGAATAGGACAAGGTCTCCACCTTCAAAATCAAAGAAAATTTTAATACTGTACCTGGATTTTAATTAAAATGTATTTTCCTGAATTTAGTTTTGTTATTTCCCTGGGTTCATTTACAGTGAGCCGTTTAATTAGAAAAGATGCTATTTATGGATTTTCTGGCATTATAACATAAAGTTAATATCTTCAGTCTTAAAATGTGATGCTAATATTGTACCTTAAATTTCAAAAAAAATTGTTGATGTGACATTCTCATAGAGACCTTGTCGTCCACACGGAAGAAAGTGCTTGAGCAAGCTTTTGTTACTTAAAGTTATGATTCCATGTTATGAGTCTTCTATTAACAAAAAGTGTCTAAACCAAACATGCCAAATTAAATAAGACTCTACATACACAAGAATTATTATTTTTTAAAGTGTTATGAGTGTAGATTAAGCTGATAAACTAATTTATTCTCTTTCTTCTCTGATGTTTTTTTAACAGAACTAGAGGTCCAAATGTGCTAGATTGAACCAGATGAAATTGTCATTTTGTAGGCTACAAATGGTCAGATACTGACAATTTTATGTGATTCAAACAAATGAAAGTACTACTGAGAGGCTCTACATTGAGATATGCAAAGGCACGCTCATAAAACTGTATTCTATCCTTTACAGTAAGATGATATTAAGTAAAATCCCAAATTGGTTGGCATTAAAGTTCATCATGGTTTAATCCCTCAGGATGACTGGTTTCTGAATATAGGAGCGACATTCTACTCTTCTGTATATATATGATTTTGTTGCTAACAATAATATAGAGCTTTTACAGACAATTTATTTACTGCAGTCAAAACCTGTGCCGTTCTAAATAGGTTATACTGGATTACTATCTAACCCACCCTCACAATTCTCTCTCAAAATTAATCTAAACCTGAAAAGAGGACAGGGAAGCAGAGGGCAGAATATTGTGTTTAATAGAAAGATTTATCTTGAAAAGAATGTTTTAGTGAGAATCATTAAAAACTGCTGAGTGTATCACTGAAGTTTATCATGCCTTGGAATAGATCATCACCAATAAGCTGGTTTAAGACATGGGACATCCACCTATTAGTACAATTATTTAAATTTCTTTCTGCATTAATTTTTTTATCTATATAATATCAGTCATAATATCATTTCTTTAGCATCATGGTAGAGCTGTTGTTCAGATTAAATATTGATGTGTAATATTCATAAGTACTTTGTAAAATTTTAAAATTCAATAAATTTTAAGAACTATTCAAAATTAATTCAAAAATTGTATTAATTTTAAATTGCAACAATAAAATCATCTAAAAAATTTACAAAAATAATCCATGTCTCAATAGTATTTTAAGGAGTATTTTGGCCTAACAGTGGTCAAAGAAAATGGCTCTATTTTTAAACCATTGGTATAATGTTGTACCTTTATAATAATCCTTCCATCAAGAAGTCTTCCCTCCCAGATTTTACATATAGGATTGCATTTTCAAATCTTCCTGAAACAAAGTTCACTGAATTGTCCACTTTCAGATTTATATATAATTTGAAACACTACCATAGCCTGAAATGTCTTGTCTTTTCAATTAACTAAACTAATTTTATCATCCCACTAATTGTGAATTGACTTTTGCCATTTACATTGAAAGTAAGTATGCTTATACAATACATCATCTTTCAAGAACTATAGTCTGTGTATTAAATATAAAGTGATTTATTGTATCAGTTGAGATGGCTTAGCTGAATACATGACTCAAATTGACCGAATAAGAGAACATTTATTATCTAATGTCACAATAATGTACAACTAGTCCAGGACTGTTAGACACATTGGTCCTATGATGTTCTCAAAGACACAAGGTTCTTGTCACCTCTCTCTTCCATCATGTTCAGTTTAATTTTATGCTCATGGCTGCAAGAAGACTGTAGTAGATTCAGATGAAATATTACGATATGAAAATATCCAGGCAAAGAAATGGACTATCTCTTTCTATGTTCTTGAAAGAAAACTGAAACTCTTTCTAAAACGTTTGCTCACAACGCACTCACCAGGTTACGTTTGTATGCAAATCACTGTCAAGGGGAATAGAATTGCCATACTGGCTGAGGTAGGTCATTTAGGGTGGGAAGGATGTCAGCCACAAAAATCACCTTAATTGTACACTATTTCATTGTTCTCATATACAGTCATCATATGCACAAATCTTAACATAAAAATACAGGCTTCTGAGATGCCTATTTTTATATTCAGAGGCAAGAGGAAATCTTGTACTCCAGATTGGCATCTAAGTAGCTTTCAATTGATAAGAAACAAAACAAAATAAAAATTTTATTTATTTTATCCCACCTCATATAGTTGTTCATTATGCATGCTTCTGTTTTCTCCATAAGGGTACTCTCTTCATGCCAGGAAAGACACTGAGTTACCTGCTTTCCACAAAAACTTACAAAAGACAAGATGTTGATCAGGTGGTCAAAATATGTTCATTTCATTTAATTTCAGAATTTGCAAGTAAGAGTATTTGGAAACCCCAGCTTATGTACTCAGAGTTTTAGTATTTCATTATCACATATAAACTGATGAAAAAGAATTATGAGACGTTTGAAGGAAGCCTCTAACATGAAAAAAGTCTCAACAAAGAAAGGGAAAAAAAGGAATTTGGAAGAAATAGAGAATATTTCATAAATAGAAATCTCAGATATAAAATTTTAAAGGATTGTATAAAAAAATAGAATCCTATAATAAAAAGTATTTAAAGAACAGAATTAACTCTGTGTATATAAAGTGTGTATATATAACTATATATAAAGATATACTTGATAAAAATTTCAGCTTAAAAAACAAAAGACATGGGAATATGTAAGAAAAAATATATCGAAGTTAGAGGACCAATCCAGAAGTTGCAATATCTAATAATGAGTTCCAGAAAAATGTAACATAAAATATGGAAGTGAAAATTGTATTTAACTATTATGCAAATGTCCCATAGCTGAATAATAGTTTCCAGAATAGTTTCCACCCATAGCAATGATTGAAAAAAACACCTATACCAAAACCAGTCACCCGAAAATTTCACAACAGTGGATATAAAGTGAAGATTCTAAATTCTTAGAGAGGAAGAAAAAGAAAACAGCCCACCTACAAAGGCTCATTATACAGAATGTCCTCTGACTTCTCATTGGAAGCTAGAAGAATGTGGAATGATGTTTATCAAAATTCTGAGACAAGATAGTGCTTACCCAGCCATACTACCAACATGTGTGAAGGTTGCCAAAGAGGATTTTCAGATATTCAAGGTCTTGATGCACATATACATCCTTGGAGTTTGTGCTCTGCACAGTTGAATGAGAAAAACGAGAAAGTGGAAGAATGGGTACCCTGGAAAGAGAGCTTTCCCAGAGAAGTGAAAGAAATTTCCAAGTTGATGGGCAAGAGAAGGAAGTCCCAAGATGACCACCAAGCAACCAAGCAGTTAGTCCAGAGAACAAATAGTTCAGATCGGAGCCGGAGGACAAAGGACTTCAGGAGGAATGTCTCTAAGAAAAAGTGAAACTGAATGGGAATGTGTTTGGATCCTTTGAGAAGATCTTTAGAGATTGTTTGAGGATGAACTTGTGATGGTCACAAGTTGGTGACCATCTTGTGGTCACAAGAATGGTGACCAAATGAAAAAATTAACTCCAGGGCAACAAAGAGTTGAGCAAAATATGAAATGTAATGTTAATATACTACATGGAGTATTCTATTATACATGGCTTAGCTATGAATAATATTTACATAGTCATGACAATGCAAAATTGACTGTTGATCAACCATTAAACACTAAAAATCAGATTTACCTAATTCTATTGGAAGAAAGTGTGTGTGTGTGTGTGTGTGTGTGTGTGTGTGTGTGTGTTTACATAGGTGTATGTTTATGCATGTGTTTCTGTTTATGTGCTTTAGCAGAAAGAGAGCAGGATAAGAAAGTTCAATCCTTCCCTTCTATTTCCCATTTTCAGAGGTCCATGGATACTGCTTATGACTGAATAATCAAGAAAGAACAGAATACTTATGTGATTTAGAAAATAGAAGTAAATAACAGAAGAAACAGGTAGAATGTTGAATGGAGTATGGAATCTGGAATTTACAATCTGAGGTATGGAAGAATAGAACAAGAGACTAGGTGCAAGATTCACAGAACTATCAAACTTTCAATGATAAATGGTATAAATTTGCTAAAATTGAAAACTGCAGAAGCAATAGGTAGAATACTTCTGAAAACAAAAACCAAGCTAATCTTTTAATTTACATTTTTTATACAGCAGGTTCTTATTAGTTATCTATTTTATACATATTAGTGTATACATGTCAATCCCAGTCTCCCAATTCATCCCACCCCCCCCCGCCCCCGCCAAGCTAATCTTTAGTAGCCTCCAAGTGAAGAAATTGCATGAATGGCCATGGAAACAGTTCTGTTTTTCATTTGTCAATTATTTTGAACTGATAGAAAAGCATGCCATGTACATGTATAACTGCTTCAAAAATTAATAATATGATATATGAAGAAAAAAAAACCAAGGACTATCATGATATATAACTACCCTCCCGAAAATACATACATTATTTTAATGAAATGATGCCTCGAATATAGGCACAAAATAGACAATAAGTATGTATAGAATACCTTGAAGAAAATGTCATATGATGAAATCCTCACCTTCCATCCTAATGGTTTTTAATTATTAAATACACAGTTTAAAAGTAGAGAATAAATTGTGAAAATATCTCTTCAAAAACTTTAACTGGACTCTTGCCTATCTTTTAAATTTTCCATTCAGTAAAACAAATGATTTGCCATCTTAGTGATTTCATAATTGATTATTCTGGAAAACTAACATTTTCAAATTTTGATATTTTATGCAGAAAAGGCATTTCATTTTTATATTATTTGTATTACACTAAGGGAGTTAGTAAATAGAACATGTATCTATCCCAGAATAGCAACTACCTAGTAAATAGGTCCAGATGTTTAGGATAACAATTTTCCACCTGCATGTCTTTAGGACTCCTTTGCCTTCTGCCTCTCCACCTCCCACCAAGTTCCCTTCTGTCATACCTTATTTAATGTAGCAGATGTGGAATAACTAGAGACATACAACAGCTTTTTAAAAGTTGAACAATTACAAATTTTATCAGCATGGCAATAAAAATATTCAAACTTAGAAAACCACTGGGTGCTAGAAAACATTTAAATAAGTTTATATTTCTCACATTAAGATTCACTGATTTTTTTCAAAGCATAGTGTATATGACAGCTACAAAGAACTTGAGGAAGGGGAATGGATTTTTGTACAATACATAGTCCAATCTAAATGTAATGGCCGCCTTTGAACCGAAATAGAGCTAGAGAGGAGAAGTTTAGTTTCCTGAGTGACAGAAGATAGCCCTATGGAATGTAAGGAGTGTGCCTTTAGAGAAACCTGTCCTGTTGGTATAAAGGGAACTCCAGTAATATCTTGAGTGTACCTGAGGGTGGATCTGTTCTTATGCAGATGCAATAACCACGGTTCTGTATGGGAAGCTCCCTTCCAAGCATGATGCTTATTTCTGTGCCAAGCTACTGAGGGAGAGAAAAATGATTACACTATATGTCCAATTGATTCTGCCTCTCTTGTGGAGTGTGTCAAATAAATTGCATTTTTCCTGAGCCCATTTAGATGGAGTATTATCCTGCTGTGTTCCTTTGGATCCTGTACAGATTTCTGATTGCTGAATTGTAACACTAATCATAATAATTATCTATGTAATAAGTTCACAATATGAATTGTTACAGATGGTCACATTTTCTATCACAGAGCAATCAAGCTTATTTGTACAATCTACTTGCTCCTAGATAAAACAAAAGGCAACATGTAAGTTTCTGTATGTTCATCACACATTATAAGTGGCAATTTAGGTCTAGTACACCAGAGAAAATGAGAGATGATAAGAGAGTGCTAAAGAACTTTTCAATAAAGCATGTTTGGATTTTGCTATTAGTTTTACAGATATTATCATTATATATCCAATTAAATACTAAAGATTTGTTGTTTTTTTCACAGCAAGCAATTTCGTTTTTCCTATCTAGAATCTGAAATTCATTTTGACAAAAGAGGACATGCAAATGAATTATAATTCAAATACGATAATATAAGTTACTGAAATAGAATGTAGAGCAAATTTATGACCTTCAAAAAAATGGTCTTCTAGAACTGACTGCAGTTGGAAACAGTTTGCCCTCTCTGTCATTTTAACAGTTGCCATGTGGGCCTTTAGTTAATGAGCCAGATCTGGTCACCATTTACAGGTAGTGACAGAACTGAAAAGATTCTTTGCTGATGCTGGTACTTTGCTGAAGAGATATTTTATTTTCGTCTTGTTGCTGATTCTGAAACATGGCCCATTTTGCTTACCAATGTTTTGTACTGGTATGCCAAAAAATTCATTATAGCAAAGGGAAAATTACTTCTCCTCTGACTTTTATTTAATATTTCATCAAAATCAAAGGAGGCTTTTGCAATATGAGGGTAAATGCACAGCACATACTTGAATAGACTAGCAACCTTCGTTGATTTTCTTATGGTGCCTAACTTCTATCTACTCATGACCAAATAGAAGCACATATTCATATATATCTATCCATCCATAAAGGTGACTACATCCCATTTCTCTGCTCAGAGGTTCTTTTTGATTTTATTAATGGTTTAATTTTTAACCAGTAATATTTTATACCGGTCCACCCTGAAATAAAAACCGAACATGATTTTTGCTTAGTAACTTCATACCCTAGTCAGTTATATACTGAACTATTGGCACTGTATCTTCAGTACTGAAGTAGTTGTTAGAAGTGTCAATAGTAAAATTAAAATTAACAACTCTTTAATTACACAAATGACTTACAAATTTTAAGCCGAATGTCATAAATCCATTTGAATAGACGCACAACAGTTATGATACCTGAGAAATGAAGGGTTCAAATATTCTTCAGAAAATAAAAACATGCAGAGTGAATCTTTTTCTTTAGGCCTGACAGTTTCTCCTCTTCACCTTAATACGTACATGATAAATTTCCTAAAGTGAATGCAATCTTTTAACTCTTTCTGTTTTTGAGCTACGATTCTCACTTGTATTTTCTGGAAACTTGTGTTCTTCTTTATTGTAAAGAATACACCTTAAACTTCCTAACTTTCTAATTTGAAAACCAAATTAGAATGAGAGGAATGAAACAGCTTTCATGAATGAAAACTCAAAGGAATGAAAACTCTGTTCTGGGACAGCCAGAAGATGTCAATTAATTCATTTAAATTCATCCAATAGAAAATAACCAAGTAACAGATGTCATGTTCCTTTGGATGGCTGGCAGATAATTAACTAAATGGTTTCAAAATGTTCAAATATAAATAAGTAATTCACAATTTTATTTTCTTTAGGTATTTAAGGATGCATAATGCAGTAAAAGTCATATAAACGTGCCACAGAGATTTCCATAACTATGTGCTTTCTCTCTGACTCCCAGGAATGTGCCTTCTTCCAAGACCATGTTGTTACATAAATGTTTTTTAGACTGATGTACATGGGTTTTTTGGTACTTTTCAAGAGTGAAAGTTACAATAGCTAACATTTATTCTGTGGTTATTCAGCAGTGTATTGTGGTAAGTGTTCGATATGGATTATTTAATTTTCATAACTTCATGAAAAGTTACAAGTATCATTCCCATTTTCAGTTCAGAAAACTAAGGTTTAGTACCATTACTTGATTTACCCTATCTAGGTCACGCAGCTGGGTCTAAGCACTTAACCTTCTCATTCCAGAGTCAGAGATCTTAAAGATGGTTATTTTCAAAAGAAGTATTCAGGGGTATAAAGGGTATAGCCATACAAAATCATTCATAAATGTATTTTCTTACAAAATATTACTTCCAGGTTCTAGGTATCAAATCATAATTTTCTCAAGTTAAAATATTTAGTGACCTATAAATGCTCGAATGAATGCTTGTCAAAGATTTATTAGCTCACTAATGATTGAACTAGTAAAAGGGTAAAGCTGTTTCAAAGAGCATTTTGAGGAACCAGGAGTATACAGCCATTTAAAAGATTAGAACTGGTTAATGACCAACAGAGTAGTAAAAAAACAAAAACTGGAGGTTATCTTTTCTAATGGACATTATTTACATCTTTACAGGACAATAACAAGTTAATGCATGTCTTCCAGCGTCTAAAGACAAACAAAAGTATATTCCCCTAGATGGTGAAATAATCCTTGATTGAGCTTGATAAGTGATGTTCCTGGACTCTCTTGGCATTCTTTGTATAATTTTTCAATAATTTTTTTACACAATTATCAACACTAATTTCTGACACTGTGCTTGTGGCTCTGATGTCATTCACACTCTGAAGCTCCCTTATCACTCAATCTTTCCATTTAAGCCCTCCTTCCTCCTTGATAGTCTATAATTTGCCTATGAAGTATGAGTGAGGGTAATCTTCATCATTCATTTTAAGCACTCTGAGGGCCCTTTTAATCTGAGATTTCTTTTGTAAAAAAAATCTTTGAAATTGATATCCATTTTTACCTGAAGTAATTATTATTTTTATCTTTATTTCTCCTGTTTTTGAAATAAATAAATCTTATTTTCCAGATATCAGCACTTCTTTTTCTAGCATCCCTATCTCTTAGTTTATATTTTAGTCTTTTGTTTTTCTTTATTTCTTTCTCTGAGAAATTTTCTTGACCTGATCTTCCAGTTTGCTAATATATTTCCTCATTTGTATCCATATGGTCCTAAATTCCATCTACTTTTATTTTAATATTATATAAATGTATATACATTTATATATATAAATAATAATATATAAATATATATTTATATTTCTGTCTATTTTGTATGTTTTCTTATTCCTGTTTCATCTTAATAATATGTTCCCTTTTATCTTTTAGTTTATCATTTGGCTAATTATAAATCTTGATAAACATGTTCTAATACTTCTGGTTCTAGCAGAATCAGTAGGTATGTTTCTCAAGTGTCTTGTTGTTTGTACCTGTGAGTTCATCTTCCCTTAGGAATAGAAGCTCCTCTTTCAGCGCTTATGGAGGAAAGGCAGACTTTCACACCAATGTGCTTAAGGGATTTAGAGGCAGGGGATAGATGAGCCCCAGAGTGGAAAATCCCAGTGACTAAGAAGCCATAAGTGATGACCAACCCCATAAAACAAAGCCTTAGGTAAATGGCTTCACCTTTTACTTTCCAAGGAAAATTAGCAATAAGACAGACAATCCCTACAATAGATTATATCCAACAACTCAGGGCCTTTGGAGATGGTGTGGGAAAGTGGCTGTCCAAATTTTTTCTTCATCTCTTTTTGTCAGCCCTCTTTTGTCAGGGCTTCTTTGCTGTTCTGATTTTATTCTTGAAGACACCTGTACTGGAGTTCTGAGTGGTCACAAGAGCCAGCACTCTTTGTCCCATGATAGGTTTATGTGTGAAACTGAAGCAGAGCTGCCACAGATCCCTCCTACTGTTTGCTTTCAACTCTGCCTCTTGCCCAGTCAAAAGCACCTCCTCACACACAGCAGTTCAAACTCCTGTCACTGCAAGATTTTCTTACATTTCTAGTTTGATTTGATTTTACTTTAAAGTCATGTAAAATTTGAAATAATACTTTTTTATTCATGATACTCAAGTTTAATAGGAAGCAAGCAATATAAGGTGAAAACCACTTACAGTTCAAGTATAAATAGTTCATTGTCAAGTTTTTATAAACTACAATAATAGTTCTATTGATGGAAATATTCCATATTCTATATACATGTCTCTGCAGTCTTATTTTTTATTATTATTTTTTAATAAATTTATTTTTGGCTGTATTGAGTCTTTGTTGCTGGGCTCAGGCTTTCTCTGGTTGCGGCAAGCAGGGGCTACTCTTTGTTGCGGTGCGCGGGCTTCTCATTGCAGTGGCTTCTCTTGTTGCAGAGAACAGGCTCTAGGCGCACAGGCTTCAGTAGTTGCGGCTCGTGGGCTCAGTAGTTGTGGCTCGTGGGCTCTACAGCACAGGCTCAGTAGTTGTGGCGCACGGGCTTAGTTGCTCCGCGGCATGTGGGATCTTCCCGGACCAGGGCTGGATCCCGGGTCCCCTGCATTGGCAGGCGGATTCCTAACCACTGTGCCACCAGGGAAGTCCCTTCTGCAGTCTTCTAAATGTGCTTCATGGAGGAAAAAGAAAACCTAAATATCGTTCAATAGTGATGCTCTTTATAGTGGCGAAAACCGAATTATCACTTGTAAATGCTCTATTTTGCGAGGCAAAGAATGCAGCAAGAATCTTTAACATTTATTTAGACCTAGTTGAAAGGTGGCATGAAGATCTAGGCCTTTCATCTCTTCTTGAATGATTCCTTACTCAAAATGAGGTGGAGTTCTGAGAGCAGAATGCTATGCTTTCTTGGGTCCCCATCCAATGGAACCTATAGTTCACTGTGTTTCATAATAAATTTGGGGAGAACCAGTCATGACAAAATATGCGATAGTGTGCCCTACTTGAATAGTGCAGAGTGCATGGCTTTCAGTTCTGCAATGTTGTATATTCTCCATTCATTGATTTATTTTAGGCAAAAAAATATGTAAAACAATAGGCTAATTATATGTCCCCTGATTAATTTTACCTAGAGTTAAGCTATTCTAAGCAATTGTAGGTTGAAATTTTTTCTTTCTGTCTGTGAGGTTTGTGAGCAACTGAGCTACTTAGTTATTGTTACCTGGGGCTCAGAGCTCAGGTTTGGTGTATTCATTATTTTGCAAGGTACTGTGAGTTTAGTGAAAAAGTTCGCATTTTTTTCTTTTGTGTTTAAGTTTTAAAATATGTGGAGCATATGGTTATCTGAAAAACTAATAAAAGTACTCATGACTTTTCCCCTGTGAAAAATAATACTTTAAAGTTAAATTTTAATTTGGAGAGAAACTCCACATCTTGGAACCTGGCAGAAAAAAAAAAATCAATAACATGATTCCGTGGAAATAAGTTGGGGAATAAATTCCATCTGATAATGAATGCTACAAACTGGAAAGAATTGATTCTTGCTATCTATAGAATCAGAGTGACTGTATATCAGGATGCTACACTCTAGAGCTACTAGTTCATTGGTACGTGAATGCTCGATCTCTTTACAGTAGTTCCGGATGTTTTCGTTTATCAGCTCTGACAAAGGCAAAAAAGGATAGGGATGAAAACGGTTTAAAGCACAGATGCTTCAGCTCCCATTGTACTTCTGTGTTTCAGGTTACAATACATGTCCTTAACACAAATCCCATTTTTCACATAGCAATAACAATACTGCTGTTACATAGTGATTGGTATTATAAAATGTGCTGTGAGATAAAAACTGTTATTATGAAAATCATATTAGCAAGTCTCTATGTACTATACATGCAGAGCAGATTTATTAACATACACTCTGTAGTCACTTTCCTGAAAAGTTTCACCAGCTATGAAATACTACGCAATAATGCCATTAATAAATGTATATAATTGCAGTATATAAGGGTGAAACACTGAATAGCTTGAAATGGCTTCTGTGAATGGTGAGATTATTTCAAGTAGATGCACTGAGCCACAGATACACTATGTTACCTCTTTTTTATACTGCCACAAGTCAAGTGATAAATCATTAAAGTGCACAGTCAGACAGTTAGGCTCATGAGAAAATGCTGGTTCTTTTACAAAAAGCTGTCAGTAGATGGCAATGTGACTGTTTTATAAGGCATTTTTATTCCATATGGAACTAAAAACTTGAGATCATTCACATTTTCTACCTAAATTACTGTAATTTTTCCCCCAAAAAGGGCCCCAACAGCCATTTTAAACTATTTTTTAAATAATTGATAGTTACAAATGAAAAGCCAAGGGTAGAATTTCCAAAGTGATCAAAGTTGTTTTAATTTTCCATTGGTCGTTGTTGAATAAAAATAATGTTACAAACTATACCATCAATAACCAAGGATTGCAGAGCCTCCATTTCAAAGTAAAGCACTTTTAGCAAATCCGTATTGTGCCCTCACTTAGGCACTGTGACCAGCTATGGCCCACTGGTGCACTATTTATTAAAAGACTCTGAAGGATAATGTTGCATTGAACATTTTGATTTCCTTTTTTCCCATCTTTTCTTTTATCTTCTCAGCTCTCTTCTTATGCAAATAAATCACGTTTTCCTGTTATTTTTAGTGATATTTTATACAAATACTCACATGCCTATATATTACATATATGCATATATAATAACATATAATATTAAATATACCTAAAAAGTCAAAGCATCCTAGGCAGTCTGCATATACATTAAGAGACCATGGCTTCTGAATTCACTATAAGTTATAAAAACCAAAAAAGAATAATATATTCTTGAGAGAAATTCTGGGAATTGAGTTTTCACTAATGTGGAAATTCTAAGAAAAAGGAAAATACATTGAAGTTCTTGGACAATTCTATCAGAAGATGCAAAGATATTATTCAGCTCTACAGAATTATTTTAATCATATTGAGCCTTAAACTTGTGATTCCATTTTAGGGTTATGAGGGGTGAAGATAAAGATATATTATTAGGAGTGGGACTTTACGAATGTGCAATGTGCTATAATGGGGAATCACTGGGCAGTTAAACATACGATTAGTAGTCATGGTCTAACCTGTGTGGAAGTCAATTAAATAATCTGAGTTACCATTTTATCGATAAGGTGAATGGAAGTAATTTGTCAATATCTAATATTTCTTCAGATCTGATTAGTGATTGAAAGTTTACCCTGACTTTGATCACATTTTGATCAGCAAGGCACACTAAAATGGGAAAAATCCGCTCCTGGGAATCCTATTCAGTCCAGGATCCCTGAGACCTAATTAGTGTCGACCCAAAGGGACAAGAACTGATCAGTTCACATCTTGGAAATTAGAATTTTCAAAGGCTGGCTTCTTTCTTTACATAACTCCTTAAAATAGGTTTTCTTGACTGTGGCAATGGAAAATCCATAAACCACAAAGGATCCTTGAATCTGTAATTAGATATATAAGTTAAGAATAATTTTGCCAGTGACTAAAAGTAGGAATAGGGTGGAGGATAAAACCTAATTTTTCTTCTACCTATTGACCTAAAGAAAAACACAGAATGTAAAAGTTGTGAGTGTAAGTTTTATTCAGGGTCTTACTGAGGACTATAGCCTGGGAGTTATTTAGTTACCTATTCAGATAGCTCTGAGGAAGTGCTCCGAAGAGGTAGGGGAGAGGCCAGTTCATAGACTGGGAAATACATGCGTATCAAGTAATCTTGACAAAAGATTACTGCTAGTCACAAAGAACAGATATCTCAAATTAATGATTTTAGTGCTTGCCTAAGTATGGGAAGATGCGAGAACCTGGGGTCATTGAAATTGTTCCTGAGATATACATCTAACTATCTAAGGGCCTATTTATTCAAAGCACAGAGTGCCTCAGCCCGATTTTCATCCTGAATTACTCTCAGGTTGCACTGTTTGTTCCTGGGCAACTGCAGCGGGTTATGACTTAACCCTTGAAGAACAGAGTGGTGAGCAATGCTCTTTTGTTCTTTGTTCACATTCCCTTCTATGTTCTGCGCTGAGACACCCCCCCACCCTGTAATAAAAGACAGATTAACAGGAATAAGACAAACAGAAGTTTAACAACTTGTGTACTCCCTTATATCTGGAAGAGACCCCGGAAAACTAACTCCTTGAAATGGCTCAAGCCATCACCTCAAATAACGTGTTCAGCTGAAGACAAAAGATGTTGGGGGTAGCCATCAGGAAAAGCACAGTAAACAAGTGTAAGCTTGCATTGCAGATTTGGTTTGTTGCCTTCTCCATTGATAGAGTAGTTTCTAGAGGTTTAGTGTACCTTCTCTTCCTGGTACAGGGAGGGAGACATCCTTACAAATGAAGTTTTCCCTTATAAAGGTAAATATCTCTTACAAAAGAGTAACTTCTACTCAGTTTTCCGAACTTTTTCTATGTCTGCTGTTTCTTAAAAATAATAGTCAGCCTAAGAAAGTCCTTATACCAAAGAGGCATATTTTGGGGAGGCAAATTCTGCTTACCTTCGATAGCATCCCTTGTAAAATATGCAATTTGATATTTACATAGATGAAAGAATTAAAGGAGATAGTATACTGGCTTTGAAATTTTTATTTTATAATTTTAAAAATCAGTAGTACTCTCTTGTGATTTATTTTAGATAAACCTTAGTAGTTTGTATTGTAAGGACACATAAAAATTTAAAATATGAGACTTAATTCTCCCTGGTAAACATGGGGGAAGAGATTTCCTTCCCCTTCATTTTCTCGGAACATTTACCTTAGAAAACTTGTCTCCTTGAAATGTATATAAATCCTTTTGAAGACTAAATAGACCTTCTGTCAGTTGGCCTTTTGTCAACTTTATGACCCAG
This sequence comes from Delphinapterus leucas, assembly GCF_059928025.1. Lineage (NCBI taxonomy): Eukaryota > Metazoa > Chordata > Mammalia > Artiodactyla > Monodontidae > Delphinapterus > Delphinapterus leucas. The sequence goes on along the minus strand of NC_143133.1, from coordinate 12,342,869 downwards.
GAAAGTTTTTCTCAAGAACTTGCAAGGCTTTTCTTTGAAATGCTAGCATCCAGGGAGATAGCACTCCTATCTCTCAGTTTCTGTGGGAGAGTAGGAGCTTAAATTCTTCGTGGTCACCTCACTCCAAGATGCAAAACTATCTCTTGTCATAAGAATGAAAAGTCTGTTATTCTTTCAGATAAAACTAATTAGCTAACACAGATGGTGAATCCAATTATCAGGTAAAGTTAGGGTGAATAACCTGGGACATATGATGCTGTCTATTCCTTTTACTTGAGGACTAGTTATTGTTGGTTTATCTGAAAACCTTTGCTATAATGTGATCTGCTTGGCTATGTGAAACTGTGAGATTTCTTTTTGCCTTTGCAATCTCTCAGCTGATTGCCTGAGATGCTCATTACATTTTGGTGTAATGCTTATTCTTTCTCTACAAACTTTGAGGAGAGGATTTTTGGGTTACGAGAAGATTTTGTTTTTAATTATATTCCCCCAGTGATATTTAACCACAATTCAAATTTGATTTTCTTGCTTTGGATTTTCTTCCTACGAACTCAATTCAACCTTAACTATTGCTCTGGGCAAGAATCAGATTCCTATACTAGTTACCAGTTCCTATTGATATAGTTGCAATTTATCTTCAGGATCGTTCATTATTCATTGAAGATAATTGTGTGCCTTATAGCATGCCACTTGTTTCAAATAAAGCAATCAAGCAAGACATAAAGAGGAAAGCTATCGGGAAATTTAATACATTTTAAAGTAAGAAAGCAAACCCTTTAGATGAGTTTCCATTTTTAAAAAAAATCCATGAAGTAGTGTATGAATTGTTTTAGGCAACAAAAATAGCTTTGTTTGGCAACATTTGTGGCTAAACCAGTGTTAAAAATAAGTGTAAAATGAATAAAATCCTAGTTAGAATTCTATCATTCCATTTGTGAAGGAAATGATACTTATCATTAAAAAGGGGTTATGCGTATTTCCTATTAAAAACAGCATCTTCTTTTCAGGGAAAACATGAGAAGACAGAGATTTGGGGACTTCCTGTGGAAGTTGGCACATTAAAATAATAATTCATGGTGAGATCTATATATTTTAAAGTATCTTTCCTTCAAAAACCCTTGGAGTTGCTCTTTAATCAGTAGTTTCATTAGACATTTCTCCATCTGCTATCATCACAGACATATGTGAGTGAGAGAACCTGTTCTGTGAAGTGATACTTTAATAATTATTTTTAAATCAACTGTCAGGATAGAAGGTTATATATCTTCAATTTTGCAAGATTTTCTTAAAGACCAAGTAAAATCCAAAAATGTATTTTCCTTCTATAAATTGCAATATTTCCACCTTTTAAAAACAGGTGATTTTTCTTGCTGTACTAAATAGACTTACAATACTAGCCATAAAACATCCATAATGCTTTTCTAAGTTTTATCATTCTTGCTATGTTTTTGTTATAAAGCTGCCTATAGAGACATAAAGCAAAGCCCATTGACTCACGTTCAGTGCTTTAATCGAGTTTGGAAATCAATCTTAAACCACTGATTTGAGTTTTCACGAAAAGAGAGTTGAAAGAATAGCATATATAATCTGACTATTCTTAATATCTGAACTCTATGCTTTCTGGGCCTTCTATTTGATTAGCTATTGAAAGGTAGCTTGGACGTTATTCAAAAGACAATTTTCCTCGCACTGGCAATAATATCATAGGCTGGCCTATGACCTCAATGTCATATGTTATTATCAATCTGTCTTCAGAAGAGATGTCATTTTATAAAAATCTCTAAGGTTAAAGGAAGACATTCAACCTGCATTAAACATCTTTTACCTCCCTGGTTTGAGAAGTATATGGCAAATTTTCCACTCTTATTTCTTCTAGAAAATTCCATAATGAATTGATTGTGAGACTTATTACTTTTAGGAGATTGACATGTACACACCGATTTACGCCCAGCATACTTTTTACATGCAATCGAGCTTCACTGATGACGCTAGTGTTCTCTATATTGTACCAGCTATATTTGGCTGCTAAATAAAAGACTGTGTCAGGTTCTAATGTTGAAAATAAAACCTCTTCATTTCTCAGTATACTTCCTCTGATTTAACATACTCATATTTCAGATGTAGCTTTGATATGCTGAGGTATAAAAATTTGAAGACTAAATGGAATCATAGTCCTACAGAGTTGGAAGGATCCTAAGAAACTTAGTTGGTTTCTTCCTTCAGTAAGAAATATATTATCGCAGATATGTGAGAATACTTCCAAGAATATTTTCAACAATTACAACCTATTTTAGTGTGTAGCAACCTTGAGTCTAAGGAAACTGTTCATATAGTCAAATCTGTTACACAAGAAATTTTTTTTCACTTATTCTCTCTTGCATGTAGTGGAATTTACTGAAAGCTTCTTTGATATAGTCAGAGACAGTTAATAAATTATAGCCCTCAACTTCTGACTTTCCTATTTGAGTAAGTAAATTCTTGTATTTTCTACAATTTTAGTCATGGAAGGTAAATATGCTTAATTTACTTTTCAAGACATATCTTAATTTTGAAATAATATCTCAATTTCTAATCATACTCAGGTAGGCATACTGCATGTCTAGGGAAGTTATATAAATTTTTAAAATTTGGTTTGTTTTTTATTTTTGATTTAAAGTCTTTTTCTAAAAGGGATAAACAGTCCTTGCTTCCCTAAGGTTTTTTTTTTTTTTTCAGTTCTTTTGTCTGTTTGTTTGTTTGTGCTTTTTAGTAAACTAAGTGTACTCTAGTGCTTAGATGTTGATTTTGAAATTCTCTAAATTAAGACATTCTGGGGAACAAAATATTTTGTATCTAGTAAGAGTTGGATCTAAATATTTCATAAGTAGTACTTTTAAATGCATAATTGTTATAAGACTTCAGATATTTAATAATTATTGTTACCCTGGTTCATACCCAGACTAATGCTAAGATTCTTTTACTGTAACATCTTCAACTAGATTTTATGTTCTGGTCTTATGGAGGACAACTTGCTTTTATATGTCATCAACATGCTACAAATAGTGAAATAATTATTTATTTAGGGTTATCTAACTTACTTTCATAGCAGCCATACCAAATAAAAAGAAATTGGATTGATCAAACTGAAAAATGGTTAGTATTTTTATGTGTTGTGAATTCCATTGTGCTTTGAGCCCATGGTGTTAGCTCCTGAGTTTGTTATATTTCCCCCAGGGCTCCACTGGGAAGGGTTTTAAGCAGTTTTTTAAAAATTGCTTTATTTCTTCTCTGTCTAAAATAACAATTGGTGGTTAGTAGGAATGGCTAGATCCCTATTATGTCCAAGCTTAGGCGTAATTAAACATGATTGTATACTTTTCCAAGGTTGGCTATGAAAGGTCCTCGGGTACAGGTATTTGTCTTGGGAGAAAGTAACTGACTAATAGTGCACACAGGGAAGTAGCAGCTGCATGGCAAACAAGGAAGTACTGGAAGGGAACGTTTTAAGTAAGAGAGGAAAACATCATGGTCCTGGAAACTATTTACTGTTTTATGTCTGAAATGGGCATAGATTTTAAAATGTATGCATAATATAAATACCATAACATTATTGATATTTGTATCTGAATCAGATATGCATTTCACACCTAATATTTACATTATGATTTCATTATTACCGTTTCAACTTCCATTATTCATTTTAAAGTTCATTGTATGTATATTGTTAGATATTTTTATAGCTTCCATTCTGCATTTGCTAATGCACATTTATATAGGCAAAGAGAAAACATTCTACCAACTATAACAAATTTTCACTGTAAAATTTGAAGAAAATTAGCTAGAATTTTGCTCAGAACTAATATCATTATGACATTGTTTTGTTAAATGTATCATGAGTCTATGACACTACAGGTCCACAATCCATTATCCATAATGCTGCAATCCAGAAGTATGAAAATCAAAAATATTTTGAAACTAATTTTTTAACAGAACATTTCCCAAATGAATATCACTATTGATAGTGTTTATCCCTCTTCATACATTTCACTGCACATATATATTAAGGTTTGATTACTGTGAGGAGTGCCGACCGCTCTGTGAGAATTACACAATACACAATTTATGCATCAAATTAACCTTACAAAATCTGATGAATTCTAAATTCTGAAGCATATCTAGCCCCAAGGGTTTTAGATGAATAATTGGAACTTGTGTTATTTAAACCAAGATGAGACTTTAAACCCTTCTATTCTGAAGTTGCATATCTTAATGTATTTGTAAACCATCCATTTGTTATTGAAGGTCATCTAGAAAAACAAGAAATTAAACCTAGAAGGCACTGATAGTTAGAAATCATGCCCTCATTTTTAGCAAAAGAAACTGCTGGCCAAGGAAGTAAATTATTTTGTTCAACATCATGCAGCCAATAAGTCAATGATGAAAGGACTGAATGCAACTCTCCATGCAACTATCATCTCCTGTAAACAAAAAATAAAAAGTAAAGGGGAAAAACATGCTAGGGTAGCAGCAGAAGAAAAATGTGGTGAGATCCTGCAATTCATTTGGGGAAATGGTGCTGGAGCAACTGGATATCCATATGGAAAAGTGGATTTTGACCTGTACCTCACATCATACACAAAAATCAATTCAAGATGAATCATGGTCCTAAGTGAAAAAAGTAAATCAATAAAGTTTTAAGAAGAAAACATAGGAGATTGTCTTTCTAACCTTATTATAGACACAGAGTTCTTAAGTAGAATAAAAAAAAAAGCACTAACCATATAAGGAAGACAAAGGATAATTTGGACTTAAAAAAACCCACCAGGGCTTCCCTGGTGGCGCAGTGGTTGAGAGTCCGCCTGCCGGTGCAGGGTTCGTGCCCCGGTCCGGGAACATCCCACATGCCGCATAGTGGCTAGGCCCATGAGCCATGGCCGCTGAGCCTGCGCTTCCAGAGCCTGTGCTCTGCAACAGGAGAGGCCACAACAGTGAGACGCCCGCGTACCGCAAAAAACAAACAAACAAAACCCCACCAAATTTCTTTTTATAAAGTGACACAATAGAGAGAGGGAATTGCAAAATACAGGATAGCAAATGTCTACAAATGTCTGACAAATACATCAGGATACATAAGGAACTACCACAAATCAATAAGAAAGATAAACCATCATATTAAAAAAAACACAGTTGAATTCACTTCACAAGAAAGAGTATCTAAAAGAAATAAGCAAATGAAGAAGGGTCCCCAAATATCCATCATCAGGGACATGTAAATTAAGCCACAATGAGATCGAGCTACACCCACCCAAACTGTGAAAATTAAAGAGACAGATAATACCAAGTTTTGCCAAGCTTGTGGAGAAACTGGAACATTCCCTCACTCTGTAGTGTAAATAGGTAAAATCACTTTGGAACACTGGCAATATTTGATAACCCTAGATACACAGGGATACATCTCACAGACATTATAGTGAGTGAGAAAAAGAAAAAGCCAAGACAAAAGGGAAACTACTGAATGATTACAGTTATATGAAGTTCCAGACTGGGCATAAGTAATCAATTGAGATAAAATTTAAAATAGTGGTTGCCCTGGAAGACACATAGATTGGGAAGGGCCCCAAGGGAAATTTATGGGGTAATGGAAATATTCTGTATCTTGGTCTGGGTAGTGATTAAGTGGTATGTATATATTCCAACCCCTCCTTGAGCTGCAACTTAAAATTAGTCGCATAAAATGCTATGTTTATAATGTACCTAAATAAAAAGATGAAAAAAAAATGCAGTGGAACCTAAGTAAGTAAGTTCGTTTCAATTTGTAGTTCTAGAACACAATTCACAGATGAAATGGTACTTGAACTAAACATTCATTTAATAAATGATCATTATGCTTCTTCTATTTGCCAGCCGTTTATTAGGTATTAAGAATACCTGGAAGGTAACACAGTTGACATCCTCAAGGAGCTTAGACTGGTGGTCATAAATGGTGAGTAGAGTGCCTGTATATAAGAGGGAAGATGTTTCCAAGCTGGACAAATGGATTGTAGAAGTGAAGTTTGGAAGTGCATGAATTACATAAGAAATGAAAAATAGTTCAGTTTGATAGAATTTCATTGAATAATATGAGAATCCCAAATCCAAGTTTCTCTTCCTTGTATAGAAATATATTCATTGTCTTTCTGTCTTTGTGTTTTTCCCTCCCTCCCTCCCTCCCTTCCTTCCTTTTCTTCCCTTTCTTCCTTTTATTCTTAGTTACTATTTTAAAAATTTTCAGTAAAATTGCATTGATCCCCAACTCACACATTTTATATACTCTGATGGACTCATATTACCATTATAATCATCTATCTATCTATCTATCTATATTTTGTATCACCAGAAAGAGGAGATTTACAGGATTCTAAATTCCTAGGTAACCAACTTACCACAAACCGCCGCATTGGGTTTCAAAGAGTGATATGCAAAAGGGTATTTGGAGCTACTATTTCAAATTACATAATTTTTTTTTTCACCCTGAATTCCAATATAAAGCTCTTATTCCTACTGAATCAATGTGAGATGGACAGTATGTGGGCCATGATGATTCTTTTTTTTTTTAGCGGTACGCGGGCCCCTCACTGTTGTGGCCTCTCCCGTTGCAGAGCACAGGCTCTGAAAGCTTAGGCTCAGCGGCTATGGCTCACGGGCCCAGCCGCTCCGCGGAATGTTGGATCTTCCTGGACCGGGGCACGAACCCGCGTCCCCTGCATCGGCAGGCAGACTCTCAACCACTGCGCCACCAGGGAAGCCCTGATTCTTTTTTTAACACTCTGGCTTGAGTCTTTGGTCTCTTTCCCTCAAGCCCCTACCCTAATTCTGATCTCAGGGAAAAAGAAGTTTTTTTCACTGAGGTCTAGAACAAAGTTGGTGCATTCATCCAATTCCAGGCCTTCCCCGAGCTGGAAAGGCCTTTGAACCACAAAACATCACAGCTAAGTAGTTACCATCATCACTTTGAAGATGGAGATATTTGGATTCTAAGGCCAATTCTGCCACCCATTTGACCTTGAGAACGTTGTTTGCCTTCTTGACCTTCAGTTTCTTCTTTTATAGTTAATAAATAATACTTATTGACACTTATGGCAACCATTGTTTAAAGCATCCTCTAGATATTCACTCATTTAATGCACAAAGCAATGGAATAAAAAGAACATTATTTTTGTCCTGATTTTACAGACGAAAAACCTAAAGAAAAGGCAGCTTAAGTAACTTGCCTGAGGTCCATAACTTATAAATGACTTAAAGACTGTTCTGAAAACTAGTCTGGGTCCAGAGTTCACATTTTTCACATTTTCACATTTTCTTACTGCTTTAAGATAACTCGTATTAAGAATAACATAGTACCTTCTCCTAGACTTGCTTCAAAGCTACATTCAATTAACACATGTAAAGTTCTTAGAAAGCTCCTAGCCTAGAGTAAATATTCAATATAGGTTAGTAATCATTATCGTTTTTAAATGCAAGAATAATATCATTTTCTAATGAGGATTAAATTAAATGATACATGCAAATAACTTAGAAATTAAAAAGGCTCACATAATAATAATACATTATTATTATTATTATTTGGCCAGCTATGAAGGACAGAATGTTCAAAAAATTCACAAGAGGGAATCCAGACATGCGTCACTTCCACTTCCTGGGCAATATGGGATCAAGGCTCACTTCCCTTGCTTGCAGTGGTGGCAGTCGAAAGAAAAAAACAGAGGGAATCCAAATTGAGCTCATTATGTGAATTCAGACGGAATTAATCTTTCACTTGCACCTGAAGCTTCCATCCCTCAGTAGTGTGGCCTCATAATGCCCTTGGTCCATATCACTATTATTATTATTCTTGGAGTGGTGAGAGGTTCGAGGCATTAAGCACCTTCTAGTTGTTGAGGGAGAGAGAGATTATTTTTGCGGTTTTGCATTCAGAAGACACTGTGGGAGAACATTTTATGCTATCGTCAAATTCAGTCACTCAGGCTTCAAGTATGTCTTTTACTTGAAATTCCAGTGTTGAAATAACTTTCTAGGTCCAAGACGGAGCTGCTCCTGCCTGGGGTCCATGTCAGCGAATGGAAACTTAGGTAAGTCTGTGTGTCTGTAACTGCTCCACTTGACCACAGGAAAAGGATTTCAGTCTAAAACGGAACCAGAGGATAGGAAATGAATCTCAGGCACACGCTCTCAAGAAGAATGGACCTTAAGAACTGACAGGCTGGTTTCATGTAAGTTCCTGATTTACAGAAGATAGAGACTTATCTCCTGACCAATGAACATCTGCAAGAATCTCTCCCCATCCTCAAGGCACTAAACTTCCTGCTTGGACTCCGGCTGGACTCTCCCCTGTTAGCACCGCTTGCCCATAAATACAGCCCACCCGAACCATCAATAGACTTGCCCATAGCTTAGTACTGCGTGCATTTCCTGGATTGCAGATCCACTGTCATACTGAAAAAATTTCCACTTCTCAAATCATAAGTATCTTGTGCAAATGCATACTTTGAACTAGGTCCTCACTAAATGATTAAATGAATGAATAAGTAAATAGAAGGCCACCCAAGTTGACTATTGAAACTAAAGACTAGGGAAGTAGTCTGTTATTTTTATTTTATTTTTTTAAAATAAATTCATTTATTTTTGGCTGTGTTGGGTCTTCGTTGCTGCACGTGGGCTTTCTCTAGTGGCTAGTGGGGGCTGCTCTTCTTTGCAGTGCACGGGCTTCTCATTGCAGGCTCAGTAGTCATGGCAAACAGGCTCAGTAGTTGCGGCGCAGGGGCTTACTTGCTCCATGGCATGTGGGATCTTCCCCAGGCCCAGAGATTGAACCCATGTCCCCTGCATTGGCAGGCAGATTTCTTTTTTTTTTTCTTCTTTTTTTTTTTTTTTTTGCGGTACGCGGGCCTCTCACTGTAGTGGTCTCTCCCGTTGCGGAGCAACAGGCTCCGGACGCGCAGGCTCAGCGGCCATGGCTCACGGGCCCAGCCGCTCCGCGGCATGTGGGTTCCTCCCGGACCGGGGCACGAACCCGTGTCCCCTGCACCGGCAGGCGGACTCTCAACCACTGCACCACCAGGGAAGCCCTGGCAGGCAGATTTCTAACCACTGCACCACCAGGGAAGTTCCTGTGAGTTATTTTTTTTAATTTCCCTAAGAATTTGAGAATAAATAAACCCACAAGAAAAGATTTTGTTCCCTCAGTGGATTAATTAAGTCAGGTAATGTATGTAAACTAGTGGATACAAGGTCTATGCTACATTCTAGTCTCCTGCTTGCCCTTTTTTTTTTCTTCGGTTTTTAATACGAATTCTGGCGCCAAAAGCTGCCTGCGGCGCCCACGGCCGCAGCACGCACGCTCGGAATCCCTCCGCTGTGCGTCCTTCCCGCGCTCCACCCCTGACAGGCTCAGATCTCTCCTCCTGCGGATAGAGCGAAGGGCTTTGGGCGGAATTTCAGGGGAGCCCACGCCGGGAGCGTCGAGGACCCGAGTGGACGGACAGTGAGCCCTTCCCTTTTAAAAATGTCTCACTCAGCAGAGTACTGTGACACCAAGATGAATTTAATGAAATTTCGTGATGTACTGCCAAAAAAGGGTACTTTCGGGCTTCCCTGGTGGCGCAATGGTTGAGAGTCCGCCTGCCAATGCAGGGGACGCGGGTTCGTGCCCCGGTCCGGGAGGATCCCACATGCCGCGGAGCGGCTGGGCCCGTGAGCCATGGCCGCTGAGCCTGCGCGTCCGGAGTCTGTGCTCCGCAACGGGAGAGGCCCCAACAGTGAGAGGCCCGCGTACAGCAAAAAAAGAAAAAAAAAAGGGGTACTTTCTTTTGTCGAAGAAACACCATGCCAGAAGAGTGTGGAGAAGGCATGAACATTTCAAACAAGCGGAAGCTAAGCTGGCCTACGGCAGGGAGGATGTCCTTAATCTACTCGGGTAAGAAAGTCCTTTTCTGTTTCATATTCCTTTCTACTTAGTGCCGGAACTAGACTTATTAAGTTATATAAGCTTTCAGATAACTCTTTGGGAAGTAAAATTTTAAGTATTTTAACAAAGTTCATCTGCTACGATCAACTCTTATTTTTTGTTATTTAATTAGAAGGTACTTCTGATACATCTAATCCAAAGCTCTCATTAAAGTCAAGCAGTAAAAGCTTTAATGCCAATCATGCAGAAACTACATGGATATGACAAATTCTTTTTTATTATCATGTAAACATATTAAAAGCACAATTTCATGGCCAAGAAATTTAAATAAGATGAACCAATTTATACGTATGTAAACAAATATCATAGGAACTACACTAAAAATTAAACATCACCAAAATCATTCCTGTAGTAAAGTTGTCCCTTGTGCATCGAACTAAAGGTTATATGTTATTATTTCTACCAAATGTTTATTAATGTTCATAGATCTAAATTAGCTAATTCCTGTGATTTAAAACTCTTAAACTTCAGGATATTTTCTTCTTTTAAAATTTAATATACAGTGATAAAAAATAAAATATATGTGAAGAAAAAAGTAGTTATAATATTAAAATTTTAATGAATTTTCTTGGCTCTCATGTAAAAAATATCATGGACTGAAATATTTTATATCAAAATAGTAACACTTTCCCCCATCATTAATTTCATCAGTTATATCTGTGGCCTAGTAATCCAATCTTGAGTCACTTTTCTAATTTATGTATGTCATTTAAGGAGTTTAAAATTTGCCTAGTGGCTATTTCAATACCTGTCACTTCATGAATTGTGAGGTGATATATTTACATGAAAAGAAAGTTGATGAGTCAATGGTATGAGTCATTATATTAAAGCCATAATTATAAACCATTAACTTACGTTCTTTTGAAAAACTTTCCGAATCCCTAATATAGTTCAGATTTAAAAGATTTTCTGTAGATGGAACTCTTCTGTTCCCAAAGTTGCCTTCTACAGGCTTGATGATTTTAAATTTCTTCTCTGTATAATACCATACTATATTTTAAAATAGAAAAACAGATGAAATCTATTATTATTAACGATTTAAATTGGCTTAGTTTGGAGGCTATTCCGTAGAATTCAATTACATGATTTGAGAAGTTATTTTAACTCTTTGTTTTCAGAGCCATATTAAAATACAAGATTACCTCCCCCCTCCAATGGAGTAAATTTTTGGTAAATAGATATCAGGACCAAATTCTGGTTCCTTTCCTAAGGAAGGCACATGTTGCCTTTTAGTTTGAGATTTAGGATAATTGTAAACAGAGAATAACATCAAACATTAAACTTCGACTTGAAATTATCCACATCAGTGCCAACTCTTATATACAAAACACTCCAAAGCCTATATTCTGTTTTTAAGAAATTTGACTCATTGTATTCTAGCAATATGGGAATGCCGCACAATATCCAAGATCAGGGAGTAGTTTAGGTGATGATAACATTACTTTCTCAAAATCATTACCTGATACGATCATCTATTTTCTATATCACATTCAAACAATTAAAAAATATGAAATAAAAATCAAACCTAACAATATATTACAGTAGTTCTCATAGAAATACAAGTGACTATGGAATTAGCACTGTGGCATTCATGTTGCTATTTATTTTCTCAAAATATTGACCTCTGCAGCCAGACTCCTAATTCAACAGAGAAACAGAAGTTTCAGGTAGCTTTGCTTCCCCAGGATATAGCTCCTGGCTGCCATTTGGTTTCACAGTACTCTTCATGCTGGAAGGAAGGCTTTCATGATGATGTTCTGTTATCCTATAGATTGGTTTCTTGATCTCTCACAAAATTAGCATCAAAGGTTGGTGAAAAATTGCTGGTGACAGCTTGTCAAGAAGTGTTGTGGATTGCTTTATTGAACTCTGTCGTTCACCTTTTATTTATTTGCAAGTCATAAGGATTGATTTTGAGGTATATGCCATTTAACTTTATTTGCTCCATAGTAGAGCCTACCCCTTATGTAAAAAACATATTATTAATTTTAAAGCAGATTGTATAAGAAAGCAGAGATAGAATTAAGCAAATTAGTAGGTATTAATAGAAAAAACAAAAACCCAGCACCACCAAGATGTCATACCCTGCAGTTCTGGATTATTACAAATGCTAAAGTCTTGTTTATCAGTCAGGTTCCCAGAAGGAGTGGATTGCATTGTCAAGTTGGGAATTTGAAGAGAGTTTAGTAAAGCTATTTACAAAGATGTGGTAAGTTATAGCAAAATTTAAGGGGATTATGTTGTAATATGGGACACGGTTATTACCCTTAAACGTGAAAAGAAAGGGAAAGATGAAGTTATGGGAATCAGGAGAGATGGCATCTTGACAAGATCTGTGGTCATCATCAATTGAAGCACAAAGTAGGGCAGGGAAGGAGCTGTGGGGATGGGTTCCACAATCTTCTTCCTCTCTCTAACCTCCTGCAGTGTTCTTGGCTGGATCTAACTGGTAGCCAGATAACTAGGAAGTTTGTTAAACAATCAGGGTTTGGAAGGTTAGGAAAGCAGAGAGGCACAGGAAAACACAATCTGTACACAGTAATTTATGATGGACTGGTAAAAATTGTTTGTTTTTTTAAACCAACTATTGTAGCCTCCAATGCAAATATAATATGTCTTGATTTACAAGACAGCTCAGAATATATTATTATATTAATCCCTTAACCTTACTGTAGAATAGAAATCAGGTAATGCTGATCTCATTTTGCACGTGATTAAACAGCCTAGTAGAAGACTTGGAGCTCGGAAGTATTAGAACTTGGATTCGAACTCACCTTCTACTTTTAAGCCTAGTATTATTTCCATTAATTTCCAATTACTAAAAATATTTGAGAGTATATATTTTCTTCCCATTAAAAAGTAAATGATTATTTTTTTGACAGCCTCAAGCATCTGCCCTCAATCAACTGAGTATTTGGTACATGAAGTCAAGTAACTGTTTTGGTTAAACTATTGGAACATAATTGACTATTAATCAATTAAGCTAATGGCTTATAGACTCTGTTTTAATAGTGTTAAACTAAAAGACAAATGCAGTCTTGAATCCAAAAGAGCCTCCTTCATCTTCTTGTATAAAACTAGAGAATTTATTTCTGAAATATAGTCATTATATTATAATTATTGTTACATTTTGGGGGAAATTATTTTATTGTATATTTGTTCAGGCTTTGTCTTAATAATACCAAAGTGATCTAGTGTGAAGTAAGGCAGAATCCTTCCCTGGGTTACATTAAAAATTTAACGGCAGAGAGATGGTTTACCATTTTGGGCTGTCCTTGGTTGAAGCTACATTTTATACTCTTCATCACATGTGTTCTGACTATGCAGTCTCATAGTATAATGACTCATTGTGACATGGTGGACAGATAACTTGGTTATAGGTAAGAGCTGGATCCAGTCTCATCTCTGGTACTAGCAAGTTATGACTGTTAGCTTCTCAATCTATGAAGCATACTTTCTGAAAAATGTGGAGTCGTGTTTTATTGTTTAAAAATTATCTTCTACCTCAACTGTTCTTTCATTTTAGAATTGTTTCCTTCAGTACAAAGTATTGAATTCATGTAAACATGGCAAGTGCTTCTTGTGTGTTGTTTAAAAAAAGAGCAAAACAAACATTAGTTCTAATCCCTGCAATGAGAATTTGGGTCCAATAGTAATTACTTCCTTTGTTTTATGTTAATTAAAATGTACACTTTCATTGGTAGCAGTAGGATAAAGAGCTGCTAATTTAGTTTCTTTCCATTTTCTTCATTAACTTTAACATATTTACATGAAGAAAAACTATATAGCGGCAAAATAAAGGCCTAATATTTCAATTTGCTGTAAGTGTGTGCAACTCTCTATATATCTTGGTAATTTAGAATAAATATATTAGGTTTCAGTTAATCAAAAAGCAAAGAATGTTGAAAGGTTAATTCAAATACTAACTTTTATTGTGTTCGTTTTGGTAAGGCATGGAAACAGCATTAACAATTTAAAAAATATATTTCTTATGAAGCTATTTAAGCACTTTTAAAAAAATTTATTCATTTTATTTATTTTTGGCCACGTTGGGTCTTTGTTGCTGTGCGCAGGCTTTCTCTAGTTGTGGCGAGCGGGGGCTACTCTTCGTGGCGGTGCGCGGGCTTCTCATTGTGGTGGCTTATCTTGTCGCTCTAGGCATACGGGCTTCAGTAGTTGTGGCACTTGGGCTCAGTAGTTGTGGCACATGGGCTTAGTTGCTCCGCGGCATGTGGGATCTTCCCGGACCAGGGCTGGGACCCGTGTCCGCAGCATTGGCAGGCGGATTCTTAACCACTGTGCCACCACGGAAGCCCTATTTAAGCACTTTTAAATTGAGTTGCTCTAATAGAGCACTGACCAAGAAATCATCCTCTCAAGTTTAGAGTCTAAATACTTCTTCTTAGTATCTAATACATCTCTCAGTGTTAAAACATTTTGTAAAAATATTTACTGATTTTGTCAATACGTAAAATTGCATATAAATATCAAAAGTATTGAATTTAGTTTGTAGGATAATTTTTAATTATTTCTAGCTGGGTCACTCTTTAGAGAGTTGTTATCCATGTAGATATAGAGTTTGGGAAGCATTTCAAATCAAAAAGGAAAGTGAGTGGAGTTTTATTTTTCCTTCAGCCTATGGGACATCCTCTCTCTGGAGGAATGGAGCTGTCCTAGCTGTCTACACTCATCATTTCTCATTTGGTTGGTTTTCTGTAAAGAAAAACCTCATCCTAAGTCTCAAATTATGTTTTCAAAGCCATGTGTAAGAAACTCTTCCCAGGTATCCCAGATGCATGACTGAAGGTTCTGATGTCTCTTCTCCATCTGCATTTGACTGCTCTTTTCAGGATCCCTCTAACACATGCTTCTTCAACTCGGGCTTTCTTTCATGGCATTCCTTCTGGTCAGAGCACATTCCTCCCCTCTATTCACTCTTAAAACAGTTTAATACGATTTTCCTTCCAAAGTTTTCCCGCAATATCCCGGTCCCGTCTGTACCTTCCATTTTCTAGTCCACCCTGCAACCCAGGAGATGGCTATTAAATAATTGTTGTATTTGTGAACTATTACATAATTGTTGTATTTGTGTTGGGGTCATCCTTAAACTTAAGTTCCAGGAGGGCATGGATTTTGTCAAGTTTGCCATCATTCAGATTGATGCTTGATACTGATTGACTTTTTTAAATGAATAAGTGTTTGTCTCCTTTCCTTGAGGCTGTGCTCCATTCTCTGCAGAAATATTTTCTTTTACATTCTAGAGAGTTGTTAGGCTTGGAGGCTTTAGACAAATATGAGGTGGTTAAACTCTCTGAATTGACCAGAGATAAATTTTCCTGAGGGTATTTAAGATTATGAAATACATGAACTAGTTGTAAACCTGTATCATGCTCCTAGTTAAAAAAAAAGAGAGAGAGAGAGAGAAAAAAATCCACAGTGATTATGGGTCCAGAAACACCACAAATTACATTGCAGTTCTGAGGAGACAGTTGTCTTATTCCTAATTACCTTTTTGAAATTCACCAAAGTGAAAATGCATGCTTAATAGAACCACATAGTACTTTGAGTTTACAGATGGAATTCTTGTGACAGCATATACTCTTTTTTTCTCATAGATTTCGCACCCTTGCAAAAAACCTAGGGACAAGTGCTAAGTCATTTGATTTATGTAACTCTGAATTTCTTTGCTTTAGGATTATAAATCAGACTCTTATTGTCACTTTAATGCAGAAAGCATTCTTTTGTGTTCATAATATAGATCAAGATGTGATTTAAGTTGAATTTTGTCAAGGTAACTCCTTTTTAAACCATGAGAAGAGACTTGGCTGTAGCCCAAAACTAATGGGAATCATATTTTATAATAAAAAGCAATATGTTAGTAATAGAGGCTTTGCTGCTTCTTGCAGTCTCCACAAGCACAAATTCTTGTCAGTTTTCACAGCTAATGCATTTTTTTGTCAAGTCATAAGCACTTTTCAAAAGCCTCTACTTAATATTGTGGAAGACAGAAATTCTAATTTTCCAAAGGAAGCAGTGAAAGTAGAGATCTTAGCCTGGAGGAATAAGATGTATGATGCCTGACTATCAAAGGAATCCCATTTTGAAAAGAGACCATCAGAGGGTAGAGTAGTGTGAATATAAAATTGAACAAACTTTCAAATTGAACATAAATGGGTGTCATATTGCCAGTACTTTTCCTTTTCCCCACATTTTATAAAGGGATTCTTCAGCTGATCAAATGGAAAAAGATGACAAGAAGTAAGTTATATTGTTTACATCTACTATTTAATGACTCCTGGGAGAAATGAAAGCTAATTTCACTTGTGTTTGCATGTACTGCAGACACTTGTCACACATTGCTTATAGCTCTTGTAAGGCCACTTGTCTGTAATGTAGAGCTAGATACGACTGATGTGAAACTATAGCAAAAGTTTCAGGAAAGCTAGTTAAACTTTTAAGTTTTAACTTCTGTGACTGCCCGTGTGAGGAAGCCTAAGATATATTGAGTAAAATAAAGACCAGTGTGAGCAATTAAGTCAAATGGGGGAAATTCACTTTAAAAATACTGATTACGTTAAGAAGTCATCTTCCTAGAAAAGCAAGTCAGTTTTATTTATTAAATCTACAAATTTAATGAAAAGGAAAGACTAATTCCATTTACAACTTTAAATTAAGGAAACTTACTTTGTTCTTCAGTTTTTACATAGTATGTGAGATATCCAAAGCCCTTATTTGCCTATGAACTTCCCGGGTTTTCAAAGAGTTTCGGCATTTCAAGGGCATTCAAGTAGCTTCTTTTTAATATTTAGTTTTGAATTATGCAGATCCACTATGTTCACATTGTTATTCCTGTCTTCGTGTGTTCCTCCTTGGTGGGGTGTCACAGATGGAGGTGAATGGTATTCTTTGATGTCAGTGTGGCTTTCTTCAAGAAGTATCACCAGTGGATTAGTAGATGTTATCTTTTTCCTTTGTTCTTAGGTGCTCTACAATAAATTTATTCTGTCACAGGTGTCTTTCTTTTTTATTTTCTCCTTGAACTGTGTGATGATAATGTTCTTTATTTATGCAACCAAATTCCAAATAGCAATTAAGCTGCTTTGGACATTGTACTAAAATCTGTCACTTACCTAGTCTCATTTTGCTCTTCACAAACTGGTGTGTAAGGTGAACAAAGTGTTTTTAATCTGTTTTCCATGTGAAAACTCCGTGGTTCAAAAAATTTAAGTAAATGGTAAAACCAGGATATTAATATAGGTCTCGTAACTCTAGTGGGCTTTTCCCCCCTCACAAAGTTAGCTCAAATTATTTTAAAGACAAAGTCACCAACTTTTCTTAGGATTATGAACTTAGTAACTGAAGCATCTCTAAGTATTAATAAGAGTAATAAAGATGAGTCTTAAAGAGAAAGTTAATTCCTACAAAATGTACACATGTGCCTTGTTATTTCTTATTATAAGAACCATTGTTCCCAACAAAACATTTCAATAGAACCTGAAACTTTACCTTAACTTTTCACTTAATTTTTGTTGAGCACAACTAGAGATTATATGCAGAAAAAAAATGTTTTAGACAAAGAATCTTTTACTTACCTAATAAGAGACACTTAGTTTCATTCACTAACAATCTGTTACTAGGACACATAATATCTCTTTCATAGTCCTAGACTATTATATTCATTGTCTGATTTAGGTCATTTCTATTGGAGTTAATTGCTTATATTACCTAGTAACTTAAAATTATTTAATTGCTATATTCTGTAATTTTTCAGACTGTTTTAAATTGACAGTTTTTGTTCTTGAAATCAGCACCTGTTATTAAAAATCATTAATTTTTTAGAAAAGAAGGTTGCTCTTTTTGATCCTAACTATATGGTAAAAATGGAGAATTGTGTGAATCACTCCATTTAGATCATTCAGTAAAGTGAGAGAATGTCATCCATCTCAATTCTGTGTCTTGATTTAAACTGTCTTAACATGTATTTGTTGTCTGTTAATATTCTCCCTAAGTAATCTCATCCACTCCAAAGGATTCAACTGTCAGAGAGAGGCCGAGGACTGTGGAATTCCCATCTTCAATCTAGAAACTGTTCTGGGCTACAAGTTATATAGCCACTGCCCCACTAGATCTTCTCTACTTAGATGTCTTAAACTAATAGACTCATGACCCCTCTCTGCACTCTTGAACTAGCCGCTCCCTCAGTGTTTTCAGTCGCATTCAAAGATAACACAACTTATCCAGTTTCTGAAGACAGTGATTTTGGAATTATTCTTGACTCCTCTCTTTTCCTCACTCCTCCTTGAGGTTATCAGCAAGTTGTATTGATCTACACCCTTTTCCATCTGTCACCCTCTGTTTACTACGACTGCTATCGCTATAGACCAGAGAACCACTGCCCTTTATTGCTGAAACTAGAGCTAGAGCCTCTTGGCCATCCTTCGTAATTCCTGTCGCCATTTACAAAAAGTTTCACGCTTCATATAGATAACAGGTATTATTAAAGTATTGTCTCTGCCCACCTCTTGAAGTTCATCTCTCATTCATCTCTACTTCCACATCTGTGTATGCTTCAGATCAGTCAGACTTACTTCAGTTGCTTCTACACATACTTCCTCTTTTCACATCCAGGCATTGCAACAGGAAATTGCTTCTTCCAGAAGCTCCGCTTCTTCACCACTACATCTTCACATACGTAAGTTTACGTCATCATTTTTGTATTAATTAGGATGTCACTTCCTTTGCTAATCTACCCGGAGCAGATTAGGTGTCTCAGTAAATGATCACTCCACACCTCCTTTTATGACACTCATCAAAATAATAATTATGTGTCTATTGCCTATCTCTCCCCCTAGAATTTAAATTTCATTAGGGCATAGATTTTATTTCCTCTGCTGAATTCCTTGTATCTATCATAGGACACTGACTGACAGAGAAGGAGTGCAGTGAGGGTATGTGTATTTATTGAGTAAATGAATATCATTTTGATTCTTGATTATTTGCCCACAATACCATCCATTTCTGGAACCATCATGCCATCTACTTTGTGGAGAAATATATATTTACACATTTATATCCAAGTCCTAGTTTGCAATATAGAATCCAGTCAAAGCCAAAAACCTTCCTTTACCTTGGGGTCCATTAGTAGCCGCCTTTTGACCCTGCCATTTAGCAGTGATGAATTTGACGTTCAAGAATTGGGACTCTTCTAGAAAGCACATTTAGTGAACTTAGTCTTTAAAAATGATTGGCCAAATATTATTAAAATTTATGAAATTAAATTGGACAGAAATGTAAGTCTAAAGCCTAAAGATTTCAGAAACCAAATCATACATTTTAAACCTCATAAATTGAATTCACACCCAAATAGCCCACACTGATTCCATTTATTTTTTTTATGACAGCAGGTATATAAGTAAGACTCTTACATCCAGAACAAGTCAGAAATCATTACATTTGAAAGTTTTCACTGCATTCCTTTGGGAGTTTGGTCTTGTGTGAATTAAATAAAAATGTACATTTTCATATTATGGAACTATGATTTGTCATTTTCTGTGATTTTGTCCGATATACCCTGAATTCTAATCTTCATTCTGTCACAAAGCTACATTCCACTGCTAATTATAAATCATGTTAATATCTTTGGTTGCCACATAATGTACAGAAAGGAGAGTGCCATTAACCATTTCCTTTCAAAAATGAGTGTCACTTTGTCTACTGCTACCATCATAACTGTGGAGCACATGCAATGGACTTTAACTCATAACTACTTGCCTTTGACAATGCACATTCTTTAGCAAATTAAGTTTTATACAATGCTAATTTTAAAAAGCGATGGTGACTGTCCCTCTCAATTTCAAAGTATGATAGATTTCCTTAGATGATGAACATTTTTAAATTATTAAATTTTCCAATTAGAAATGCATCAGTATGGCAAAGCTTACTAACTTTCCACAGTATCCGTTCTCACACTACCCTCCTTTCACACTTGTTTAAGTAGGGTCCACGGAAGTCCATTTCTCAGCTTTCTTGTATGTTTCCACATGGCTAAGTTCTCAGTAATGTAAAATAAGCAGCACTCGTATAGACAGGTCCCATGCCAGTTTCTTAAGACAGCAGTGCTTCCCCTCTATTCCTTCTCCTTCTCTTTTCTTGGAGTTGATAGAGTAAGCCAGTTTCTGACTTGTAGATGGGACAGTCGGGTTGCAAAGTATGGAGAAGATGACCCACCTAAACTGGGACTGAAACATACAGAGGAATGCAATTTGAAGAGAAACGTATATCTTATATCTTTTTTCATAATCATTTTTTGATTTCCTAAATAATAAAATTAAAATATAAATGCATATGGATATAGGGAGGGCGTGGGGGAAGGAAGGATTGTGAGTTTGGGATTAGCAGATGCAAACTAGTATATATAGGATGGATAAATAACAAGGTCCTACTGTAGAGCCCGGGGAACTATATTCAATATGCTGTGATAAACCATAATGGAAAAGAATATGAAAAAGAGTATGTATAGCTATAACTGAGTCACTCGCTGTGTAGCAGAAATTAAAACAACATTGTAAATCAACTATACTTCAATAAAATTTAAAAAATTAAAAATGCACATGGATATATACATATGCATACCTGTGTATATATGCATATATACATTTTAAAATCTGCTGACACATAGCTTAGATAATGTGTTTTGTGCTAAATTAAGGGTAGAAGAAATCCTTGTAATTGTAAAAAAGTGATAATGGTTAGGCAAGGGATTATCAAGGAAAGTAGACTTGATTCTTTTTCAAACTAATTAGTTTTTATTTCCTTTTTTAATGGAAAATGCTTGAATATGGACTCCTCTGTTGTAGGAAAAATAAATAGATTGAAAATTAATAACTCTAGAAGTTTGTTGACTGCGTTCTTTTTGCGTAGTGCTGTGCAGCCCTCAAATAGAAGGATAATGTCTTTCTAGGCTTGATGAAGTTATCGTTAATCTCCTTCTAGATTCTGAATAGAATTTTATTTAAAGGCATGAAGGGGATATACATGCTTAAGAATGGCCTGATAACATTAACCTGAATTTTAGCTCTAACTCTAGGTCTCCAAATAGCATAAATAAGTAACACTAGGTAATATAATGACTTATTTAAAGTTTCTTTTTCTTTATGTTTTTGAAATTTTTCTGTGGTTGATTCATGTTAACATCTGCGTAGAACTAACATCAATGGCGTTCATAGTAATAATTATTTACGTGAACTCTCTTTATCCCAAAACGCTGTGTAGTGTCTTGGGCTCCTTCCTTTTAACCCTATTGGTTATTAATAGGTAACTTCAAACATCTGTGGGTGAGCCACTCATTAGTCATTCCCAGAGAATCACAAAATCATACATAAGAATAGATGTTATGTTTAGGGTCTTGCTAACTTGTGACTCTTCTTAAGATGCCTTGTGTTTACAACTTTAAAAGGGAAAATATAAATTCTGATTTCATAGAGGCCAATGTAAGCACCGTGGTCTAAATTTGGCTTTCCAAATTAGTATTATTACCAGAAAGCCTGAATGCCCACAGGATGGGCTGGTGACAACTTGACAGTGTTCAGACATTTCCCAAATTAGTTGGTGTGTTTGAAAACTTGGCCAAGGGAGATTGACACAAGCTTCTCAGGGAACAGGGAGAAGAACAGAAGGCAGATCAAATCTGGGCCTGCCAATCTTTGACAGGCTTGCTTTAACTTTCTCTCTCTGAAGTTCTTTGTCTTATATTGTCTCTTCCCTGAAGCTGTGACACAAAGGTTATGACAAGCATGTGAAAATAGCTAGTGACTTATTAATGTCGGCTATGACTTGAGCATCATAGAACAGCACAGCGTGGCTCCAGTGATTGTCTTTCTTTCTTTCCATATATTGCAGCCAATCTCTTGAGCTGTCCAGAGGTGTCTTATTCCTTCAGTGAAATCAGATCAGTGCATTAATATGCTCCTCTACTTCAAAGCCCATAGTTGTCGCATTAATATTTTGCTTAAACCAACTTTCCCTGAAATATAAGAATACAAATTACTCAGCTCTTGAAATTCTTTGGCAGGCTCTTTTCCAACATCCAATTTACAAATATATTGAAGTAATGGACACTTTTAACAAACAGGAGTTTTCATTTATTTATATTCATCCAAATAGAATTGAAAAGAATATTGAAACAGGTTTTTTATGAAGTGGATCTAATAGTTAACAACCTCTTTACAATACTAAATTTTGAATCTTTAAAAAGAATCTCTATACGTTCAGTTTGGGGGCATGATTGCCTTTATTCTTCTACCCTTAGTTGTTTTAATAAGACTGTCATTTTTATTGGCTTAAATTTGAGTACAGATATGCAAAGGCCGTCCTTGTAGAGCTATAGCTTATTTTGTTTTTCCTTCCTCCAGAAATTGAGAACAAGGTATTGTCAATAACAATAATAACACAAACTTTTGGGAGCAAATCTGCCACTGCACACAATGATAGTTGTGAATTTAAAAGATAAATGAGGGGAATTTGGGGGAACAACTTAACATTCCTAGAGCAAAACAATTCTTATTTATCTTTGAAGGAAGGATGACAGCTAATAAAATGACATCTTTACCGTCTTTATTTTTATGTTTTTGGCTCTAATTCTTTCAAAAGCTGTATCATCCACCTGATAAAAGTATATGTACATTTCGATTCTCGCTATTCTTTCTGAAATAAAGTTTCTGTCCAATATTACTGTTTTTTTTTAACATCTGTATTCCTGTTATGCATTTTGGTTGAACTAATTGTGAAATAGATTAAGAGAGCATATCATTTATCCAAGTCTTATGTTTCACTCAAGTTATAATAAAACAAACTGTGTAATGTTTCAATATATAGTTATTAATAAAAGTAGTAATATTTAAATTTATTGCTCTTTTACCATGCAGAAGGCATTATCCTAAGTTTTTTTTTATAGTTATATATTTTTAATTAATTTATTTATTTTTGGCTGCATTGGGTCTTCATTGCTGCGCATGGGCTTTCTCTAGTTGCGGCGAGTGGGGGCCGCTCTTCATTGCGGTCTGCGGGCTTCTCATTTTGGTGGCTTCTCTTGTTGCGGAGCACAGGCTCTAGGCGCGCGGGCTTCAGTAGTTGTGGCACGTGGGCTCAGTAGTTGTGGCTTACAGGCTCTAGAGCTCAGGCTCAGTAGTTGTGGTGCATGGGCTTAGTTGCTCTGTGGCATGTGGGATCTTCCCGGACCAGGGCTCGAACCCATGTCCCCTGCATTGGTAGGTAGACGCTTAAACACTGCACCACCAGGGGAGTCCTCTAAGTACTTTTTATATACTATTTCTTTTTCGCCTCACAGCAAACCCTAACAGAGGTTTTATTATTTTTCTAATTTTGCAGATGAAGAAACTGTTTGCTTCAGAGATTTAATAACTTGTTTAGTATATAATGTAACTAGTTAATGGGAGGTTAACAGTCCAACCCAGAATTTATAATCATGTAATGCCTGCTGGGCCCCCATGTGACTCATAAACATTGAAGACTTTCACTCTCCCTTAAAGTCTGCCACATCCTAAAAGTCTGATAGCTATTTATTCCAAGCCAAGAAAATAAAATGGATTGACTTCCGTGGTCAGTATGCATTAACACTGACTTCTTATCTCTGTAGTTTTATATGATGACTGGAAATAGCTGTGTCTTCTAAAGAAATGGTGTATCCTAAGCATATTAAGTTCACACAGCCAAAAATCTTGTCGAAATGCTGATGAGGGAATCAAACAGTACTTCCACATACTTGGTATCCTGTGAACTTCCTAGTAATCATGCAAAGAAGGAGGACACACACACACACACACACACAGAGTTTGTATAATATAAGGAAACCAGGGCTCTGGGAGATCAGGTCGCTCAGTTCCAAAGTCCAAGTCTCTTGGCTCCCTGTTTCCCATACACATACATTTCCATTTGAAACATTAAACAACAACCACGACTTGGTGCTAGTTGTATCTAAGAAATAATCTTGCTGAAATGTTTAATTTACAGGTGGACTAGCTGATATCCATAAAATTTAGTGTGACTTGCTCAAAGTATGGATTTATTTATCTTACTGTGCCACCAACTGTCTTTATGATCTTTTGCAAATCACTTCAGTTCTCCACGTTTGGGGTTTAGAATGTCAAATAGGGGTTGGTTATGAGCTTTCTGCTCTCTTGCAAGGTCCCTGCGCGTAATGCAGTATGTTTCCAGGCCCTCAGTGGCAGAGCCAAAGCAAGAACACAGCTCGTGGCTCGATTCCTGCTGTCCTCATCGCTCATATTCTTCACTTGAACTTGTATCACTGAGATAGGCTGGCTCATCCCAATTCTAGGTGAACACAGAGATGATGTGCAGATATCTCCATGTACATAGATTCCTGGGAGGAGAAAGGGCAGTGCTGTGAAAACCAATGGGATTCTAAGTCGAAGGCTTTAACCCTTTAATGATGGAGAACCTCAGATTAATATCTTATCCACAAACTGAAATGTTAGCACATTATTTAGTGTGGTCCTTAATGGTAATATTTAATTTAAAACAATTGCAGAAGAGTAATCAGCATTTAACTTGCTAAAATACGTGCTTTGCTATGAATATGAATTGAGTCCCTTTGTTCTCTGTATAAAACTACTCCACAAAATGAACATTCACCTTCCATTTGGCAATTTGTTGTGGTTTATTTGAGGCACACCCACATATGGAAGCTCGTTCTCTCCTACTTTCTTTAAATCACTGTCATATGCTAATATTCTGCTGGCTACCCATCAAAAAACATGTGTGATGCACAGAGTTTCTTTAGTCAACTAAGGTTCTGGAGACTAACAAATCTGGATTTAGTGACCTTGAACAAGCCTCCGTTTACCTAATTACAGAGCTGTTGTGAGGTTTAAATGAACAACACACACACACACACACACACACACACACACACACTTAACCCTGTTCATGGAACATAGTAAATACTCAGTAAATGTTAACTGTAGTGTTTCTTATGAAAAATCTTGCATAAAGACTAGGTTATCTCTGTGGATGTTTTCATAATTGAGACAAATATTAAACATTGTTATAATTTGTGATATTTTGCAGTTAACACAAATCAAACTATCTTTCAAATGAAATATGAATCCAAAAATTCTCTTTGGGAAATTAAACACATTAAATAGGAGGGTGTAACCATTAGATAGCAAGCATATCAGAAACCAGAGTGGCAGAGTTTTGGTTACTGTCTAATTGTTTCACAGATCATTCATATTTTTCAGTAGGAAGTTAGCATTAAAATATATACAGTAAAATTCCCCTGCACCTCTGATTTCCAACTATTTCAACATCAAGACCTGCCTTCCTTAGTGGACCTGACCCTCAGTATCTTTGTCAAAGCATTTGCTATGCAGTGACCATGCATTCATATCCTGGATAGATGTAAGATTTCCACTGATTTGGAAATATCAAAAAATCTTATTCAGGCACTCCTGTGATTTCTTACAACTATTTATTAGAAACCTTGTGCTGAAGTTTTATAACTTCTTGCATGTGTATATTGCTGTAGAGTGTATACAAATGTTTACATGAATTACCCATACAGTCCTGCAGACAACACACAGTAAAATTTTATACTCTTTTAAAATTTGATGTAACTAGCATTCATTAAGAGACATGAAGTGATCATGTCAGTTCTTGGTATTAAGTGCAAGAATGAAGCCTAATACTTTCTGGCTTTTTTCTCACATATTTTATCTATATCTTGCTGCCTCCTGAAAGGATCTAGAATGTAAATGGAATGCCCGGCAGCCGCTTAGAAGCTGAGAATGTTTCTGGTGGTTCTTTGCTGGTTCCTTATTGGAATTTTCAATGATCCCTATTCTATTGTCAGATAACATATACCATGAGAACTCTCAGTTCAGTTAGCCAGATGGTACAGCCAGGAGACAGAGGGAAGACCCAAGCAGATGAAGTGTGAAGCTAGAGGCAGGCATATGATTAGAATGCAAAGCCTTCATTCTCCATCCATGTTTCTGATGCTGGGTTACTCTCTCCAAATGTTTTACGTAGTTGCCAAAAAATCTGCATAGAAATAATATTCATTTGTGCTTGCAGCATTCATTAGTTACCCTGAATTTTCTCTGAATATCAAATACATGCCCAAGTGAGATGAGATATAAAAGCAGCAGGCAGTGCAATCCAATTACCCAAGGAATAATGCCAGTCCTTAGCCCAGCAACTGAATAGCTGAACCTCGAGGCCCCTGTACATCTATTTCTAATTGCTTATACTTGGGAGTTTGGTTTGGTCATCAGCTTTAAAGAACCTAAAGAATTGCTTGAAATAACACTTGATTTTTAAAACTTTTATATGCATTTGTGCATTGAACATAGACCTCATCCATCTTACTCTGAATGTCTCCATTGTAACAGTCCTTCCTTGACTTGTCCTGTACAGGGGTACATGACCTCATATTTAATCACTCACACATTCCTTCTTCGTATACTTTCATATCCTGTTTCTCCTAGCTATAATTCTAACCAATTTGACATTTATTCCTTAAGTGACAGCATGCCTCAACATATTTTTCATTGTTTACTGATTTGTTTATTCAGCTGAGCTACAGGGTGTCAGTGAACTGACTGTAGGATGACACACGTAACGCTGGCAGGCGAGGCATGGGAAAAATCGAGCGAATATGGGCAGGCATTCTAGGTTTTTCAGTTGAGATCTCTGTTTCCCAATCAATATTCTTTGCTTTAAAATTGCTCCTGGATTTATACACTGTGACAATATCCAGAGCCGTATATTTCCATCTCTGCTTATAATTGCAATTTTGATTTTTTATTTGGATTATAAACCTATCCCAGCTGGGTTTTCTTGTGTGGCTTCGTTCTCAATGGCAGAAATGAGATCAATTTAATATTATAACCATATTGCATCTTAAGAAGTATTTTTGCATTCTACCCTAGGGCAGGTGGCTTCATTTACGTTTTAAAAATAAGGAATTACAGGTTATTGATTATAAATTGCCATGCAGTGCAGGCTAATTTCTTTTGATTTTGCATACTGCAAGTCTCAGCCTTTCCTCAACAGGTCGTCTAAGTTTCCTAAGAAGATAGCCTTTTACAATTACTGTCTTTCAGCTTCGTTTCTGACAATACTCCTCTTCACTCATTAACTCTTTTCTGGGCTCTTTCTAACTGCCAAGCTCTGTGCTGGCTGCTGAGTAAATGCCGGTGTTCTAGATGCCCTTGCAGCCAGTAACAGTTTATAGTTCGCTGGTAATTAGTGCCATTTTCCAAACAGTCCGGTTCTTCTGGGAATGTGTCAGAATTTCACTCCCTGTCTCCCTTGTCTTTGTCTGGTACGTGAGACCAGTTCTGTCCAATAAGTTGTAAACATAAATGTCACCTCAGGTTGAGTTTCTGTCATGACACTAGGCAGTGTCTTTTTCTCCCGACTACCAAAACCAGCAATGATCTAAGTAGGTAGGGGCTGTTCCATTAGCCTGGTTCTTAGACTGAGGTCAGTGACAACGTAGAGAAGAGACCACAATTTATATATGATGGGGATTTGGTGTGAGAAGAGACGACATTTTGTTTTTCAAGTTACTGAGGCATGGAGTGTTGTTGGTTACAGCTGTATAACCTCAGTTATCCCGATGACATAGAAAGAAAACTTTGAAATTGAATTGCAAACTTTATTTCAAAGGTTCATTATGATGACTGGACACCTGTCTGTCTATAAAACATATATAACAATATATATAACAATTATATCTATCCTATTTTGTATACTTTGTTGCTTATCTTTACCACTTAACACTATTAATAAATTCTAAGGTAATATGTATTTAGTGAGATTATTGATTTAGGCAAGGAATATTTTTTGTTCCCAGTCTTCCAAAATTAGAACCATTTTTCAAATAATTCATAAAATAAACCCTTACAAATAAAACAAATATCATTGATTTTCTTAAGATATCCAAAATGTAAAATGTATTTTAAATCAGAAAAAAGACAGGCTATGGGAAAATACTTGGGATAAAATGACTAGCATGTAACGAAGTAGACTACGTAAGCTCACCTTCTGTTTCCATCAAGAAGGCAGAGAAAACTATTTTTCTTTTTTTAAACTTGTTACATTGAAATATAGTTGATTTACAATGCTGTGTTAATTTCTGCTATACAGCAAAGTGATTCAATTATACATATATATGCATTCTTTTTCATATTCTTTTCCAGTGTGGTTTATCACAGGATACTGAATCTAGTTCCCTGTGCTCTACAGTAGGACCTTGTTGTTTATCCACTCTATATATACTAGTTTGCATCTGCTAATCCCAAACTCCCAATCCTTCCCTCCCCCCTACCCCTCCCCGCTTGGCAGCCACCAGTCTGTCCTCTGTGTCTGTGAATCTGCAGAGAAAACTTCTTTTCTGTATCTTACTCTTACTCCATCTTTCCTGAAGACTTGGAGATAATAAAAATAGACTATTGTTGAAAACTCAAATAGTCTCTTTAATGGGTCAGACTTTGAGGTATTACAAGAAGACTAAAGCAGGGAGGTTGGACCGTTAATTAGAAGACAAGCGTGAATAGATTAATCTTTGAAATATTGGGTTGGCCAAAAAGTTCATTCGGGCTTTTCTGTAACAGGAAAAATCCGAACGAACTTTTTGGCCGACCCACTACATCTAAAATATTTATACTGGTGCTTGAGTTCTACTCAACTTCGGAGTCACAACAGACCTGGACTCTAATGTCTAGACCCATCTAAACATTTTAAAGTGGAGGCTTCTTTTCATTATTGAGAAAACTGCTAGTTGCATAAATGAGTATGTGTTCTTCTTGGAACTGTTGTCAAAAAAAGGTAATGCAAATGATCATGAATGAAGAGAGCTTGTGCCCATGTCTGTCCGGCCCCTGCTGGGTATTGTATATGCACTACTTCATCTAAGTCTCAAAGTTATCCTCCAAATTGATACTATTCCTACCCATTGTTTGACATTCCTCAGCTAATAAATAGAGGCACACAATTCCATGTTATTTCTGCCTATGAAAACTATCCTCTTTCTACTAGGAGGGCCCAAATAACAATGATTTGTTATCAAAATAACATATCTGTCATTTAACTACAGGGAACTGAACTTTGAATGCAAACTTCCATTTTTTTTTTTTTAAGATTTAGGAATATTAGAAATTTACTGAAGTTTGCTGTCTTCATGATACATATATTTTATAATTAAAGTATCTGATAAAGTCACTGAGCTAATATCAGCAGTAGTCTCCAGGAGGTGATTTTACATGACTGAGCAGACAAGTGGTAATATGTACTGTGCTCCCTGTCAGCCCAGCTATAAATGATTATGTGCTACTCCTAAACTCCATAAATTCAAAAAGGAAACTCATTGAGAGTTCTCTTTTCACAAAACACCCAGCCTTCCTTTGCATAAAAGCAGAGGACTCTAGGGAAACTTACACATTAATATCCATATCTGTAAGGGGAATAAAAGTGATTTGGCTAGCAGCATATAAAATTGGGGACATCTGAAAGATTCACAGTTCTGCTCTATCAACTGAAAAGCATCCAACTCATTTTCCTTCATGCTGTGAATGAGAGAAACTGTAGTAGAGGCTATTCCTGCAGCTGTCACTAAATAACTTCTCTCCTGTAACCAAGGGATAGGACAGGATGTCGTACCTCAAAATGAAATTAATATAAAATTAGATAAAAATATAAATAAAAGGACTCTTTTATCTACTGTGAATTTTGAAGTAGTTAAGTTTTATCCCCAGACGGCTTTTAAATCAACCTGGTAAATTCTAATTATTAGTACCAGAAATAGTATTTGGCTTAAGTTTTCAATACCCTGACTTAATCCCTGCTAGATTTTTCTGTACTCACGCTGTAGAGTTATGTATGCTGGAACAGTAAGTGACAAGTGAATGGGGCCTACCTGCTCTCCTTGACTTTTCTGGCCTGAGTAGCATTGGCATTAACTAAGTGAAACAAATTACAATGGTGAAACAGAAAATAACCACTTTTTTTTGTTGTTGTTGTTGTTCAACCTATTTTCTTAGTTTCTCTATTGTGGTAATAATATTTAAGGAAAAAAATTAAATATTTAAATAAAAAGAAATTTATTTAAATAATTAAATCAAGAGGTTTTTCATTTTGATGAAACAAAGCTCCCAGAAATGAGGTATTCTAGTCACTTTTCACAGTGTTTTTGTAATGTCACTAATTCCCCTTCACTGTAATGGGATTTTGTGTCATTGACATTCTCATGAGATTTTTATAATATAAATCCATAGACATCATGTTACAATGTCAAGTGAAATAAGCTAGCAACTCTATGGAGATACATGTCAATGATGCAGATATTTCTAACCTGTAGAAGTAGCAGTATGTCAAAATGATGGCAAATAATACCAGGGGATTTCTCGGGATACTATTTTCTGGAGCAAAAACAGTGCGAAAAAGAATGTCAATACAGTTCTATTGAGACAATGATCTGATTATCAAGGCTATAATAAAGAAAGATTGCTAGTGTTTGTTTTCATCCAAATTATTTTTTCTATATTTGGGGAAATTGATATTTTTTATATGCCTCATTGCAAAGAACTTAAGAGCTTCTTGTATCTTAAAAGGAAAATTTCTGGTCTCATAACACAGTCGAAACCAAGAGGAAGGGAGACTGTCCTGACTGTCCTGATTTTAATGTCAGGAAGGCTGCATTCTTTTACTCTGTGGCTTGTTTGAGTCTGATTATTACCTACTGAAGCAATCATTAATATTCTCTGCTTCCATGCTTAATTTTTAGGTGTGGTTCAACTTTGGCAAAATCTAAGCTTGACATGGTCAAAAGTGTTCATAAAACTTCCGAAATATGATTTTAAAAACTAAGGCATGACCTTAATTGGATAAGTGGAGGAAAGCAGGGGGGGTGGAGGGAAATCATCCATGATTTATTTAATTCTTTAAGTGTATTCAAGATAATGCCATAAGGAGAGTAATTTGACCTTACTGTGTAAAAGCAATTTATTATAAATAGATATTTTTGGCGCCATTCATTTAAGTTTCTGCGCATGGATAGAGTCCAAAGTAAAATATTGAAATTCATGATTCTGAATTATGTGAGCTATTCAATCATTACCGCTGAAGCACCAGACATACGGAGTAATTTCCGGCAACACTGTTGTTAGAGTGACAGTGATAGTGAAGTGGCCGAGAGAGCCCGTCCTGGACCACCACTTGAAGAAATAATCAGAATAATATCACAGCCCCTCAGGAGGAAGTGGAGCTTATATACACAAACACATGTACTCAAAGTATTTTCAAGCGTGTTTTATCTTCTTTTATCATAATATTCTTGTGATAGAGATAAGGGCAAGGATTGTTGTATTTTTGCATAGAGAAATGGACACAAGCCCTAGTCATTGTAGTTCTTTCTGATACTGTATCTAAGTAGGATCATGTAAAATTTGGATACTTAAATTTTTACTTATTTCAGGATAGTTTGAATGTGCACCTACAATGAAATTGTTTTTCTTGAATATTATTCTTCTTTCTTATTTCTACATTTCTGCACACATCAAATTGGGATTAATTCTAGTTTTTAAATGCCCCCATTTAGTTTCTCTTTTAAAAACTCAGTTGGAGCACTGACCCTGTCAACATCATGACTTACTGTAAAGCTACAGTAATCAAGACAGTGTGATATTGGCAAAAGATAGACAAATAGATCGATGGAACAGAATAGAGAGCCCAGAAATAGGCTCTCTATTGTTAAAGGAGCAAAGGCGATGCAACGGAGCAAAAATAGTCTTTACAACAAACAGTGCAGGAACGACTGGGCATTCACATGCAAAAAATGAATGTGGACATAGATCTTACACCCTTCACAAAAATCAACTCAAAATGAATCACAGGGCTTCCCTGGTGGCGCAGTGGTTGAGAATCTGCCTGCCAATGCAGGGAACACGGGTTCGGGCCCTGGTCTGGGAGGACCCCACATTCCGTGGGGCAACTAGGCCCGAGAGCCACAACTACTGAGCCTGCGCGTCTGGAGCTTGTGCTCCGCGGCAAGAGAGGCCACGACGGTGAGAGGCCCGTGCATCGCGATGAAGAGTGGCCCCTGCTTGCCACAACTAGAGAAAGTCCTCGCACAGAAACGAAGACCCAACACAGCCAAAAATAAATAAATAAATAATTTTTTTAAAAAAAAGAATCACAGACGTAAATGTCAAATGTAGAACTATAAACTCATGAAAGATAACATAGGAGAAAACATAGATGTCCTGTTGTATGGCAATGCCTTTTTAGATATAACTGCAAGGGCACAATCCAAGAAAAAAATTGTTAAGCTGGACTTCATTAAAATAAAACAACTTTTGCTCTGTAAATAACAATATCAAGAGAATGAGAAGAAAAGCCACAGACTGGGAGAAAATATTTGCAAAAGACACATCTAATAGAGGACTGTTATCCCCAATACATAAAGAGCTCTTAAAACTCAACAATGACAAACAACCTGATTAAGAAATGGGCAAAAGACCTTAAATGACACCTCATTAAAGATATACAAATAACAAATAAGCACATGAAAAAGTGTTTCACATCACATGTCATCAGGGAAGTGGAAATTAAAATAACAATGAGATAGCACTACACACCTATCAGAATGGCAGAAATCCAAAACACTGACAACACAAAATGCTGGCAAGGAAGTGGAGCAACAGGAACTCTCATTCTTTGCTGCTGAGAATAAAAAATAGTATAGCCACTTTGGAGGGCAGTTTGGTAGTTTCTTATAAAACTAAACATACTCTTACCATATAATCCAGCAATGATGATGATGTGTCAGTGTAGATTTATCTGTTGTAGCAAATGTACCACTCTGGTGGAGGATATTGATAATGGGAGGTTATGCATGATTGAAGGCAAGGGGCAAATGGAAAATCTCTGTACCTTCTGCTCAATCTTGCTCTGAACCTAAAACTGTTCTAAAAAATAAAGTCTATTATTAAAAAATTATATTTCAGGTAGTTGCCCTCCTGCTGTAAAC
Source organism: Delphinapterus leucas (assembly GCF_059928025.1). Taxonomy (NCBI): domain Eukaryota; kingdom Metazoa; phylum Chordata; class Mammalia; order Artiodactyla; family Monodontidae; genus Delphinapterus; species Delphinapterus leucas. The sequence goes on along the minus strand of NC_143133.1, from coordinate 12,309,816 downwards.
CAGTACAGATTTATTTTCATTCAGCATTTGTTATGCTCCAGGTAATTTTATTTCTTACAGTAATGTTCTTTAAAAAGAGCTTAGGGGGCTTCCCTGGTGGCACAGTGGTTGAGGGTCCGCCTGCCAATGCAGGGGACGCGGGTTTGTGCCCCCGTCCGGGAGGATCCCACATGCCGCGGAGCGGCTGGGCCCATGAGCCATGGCCGCTGGGCCTGCGCGTCCAGAGCCTGTGCTCTGCGATGGAAGAGGCCAGAGCAGTGGGAGGCCCGTGTAGGTCCAGTGGTTAAGACTCCATGCTTCCATTGCAGGGGGCATGGGTCCAATTCCCGGTCAGGGAACTAAGATCCCACATGCCACATGGCTTGGCCAAAATTAAAAAAAAAAAAAAAAAAAAAATGAGCTTATAAACCCTGTTTTATAGATATGAAATATAAGACTTGAAGATGATGAATAGATTGCCAAAGTCAGATGGGCATAATTGAGAATGTACATGGCGTGAGTCATGTGTGTGTTGGGATCCAAGCCTGTGCCCTTCAAGGAGACACCCTTGCTTCATCCATTCATCCAACCATCCATCCAGTAAACACCATTTTTAGTGAGGAAAATATTTACTCAACCTGCCATTATTAATTGTGCTTAGTTCAGAGAATGAACAAACAGTTCCTGGACTTCCTGTCTTCTTTTTACTGCTCAGCAAACTATGCCATATATTTTTGGCTGGGATTAAAAATAATAGGACTAGTCATGTCTTCCATAGAATTTTTATATTTAACAGTTAACCCATATACACACCTAAATACAAGTGGGTTGTTAGGGCTAGCATACAATGTCATTTCATATTCTGCCTCATATTTTTCCTCAAGTTTTTGTTGTCTTGAATAGGAGGGTTAGCCTGGACATGATACATTTGTAACTGGAAATGTTTTCTAATAAAAATATTAAAATATGTAAACTCTATTTCTTCCATACTTAATGTAGGATCAATTGTTTCCTTGTTTAGAATAAAAGTATAATTACCTTTGTTTCCATCATGTGCTATTACATGTCAAAGAGTTCTTTTATACTAAAGCAGTGAGTCATTTTAAGAAAAAAGATGGTTCATACACATAATTTTGCCCTGTGTTAATCTACTTTCTGTTCTCCATAAGTCCAAGTTAATAGGAGTGGTACTCAAAGTAGATGGATGACTTTAAGATTTGTGTAGAAATACTTCTGTGGAAATAGTAGATGCTGCAACTGCTGTCATTTTACAGGCTGATCCTTTACAGGATTTTATGAGAGCTTATCAGCATGTATAAAAAACGTATATGAGTGTAGAGTATATATAGGAATTCTATTTGCAAATAATTGACTAAAATTTTACAGTCATGTTTTCTTTACATAAAGTCAAAACAAAACTAAAGGCACTGCCTCATGACTCCATTAAAATTTTGACCTAGACTTTACCTGTTAGGAGGTAAAGGATTACTAAGGATTTTAAATGCCAAAAGTCTATCAAATAACTATATATATATATTTGATAAAACATATTGCTGATATTAATGGAGTATTTCTGATAGTTAATATTACTTTGTAGCTACTGCAAAGTGTTAGACCTGTCATTTTTTGAAATGACACATTTTTTATGAATCTGTGTTACATTTTTTTGAGGAAAATCAGTAACTATCTCTTCACCCATGTATAGCTCATTAATCCTAATGCTTATCTAAAATTAAAATTTTTATAACAGTTATTTTCAGAAAATCCTAAAATTCAATCTTCCCCCTTTGCTTTCGTTTCCTGCTATCTAAGCAGCCTCCTCGCCTTTCCAGAAAGCTTCCTGCTGCTGCTTCCAGAGCTCTTACTAGGCTGGAATTCAGACACCCTTTGTCCAACTTACCTGTTCCCTTTACAAAGGAAATGCATTTTGTTTTAGCCTGTTCCAGGAATGGGGCCCAGTGCAAAACCAAATATAGGCCCCTTATTCAGAAATTATTAGTAATTTCACCAAGGCAGCAGCGGAAAATTAAGCCAAGTGCAGGGCCCTTCTGAGCATGGAGCCCTGTGCACTACACATGTTGTGGAATCATGAAACTGGCTTTGACCTATTGTCTTCGTTGTTATGCCCCAGAACTTGCCTTCTTTTCTGATACATCCTTACCCTGACTATATCTTTCTTTCCCACACTCTGACTCCCTTTTTCTGTAGCTCCAGAGGCTTGAGCTGCAGGGAATTGTACATTCCCTCTTTCTATTTTCCCAGAAGGAAGGTCAAAAAGAGCCAATACTGAAATTTTTCTTAAAATAATTTTATCATCAGGAATCATGTAAGACATTCTTGGTATGAAATCTTATTTGATAGTTGAAGTAGTATAAGAATTCTGTGAAATATTATATTTTGACTTAGTTTTGTTGACTCAGTGTATGATTACTTACTAAAGTATGTATCTTTTCAAAGCTGAGCTATGTACATGTGAAAGTTAATTCATTTGACAACAGTGTCTATGAATGTGATGTCAGTGGTTCCAGAGACAATTTTTTTAAATCATAGTGCTAAAATATTAATCCTTGTTTTCACCGTTAAAAGGGCAGCTGCCTTCCATAGGTGTGGCACCATTTTCAGGAGCAAAGACTTCTTAGCTGCCCCTCCTGTTTCTGATCTGTGCCTTTATCCTCTGGGAACCATCTTCTTCATTATCTCCTTTCTATTCTGGTTTGCTTTTTGTGTTTCAGAAGCAACAACAATTAATCTGATAACCCATTAGATGGTCAGAAGATACAAAATCATCTACTTTGTTTCTCCCATGAGATAAATGGCATTTGCTTTTTTATGCCAACTCTGCAGATGATCCCGTCTAGTTTATTGGCTCTTTCAAAGGGATACTTCCAATTGTGACAATTACTGATTTTGTTCCAGTTGGAAAGGAAGATTGGGTGACTGGTATTGGTGGATATGAGGAATATTTAGAGTATTTCAGAACATTTTCCCAAAGTAAACGTAGTTGGCTAATTCATTTGTGCTTTGGCCCAATACTGGGTCTACCAGAGTTGAAAACATTGAATATAAAAATCTAATCATTCTTCACCATGTCACTTAGGCAAGGACAATGGCAACAGTCACTTACACTAGCAGTGATAAACCAATTTGTTCTATATTTTAACTTAAAAAGAGTTTTAGATCTCATTTCTCCATCCAGAACTCTTAGATTTTCCTATCTTTAACAAAAAGAGACTTGATTAAGACAATCTAATACTTTAGCTAAAAGACAAAAGACGAAGAAATATTTAGAAGATATCAGTAATTCATGTAGAATATAATGATGTGTGTGTGCCATTTACAGAAATTTAGTTGTATAACCATTTATTAAATGTAAAAATGTATTTAATAAGTAACCATATTGCTTTGATAGATCAATATAGATGTCAGATTTCTTTTTGGCTCCTGAAACTTCATCGTTATATCATTAACATCACTTTTTCCTGAACTCACTTTTTGTACTACTGCTTTCTCATTAAATGTAAATCTTTAATGAAAGAGCAAAAACCTTCTATTTTTAAAAAAAATGAAAGAGCAAAAACCTTCTATTTTTAAAAAAATCTTTCAGTCATTTATTCAATCAATAAACATTTGTTGAAAGGCTCCCAAGAAGTAGCCATCTTAATCATATTTTAACTCTCTGATGATCTTGTTTATGCCTCATGTGTACTATATTGTATTGCCATTTTTTTGCATACATATATATTTTTTAATTGAAGTGTAGCTGATTTACAATGTTGTGTTAGTTTAGGTACACAACAAACTGATTCGATTATACATACATATGTATTCTTTTCCATTGTAGTTTATTACAGGATTTTTTTTTAACATCTTCATTGGAGTATAATTGATTTACAATGGTGTGTTAATTTCTGCTTTATAACAAAGTGAATCAGCTATACATATACTTATATCCCCATATCTCCTCCGTCTTGCATCTCAATCCCGCCCTCCCTATCCCACCCGTCTAGGTGGTCACAAAGCACCGAGGTGATCTCCCTGTGCTATGTGGCTGCTTCCCACCTGCTATCTGTTTTACATTTGGTAGTGTATATATGTCATTGCCACTCTCTCACTTCGTCCCAGCTTACCCTGCCCCCTCCCCGTGTCCTCAAGTCCATTCTCTATGTCTGTGTCTTTTTTCCTGTCCTGCCCCTAGGTCCTTCAGAACGCTTTTCTTTATTTTTTTTTAGATTCCATATATATGTGTTAGCATATGGTATTTGTTTTTCTCCTTCCTCCTTCCTTTCCTCTGTATGACAGACTCTGCATCCATCCACCTCACTACAAATAACTCAATTTAGTTTCTTTTTATGGCTGAGTAATATTCCATTGTATATATGTGCCACATCTTCTTTATTCATTCATCTGTTGTTGGACACTTAGGTTGCTTCCATATCCTGGCTGTTGTAAATAGTGCTGCAATGAACATTGTGGTACATGACTCTTTTTGAATTATAGTTTTCTCAGGGTATATGCCCAGTAGCATGAGTGGTAGGTCATATGGTAGTTCTATTTTTAATTTTCTAAGGAACCTCCATACTGTTCTCCATAGTGACTGTATCAATTCACATTCCCACCAACACTGCAAGAGGGTTCCCTTTTCTCCATACCCTCTCCAGCATTTGTTGTTTGTAGATTTTTTGATGGTGGCCACTCTGATTGGTGTGAGGTGATACATCATAGTAGTTTTGATTTGCATTTCTCTAATGATTAGTGATGTTGAGCATCCTTTCATGTGTTTGTTGGCAATCTGTATATCTTCTTTGGACAAATGTCTATTTAGGTCTTCTGCCCATTTTTGGATGGGGTTGTTTGTTTTTTTGATATTGAGCTGCATGAGCTGCTTGTAAATTTTGGAGATTAATCCTTTGTCAGTTGCTTCATTTGCAAATATTTTCTCCCATTCTGCATCTTGTTTATGGTTTCCTTTGCTGTGCAAAAGCTTTGAAGTTTCATTAGGTCCCATTTGTTTATTTTTGTTTTTATTTCCATTTCTCTAGGAGGTGGGTTAGAAACAATCTTGCTGTGATTTATGTCATAGAGTGATCTGCCTATGTTTTCCTCTAAGAGTTTGATAGTGTCTGGCCTTACATTTAGGTCTTTAATCCATTTGGAGTTTATTTTTGTGTATGGTGTTAGGGAGTGTTCTAATTTCATTCTTTTACATGTAGCTGTCCAGTTTTCCCAGCACCACTTATTGAAGATGCTATCTTTTCTCCATTGTATATTCTTGCCTCCTTTATCAAAAATAAGGCGACCATATGTGCGTGGGGTTATCTCTGGGCTTTCTATCCTGTTCCATGGACCTATATTTCTGTTTTTGTGCCAGTACCATACTGTCTTGATAACTGTAGCTTTGTAGTGTAGTGTGAAGTCAGGGTGCCTCATTCCCCCAGCTCCGTTTTTCTTTCTCAAGATTGCTTTGGCCATTCGGGATCTCTTGTGTTTCCATACAAATTCTGAAATTTTTTGTTCTAGTTCTGTGAAAAATGCCATTGGTAGTTTGATAGAGATTGCATTGAATCTGTAGATTGCTTTGGGTAGTATAGTCATTTTAACAATGTTGATTCTTCCAATCCAAGAACATGGTATATTTCTCCATCTGTTTGTATCATCTTTCATTTCTTTCATCAGTGTCTTATAGTTTTCTGCATACAGGTCTTTTGTCTCCTTAGGTAGGTTTATTCCTAGGTACTTTATTCTTTTTGTTGCAGTGGTAAATGGGAGTGTTTCCTTAATTTCTCTTTCAGATTTTTCATCATTAGTGTATAGGAATGCAGGATGTTTCTGTGCATTAATTTTGTATCATGCTACTTTACCAAATTCATTGATTAGCTGTAGTAGTTTTCTGGTAGCATCTTTAGGATTCTCTGTGTAGAGTATCATGTCCGCTTCAAACAGTGACAGCTTTACTTTTTCTTTTCTGATTTGAATTCCTGTTTATTTCTTTCTCCTCTCTGATTGCTGTCACTAAAACTTCCAAAACAATGTTGAATAATAGTGGTGAGAGTGGACAACCTTGTCTTGTTCGTGATCTTAGAAGAAATGGTTTCGGGTTTTCACCATTGAGAATGATGTTTCCTGTGGGTTTCTCATATATGGCCTTCATTATGTTAAGGTAAGTTCCCGCTATGCCTACTTTCTGGAGGGTTTTTTATCATAAATGGGTGTTGAATTTTGTCCAAAGCTTTTTCTGCATCTATTGAGATGAACATATAGTTTTTCTCCTTCAATTTGTTAATATGGTTTATCACATTGATTGATTTGCATATATTGAAGAATCCATGCATTCCTGGGATAAACCCCACCTGATCATGGTGTATGATCCTTTTAATGTGCTGTTGGTTTTGTTTGCTAGTATTTTGTTGAGGATTTTTGCATCTATGCTCATCAGTGACATTGGCCTGTGGTTTTCTTGCTTTGTGACATCTTTGTCTGATTTTGGTATTGGGATGATGGTGGTCTCGTAGAATGAGTTTGGGAGTGTTCTTTCCTCTGCTCTTCCTCCTTCCTCCTCCTTCCTCTTCTCTAAATGTTTGATAGAATTCGTCTGTGAAGCCATCTGGTCCTTGACTTTTGTTTGTTTGAAGATTTTTAATCACAGTCCCAATTTCAGTGTTTGGAATTGGTCTTTTCATATTTTCCATTTCTTCCTGCTTCAGTGACGGAAGGTTGTGCTTTTCTAAGAATTTGTCCATTTCTTCCAGGTTGTCCATTTCATTGCCATATAGGTGCTTGTAGTAATCTCTCATGATCCTTTGTAGTGTCAGTTGTTACGTCTCCTTTTTCGTTTCTAATTCTATTGATTTGAGTCTTCTCCCTTTTTTTCTTGATGATTCTGGCTAATGGTGTATCAATTTTGTTTATCTTCTCAAAGAACTAGCCTTTAGTTTTATTGATCTTTGCTATCATTTCCTTCATATCTTATTCATTTATTTCTGATCAGATCTTTATGATTTCTTTCCTTCTGCTAAGTTTGGGTTGTTGGTTTTTTTTTTTCTTCTTTCTCTAATTGCTTTAGGTGTAAGGTTAGGTTGTTTATTTGAGATGTTTCTTGTTTCTTGAGGTCGGATTGTGTTACTATAAACTTCCCTCTTAGAACTGATTTTCCTGCATCCATAGGTTTTGGGTCATTGCGTTTTCATTGTTAATTGTTTCTGTGCATTTTTTGATTTCCTCTTTGATTTCTTCAGTGATCTCTTGGTTATTTACTAGTGTATTGTTTAGCCTCCATGTGTTTCTATTTTTTACATATTTTTTTTCCTGTAATTGATAACTAATGTCATAGCATTGTGGTTGGAAAAGATACTTGATATTATTTCAATTTTCTTAAATTTACCAAGGCTTGATTTGTGACCCAAGATATGAGCTATCCTGGAGAGTGTTGCATGAATACTTGAGAAGAAAGTGTATTCTGTTGTTTTTGGATGGAATGTCCTATAAATATCAATTAAGTCCATCTTGTTGAATGTATCATTTAAAGCTTGTGTTTCCTTTTTTATTTTCATTTTGGATGATCTGTGAAAGTGAAAGTGGCATGTTAAAGTCCCCTAGTATGATTGTGTACAGTCAATTTCCCGTTTTATGGCTGTTAGTTTTTGCCTTATGTATTGAGGTGCTCCTATGTTGGGTGCATAAATATTTACAATTGTTATATCTTCTTCTTTATCCCTTGATCATTATGTAGTTTCCTTCTTTGTCTCTTGTAATAGTCTTTATTTTAAAGTCTATTTTATCTGATATTAGAATTGCTACTCCAGCGTTCTTTTGATTTCCATTTGCATGGACTATCTTTTTCCATCCCCTCACTTTCAGTCTGTATGTGTCCCTAGGTCTGAAGTGGGTCTCTTGTAGACAGCATATATACAGGTCTTGTTTTTGTATCCATTCAGCCAGTCTATGTCTTTTGGTTTCAGCATTTAATCCTTTTATATTTAAGGTAATTATTGATATGTATATTCCTATTACCATTTTTTTAAATTGTTTTGGGTTTGTTATTGTAGGTCTTTTCCTTCTGTTGTGTTTCTTGCCTAGAGAAGATTGTTTAGCATTTGTTGTAATGCTGGTTTGGTGGTGCTGTATTCTCCTAGCTTTTTCTTGTCTGTAAAGGTTTTAATTTTTCTGTCGAGTCTGAATGAGATCCTTGCTGGGTAGAGTAATCTTGGTTGTAGGTTTCTCCCTTTCATCACTTTAAATATGTTCTGCCACTCCCTTCTGGCTTGCAGAGTTTCTGCTGAAAGATCAGCTGTTAACCCTATGGGGATTCCCTTGTATGTTATTTGTTGCTTTTTCCCTTGCTGCTTTTAATATTTTTTCTTTTTATTTAATTTTTGATAATTTGGTTAATATGTGTCTTGGTGTGTTTCTCCTTAGATTTATCCTGTATGGGACTCTCTGTGCTTCCTGGACTTGATTGACTATTTCCTTTCCCATATTAGGGAAGTTTTCAACTATAATGTCTTCAAATACTTTCTCAGTCCTTTTCTTTTTCTCTTCTTCTTCTGGGACCCCTATAATTCGAATGTTCGTGCATTTAATGTCTTCCCAAAGGTCTCTGATACTGTCCTCAATTCTTTTCATTCTTTTTTCTTTATTCTCCTCTGCAGTAGTTACTTCCACTATTTTATCTTCCAGGTCACTTATCTGTTCTTCTGCCTCAGTTATTCAGCTATTGATTCCTTCTAGAGGATTTTAAATTTCATTTATTGTGTTGTTCAGCATTGTTTGTTTTCCCTTTAGTTCTTTTAGGTCCTTGTTAAACAGTTCTTGTATTTTCTCCATTCTATTTGCAAGATTTTAGATCATCTTTACTATCATTCTGAATTCTTTTTCTGTTCGACTGCCTATTTCCTCTTCATGTGTTTGGTCTGGTGGGTTTTTACCTTGCTCTTTCATCTGCTGTGTGTTTCTCTGTCTTCTCAATTTGCTTAACTTACTGTGTTTGGGGTCTCCTTTTCGCAGCCTGCAGGTTCATAGTTCCCATTTTTTTTGGTGTCTGTCCCCAGTGGCTAAGGTTGGTTCAGTGGTTTCTGTAGGCTTCCTGGTGGAGGGGACTGGGGCCTATGTTCTGGTGGATGAGGCTGGATCTTGTCTTTCTCCTGTGCAGGGCCTTGTCCGGTGGTGTGTTTTGGGGTGTCTGTGACCTTATTATGATTTTAGGCAGCCTCTGCTAATGGGTGGGGTTGTTTTCCTGTCTTGCTAGTTGTTTGGCTTAGGGTGTCCAGCACTGTAGGTTGCTGGTTGTTGAGTGGAGCTGGGTCTTAACGTTAAGATGGAGATCTCTGGGAGAGTTTTTGCCGTTTGATATTATTTGGAGCTGGGACGTCTCTGGTGGACCAATGTCCTGAACTCGGCTGTCACCTCAGTGGCAGAGGCCTGATACCTGGTGGGAGCAACAATACTGTCAGCCACATGGCTCAGAAGAAAAGGGAGAAAAAAAGAAAAAGAAAAAAAGAAAATAAAGTTATTAAAATTTTAAAAAATTATTAAAAATGAAAAAAAGAAGTAATCAAAAAGAAAGAAAGAAGAGAGCAACCAAACCAAAAAAGAAATCCACCTATGATAACAAGCGCTAAAAACTATACTAAAAAGAAAAACAAACACAAAAAAACAGACAGACAGAACTCTAGGACAGATGGTAAATCCAAAGCTATACAGGCAAAATTACACAAGAAGTATACACATACACACTGATGAAAAGAGAAAAAGGAAAAAACTGTATATATCTATATATATTTTTTAAAAAAAGGAAGAGAGCAACCAAATCAATAAACAAATCTACCAATGATAATAGCCTCTAAATACTAAACTAAGGTAAACATAAAAGCAGAAACAAATTAGATGCAGAAAGCAAACCCCATGTCTACAGTTGCTCCCAAAATCCACCACTTCAATTTTGGGATGATTCGTTGTCTATTCAGGTGTTCCACAGTTGCAGGGTACATCACGTTGATTGTGTAGATTTAATATGCTACTCCTGAGGCTGCTGGGAGAAATTTCCTGTTCTCCTTTCTGTTTGCACAGCTCCTGGGGTTCGGCTTTGGATCGGGAGGGGTATGGAATGTGGGGCAAGCCTGTGGCAGCAGAGACCAGTATGACGTTGCAACAGCCTGAGGCGCGCTGTGTGTTCTTCCTGGGAAGTTGTCCCTGGACCACAGGACCCTGGCTGTGGCGGGCTGCACAGGCTCCCGGGAGGACCAATGTGACCTGTGCTTGCACACAGGATTCTTGGTGGCTGCAGCAGCAGCCTTAGCGTTTCATGCCCATCTCTGGTGTCCACACTGATAGCCGCAGCTCGTGGCCATCTCTGAAGCTCATTTAGGTGGCCCTCTGAATCCCGTCTCCTCATGCACCCCGAAACAATGGTCTCTTGCCTCTTAGGCAGTTCCAAACTTTTTCCCGGACTCCCTCTGGCAAGCTGTGGCACACTAGCCCCCTTCAGGCTGTGTTCATTTAGCCAGCTCCAGTCCTCTCCCTGGGATCTGACCTCCAAAGTGGGAGCCTCAGCTCCCAGCCCCAACGTGTCCTGCCCTGGTGGGTTAGCCGGAAAGCCTCAGGCTGATGAGTGCTGGTCGGCACTGATCCTCTGTGCGGGAATCTCTCTGCTTTGCTCTCTGCACCTCTGCTGCTGCGCTCTCCTCTGTGACTTCAAAGCTTCCCTGCACCACCCAGCATCTCCACCAGTGAAGGGGCTTTAGTGTGTGGAAACTTTTCCTCCTCTACAGCTCCCTCCCAGAGGTGCAGGTCCCGTTCCTATTCTTTTGTCTCTGTTATTTCTTTTTTCTTTGCCCTACCCAGGTACCTGGGGAGTTTCTTGCCTTTTGGGAAGTCTGAGGTCTTCTGTCAGCGTTCAGTAGGTGTTCTGTAGGAGCTGTTGCACATGTAGATGTATTTCTGATGTATTTGTGGGAGGAGGGTGATCTCCGCGTCTTACTCCTCTGCCATCTTGAAGGTCTCTCCCTATTACAGGCTATTGAATGTAGCTCCCTGTGCTATACAGTAGGCCTTGTTATTTATCTGTTTTATATATAGTAGTGCATATCTGTTAATCTTATACTCCTAACTTACCCCTCCCCAACCCCTTTCTCCTTTGATTACCGTAAGTTTGTTTTCTGTGTCTGCCTGTTTCTGTTTCATAAAGTTCATTTGTGTCATATTTTAGATTCCACATATAAGTTATATCATGGTATTTGTCTTTATCTTTCTGACTTACTTCACTTAGTATAATAATCTCAACATAGGCCCATCCATGTTGCTGCAAATGGCATTATTTCTTTTTTATGACTGAGTAGTATTGTGTGTGTATATATATATATATATATATATATATATATATATATACATACAACATCTTCCTTATTCATTCATCTGTTGTTTTACATTTAGGTTGCTTCTGTGTCTTGGCTGTTGTAAATAGTGCTGCTGTGAAAATTGGGGTGCATGTATCTTTTCAAATTAGAGTTTTGTCTGGGGATATGCTCAGGAGTGGGCTTGCTGGATCTAAAACCTTCTATTTATAACAAGTAATATGTACATTCTATTTTATATTATAAATTATAATTATCCATTGCAAATTGTGCTTTTTATTACTTTTATTGGTTTTGTTTTCATGACTGCTTGTGGTATTTTTTTAGTTATTTCAGAGCAACCTGTGTGCTTTCTGCATAGACCTACAGAAAATATGCAACTAAATCAATTTTTCAAAATTTCATACCTTATGCTACTTTTATCTAAATAATTTAGATGGAATTGTGCATGTGTGTGTTTTAGACTGAATTATTTTAACAATTGCGTTAGTTCTTTGTTATACTCTTGTGTGTAAATAAATATAGCTCAAAATTTGGGGCTACACTTGAACTTCCATAAAATAAATATATTTTGTGAAACAGATTCCATTTGAAAAGACTCATTAATTGTATGTGAACACATTAATATAGTAAAATTCATATATAAAGGATGATAAATTTACATTCATATAAATATCAAAGTGAACAGCTATACCTGTATAGCAAATAACAAGAGTAAGTAGTTACTGCATCTGAATTTAATTTTAAACTTCCCAAAGTCAAATCAATCCAGAAACTCTTGATCATGGGACAAAGCAAGTATATTTATGGGGTTTTTTTTTAGTTTATTTTTTATGGGACATACATAGAATAGCTTTGGAACCCAGTGAACATATATTTCTAAAGCCAGCTATGAAATGTTTCAAATAAAATATTTTACCTACATTTAGTTTGACACATTATATTTGAGTACTTCATTAGTAGACAGACTGTCATAAATATCTTGTTAGTAGTCGAACTAAAAATCAAGCTTATTTTATTGGATGATTTTATAATCTTTTATGCCTGATCAGATGGTATCACTGAAAATGTATTTGCTGAAATTTAAGTTATCCGAAGGAAAGGCACCCTCATAAAAAATGCCATCACTCTCATAGGTTTAAGATATTTTAATTTTTGAGTGAGAACACCTTAGCATTCAGCACCACTTTATCTTAGTAAAACTTGTTTCACATGATAAACTTCACAATTAAAGAAACTTTGGTGATTCAAAAAACTGTATAAAGTTCTTAAATGGCAATTATTACCTGCTTTAAATATTTTAATAAATCACTCTTTTTATCCTTAAAGGAAACCATATGATATGAGATGTTGCTAAGAAAAATTAAATTGAAGTGTCTTCAAGTACAACTTACATTTAAAGATTGAATAAAGTCATAATTTATTGAATATGTCTGTAAGTAACATTAGGAGAAATTCAGTTACATATAAAAAATTATTTTTTCACATTAGCTGCTGCTATATTTATATTTTGAATGATGCAGCTAAGAGGTGGTGAAAAATATTTATGATAGCAGGTCATCAGGTTAAAATAGGGACAATGTAGTTTAATCACTTGGGTTTTTTTTTGAAATGTGCTTAATGGAAGGGATGAATAACTGCCTTGCTTCAAAATTAAATTCTATTGCCTTGAGTGAAAGATTTGAGTATTAGCATAACATTCTATTTACGTGAGTTATGCTGTAGTTTTTGTCACTTTTTACATTACACTGCGGGAAATGCTACTGATTTATTGTTGCATTTTTAAAGGGCAATGCTGTGCTGAAACCAGAGACTGAAGGAAGCTAAAAATCATATTTGTCAAAAACTCAGCCTTGACATGGTTTATGATCACTGACTATTTGCCCTATTTATAGGGCTGTATTTAAAAGTAAGCTAATCTAACAAGATCAAATATGATTGATGTTTTCCTATTTATTATTTTCCAGTGTTTCAATTTTTTGGTTTTAAGATGGTTATAAGATACAAGATATATGAAGTTATGTGGAAGTTAAAGAATGCATAGTGCTTTCCATTTTCATTATGCTCTTTTGAAGAGAATTATTTTCTGAATATTCACCTTGGGTCCTATCAGCATCTACTATAATCAGAGTAATTTTTAAAATATCAAATGAATTATGAATACTGTCTTCAACTATGCAAGCAAGATGATAAATGGTTGTATGAGGATTTGAATCCTATGGTCTAGTATATAAGGTAATTATCACCAATGTGAAAAACATTTCTGCTTATAAATTATAAGGGCTTGAGAACTTGAAACTTTTACAAGATTATTTCTCAGTTGAACTATAGGAAGCAGAGTCTAACTGACAACTTATTTGGCCAAGCATCTGGAAACATAGGGAGTGAACTTATATGTTTACTATTCAAAAGCTTAAGAGTATGAATATATTTGTAGCCTACATAAAATTACTTAATTCACTTTCTTTGACTCAAAGAAAGTAAGAATAATAGCTGTATTTTCTTTAGTTTTTAAAGAAGTATTTATCAGTGAATTTTTAATATGAATAATATATTATTTTGATATATCTACAAATAAATTACACTTTTTTGATATTCCATACATCACAATGTATTCAAGGTATAGGCAGAGCAAGAAGATTTAGTAAGTGACTTGATTGTTTAAACCATTAGGTGAGGAGGCAGAAGAGCCCTCCACTTAAGTGTATTGCAAACATCCAATGATTGTAGTCTTTGGGATTAATGCGGATGAAACTGTGTGGTTTACTACATCCATTTAGGCTAATTGGACTGCCTATTGTAAATTGCATTTACTAGAGTTGTCATTCCATGGAAACTTTATTCCATCCTTCGGATTAAGAATGAAATTAAGCCAAGATAAGCTTTCTAATATCATAGATACCTGAGATGCTATACTCCATGTTGGAAAAAAAAAAAAAAAAGGTTTGTGTTTATCGTGGATTTATTCAAGTGGTTAGTATTTCTAGACTTCAAAACACAATAGAGCTAAGAATGAAAAACTTTGAATTAGTAAAGCTCAATCTATAATTACCATTTACACCAGGAAAGAGTAATATTTTATTGTAACTGACCTGAACAATAGAGTGGGATGGTAGGAAAGAAGTTTATTTATTTGAGACACCAAGTGGAAACTATGAAACACAAAGGGGGAAAGGCAGTTTCATTGAGAATAAAATATTCATGTTGATAACTTACATAAGACAAAAGATGGAATGTTTTCTGCAGGGAAATTACTTCCTTTGATGAGCTCCATTTATGCATGATGGAGTTTTAAATTTTTGAAAACCCCCTTGGTTATTTTTTCTTCCTTTCAATTCTTGTGGTTTTAATTTCAGACATAAACAGATATAAAATTTTCTTGCTAAAAGCTTCTTACTGTGTTTAAAGTCGAATTTATGCCAGGAAAAAAAACCAGAATGCTTTCCTACAAAGACAGTGATTAGGAAATCAATATTTAAGGCATCAGTCTCATGAATTGTACGGTGAACAGTGGCTCCATTCATTTTGAAACTACCCTATGATAAATATATCTTCATTTACTTTGCTCATTTTTAACATTGTTTGTTTGAAGCATATTCTTGAGGGGTGCTGAGTATTACATCTGCTAACTAGCAGCTTGAGTTTAGAAGCAATTTTGTTTGAGAGAAATCCACTATATAATGACTTTGGCCTCCAAGCTGCATGTTAAGATTCAAATATTTACTTCTTGAGGATGGAAAGCTATTGGTTTTACTTGGTAATTTAATGTGGAAAGTGTTTTAGAAGCTGTGCTGGCAAGTAAGGATTTGAATCTTACATATTGCCCATCACCCTAATCAAAAGAGAAGGGAAAATAGAATATACCTCATCTTTAGAGACTTGGGTTCTAATGGTAGAACATGAGACTAGATGGGAAACTAAATGTGTTGGTTTTAGTGTGGAAACATAGTTGTACATCACAGAGTCACCATGCAATCTGACATTATTTGAAGGAGGTTGCTAGTATCAGCCTCACAAAGGACTGGGACAAAAATGGGCAGAAGAATGGCTGTTGATAAGTTGATTTACATCAGCAAAACATTCACAGAGCCTGATTGCATGCAATTGCCTGATGCATTAAAAGCAAATCTTTAGGGAAATGTCCTTAGCAACATAACCATAAACAAATCTCTATGGAATTACCAAGTATGGTAAATAGATACCTGTACTGGCAGAATGTCTGTTATTAGAAAGGAGAGACTCTGAATTTGCTGCCTCCATCAAGATAGTTTGCAAATCTCAGTGGCCCAGTTTTGCACTCCTTGACAGCAGGAACCTAGCTCATAGACTCAGGACTACATTTTCACACCTTACAATCTAGCGAAATCTAGTGATTGAAACACGTTTTTGGAAGTTCAGAGATTGCTGAACAAATAAATGACTACACACACATTTAATTATTTATATGTATATATACAAAAAGACACACCCCTATTTTTGAACTCTCACATAATTGAAAAAGTATGTGGAGTCATAGAAGAATAATGTTTAAGAAATCAAAAGTATTGGAATGTCTCTCCCTCTAAATATGAGATAGTGGTTTTGCCAAACCGATGTACATTTTACAAATATTTATTGATTTTTAGTCCCCAGAGATTCAGAGCCAACTGTGACCCAGTTACACCCTTGAGAAGCACAGAGTTAGCTGAGGTAGACAGAGAAGTCAATCAAATTTTCATAGCCTAAAATGATTAAGTGTAAGTTAAGTCCAAGTTGTTATGCAAGTGTGCTTTACTCAGTCTAAGAAGTAAGAGGAAGGTTTTGAACTTGGTGAGGTGGAGTTGAATTCTGAAGAGTAAATGAGTGGAAGGCTATGATGGGGTGTGGGAATGTAATGTGAACGAGATGTGGGGATATGAGAAAACCTGAACCTTAAAGATAAGAGGACATGGAACTCCAGGATTGATCATATGTTAAGCCATAAAACAAGTGTCAGTAAATTTAAGAAGATTCAGATCATATCAAGCATTTTCTGACCACAATAGTATGAAATGAGAAATTAATTACAAGAAGAAAATGGGAAAAATCACAAAAGTATGGAGATTAAACAACATGCTACTGAACAAACAATGGATGAACAAAGGAATCAAAGGAGAAATAAAAAATACCTTGATAAAAGTAAAAGTGGAAATACAACATACCGAAATTTATTGGATGCAGCAAAAGCAGTTCTGAGAGGGCAGTTCATAGTGATGGAGGCATATGTCAAAAAACAAGAAAAATCTCAAACAATCTAACTTCACACCTAGAGGAACTAGGAGAAAAAAGAACAAAGTCCAAAGTTAGTAGAAGGAAGGAAATTAAAAAGATGAGAGTTGAAATAAATAAAATAGAGACTAAAAAGACAATAGAAAAACCAATGAAGCTAAGAGCTGGTTCTTTGAAAAGATAAACAAACTCAACGAACCTTTAGCTAGACTCACTAATAATAAAAGAGAGAGCATTCAAGTAGGCAAGAATCAGAATTGAAAGAGGAGAATTCATAACTGATATCAAAGAAATACAAAAGATCATAAGATACTACTATGAATCATTATATGCCAATAACTTGGACAATCTGTGAGAAATAGATAAATTTCTAGAAAAATACAATCTTCCAAGACTGAACCATGAAGAAATAGAAAATCTGAATAGACTGATAATTAGTAAGGAGATTAAATCAATAATCAAAAACTTCCCAACAAACAAAAGTCCAGGACCAGACAGCTTTACAGTACTGGTAAATTTTACAAAATACTCAGATTTAATACTATCCTTTTCAAACTCTTCCAAAAAACTGAAGAGGAGGGAATGCTTCCAAACTCCTTTTATGAGACCAGCATTACCATGATACCAAAACTGGACAATTACACAACAAAAATAGAAAATTCAGACCCATGTCCCTGATATACATAGATGCAAAAATCCTCAATAAAATATTAGCAGACCAAATTCAGCAGTATATTAAAAGGATCATACACCATAATCAAGTGGGATTTATCAAGGGACGCAAGAATGGTTCAACATCCACAAATCAATCAATGTGATACACCACATTAACAAATGAAGGTTGAAAATCATATGATCATCTCAATAGATACAGATAAAGGATTTGACAAAATTCAACATCCATTCATGATAAGAACTCTCAATAAAGTGGACAAAGAGGGAACATACCTCAACATAATAAAGACCATATATGACAAGCCCACAGCTAACATCATACTCAACAGTGAAAGCTGAAAGCTTTCCCTCTGAGACCAGGATTCCCACTATTGCCAGTTTTATTCAATATAATATTGGAAGTGCTAACCAGAACAATTAGGCAAGACAAAGAAATAAAAGGCATGCAAATTGGAAAAGAAGAAGTAAAACTGTCACTGTTTTCAGACAACATGATTTTATATATAGAAAACCCTAAAAACTCCACCAAAAAAACTGTTAAGATTAATAAATTCTAGTTGAAGGGTACAAGATCAATATACAAAAAGCTGTTGTGTTTTTATATAACAACAACAAGCTATCAGAAAAAGAGTTAAGAAAACAATCCTATTTATAATTACATCAAAAAGAATAAAATACCCAGGAATAAATTTAACCAAGGAGGTGAAAGTCCTGTGCACTGAAAACTGTAAGGAACTGATGAAATAAATTGAAGATGACACAAATAAATGGAAAGATATTGTGCTCATGGATTTGAATAATTAACATTGTTAAAGTGTCCATGTTCCCCATGGCAATCTACAGATTCAATGCAATCCCTGTAAAAATTCCAATGGCATTTTTCACAGAAATAGAACAAACAATTCTAAAAGTTTTGATTCCAAAACTTTTGTAGATGTTGAACCATTCTTGCATCCCTCAATAAATCCCACTTGATTATGGTGTATGATCCTTTTAATATACTGCTGAATTTGGTCTGAATAGTCAAAGCCATCTTAAGAAAGAAGAATAAAACTAGAGGTATCACACTCCCTGATTTCATACTATATAACAAAGCTGTAGTAATCAAAACAGTATGGTAATGGCATAAAAACAGACACATAGATCAATAGAACAGAATAGAGAGCCCAGAAATTAACCCATGATATATGGATAATTAAAGGATGTGAAGGAGGCAAGAATATACAGTGGGGAAAGGACAATCTCTTCAATAGATGGTTTTGGGAAAACTGACCAACCACATGCAAAAGGATGTAATTAGACTACTATCTTACACCATGAACAAAATTTCACTCAAAATAAAGACTTGAATGTAAGAAACCATAAAACTCCTAGAAGAAAACATAAGGGGTAAGCTCACTGACATTAGTTTTGGTGATGATTTTTGGAGCTGACTCCAAAGGCAGGGGCGACAAAAGCAAAAATAAATAATTTGGATTACAGCAAACTAAAAAGCTTCTGCACAGCAAAGGAAACCATCAGCAAAATGAAAAGACAACCTAATGAATGGGAGAAGATATTTTCAAATCATATATCTGATAAGAGGTTAATATCCAGAAAATATAAAGAACTCATACAGCTAAATAACAAAAAAATTCCAAACAATCCAACTGAAAGATGGGCAGAAGATCTGAATAGACATTTTTCCAAAGGCATACAGATGGCTAACAGGAACATGAAAGGATGCTCAACATCATTAGTCATCAGGGAAATACAAATCAAAACCACAATGAGATATCACCTCACACCTGTCAGAATGGTTATTATCAAAAAGACAAGAAATAAGTGTTGGAGAAAATGTGGAAAAAAGGAACTCTTGTGCACCGTTGGTGAGAATGTAAATTGTTATAATGACTATGGAAAACAGTGAAAACAGTACAGAAGTTCCTCAAAAAAATAAAAATAGAACTGCCATATGATCCAGCAATTCCACTACTGGGTATTTATGTGAAGAAAAGGAAAACACTAATTTGAAAAGATATATACACCCCTGTGTTCATTGCAGCATTATTTACAACAGCCAAAATATGGAAACGTATCCCTTAGATGAACGACTAAAGAATATATATATATATATTCACACACACACGTATAATGGAATACTACTCAGACATAAAAAAAGAATGAAATCTTGCCGTTTGTGACAACATGGTTGGATCTTCCATCCATGAACGAATGACCAAATGAAACAAATGAACAAAGAGAATCAAACTAACAGATACAGAGACTAGATTGGTAGTTGCCAGAGGGCAAGGGTGTTGAGAGGGAGGTGAATTGGGTGATGGGAGTCAAGAGGTACAAACTTCTAGTCACAAAATAATTAAGTCCTGGAATGTAATATGCAGCATGGCCACTATTGTCAATAAAATTGTGTTGCATGTTTGAAAGTTGCTAAGAGAATAACTCTTAAAAGTTCTCATCACGAGGAAAAAAATTCATAACTTTGTATGGTGACAGATGGTAGCTAGATTTACTGTGATCATTTTGTGGTGTATACAAACATCAAATCATTTTGCTGTGCACCTGAAACTAATATAATGTTATATGTCGATTATACCTAACTAAAAACAAAAACAAAACAAAACAAAAAGGTAAGAGAACATACAAACAGTTACATATTCCTTCCACAAAGCAGCTGGGTAGGTGGAGAGAGCACTGGATTGTGTCCTGGCTTTGTCCAACCACTCTTTGGTGTTCTTTGCAAGTACTTCACTTCTGAGTTTCACTTCTTTACCAATAAAATGTATTTAATAATACATTGCCTTCTAGGGATATTGTGAGCTATGTTTTGTTCATGGTACATATATTAGAATAGGGATTCAATAAATAGTATTTAAAGAGATTACATTTATCAACAATGACCTTAACCAGAGGTTCCCAGTCTTGGCTGCATATTGGAATAATTTAGGGAACTTCCAGAAAGCATCTTAAGAATGCTGATGTTTGTATCTCATCCTTAAGGATTCTGACTTAACTGGGCATGAATATGAAACTTAACAGGAAAATCTGAGAAAAAGTAAGTATCAGTAACAAAAGAGGAAATAATTGAGCAAGTGTAGTCTTCTCCAGAGAAGGCTTTATTAGTCTACCAATATGCTAACGAATAAATTTCCTTCATTTCCCAGAACAGAAAGATTTCCACTGTTAGGTGTGGTTAGAAGTATTTTCAGGTTTCACCTGTTCCAATGTAGTTGACTTTCGAGAGGCTAACCAACAGAGGCAGATTTTCTGCATTTTAGAAGTCTCTTCTATGCATCAATTCTATGCTTTATATTGTGGTAGAATAGGTTATAAGTTTTATTCCTTGTAATGGTGTGGAAGAGATGGTGAGGATATCTAATATTGAGGATAAAGATTCTTAGAGCTCTTTTAAGTACTTCAGTTTAGTCTGTCTAATTAATATGCATCTCAAAAGAGACTGAGGCCCTGCTTTGAAGATGTGAAACACAGCAAAAGCATTCCTGCCTAAGCCTTAAATCATAGGTTTGATGACTGGCAACGATATTTTTTACTATGTTAGGAGGAAAAGAAATAGGCTGAATTACAGCAGAAAGAATTGTAAATACATACTAGAGAAAGTGCAAGCTCAGTTTGAATCTTAAAACAATTTACTCTTTTTTTTCTGGCCTATCACAAATAAGCCCTAATATTCTACCCTGGTTACCAGAAAAGAGATTGCATGGCAGAATTATATTCTCTAATACTGAACATCAAAGAGAAACCAAAAGGAGCAAAATTATTTTTAATAGATTCAGATTCCTGAGGTCTAGAATTTATTTTTTACATGAAGAACAACTATGTTGATATTTTGATTCTGTGAATAAAATACAATATGTTACACTGCTGTGATTATTATCTGGAACCTCCAGATAAATGAATTATTTTACCCATATATTGTTTTTCCCATGAAACTACTTGAGGCTAATTGGAAAATAATTAACTGCATTCATTTTCTCCCCATGAAAGTCTTTTGGTATTGCAGAAATATTTCTCTGTGAAATACATAATTGCTGAAATATTTTCCACTTTAAATCATTCTAGTTACTTCGTGCCATTCTTAGGATAGAAATACTTGAAATATCATCATCTAAAGAGATTTTATTAAAGATCTTTAATTCAGTACATGTTAAGCAACACCTATGAAGTATTTTAGGAATAGAAATTAAGGATCCAGACTATAATTAGAACATATAAAAATAATCATTGGTGAAATGTATCCGTTTTTGCTCTTCATGTCAAATTCATATACTTGCAAACATGTCTGTGAATGCTGTTTTTATTTTTGTACTCAGCATTCATACAAGATCCCGTCACTGTCTGACATTCACTTCAACCACTCAAATGGACTGTCTTTGTTGTTAAACACACCAACTGTTTCATGTAAACAAATCTAGTGATCACTTTTCAGTCCCCATCTTATTTGACTTCTCATTAGCATTTGATACAGTTAAGAGTCCTTTTTTGTTTTTTTTTTTTTGGCAGTATGTGGGCCTCTCACTGTTGTGGCCTCTCCCGTTGTGGAGCACAGACTTCAGACGCGCAGGCTCAGCGGCCATGGCTCACGGGCCCAGCCGCTCTGTGGCATGTGGGATCCTCCCGGACCAGGGCACGAACCCGTGTCCCCTGCATCAGCAGGCAGACTCTCAACCACTGCGCCACCAGGGAAGACCTAAGAGTCCTTTTTTGAGATGTTCTCTTTGTTGATGTCCACTAGTAAAAGACCACCTGTAGATGAACAAATTGGGAATTTGCATACCTGGGCAGGAAAGAGACAGTACACCACGAGGAACTGTAGGGCATCTTAATTAGAGTGTGCTGAGAAGTTCTTGTTATACGTTATGGACTTGTGTTAGGTGATTTGGAGGAAGGTTCAAGGAAATGAAATCTGTTCTAGACTGAGTGCTTTCAGGAAGCAGTGGGATTCTATGGCTCTGTATCTTTTTCTAAAATTTTTATTGGAGTATAGTTGATTTACAATGTTGTGTTAGTTTCAGGTGTACAGCAAAGTGAATCAGTTACACATACATATATGTCCACGCTTTTTTTTTTTTAGATTCTTTTCCTACATAGGCCACTGCAGAGTACTGAGTAGAGTTCCCTGTGCTGTACAGTAGGTCCTTATTAGTTATCTATTTTATATATAGTAATGCATATGTATCAATCCCAATCTCCTAATTTATCCTTCCCCCCCTTATCCCCTGGTAACCATAAGTTTGTTTCCTACATCTGTGACTCTACTTCTGTTTTGTAAATAAGTTCATTTGTAACCTTTTTTTAGATTCCATGTATAAGCAATATCATATGATATTTGTCTGTGTCTGACTTCCTTCACTCAGCATGACAATCTCTAGGTCCTTCCATGTTGCTGCAATTGGCATTATTTTGTTCTTTTTTATGGCTGAGTAATATTCCATTTTATATATGTACCACATCTTCTTTATCCATTGCTCTGTTGATGGGCATTTAGGTTGCTTCCATGTCCTGGCTATTGTAAATAGTGTTGCAGTGAACACTGGGGTGCATGTATCTTTTCGAATTATGGTTTCCTCCAGGTATATGCCCAGGAGTAGGATTGCTGGATCATATGGTAGCTCTGTTTTTGGTTTTTTAAGGAACCTCCATACTGTTCTCCATAGTGGCTGCCCCAATTTACGTTCCAACCAACAGTGTAGGAGGGTTCCCTTGTCTTCACACCCTCTCCAGCATTTATTGTTTATAGATTTTTTTGATAATGGCCATTCTGACCAGCGTGAGGTGATACCTTGTGTATCTTAATAATTTTTACTTTGTAGGTAGAAAGAATAGGGTGAGGCTAAAGCTATAATTCGTGAAGAAGCAGCTGTCATTCTTACTAGTTCAGAGTTGGGAAGTTTGGAAATATTCGTACTTTTCATAGTGTTCTTGAATGTGTCTGTGTTCAGACATGGTCAGAGAGTCTTCTTGTTTTTATCTCACTCCATCATGGTTATATAGTGACCTTGTCTCAAGCAGGTGTTCTTTGAAAGTGTCCACATTCAACAGGAAAACACCATGGCCTAGCTCTGTCCCAGCTTATGGTTGTCAGGATCGCATTTTTCTTTCTCAAGATCATGGGTACCATATTCTCTGGTTTCTTTCTACCACTTTACTTGTTCCTTTTCAGTCTTCCTCACAGTATCTTTTTCTTCTGTATAATCTTTAATTCTTAGAGCTTGCAAAGCCTTATATCTGAATCATCTTTTATACTATCCTGTATTTCCTATGCAATTTCATTCTTTTTTATGACTTTAATTACCATCTGATATCTTCAGACCAGACTATTAAGTGTGTAAACGATGGGTTGGAAAACTACAGCCCGTAGGTCAAATACAACCCGAAGTCTGGTTTTGCCCATATATAAGATGGTTTTTATAGTTTTAAATGGTTAGAAAAAATTCAAAGATGAATAACATTTCATGACACATGAAAATTATGTAAAATTCAAGTTTGTAAACAAAGATCAACCAAAGACACTGCTCACCACCCAGTTCTACAAGGATTAAGTCATCAGCCACTGCGGCAGCCTACCCACAGTGCAACTTGAGAGGAATTCAGGATGAAAAACAGGATGAGGCACGTTGAGCTTTGGATACAGAGGCCCTTAGGCAGATGTGTATTTCAGGAAGAATTTTAATGAACCCAGATTCTTGCATCTTCCCATACATAGAAAAGCACTAAAGTCATTAACTTGAGATATCTGTTCTTTGTGAATAGCAGTAATCTTTTACTAAGAATATATGCTCGACCTATGTGTTTCCTAGCCAGAAATCATATATAAACTGGCTTCTCCCCAATCTCTTATGAGCAGTTTCCTCAGAGCTACTGAGCAGGTGTCTCCTGAGCTATAGTCCTTACTTAGTAAGATCCCTGGATAAAACTTAAAAGTTATAACTCTCAGGTTGAACATTTTTCTTTAAGTCAACAAGTGTCCAGAGGTAAACTTTTATTGGAATCCAGGCATGTTTATTTGTTTAGGTATTTTCTGTGGGTGCCTTCTTTCTGTAAGAGCAGGGTTGAGTAGTTGCGATAGAGAGAGCCAAAATTATTTACTAGCTGTCCCTTTATAGAAAATGTTTGCCAACCCCTGCTCTAAAATCATGCATTTAACTAATATGTGAGATTTTTCAGTTGAATATTTTAGTCATCTTTAAATATTTAAAAGAGAAATTTTATTCACTTCCAATCCATACTTACACCTGTCCATCTTAATATACGGGGCCACTGTCTACACAGTTACTCTCCTCTACCCTGTATTTCTAGTCCTTCTGGAAAACCATTGTTTCTACTTCCTGACTATATTGCAGATAAGTCAGTTGGTCTCCATTTTTTTTCTGCCATCACTCTGTATCATACCATCATCACCTTGTGGCTGGTCTACTCAAACAGCCTTCTTATCAGTTTCCCACCTGTGTGGCTCTAAGTCCCCAAACTATGATATTTTCTATCATTACATCTGGTCTGTTTTTTTTATAGCAATTACCATAATTTTTATGTGAATATTTGGGTTTAAATTCTATATCTTTATTTTACTTATTTATTATCTATCCAAAGTAATAAGCTCTAAGAAGGTGAATTCATGCCTTTTAGTTCAATAGTGGATATAAACACTTTGTTTTTTTTTTTTTGCGGTACGCGGGCCCCTCACTCTTGTGGCCTCTCCTGCTGCGGAGCACTGGCTCCGGACGCGCAGGCCCAGCGGCCATGGCTCACGGGCCCAGCCGCCCCGCAGCATGTGGGATCCTCCCGGACCGGGGCACAAACCCGCGTCCCCTGCATCAGCAGGTGGACTCCCAACCACTGCGCCACCAGGGAAGCCCGTTATAAACACTGTGAACTGTGACTGGTATGGAGTGGAAGGCCATTAAGTATCTTTTTAACCAGTGACCAACTTGCGTAGAGACCACAAACAAAGAAGTATTGATACAATTACCCCCCAGCCACATGCACCAAATCCATTTCTAAGGAAAAAAATATAGTAATGCATATTCAGCTGATGAGCATATACATGTTCATTAGTTGAGTGTGCATCATTTTAACTTTGAACCACATCTATAGGAGAGTTTGTTTGCTTTGGGAAGGACGAGATGATTCTGATTTTATCTTGATTTTTAAGAATTAGAATTTGGTCAGCTTTCGTTGTTGTTGTTAGTGGTAGTGGTGATGGTGACCTTTTTCCTAGCAAAACAAAACAAGCAATTCACTTACATCATTCTTA
Organism: Delphinapterus leucas; assembly: GCF_059928025.1. Classification (NCBI taxonomy): domain Eukaryota; kingdom Metazoa; phylum Chordata; class Mammalia; order Artiodactyla; family Monodontidae; genus Delphinapterus; species Delphinapterus leucas. The sequence continues at coordinate 12,284,298 of NC_143133.1, read as the reverse complement.
TGACTCAAGAGCTATCTCAAAGTGCACTAGTCATTTACTTGATAATTTCTTGTCAAGCACCAGTGTACATTTTCACTTTCTTTTTTTATTTTATTTTTTTTCTGCTTTTTTTTTTAACATCTTTATTGGAGTATAATTGCTTTACAATGGTGTGTTAGTTTCTGCTTTATAACAAAGTGAATCAGCTATACATATATCCCCATATCTCCTCCCTCTTGCGTCTCCCTCCCAATCCCACCCCTCTAAGTGGTCACAAAGCACTGAGCTGACATTTTATACAGGAAACAACTATCCAGTTATTTTTATGTGGATTTTAAATAGGAACTTAAAAAATCTTCCAAAATAATACTGAAATAAGAATGTAAACTAACTGTAGATAAGCCCTGTTTTTGTGTATTCAGCAATTGGGAGAAACTGCAGAATGTGTGAATTAGGTTTTAGGTAGAACCAACATGCATGGTGAAAATGGCCATAGGATATGGCATGAGGTAGGCCACTTGAGAACAGTTTTGTAAAGTGATAGGGAAAGGGGCCAGACAGCAGTTCTTTACAGATAAATTACCTGATAAGAAAAAAGGCAGTGAGTTGGCAGTAAAAGGGAGAACAAAAATGGGGTGATAGACAGTTGGAGAATCAAATACAGCAGGAAAGGAGAGGTAACGTTCTCAGTGTTTGAAGGCAGAAGAAAAGATATCACTAAAGTGGAAAAAATTAAATTTGGCAGAGAGGGAGGAAAACATAAGAACCATACCACTCAGAAGCTTAAGTGTCTTCCCAAGTTTTGAATAATAATTTGGATTTCAAAAAATGTTTCTATATAATTTACATCATATGACCCTCACAAAAACTGTGTACGTCTGAGTAAACTGAGACAGGTGGTTCTATTCCCATTTCACAGATTAGGAAACAGAAGCTCAGTTCCTAGGGTCATGCAGTGGAAAACGAACATAACGGAGAACAGAAGTGTTCTCACTCCTACGTTTTTATACTTTTCTATACCATGTGGACAGTGTGGTGTTAATCTTTAAACAGGAGGAGATCGAAATCTGCTGTGAGGAAGCGTTTAAGGTAGTCACTTTTCCCGCTCACTTAAACTATTACCACATTTAAGTGAATTTCAGTAAGTCAGAAGTCTTGAAGGAGATGACTCATGAAGAAGCATGGGTAGAATTCATTTATTTTTTGAATTACTGGACATACACCATGCTCCAAATGTTGGAGATACAATGGTGAGTAAAAATAGCCAGAGACCCAGCCTTAATGAAGCTCATTCTCTAGTGGACAGGATCAGCTTTTAATCAAGTAACAAAATTAAGTATTTGAGGACAAAGTCAAATATGAAGGTGGCATCAGGATTGCTGTGTAAACGTGTTACATGGGGCCTCACTGAGCCTACAGAGAGAGGATATGTTTGCTTCATGAGAGGATGACAATTGATCTAATCTCTAAAGGAGGAATAAAAGTGAAATATCTGAGAGAGAGTGGTCCTGGAGCCTTTTAGGAAGGCTCTTACATATGAAGAAATGAAAGGATCTGATATGACCAGAAAAATGTTAGTTTTCTAATGTTTGTGTGCCCTGAATTATAACCAACATATAGAATTCTCTCTTCATTTTAAATAATTATGTAATGATATCAAGCCATGTAATTCTGATTCAACATTTTTCCTCAAGGGATGGCTTAAAAATAGAGAATAGGGCTTCCCTGGTGGCGCAGTGGTTGAGAGTCCGCCTGCCGGTGCAGGGGACATGGGTTCGTGCCCCGGTCCGGGAAGATCCCACATGCCGCGGAGCGGCTGGGCCCGTGAGCCATGGCCGCTGGGCCTGCGCGTCCGGAGCCTGTGTTCCACAACGGGAGAGGCCACAACAGTGAGAGGCCCACGTAACGCAAAAAAAAAAAAAAAAAAAAAAAATAGAGAATAAAAATGACTGCTGTAAAATATTAATTTCTGCTAGAATATATATATTTGTGTATATTTATGTATATAAAATAGTAGACTGTGTATAATGGTATAATATATATAATAATATTCTAGCAAAGTCTTAAATAGTGTTTTTGCACATGATAAGCAGTCATGAAATAATGATTAGCTAATGCTTTCAACATATATTTATTGAAAACCTGGTAAGTATAATATATACAAACACCTTGCTGAATGCTACTGTAAGCTTCTTATCCTCTGTTTGACCAAAGAATGGTCAAGGCATGTTTTGAAGCAATTCTTCTTGCCACGAAAAAGGCATTACCATATGTGTTTGATGTACTTACAAAGTCTAGATTTATGCTGTCTTTTTTGCCTTAGCCTCAGGCAGGGCAGGACAAATCCATTCTTGCAGTGGTATAGTGATGAAAATGTTCCTTATCTGTGTTGTCCCTAATGGCAGTCATGAGCTACATGTGGCTATTGGGCATTTGGAATGTGGTGAGTGCAACTGAGAATTGAATCTTAATTTATTTAATTTTAATTAATTTTAATTTAAAAAGCTACATGTGACTAGTAGCAACTGTACTGAAGTGACACTTCAGAGGGATTCAGGAAAAGACTTTGAGTTCCCACAGCAATACTTTTGATACATTTGACATGAACTTGGTATTTCTCGTATCTGGTGGCCTGGATATAATTGAAAGAGATGTTTTCTTAGTATGAGGGAGAACTTATCTTAAGGTAAAAAAAAGTAGGTGTGAACAGAAGCTCATTTTCCCAACTCACTTGGGGAATAACAGCTGAACTTGTTTATATCAAAAAATCTGCCAAAACATGTAGATAGAATTGCACAGAAAGTGATTTTTTTCAATGACCCAAAAGAGTCAAAGTAAACAGTTTTCTTTATGCCTACCATTTGAGTAACAGCCACTTACGAAGAGACAGAAACCATAAAAGTAAACGAAGTAAAATTAATTTTATAATAAACACCCAGAAAAATCTAGTGGTCATATAAAGAAGCAGATGGAAGATTAATATATGGTCAGCCAACTCATTTCTCTCCATCATATCCAATATTTAGAGTTTCTAAGAGACATCCATTCTCTCTAAAATATTTATATTTGAATGTGAATGCCTGCAATTTAACATGTTCATTCAAAAGGTAGAAAAAGAGTGTATAAAGTGAAAAGTATATTTATCTTCCCTGTTTGTATGATAGCCATCTAGTACTACTGCTTAGAGATTGTGCTTACCGTCAGTTTTCTCTTTCTGCAAAATTTCAGATATATTTAATTTACTTCTTCAGCATATTTACTGAGTGCCTATTATATGCTAAGCATTGTTCTAAGTGCTGGTTTATTAAAGTGGAAATAAAAAACAATTTAAAATTTCTTAAAGAAACTGCATTCCAAGGGAAGAAAATAGTCAATAAGCAAAATAAATAAGAAAAACAGATGCTATTTTAAATAGTGATACGTGCTACAGATTTTTAAAAATAATTTTAAAAGAGGTGACAATGTTGAAGGAGGAAAGGGAATAAGAATTGCCTCAGCTGGGGAAGGAGTTTACATTTTAAATAAGATGAGCACAGAAGGATTTTCAGAGTTTTATTTTCATCAAAGACTTGAAGGAAATAAGGGAGCAAGACATGTTTAGGCAGAGAACTGCATGTGCAAAGATCTTAAGGTAAGAGCTTGTCCAACACCTTCCGGGAAAGCATCTTTACCATGTGGCTGGAGCAGGGATCAAAAGGCAGAGGCTTTTGTTTTGTTTTGTTTTGTTTTTTTCTTTTTTTGCGGTACGCGTGCCTCTCACTGTTGTGGCCTCTCCCCTTGCGGAGCACAGGCTCAGCGGCCATGGCCCCGGGGCCCAGCCGCTCCGCAGCATGTGGGATCTTCCTGGACCGGGGCACGAACCCGTGTGCCCTGCATCGGCAGGTGGACTCTCAACCACTGCGCCACCAGGGAAGCCCCAGAGGCTTTTTATGTCAAGTAATTAATACACCAGTCTACTGATAGCTGTTACTATTCTATGTTGTATGTATATATATATTTTTTCCATCAAATTTTTTATGTCTCTAGGTTTGGTAAATAGGGCTTCCATCTCTGTAGTACCACTCACCTCTATTAACTGCACATTAACTTCAAATAAAATAATTACACATTAGAGTATGATTATTTCTCTTATGGAATATGTTGTGTAATGCTTACAAAAATAGCAAAGCTAGTTTCTGCTCCAATGTTCTTTTCAAAAGCAAGTTCATCTTGTAATATAAGATTCTGTCCTATGTAAGACAGATTGTTTTGCGCTGAATACAGTTTCATAAAAACTTACCAAATTTTAATTTACTTGATCATAGTAACATTATTGGCCACTGTTATTTTTACAGAGAAGAAAGGCTTATGGAAGAGAACATCTCATTAGTTTGGTTTATTAATGGGGACATCAGAGTCTAGAGAGAGGTAAAATGATGTGCCCAGGACTCATATGAGTGATGATAGTTACAGCTAGCATTATTGTGTCCATGCTATAGGATAGCCATTGTCTAAACACTTTACAAGCACTATCTAATTTTAAACCTCGCAACAACTTTGAGAGGCAGCCATTATTACTATTTTACTAATGAGGAAACAGGGAAATAAGTAACTCCTGCAAAGTCACAGAGCAGGTAAATGGTACAGCTAAGATCCTATCTAGATGATTATACCTCAGAAAGAACTCACACTGATAATTGTTTGCTAACACTGCTAGAGTTCCATGGTCAGGAATGTCCTATTACAAACAAGAAGGGCAGAGAGGTATCCTGGGAAGAGAGTAAGCTTTCACTGTGATCATATGTTGGATTGAATTTCGCTTCCATATAAGAACTGAATATTTTGGAGCAAGCTACATAACTTTCCATATGTTTCCAGCTGTGAAAATTGAGGAACCAAATTATAGCTCCATATTTGGTTATTGGGACCTTGACTTTATCCAGTATGGGTAAAAGTTTGAAGCCTGATCAGGCATCCCAATTATATTCTTATAGAGCAAATAAAAGAAGCTTTTCAGAGATGAACACCTTTATATGCCTAACAAGAACATAGATCATTATATTAAAACTAAGACTCAAAATTTTAAATGAAATTTTAGTACAATATCAATAGAAAACCCCAAGTATCTACTTATTTTAAGATTTTAAAAAGTATATTGAATTTAATAAGGTGTTCATTAATTTGTCCCATCTGCCTACTTTTCATTTCTTTCTTTTTACGTACACTTGACGTTTTAATTATGTTCAGTGAAGAAAGTTCATGTTATCAGTATGGATCATAGCGTATGTACATTGTAAATGACATTTAAAAAGTAACTATTTTGTTTGCACATGCGGACCTATAAACTCCAAGTTAGGTTCATAATAGTCACTCAGTATTTATATTACATATAATTTGGTATTTTTTTCAAATTTACAATAAATTTACTTTTATAGGGTAAAATAGCTTTGAATAGGCTAGTAATCTGAAGTCATGACTGATTTTGATTGCTTCTACCAAGAAGCAAAGTTCCTGTTACCTTGATTGCTGTATTTTGCCAAACATCTTTTTTTAACCCATTCTTTTATATATGAAAATGATATGATTTACCCACTGTGAGTAGAAACGCTTCAAGTTATTTTTACATTTTTAGTAGTGAATTTACAATTAGCATCCAGCCTCCCACACCGAGACCCCTGGTGATCAATTGAATGCATTTACTGGATCACCAGCTGAGATTACAAGGTGTAATCTGTGGCTGGGGATGGGAGAATACTCTGTGTAAATTTAATTTACCCGTGTGAGGATCAAAAGCTCATTAATACTCCATTCTTTCCAACTGAGCTAAAAGCTTGAAGCAATTAGTATTTGAAAAAATATTTTCTTTCTTTATTTTTTCAGTTTGTAATCTGCGTTGGTTCCATTTTAAGTACTGATAGGATGTATTTTAAAATCATGGACTGTATCTTAGGTCTTGTTGTTGTTGTTTTGGATTACTATTCCCTAACAGTTTTTATTCCCTAACAATTTGTATAGCAACTTAAACAACAACAACAAAAAGTTAGCATCTAGGTGTTCATTTCATCTGCTTTCCAAATGAAGTGACCAATCACTTTCAAGAGATCTAGATAATTCCTGCAAGGAAAAAGAAGTGAGAAAACACTTTTAATCATTAACACAAGAGACTTTGCTACTTTTCAGTGGTGAAGACACTGTGTACTAGCCTCTTTAGCCTGAAGGCAGTTTATTAGTTACACAGATTTCTTGGAAATAGGGCTTCTGGCAATGTTTAGCATGACTAGTGAATGAATAAGCACAGTTTTTGTATACTTCGTCTAAGATATTACCTTATTCTTATCAATTATTATATGCAAGTAAGTCTGTGTGATTATACAGCTTCTTTTATATCCACATGTTATTCATAAAGAAAATATTTATGAAGAGAAAGAGATGATAAGTGTTGGTGGAAAACAACCCAAGATTTTTGTTTTAAGACTCGACATAATTTGAAATTATGATATATGACTGAGTCTCTTTATTATAATAGCATGTTGACAAATGATACTGTGAATGGATAATCTGTAATAATACAAACCAGAGATTAGGGAGAATTTCATATAATAAGTTAGAATCATTCTTTCACTAGCATCCCTTCTTGGTAGTACATCTAGTGCTTAGAGGGGTATATTAACTCTTTCGGTCCATTAATGCAACTGTGAGGACTTTCAAGTGATATTGAAAAATACAATAAATAAAATTACAGTGGCATTAAGGGAGAATGTCTCTGCAAATCCCTTAGTAATACACTTTTAACACTAGTAAAACTGGAATTGAAAAAGAGATTAACTTGTAATTAGGGCTATTAGAGAGTAAAACTTTTTGACTGCTTTTGATATTCCTTTTCTTTTGTGGTGGAGAATTGTAAAACATGTCTTAGGAAAATAACATACAAACTTTTTTTTTAACTTTTTATTTTATTTTGGAGTATAAATTGATTAACAATGTTGTGTTAGTTTCAGGTGTCCAACAAAGTGATTCAGTTATGCATATACATGTATCTGTTCTTTTTCAAATTTTTTTCCCATTTAGGTTGTTACCTAATATTGAGCAGAGTTCCCTGTGCTATACAGTAGGTCCTTGTTGGTTACCCATTTTAAATATAGCAGTGTGTATATAACATATGACCTTTTGTCATCAATTCTTGTTTCAGTTAGAATTTACTTTTTTCCAGCTTTACTGAGATACAGTTGACAAAAAATTATATTATTTAAAGTCTGTAACGTAATGATTTTATATACTTATATATTGTGAAGGGATCCCCCCATGGAGTAAACACTACCACACCTCACGTGTTTACCTTTTTTTTTTAAATGAGAACATTTAAGTTCTACTCTCCTAGCAAATTTCAGTTATACAATACAGTGTTATCAACTATAGTCACATTAGATCCTCAGAGTTTATTTATCTTATAGATGAAAGTTTGTACCCTTCTAACAACCTCTTCCTATTTTCCCCACCTACCAGCTTCTGGCAACCAGTTTTCCTCTCGGTTTTGATGAGTTTGACTTTTTTTTTTTTTTTTTTTTTACACGATTCCACACATAAGTGATACCGTGCACAATTTGTCTTTCTCTGTTCGGTTTATATTGCTCAGCATAGCACCCTCCATTTTCACCTGTGTTGTTATAAATGACAAGATTTCCTTCTTTTTAAGGTGGAAAAATATCGTGTGGTATATACAGGCAGCTCTCTTCACTTGATTGTGCTTTGCAGATATTATATTTTTTGCACACTGAAAGTTTGTGACAACACTGTGTTGAGCAAGTCTATCGGTGTCATTTTTCCAACAGCATTTGCTCACTTTTTGTCTGTGTTACATTTTGGTAATTCTTGCAACATTTCAAACTTCTTCATTATTTTTATATATTTTATGGTGATCTGTGATCAGTGATCTTGGATGTTATTATTGTAATTGTTTAGGGGTACCAGGAACCCTGCCCCTATAAGACAGCAAACTTGGGATTTCCCTGGTGGCGCAGTGGTTAAGAATCCACCTGCCAATGCAGGGGACACAGGTTTAATCCCTGGTCCGGGAGGATCCCACATGCCGTGGAGCAACTAAGCCCGCGCACCACAACTCCTAAGCCCGCGTACCACAACTACTGAAGCTCGTGCGCCTAGAGCCTGTGCTCCGCAACAAGAGTAGCCATCGCAATGAGAAGCCCGCACACCGCAATGAAGAGCAGACCCTGCTTGCCGCAACTAGAGAAAGCCCGTGCACAGCAACAAAGACCCAGCGCAGCCAAAAATAAATAAATTTATTTTTTAAAAAAAGATGGCAAACTTAATGGATAAATGTTGCACATGTTCTGACTACTCATTCATTGACCCACTAGTCATTCCCCTGTCTCTCTCTCTCTCTCTCCTTGGGTCTCCCTCTTCCCTGATACACAACAGTTGACAGATACTTAGGTTGTTTCCATGCCCTGTCTATTGTGAATAATGCTACTGTGAACATGAGAGTACAGAAATTTCTTTGACATAATTTTTTTTGATATATACCCAGAAGTAGGATTACTGGATGATATAGTAGTTCTATTTGTAGTTTCTTGAACGCCCCATACTTTTTTTCCATGATGGCTGTACCAATTTACAGTCTCGTCAGCATTTGTTGTCTCTTGTCTTTTTTATAATAGACATCCTAACAGGTGTGAGGTGATAACTCATTGTGGTTTTGATTTGCATTCCCCTGATGATTAGTGACATTGACCACCTTTTCATGTACCTGTTGGTCATTTGTATGATTTCTTTGGAAAAATATCTGTTTAGGTCCATTGCCCATTTTTTAAAAATTAGTTATTTGTTTTTCTGTTGTTAAGTTGTATGAGTTCCTTGTATATTTTGGATAATAATCCCTTACTGGATGTGTAATTTACAAATATTTTCTCCCATTCCATAGGTTGCCTTTTTGTTTTGTTGATGGTTTCTTTTGCTGAATAGAAGCTTTTAAGTTTGATGTAGTCTCACTTGCTTATTTTTGCTGTTGTTGTCTTTGCTTTTGGTGTCAAATTTTAAATATTATTACCAAGACCAATGTCAAGGAGCTTACTCTCTATGTTTCTTCTAGGAGTTTTAAAGTTTCAGGTCTTATGTTCAAGTTTTTAATCCATTTTTAGTTAATTTTAGTGTACGGTGTAAGTTAAGGGTTCAGTTTCATTAGTTTGCATTTAGCTATTCAGTACCACCAACACCATTTATTGCAGAGACTATCCTTCACCCATTGCATATTCTTGGCTCCTGTGTTGAAAATTAATTAGCCATATATGTGTGGGTTTATTTCTGGGCTCTCTATTTTGTCCCATTGATCTGTGTGACAGATTTTATGCCAATATCATACTCTTTTGATTACTGTAGCTTTGTAATAGATCTTGAAATCAGGAAGTGTGATGCATCCAGCTTTGTTCTTCTTTCTCAAGATTGGCTATTTAGGGTCTTTTGTGGTTCCATACAAATTTTAGGATTTTTTTTCTGTTTGTGTGAAAAGTATCCTTATAATTTTGATAGGAATGTCATTGAATCTGTAGATTGCTTTGGATAGTGTGGACATTTTAACAGTGTTAATTTTTCAACTCATGAATCTGTGTCATAAAGAGATTAAGTAACTCTTCCATACAACTATTAGGTGGCAGAGTGGGAATCTGATCCTGGCCACAAGGGTGCTAGATCACTTGCTCTTAAATCACTCTCCTGTCCTTTTTTGTAAATGGAAAATAACAGAAAGGCAATATGCAAAGACTTGAGAAGATCAGAGGAGCCGAGTGGGGTATTTCAGAAATCGAGGTTATAGAGCAGAAGGTAAACTTCTTATAACGGAAGTCTCTGACCAAGGGAAAAACTGCTGACCATATAATTGAAAAAGATGTAGATGGCCTTAAGTTTTAAGAATTTGAGATAATTAATTAAATTGGGGACAAACTAGTGACACCATGAAGATGCTTTGCTCCTTCAGAAAAGTTGCAAAGACCTAAACTAAGTTTATTTTCATTCTGTTAGGAAGCAACCTTCAGAGATGACTGACTACATCCTGCCTTGCTCTAAGATAACTTGAATTCATCTCTCTCTTTGAAGGACAACCTTATTCCTCCTTCCTTCATCTCCTTTATTCAAATATCCAGGGAGACATACAATAACCCCCATCTCTTCCTATTGTGCCCCATGTTTTCAATATATTAGGTTGGGAATCTCACTGATGTCAAGTCTATCCTAATTCTGCTCTAAAATAAAATTAAATTGTTAGGCAATTGGAAAAGCTATGATTTAGCCACAGCTCTGTGGCACAATTTAGAAGAAATTTTATAGCTACAGTTTATTGAAGCTGGACATTGATCTAAATGCCTTACAGGCAGTCTCATTTACTTCTAACAATAAGCTAATTTATAAAGTAAATACCACTATATGCCCATTTCTGAGATGAGAAGATGGATATTTTGGAAGATTAAGTTATTTGCCCAGATTTATACAACTAGTTATTGGCAGCATCGAGATTAAAGTATTATAAACTCTGCTTCGTAATAATGACTGACATCAAATTTATATTTTTTTCTTTACAAACTGTATTTACCAAAATGTAATCTACGTATTTTTACTGCAGAAACTTGACTGTAGACTTATTTTAATGCTGGAGCATTAAGTCTGAGAATTTGAATGTTTTAGATAAAAATATGTAGCATATGTATAGTTTTTACATGAAGGAAGTAGAAGTTAACTGTGATCCACATAAAGATATATAAAATAAAATTTTAATCTGATTATTTGGAATAATTTTCTGCTACTTATCTTCTCATACTTCCCCTTTGAATAAAGTAGAATATATGCATAATATAGAGAAGAAAATATTTTTAAAAACTAGGAAATATTTTATATTAATTTATCTGAAATAGTTACATTTTACTTTTTAACCACTTATTAGACTTCGAATAAAATGAGAGATAATTGAAGTCAGAAATTTCACAATACCTACACATAGTAAGTATGCGATAAATACCTGCTAATTGATCAATTCATCACACATGATCAATTGAGTAAACATTGTGTGCCAAGGGATTACCCAAGGAATTCTAAAAATCAGTTAATTTTTTTTTTTTTTTTTGCGGTACGTGGGCCTCTCACTGTTGCGGCCTTTCCCGTTGCGGAGCACAGGCTCTGGACGCGCAGGCTCAGCGGCCATGGCTCATGGGCCTAGCCACTCCGCGGCATGTGGGATCCTCCCGGACCGGGGCAAGAAGCCGTGTGCCCTGCATCAGCAGGCGGACTCTCAACCACTGCGCCACCAGGGAAGCCCCAGTTAATATTTTTATTTAGTGCACAAGACAAAGCTTTATTTTATGTTACCAAATCATTATACCTTGGATTACTTATTGTGCTAATCATTAGGGTTGCAAAGATGAAAAAGATACAAGAATCTCAAAATATAGCAGGAGATACAAGGCAGCAAATCACATCACCAAGGTACCTATGTAGTTCAAAGGGATGATCTTGAAGGCAGTGCCTAAGTCTCTAATGCAAAGAACGACATGAAAAGCCTCATAGAAGAGGTAATGCTTTACCAAATTCCTACTCAACCCGAAAATGAAACTGGTTTTGAGGTTGAGTAGGAATTTGGCAAGGCCATCTACGATTGAAGGTTACATAGTTGGTTACTGTATGTGGAAAGTTATGTTGGGGGCTGAAACATTGTGGTAGGTGGAATCATGAACTCTCAAGATATCCAGATCCTAGAACCTGGAACCTGTGAATGATACCTTATAGAGCAAAACGGACTCTGCAAATGAGATTAAGTTAAAGATCTTGAGATGGGGGAAATTAGTCTGGATTATCACCAGTGTCCTGATAAAAGGGAGGCAGAGGGAGATTTGACTACAAAAGAGGAGAAGGTGATGTGACGATGAAAGCAGAGATTGGAAGATGTGGGCTTTTTAAAATAATTTTTTTGGCTGCATTGGGTCTTCGTTGCTGTGTGTGGGCTTTTCTCTCTAGTTGTGGCAAGCAGGGGCTACTCTTCATTGCGGTGAGTGGGCTTCTCATTGCAGTGGCTTCTCTTGTTGCAGAGCACGGGCTCTAGGCGCACGGGCTTCAGTAGTTGCAGCACGCAGCCTCAGTAGTTGTGGCTCTAGAGCACAGGCTCCGTAGCTGTGGTGCACAGGCTTAGTTGCTCCGCAGCATGTGGGATCTTCTGGACCAGGGCTCGAACCCATGTCCCCTGCATTGGCAGGTGGATTCTTAACCACTGTGCCACCAGGGAAGTTCCCTGGAAGATGTGTTTTGAAGGGGGAGAAGAAGCACAAGCACAGGAATATAGTCCACTAGAAGCTGAAAAAGGCAATTGGATTTTCCTCTCAAAGCCTCCCAAAGGAACCAGCCCTGCTGATAATTTGATGTTAGCTTGTGTATCTGATGATTTCAGACTTCTGACTTCGAGAACTATAAGATAATGAATTTGTGGGGGTTTTTAATACCAATAAATTTGTGGTAATTTGTTATAGTAGCAATGTGTGAGTTCTTACCCTGAAAAACCTCAATAATCATGTAACTGTTTATTTCTAAGATTCTAATGAATCATATGCTTAGATTTGAATTTCAAAAATATAGCTTTATCATCAAGTCAGAAAAATAGTGAGTGAGAAGTAGTAAGAGGACCAGTGAGGAAGAGACTAGATTACACGTAGGAAAGGCTTGTCTTGTGTGGGAGCGATAAATAAAGACATACTCAAAGATATTTTGGATCCAGAATCAACAGTATCTGATTGGATTATTGGGGTGTTGGAGCCAAAGACAACTCTGAGATTTATAACTTGGTTAGCTGAATCATGAGAACTGAGCTAGGAAATACATGTGTAGGAACAGGTATACAGTTTTAAATCTATGTAGCTTTAGGTTCCTGTTGGACATCTGAGTGGAGATTGATATTTAAAAGTGAAAGTGGCATGCAGTAGAGATGCCAGTGTGCTAGTATGGAGGTTTAGAGATAAGCCACCTGAAGTCTTTGGGGATAGCAAGCTCCCAGAGACCCTGGAAGGATAGGAAAGAGTTCCAGTTCCAGAATCCTAGGAAACGTTAACACTGAAAACTGCATATAGAAGAAGATCCAATCACAGAGACTGGAAAAAAAAAAAAAAAAGAAAAGAAAGAAAGAAATCTAAAGGGAAAGAGCATCGAGAAATGGTGCTGTTGAATCCAAAGGAAGAATTTACTATAGAGATCTGTCTTCTCTTGCATACCAGAAAGATAATAGAGATAGTTGATTGGAAAGCAGTGGTGACATTCTGGATGAGATAATAATTCAGGAATCTGTAAATGTTTTTACCCCAAGATTTGAGTTAATGGGATTAAAAAATAGGATATAATGGAAATATGTACATCAAAAAGGATATGAACTTGCAGGAATCTATGAAATGTTTCATATGTCTGCCCTTTTGTACTTTAGGGTACTTATTCTAAATTTTATGTTCTTATAATGATATAATAGTAAGTACATTTAAACCTGCCCCTCAATTATTACGAGGCTTAAAAATAACTGTATTAACTCTTTGGGATTTAAAAAAGATTCTCAGCCATTTAGGTTCATAGTATTCATGCATATTGGTGGGATCTTCTGTCTGCTTCTTATAAATAAAATGCTCTTATGGTTTTTGGTTAGAGGCTAGGAATTTTCACTCTCTGGAAAGTGAAATGTGAAGAGATGAAACACATTTATATACAGTAGAAACAAGGATGCCAGTTGATCTGTGAAATGTGAAGTTTCCGACGCAATCATGAAGAAAAAGACGTTTAGAAAGGAAAATAATATCTACCTTTGAGTGCCCTTTTTACTTGGTCACAGTGTCACTGTGACCACTACTCTTAAGTAGTAAGATTATGAATCTCCATTTGAATAAAACTAAGTAGCCAGACTCGTTTGTATGAAACCAGAAGGCATTCTGAAATTCATATTTTCCTGCTTCATATTTTATAGATAAAGAGATTCTTTGATTTGATCAAAAGGCTACAAAAATGACTTTTCCCTAAGTTTTATTCACATATAAAATTTAATTTCAGTGGACCCTGCATTTGAACTAAAGATAGTCTTTCTTACTAACCATAAGTCACTCTGACTTGAGCTGTTATAAAATATTAAATCAGTTTAAATTAATCTCCTCTAAGGATATAAAAATGGGATTCTTTTCACATTTTTAACATATTTATCACACCAAGTTTTATATATCCATGTATAATGGACTCAGATCTTGTTTCCAATATTAAATCATGGAGTTCTGAAGAGGCTAACATTTCTCAACACTGTTTCCTCTCCTCGCCAATGATTTGGGCAGTAGCAGCCTTGGGTTCATTTAGGGATATATGTAGATTCTCTTGGAGATTTCACTAATTTTTCCATCAAGGCCAAGTCACTGGTTATATGACTCCAGTAAGTGTCTGCTTCCTTAAGATATTCAAATATACTCTTTACTGATTTAGAGAATATTGATGGCTCCAGTAGAGTGGGTGGTGAATGAAGAGCATCTCTCTTTGGCTTCCAAGAAAGTTTCATAAAAATTTTTGGTTTCCTTCTCTGACTTACTTTCTGGTGAGATGATGCACTCTGACTGGTGATGGTTCTGTCTCTGCCTGTGATGGGGACTGTTGGTGCTGGTTTGTTTGTTATGATGGCTGCTCTAATCTGGTGTTATAGATTCTCTTAAAATCCAGGATTTGCCAGTAACTACTCATGTAAATTTGGGGCAAAAATTATATTTTGTGAACATCAGTTTTATCATTTGTAAATGGGGACAGTATTACTTAGGTATGAGTACTTTGGAGATTTATGAAACATAGTGAAAATAAAGTTCTTAACACAGTGCCTAAGTCACAGCAAGCATTTAATAAGTAAGAGCTATTCAAATTATTTAATGATATGTATCTTATATGTGTTATTATATAAAAATTATGCATTACTACAGATTTATGGAAATATAGACTTGACAGTTTGATCATGGAGGAAGCGTCCTGTATTTCTCACTATGATATTTTTTAATCTTCTAAGCCCAGTGCCTGGAAATTCTGCAGAGAAAAACATAGTAAAGGCTATTACAATTAGATCAGTTGACTATTTTGATTCTACTTTCATAGCATTAACATAGTATGCAGATATACCACTTTATTTAATGCAGACCTTGGGAATGATTGCTGCAGTTAAAAAAAGAAAAAGGCAACTAAGATATATACCGACATCTTTAGGTTCATACATCATAGGCTGAAGTCTACAGATAATTGAGTACAGTCCATGTGCTAGAAAAGGTTGCAAGCACTAATATCATGCTAAGTGTTTGATGAACGAAGTCAGCATCACTTGAAATTAAAATCCTTTTAATGTAATAGTAGACTGGTGGTTAACGGTTACTAAGGAAATTGACAACCTGAACCCATGAAAGAGAAGAAAATATTATTGAGCACTTATAATGAGCTATGTATTTTCATTTATAGTATCTCAATTATTAAAAACTCTTGTATGATTTTTATACATTATTAGATGAGGTAACAGAAAATCATAGAAGTTAATGAACTTTTCCAAAATTGGACACATAAGTGAATAGTGTAGCTGGAATTCTTCCCAATATAATATTCCAACTTGTAGACATTAAAAAATTAACATAAGCAAGCTAAAAACATGAATTGGTTATTTTTCTTTCTATACATAAAACACCTGTGGCCAGTTCATGACTGTCAGAAAATAGAATCAAATAGTTGGATATTAGAAGTAGAAGGTGTTTTGGGGGGAGAGGTATAACCTCTCAAATCTCTTTTCTTTTTCTTCTTTTTTGTGACTTATTTTTAAGGAATTAAGAAATAGGACTTTAAGATACTTAGCAGATTTCTAAATGAAATCTCATGTCTCAAGAAAAAATAAGGCCTTAGAAATTATAAAATGCATTATTAAATATAAATCCATCCTAATTAGTACTCTAACAAAATTATGCTCCTGATTTTGGATATTCTGAGTGAATGATTAAATTTTTCTTGGCATTAAATATTCAATTTAGAGGTTTATGTTCCAAGACACAAACTTTTAGTTTCAATTCTTCCACTAACTCCAACTTGGTAACTTAGGACATTTTTATCACTACTGCCCCTGCTTCTTTATTGATAAAATGTTAATAATAATGTCCTACTTCACCAAAAGAATAAATTCATAAAATATAGTAAAAATTATTTTGACCATTAAGATTATAAAAAGGAAAGTTTGAGGTGTTAATATAATCTAAGCTTGCTGAATTTCAAATTTTATGAAACTTTTTTATTGAAAAACTGTTGTGAATAATGTAAAGTATTTCACTGAAGCAGTAATGTCATTTTAATATTCAGTGATGGTATTAAAAGACTTAACACTGTCTAACCACAGTTTCTTGTTCCCTAAAAGGATGAGCATCTTTCTTTTATTTATTTGTACTCTTTTAAAAAGCACTACTCACAAGTTGAATTTTTTTAAGGCTAGGGAAGAAAAATCCTAATGGAAAAGTAAAATCTCAACGTCTTGGCCTGAAACCACATAACACTGTTTTTCAGATGGGAAAAAAGGAAGAGCAAAAAATGTGATGAACCCTTAATACTATAAGCTCCTCTAACTGAGATGTGGTGGTAATTGCTTTTTATTTTTTTGCAACATCTCCTGGAAATGGTAATGCTTTCAAGTGAGGATCAAAGAGAATGACCTACATAAGAAATAGATTGCAACATGTAGTTACATTTTTCATCCTTTGTAATATGCTTCTTGCATCTATACTTCTAAGAAGAATCAGAGCATAATGCTCATCATTTTTTAAAATGAGTTGTCACTAAGGTCAGATAGGATACTGGGAAACTAGAAAAAAAATATGATTTGGACCAAGGTGTTAACGCCAACAAATGGATCACTAGATGGATCAGTCTTCACAAACCAGCCTTGTATATTTAAAGAAAATAAGACCAAATATTCAGAAAAATATATATATATTTTTCTGAATTTTGTATTTATATAATGTATATTTTGTGTATATATATATATAATGTATATATATTCCTGAATTTTGTGTCTATATGTATATATGTACATATATACACACATAGATATGTTATCTATTTCTGATGCAGTGTATGTGTGTGTCATCAGAAATACTTAAAAGATTAACTGAAAACAAAGTGATGTTGTTTTTAAGCTTAAAAACAAACAAGTTTAATTCACAGATTTAGTTGTTGTTTTTCTAATTAGGCAGTGTACCTCAAAATATATTGTTACTGGTAATTTTTTGCAACGAAAAATATCTCTTGCTAACTCATCATGACGCCAAAGTTATGTGATTAGTGTTATGCTTCCTAATGTACAAGTTTTCCTAGAGAAGTAGCACCTTAACATATTATTAGCTAAAGTAATGCATCAAATATTTTCAATGATAAAAGTTGCCAGAGGAGACCAGAGTTTTATGGAAAGTTTCAGTGTTTAGGAATTGGTGGAGAAGGAATTCAGCAGTACCAGGAAAAAGGCAAACCACTTAATTCATGAATTTTCCCAAGGGCTCCTTTCTTCCAGGGATAAATTAAAAGATAACTGAAACTATAATGTTCCTTAAAAAATGATATGGTCATCTTCTGATATCATTTGTAAATGTCCTTGATAGCAGAAGAAGGTGAAAAACTATTTAGAAATTGCCCAGGTGGGGTGAGTACATTGAAAATAGTCACATTTGTTTTGATTGAAAATGATTCTTATCCTATCAAGATATCCAAAGTGGTGTTCTATAGTTATAGCGTCACCCTTCCTTCAAAAGGTAAAATTAATTTCTGCTTAGAGTCTAGATGTAGGCTTCCAAAGCCATTTCAGGGAGGCCAGAATGAGCTGTTGGATGTCTGCCAGCACGCACTTAACAATTTTGGGACATGCATAGAGGGCTAAAAGGATCCAAAAGGAAATAGAAATGGATTAGTCAATATGCCTGTAAGAAAAGGAAATTCTTCAATAAAGAGATAGCTGCATTTTCTTTTACATAACAGATGTATCTAGTCCACTGAGAGTTTGGTATATATTTCTTGAATATCTGTTTATTGAATCTTATTTGTCTTAAAATCATGATAAAATTTGATATGTATTTCTGGTAAAAAAAAATATTGTTTCCAAGAAATCAACCTCAAACAACAAACCACTTAAGTAGCTTAATGAAATGCCCATCTGATAGGAGAACAGTGTTCAAATAAAACACATTATATATCAAATATTTTAAAAAATTATTTTCAGTTGGAACTAGTCTTGAATTTAAAAGGGAAACTGACCACCTCACAGAGTAGAACATCCTGAATTGAAGCCCTTCAGCTTCTATTAAAACGTCCTCCTAATATTCTACTACAATAAATTCTGTTCAGGCTTGCACCTTAGTGAAAGTGATACTTTTAGAAATGAAGGAATCAATTCTGGCTAAATGCAGGAGATAATAAAAATATACCATTTTCCCAAATTGAAAATGTCTAAGCAAATGTGAAAATGTTCTTCATATTTACAGAAATTATCTATTAAAGAACCTGAAAATTCTTCATTCATATAATACATAGTGCAAAAGTTCCTAGGCTTATTTTTTCAACCTAAAAAAGAAAAACTAAAAGAAAAAAATTACCAAAAATAAAATAAAGGGATGCTCAATACATATGGATTGACTAACTTATTAATTTTTAAATGCATTAATATTCATGAATTTAATATTATGAACACTCTAAAGAATTTCTATCTGTAGTATATGGTATATATAAATGCTTCCTTTAATTAAAATACTCCCAGAAGTTTTCAGTGATAAAACCTGTCAAATATAAATAAGTGTTAGAATTTCTAAGTATGCCTTTTGTACTCGTAGGACTTATTTCACCTGAAGATTCTTTTATTTGAAGGGTGTTTAGTTTGTATCTGAAACAAATTGAAAATTTTAAAATTGAGACAAGTATATAGATTTTCTTTGTTGGTTTTTTGATGTTTCGTGTTTTCAGTTTAGCCGACAGTGGGAAAGTTTTTCATGTACTGTGTTTGCCAGTAAAAAGCACAATATTCTTCATACAGATACCAAAATTTTGGCTAACAAGCTAGAAATCTATAACTTCCATGAGAAGAGGGGAACAAGCAATACCCATCCAGTTAAGTAACTCTCTTCAGAAAGGGCTCTACAGATGAAGAAATTACTTTTGGGAATTAGGTTCAGGATTTTGGGAAAGATCATGTGTTTGGGGATTCATCCTTATTCCCCTCCTTTAAGAGATAGCTCTGGGAAGAGGAATCTAAGTAACTTACTGTTTTGTTTTGTTTTTTGACATATCAGGTATTTTCACATACATATACATAGAGGTCATATTTTCTTACAAGTGTAGAAAGCCTATCTGCTTTCTAGATTGTGTATATGGATTCTAGACCAGGTATTAGGGCTAGAATAGATCTTAGGTATCATGATGTTAACCTCATTTTACAGGGAGAAAACCAAGTCTCATGGATATATGATTCTATCCAAGATGGCTCCTATTTGTACAGGACACAATGCACAAACAAGGAAGGCATTATAGGAAGTTCATATTCAGATATGCCACTTAAAAAAATGCCTGTGCCCCTCTGGGAACACTTATTGTGATCCTAAGAATTTAATAGGGTTTTAATTCTAAATTCCATCTCTCCTCCCCCATCTGTCCATCCAGACAATGGTCACAATTGAAATGGTCTTGAATGGTGAACGATAGTGAATACTTAACAAGTTATTTTAAATTATGGAACTCTAATTCCACAAGAGGTTGTTATAATACAACCAGTGACTTATGGCCAGCAGAACGCTTGTATATAATATTATCGTCTCATAATTCAAAACATGCTTGTTATTTGATGTAACTTAAGTGTTCAAGAATAAAAACTTTGTCTTATTCATTCTGCTCATAAAATTGCCTAAAAGAAGAGTTTTTCTTCCTGCCAAGCTGGCATGACTACGTGTTAGTCACTTGGAATATTCAAGTTCACCTTTTCAGCAGATATATCAAGCAGTCTCCCTAGCAGTGAAAGTTTATAGTTTGCTTATTACCTTGAGAACAGTATTAAATGGTGAATGTAAATAATACAGATTCTTCAATGCATATAGAGTAGTATTTAAGAGCACTTGCAATAAAGATGTTTCTAAGAATGCTAATTTAGGCACATAGATGGATGGACACTTTATTTGGTGACCAGAGCCAGGAATCTGAGAAAGTCTGTTCTTTCTCCATGACCTCTAAAGACTGAGTTTAAGATTCTCATTCATAAATAGTAAATATTTTATCAAGTATGTGTTAAGCTTATTTTTCTATTTATTTATAAGTTGGTTTGGCTATTTATTTGCTTTATTTAAGAAAGCTCTGGGTCTGGAGGAAAGAAAATACTGATAAGATTTCTAGTATTGTCTTCATTCAACTCTTTATGTCCAAAATCTGAAAGTCTAGAGTTGTCACTAATTAGGCCAAGCTGTAGTTACACCAACTCACTTACTGACTCCAAAGAATACTTGAGTAGAAGGAAAGCTGTGGATATGCAGCTCAGCAGATCATCAGTCAGTCAAGGACCTTGTAATTCAGGGGTCTGGTGGTGAACATCTCAGCACCCATGCTGAATGATAGAAATAGTGCATAAAAGCTTCCATTGTTGCCCAGAACATGATTATATAGAACATTCCACAAAATTGCATTTCTCCTGTAGCATATGTTATGTGCACATACAGCTTTTTTCGTTATTTTTTAAGAAATTATATTTGAGAATACTATGTTAAGATTTTAAAAGAAAAGCATCTAATTTGTTTTCTTTTTTTCTTTCCTACATGTTCTGCTATATAAATTAGTAACCATTTAGTGTTAATATTAATCTAATGGAGTTGGTAATTTACGTACATGCATTTAACTTTTGTGTCATCATGATCAAAGCAAAAACACTTTAATCTGTATTATGTAGATAGGAGACAAAATCACTAAGATATTAACATTTGTGATCCATCACTATGCATAATTGGAGAGCCTAGTTGAAAATAAAACAAGCATTTAATGTTCGTTCCTGCTTTTGATTTTTAGTATAAAGAAATTTAAAATAAGAATGAAGAACCAAATGCCATAATCATTCTTTTTCCCCTGAAAATTGCATGTTCTAGACAATCATTCATAACCTTGTTTCTTCTTAAGTAAGGAACAATGGCAGTCTACAAGACAAACATTTTAAATGTTTCAGTTTCTTTTATCCCATTGTTTTAAAGAAGGTGTCAATGTAACACGGATAGCAAGCTTTATTTTTTCCTTGTTAACTTTGCCCAATTTTTCAGGTCATTTTTTTCAATTATTTTTTGACTAGGATTCAATCCTAGTTTAACTCTTGCCATTTCTTCAAATATAAGTATATTTAATACCTTTAATAAAATAAAATTTATTCAATTTTCTTTCTGAAATATTTTATAAGCTAATCATAGGGTAGTGTGTATGTGTACACACACACACGCACACACACACATCCAAGGTTAATAGAAATGGGAAGCACAATAAAGATCGTCTTGATCATCCTTCTAATTTGATAAAGAAAGTGAACCCCACAGAGATTAAATGAATAGTATATATTTTTGAAGCACTGTTAGATATGAAATTAGGATCCCAGTTTCCAGATGTCCCCTTTCCTAGTAAAAATTTGTAAAGATTCCAAAGGCACATAATTGAAATAGCTGTCGGTCAACTGCAATGAATGGAATTATGCCAAAGATTTTAAAGAACCCTCCTGAGTGTTAGAAAATGGTCAGCATCTCTGGCTCTCCATTGAATTATTCTGATACCTTTTTTATGTTGGGTAGCATTAAAAAAACACATCAAGATTTTTTTTAAGGCTCATCATTAAGCCTCTAATACTGCAGCACCTTGTAAAATGCATCCACATGTAAACCCACCATCCATGCATCTAAGGATCTGTAGGTACTTAACTGAAAATTGTAGAGATCATGCGTAATAGCTTACTTGTATGCTCAGCTGGTGCACTGTAGATGTAGGAGTTCTGTGGGTAGTTCTCTAGGAATGTTATGTCTGACTGTCTTTTATCTGAATTTATTATGTCTAGCAGTACCATGCAGAAGTCCATAAAGGAGTAGATAACTACTGCACTTCTGAGATATAAGGTCTCATGGGGTATCCACCAACTGGGATTTCTCCAGATTTTATTTTGACACAAAATGGCCTCAATTGCTTGGGTCTGGGCTCCGAATTGTGGTTGCCTTTGTAGTCTAGAAAGTATAGCAATTTGGTGAACATGTACAAGAGAAGTTTAAGATGGCATTGAATTAAAACGGGATTAATATTAGTATAAAGGCGGTTGAGGGGTGTGGGGCTATAAAGGTCCTTCAGATTTTTCACTTTAACAACCTGTTTTCAAGGATGGCAAACCAAGCTGATAAACTTGTCTTTGAACTAAAACCTGGAGAGTTATTACAGGTGTCAGACTGGAAACAGCATTTATTGGCTGCCTCTGAAAATATCAACCTGGTCCTTTTAATGGTAAAAGGGTCGAGTGCACAGAGTTGTACATCTTAGAGGTTTTTTTTTTTTAAAAAATTACAGTGTGTGGATCTACTTTGCTGATGAAATACTGAGATTTAAGCAAACTGAAAAATGGCAGGGTTTCCTAGTTTATTACAAAATAACGATAAATACATACATATATCAGAGTATTGGACAGAAAGGGTATCATATATTTTTATAATTGTTTGAAGTGCATTGGTATACTGGAGAGCTTATACATATGTGTATTATATTTAATGTTAATGGATCTAAATTAAAATAACATTAAATGATTTAAAGAATCAGTGATACACTTTGCCACTAGTCTCTGGTATAAACCTCACGTTAATCTAAAATTGGTGAGAACTTACATGTCCTGAGACAGAAAGAAGATACTGTAGTCGGTGGATTTCAGAAGAGCATCTCATAAAACTTCAATTAAATATATTTTCTGAAGTTGCTTCTTTTAAAACAGTTTCTTGCAACGCTGTGCAGCAATGATTGCTCGAAAATTCTTTACGTTCAGTGGAAATTGTATCCCTAGTTCTACCTTACTCTAGGAGTGGCACAAAATGGCTTTGATTGTCCCCTACTAATTATTCTTTTTCAAGTTTGATATCTACTCGTCCTTCCACTAAAGGTTAATAGGAAGAAAAAAATTGACATTTGCAGCTAACTAAGAGGTAATGCCTGACCCAGTGGACACCTGATGTGGGATTCTGAATTTATAGCTCAGTGGGGAGTCCTAAACTTTAGAATGACCCGGTTATCTTAGAAAGCAGATCTTACTTAGAACTGCCAATCTATTACATATTAACATTGTGCTCTTGCTGAGGCTGTTTAACTGGAGCCTCTATACCCTTATCTGTGAAATAGGTTCATCATTATTCATGACAGATATTTTTTGAGGTCAAGTGAAATAATAGATGTAAAATTTTAGCAGAGAATCTTACAAAATATGAGCCTGATAAAAGTTAATGTCTAACTATTATTTTTATTCTAAAACAATTGTGTAAAATTCCTGTGAATACAGTTATAGATAAAATCCCATGAAAAATACTACTACCTCTGCTACTAGTTAATTCTACTTAAAAAAAAAAAAATGTTAGCCATCTGCCAAGTGAGATTATACGTAAACTACATTGAAGTTATTTTCACTGTTTAAAAGGTAGCATTTAAATGAAGGGAGTTGTATATGGATTGTTATGTGAAAAACCAAGGAGATACAAGTAAGAACATCTTTGTTAATTCAGAGAACCTTCAGATAGACTGAGGAACTTCATTATTCAATACAGATTCAAATGCTGGTCAAAGACTTGCTGTGTACTATATCTGGAACCATATGAGGTAAGTACTGACTCTTCTAGAGCACAGAAGACTTCAGTTGCTTGTTCAAAGTTATTACATAGCTGTTATGAGTGAAATGAGATTGCAGCTAACTTTAAAACCTGTATATTCTGGCTGCTGTGGTTGCATTGCAGAGCACCCCAAAATTTTAGTAGCTTGAAACAATGACCACATTTATTTTTGCTTACAAGTGTGCAGCTTGGGCATGGCTTTGCAGGTATAGCTTGCCTCTGCTCTCCATGATGTCAGATGGGGTGGCTTGAAGACCAGGTCAATTCAGACTCAGCTGGAACATCTGGAATCAACTGAGGGCTTTCTTACTCTTAGGCTTGTTACCTATACTGTGAAGATTCAAATAGCTGAGGACCTCAGACACGTCTTTTTGTCTCTAGTCATATATAAATGTCTCAGTTTGGATTCATTGATGTAAATGTTGCTGCTCTCCTCCAGAGAATTGCCCTCAGGTGACACTTCACCAATGACTGTGAGTCAGGGATACAAAATTGTACTCATTGCCCGAAAGTAGATAACTCTGCAATGTGGTTTATGCACCAGAGCTCTACCCCTGAGAATCAGGCCAAGGCTGGACCGTAGTGGAGAACACATCCTTGCTTGTTCCCTTCTCCTTTCCCGTAGGGCTTCACTTTCTTACAGGTTTCTCAAGATGAGCACTCTCCCGATTAATCACGTGCTACTGAGCCCCCTTCTTGGTCTCCCCCCTAGGAAACCCAGTCTAAGACAGAGTGTAAAAGTGCATGTAAAAAGATCAAGAAAAAGAAGAGTCCTTATTAGAATAAATAAAGCAACAGACAACATTTCTCATTAAAACTTTTTAGAGACGTTATAATGACTCTTCCGTAGTATTAATTTTGTTCTAGAGATATATTTCTTAGGATTCTCCAAGGTTGCATTAGAGCTGGTTCTTCACAGTTCTTGACGTTGCTTTTGCTGGCAACTGTCTGCAAAAAATCCAGGTGCCTGATTATCTCTCGCACAACTTGTCCATGTAAATTGAGTTTTCTTCTAGCCTCCTTTTCACACATGAAGCACAGGACACAGTTTTTAAGAAAAAAATCCCCTTACCTGTCTCAGCATGATTAACTCTTGTTAATCAGAGATTCACAGAAGCGTAGACAGCTTTCTGTGGACACTATGCTTTTACCTTTAAAATAGAGTCTAAGTTTACATTATTTCACACTATCAAGTAGCATTAGATGATTCAAGTGGGATTTTAGACAAAACTTGAAGAATTAGAAGTCTAAATGTGTAGTCGATACATTCTGTGTATTTATAGAATCTAGAATATATTTCTCAGAGCAGGCAAGAAGAAGAGGAACGATGAGTCAATAGAGATGTATACAATAGCATGTAATTCCATCTTTGTTTTGCTCTGGGGAAAGTTTTAAGTAGGTGAATCTTCTCTTCAGAGGTCTTCTCTAATACGATTCATGGTCTTTCTTATTCTAATGTATACGTTTGCCAGGACTGGGAAGCCGGTCACTCCTCCGACCCCAGGATACTAGACATATTCATAACAAGACAGCCCACTGATTCCCCTTTTTTAAATCTGGAATCATTATTTCGAAGTAACTCTTTCCTTCTAATTGTTAAGGAAAAGGGTATTTTGTGTAAAATGTATTTTAAACCTCACTTATCTTCAGAAAGTGAAAGCAAAGGAAGAAAACTGGTGATTAATGATATCCATAAAAACTAAATGATAGTATTTTTATCCTTCAAGTTATACTTGTAGTCTAAAACAGTAATTTCTTAACTCACAAAATGGATTTCCTCAATGACAGTATTTTAAATCTCCCAGTTACATTTGAAAGAATATTTTCTTAACCCGTAAAGTGGACTTAATCAGGAATTTTACTGGTCAAAAATCTTTTTATGAAATAGTTCCTACTTTTTTCCTTTAAAGATAGAAAGATTTCTGGGAAAATATGGTGTGGAAGTCACAGAAGTACAGACCTTTTCTACTGCTTTAAAATAAACACAATAAACAAAAATATGTGAAAAGAGTAAAAAATTAAACCTATCATCCTCAACATAAAAAAGGAGAATAGACTCATAATTTAATATTAAATTTACAGTATGAGAGCAGAAATTTTGGCAGTTTATGAAAGGCTCGTTATTCACTGCTCCCCAAAATACTCTGATATATGGATAAGATTTCAGTAATTAGAAATACAAGGGCTAAGGGTGGGGGTAGGGAAACCAGAATAAAAATATACAGCATGTTTCTCTAGGCCAGTGGAGGGGTGGGATCTGTTCCATAGCAAATCTGGAAGAATATGGCACTTCCGGAGATGTTTTTGACTGTCACAGCTAGGAGGGGGGCACTAGTTGCATCTAGTGGGGAGAGACCAGTGAAGCTGTTACCATCTGCGAGGCACAGAGAAGCCCCTGGATAATAAAGAATTATCTGGCCCAAAATAGCAATAGTGCCAAGGTTGAGAAACCTGTTCTAAGCTAAAGCCTCTCTTTCCCACTAATGAAAAATTATGACCAAGGCAAATTATACTCAGAAAAATAAGTCATTAGTAGTTGCTTTCTGTTTTTATTTTGTTAATTTAGCTGCACACCACATTAGATCCTGAACTATGGAGTACTCACATATGGGATCCTCAAAGTGGGTCACCTTCTTTCAAAAACATATCAATTGTATTATGCATTTGGCCCATATCTGTACCTGTTTATCACAGTATTGCTGTGTTCCAGTGAGGGTCGACTTGCCCATCATTTCTGTACGAGGGGGAACTTCTGGGAAGACCACTGTGCAGCTGAAATAGCCTCTGGGTGGCTCCTTGGAGGATGCACTGTAACTACACCGATACATTTCCCCGAGGTTAGCTTCTCCTCTGGGCTTTTCCTTATTGTTTCTATCTCCTGTAAGGTCCGTATGTGTAGTTTTTAAGGATTCCCCCAGAAGAGTAACATTGAGGGCAATTTCTCGCATTTATTTCCTAAATTCTTCTTAATGGTGGTTTTGGTAAGCCCCAGCAAATTCTGTAATAGCTGTAAGCAAGTAGCTGTCAGTTTGAGTGGAGAAACTCCCATGAAGAGAGCAGTTAGATTTCCCGGTGTGATCAAAATATATTTTTCATGAGAATTGTCTTTACTGTAACACTCAAGAGCTATGATTGTTTACTGTAGGCAGACAGTGTTGCAATCGCTGTAGAGCCTGCTTGCTTTGAGAGTTGTGTAAAGCTTGTAGTTAGCACTGTGAGAAGGTTAGGTTAGGGAAGAATTCCCAGGATGGTGTAGTCCCTGATTTTTTTAAACATGTGGGTTTTAGCAAAATGTTTGTCAAGGTCACACTCTATATCCAGGTGTACTGTACACACAGTTCAGCTCTGTTGGCACTTTGGCACATTCCCTGCGATGGGGACTGGTGTGTTTGAATAAGGGCGACGGGCTATGGGTTGCCCATTGTCTGGCGCCCTTTTGCAGCACACTGACTCCCTTGTTCAAGAAAGACCATTGCTTTTCTTGGTTTGAGAGTGCAGACCATCCTCCCTCTAGTCCCCATTGAGCAAGAGGAAGAGGCATTTCAGGGGATTTTTGGCAAGTTAACCTCAGTGGCAGGATATGTAGCTATTTCCTCAAGAAGGTGTGAAAATCCAGTAGAGCCCAGTTTAGCTGGAACCTGTAGATACTGTTTCCATTTCAATCAGGAGGCCTCTGTTGTGGATCCAGTTTACAGGGACCTATTTCCATTTTCCCGTGCATAATAGGAATCTCAGTCCACCAGGTGATTGGCTCTGTCCACTAAGGGCTTCAGCTTTGATAGTGCCCAGTACACTGTTAGGTGTTGCCTCTCTAGTGGTAAAAATACCTTTGGGCTGAGTCTGGCAGCCACTTTCATCAAAAGCCTATAGGTAGGCATTTTCCTGTCTTTCTGGCTCTTGGAAGCAAATTTTGGGGTGGTCACAACTTCTGATTGTAAATTCTGTCCTCGAGGCACAAGCTGGAGAACGAAGAAATAACCTCCCCAGTTTATCTAGGGTATGTTGTCAATCTGGTCCCACTGAAAAGTGGGAGACTTGTGGGTGACTTGCTAGGTGAGGGCCTTCAAGTTTTAGAGGTGAAGGGTAAGTTGGTAGCAGAATCCAAATATTCCTGCCAAATGTTGTGATAGGCTAAAGAGCTAGGAGCTTGTCTTTTACTTGATTGGAGATAGTTTGCCCATCTGAATTCCAGATGTATCTCCCAAATTTAACAGACCCGGGAGACGTTACACCTTATACAGGTGTCCGGTCCTTCTCAGTGAGGTGTTTATTCACAGTTGTGATGGTCTGTGAGACAGAGTCTTGGACAGGTCCAACGAGAAGAGTGTCGTCAGCATAGTGCCAAAGCCATGTTTTTGGTGGGAGTGTGGGGCAAGTGTCTAGGTCTTAGCAGCAAATCCCATGTGCAGTTTCAGAGTTGCTTAAGCATCCCATAGGCAATCAGGGAAAGGTGTACTGTTGACCCTCAAAGGTGGAGACAAGTTGTGGTTGACTCTTCTGTGAATTTTTACTGAATATAACATGTTAACCAAGGCTATAACTCCAGATCATTTACCCATGTTCTTTTGAGTGTTATCCATTAAGGTAAAAATATTTGGTAGAGGTGCTCTGATAAAGGGAATAGTCTGGTTTAACTCTCTACCATCTATACTTATCCTCCACTCATGAGCAGTGCTTTATTTTTTTTTAATTTTTATTTTATATTGGAGTATATTTGATTAACAATGTTGTGTTAGTTGCAGGTGTACAGCAAAGCGATTCAGTTATACATATACAAGTATCTATTCTCTTACAAATTCTTTTCCCATTTAGGTTATTATAGAATATTGGGCAGAGTTCTCTGTGCTATACAGTAGGTCCTTGTTGGTTATTTTATATACAGCAGTGTGTACATGTCATGAGCAGTGCTTTAAACACAGGCCGTACCAGGAATTGAAAGGTCAGATGGTAAGAATCAGTACCCCTTCTTTAACTAAGCTACAACAGGCCAGAATCCTTCAGTACCTTGTGTTAGCTGATATTGTGGTATATTTGTCACCTGCTACCGTAGAGGAAGGTTAACTGGTTCCCACTAGGCAGCACCTGCCATTATAATAAAGACTTAAGCTTGTTTTAGGAGGTTACCTGCTGACTGAGGAGGTCCATCATGGGAAAAGGGACAGTGGGGGCGGAATGTGGGGAAATGATCAGGTCAGAGGCATGGTTTAATAAAAATGGGCCAATTTTAGTAGGTGAACTGGTAATCACCCCTTTAATTAATCCTGCTGCTAAGATGCAAGACTGCCATGTCCTGGAGGGAGTGAGGGGGTCTTAAAGCGTAAATGTTTCCTGGGATTAGGGAGATTTGAGCACCTGAGTCCAGCGGAGCCAGCCAGTGTTGTTTCCTTTTTGGAGTCCAAACTACAGTTAATATGGTAAAAGGGCGATTGTCTGCTTGAAGGGGCCCCCTCAGAGACCTCTGGATCCCTATATCGGGGTAGGTCCCTGCCACCTGGACAGGTGCTGAAGGTAGGGCTGTCTCTGAGGGAGGTACCTGCTGTGAATTTAACCTAACTCTATTAAATATTGTCATTATTCCACCAATTTACCAGAGATTATCCAATTTGGGACTCCCTTATGCCTTAGATTCCAATATAACCCCTCTTGATCATCTTGGGTTCATGCTCAGAGAGGGCCTGGATGGTTTGTTTGTCCTGGGGATGGGGGTGGCCTCACTGTTGGTAGTAATTTTGATGTAGGCTGGGTGGGATATTGTTTATAGAATTAATAGGCAACACTAGCTCTGAGGAGTTTGTCTTTCAGGAGTTCCTGTAAAATCCAGGACAGCTATGTTTTATTGAATTGTTTTATCATTAACCATCATAGCCGGTAAAGAGGACTTATATTTGTCAGGAACCTCCTTGAGAAACAATTGTGCAGACTCAGGACTCAATTCAGCCTCTTCTGGACTTGCCAAATCATTATCTATTGCCCAGAAAGCCCATTCTAATCTCCCATCTGACAGAGGAAGTCCTTAGCCTTGCATGGTATTTTCCATTGACAGCCCAGGCAGTTACCTTAAAGTAGGGTGAGCAGACCTTCAAGCCTCAAAGTCCACGTTGAAAAGGTCTGTGTGAACAGAAGTCCAAAACCTCCCCTGGTGGTCATTCCCATCATGCACACTAATTGTGTGAGATCCTTTACTAGGGACACCGTTTTTCCATCCTGTGCTATGGCAGCCATTCGTTTAAGTTCAGCCCCAGGTAGCTGGAACTCACCCCTGCCAGTTACATTCTATATATAGCCAGACAGCCATATAGCCATCTGTGTAGGTTCTTAAGGAGGGGCTGGGCCTAAGGTTGAAAAAGAGGGTGTAAGAGAGGGAGTATTTCCTCCTGCAAATGAGCAGTGGACCCTCCTTCTTGACTCTTTGTGTCTTTTTTCTCTTTATTACTTTGCTGGTGGTCATCAGCAAAGCTGAGAGTAAATTATCCTCATCATTCTCATGATTGTATTGTGTGTATTGACCTTTTACTCCAGAGGCCATCAGTCCTTTTATCTGGGATCTTGCCCTCCCTTGAGTCTACCCAGGGCTTTGAAATCATATAAAAATATGATTGAAACAGCATGGAACTGCAAAGAATGGACAATCATTCTTTGGGACAAAAAGTAGGATTTAACTAGGTGAATATGAGGGGTACTTAGAAAAAAAGGAGCGGAACCAACCCAGTGACCCCAGTGCAGGGAATGTGGCTAGAGGGGAGGGGACCAGGATATGCAGTACATTGAAGGCACAGTTAAAAGTCTTATCCTGAGAAAAATGTGAAGTCACTGAGATATTTTAACAAGAGATATGATAGGATCACAGTTTGCTCTGAAAAACCTTTGCCATAGTAGCACTAAATATGAGAATTAAACATGGGTAATTTAAGACAAAAAAATTGACAAGAGGAAGTTCCAGAAGTTTAAAAGGATAGTATATTTTTGAATAACTATTTACCTGAGAAAAGTCTTGCTGTTATATTCACATAAGGAATACAAATTAATTGGGCATAGTATCTTCTATTTCTCAGTGCTCTTTGAAAGTTGCTCTGAATTTTTTTTGGCATTTGATGTAGTGGAAAAGTTTTAAAATATATAGATTTTTGTTCATGTGCTGGTAATCTGTGTTGTTTTTTCAAACATGGGTGCTTATAATACTTGATTTCAGAGTTATAAAAAAGTTTTACCAAGATGCATCCAGTATAGATATCTTATCTATTTTCCAAATATATGATAACACTCTTGGTTTTCAGACTTAGACTTACTTAAGATTAGAAAATTTCTATTATTTTTACAGTATTATTTCTTCTTTATGGTTTATTTTTTTAATCTATGGGTTATCTGCTTCTATAATTACTAAAAATAATTATAATTTTATTAGTATATTGTTTGTTTTATATTTTTCCTGTTTTCTTTTTGGCTTCTTATTATTTGGAATTTCTACAGTTTATAGCCTGCTACTTACTAAGAAATTCTGATTTAACTGTTTACTTAACTGTTTATTTGGTTTTCATTTTAATGGAGTTATTCCTTGACTTAATTGTTATATATCTATCACTTAATTTGTTATACATCTATCACTTCCACAAAACTTTTTTTTCTTTTTTGCGGTACGCGGGCCTCTCACTGTTGTGGCCTCTCCCGTTGCGGAACACAGGCTCTGGACGCGCAGGCTCAGCGGCCATGGCTCACGGGCCCAGCCGCTCTGCGGCACGTGGGATCTTCGCGGACCGGAGCACGAACCTGTGTCCCCTGCATCGGCACGAACCTTCCCCTGCACGAACCTTCCCCTGCAGGGAAGCCCCAAAAAACTTTTTTATTAGTCTCCTTTAAAAAAATTTTAGATAAGAGTAGTTTATTCCACATCTTTGTTTCATTGGTTCATTACTTCTCTGTTCCTCTGTTAGCAGTATTTTTTTTAATGTGTCCTAGGTTAAATACTGCCAATTTCTCTATTTCAGTTTCCTTTATGTTGTTAGGAAAAGTATTCTTTTTAGATTCTCTGAAACATGTCTAGTAACAATCCGTAACCATATCCAATCAAATGAATAGATAACAGAATTAATCATATGCTTAAAAGTAAAGAACAACGAGATTGTATGAAATAATCACAAGACTATATATAAATCTTTTGTATAAAATAATAGAAATAAAATAATTATTATTTTACTCGGTAGATGTAGTTGTTTAAGGAGAACCACGTGAGTACTGGCAGACTCTCTCGTTGATCAAACTTTAGTCAGGCTCTTCTGGGCCCTCTTCTTGATGAGGATGTTACCAAGTCCAGGCTCACTCTGCTCGCCGCACAACAGGCCAGTGAATCAGGAGACGAGGTGTTGAGGTGAAGAATAGCGACCTTATTCGGAAAGCCGGCAGGCTGGGAAGATGGCAGACTAGGGTCCCCCAAAGACCGTATTATCAGGGTCTGGGTGCCAGTTTCTTTTACAGAACGGAGAGGAGGAGGAGGTGAGGAAGTAAAGAGGTCATTTATCTTGTAAAACATCTGGCATGGCCTGTACTGGGGAGGGGATGTGTTAATTTCTTCTTTTCTGCAGCCATTCACAGGTGGGCAGGGTCAGAATGTCCTTCTGTGAGCTGAACAAAGGCACTTTAGTTTAACAGTCAGGCAGAGGGGCAGGGTTCCCTGTGGCAGGCCATTATGTATGCTTACAGCTATAGATTATAGCTGATTATAATAACAAAAGCAATGAAAAGCAAAGGTTAAAGTAAAAGGAACAGATCCAGCATGGAGTCAGAATTGGCTCTTCCCAGTTACAAGGACTCCACTTTGGTCTCTGTACTTGCTGCGTCTGCATAGCCCAGTTGTAGCAAAAATTCTGTTAAATGGGTTTAGCAGGAATCCCCCTATCCTTGATGTCCCCTTTTAGTAACTTTCCATCCACTGGACCCCTCACTGCTCCTTGGCTATAAATCTCCAGCTGTCCTTTCTGTATCTGGACTTGAGCCCAGTTCTGTAAATGAGGTTGCTTTTTCCCTTTTGCTGTAGTTTTAAAATAGAATCTATTTTTACCACTTAAACTACTGTCTGGCTCTGGTTTTCTTTAAAACTACACTTTAATAGTATATAATATACAAGGGTACTGTACATTGAAATTTGAGTCAAAATACTAAAAGAATAGGAAATAAAATTAGAGAAGTTTTATAAAATAAAATTAGGCATGCTTCTCTCATGGAAGAAATAAATGAAAGGGCAAAACAATAAAGGAAAGACCAGAACAGTGGGGCTCAAGCTGAAACATCCTCCAGAAAACCTAGCCTTACTAGGCTAATTTGTTTCTGTTTGCTTCCTCTCTGGCCCCCAGGTGCTTTCTGCTCTGCTCAGTAGGGTTCCCAGTTTTTCCTGGAGGGTATGAGTGTCTTACTCAGTGTGCAGTAAATACCCAGTAAACGCCAACTTCCCAACTGCGTGGAGGTGAACTACTTTCCGCAACAAAGCTGTAGAATTGTTTAATAGGGAATACAGCCAGGAGGACCACTGGCTCCCCCTGGCAGCTTTGGAGATCGTTTACTGGCTTTGTGGTGTGAGAGTGGTTCACTTGTTTTCTCTTTTTGTTCTAATCTTTTTAAAAAAATTTATTTAGTTTTGGCTGCATTGGGTCTTCATTGCTGCACGCAGGCTTTCTCTAGTTGTGGTGAGTAGGGACTACTCTTTGTTGCAGTGCATGGGCTTCTCATTGCGGTGGCTTCTCTTTTTGCTGAGCATGGGCTCTAGGCGCACGGGCTCAGTAGTTGTGGTGCACGGGCTTCAGTAGTTGTGGTGCGTGGGCTCAGTAGCTGTGGCACATGGGCTTCATTGCTCCACGGCATGTGCCATGTGGGATCTTCCTGGACCAGGGCTAAAACCCGTGTCCCCTGCATTGGCAGATTCTTAACCACTGCACCACCAGGGAAGCCCGAGAGTGGCTAATTTGAATTAGCAAAGGGGAATGAAGAATGTCCCATTTTGTATTAAGAAAAGTAAAAACAAACATCTTTTCCAGGATGCTTTTATAAACACTTATACCATGATATGCACTACCTCCACTGCAAACATATTTTAATAATAATTATTTAAATTATTATCTAAGTAATAATTCTAATAATAATAATAAAGGATGAATGAACATATATCTTATCAATTGTAAATTTTCTGTCTTTTAAATTGATTGAGCATTATGTTAAACTTCATGACTTTAAAAAAATGTTGATTTGGAGCAGTCATTGGTATACTCAAAAAATAATCTCCATAGAATTAATTTTGTGAACAGGATTATCTTGTAAGAAATGTAATTCCGGATGTGACAAATAAAAAGATGTGCTTATTACACAGTCCATCTTGATTCTTAAACATAAACTTCAGAGTACATAATTGATATTGTACAAAAATGTGATTTTTGAGAATGAGGGTTTACGAATGAATAGATTTTAACATTGCCTTATCTATAATATTTTCCTAAAATCATCTATCAATTTTTCTGTCTCCTTTGGAACTTGTAAAACATTTAACTGGAGTTTTACTGGGTAAGATAAGTGTCCAAGAGTCCATTTCACACAGTTGGGCAATAGTACTTCACTCCCTGTCACAACATATTTTTTAATCGTGGATGCCATTCATTTCGATTTTTCATTTTCATTGTGGCTGAGATTAAAAAATAATTTATGATTGAGGGACTTCCCCGGTGGCGCGGTCGTTAGGAACCCACCTGCCAATGCAGGGGACACAGGTTCGAGTCCTGGTCTGGGAAGATCCCACATGCCATGGGGCAACAAAGCCTGTGCGCCACAACTACTGAGCCTGCACTCTAGAGCCCTCACGCCACAACTACTGAGCCCACGTGCCACAACTACTGAAGCCCGTGCGCCTAGAGCCTGTGCTCCGCAACAAGAGAAGCCACCGCACCTAGAGAAAACCCAGGTGCAGCAACGAAGACCCAAACGTAGCCAAAAATAAATAAATAAATAAAAATTTAAAAGAAATAATAATTTATAATTGAAAATTTTATGCAGTGGATTTTTAGGTTGCCTAGATACCTTACTTGATATTCCAAAAATGTTATTCTGTATTTGAGTACTGCAAACACCATTTAGATAGAAGTTCTTCTTAGAATAGAAACAGGTTGTTCCTTATTGTGATAAAAGTGGTGCATGGAAAAAGTTTAGCTTTTGAAAAATTTTGGCAAGTAAACTTAGAAGAAAAGTTGATTTTGTTCAAGGGTTTCACCAAGCTGAAGTATTAGACAAAAAAGCTGGGACTGATAATGAAAATGGCAAGAGGTTATTTTCTTCATTTCACCAGTGCTTATAAAAAGATCAGTTTTCACACCAATACTTACTGAACAAAAATTAGTAGTTTCACATACTCCATTTACCACAGGAAGGGGCCACAGGATCCCAGTGTTTCTGAAAGTGGGATTTTAGTGGCTCTGTACTATTTAATAATAAGACAGCAAATGGATCTTTGGTGCAAGTTCAATTTTTGAGTGTGCCAAAGTAACTAGAGCTTACAGCTAAATAAGTAAATCATGTTCAATACCTTGGTTGAGTTTAACAAAGTTTATTCAGCTGGATGAAAAGAATGCTGGGGACATTGTAGGTAAGGTTTCTAAAATGTAATTGAGAGTGTCAAAACAAATCATAACAAAATGTACTACAGTGCCGATTTATGCTTTGCACCAGACATTCCTAATGCATGGTATAGTTGCACACAAAAAAGCCTTCAGGGTCAGTTATGAAATTGTATGATAGAGGAAAATTAATTTCTCTCTTCCTTTATGATAACACATTCTAATGGCTCTAGCTATATGAGAGTTGTTTTTGTTTTTTTTTTTGCGGTACGTGGGCCTCTCACTGTTGTGGCCTCTCCCGTTGCGGAGCACAGGCTCTGGACGGGACGCGCAGGCTCAGCAGCCATGGCTCACGGGCCTAGCCGCTCCGCGGCATGTGTGATCTTCCCGGACCGGGGCACGATCCCATGTCCCCTGCATCGGCAGGTGGACTCTCAACCACTGCGCCACCAGGGAAGCCCTATATGAGAGTATTTTTAATACAAAGGCCATGAATTATATGAACCGTGCATGAGATTTTACTAGAAAGAAGTAATTTTCAATATGCTAATGCTATTCTGTATTGCTTAGAACAGTGGTCCAGTAGAAACATAAGTCCTATATGCAATGTAAAATTTTCCTAGCAGTCACATAGAAAAGAGTAAAGAGAAAGAGGTGAAATTAATTCTAATAACATATTTAACCCAAAATATTCAAAACATTATCCTCTCAACACATGATCAATATAAAAATTATTGAGATAGTTTACATTTTTTCCGTGTTTGTAAATCTGGTATATATTTTATGCTTACAGCACATCTCAATTTAGGATAGCCACATTTTAAGCACTCAGTAGCTACATATTGGGCAATACAGGCTTGGAAGAAATAAGTATACTACTTGATTTCAGTAGTATAATTGTCTTCATACATTATAGGTATTTATTATATTAATAGTGATTAAAGTTAGAAATTCAGTCATGTAGTTGGGATAGATATTTCTCTGTAAAGCTTAGATATTGATTCAACAAAATCAGTGTTTTCAAATGGAAATGCTTCATTTGTTTACAATAGTTGAAAATGGAAAGCAAACGTCCAAATGTCATTTTTTATATTACCAAATTGTCCTAATATCCTAATATTATAAAACTTTTCTCCCTTGTGCATATTTGATACCTGAATATTTCTTTAATGTATAAAGTGGATATATAGTCGAACTATTTCAGGGAGACTATACCTGTGATTGAAATTTTATAAATCCACATGTATATCTTCCATTTTCAAAGAACTGAAGCTCTGTAGGATCCATGCTCTCAGGAACACTAAAAACAATTTCATTTACCTGCCCATTCTCTGTCACAATATCTTAATTTACTGAATGACGCTAATTCCTTAACTCGTCTGTCACCACTCATCATGAGATAATGCCCTGACCTCTCTAAATAGGTAGCCTAAGCTAGAAATAATGCTGAATATCTGTTAGTGAGAAAGATGGATAATGGGTATGTTTAAGAGCTGGGTAGTACCTGGATAGGGACATGTAGTTAGTCAAGTACTCTGTTCATGAGGACAGTGTCTGCCTGCTCGGACAGGCTGTGAAGGCAGGAGGGAGATATCAAATCATGAGGATGACTCAACTCAATTAATGCTCCTCAAGGAGCACTAATCAACTGATTTGGCTTAAGAAAAAGCAAAAACAAAAAACCAAATAACTAAATAGTCATCCTTGATTATAAGTAAAGGAAACGAGATAGTTGATAGCAAATACTTCATCAGAGAATTAAGGTTCACAGGTCAAATTTACTAACAATTTAATTTGCTTGACAAGCATTAGTTAAATTTTTAATTAAAAGTTCCAAAATCAACATAAATCCATGATCTTTGTATTTCATATCAACATGTTCATTATGTCCGAATAGTGCAGACATGTCTGCTGTTAGCCATTTTAATTGCCAGTTTAAGTTTTAAATGTCGTGGTAATGGACCACATTATTCGAAAATTTTAACATTCTATTACTTTAAGGTTGATTAGGTACAAACACTTCTAGTCCTGGTTATAATACATAGGTCAAGAATTGGTACCCTTATTTTGAAAGTGATAATTATTTTTCTCTGTTATCTATTACCAAAGCAGAATGGAATGAAAGTTAGTGTCAGCCCTTGAAAAATAAGCATGATGCCTTGAAAAAGTTACCGAGTATGCTCTGTCTAAATAAGAAAATATTATGGTAACAACATATTAAAATGTGCATTGAAGGAATGTAAATATTAACTGTCCGTTTCAAGTCATAAATTATAACAAGTAAAATTAAAATATAAAACATGAATTAAAGATAATTTTATTATGAAGCAACATTATGTATTTCACAAATTTAATAGTATCTTTGATACACATTTTTAACAAATTCAATATAGCAAAACTTCTACATAGAAAAAGAATTAAAAACAACTAGAAGGCATGGTGAATAGATTAATAGTGTAACCGTAAATATCAATACTAGTTTATCCATAGCATGATTGACAGAATTGGGGCTTAGCTTCTATATGGAAAAAAAAAAAAAGCAGAGTGACTGTTTTAACTATATCATAATATTCAAACCTTGTCTTTGTATAATGTTCCCAATTTCACCAGGGTCCTTGAGCCCCATGAGTGTTATCCATAAAGAGGATCTAGAGGGTCACAACATGAAATGACTTAGGATTTGTGAAAAGCATTGACCTAAAAGAGACATTTGAAATCATCTAGTATAGAGCCTTTATTTTATGGATAAAGATCCTTTGCTGAGTTTTGCAAAATAACTTGCCTCTAGACTCACAAGGTCTTCATTCACTTTTTTCCATTAAAAGAGAATTCTACATTTCTTTTGGGAGATTTGCCCCCTAATATCAAGCTATGTGTTTCTGATGGCCAAAGTCTACCTCTCCTCACCTTCCAGGAAAGGGAGCTGCTTGGCTTTAGCCACTTCCTGGCCAGAGTGATTTAACCAGGCATACATTTAAGCACCAGCAGGGAGAGGAGCTCATCTCTCTGTTTCTTCTCCCACAAGTTCAACAATGTTGCGGAACAAACACAGAAACAAACAAACCAACAAACTAAAAACCATGAGGCAGAGACTCAGAGATTCAGGCAACCTCCAATGGGTACATAGTACAAGAAAAACATAAATTTTAATCTTTGCAAACTACTGAGATATGGGGATTGTTTGTTATTATAGCATATTTTAGCTTAAGCTGACTGACTCAGGAAGTGAGGTAAAATATGTCCAAAACTGAACTCTTCCATCTTCTCTGAAAAATCTTTTATACTTAACGGTCTGGCTTGTATCAGTTTATGTTTATGCAGAGTCTGTCTCCTGGCCAAAAACCTGTGTGTGATCTTTCAGGCCCCACTATAGACAATTACAAAGGCTTTACCTGGCAGGCAGGACTCAAGGGGACAGCTGCTCTCCCCACATCAGACATGGAGCACAGCCAGTGCCTTGCAGTCTCTGCAGGGAGTGGCAGTCCAGGACTCAGCCTCCCCCGGTGGCCCCTGCACTCTTATACATATTCCTAGTAGAGGTGCTTCCATTCACAGGGCCCTCAGCCATGGTCTTCCCAGTGTCTCTACCAAGACCTCTTTATTGGGGGGATAGGAGAAAACTTTAAAGATATTTTTCCTCACTCTGACTCAGTATTTAATACTTTTTCACTCCTAGCCCTACCCTCACTCCTTCTCTGGACCCCTGGGTCCATGAAATGACAGGAGCCTTTTGTTCAGGGCTCCATCAGCAGTGAGACCCCAAGTCTGTGCTGATGCACCTGACCCTCTCCAGGAGCCATTCCAAGGGGAAGAATGGTGGGAAAGCATTTTCCGCTCTTCAGCCTCATGCTTATGCTATTGTGGTGATTCAAGGCTTGATGGTTACTTTCCTTTTGGTTTGTTGTCTTAAGAGGCTGCTCTGACACCTGTCGGCTTGCTCCCTCCAGCTCAGTGCAGCCCCTAACGGTCACTGCAGAAGGATATATAGTCTATTTATGTTAATTATTATGTGATAAACAATTTGACAGTAAGTTCAAAAAAGTTAATTTGGCCAAATGGAAAGATAGAGGAAAGTAAGATGAAGTTAACTCCATATTTCTACTTCTAATATAAAAAGAAAATTTCATTACTTTTAATTTAATCACTTGTGGTTTAAATTAGTATGTTTTAAAATTTGGTAACTTGAAAAAATATGATGTGAAGAAGATGTATAGAATGACTTGGACAATCAGATTGGCTTTTGTCTGTTGTAATGTAATATATAATAAATGAAGAGATTAAAAATCTGTCCAATGTCTCTTTCAAAAGAAAGAAAAAAATTTAGTTTACCCAGACTCTTTGTCCCATGTCAAAGCATTTATACAGATGTTAAACATTAGGTTTTCCATTATGTTGATTGATTCCAGGCATCTTAAGAATATTCCTCTCTGTAGATGTCAGCACAATGGGTTTTTAAAAAGCTGTTGTTTTGAGTGATGATAATCTAGGGAAGGAATATGATATTTCTAGGAGAATTCTACCATTTCTATAAGATGTAAGATTAGCTCGTGGTGGTAGAGAGAAATGTATAATAATGTCAAACATATGAAATTCTTCTAATGAGGTCTTAAATACTTGATCCTAGGGGGAAGAAATAAAGAGAGATTCTTTCAAGGTATTTTATGTATTTAAGGAAGAGAAAACTATTTCTCAGTTCTGCTGTAGTCCTCAAAACACAGTGAAGGTCACTGCAGTAGGAAATGTCTCTGCTGATTTAGACAAATGGGGCCTCATTCCAGTATATTCTGTTTTTCCTTTTATCCAATTGAAAACGTACCACAGGTTTTTATTGTGGGCTGTCAGACAGAGCACAGATATTTCATAACCATAGTGGGCTTATTACATCTTTAGGGCAGTTTACTTCATGATTTAAAATGCTTCCTCCCTCCCTTCTTTATTACAGAATACATAATACAGATGTTCTTGTTTTGAAAAACTAATGTTAATGATATCTCCCAATCCATGTGCTGGTATTAGTACACAGATCTGAGGTAATAGATCATAGTTCATGAATGAAGGTGGCTATGGAGATATGCCTTGGATGAGCAATTTATACTGAAAAGGCCCCAGATAAATCAGTCTTTTAACAACTTGATGATTCTAATGTTTAATTTATGCCTGTGCTGTTTGCTTGCCATAATAAAATAAATAAGGAAAAGTCAGACGTAAAAATCATGTAGGGGCTTCCCTGGTGGCGCAGTGGTTAAGAGTCCGCCTGGCGATGCAGGGGACACGGGTTCGTGCCCCGGTCCAGGAAGATCCCACATGCCGCGGAGTGGCTGGGCCCGTGAGCCATGGCCGCTGAGCCTGCGCGTCCGGAGCCTGTGCTCCGCAACAGGAGAGGCCATGACAGTGAGAGGCCGATGTACCACAAAAAAAAAAAAAAAAAAAATCACGTAATGAAAAAAACTTAGAAATCGTTTTTTTTAGGATTACTGTAAGCCAGACACTGTTAGATAAATTTAAAATAGACTCAGTCTTTAATTTATATGAGAAGCATATATGTGGAATTATTATTGTTACCATTTTCCAGAAAAGGAATATTCGGTACCTTTCCCAAAACCTTGTATCTAGTGAGTACCAAAGGGGGATTTAGCCCTGGATACAATAATTTCAGAGTCTGTGCTCTTAACCACTGTACCACTAATAAATTGGATAAAATGTAAATGAAGAGATACCATATAATTAGTTAATAGAAAGAAAGTTGTAGGTAAAGGACTAAGGAAGAAGGATACACTGATCAATAAAATAAAATAAAATATATGAAGTAGAGCAAATGCAAAACAAGAATTTAATGAAATATGTACTGTTTAATAAGATATTAATAATATTTAATTAAATATATGGCAGCTCGGACCAAAAGCATTAACATTTTATTTGAATAAGATCACAAAAAATGAAGTATACTGTTAAGAGAATAAAATTATGTTAAAAGAAAGAAAAAGGTAGCAACATGAAGTCAAGTATCAACATGAGGATAAGCCTTAACACACTGACCTAATTCCAAAGCAAAAGCGATTGCATAGTGGTCAGGATTCCAGTTCTCTGCATGGTCCCTTCCTTCCCTCAGGGACACGTGCATTCCTTAGTATATCTTGGGCGTCTTCGGTGCTGTAGGCGCTGATACAGGCGCTGAGAATTCAGGGGTACACAAACCACACCCCCTCCCCTCACTGAGTCCCTTCCCCTCACTGAGCTTACAGTACCTTATCCTTGTTATAGAGGGAGAGCAGGTGATGAACTCACACATAAGTAAAGCAAAGTGTGTTCCACAAGTGTTGTGGGAAGAAGTAAGGCAGAGGAGGACAGGGTAAGCTAGGAGATTGCAGTTCTAAATAAGGTGAAGGTCTTTACCCAGTAGGTGGCACCTCAGGAAAGAACTGGAGAAATGTTTTGGATATCTAGAAGAAAAATATTTCTATCAGAAAGAACTGGAGATATAACTTCCCTTAGCTTGGAGTGCGTTGAAAATCCTTCGAAGAAAGCAAAGAGGCCTTATTAGTCTCCTGTAGCTGCTGTAGCAAATTACCACAAATGTGGTGGCTTAAAACAACAGAAATTCATTCTCTCGTAGTTCTGGTAGCCAGAATTTGGATATAAAGGTGTTGGGCTACACTTTCCTTGGAAACTCTTGGGGAGATTCCATTTCCTGCCTCTTCTGATGACTGCAGGTGTTCTTGTGCTGTGGCCACATCTCTGTCTCTGTCTTCACATTGCCTTTTCTTCAGTGTGTTTCTCTCAAAATTCCTCTGCCTCTCTTTTATAGGGATATATATGATTGCATTTAGGGCCACCCAAATAATCCAGGGGAAACAGATCCTCTCATGACTCTTAACTTAATCACCACTTCTGCCCTCTAAGGTAAAATTCACAGGTTCCACTGATTTGAGGCAGATATTATTTGGGGGGCATTTTTCAGCCCACCACAGAGGCCAATTTGACTGAAAGCAGA
Organism: Delphinapterus leucas; assembly: GCF_059928025.1. Lineage (NCBI taxonomy): Eukaryota > Metazoa > Chordata > Mammalia > Artiodactyla > Monodontidae > Delphinapterus > Delphinapterus leucas. The sequence continues at coordinate 12,241,855 of NC_143133.1, read as the reverse complement.
GTGAGTGAGGAGAGAGCATGGGGAGGGTGGGAAGGGGGCAGAGATTGTAGATGGCATAATTATATTGGCTTTTACTCTGATTGAGATGAAGCCACTGGATGACTTTGAGCAGATAACTGACATCACTTGCCTTATATTCTTTTTTTTTCAATAAATTTATTTATTTATTTTTGGCTGCCTTGGGTCTTCGTTGCTGTGCGCAGGCTTTCTCTAGTTGCGGCGAGCGGGGGCTACTCTTCGTTGCGGTGCGCGGGCTTCTCATTGCGGTTGCTTCTCTTTTTGCAGAGCACGGGCTCTAGGCGTGCGGGCTTCAGTAGTTGTGGCACGTGGGCTCAGTAGTTGTGGCTCGCAGGCTCTAGAGCACAGGCTCAGTAGTTGTGGTGCACGGGCTTTGTTGCTCCGCGGCATGTGGGATCTTCCTGGACCAGGGATCAAACCCATGTCTCCTGCATTGGCAGGTGGATTCTTAACCACTGCACCACCAGGGAAGTCCCTTGGCTTATATTCTTAAAGGAACAGTTCTTGTGCTGTGGTGAGAACAGATCAAGGAGGTCAAGAGTGGAAGTGAGTGACCAGTCTGGAGTTCTGTTGCAGTTTTCTGGGTGACAGATGTGTGCTGGATTAGAGGAGGCTGGGAAGCAATAAAAATAGTGAGAACGGTTGCATTCGAGTATTAATTGAAGGGAGTTTGGAATTCTCAAGAACCCTGGCTGTACTTTAAAGCTAGAGCACCATTTTGCAGGTTTGAGAGCATTGGTTCCTGGGAAAATATCCTCACTGTGGGGAGTAGCAAGATCAGAGGGGCTTTGGTCATTTTCCAGCAATGCCAACAGCCCAAGCTCTTACATGTCATAATGTAGGTGAAGGCTCTTAAACTCAACCTTAGCAGCTGACTTCTCATTGGAGAATGTACTAGAAAGCACGTGCCCTCTCATGTCTATAGATTGAGCTAATAAATGAACATTTAGCATTGAGTGAACTTCACAGATCCAGAATTCCAAGTCCTTTGTGAAAATTTAAAAAAATTCAGTGAGCTTGAGGGATGCTGTTGAATAGAAACCTTAGCAAAAATATGGAAAATCATCAGAGCCTTTCTTTAGCATAAAGCACTGCCAGAGCAGGGAAATAAATGCTGTAGAGCAAAGCTACAAACTGATAGCATGTTGGTGGAGTTCAACCCACTGATTTGTTATGTTTATACCACAGAATGTTTGAATTTGTTGTCAACATTTGAAAATCGGGCATTTCATATAAAAATCAGAGTTCTCATGTAGAAATCTGTATTTCCAGCTTGAGAAATGAGTAACAGTGGCCCATATTCCTACATAACACTAAGCTGCTGGAGCTTGCAGAAGAGTTCCCCATCTAGAAACCCCCAGTCGCTTCCCTACCCCTTTCTTTCTTTAATGAACTTATAGAGCTCTCTGCCCTCTGATTCCAGTCTGGCTGCTACTAAGGCCCAGAGCATGGCTGGCATCATGGGATGTCCCTTCCTCTTCATCCTGAGAATTATGCTTACCTTTGTTATATGTCTCATTCTTAAGATCCCAATACATACTGTTTACAAGTTTATTTCCTCCTTTGGTAGAGCATATTTGCAATATTTGGAGAACCAACTAGAAAGTTTAGAGGAAGCACAGTCCACAAGTCCACCACCTTGGCTCTGACAGCAATTACAAGTTTGGAAGTTTTACAGAATCACCCTCAATTTTGATAATTTGCTAGGAGGACTTAACGAAAGTCACTGAAATCTGTTTTACTCATAGATACAATTTATGACAGGGAAGTAAAACAGGTAAGGATCAGGCAAGGGAAGAAGCACACTGGGAAGACTGGGGAAGTACCAAATGCAGAACTTCCTTGTTCTCTCCCTGTGGAGTCAGGAAGGATTACTTACCTGGCATGATGTGGGAAAGTAAGCATGAAGTATTACCAACCAGGGAAGTTCACTTGAGCCTTGGTGTTCAGTTTTTCATTAGGGTTTCTTTACATAGGTATGATTGATGGATTGATTGCACGTGTGGTTGATTGCAGCTCCCAAACTGATATCATGTGACCCCAAACCCTCACCCTAAATTATTTGTCCTTCTGGTATGGCCAGTCCCCACCCTAAAGTATGGTCATGTTCCAACCTGAATCACATTGTTAAACTGTTTGGTATGATCCAAGATGACCAGGTAAAAACAGACATTTCTACTAGGCATAAAATTCCAAATTCAAAGGCCGGACCATCTCTTTGAGCAAGGACAGATTCTCTACTATCAACTATTCTATAATAACTGCTTAAGCATGGTACTTGGGAGTCACAAAAATAAATAGAAAATTATTAAAATGTACAGTGATTGCTTATTTGGCATGGTAAAGAATTCTACCCTCTTTCCACCCAGTTCCAGCCAACATACGTTTTTCACTCAGAAAGCAATACTTTTAGCTTTTAATAATGTTTTAAGAATTCTGATAACTTTCTGACTCTTAATCAATTATAGATGACTTACTTTTGCTCTCTGATGCTTTTAGAATTTTCTCTGCATCCTTAGTATTGTTAAATTTCACAATTATGATCCTTGGAAAAAATCTTTCTTCATTCATTATATTAGGATTTGGTTGGCTTTTTAATACTAGGAGCTTCATCTTTTTAAGTTCTGGAACTCTTATATTATTTCCTTGATATTTCTACTTTTTCATATTCTTCTTTTTGGATTGAATCAAGCATGTAATGTTAGCCCTTTTTCTTATATTTTCATGTCTGTATTTTGAGGAGGAAAGTTTTCATTCATTTTCTGTATAAAAAGTTTTGTTTTTATATTTCTACTATTATAGATTTAATTTGACTGTTTTGTTTGTTTTCTGAATGTTCCTTTTATTCCATCTTGGTTTCGTTTTACTGGTACACTCTTCTTTTTACATTTAAAGATAGTAAATTTAAAAATTTTAGAGTTTTTTTTCTTGTGTTTGTATTATCTTTTCTGTTAGTTTTCTTTTTCTTTGACATTAATGATTCCTGTAAGTAGCTTTCCTCAAAGTCAGAATATTTCTTACAGTTTATTCATATTTACTGTTGAAGAAGTATTATAGTTATTGGAAATTCTGTATGAATAGGTGGTGTTCGTTGACTGGTAGATCTCCCTGCAAAGGTGATCAGGGGGGAATCTGGTTTTTTTTTTATTAGGAAAGCTCTAGTTTTTCAGGATTTTTTCTCTTGGGAAGAACAGTTGGAAGAGGAATGGAGTCCCTCAAACTCCTACTAAGATTATAGGCCTGACTCTTAGCATTTGAGGGGAGCTGGAGGCCATAATTCAGCATATAAATTTTAATATTTTCTGGATGAAAATAATTACCACCACCCTCAATGACACTGAGCATCTCCAAGATTATAAACTGTGTAGTTCAATATTTCCAGGGACTGAACTTCCAGTCTTTTACCAAAGTAGAAAGGGTTGATTGCTTGGCTTGAACAGATCTTCCTTGATCTATACTGGGGCTTCATCCCGATAAACCCATCGTAAGTTAAAAATACCATAAGTTGAAAATGCATTTAATACACCTAACATACTGAACACTGTAGCTTCGCCTCTCCTACCTTAAACATGCTCAGAACACACCAGCCTGCAGTTGGGCAAAAATCATCTAACACAAAACCTGTTTTATAATAAAGTGTTGACTGTCTTATATAAGTTATTGAATACTGTACTGAAAGTGAGTATGGGTATGGATGGTTGTAAGAGTATATATAATTTGTTTACCCTCATGATTGCATGACTGACCGGAGCTGTGGCTCGCTACCACTGCCCAGTACCTGCTGCAGAACACTAGCCCAGAAGAAGATCAAAATTCAAAACTCAAATTAAGGTTTCTACCGAATGCGTATTGCTTTTGCCCCTATCGTAAAGTGGAATCATCCGAACTCTGGGGCCGTCTGTACTGGGGGAGGACATCTGAGAATGTAACCGCTTGTCATATAAACTTTCCAACAATCCTTCCTGTAATCAGCTTCAGAAAAACTTCTTCCCATGGGACATACCTGATTTCTCCAAACCCTGAGCCTTTGAATGACTGCAGGGTGAATCAGCCTGCTCTTGTTGCCCTCCCCCAGTGCAAGCTTAGGTGTCATTTTTTCTCATGTAAGTAGTCTAATTACCCATCAACTTTTCAGCTTAAAAAATGTAGTTGGCAGCTCTTGTCTGCTGTAGTATCTTGTTCTCTTTTCCCTTGTGGATTTCCGCTAGTTTTTTTTAATCCTTTTACTGCCATTTCAATGGCATTTTCAATCTGCTTTCAGCAGATTCTAGAGAAATACTTGTGTACTCAGCCTTCCATACAAGACCAGAAGTCAAAATCGACTATTGACCAGTGTAGTGAGCAACCTCCAATTATAATGTGACCGTAGCATTACCACATCTGAGTTTCTTTCTTCTATTCAAAGAATGAATTAATAAATCACATTTCAGTTGCATACTACAGGGTTGTGTATGTAATATGGAATAATCTTAAAGTCAAAGCAGATTTATTCTGCATAATCTGAGGATATTTATTTTATAGGTACTTACTCATATATTTATTTTAGAGCCTTAGACACATTTATCTCCTTGTACATAACCACTTATGCATATACTCCAATTGCTGTTACAAATCACATTTATTGAGTTCCTCCAGTGACCCTGATCTGGAAGTATGGATTGGGAGTGCAGAGATTGATAAGGTGTGATTTTTGCCTTCAAAGAGATCTCAATTTAGCAGAGTTTCTATGTGTAGAAATAAATTGAAACAAGGAGCTCAGGTATCAAACAAACTTTACTCTTCAGAACACAGCGTAGAATCAGAAAGTGAGCAATGAAAAGCTTTTGTAAATTAATCTTCATATTGTTCAGAAATTAAAGCTTGAACACTATTCCTAGGAGTTCTCTCCAGACCCTTATATGAATTGCGTTTGCCCATTTTATAGATTTAATTCTAACAAGTTTAGTTGTGTGATTTCCCAGAATGCCTAATATTTACAGTAGCAAATAACAAATGCAGTCTACAGCTAAGAGTGACGGAAAGTGGCCTTAGGTTGAAAAGATGCCTGGCTGTGAGGGAGTATCTACAGCAAGCGAGTACTGGTGGAGTTAAGAGGCCAGGTATAGCCCTGATTCTGCTACCTGTTAACAGGGTAGCCTTGGACGAGTCACATTAACTTTCTAGACCTCGGCTTCTTTATCTATGAACTAGAAAAATGACTGTGCTGACCTTCTAGAGTTCTAGGAAGGAGTAGATAAAACAGTACATGTAAAATACGTGGAAATTAGTAACAGCAGAATAAGTGGTAAATATTTATCATTACTCTTATGAGAACACAACTGACCGGGATGATTCAGCATAGATGAAAATGGCTGGACCCAATTTCTAAGACCCTTCAATTCAACTGGGAAGCATGTCTGCCGGGCTCTAATCAGAAATCAGAAACCGCGCTCTGTATTTAAAACACAGTGAATTGTATTCAGAGAATGGCTTACATGGTTACAGAGTCGTTGAGAAGCTAAACAGAAAAAGAGATACTGAGTTAACCCAGACGTAAGCCCCAGCAGGAAGCCGCCGTCCCTCCTCGGCAGAGAAGATGCTGAGCTGCCGAACCTGAGGAACCCGAGGTGCCCAGAGAGCGGCAGCCCGCGCCGGCCGATGAACCTGCGCAGGCTCAGTGGGAGAGGGAGAGGCACCCCGGCTTCTCCCTCCTTCCACCCGTGAGTCCCCACTGACCTTACAAACTGGGAAATCTAGCAGAAGGTCGCGGCCCACGCTACGGGCAGAGCAGGAGCTGGCCAGGAGTGGATGTGCAGGCAAAAGCGGGCTCAGGAGCGGCACCAGAGCTCAAAACTTGATCACGTTGCCCACCACTAACTAGAGGGCTGCTGAAGCTACTGAACATTCAGACTCTAACGCACCTCCAAAATCAGTGCTTAAAATCATACTTTCTAGGGGCTTCCCTGGTGGCGCAGTGGTTGAGAGTCCGCCAACCGATGCAGAGAACGTGGGTTCATGCCCCGGTCCGGGAAGATCCCACATGCCGCGGAGCGGCTGAGCCCGTGAGCCATGGCCGCTGAGCCAGCGCGTCCGAAGCCTGTGCTTCGCAACGGGAGAGGCCACAACAGTGAGAGGCCCGCGTACCACAAAAAAAAAAAAAAAAATCATACTTTCTTTAATTTTGTAAGAATCTTGGCAAGCTCAAATTTTCTATTTCATTAAGGTTATAGATGTGTGTGTGCATGCTCATGTGTGTGTGTGTGTTTGTGTGTGTAAGGACAGAGAATGAGAGAGGAGAACAAGTGAATACTTAACAGGCTGCATGAACTCTCTTTCCTATGCTGCTGTGATACCTCACACCCTTATTTTTGTTTCCAAAGCCCTATACTGAACATACGTATCCCTTTTGAGTCTCTTTCTCTCCCCACACCTTCCCCTAGGAGTAAGGTGGTCAGGTAGAGAGCTGGAATCATTTGTTATTTATTCCTTTCCTATAGTGTCTGATGTAGTATCTGCCACATAGCAGACATGTAATAAATAGTTTTGGACTGAATTGAGAAACTATAAATGATTAGACCCCCTTCTTCGGGTTCTTTATTCAAAAGTTGTTGCAGACTAAAAAACAATGGGGCAGCAGAATATCAGTTATTGGAAAGCAGGGAGAGAAATTTGAAAAGCTGTGTAACTGTTCGGCTGTAATAGTTCTAGGTATTTGAATATAATTTCTTAATGGGATAGTCTGCATTTGGTTCATACTTTGCCAAAATGCATTTTTTCTTCTATTGTGATTAAATATATCGATCATCTGATATTCTGAACCTTCATATGGTACTTTTTAATGTTATTCTTTAATATATTAATTCTTACATATGACAGTGCAAACAAATTATCATTTAACAAAACATCTCCTGTGTTTAGAGAAATCATCTTCATGTGTAAGCCAGCAGATGTGGGTTCTGGGTGTGGGCGTGTTCAGGCTGTGACATCTGTCACCACGCTGATTTTCAGGTTGGAGTCAGTTGATCTAAGTGATTATAGAAGGTATTTATTTTCTTCCTCACTAATGCTCGTGTATCTCTCTGGACGCTGCATTACCAAAAAGAAGCTGCATTAAGGGAAAAAGATTTTCTTCTATGAACAAGGGATGTACTTATGCCACCATGTTTCTTTCATAGGAATTTGTTTGTTCTGTTTGTTGAGGGTCCTGTGTAAATACATATTGATTTCTTCAAACAAAAATAAAATAAAGATACATACTAAACTTTTGCCAAGTTTTAAAATCACTTCTGAACCAGGTTACTTTACGTGCACTGTTTAGGTGTGTATGTACTTTTTTCTCTTCATAGTTGCCAGACACAAGCTAAACTCTTCTGGAAGCACTGGACCTCCCACTTGCTTCAGTGATTGCAATTGGGAAGAACAGATGAAAGCCATCCATGAGGTGTGTGTGCCTTTCAGCCTCTTCTCTGCTCTTAGTTTACAGTTTTTCTCTTCAAACAACTCCAGGTCCATGGTCAGCGTGGAGGTCGAATGCACAGTCAGGGCGCTCACTTTCAGCTCCTTTTACCCTTTGTAACTACATTGCTGACATCGCATTCTCAAAAAGGTCTTAAACTGTTGCCTGACAAAGTTATTTATAAAAATAGTAAGACTTTGATGTTCTTGTTTTCTTCCCTCTGAAGTGTGCAGTGGCAGTGAAAGACTGTAGACTAAATGACCTTTCCAAGGGTAACTTTTATTAGGAACCAAATGAGTCTTGCCTTTCACAGATGTTTTTTCTAGGCTTTATATGTGCAGGTAACTCCAAGCGTCCTGTAAATAGACATTGCTTTGTGGCCACATACTCATAATTCTGATAAAATGAAATCAGTGAAAGGTGGTTTAAAAGATCACCACCTCTTCGCTATGAAATGACTTTCTTTATTTAATTATATCAAATAAATGTAAAATACTCTAGTCAGTAATTAATCCCTAGAAGTATTTTATATTTATTGATAACAGTAAAAATGTCTATCATATAATCCTTCATGGGAAATTCAAGCTTTTTAGTACCTTGTAGGGAAAACAAACAGAGTAACCATATGAGAGTCACTGTAAAATGAAATACCAGTTTTTGAAATTTGAAAATAAAAATCTATCAAAAAAGTAATTCTGGAATCTCTGGGGGATATTCCTATGTCCCAAATCTTTCTTGCGTGTTGATATCTGCCTTAGCGTTTTTCTGACTTTGGAGTTCTGGACATTAGTGACTGTTCTTTCCAGGGGGACTGGCCCTGACCTTGTTGACCTGGCCTTTCCTTTTCCTGTCTCATCCCTTGTGTGCGCAAAAATTCTTCACTAAATCCTGAGACCAAACTTTAACTTTTGACAGTAATTTACTGAAGGTTTGGAAATGATGAAAGGTGACTGCAATACAGAGGCCTTCCTTACATGCCATTTTCAAAGGGTTAACAAAGAAAGGGAACGAAAATGCGAGACACATCTACACAGGGTATCAAGCTGACATTGTTTTTTAAAAAAACTAACTTTGCTAGGGATAGTCACAGAAAAACTGTTTACATTTATCCTCACCCCCTAATAGATGAACCAGCTTTTATTGTATTGTTGCTTTTATTGGCTGCCTTGGCCTCCTATAGACACAACCTCAGAGCTTTCTACTGCAACTGTAAGATGCCTAAGGCCAAGGCTGCATCACTGCCCTGAATATTTTCAAAGTTTTCTCTGAACTGCTTAGAATAACACAAAGCAAGCATTCTCTGGAAACGTACTGATTTTATGTGAGAAACTGACCAAACTCAGGAACAGAGATAATGTAGCGCAAAAAAATTGTAACCTTTATTGATTATTTCCATGGCTATATTGATAGTAAATACTGTTTTTTTAAAGACTTTTTTTGACGTGGACCATTTTTTTAAAGTCTTTATTGAATTTGTTGCAATATTGCTCCTATTTTATGTTTTTGGTTTTTATGGCCCTGAGGCATGTGGGGTCTTAGCTCCCCGACCAGGGATCTAACCCACATCCCCTGCATTTGAAGGTGAAGTCTTAACCACTGGACCACCAGGGAAGTCCTGTAAATACTATTTACCTAGCCAAGTTCCTATTTAGTAGTAATTACCAGTTTTCCTGATATTTATTAAAGTGTTTAAAAATAATTTATATAAACATTGATTTCTTCACTTTGTCTATTTAGCCTAACAACCTAAGTCATTACAAGTATGTAACAAGTTTATTAAACTTAGTCTTGATTTGCAATCGATTGGTAGTCCATAGCTGTAGACTTTTATTCCCAGGAATTCTCCCTATTTTCAAAAAAATTGAGCCTTGGCTATAATCGATATAAGAAGGGAAAGTTACAATAAAGAAAATGAAAACACAAAAATACCATCATCATTCCTAATTTAACTATAACAAAGTAAAAAATATTAATACACATATGCAGATGCACAGTTTAAAATTTGTCGTAGGTCCCCAGTGCGTCTATGCTTATAATGCTTGTGGTTTGCAATTTTAAAAACAGAATCAATGTTTCCAGATCTATGCTGTATTTAAAAAATTGCCTTAGTAACTTTGATAAAATTCATTCAGGGTGATTTCTAATGATTAACTTTACCATTATAGATATTCAAATTTTTATTTAAAAATAAAGAATATATTTTTAAATGATGTTAATATAGGAATTATGTTACTGAGCTTCACTTTGTCACTCAAGAAATAGTGGAAATAAAAAAGTAGTAATTGCAAAAAACATATTAAATAAATTGGCTGTGATTATACAAATATAAGTCAAACAGAATGTAGCATCCTATATAAAATGGAATACCAAAGAATACTACGTGAGCATATTGTTTAAACTTAACTAAATACATTTTTATGATTATATTCAAAGATTATTTTAAGAAAAAAGATTAGACTCTCAGTTCAGAGTTGTAATTCCTTGGGTCTTTCAGACAGTGCCATCAAATGACTAGGATCTGAAAAAAATGTGTTTTACAATTTCCATTTGGATTCCCTAAATATTAATTTCTGGGTTAGCAATGCACCCTTGGATATTATTTAATAATAGCTGTGCTCAATTAGTCAATAAGTATTGAATACCTACAGTTCACACTGCTTAACAGTGTTAATTCCACCCACAGTGTACTCACTGAGAAATGGCAAGGGTCATCAAAATGTTCTAGGATCTTGTCAAAATCATAAATTCATATTCAAGATGAAAATTAATAGTGACTAGCTGGCTTCCTGCATGTTCTTGGGAGAGTAATTAGCCATAATTAAATACACAACACCCTTTTCCATACACCCTGAACATCATCATAAATTTGTGTATATAGATGTTAGCAGAAGCTTCATGCAAATCAAGGTATAGTTTGTCTGCTCTTTAAGATTTTCCTCATCCCTAGCTCCCCAAGTGAATTTCATATATTTTTAGTTGGGCTTCCCTTGTGACAGATCATTTTAAATATACTCTTCAAATTTAGTATATTTTTCATATGATATGGTAAAAATAGTGATAGTCAAAAACTTAATTCATTTGTAAATATATTATTAGTATTATGAACTAATATATTTATTCCAGTATCTCCCCTAACTTTATTATGTCTAATTGTTATAGGATATCTGTGCACATTTGATGATTCATTTCATACTCTGACATTATCTGATGTTATAGAGTATAATGAATATTAGCATTAAAATTTAATTATTTTTAAATATACTTAATATATATACATGTGTATATCTGTATCTTAAATAATATTCCTAAAAGTAGAATTTACATCTAAATTTTATTCAAGATTCAATATCAAGGTATGAAAAATATAAACTCTGTCTGATTCTTTAATATAAATCCTCATTTTAAAATATCTTGTCTATAAACTAGCTCACTGATAGAGTAGCTAGGTAGTTTTTGTGTTTTCATTTTATAAAAGAGACTTGAAAATTACAAATGCTTTATTTTTTAGCAGATGACCAGCTGTACAAACTATAAAAATGCAAGAATGGTGATATGAAAATGCTAGTTTTGAAACATGCACCCACTTAAAGTTTTATACACAGACACACATGTGTTATTTGATTTACTATTTTACATCATGAGAATTGAGAAAAACCACCTAAAATTGTAGGGTACGAGCATTCCCACTTTGAAAGAAAAACAATCAGGAAAAAATATCAAATTCATACTGTCACCTATGAAAAATGGCTGACAGTAATTCTGCATTACCACCTCTTTTGTTTGTCTAGCAATTTATTGGTTAAATGATACAGACATCCAGTATATTTTCAAGTCTTCGTGTGCACAACCAAGTCCATAGTTAATCTATATCGTCAAATGTATTTTACAATATTAAGTTTTTATTTTCCTGGAACCCCTTGGGACTCATTGAAATTGAACACATTTTGCTGCCATATTTTTTCCTCAGATTAGGTTCTGTGTTTATGTTCTCATTGGAAACCACAAACTGAACTTCATGCGAATAATGCCAAACAATTTAGGCACAAGCAAGAGTAAAAGAAAAACACTCCGTATTCAACAGAATACTATTTTAGGACAGAGGATTCAGGAAAACTTTGAGTCCAGTTGAAATTGCATGGAGAATTAAAATGGCAATAAGTGCATATAATTAATCATGCTGGAATTTGTTCAGGATATCAGGGCCAAGTGCTCTTTTAATTATTCAGTTAATGGGCCTCTGCATGCCAAAATAGCCACCCTACACTGAGACCAGCAGCCAGTTTTTCAGAAGCATGCCCTCATTTGTGAACTACAAAACCACACAGAAGTTAATTGCTTATCTAATGCCTCCACTTTTGTTCCACGACTCCAGTTTCACTCATGAAGTTAGGTATATGGATCATTCTTGGGGTTTGAGAGATTCCTTTAACAGTAGATAAGTCAGTTCTCTTTCATTGAAATGGTTTTGCATATGCAGATCCAGAACGTTGAATCTTCATCTTTAAGGACAAGTCTCGCTTTAAAACTTAAGTAAAAGCTATGTCTTACTTTAGGGAGTCCTGAACAGAGTGTACACATTATTATTTCTTAAATAATCTACCCAGTGATGACATCGTGATAACTCTTTATAACCTCTCTCCCTCAGAAGATGTTTTGTTCTGTTTTTTTTTTTTAATTTCAAATATTCAGTAAGAGTAGTGTTTTAGAAATGGCTTTTTAAAATTTATTTACTTATTTACTTATGGCTGTGTTGGGTCTTCGTTTCTGTGCGAGGGCTTTCTCTAGTTGCGGCGAGCGGGGGCCACTCTTCATCGCGGTGCGCAGGCCTCTCACTATCGTGGCCTCTCTTGTTGCGGAGCACAGGCTCCAGACGCACAGGCTCAGTAGTTGTGGCTCACAGGCCCAGTTGCTCCACGGCATGTGGGATCTTCCCAGACAAGGGCTCGAACCCGTGTCCCCTGCATTGGCAGGCACATTCTCAACCACTGCACCACCAGGAAAGCCCAGAAGATGTTTTAAGTTATTTTATTAGTCACTCATTCAGATGTTTCCAAATATGCTTGGATCCAATTTCTAGTCAATCTGTTGAGGTTTTCACATTTTATTTTTATGCCTTGGTACTTTTTAAGTGAAATTCTTACACTTAGATATTTTCTCCTGAAAAAAAGATTTACGTGAATTATGAAATGCGTCCACTTTCCTATAAGTCACTAATGCCCCCAAACATTAAAGAGACTCATATAAATTTTACTCAGGCCCTGCAGTACAAACAAATGTGTGTTGAGTCTCGACACCTCCAGGGAATTATGGGAAGTATGAGGTAGTTTGTTTCAATTTCTCCTTATTGTTGGTGCTGGCTCTGAAGTGACGGATGCAAAGACAAGTGTCAGTTCTTCACTTGCGGTTCTCCTTCCCTCTGGCATTGCCTCTTCTCTCTTTTCTACAATCTATCTCTGACTTCCACTACAGACTCAGGAAGGTATTTCTACATTTATGAAAACAAGCTTGCCTTCCTTAAAACATATTATAAACACAAAGTTATATAACTGCAATTAGAAATCTTACAACACAACTAGGAACTCTAAAATCTGATAGTATTAGCAGGTTGCTTTATTATAGGCTAGGTTATTTAATTTGATTAAGAGGTTTCTTTTAAGGATTACAGTATATGCTTCATAATCTTTTTTCTTTAATTGATTTTAAATGTGATATAACCTATAAATATACAGATCACAGAATATAATTGAAGTATACTTTTCATTTCTGGGTTCAACATTTTAAAGAGGTCATTGAGTCATTGACAAGTTGAAAAGTGTTTCAAACAAGACTCTAAAATCAAAATAATAAAGGAGTTTCTCTGAAATAATTTAAAAAACTCACTGTTTTTATCTACTTTACCTCTCTTAATGTTAAGAATGACCCTTTGAACAATAAAAATTATTAAAAGCTGAGGAAAATGATACTCAGATGACTTCACATGCATTAGTAAATGGAACAGCCAGAATTTAATACTAGCTTTGTTATACTAACAATCACTGACATTTTCAAGATACCATCATAAATCTGTAGAAAAAAATGCCAGCTTACTTTGATTTGCAGTAGAAAGCTGACCTAGAATCAGTCAGTCAGTCTACAATAGGAGCACAAATTTTGCATTCATATACAGACCTATGAAATGAAGAGATATGGTGACAGTAAAATAAGAGACAAGGTCAATAATCTAGATTTAAAAAAAAAAATCTTTATAATGGACCAAGTCAGCTGACATCAATACTTCCCAAACAAAATTCATGAAGCACTTTTCCAGAACACATTATTGGATAGGTAAAGTATATGTAGAGAAATGATACAAAACAACACAAAGCATTTGATCAGGTACAAATTACCAAAGGAATTTTAATTCATGAGGTGTCAACCTAATTTTTAAGAAAAATAACGGTTGTGCAGGTGTTTTGCACTCATTACGGAATGCCGCATTCCAGCTCGCCCTTGCTGGTGGATTTGTGCTAATCCTCTCTGAAGACCCATGATGTTAGCATAAGTTACTTTCTTGACAAAAACATGCTATTTCAGTTGTGAGAATACTAATACCACTGTATTGTCTAATACAAAATTTATTACTGTACAAAACCATGAGAATGGGCTAGTGAAGGAAAAACAGTAAACTGTTGATTTCACTTTAACACTTTCAAGAGTGCCACAGTTCAATGCATTTGTTTTCCAAATCTTCAAGGAAAATTTATTTTTTTGGAAGATGCTGCATGCTTAACGGTTTTAGATGTACTTGGCACTATGGTGGATGCCAAAGGCTAAGCATACCCTCGTGTTAGAAGAACAGCTGCAGAATTTAGTAAGTAGGCATGGGTTTTACTGGTCTTTATAGCTGACTGTAGGGCTGTATTTTCAGCTCTCCTTATTCTTTTGATTGCTTAATAGAAATAAGTAGAAGTATGGCAGAGAACTAGGCTTCCTTCATGGCAAATCTTTGGAGAGCCAAGGTATTAATATCAGAAAGGTGAGAATTAGGAGGCATGTGTGTGGGTTATTGTTAATTATAATTAATTGACCATGAGTAAAACATTCTTTTGAACTGTTGCACTCAGGACAAAAAGTAAGAGGACTTGGAAGAGAAGATGATAGGATGTATAAATTTCTCAAATTTATTTAACCAGAGCCACAAAATTAGTATCTCAAAATCCAAGCACAAAGAGAACGGCTTTTATTTCAATGTTAATCAGAAATCCTTCCCCACTGAAGTTTACCTTCATTACGTAAAGAACATATCCAAGGCAGTGATGATGATTGTGTAGCTTATCCCAAAGCTAATGCGTTACTGACACAATCAGAGGGACCACATTTTAACCACAGCAATATGTTTAAATTAAATAATAAATAGTAAATAGAATGTGGGCTTAAATTTTCAACTATGTGTTTAAGAAGAATATTTTTTCCATTTAGAATATTTCTCTACAAATGTTTCTATTTACATTATTCATTTTTTGAGAAACAGGGATGATTCCTTATTCATTGTCATAACTCTAGCCTCTAGAATGTGCTGAAAATTGTTTGTTCAAAGCATTTTTTATTTCAATTACAAAATGTACTATTGCTTTTAAAATCTAAAAGTCAGAATTTCCTTATTTGTTAAATTATTGATTGCAATCCAGCAGTAAAACAGGAAATTTTAATTGAATCAACAAAAATTCCTACAAATTTGCCAATTTCCATTCTCTAATGTTAAAATTTGAATTTCTTTTATGTACAGTTTTTTAAAAAAATTCAGGTTCAAAATATGAAAAATGAAGCTCTGCAAACGTAGTTTTAGAATTTTCATATTCGGATACAAATGTAATATGTTAGTTACTGACCTGTTAAAAATTAGATGCATAAATCCAAACAGAGATACAAAAACATAGGACTTGGTATTTAGAGGGATATAAAACTCTGAAAATAAATTTTAAAAAATCCTTTAACACAATATTTTTCAACTTCAAATTTCTACCCTCAACATAATAACCATAAACTCCCACAAAAAGTCCAAACCCACAACCTGAAATAATTTTTACGTCGGAGATATTGAAGAGGTTGTAGGAGGGAGTGGCGTTCAAGAACTGTGAAATTGTGACGCTTACTCCATGATAACAAGTTAGGCTGCTTGGGGTTTCATGGAGGTCAGTAGAAGACAAGAGACTACTGGGTCCGAGACAGAGGACATTTCTACTCACTGAACAGCAGACAGCAGGAACTGCAAGTTACCTTTGCCTGGCGAATCTCATGGCACAATTGTGTGGCTGAACCACACCGACTCCATTTTGTCAGCTCCACCTTAGGGCCACAGTCCTACCCCCTGCCTTTTCCCCATGACTGAGATTTAGCCTAACTTACAAGGAATGCACCCAAGACAGATGACTTTCCTATCTGCTTTCACTGTTGCCTTCACCCAGTAAGAAAAGTGGAAGAGTGCCTTTTGCTGATGCAGATGGTTAATGATGGATGGTTCCAGTTGGTATGGAAGTGCTTCTCCCTTGGTAGTCAGATTCTTTTTTTAATTTATTTTCTAATTGAAGTATAGTTGATTTACGGCATTTCAGGTGTACAGTAAACTGATTCTTTTCCACTATAGGTTATTACAAGATATTGAATGTATTTTCCTGTGCTGTAGAAGTAGGTCCTCGTTGTTTATCTATTTTATGTATAGTAGTGTGTAACTTTTAATCCCAAATTCCCAATTTATCCCTCCTGGTTGTCAGATTCTATTTTTAGTTTGGGCCCCTTTAAACTCCCCTGTACCCCTCTTGGAGGCACTGGGTGCAACTGCAAATGCCTCTGGGTCATTCTTCTGCTGGATCCTTCCTGCCTGTATATAGTTATTCACAATAAGCTTCATAATTGCACTTCATGGAGTTGCCCACTTCATTTTCGGTCTCAAAGTTCTTTCTCAGTTCAGAGGATATTAGTCAGTATTTCTGCCTCCCAACAGACAATGCAGAAGAGGGCCCAGTTAGATTCTGCACACACAGTGGGCTGTGTCATAGGTGAGGAAATCTAAACTAAGGAAGCCTTACTCTTCAAAATGTGGCTACGAGCAAACTTGCCCAACCTTTTCCCTGGAGGAAGACACTTAACCATTATTAACAAATCTTCACTCTGCCTAGGAGGCAGGCACTATGTTATCTGAGTCTCTTCTATACAAACATCCATGCAAAGGTGGTCTGGAACAGAAGACATGCAGAAATGTGAGAGACCCATGGAAGATCAGCATGCAGTAGGGTGCTAAAGAATATATATCTAGGATTTCATTGTTTTATTTTTTTTTATTTTGTATTTATTTTTTTAATAGTGTTTATTTATTTTTACTTGTTGACAGTTCGCTTTATTTATTTATGGCTGTGTTGGGTCTTCGTTTCTGTGTGAGGGCTTTCTCTAGTTGTGGCAAGTGGGTGGCCACTCTTAATCGCGGTGCGCGGGCCTCTCACTATCACGGTGTCTCTTGTTGCGGAGCACAGGCTCCAGATGCGCAGGCTCAGTAATTGTGGCTCACGGGCCCAGTTGCTCCACGGCATGTGGGATCCTTCCAGACCAGGGCTCGAACCCGTGTCCCCTGCATTGGCAGGCGGATTCTCAACCACTGCGCCACCAGGGAAGCCCAGATTTCATTGTTTTAAACACCAGAAACACCCTCTACTTGTTGGATCAAACAAGAAAGCTGAGCCTTTAACTTGATTGCCACATCTTTTTCTCCACACTCATTTATTCATCAAAGATCAAATATCTTTGCATGACGTTCACTTTTTTTTCTATTCCCATGGTTATTGCCCTGGTTAGTTCACTGTGATCCATAACTTGGTATCTTGCAAGAGCCACCTTACATGTTGGTCAGGCCCCAATCCTGTTTAGCACTAATGCTCTCTTTATAAATTCAACCAGGATTGTCTTTCTAATATGCGAATCTTATAAGGTCACTCTCTTACAGAAAATACTTTATAAGTTGCCCTTGCTGTCAGGATATAATCCACATTTCTTTAAATGTCTTGCAATGTATGGAGTCTATTTTTCTCTTCAGTGGCCTCTCTTAACATTAACACCCACCTCTAACACTTATGTTGCAGCTCTGCTGAAGTACTTAATATTCCAGGACTGTGCACATCCCATTTCTTCTTCCTGGGATATCCTTCCTTAGACCCTCATTCCCTTTCCAAGGCTGATGAATGCCTGCTCATTCCTCATGGCTCAACTTAGATGTCATTTCCTCCGAGAAGCCTACTTCCCAGTCCAGTTTATGCAATTCCATACTCCTCCTTTAACATCTCTTATCACAGACTAATTAAATTGCCTATTGTTTTTATGTTCCACTAGGTAATAAGTTCCACAAAGATAAGTACCCAAGACCCACACAGATTGGTGTATAGTACTCATTCATAAATGCTTATTGAATATATAAATAAATTTTAAAATGAGTGAATAAATGAACATATAATGGGATGCTTACTTTGGTGTTAGAAATAGAAATGTACTCCAGGAATAATAGGAAGAAATTAGAATCAGTCCTATTGTTGGACACTACTTTTAACTTCTTTCTTTTTTTTTTTTCCTGTGCTCTCCTACACATGACATTGTTCTGACCTTACTGGTATACACACTATGTCGTTTTACAAAGAGGATTTTAAATGTCGGCCAACTCTGACTTCTTAGAATTTTATTCGCTAAAAAGAAGCAGTGGAAAAATACGACAGGTGGATATGTGTTGAGGATTAGAGTACTCTGGGGACTGAAATGATGCTACCAATCTCATTAGCTGTCTTCCGAGCAGCCAGATTCTACCTAGGTCCCCAAGGTGAAAGGCTAATAATTAATTCAATTTACTATCTATTCTGTGGAAAGCTCCAAAGGTTAAGATTATGGAGGACCAATGAGGGCAATCTTTTATACTGTTTAAATTGCTGTTTAAATTTGAATTAGATTCTAGCGGTGACAGTTTGAAACTGACACAGTTTAATTCATTTATCACATTCCAAAACCTGCCTACCTGAACTAGCTTTAAAGTATGTCTTAAATAAGCAGTCAGTCAGTGCACTTATGTGTCCATTTTTATTATTTGCCTGGAATCTAAAAGTGAACAGCAATTGCTAGCCTTGTCAACTTTTTTGTTCACTTTCTATTTCAGCTTTCTCTATTATGGGGTCCCCTACCTGCCATGATGTAAAAAAAAAAAATATTGGTAGTATAATGTACTCCCCAGGACACAGCATTCTGAGGGTAGAATTAGTTAACATAATAATGATAACAGCTAACATTTATACAGTGTTTGTGGTTTACCAGGCCATATTTTACCAGGCCTCATTTGATCTCCTCAGCAATCCTGCAATAGGTAGCTATTATTATCATTCATATTTTAGAAGTGAATAAACTGAAGCCCAGAGAGCTGCATTTTCCAAGATTATACAAGTGAATGATAGAACTGCTTTTCAAAATCAGTAATAGAAATATTTGCCTAAATTCACCCATGTTTGCTTCATTGGAACTCGAGCACTCTTCAGATTCCTCCAAATGTTTTTTTAAATTCCCAGGGAAGCTAGTGTTCTGCCCATAGACTTGTACTTGGATACCATATAGCAGTTGCTGTTTCTTCTCTTCCTCACTCTGGCCTTCTGGTGTTGCCTGTTGCGGCGCCACTGCTGTTCCCTGCAAGCAGGGTGTCTGCAGGTGCCTGCCTCCTTATCAGATCTTCCACAACCAGTGCCTGCCAGATACTGTCTGAAGTCGGCCGTGGGCATCAGTGCTGTGTCGAGGGCACTGGGGACTGCATGCAGGGGGGTTTTCTGCTGCATCCAGAAGGTGTTCATATTGATCCGGCTGACACTTTTTACCTCCGATCTTTTGGTTTTCACTCAAGATACTGTCGCAGGTTTTGATGTTGTAGCAAGAGGCCAAGTAGGCAGGAATCAAATACGTGAGAGAAAAATAAAATGCTGTACTTGGTATCATCCCTCCGTTTATTTTAAAAAGGATGTACAGCATTCTCCTTCTCTTGGGGTTCGTTTACTTTCCAGATTATTGTTCACTCATATACCAAAGTAAGACCCCAAGGGGTAGTTCCTTCACCGGCGTTACAAATGCCCAGCATTTGAACGTAATGGGCTCAGGCACAGACATTTGCAGCGTAAGTTGCTTATTCTTTTCTTGATCAATGCTATTAACTTTCAAGCACCCTGAAGACAGACTTTGGGATCTTTTTCTTCAAAAAGGGTGAGACTACCTCATTCACTTGAGAATGTTGAATTCCTGGATGCCAGGTCACCGGGCCCACTGTCTGCTGTGGGACGTGGCAGGGCTCCTGCACCTGGTAGCAGTGAGAAATGTCAGTCTTTTTTCCTTTACTGTAATCGGTGCTGCCTCTTTTCTGGCAAAATAAAGGAGAAAGAATCAGAATCATTGTTTTTTTTCTCTTTGGATCAATGAAATATTATCTAAATCAATGAAAACTTTCTATGCTTCTGGGCTTCCCTGGTGGCGCAGTGGTTAAGAATCCACCTGCCAGTGCAGGGGACTGAGCCCTGGTCCGGGAAGATCCCACATGCCGTGGAGCAACTAAGCCCGTGCGCCACAACTACTGAGCCTGTACTCTAGAGCCCGCAAGCCACAACTACTGAGCCCATGTGCCACAACTACTGAGCCCGCACGCCCAGAGCCCGTGCTCCACAGCAAGAGAAGCCACTGCAATGAGAAGCCCGCGCACCAGAACGATGAACAGCCCCCGCTCACTGCAATGAGAGAAAGCCCGTGCGCAGCAACGAAGACCGAATGCAGTCAAAAATAAATAAATAAATTTATTTTTTTTGAGAAAAGAAAACTTTCTATGCTTCAAATGGGCCTATATGCTTACAAAAGACAGGAGGTAGGAAGGGATTTATATTATCAATCTAAATATGTGGTACACAATGATAACATCTGTAAGGGGGCTAATGCATCATTGGCAGGAGGACTGGAGAACTAATGGACTCATCTGGTTACACTGTTGAGTAACTTACGTCTTCAGCATGGCTTTAAAGAAGAAAGAATCGCAGCACAGAAAAATAAATGCCATTCTGTGTTTGTGAGAAAGCAAAACCATGGCGCATACAAAGGACGATATCTAATATACTGTCAAAAAGGATAGCAAATATACCAGAATGAAGGATACTGCAGCTGGCACTGGTACTGTTGACTATCATACTTTGAGTATGATCTTTTTTTATTTTTGTTTTTATGCGTGTTTGAAGTCCTAAAGCCTATTATAAGCAGGAGCACCAAAGAGGAAGAGTAGGTTTTGTTACATTTTCAATGTTCTTTTACTTGACAAAAGGGATGACTATAGAATTTTAAATGTGGAAAGTATTTGTTTTCATTTTTTAATAATTTACATATTAATTACATACATTTAGATTTTATTGTTATTTTCAATATAATAATATTTTTTGATATTAGCTTTCTTTCTAGACTGTGACATTGTTCATCATTCATTGAAATATGCTTATGGGACTAGCTTCTTTTGCTCAACTTGGCATCTGTGAAACTCATTCCTATTGTGTGGTGCTCTACTCCATTCTTTCCTCATTGCTATATAGTATTCCCTTATACAACTATATGATAATTGATTTATCCACTCTTCTTTTGATGGGCATTTGAATTATTTACAATTTCAGGATACTGTGAATACAGCTATTACAAATATTTGTGTAATTATCTTCTTTGCACACACGCACTTATTTCTGTTGTGTATATTCCTATGAGTAGAATTGCTGGATGTAACGCATATACATTTAACGTTAGTGCATAATGACAAATGCTTTTCCAAAGTAGTAAAATTGATTTACATTCACATTTACATTCATTCCTCTATTTTTATGATTGTTTTTGTTGGAATAGTTAGGCTAATATAATCTCTTCTGTTAATGGCCTGTGATGGTGACTTGGCATGTTTTGAAGGGCTTTGAACAAGGGCCTGATAGTAATTTTATTACTGATTTGATGTTATAACCAGGTTCCTTGATTTTGAATTAGGTGGAGATATGATATATATTAAAATACCAAAGTTTATTGGAAATATAAACTTCACACAAATATGGGGTAATTTCCAAATGAAGAGGGAAAACATATTTCACAATTGTAAAGTCCTGTATTATATCAAGAAACCGAAAAGGGCAAAAAAGGGAGATATTGGTGAAGAGATTTATTTGGAGAGAGACCCTTTACGGAATGAATCTGATCTCTTCCTCTTGGAGGATGTTAGACGGAGTGTTACTCTATATCTAAAGTAGGCATCACTAATATTATAATAACATTCAGCATGTTATCATATTTTTCCTAATATTAATCAAGTTATTTTGAAGTCTGTGGCTGATAGCTCCAGCTTCTGGAACACTTGCAGATCTTTTTTTAAAACTTTAGTTTTTATTTTGTTCCTATGTCTTTTTTAAAACTTTTTGTTTTATATTGGAGTACAGTTGATTAATGATGTTGTGTCAGTTTCGGGTGTACACCAGAGTGATTCAGTTATACATATACATGTATCTGTTCTTTTTCAAATTCTTTTCCCATTTAGGTTGTTACATAATATTGAGCAGCGTTCCCTGTGCTATACAGTAGGTCTTTGTTATCTGTTTTAAATATAGCAGTGTGTACATGTCAATGCCAAACTCCCTAACCATCCCTATGTCTTTTTTAAAATAAACTTTTCTTTTTGTTTTAGAGTAGTTTTAGATTTACAGAAAAGTTGTGAAGATAGTACAGAGTTCCCATTTATCGCCACACCCAGTTTCCCCTATTATTAACATTTTACATTAATATGGTTCATTTGTCACACAGAATGATCAATATTCATGCATTATTATTAATAAAAGTACATATTTTGTTCAAATTTTTTTAGTTTTTAAATAATGTCCTCTTTTTTTCTGTTCCAGGATACATTTAGTTTATATTTAGTTGTCAGATCACCTTAGGTTTCTCCTTTTCCCAAACTGTTCTTGTTTTTTGATGATCTTTTGAAGAATACTGGTCAGGTATATTGAGAATTTTACTGTATTGGAATTTGTCTGTTGTTTTCTCATGGTTACACTGGAGTTATAGTTTTTTGGGGGGAAAAGAACACATCAATAAGGTACCATTCTCATTATATCATATCAAGGGTATATGCCACCAACATGACTTATATCACTGTTGATGTTAATCTTGATCACCTTACTGAAGACGTCACTGACAAATTTCACCAATGTAAAGTTATGTTTTTTCTCCCTTTCTGTACTGTATTCTTTGGAATGCAGTCACTTTGTTCAGCCCATCCTTAAGGCTGGGGAATTACTGTAGTCCACCTCTTTAAGGACAAAGTATCTACATAGATTATTTGGAATACTTCTACATAGGGGATTTGTCTATTCCCTTGTTTATTTATTAAGTTAATCATTATTTTACTATTTATTTATTGCCTAAATTGTTCCAGATTTGGCCATTGGGCACTCTTTCAGTTCACTCCTGTGTTCCTTTGAGATGCCCCAGCCCCTCTTTCCTTTCTTTTATGCACTTGCTTACTCTCTGACATTATAGGAAGCTCCAAGCTCCTCTTGTATGTTTCCTAACAAAGTCCTGGAATTGATCATGTCTCTAAGGAGTCCTGGCTTCTTTAATTGCTGTTAAAAAGCAAAATCTGGATGTTGGGCCTGCTGATTGCTAGTGGGTTGTGGTGGCTTCTAGGCCCACTCAGCAGATAGAAGAAGGAAATATGTTTGTGTGCTAACCTGTGCCCTATGTCCTATTTCTTTCTATGCTTAGTCATTTTTGATCAATTCCTGGACATTCTATAATAAAAAATGTAGAATACCTGAGTGATATTTTCTTCCAACATAGGAGATATTTTAAAATAAGACTAATAAGTATATATTATTTTCTTTAACTAGCAGGCAGGTTAGAGGAATATCATCTTAATTCAATTAGGGATTGGATAGATTCAGGATCAGATTTCATTCTTCATGAGGCTTGGTATAACTTTGATTTTACCCTCCAAATAGAGTCCCATTGAGATCCAGGGGCATACGTGGGCCCTCTTCATGTGTGGCACCTGAACTTGTCTGCTTAACACTGTGAGACTGCCAAGGTTCACGTAGCTTCTCAGCCACTTTCTTAGTTGCTGCCCTCTGCTTAGTTTGTACTTCTTGGAAATTGGCAGGTAATTCAAGTGGAGAACTATAATAGGTCACATTCACTTGTTTGGTTCCTGTTACTCCAAGATCTTGTCCCCTCAGGTCCAGGCAGCTTTCGTAGCCTTAAAATCCAGTTATTGTTTTTCAAGCCCTATAAACTTCTAAAACCTCTTCTTGGCTACTACTTTCCCTTGGGAATTCTTCTTGGGGTCTTTCTTATTCTTGTCCCATGCTGCTTTAAAAAGGGGACATTTCTCTAATAATTAGTGATGTTGAGCATCTTTTCATGTGTTTGTTGGCCATCTGTATGTCTTCTTTGGAGAAATTTCTATTTAGATCTGCCCGTTTTTTGATTCGGTTATTTTCTTTTTTGATATTGAGCTGCATGAGCTGTTTGTGTATTTTGGAGATTAATCCTTGGGCAGTGGCTTTGTTTGCAAATATTTTCTCCCATTCTGAGGGTTGTCTTTTCATCCCATTCATGGTGTCCTTTGCTGTGCAAAACATTTTAACTTTCAATAGGTCCCATTTGTTTATTTTTGTTTTCATTTTCATTACTCTAGGAGTCGGGTCAAAAAAGATCATGCTGCTACTTATGTCAAAGAGTGTTCTGCCTATGTTTTCCTCTAAGAGCTTTATAGTGTCTGGCCTTACATTTAGGTCTTTAACCACTTTGAGTTTATTTTTGTAGATGGTATTAGGGAGTGTTCTAATTTCATTATTTTATATGTAGCTGTCCAGTTTTCCCAGCACCACTTATTGAGGAGACTGTTTTTCTCCATTATATATTCTTGCCTCCTTTGTCAAAGATTAGGTGACCATGGGTGCATGGGTTTATCTCTGGTCTTTCTATCCTGTTCCATTGGTATCACCATACAGCTGTCAGAAGGGCCATCATCAAAAAATCTACAAACAATAAATGCTGGAGAGGGTGTTCAGAAAAGAGGACCCTCTTACACTGTTGGTGGGAATGTAAATTGATACAGCCACTATGGAGAACAGTATGGAGGTTCCTTAAAAAACTAAAAATAGAACTACCATACAACCCAGCAATCCCACTACTGGGCATGTACCCTGAGAAAACCATACTTCAAAAAGAGTCATGTACCACAGTGTTCATTGCAGCACTATTTACAATAGCCAGAATATGGCACCAACCTAAGTGTCCATCGACAGATGAATGGATAAAGAAGATGTGGTACATATAGACAATGGAATATTACTCACTCATAAAAAGGAATGAAATTGGGTCACTTGTAGAGACGTGGATGGACCTAGAGACTGTCATACAGAGTGAAGTAAGTCAGAAGGAGGAAAACAAATACTGTATATTAACGTATGTATGTGTAATCTGGGAAAATGGCATAGATGAACTTATTCACAAAGCAGAAATATAGACACAGATGTAGAGAACAAACATATGGATACCAAGGGGAGCAAGGGGGAGTGGGATGGATTGGGAGACTGGGATTGACATATATACTGTTATGTATAAAATAGATAACTAATGAGATCCGACTGTATGGCACAGGGAACTCTTCTCAGTGCTCTGTGGTGACCTAAATGGGAAGGAAATCCAATGAAAAGAGGATATATGTGTACATGTGGCTGATTCACTTTGCTGTACAGCAAAAACTAACACAACATTGTAAAGCAACTATCCTCCTTAAAAAAATAAAAAGGGGGACAAATGCCTTGAGGAAAAATATGGTGTAGGATGTCATGATCCCCTCGTTAAGTTTCCCTTGTCATCACAATCTTGGCCACTCAAGTCCTGGCACTGGTAGCTGTCTGATACTTTCAAATACACACACTCACACACACTCACACACACAAAAAAAATCCTTTTTTTTTTTTTTTAACTTAATCTTGATGGGAAATTTGGTCTGTTGCATATCAAAGCCGAAAGGGCAAGTTTCAGAACCTTTTCTTGATAATGATATAATACTTGATCTTGGGAAACTGAGGAATCTCTTTGTAACTTAAAATAAAAAAAGCTGGACCAGAAACCTTGAGTCCTTTATTCCTTTGGTAAAGTAAAGATCATCTGAAAAAGAATGCATTTAATCTCAAATCTCATGATTAATACATGAATATCAATTTTAGTTATATGTTCTGAATATAGTGTTAGTAATTGAATTCTTTCTTTTATAGATAATCACAATGATATCCTAATGATTAAGCTGACTATTTAAAAAATTTTTTGTTAGGAATACTTTATACGAACTCTTCTTTTTTTTTTTTGCAGTATGCAGGCCTGTCACTGTTGTGGCCTCTCCCGTTGCGGAGCACAGGCTCCGGACACACAGGCTCAGTGGCCATGGCTCACGGGCCCAGCTGCTCCGCAGCATGTGGGATCTTCCCTGACCAGGGCACGAACCCGTGTCCCCTGCATCGGCAGGCGGACGCTCAACCACTGCGCCACCAGGGAAGCCCAGAACTCTTCTTTTTTTGCTGAGTAAATGAACATGTTATGCATTTTCAGTAATACTTAATCGAATGTTGAACAATCTATTTGAAACAGTGCCATGGCCTCAGATCCCCCAGAAGTAACTAATATTTTCATTACTAAAAGAGCTGATATGTCACATTATTATCTCTGGGTTGTGGAATCAAGTAAAGATTAGCCTCACTTGGCATTCAAGAAAATAAACTCTATATGCTATTTTAGCTAAAAAGGTTAAATGAAATGTCAGTCAGTTATTAGAGAATTTCAGGACTTGGTTGATTTTGAATGCTCCAGTACAGTAAATAACACTTAGACTGAACTTTCCGAATGGTAGCATTTTGCAGAACATAAATTAAATCTTTGTAATGGCTCTGGAAGTTCAGTGATGATATCATTCTCAGGTCGATGAACATGAGTGATTGTAGTAGTGAGATAATTTTCTTTTAGTTAGTCCCTTTTACTCTGTTATTTAAAAAAACATATATCTTGAATATTATGTATATATATATTTTGTAGCTTATGTTGGCTTTAAGATTTTGAGAATCCATATACACATATTTGTATATAATCCTTTTGAATTTTTTCATCAACATAACATGTATTTGGAATTCTTACATTACTTACGTTAAACGTAAATTTTCCTATGGAAATATACATAAAAATGTGGAGAAAATTGAGTAATAAAGAAAATAATAATTAAATGTAATGTACTACCAACTTAGTCTCTAATTCTCATTCCCTTTTACTGCATCAATGAATGGCTTTAGGGCTATCATGTAACTTTCCAAAGATAATTTGGCTTACACCAATTTCAATGAAAATTTATAAACTCCCTATGCTCTCTCATATTTATTCTTATTCTTTCCTGAGGTTTTGTTATATGTAAACAGAAAATCGCTCTTACCTACCTAACCTTACACACATGAAAATAGAATCAAAGTTTTGAAGAAATTAGTGCCAAGATACTCTAATATTCTGTTCCTCTGGATCACAGGAGACTTGCCCAATATTACTGTGGGATGAACTAAATGTAGATTTTTGTACCTATTCTAATTTTTTTCCTCTGCTTATATTTAACAAGTTAAAGAACAGCAGGGTCTTATTTTGTCACATAATTATTTTCTTTCATTCACTGCAAATATAATAATGATCACCTCAATTTTTTCCATTTTTAAAAATCAACAGTATATATTATAATTAGTGTTATGATCAGCAAGGCATAATCGTTATTAGAAAGCACTCAAATGCTTGGACATCTCTTACACCAGTAAACAATAGTGTATCATCTGTTAAATTATAAAAAAATACAAGACCACATATAATAAATGGATCTGATCTCATTAATTGTATTTATCAATAAGAGCTGTTTGCTTATTTAAAGTCTTAAGCAAATCCAACAATATTAAATTTTAGCATTCAAGCTTGTATCTTTTTCCTTCTCCTGATCTTCTGGTTATCCAATGCTCCTCAGAGCACACTTCAGATAGAAGTAATACCATGCATATTTTATCTTAGAATCAGTGTTTAAAATGCATCCCATTATAACAATAGAAAATAGATATGCATTTCTCTACTTGATTTTGAGCTCCTTGAAAGGCAGAGTCTATCAACATCCTAATAAATGTTTTATGCTTATCACCTAGAATATTGACTGGCATATGTACTTTTTTCTGTAGATGCATATATAAAAGTTAATATACTCAGATTTTACAGGACAAAGAGGTTGTAGAGGTAATCTAGTAAGAATTAAGAATTCTCTAATCAAAAATAGGTACAATCCAAGACTGTACTATTTGTTGATAGAAGTTTATTGATAGTTATCCTAGATATTTTGGATTTTATCAAGAACTCTTTTCTGACTATGAAATTGCATTTTCAATATGATGGACCTCTTTTACATACTTTCATGA
This sequence comes from Delphinapterus leucas, assembly GCF_059928025.1. NCBI lineage: Eukaryota > Metazoa > Chordata > Mammalia > Artiodactyla > Monodontidae > Delphinapterus > Delphinapterus leucas. The sequence continues at coordinate 12,213,871 of NC_143133.1, read as the reverse complement.
TGGTACATATGGCTTTTTGGAAGCTGAGCAATCTTTTGGCATATTTACACACAAAATCATGTACCAATCACAACCTCATCAGTAGCTCAAATTTATTGCTTTTCCATTACTTAGTAGAGATACAAAGTTTTTTTTCTGTCAAGTTATCTTTAATTTTTTGTTATTTGCTTGTTTTTATGTGTCTCTTCAGAATGCAGTGTGGAGTTGAAGTTCATTTCTTTGCTCTGTTTAGTCCTCCTATCAGGGATAGATTTTCTTGACATATGTTTGGCACTTGGTGTACATTTTCTGTATGGTGTCTAATACACCTGGTTCTACAATTGGGAAATTATTCTCTGTAACCCAGGTAGTATTGTACAGAATGATTTTGTCAATATTGATTTAAGCAGTTGATGGTTACACTGCAGAGGGAAAGTCATTCAGTTGTATCAAAGGGCTTTCAGTAAAAAGCAATTGGTTTAGCCTGTACTAAATGTCATCTTCAAAAGATGTCTTGAGCAATAACCTTAAATTTAATTCTAAGGTTTCCTCTGCATAATTGCATTGTGTCTTTTCATTTAATTAAGACATTTTTAAAGAAAACAAAAATGGTTTAGCTATGGGTGCTTGCTAAGCACCAAATTCACTAAGAAATGCTTTTTTCTACGAACATAAATTTTCTCAGCTGGCATGTGAATTTGGTGGCTATAATAGTAGTCAGCTTTCTTGGAGAAATAGCATAGCAGTCTGTTCTTGAGTTCCTATTTTAGGGACAGTTTAGAATAGTCACTTGCTACAGTTTTCTTATGGAAAAAAAATCTTTATATTCTGAAAGCCTGCTTCAGTTTTATAATTTAGAAATATTTAAATTAAATAGTTTGAAGCTATTGTTTCAGCCATGAGTTTCATGGGCTCTAAGTTAACCGAAATCTGTGAATTTTAATATACACCAAATTTGGGCAGCTGTCAACACAAGGCAAAATTCCTCGTTGCCTCTTGTTATTATCACCTCGAGTGACATTACCTGAGCGGTCTCTCCTTTCCCCACTGCTCCCAGTGGCCCTTAACTTGCCCTGGTTTGTCTTTTCTTCCATTACACATTACATTTTAACCTAATTTTATTTACTCATTATAATTATAATTTATTGCCTATGTTTCCCACTGAATGTAAGCTCTATGAAAGCAGGAATTCTTGTACATTTAATTCAGTCATATACCCCAAATGCATAGAACAGGGTCTTCCACAACATGGAAGACATTTGATGAATACCTTTGAACAAATGAATCTATTCCTTCATGCAAGTGTGAATAACGATGGTATGCTTTCAAGAAAATTATTTTTTAAGCAACAAATATGTGGATATCTGTACACTATTTCTGAGAAAGAAATGACAATTAAAGATATACTTACTCTAGAAGAATTTACTAAGATGATTACTAAATGAAAAATAAATAATTATAATGTGGTTCAAAAAGAAAGCTTCAAAGTCAAGAGAGTTTCTAATTTCTTCTGACAGAGCATCAGGAAAAGTGTTATGGTGCAGCAGTCACGTCCAGCCCTGAGGTGAAAGCAGTATTGTCAGATTTGTTTAGTAGGGCTCCTTCTTTATCACCAGTTTCTGTGTGAGGTTTAGTAAGCCCCAGAGTACTTGGTCCTCTTCTTGAGGGTAATGATTGTCTCCCAGACTACTTTTGTATGGCAAGTACACAGTTGTGGTTGTGAAATCTTTTTGTTTATTTTTCCATTTATTAAAACAGACATGACATTTTACCTTTAGGTCATTGGATGTTTAAATATCGCGATGCCAATTAATATGAATCTTCCCTGTTATTATTCAAACTCTTAGATTTCTTGAGCACGTTTGTAAGATTTGTTTAAAAGGGCTATATGTCTCTAATTTATATCTATATATGCTATTTATATATACATTACATATGTATATATTATATATACATATATTTTAAAAATACATATATAAATATGTACTATTTATGAAAATGCATCATCTATAAAATATATATATTTGTATAACTATACCATATATATTTATAAAATGGAGTAATAATAAGACAGAGGGGGAGAGATGGAGAAAGAGAGAAATCAGAGACTACAATCTGTCCTTTAAAAGGTACCTTTCCTGGTGGTCAGAGAGCTATTCTCATGGAGAACCACATGCCAGACAAACAGGCACTATAGAGCTTTTTGGTAAGGTCAGTTGGACCACATGGAGGACTCTGTTTATCCATGTTAGAAACAAGCTAGGGCTTAGAACAAAAGTAGGCTGAATAATTCGATTGATGTTAGCTATCTCTCTAAGCTTGCATCCTAAAATAACAAGGATCCTGTGGCTCTAGTAGGAAAGAAAGGCAGTAAAAGTCTGCAGAGAAGAGTGAAGCAAAAGCATAAGAGGCCCAGGAGACCAGCAAGAGCTCCTCTGTGTCCAGAGCCTCTGGCCCAAGCATTCTTGCCTAGGCATTTCCTGAGCAGAGTGCAGTCCAGCTGTCCACCTGACTGCCCCCAGGTACGTGGGAGAGACAGTGACAGAGGGAGGAAATAAGTGAGGTGACACAGAGAGAAGATTGTGCTTTCATGAGGTAGCAGTCGTCTGCAGCCCTGTTTATGTCTCCACACCCTAGGGAAAAGGAAGGTCAAACTATAACCATCATTCTATAGGCTCCGAACCCTAATCTATGTCCTTGAACCTGCCAGATAAGGAGCGATCTTTCTCCACAAAGGTAAAGTGAAGGGGACAGCAGAACAGGATGGCAAAGAAGTCCCATTTTATTGGAGCCTGTTATCAACAATAAAAATTGAGGGCTTCCCTGGTGGCGCAGTGGTTGAGCGTCCACCTGCTGATGCAGGGGACGCGGGTTCGTGCCCCGGTCTGGGAAGATCCCACATGCCGCGGAGCGGCTGTTTCTGTGAGCCATGGCCGCTGAGCCTGCGCGTCCGGAGCCTGTGCTCCGCAACGGGAGAGGCCACAACAGTGAGAAGCCCGCGTACCGCAAAGAAAAAAAAAAAAAAGAATATGTAATAGAGTTCCTAGTTAAAAGATAAAATATTGGGAGGAAGTTGATGTTAAATCTTCAAAAGGAGAAGCCTCGGAGCGAATAAATAGAGACTGAAAGTTAAACAGCAAAGTCTTTAGTATTTAGGCAAAAACAAAATTTCATTTACCTTGTAATTAAACACAAAAATATTTTATGTCTTTCTCATGCTACAAAAATGAATTTTATAATAGGAAGCAGCATATCTTTATACGTTAACAGAGTATGTTTTAGTTTATGTTGAAGAAAACAATTACTTTCCAAAGAGTCTATTAATCTGCATACTTCCAGACCTCATTTGGCTGACTGCAGAGAAAACTTACGGCTTTAAAAATGCAATGGCAGGAACATGAGCACGGGAGGGCCACCGGCGCTGACTCGTGCTTTTCCTTTCCTGCTCTTTCATCTGCTTCTTTCTGCTCTTCTTGTTCTGGAAATGGTAGCATCTGAATGTAGATAGTGGCCCTAGAGTAAATACACATTTTATAACACATTATAAAATTTCTTCAAATTATCGTGGCTTTAGATTCCACATATTAGCAATATCATATGAAAATGAACTTATTTACCGAACAGAAATAGACTCACAGACATAGAAAACAAACTTATGGTTACAAAAGGGGAGGGGGAGGGAAGGATAAATTAGGAGTTCAGGATTAAAATATACACAGTAATATATATATAAAATAGATAACTAACAAGGACCTACTGTATAGGTCCTGTATAGCACAGGGAACTATACTGAGTATCTTGTAATAAACTATAATGGAAGATAATGTAAAAAAAGTATGTATACATATATGTGTGTGTGTGTGTGTGTGTGTGTGTATACACATTGTATATAACGGAATTACTTTGCTGTACACTTGAAACTAACACTATATTGTAAATCAACTATATTTCAATAAAAATTTTAAAAATATTGTGGCTTTAACCCATATGTGCTAACACATATGAACAAGTGACTCGTTACATATCATCTAATGTTTTTAGGCCGTTTCTTTTTTTAAGATTAAGCAGGTTTTATCAGATATTTTGCATATTCGTTACATATTATCTAATGTTTTTAGGCCTTATGTTTCTTTTCTTAACATTAGCAGGTTTTATCAGATATTTCGCATATTGGGAAACAATATTTCAGTAGATATCGACTGTGTGTAGTTTGTGCACATTGTCTTCAATGTTTTATTCATTTTTGATAACTCATTAAACTGGATCCATTTCTTTTTTTTTTTTTTTTTCCACTACATGGGCCTCTCACTGTTGTGGCCTCTCCCGTTGCGGAGCACAGACTCCGGCCGCGCAGGCTCAGCGGCCATGGCTCAGGGGCCCAGCCGCTCTGCAGCATGTGGGATCTTCCCGGACCGGGGCACGAACCCGTGTCCCCTGCATCGGCAGGTGGACTCTCAACCACTGTGCCACCAGGGAAGCCCAGATCCATTTCTTATCAATTGTTTATATAAACTAAAAAGAAGTTGGAATATGGAATTTGCTTCTTTAGTCAAGTGTACTAATAATGTTCTGTTGACTTGAAAAAGTATGTACCTCTTTAAATACATAATTTTATTATCAGAAATTAAATCAAGGATATTGGGAATTAAGGTTCAGTGTTTCCTTATCTACTACATTGAGTGAGGAATAATAATTCAAAATATATGCAGTGAAAATGTATATTCATTGCTCATGAGCATGTTTGGTTACTTCTTCTGGGGCTTATTTTATCTTCAGTGTGTGTGATAAAATTGTTTCCTTTAAATATGCTTCCATTTCTAATGGAGGAGGGATAATTTTCGCATTGCCCTCCTGGGTTAAGTTCTGATATAAAGGGTAGAGAAATGTTATCCAGGGAATCTTAATATCTGGAAAGCATATTTTTAAGACTGATCTTCAGAAGGGAGAAGAGAGCATTGTTAAAAAATTTTAGATCTTATATTTTTATGTTGATTCTGATTCACATATAAGGTATCTGTGGCAGGCAGCCTCTAAGATGCCCCTATCAATCTCCACCTTCTGGTATTGGTGGCCTTGTGTAATCCCCTCCCCTTGAGGAACTGCTTCTAACCAATAGAATACAGCAACATTGAATTGTTAAAGATGGTACGTTCCATCTTGCCAGCTGAATCTTTCTATTACCTCCTTCAATACTTTGATGTAATAAGCTATCATTTTGGAGAGCCTCATGTGGCAAGAGTCTGAGGATGGTCTCTGGTCAACAGATTGCAAGGAACTGAGGTCCAACAACCCATGAGGAACTGTGTCCCACCAAGAACTATGTGAACTTGGAAGAGAACCTTTCCCCAGTCAAAACGTAAGATGATAACAGCCCAGAAACATTTTGACTATAGCCTGTGAATACCCTGCAGTAAAATATCCAAGTAAGCTTTGCCTGGAGTCCTGATGCACAAAAATTGTTGTTTTAAACTATTAGGTTTTGGGGTAATTTGTTAGGTAATTATAGATAATTAATACACTGAGATATAAATTTTTCTTTATTTTGCCTGCAAGGTATATGAGATAACAGAATACTTTACTATAGTTTATAGAAAATCATTTTATGGAATCTATAATAAATGGAAAGATAAACATGGATGTTTATGATGCTTAAATAACGCAATTCCATGCTTAGCATGTGTTATTTTTATGCACGTGCTCATGTTTTAATGTAATTTGTCTTATTTTAGAATGTGTCATTATATATGACAACTGAAGTGTGCATATTACTTTAGAATAATCCCATCTTATCTATATTTACTAAAAGTTTTTTAGTGCATAATATTTGAGGAAACAGCTATTATAAATCTCATATTTTATAAACAGTCTTAATTTCAAAATTCATTCCATATGGTTTAAGAAAGAATTAACATGGATTAATGGCTAACTTCCAAAATAAACTGAAGACCAATTTATTTTAAGGTGTAACATCACTTCTTCTACTTAAGAATGTTTTGCTTAGTTCCAAGGTGATTCACACATATCCTGAATGCAAATTTGAAGGTTTGAAATCATTGTTATGACATGTGATGAATCCAGACATGTGTTTGCTGTTTTGCTGAAACAGAAGAAACAGCATATATAGCAATGGTATTTAAAATGCACAGCTTACATTTGACTCTGTGTGACAACCAAGTGACAATGATAGATCCAAATGCAGTCCTGACTTAGAGCATCAATTAGGGAAATGGCAAAGCCTTTCCAACATTATAAATTACTCTGTGACTGCCAGTAACCAAAGCTCTCACTCCCAGCAATTTTGTGTGATTACAGTTTAGACAAAAGATAGCTGATGAGGGTGAAGCCTTGTAGTTATGAAGCTAAGAAACATTTCTCATTAGATATATGACGCGAGCATGATCCCAGCAGCTTCTATGACTCTATAACACACGTATTCAAACAAGCCACAGATTTAAGCTACATTTTGTTATGTCTTTAAATGACAACAATAGTATTTTTTGAGTTATTAATATCCAAGTTGTTAACATTCACATAGCAAGTTATTTTCTATGAAAAGACATATATGCATGTCTTGATTATCAGTTACTTCAGTTACTATGTCAAATGAATCATTTTCTATTTATTGCAAGATTAGCAACCCCTTAAGAATGTCTTAGAATATAGTGTCAGTACTGTACTCCGTTAGCTTTAGATTTTTAGGGGAAAATGCACAGCTCACAATTTATTTTGTGTGACAAGTGGCAATTCCTTATGATTTAATTTGTAAAGCACTTTATGTTCCTTTAAAATATAGTACATTTCTGGATTCCCTACTGTGGTATGATAAATTGTTTGCTGACACAGGGGTTAAAAATGTCAAGCATCCTCCAAATAATTATACTTTAAGTCCATCACCATCTGACCCTTCCACCACTGTTTCTTGAGCCTGATCTTTAAACAAGAAAAATTTAAGCATTAGTGAGAATCCAATAGTTCTACTTTATTTGGATTCCTAAAACTTAAAGTTAAAAACTTCCATAAAGTTTATGAAGTTCAAGCTCTGCATTTTTCTAAGGAAAGAAGAAAATATCCTAAGGAAACAAGAGCTCAGAAAAGTTAAGTGATTTCTTTGAGGTCATAAAGTTGGAAATTTCAGTAATGTTATAAAAAATCAAGTCCATTAATAGATCACATGCCTTCTTGAAAGACAGAATTAACCTCATAAATAAGTGCTTTTCTACCCTCTCTGAATATTCAGTATCCAGTCAAAACATAGAAACCACTCTAGATATTTCAAGCAGAGGAATTTAATTCAGGGTATTGATTATAAAGGTGTTGGAAGGTGCTGGAAGGGCCACTATTGAAGGAGGATATTGCCAAACACAGAATGTAACTGGCTTCTCGTTTCCTTCTGTGTTTCCAAACTCCTGGCAATTGCCCATTGGGGAAACCTGAAGAAGACAGATGACAAGAGAGTCTGGAAAGTGTAGTTTGCAGGCTTCAGCCCAAGAGATACAAAGGGAAATATAAAAGTTGATTCCAGAGCTGGCAGTCAACAAACAGAGATGACAGAGTCGACGATAACTACTTTTGATTGCTACAAAATAACGCATGTTCCATGTTCTATGGTATTACCAAAGAAATATCAAAGAGTTTTATGATTTGCTCAGTGGTCAAGTTAAGAAAAGGACAAGGAGCTTGAGTTTTAGTTCATATTCAAATAGATAAATTATATTTATAGCCAAATGAAGCATACATAAATATTCCTTCCACCTATGAATGCCATCAGAACCCACCCCTTCTATACTGTGACAAATGCTCAAATGCTCAGAGCAGAGAGAAATGGAAAGTTTTCTCTGTGCTACCAGGATTTGGCTGTGACCTCATATAGAGCTTCCTTTTGTCTGTATACTAAGCGTGAAGCAAGCCTGTGATCATCTTCAGATTTCTACCAAATAGCATCTATTCAACAAGGGATCAAATTAGCAAGAGTTTGTTGCAAAAATAAACTGAGACATGAAGGAGAGGTCCCCTTCGAAATTTAAATTAGACATTTCTTATAAGCCTTTCTCAGATAATAATCCACAGGTCTTCCCCTTTTGCACACAGCCTTTAATATCCCTTCCCTGTCTCTTCACAGTAATTTAGATCTTAACTTCAAGTCTTAAAATTATACTCTGTAGCAAACGCAGAGGCCCTTCAGGTCCAGCTCTTTCAGAGGTGCATGTTGCAGTTCAAGTTCCAAAGGCAAAAGTGAGAAGTAGGTTTTTGTGCAGGAAGTTTACTGGAGAATACTCTTGGGGTCAACATTTGTAGTGGAGTAGAAGAAGCAGCAGTAGAAAGAAGTAGGTGGTCTCAGATGCAGTCACAATGAAGGTTTCTGTTTGTTTCCAAAAGGGCCTTGGACCCAGTACAATCCTACCTGAATTGGTGTAAAGGAGCTCAGACTTCATACCTCTCACATAGACCTGTCTTTGGATGCGGCTGCTCCGTGAGGGTGGTGTGGCTTTGGATGAGGGAGCCTTTTTCAGCCAAGGGCAATGACCAGGAGCTGGTACTCAGCTGCGAGTTGTCAGCCATTAACACTATTAGTATCTGGGAAGATGAGTGCTTTTGTCCCATAGGACAGTTCGGGGCATGTATGGCTGTGTCCACTACTAGAGGGTTGGTAGATTCTCCTGTATGTTGATTAAAAAATGGGAGTTTTTAACCATATCGTTCCAAATTTTGATGAATTTGATGGTTACAGCATGCCCTGAAGCAGGAGTATCTTTTTTACCCAGCATCCTCAGTCTGAGTTTGAAAGGTGTATTTAACTGGCAGTTTCTTTAAGTGTAATTTTATTTTGTTTTTAAATTCAACATCTGTCTAGATGATTTGAAAGACAGGAGTCAATCCTACTCCCCACCGTCTTTTCTTCAGGCCAAGCCTGCTGATGAAAGTTATTTTAATGGTGTTTCTTACAGAGACTTTTGTTTATTTCAGAGACAATAAGAATATTAGTTTATAGTATCTCCATGTTCAGGTCATTTTCATTCCTTGAGTATTCAGGAAATTCTTGGGTTTTGGACAGGTATTTTTAAATTTCATTTGGCTTGCAGCCCTTCTGTTAGGGAGCTGAATAAAGATTTATCCTGTCCAAAATATATAAACAGCTCATGCAACTCAATATTAAAAAAACAACCCAATCAAAAAATGGGCAGGAGACCTAAACAGACATTTTTCCAAAGAAGACATAGAGATGGCCAAGACACACATGAAAAGCTGCTCAGCATCACTAATTATTAGAGAAATGCAAATCAAAACTACAGTGAGGTATCACCTCACACCAGTTAGAATGGGCATCATCAGAAAATCTACAAACAACAAATGCTGGAGAGGGTGTGGAGAAAAGGGAACCCTCTTACACTGTTGGTGGGAATGTAAATTGATACAGCCAGTATGGAGAACAGCTTGGAGGTTCCTTAAAAGACTAAAAATAGAATTACCATATGACCCAGCAATCCCATCACTTGGCATATACCCAGAGAAAACCATAATTCAAAAAGACACATGCACCCCAATGTTCATTGCAGCACTGTTTACAATAGCCAGATCATGGAAGCAACCTAAGAGTCCATCAACAGATGAATGGATAAAGAAGATGTGGTACATATAGACAATGGAATATTACTCACCCATAAAAAGGAATGAAACTGGGTCACTTGTAGAGACGTGAATGGACCTAGAGACTGTCATACAGAGTGAAGTAAGTCAGAAAGAGAAAAACAAATATCATATATTAATGCATATTTGTGGAACCTAGAAAAATGGTACAGATGAACCAGTTTGCAAGGCAGAAAGAGACACAGATGTAGAGAACAAACGTATGGACACCAAGGGGGGAAAGTGGCTGGGGGCGTGGTGTTGGTGGTGGGATGAATTGGGAGATTGGGATTGACATGTATACACTGATGTGTATAAAATAGATAACTAATAGGAACCTGCTATATAAAAATAAAAATAAAAAATTAAAAAAAAATGTATTCAGGCTTCCCTGGTGGTGCAGTGGTTGAGAGTCTGCCTGCTGATGCAGGGGACATGGGTTCGTGCCCTGGTCCAGGAAGATCCCACATGCTGCGGAGTGGCTAGGCCCGTGAGCCATGGCCACTGAGCCTGCGTGTCCGGAGCCTGTGCTTCACAACAGGAGAGGCCACAACAGTGAGAGGCCTGCGTACCGCAAAAAAAAAAAAAAAAAAGTATTCATAAAAAAATCAAGAGATTTATTTTGAAATTCAGCACTGCTCAGTCTGTTATTAATGCACAGCTGAGGGCTCCTTGGGGTGCACAGAGCCATGAGCTCATACTTCCAAGTACTTAACTAAAAATGCTTTCAGCATCCCTTGCCCTCTAGTCTCCTCTATCTCTTTCCATAGTCTACATTCCTGCCCCCATTTTGAATGAATTCTGTGAAAAAATAGACATTTGACATTGACTTTACCCTTTGTCGAAATTCAGTGCTTGAAGAAACATGTCTGAGAGTATTCTCATGAACTTTGTGTTGACATTTAAAATCCGCTAGACACTATGCTATCCCATACCCAAGAGGAGCTCTGCCATTGGGGCTAAAATCTAATTTGGCTGTCACAAAATATAGAATAAATTTGGATATTAAAAATAAAACAAAGATCTTTAACTCTCTAGTTAGCAATAATATTGTCTCCGAATAGCAGTCATCCTTTTTCAAGCATATGTAATAGGACCCTGGAGGAAATCCACATAATCTTTGAAAGAAATAAATGTTAGTAGTCCAACAATACCAGAAGGAAATATAGAGTGTTATGAGTTTGGATAACAGAGTGGGTATATGTGTCTTTAAAGGGCCAATGCAAGATAAAAACAAGAGCATAAACACTAAGAAAAGTAAAGCCTGAATTCTTCCAGGGGTATCAGAGAAGCTGAAAAGCTTTGTGAATGCCCCAGGTGGAGAGGAAACTAGATTGACGTTATCATCTACATGGTATTTAGCTCCTGGATACTGGAAGCAAAAAAGACAGAACAACCAGGGGGACAGGCCCAGAAATGTACAAAGAAGAAAGAGTGGCTTGGGTTAGGAAAAGCTGAGAGTATATCTAGATGCTCTGAAGACTCAGCACATACCATGCAGGCCTAGGAAGCTTGGGAGACTGAAAATCACGTTAAGTGCCCCCCAGAATTTCACACACAAGGCTGAGAAAAGTAATATTGCTGCCATGGTTGTTATGAGTGTATAGGTTTTGAACTAGTAAAACTTCCCAAGAATTCTGTGACTACCTCCTTCGATTTTGATATATATTATTTTGATATTGAGCTTGTTAATTAGGCATTTGTAATGTATTACCATGATGCCAGATTAAAAAAATAATATACGAAATATATTTGAAAGTTATTTGATGTCAAGGTTTCTTTTACATTTATTTCCTTTTTTTTACTGAAGTATAGTTTATTTACACTGTTAGTTTCAGGTGTAGAGCTTAGTGACTCAATATTTTTATAGATTGTATTCCATTTAAAGATATTACAGATTAATGGTAGGTTTATTTTTTAATGAAAACTTTCCCATAGAGTTAAATGTCTCCAAGAAGTTCAAAATTCTACAAAATGCTAATTTGCTACAACTTTCAGCATGCTCTTTCTGTCTATCTTAGAAGGTACTAGAACGAAAGGACCATTTGTACTGCCATCTGCATCTTCTACAATGAACAATTAATACACTTCTGAGCGTATCAGAAGCTCTCTATAAGTATTAGATAAACTGAGTGTAATTAAGTGAAATCAACTGGAACAGTGTCTTAGTTTAACAAGAAGGTTGTCCATACATTTAAACTGTATACAATATTCTAGACACTTTAGTAAGTAACACGGACTCAAATGTAAGTCAAGATTTTCCCTAATTAAGCTGTTTTTTTCACTATCAAAACGGAAGGTAGATTTAAGAAAGAAGAAATAATAATACTTTGCCAAATGCAATAAAAAATTATGTCTAAGAAAGAGAGGTTGTATAGAGGAAGTCTGTGCTAGGCAAAGATGGGGCTAGAAAAAGCTTTATAGAGTAAGTAAGCATTATGAAGAAAGAACAGTTACTACACAGTCAAGAATAGGGTGAGGGTATTTTGGATGGAAGGAATAATTTATTCAGAAACAAATGAGCAAAATGGAAGTATAAATAAGTCAGCATTGTAAAAAGTCCAAAGATTATCCTCAAGAGGAAAAAAAAAAAGCAGATCATGGAGAATTATTTATGTTATGATAAGGAACTTGACTTGTGGCCATTCACAACAGAAAGGTATTAAAATGTGGATATTTGAGAGCAGGGCAGCTGTATTTTATTTTTAAATCCCTGGAGTTTGAACAGTGTGTGGCACATAGATGAGCTACAGATTTTTATTTATTTATTTTTGTTATTTGTTTTTAGTGATTGAAGAAATGGATAGGTGTCTAGACCAAGTGTTTGTACTGGAGTGATACCATTAGATATATATATTAAAACAATCTATTTGACTATAAGATACATAGGGGAATTTTTAAACCTGGAAATAGGGAAAACAGGTAAAAAGCTAATAAAATAGTCCTTGTGAGATATAAGATTGTGGATTAAGGTACTATCAGTGAGGTGGCCAAAAGAGCATGGATTTGTGACATAGTGAAGAAATAAATTATATTTGGTAATTTATTGGAAATGGGGTCATAAGGAGAAAGGGAAGCAGAGTGTATAATTCATATTTCCTAACCTAAATGACTAAATCATTGGGGATATCACCACATGCAGTTAGGATTACAAAGGAAAACCAGAAAAAGAAAAGTTCAGTTTAGGTCATGTGTTGAAATGAGTAGTACTTATGCTATATCTGAACTCAAAATCAGGTATTGTTTTGGTATTTATTTGGTAAGTCTGAATGGAAATCGGAAATTGAAACGTGTTCTCTTAGCTCCTGAAAATCCCCACTTGTGTTTGAATGTACCAATCTGCAAGTGGCAACATGGCCACTTTGCATCCTGATTATAATTTATGACTTTACTGAGTAGCTTCATGTATATTGGACTGCACACCTATCTGTAGAGATAAGCTGGGTTTTCTGAAAATTGGCAGATACTTCACCAGGTCAAAAAATGTGGATTCTCAGAGGACCTTCAAGATGGCGGAGGAGTAAGATGTGGAGATCACCTTCCTCCCCACCAATACATCAAAAATACATCTACATGTGGAACAACCCCTACAGAAAACCTACTGAACGCTGGCAGACCTCAGACTTCCCAAAAGGCGAGAAACTCCCCACGTACCTGGGTAGGGCAAGAGAAAAAAGAAAAAACAGAGACAAAAGAATAGGGAAGGGACTTGAACCTCTGGGAGGGAGCTGTGAAGGAGAAAATGTTTCCACGCAGTAGGAAGCCCTTTCACTGGCGGAAATGGGGGGTGGGCAGGGGCGAAGCTTTGGAGCCACGGAGGAGAACGCAGCAACAGGGGTGCAGAGGGCAAAGCGGAGAGATTCCCGCAGAGAGGATCGGTGCCAACTAGCACTCACCAGCCTGAAAGGCTTTTCTGCTCACCTGCCAGGGCAGGTGGAGGCTCGGAGCTGAGGCTCGGGCTTCAGAGGTCAGATCCCAGAGAGAAGACTGGGGTTGACTGCGTGAACACAGCCTGAAGGGGGCTAATGCACCACAGCTAGCTGGGAGGTAGTCCAGGAAAAACTCTGGACCTGCCTAAGGGTAAAGAGACCATTGTTTCGGGGTGCACAAGGAGAGGGGCTTCAGAGCACTGCCTAAATGAGCTTCAGAGACGGGCGTGAGCCACTGCTATCAGCATGGACACCAGAGAAGGGAATGAAATGCTACGGCTGCTGCTGCAGCCACCAAGAAGCCTGTGTGCAAGCACAGGTCACTATCTACACCTCCCCTCCCCGTAGCCTATGCAGACCGCCACTGCCAGGGGCCCGTGATCCAGGGACAACTTCCCTGGGAGAACACGTGGCGTGCCTCAGGCTGTTGCAACATCATGCCGGCCTCTGCCACGGCAGGCTGGCCCTGCATTCCATACCCTTCCCTCCCCCCGGCCTGAGTGAGCCAGAACCCCCTAGTCAGCCGCTCCTTTAACCTCCTCCTGTCTGGGGGAAGAACAGATGCCAGAGGGCAACCTACATGCAGAGGCGGGGCCAAATCCAAAGCTGAACCCCAGGAGCTGTGAGAACAAAGAAGAGAAAGGGAAATCTCCCAGCAGCCTCAGGAGCAGCAGATTAAATCTCCACAATCAACTTGATGTACCCTACCTCTGTGGAATACCTGAAGAGACAACAAATCATCCCAAAATTGAGGTGGTAGACTTTGGAAGCAATGGCAGACTTGGGGTTTGCTGTATGCAACTATTTACTGATTTATATGTTTATCTTAGTTTAGTTTTTAGCTCTTGTTATCATTGGTGGATTTGTTTATTAGTTTGGTTGCTCTCTTCCTTTTTTAATTACTTTTTTTATTTTTTATTTTAATATTTTTTAATTTTTATTTTAATAACTATTTTATTTTATTATATTTTATTATTTTATTTTATTTCTTTTTCATTCTCCCTTTTCTTCTGAGCTGTGTGGCTCACAGGGTCTTGGTGCCCTGGCCAGTTGTCAGGCCTGAGCCTCAGAGGTGGGAGAGCTGAGTTCAGGACACTGGACCACCAGAGACCTCCCAACCCCACGTAATATCAATTGGTGAGAGGTCTCCCAGAGATCTCTGTCTCAAAGCTAAGACCCAGCTCCACTCAATGAGAAGCAAGCTCCAAACTGGACACCCTATGCCAAACAACTAGCAAGAGAGGAACACAACCCCACCCATTAGCAGAGAGGCTGCCTAAAATCATACTAAGTTCACAGACACCTCCAAAACACACCATCAGACTCGGTGCTACCCACCAGAAAGAAAAGATTAAGCCCCATCCACCAGAACACAGGCACAAGTCCCCTCCACCAGGAAGCCTACACAACCCACTGAACCAACCTTACCCACTGGGAGCAGACACCAGAAAAAACAGGAATTATGAACCTGCAGCCTGCACAAAGGAGATGCCAAACACAGTAAGATAAGAAAAATGAGAAGACAGAGAAATATGCAGCTGAAGAAGGAGCAAGGTAAAAACCCACCAGACCAAACAAATGAAGAGAAAATAGGCAGTCTACCTGAAAAAGAATTTCAGAGTAATGATAGTAAAGATGATCCAAAATCTTGGAAATAGAATGGGGAAAATATAAGAAACATTTATCAAAGACCTAGAAGAACTAAAGAGCAAACAAAAAATGATGAACAACACAATAAATAAAATTGAAAATTTTCTAGAAGGAATCAGTAGCAGAATAACTGAGGCAGAAGAACAGATAAGTGACCTGGAAGATAAAATATTGGAAATAACTACCACAGAACAGAATAAAGAAAAAAGAATGAAAAGAGTTGAGGACAGTGTCAGAGACCTCTGGGACCACCTTAAATGCAGGAACATCCGAATTTTAGGGGTCCCAGAAGAAGAAGAGAAAAGGAAAGGTACTGAGAAAAATATTTGAAGAGACTATACTGGAAACCTTCCCTATATATCAGAAAGGAAATTATCAATCAAGTCCAGAAAGCACAGAGTCCCATACAGGATAAATCCAAGGAGAAACACGCCAAGACAGATATTAGTCAAGCTATCAAAAATTAAATACAAAGAAAAAACATTAAAAGCAGCAAGGGAAAAGCAACAAATAACATACAAGGGAATCCCAATAAGGTTAACAGCTGATCTTTCAACAGAAACTCTGCACACCAGAAGGGAGTGGTAGGACATATTTAAAGTGATGAAAGGGAAGAACCTACAACCAAGATTACTCTACCAGCAAGGATCTCATTCAGATTCGATGGATAAATTGTAGCCTTTACAGACAAGCAAAAGTTAAGAGAATTCAGCACCACCAAACCAGCTTTACAACAAATGCTAAAGGAACTTCTCTAGGCACGAAACACATGAGAAGGAAAAGACCTAAAATAACAACCCCAAAACAATTAAAAAATTGGTAATAGAAACATATATATCAATAATTACCTTAAATGTAAATGGATTAAATGCTCCCACCTAAAGACATAGACTGGCTGAATGGATACAAAAAGAAGACCTGTATATATGCTGTCTAGGAGAGACCCACTTCAGACCTAGGGACACATACAGTCTGAAAGTGAGGGGATGGAAAAAGATAGTCCATGCAAATGGAAATCAAAAGAAAGCTGGAGTACAATTCTCATATCAGACAAAACAGACTTTAAAATAAAGACTATTACAAGAGACAAAGAAGGACAGTACATAATGATCAAGGGATCAGTCCAAGAAGAAGATATAACAATTGTAAATATTTATGCACCCAACATAGGAGCACCTCAATACATGAGGCAAATACTAACAACCATAAAAGAGGAAATCAACAGTAACACAGTCATACTAGGGGACTTTAACACCACACTTTCACCAATGGACAGATCAACCAAAATGAAAATAAAGAAGGAAACACACGCTTTAAATGACACATTAAACAAGATGGACATAACTGATATATATAGGTCATTCCATCCAAAAACAACAGAGTACCCTTTCTCCTCAAGTGCTCATGGAACATTCTCCAGGATAGATCATATCTTGGGTCACAAATGAAGCCTTGGTAAAATTAAAGAAAATTGAAATCGTATCAAGCATCTTTTCTGACCACAGTGCTATGAGACTAGATATCCTCAATGCTATGAGGAAGAAAACTTTAAAAAATACAAACACATGGAGGCTAAACAATACACTACTAAATAACCAAGAGATCACTGAAGAAATCAAAGAGGAAATCAAAAAATACCTAGAAACAAATGACAATGAAAACACAATGACCCAAAACCTATGGGATGCAACAAAAGAAGTTCTAAGAAGGAAGTTTATAGCAATACAATCCTACCTCAAGAAACAAAAAAAACCTAACCTTGCACCTGAAGAAATTAGAGAAAAAAGAACGAAAAAACCCCAAACTTAGCAAAAGGAAAGAAATCATAAAGATCAGATCAGAAATAAATGAAAAAGAAATGAAGGAAACAATAGCAAAGATCAATAAAACTAAAAGCTGGTTCTTTGAGAAGATAAACAAAATTGATAAACCACTAGTCAGACTTATCAAGAAAAAAAGGGAATCAAATCAACAGAATTAGAAATGAAAACGGAGACATAACAACTGACACTGCAGAAATACAAAGGATCATGAGGGATTACTACAAGCAACTATATGCCAATAAAATGGACAACATGGACAAATTCTTAGAAAAGCACAGCCTTCCGAGAGTGACCCAGGAAGAAATAGAAAATATAAACAGACCAATTACAAGCACTGAAGTTGAAACTGTGATTAAAAATCTTCCAAAAAAATAAGACCAGAACCAGATGACTTCACAGGCAAAGTCTATCAAACATTTAGAGAAGAGCTAACACCTATACTTCTCAAACTCTTCCAAAATATAGCAGAGGGAGGAACACTCCCAAACTCATTCTATGAGGCCACCATCACCCTGATACCAAAACAAGGCAAAGATATCACAAAAAAAGAAAACTACAGACCAATATCACTGATGAACATAGATGACAAAATCCTCAACAAAATCCTAGCAAACAGAATCCAACAGTATATTATAAGGATCATACACCATAATCAAGTGGGGTGTATCCCAGGAATGCAAGGATTCTTCAACATATGCAAATCAATCAATGTGATAAACCATATTAACAAATTGAAGGAGAAAAAACACATGATCATCTCAATAGATGCAGAAAAAGCTTTCTACAAAATTCAACACCAATTTATGATAAAAACCCTCCAGAAAGTAGGCATAGCGGGAACTTACCTCAGCATACTAAAAGCCATATATGACAAACCCACAGTCAGTATCGTTCTCAATGGTGAAAAACTGAAACCATTTCCTCTAAGATCAGGAACAAGACATGGTTGTCCACTCTCACCACTATTATTCAACATAGTTTTGGAAGATTTACTCACAGCAGTCAGATAAGAAAAATAAATAAAAGGAATCCAAACGGAAAAGAAGAAGTAAACTGTCACTGTTTGCAGATGACATGATACTATACATAGAGACTCCTAAAGATGCTACCAGAAAACTACTAGAGCTAATCAATGAATTTGGTAAAGTAGCAGGATACAAAATTAATGCACAGAAATCTCTTGCATTCCTATACACTAATGATGAAAAATCTGAAAGAGAAGTTAAGGAAACAATCCCATTTACCACTGCGACAAAAAGAATAAAATACCTAGGAATAAACCTACACAAGGAGACAAAGACCTGTATGCAGAAAACTATAAGACAGTGATGAAAGAAATGAAAGATGATACAAACAGATGGAGAGATATACCATGTTCTTGGATTGGAAGAATCAACACTGTGAAAATGAGTATACTACACAAAGCAATCTACAGATTCAGTGCAATCTCTGTCAAACTACCAATGGCATTTTTCACAGAACTAGAACAAATTTCACAATTTGTATGGAAACACAGAAAGACCCCAAATAGCCAAAGCAATCTTGAGAGCAAAAAATGGAGCTGGAAGAATCAGCCTCTCTGACTTCAGACTATACTACAAAACTACAGTAATCAAGACAGTATGGTACTGGCACAAAAACAGAAATAGAGATCCATGGAATAGGATAGATAGCCCAGAGATAAACCCACACACTTATGGTCACCTTATCTTTGATAAAGGAGGCAAGCATATACAGTGGAGAAAAGACAGCCTCTTCAATAAGTGGTGCTGGGAAAACTGGACAGCTACATGTAAACGAATGAAATTAGGACACTCCCTAACATCATACACAAAAATAAACTCAAAATGGATTAAAGACCTAAATGTAAGGCCAGAAACTATAAAACTTAGAGGGAAGCATAGGCAGAACACTCTTTGACATAAATCACAGCCAGATCCTTTTTGACCCACCTCCTAGAGAAATGGAAATAAAAACAAAAATAAACAAATGGGACCTAATGAAACTTAAAAGCTTTTACACAGCAAAGGAAAACATAAACAAGATTAAAAGACAGCCCTCAGAATGGGAGAAAATATTTGCAAATGAAGCAACTGACAAAGGATTAGTCTCCAAAATTTACAAGCAGCCCATGCAGCTGAATATCAAAAAAACAAACAACCGAATCTGAAAATGGGCAGAAGACCTAAATAGACATTTCTGCAAAGAAGATATACAGATTGCCAGCAAACACATGAAAGAATGCTCAGCATCACTAATCACTAGAGAAATGCAAATCAAAACTACAATGAGGTATCACCTCACACCGGTCAGAATGGCCATCATCAAAAAATCTACAAACAGTAAATGCTGGAGAGGGTGTGGAGAAAAGGGAACCCTCTTGCACTCTTGGTGGGAATGTAAACTGATACAGACACTATGGAGAACAGTATGGATGTTCCTTAAAAAATAAAAATAGAGCTACCATACAACCCAGCAATCTCACTACTGGGCATATACCCTGAGAAAAACATAGTTCAAAAAGAGTCATGTACCACAGTGTTCATTGTCGCTCTGTTTACAGTAGCCAGGACATTGAAGCAACCTAAATGTCCACTGACAGATGAATGGTTAAAGAAGATGTAGCACATATATACAATGGAATATTACTCAGCCATAAAAAGAAACGAAACTGAGTTATTTGTAGTGAGGTGGGTGGACCTAGAGTCTATCATACAGAGTGAAGTAAGTCAGAAAGAGAAAGACAAATACCGTATGCTAACACATATATATGGAATCTAAAAAAAAAAAAAAAAACAGAAAAAGGTTCTGCATGACCTTAGGGCAGGACAGGAATAAAGACGCTGATGTAGAGAATGGATTTGAGGACATGAGGGGGAGAAGGGTAAACTGGGACGAAGAGAGAGAGTGTTGTGGACTTAAATAAGCTACCAAGTGTAAAATACATAGCTGGTCGGATGCAGCCGCATAGCACATGAAGATGAGCTCAGTGCTTTTGTGACCACCTAGAGGGGTGGGATAGGGAGGGTGGGAGGGAGACGCAAGAGGGAGGAGATATGGGCATATATATATAGCTGATTCACTTTGTTATAAAGCAGAAACTAACACACCATTGTAAAGCAATTATACTCCAATAAAGATGTTAAAAAAAAACTAGTCGCATTTTATGGAGGCATTTATGGATAAAACATGTAGAAATTTTTCTAATTTATGTAGACATAGCAAAAAAACAAAACACTCAGTTCCTAAAGCACAATGCAGAGCTGCCTAACTTATATTTGCCTTATAATTTTCAATAAATATGAATTTTTGCATAGGAATAGACTTTGAATCAGTAGCAGTTATATATTGTTTTTGCATATTTGTATGAGCAACCACATAGACCTTAAAATTTCTGTGAATAACAAGTTTGTGTGCTCTAGCAGAATAGTACAAAGCAGAATTTGTGATCTAGCTGTAAACTTACTACAGTGAGCTTGCTGCATTTAGGAGACGTACTTCTGAGATTCACTGAGTGCCATTGTAGTCAAAGCACTAAATATTTGAAAACATGATACCATTATCCTTACTACTGTACATAAATCCACAGATTTGCGTAAATGATTGTTAGCAGAATATATAGTCATAAGGGGGAAGAAACTTTATCTTAAATGTTTTCTTGCTATAGCTTTTTCTTTTATTTTTTTCCTATAGTAATAGTTTTGTTTGCTTATTGTTTATTTGCATTTCAGGCCCATTTGTATATCTGATGGACAGTAAGGATACTTCCCCTTAGAAAAATGTTAGTATGCACGGTATTTTGCTTAAGATATAAGAGAGATCACAGAAGCTCCTGAAACTTAGCCAGAGAACCCAGATCAAGAATTTTTTAATTATAATTTTTTCTTTGTGGATTAGAATCCCCCCTCATCAGCTTATTTCCCTCTTCTCAATCAGTTTTCAAATACCCCATCCCGAACAGTCTTGTTTTACCATCATCTTGTGGGTTGTGTTTATTTAAGTGGGATTTGGAATTCCTGTCTGTCCAATGTTGATGTTTTAGCTCGTATTTCATAGAATCCTTTGAGACCACACTGTGTTTTGAAGATGATACGAGTTAAAAACTTCCACACAGTCAATGTGCACCACTCTGGGAGTTAAAGACTCCAGGAGGACCCAGTCAGAGGAGGGCTGCCAACATTTGTAAGATTTACTTCCAGGAGCTTTATCAGGTTCTCACAGTAAATATCAGAGAAGAGTCCCTTCATGCTTCTGGTAGGGGCAGAAGAAAGGACGAATTTTGAAATATACGAAAGCACTCTGTTGGAGAAGCTGGCTAACCAGAGCCTAACCTACTGGGGTATTATCAAAGCCTAACTGGGCTAGGGGGAGGGAAATACCCAAATCCATCCCCACTTAAGCAGGGAGAAAAAAACTGGTGACGTTCATAGACTAGAGATAGAGCTCACTAAAAGGCTGACACCTAATCATAAGGATCATAGAAAGCTTCCCCTCCCTCCCTTCACTTAAACACCACATAATAAAAGCCTATTTAGAGTAGTTCCTTTTATCCAATACCTAGAAATCATGTCCAGCTACCAAGAAAAAACTATAAGGCATGTCAAAAGGCAAAACATACAATGTGAAGAGACAAAGCTAGCATCAGAACCAGCATGGCAGGAGTGCTGGAATTATTGGGCAGGGAATTTGAAACAATTGTGATTAATACTGCCGAGGGTGCTAACAGGTAAAGTAAAGAATAGGTGAGCAATGTAAGTAAAGAGCTGGAAATCTAAGAAAGAACCAAAAAAATATGCTAGAGATAAAAAATGCTTTTACAAAAATGAAGACTCTCTTCGATGGGCTTATTCTAGACTGGACATAGCTGTGAAAAGAGTATCTGAGCTATAGGATTTATGAACAGAAACCTACAAAATTCAAAAGCAAAGAGCACAAAGACTGAACAAACAACTGCATATCCACAGACTGTGGGACAGCATGGCCAAGGGGCTTTGCAGATGTGATTGAGTTAAAGATACTGAGATGGAGAGATTATCCTTGATTATCTGGGTGGACCCAACAAGAGGGAGGCAGGAGAGTGTGAAAAGGAGATGTAAAGATGGTAGCAGAGGTTGTGTGTGTGTGTGTGTGTGTGTGTGTGTGAGAGAGAGAGAGAGAGAAAGAGAGAGACAGAGGAAGGGATTGGCTTTGAGGATAGAGAAAGGGACCACTGACCCACTAACCAAGAAATATAAGTGATTTCTAGAAACTGAAAAAGGCAGGGAAATGGATTCTTCCCTCAAAGCTTCCAGAAGGAACCATCCCTGCCAACACCTTGGCTTTAGCCCAGTGAGACTGATTTTGGACTCCAGAACTATAAGAGAATACATTTGTGTTGCTTAGATCACCAAGTGTGTGGTAAGGTGTTACAGGAGCAACAGGACACTAACACTGCCTCAACATAACATAGTTTGACCAGGGGCAGGGTGCGGGACAGTGTATATACATATATGCATGTGTATTGCAATTACAAGATGTTGTAAAAAATGAAGCATAGTAAACAACAAGCAAGGCTTATAGCGGTGTAGAGTAGTATAAAACAAATTGCCTACAAGATTAAGAACAAGCTCAAAGAAGGAACAACATTTGAATTTATTGTTAAAGTGTGTCTAGTAAATATGAGAAATATGTGGTAAAGCGTTCTGGGCAAATGAGATTTGAGCTTAATTAAAGGATGGGCCCATGAATTCAGGTTTCTTACTTTGATAAAAAGTATCCTCTGTCCATCCTTTAAAATGACAATAACAAGAAATAATCTTGCTTGCCCTACCCTTTCCCATCACAAAGTCCTGCTTCTTGGAGTCAGTCACTTCTGTCCTTTTGTTTTTCTTCCAATATTTACCTCAGTAATTCTAAATAATGTGTTTATGCTGTTAATTTATATTTTTCAATATAAATTTTCATATATTTATAAAAAGGAAAATGAAGATTAAGTTCTCTTGCATACATTCTTCATCCTGCAATAGTCCCACTGTAATTAACTTACAATTTTTAAAAATCAGTAGTCACGGGCTTCCCTGGTGGCGCAGTGGTTGAGAGTCTGCCTGCCAATGCAGGGGACACGGGAAGATCCCACATGCCGCGGATCGGCTGGGCCCGTGAGCCATGGCCGCTGAGCCTGCGCATGCGGAGGCTGTGCTCCGCAACGGGAGAGGCCACAACAGTGAGAGGCATGCGTACCGCAAAAAAAAAAAAAAAAAAAAAGTACTCACTTATTGTTTACATTATATAACTTTGTACCTACAATTTATAGCTGAATCACTGTACTCCAATTATGTCTTATCTTTTTTGAAGGTTTTTTAGTTTTCTATAGAATTAGCTTATCTCTGATCTTCTAACTTCCCCTCTAGACCTTGACTTACCTATCTCCTCTCACAATTGAGTAAGGTCTAATTTCTATTATAAATCCTTATTTTAAAGCAATCAAAATGGTTCTGCTTCTCTTACATTACCCTGAATAATACTTTCAGCCAAGTCCATTTTTTCCTTCATATATATTATTAAAGTTTTAGCAGGGCATGCCTGCTAGAGATTATGTTTCTTCACAGCCTCAAGTGCAACTAGGTCCTGCGACTGAATGTTGTTATGGGCAAAGATGTATGCAATTTCTCTTTTATTTCCTGAAAAGAAAATTGATTTGATCTCCACATTCTCTTCCTTCTGCCCAATGAGATGGAATATGACATAAGGTGACCTAACGTTAACATGGAAATGAGAAGCATTCTTAGAGCATGATAGGGCAACAAGAGGGACCAGACCCAGATCACTGACGAGCTCTGGAGCCAAGCTGTGCTACCAGCCTGGATCTCTCACCTCTGGTGTGTTACGTGAGCATGAATAAAAATGTATTCCATTTAAGTTGTATTACAGATTCCCTTAGCTAAAGAGACAAAGCCGTGCGCTAAGTATTACAGGCACAATATCACTAAACCCTAGTGATGTTTATGGCTTTTACATGGAGCCCTTCAGATACTCTCCTCCCCCCAAACCTGTATTCTATGAATGCATGGGCATGTGTGCACACACACACGTACACACACACACAGACTTACAGATAAGCCCACACATATACCACTTGTAAAACGGACAAGATCTCACACTCAGGCAGAGGTTATATCAGAACCTCTGATACATTTAGCCTTATGTTTCCTAATGAACTGAGCTGTTTTGACCAAAAACTGTTAAATTTCTCCAAGAATGCTCATCCTGCACAGTTTCCTTGATTGTTCTAGAGCTAGCCTAATATTATGATCAAAGTACTTTTTAAAACAGTGTACTTTTGATAAAACATGCATGTATTACTTTGTTTTTGTAATGGTGGTTATACACAGTCTCATTGTTCACTTGTATTTGGTTTAAAGTTTAGAAGAGCCACCTGTTTGCAAGGAAGAAAGAATGTCAATTCAAATTTGGGTTAAGGCCAAGTTGTACAAATGACAAACTTGCTGGCAGCAAATTTAGCAGCCAAAAGTACATCCTAGAGCGGAGGAGATGTGTCACATCTCTCTTTAGTATGAACACCAAGTGGCTGTGCTGTCTGTAGATATAGTAGTTAGAAAAGAAAGATGCAATCTCAAAAAATAAAGAGTAGGGTAGTGTGGAAAACCAGAAGTTACATCAACAAATATCTGGCAACCTATAGTTATATGAGTTGAAGGAATATGCAAAAAAATCTATATTATTACAAATCATGACAAAAGCTTTAGGAGTCATGAAGTATGCCTGTTGTTGGTAGGAAAGCCATGTGTATGTAAAATTGATGCTTGTAAAGAGGCAAGAATAAGATAAGACGTTGAAGCAAGTCCACAAAGCATGAGACACAATATACTTCAGATTAAATAGACTTGAAACAGCAGAATGCACCAAGTAATTAAAATAACTAAAGGGGAGCAATTGAGATGTAAATACGAAGGTGAATGCTCTTACTGAAAGCAGCATAACGTTCATTCTACCAGTCAAGGATTCAGCGTAGTCTCTGTCCTGAGAGAGAAGGATCTTCATAGCAAGTCTTCACCCTGGGCTGCCTAGCAACCAGCTCTTCTCCGGAGGGCAGTGCCTAAGTTAATCTCTTTCGTAAGCATTTGTAGCTATTAATTTAATAAGCAAATGCAGCATAGCATGAATGATCCTGGTGCAGTAGCAAAATATTAATGAATATTTGGAAATTCTAACCTTGAAGAGGCATATTGGAGAGTGTTCCCTAGTCATAGTGGGTCAGGGGAAACTCATTTCAAAAAAAAAAAAAGTAATGCAGAAAACTTTCTCCTCTGCAATCAGGTTCTATGGGGTTTGAGAAACAAAGTACAATTTAAATTTTCTTATCTCTCTTTATTGCACAGAAACTTATTGTCTGGCTTTGAAAGTGGAAATTGAATGAGGTTTTTCTAACTCTAAAATTCTGTTACTCCCAAATACCATCCCCCCAATATCCTAGTTTTAATCTTACTGTTTCTTAGAAGACCCATGGTTTTACCAACATAACTGTCTTCAAGGCAAACTGTATCAGATACCTTTCAAAGACTATTAATTCTCCTCGTGTTAGCTGGCTAGAAGGGTAACTGTTCGGTGATAACAAGAAGTGTTTTATGGCTTTGACTCTGAGGCTGAGTGTTCTGTCCCCTCAAGGCTTCTGCCCAGACCTCTCCATTTCAATTTCATAAAAGACAGTTGTGTTTCAGATGTTTCAGAAAGTCAAGTTACACCAAAGGCAGATTACCTAGCGTTTTATGTACTTTCTAACAAGTTTTTCCTCTGGCAGAATGCTTTAATGAGGTACTGGATCTTGACCTTGCAAAAAACAGTGTGTGATAGAGGTTAACTGTTGTCTCAAGCTTTAACGAAGATACATTGGAAAAAATTTTAACCCCCCAAAATCCTTCTTTTGCTCCTCTCTTTTCTTTTCTAATTAAAGAGTGGGATTCAACAATATTCCAGTTTCTGCAAAGAAAACAGTAATCTGCTCATTTTTTTCTCTGGCTATGACTGTGAGAATGATGCCTTTCCATTTTATAAGGGAATCTGAAGTTCAAAATTAGTTCTGTAGGATACTTGTGAACTGATTATGAACAAGGTCAAGGATGTTAAATGCCTGGAGAAAAATCTTAAGTCAAAAACAAAGGGAAAAATAATGATTACAGTAGCGGAGATGGTTATTTAGAATCATAAAGTCAATGCCTTACCTCTGAAAATGTAACTTCTCCATGGACAGGAAGGAAATGTGTACGTGTGTGTTTGTGTGTTTATGTGCATGTCCTAATTCTTAACTTTATGGGTATGTCTAAATAGCATGTAGAATTATAAGAATAGAGCTATTTAATTGGAACTAACTCCTGAGCTTTCAATTATTTATTTATAAGCCATATATTAAAAAAGAAAGAGAGGCATAGAGGCAAACAACTTAGTGTTTCTCAAGCACCAGTTTTGCCAAACGAACAATCAAATCAGCTGATTTTTTGAAATTATGGGTCCAAAATGAAATTCTTAATCTAGGGATGTAATTGTCTGAACATTTAATATATTACTCCTCAAAGTGTGTTTTTAGATGAGTAGCATCAGTGTTACCTGGGAAATAGTTGAAATGCAAATTATCAGACCCCTCCCCATACCTAAGTGATCAGAAACTCTGGAGGTAGGGTTTGGTAATCTGGGTTTTAAGAAGCTCTCCAGATAATTCTGATGCATGCTAATTGGAGAAGCACTGCTTTGATCTGTCATGTGATATATACCATACACCTCTCCACTGAAATTTCTTTTCCCCAATATCCTAGTAACTATTATAAATATAAAACATTGTTACTTTAGATAGGTTGCGTTTTAAATAATAATTTTTTAAAGGCCCTGTTCTTACTTTATTTTTCTGTTAGTGGGATATTTTAAATTCACAAAGCTCCCATATATTCACAAGATACTAGAAAAAATATTTTTAAAAATGGCAGAAAAATGACACTCAGATAACCCACAAAAAGCATTTAGTTAAAGAATATTCTAGATGCATATCTGTGTGTGTATAAACTTATACAGGTATAATCATGAGCCACGGCGTCTTGGGGGGAGAAACTTCTATAAAATGTTTTTGCGAGAACATGAATTATATGTATTTTTAGTTAATTGTGTCTGGGTTATGTGTTAACTAAAGAAATGCCCAAATCTCTGAGGCATACAATGATTTTCACTTTTTTTCTGGAATTGTATGATTGTTACGGCATCTTTGTGGCTGGCCTGAGCCCTATGAATCTCCTTCTGTTAGGGTCCAGGCTGAAGGATCAGCCCCCATCTGGAATGCGCCATTCTCATTGTCAAGAGCAGAAACACAAGCTGAACCACACAACCCACATAAAGCTTTTGCTCAGATGTGGTATATGTCACATCCAATCCCATTCCAACGACCAAAGCAAGTCAACGGTCGTAGCTGACAGTGGAGCCAGGAAGGATTCTCCCCTACAAAAGAGCTGCAAGTTACAGGGCAAATCCTAGAGTGTAAGACCCTCAGAAGAAGGCAGCTGATTCTTAGGAACAACTGCCAGGGTCTGCTGTAGATATTTATCCACTTCATGTTCTTCCACCAGAGCTAATGTCACTATTGTCTGTGTTTTCTGCATTTCAGCTGTTATACAAATCTTATTTCAATTGCTTTACCACTTCTTTTTCCTTCCCTTAGGACTGTCACTCAAGCTGCTTCCACTGACAGAATTACTTTTTCGTCCTCTTCGCCATCAAATCACTGCTCTCTTCTTTTAGATGTTCCCTATACTTCACATCCTCCAGTTACATGATTTTACACTTTACTTTCATTATTTAGTGGTTACAATAGCCAATAGTGATTATATTCAATAGTGATTATTGATTGAATGTTTTACTTAAAAGTAGTTTCAAATTTCCATAAAAACAAAGACACGGCTGATATTTTTTTCCATTGCCTCTCTAAACAGGGTGTGGAATATAGTAGTAGCCCCATAAGTATTCACTGAAAGACTGAATGAATATTTCAAATTTTTAGCTTTTGTGTATGTTTTTTCTTCTTTTTTTAATATGATAATTTGGGAGATATACAACCTATTTGTTCTATTCTTTATTTTATAACTTTAAATAAACCAGTTGAATCCATATTTATTAACTTCATATCAGAAGCAATATTTTTATTCCTTATTTGAAAGATAAAAGAAGTTGTACCCTTATACTTCCTCTTCCAATTATCTTTCCAGTATTTTGTTAGTCTGTTTTGTTATGTTTGTCCATTTTTGTTATTTTTATTCCAGAGTATTTCTTTCAAGAAGTTCAAAATCTACATTTTGTATAATACACATAATTTCTAAAGAATTGTAGATTTAGTTTTTTTAATAGACAATTAAAACTTGCTGCTTATTCTTTATAATCCATGCCCATGTTTATGTCTTCTTTATTTGGGGTATCTCTGGCTTAGTTCTGGGTTGCACTACTGAACAGGGCTTTGTGGGAAGGGTATATGTACAATAGAGCTCCTGAGTTTTCACATTTATGAGACTTTTTATGTTAGCTTTACGAGTGAACAATGGCATTACTGGTGTAGAATTGAATTAAAGCATATTCTTTCTCACTCTGATTCTTTACACATTTGTCCTGGGTTTTGTTTTGTTGTTTGTTTGTTTTTAATCTTTTGTTGTTAAAATACTTTATATCATTGGGGCTAATGTGGAGGTCCTTTTTTAAAATCCTGGGCCTCCAATCTAATTCTCATGCCTGACTGGTTGCTATAGGATGAATTCCCAGGACTCATATTTGACCTAAAATGTCCCTTCCATCTCACATGAGTTATCAATTATGGATAATTGCTCTTAAAATAAAGAACAAAATTCTCAACAATGATCTGATCCCAACTGCCTCTTCTGTTCAAATTTACTGAGAACAAACATAACTGTTTCTGCCCCAGTTGCTTCAACAAGAGGAGATATATTACTTTTAACCAAAAGGTTTCTGTAAGAGGAATAGTATTTTCATCAAGCCACACTAAGGTCTAAGTAGTTCAGTAAGATTGAAATTCCCTCAACTAATAATTCCTCATATCTCATTGCCACTTTTTCAACATTTGGGTACAACAGTCAGCCTTCCAGAATGACAGGGAATCCAACCTTGTTGTTCTGCTGTTGAGGTGACGGGTGAATCAAATCCTAACCCCAGGGGCTCCAACAAGTCTCTTTTACGCATTAATTTTATACTTTCTGTAGAACTAGAGGCTGACACTCAAAATGGCTCTTCTCTCTTCCTACCTAGTGTGCAGTCTGGGACATTACTAATGTTAACAACTGGGAAGTGAGAAAGAAGCAGTGAAACCGTCTAGGACTGGGTTTCAGGGAGCTTCAGGAAGCATGGGATTGGCTGCTGATGTTTCCGCAATAGGTGAGGTCACCTCTGTAATGGGAACAAGCAGCAATTAGAGGGCACATGTATCACACAAGTATAGTGCGGCTAGAGAGATGAAAATATCATCCTGCTTCTTAACTTCAACTGAAATAATACCTTTCTTCTATTTTAAAGCAAATTTTTATTTACTAATATTTATTTTTCTATAGTAATTGACAAATATCGAGTTTTGTTTGGTCATGGACAGTTTTCTGTTTTCCTTAATCAGTAGATGAAGATAACTTTAAGCATCCTATTGTAACGTGAAACAAACACTATTTTTCTGATTTTTCTGAATACAAAGGTACGTTACTAAGGTAAAGGCTCAGGTAGATGTGGTGTCTTTAATATTCAGTAACTGGAACATTTTGTGTGTGTGTGTGTGTATGTATGTGTGTATGTTGGTATGGGTGTGCCTGTATGCTATCAGTGAAAATAGTTATGCCAGTTGAGCATCAAAAAACTTGACTTAAGTGGCTAAAACGACAAGGACATTTTTATCTCACATAACCCAAAGTCAGGAAGTAAGATAGTTTCAGGCTCTAGCTCCATTTATCTGCCCTTCTCTCCCCTCTTCCCTCATTGGTATGCAGGTGCTTTGTTGTTTTCTCAGACTGCCTTTTCTCATGGTCATAAGATGGTTGTTAGAAGAAAACAAGGCGGTGAGCTTCCATGTTCACTTCTAGTACAAGTAAGAGAAGAATCTCTCCCAAAACCGTAGAATATAAAATTCTTCCATTCAGTCTCACTGGCCCAGCTTCGGTGAAGTGCTCATTCAGTAACAATCACCAGAATATAATATGCACTGATTAGTATAAGCCAAGTTTCCTTAACCAGTCCCTGGCAAAGAGCTGTGATGCCCATGATGATCTAAAGTAATACACATCCACCCCTGGAGTTGGATATGGGATCAGCTTCTCCTGAATCATATGGGCTAATTTGCAGAATGGGTGGCTGAAGAAAATTAGAGTTTTAGGGGAGATGCTTCACTGTGAAGGCAATAGACAGTTTCTCCTCAAGAAAAAGTGTGTCTCGTTTTAAGAGACTTCTGAGACCAACCAGAAAAGAAATAGAGGAGAAATTTATTTTCTTATATCTTATAGAATGTTATTAATAGAATAACGGTTATGAACTTAGCTTCTGTAGTGGTATGTTTCTTGAGTCTAAATTTAAATCCAGTGTTCACTTGCTGAATGAGTTTGGCCAAGTTGCTCTTTTGTAAAATGAGGAAACAATACAACTTACCACATAGGATTTTTTCTTTTCAGTAATTATTTAACTGAGATAATTCATGGGCTTGGCAATAAATGTTAACTTTATTTTTTCCTTCTAATTTCATTGTCCTTCTAATCATTCTTCTCTTTACCATTTTTGTTTGCATTTACTGTGATTTTTTTTAGCCCTATTCTACACATAATTGATTTGGTTTTGTGTGTTGTCAACTTTACTCCTTGCTGTTTCTAATATGTTGCTTGGTTGAGAAAAGACAGTTTTGTTTCTCCATTTCTTTCTTGACACCTTCTTTTAAATTTCCTTCTATTACCCTAGCATCTCACCTTTGAAGTCTCATACCATTAAAGCTATGTTCTTTATTATTTCCTGACCTTGCTAAGTAGTGACTACATTTCTGTTTTCAGATTTGGGGAGCAAATTCTTTATCTGCATTTTGCATAATAAGCCCCTAACTTTAATATTTATATATTTATTTATTTACTTATTTGCTTACTTTCCTTTCTTATTATTCTATATTACTGCATTAAATTAGTCTCATTTTTTTTTTTTTTTGCGGTACGCGGGCCTCTCACTATTGTGGCCTCTCCCATTCCGGAGCACAGGCTCCGGATGCACAGGCTCAGCGGCCATGGCTCACAGGCCCAGCCGCTCCGCGGCATGTGGGATCTTCCCGGACCGGGGCACGAACCCATGTCCCCTGCATCAGCAGGCGGACTCTCAACCACTGCGCCACCAGGGAAGCCCTAGTCTTATTTTTTTCTTCTTGCATATTTATCTTTGATTGGGGGTAATCTGGATCTGCTGTTGGCTTCATAAAATAATAGGAATGAATTATCTTTGACCTTGTTTTGCTGTCTGATATTTAAGCCTTGCTCTTGAGGTTGAGGGCTTGAGAACTAGCTGTGTCTGGTTGTCATTCTTTCTGCACCAGGCAGTACCCTACCTACTCTGATGAATATCTGATCTTAAGCTTTTCCTATAACACACTTCAGGATGAACCAGTCATTATGGTGTGTATTCCTAGAGGATAGATTTGCATTCTAAGTACTTATCTTTTTAACCATTTACTAATTTATATGTTGTGTTTGTTCACTGCTGCCATCTCCTCTGACACTAGTACACTTTGGAGATCATTCCCTGTCCTTATTTCGTCTTCTACGGGAAAAATGGAAAAATGTTGACTTTTAGTAGTTCTTCTCATCCAAGCATTGGGATGTTACTTATTTGCCATAAAAAAAAAGGACTGTTTGAGAACATTTGGAGTTTTTCTCCAGAGTGCACTCATTTCATTTATTTCCAAATTATTTAGGGTGTTATATCAATTTGGAACGTTCAGCTGGAAGTAACAGAATCCTGATGAACAGTAGTGTAAGAAAATTGGATTTTATTGCTATTGTTAATAACGAGTAGTTCTGAGGCAGAGTTAATCTGCTGAATGATGTCATGACTGACATCTCTTCATTCCCTTGGTCCTTCCCTTGTGAGTAGAGGATGCCATTGCGCCTTTTATAGGAAACAAGAAGAATATTTTCAAGAGAAACTGAATGGCCCGGGAGACTAAACCTACAAATATTAAACTTTTATGGTCTACTGATGAAATTCCTAGACATCTGCCTAATAATTAAAAAATTAACAAACTCGGTTTGCACACAAAGAACTCTCTCATGCATCACACTTAAGTATGAGATATCACTGAATATTTGAGAAAGGCCTACAATATAAAAGAGAAAGATCGATATAAACAGAAAAGAATATGGTATTTTTTAAACTGGCTGGTAGCTTTATGAGGTTCAGTTTTTCTTTTTCTTTAGCTTGTATATAGATAACACACACACATTTGTATGCCTTATACATTTCACAGTGAAACACTTGTTTAAAAAGGAACAGAAAGTGTATTCTGTTTTTTTGGATGGAATGTCCTATAAATATCAATTAAGTCCATCTTGTTTAATGTATCATTTAAAGCTTGTGTTTCCTTATTTATTTTCTTTTTGGATGATCTGTCCATTGGAGAAAGTGGGGTGTTAAAGTCCACTACTATGATTGTGTTCCTGTCAATTTCCCCTTTTATGGCTGATAGCATTTGTCTTATGTATTGAGGTGCTCCTGTGTTGGGTGCATAAATATTTACAATTGTTAGATCTTCTTCTTGGATTGATCCCTTGATCATTATGTAGTGTCCTTCTTTGTCTCTTGTAATAGTCTTTATTTTAAAGTCTATTGTGTCTGATATGAGAATTGCTACTCCAGCTTTCTTTTGATTTCCATTTGCATGGAATATCTTTTTCCATCCCCTCACTTTCAGTCTGTATGTGTCCCTAGGTCTGAAGTGGGTCTCTTGTAGACAGCATATATACAGGTCTTGTTTTTGTATCCATTCAGCCAGTCTATGTCTTTTCGTTGGAGCATTTAATCCATTTACATTTAAGGTAGTTATCGATATGTATGTTCCTATTCCCATTTTCTTAATTGTTTTGGGTTTGTTATTTTAGGTCTTTTCCTTCTCTTGTGTTTCCTGCCTAGAGAAGTTCCTTTAGCATTTGTTGTAAAGCTGGTTTGGTGGTGCTGAATTCTCTTAGCTTTTGCTTGTCTTAAAGGTTTTAATTTCTCTGTCAAATCTGAATGAGATCCTTGCTGGGTAGAGTAATCTTGGTTGTAGGTTTTTTTCCCTTTCATCACTTTAGATATGTCCTGCCCCCCTCCCTTCTGGCTTGCAGAGCTTCTGCTGAAAGATCAGCTCTTAACCTTATTGGGATTCTCTTGTACGTTATTTGTTGTTTTTCCCTTGCTGCTTTTAATATTTTTTCTTTGTATTTAATTTTTGTTGTTTGATTAATATGTGTCTTGGCGTGTTTCTAAACCCACACACATATGGTCACCTTATTTTTGATAAAGGAGGCAAGAATATACAATGGAGAAAAGATAGCCTTTTCAATAAGTGGTGCTGGGAAAACTGGGCAGCTACATGCAAAAGAATGAAATTAGAACACTCCCTAACACCATAAGCAAAAATAAACTCAAAATGGATTAAAGACCTAAATGTAAGGCTAGATACTATAAAATTCTTAGAGGAAAACATAGGCAGAACACTCTGTGACATAAATCACAGCAAGAACCTTTTTGACCCACCTCCTAGAGAAATGGAAATAAAAACAACGGTAAACAAATGGCACCTAATGAGACGTAAAATCTTTTGCACAGCAAAGGAAACCATAAACAAAATGAAAAGACAACCCTCAGAAAGGGAGAAAATATTTGCAAACAAAGCAACTGAACAAAGGATTAATCTCGAAAATTTAGAAGCAGCTCATGCAGCTCAATATCAAAAAAACAACCCAATCCAAAAATGGGCAGAAGACCTAAATAGACATTTCTGCAAAGAAGATATACAGATTGCCAACAAACACATGGAAGAATGCTCAACATCACTAATCACTAGAGAAATGCAAATCAAAACTACAATGAGGTATCACCTCATACCAGTCAGAATGTCCATCATCAGAAAATCTACAAGTAGTCAATGCTGGAGAGGGTGTGGAGAAAAGGGAACCCTCTTGCACTGTTGGTGGGGATGTAAATTGATACAGCCACTATGGAGAACAGTTTGAGGTTCCTTAAAAAACTAAAAATAGAACTACCATACCACCCAGCAATCACACTACCGGGCATATACCCTGAGAAAAACATAATTCAAAAAGAGTCATGTACCACAATGTTCATTGCAGCTCTATTTACAATAGCCAGGACATGGAAGCAACCTAAGTGTCCATCGACAGATGAATGGATGAAGAAGATGTGGCACATATATACAATGGAATATTACTCAGCCGTAAAAAGAGACGAAATTGAGTTATTTGTAGTGAGGTGGATGGACCTAGAGTCTGTCATACAGAGTGAAGTAAGACAGAAAGAGAAAAACAAATACTGTATGCTAACACACATATATGGAATCTAAAAAAAAAAAAAAATTGGTTATGAAGAACCTAGGGGCAGGACAGGAATAAAGACGCAGACGTAGAGAGTGGACTTGAGGACACGGGGAGGGGGAAGGGTAAGCAGGGACGAAGTGAGAGAGTAGCATTGGAATATACACACTACCAAGTGTAAAATAGATAGCTAGTGGGAAGCAGCCACATAGCACAGGGAGATCAGCTCGGTGCTTTGTGACCACCTAGAGGGGTGGGATAGGCAGGGTGGGAGGGAGACGCAAGAGGGAGGAGATATGGGGATATATGTATATGTATAGCTGATACACTTTGTTATAAAGCAGAAACTAATACACCATTGTAAAGCAATTATACCCCAGTAAAAATTAAAAAAAAAAAAAAGTTTGGAGACATGAAGATGAGAGAAAGGACAGCAGCAGCACACTTTCTTTTCTTCATTAGTAGAAATGTGCTTCATGGCTAAACATGAAACTGTCAGAGGGGATTAGTTACATCTTCTGGGCTGGAGGCAGGTGAGGGAGAAGAGAGTTGAGTCTGGTGTTGTCTCAGCTGAAGCACAGTGTCTAGTGCCCATCTGATTCCCAACTTCCTTTCATCCCAAGTCTTAAAATCTGTGGCCAAACAAAATAAGATTGCTTAATATCACGGAGATCTCTGTAAATTTTATTCCAGAGGACATTCTCACTAATTCTGTCTCTTTGCCTAGAATATCCTTCACAGTTTTCTGTACCTGTGAAAATTTTACTCAGCCTTCAAGGCCCAGCTGATCGGCACAGCACATTCACGAACACCTCATCTTACTCATCATTCTTGGTTAGCTTCTCTCCTTTTATTTTGAGCTGTTATTGAATTTTTAAATGTTTCAAATTGCTTTATGTTCTGATATGTACTAAGGTGATTTCTCTACACTTATTATCATCCCCACTAGATTCTAAGATCTATAAAGTTGAGCTTACATTTGCTTACTTCTTCCAAAACACATTGGAAGTGCTTAGATAGTAAATGCTCATTTTTTGTTTGTTTCAAAAAAATGTTCACTTCGATACATCTTATTCAAGCAGAAAGTTGATTGATATTTAAAAACATTTCTTTGGAAAGGAAGAAGGAATTTAAGTATGTATTATAGTTTGTAATGTTTCTGTGAACACTTAGGCTAATTTTATCCACTTAGATACTTTACATATTTTTTCTTTAAAAATGTGAGTAGGAGTCTGTCCTTGCATAATTCCAAGCACTTCAATTGGTAAAGAGACTTTTTAGGAGAGTGGATGATTTACAAGAGGAATATCAGTTTGATTCATCTGTTTTGCTCAGTCTCAGGGTAAATATGCTTTATGGGGCAAACGGCCCACTGAACAGGGTTTCATAGAGTTCTCCACTGACATGGAAGTCAGTTACATTACATAGAGACTGCATATACAGATCATAAATAATGCCAAACTCCGTGCTACCTTTGTATGACTTTTTGGAGCACAGACTAACCTTTAAAAGTCTAAGTTACACTTTTCCACTGTCTATTGCACTGCTAACGATAAGATGGGTCCCCTGTGTTCAGCTGAACTAACCACAATTCTAAAGTTCAGAGGAAACTGATGGGGATTCTTGCTTTAATGCTGTATTCCACTTCTCACCCCTTTTAAATTCTTATACGTGGTTACATCTTAAAGTTCTATGATTTGTTACACATTGCTGAACATTCAGTGCCCAGGTTAAGGTAAACACAATCCTTTATAATCCTTTCCCAATCCCTTTTGATTAAATACTGCTCCACGACTAAGTGAGAGCAGAGGGGCCAGTAAAGCTGCTTCAGCTTAATTGTTATTGGCATTCTTTTTCTCTGAGGGCTCTGATGGGATGTTTCTCTTTGACGTTTTTCAGCAGTAAAACTGCCTTAAATTCCCATACACTTTGTAGGATGTTTGCATTGGTTTGAGAGTCTGGATTATTTCCCCTGAATTAACTCCTTACAAAGGAATGAGAGTCAGTCATGGGAACATTTGGTGAGGATCACAGAGCATCAGATGCCATTATTACAATTTTTAAATGCCACAGGCTACTTCTGAGAATATGTGTAAACTCATATATACGTGTGTGTGTGTATGTATATATGTATTACAATATTATATCATTCATACATAATACATAAATATAATAAGCTTATAACACAAACTATATAAATATTGTAATAAATGATAACACATTTAATATATTATTACATAATATATTACATAATATATTAATATAGATATATATGTATTTAAAATATATATAGAATGCATTTATATATGCATATTATATAAAACAAAATTTCAGTATTTGGATTGAAATTAGATTTACAGTATCAAGTATATATGATCTCAACTTTTTATTTTGTTTTGCTTTCTTGGTTTAAACAGTTTGTTGGTTTGGATTCAGTAATATAAATAACTTTTTATTTGATAGGTTTTAAAAAACATTTTCAGCAAAACCGACATGAGACCTCAATCTAACGTGTATGCATTTCAAAATAATAAGAAAATACTCCAGTAGCATGTCTCAGTATTAAACAAGAACACACCCTTCTTCCAACTTAAGTTTCTGTTAGGCTCAGTCAACCAGAGAAATACCAGAAGACCAGAAGCACCTACTCTATTTAAAGGTGGAGTTTAGTTCTTAAAATATCCTATTATCCATTACCAGAATCAAACCATTCGCTATATACAATTTTACTTAGATCAGTGATTCAAAACGGATATTAAATTAAGGAGCAACATAGGTCCCATCTGCTTATTTTTGTTTCTATTTTCATTATTCTGGGAGGTGGGTCAAAAAAGATCTTGCTGCGATTTATATCAAAGACTGTTCTGCCTATGTTTTCCTCTAAGAGTTTTATAGTGTCTAGCCTTACATTTAGGTCTTTAATCCATTTTGAGTTTATTTTTGTTTATGGTGTTAGGGAGTGTGCTGATTTCATTCTTTTACATGTAGCTGTCCAGTTTTCCCAGCACCACTTATTGAAGAGGCTATGTTTTCTCCACTATATGGTCTTGCCTCCTTTGTCATAGATTAGGTGTGTGGGTTTATCTGTGGGCTTTCTATCCTGTTGATCTATATTTCTGTTTTTGTGACAGTACCATGCTGCCTTGATTACTGTAGCTTTATACTGTAGTCTGAAGTCAGGGAGCCTGATTCCTCCAGCTCCGTTTTTCTTAAGATTGCTTTGGCTATTCGGGGTCTTTTGTGTTTCCATACAAATTGTAAAATTTTTTGTTCTAATTCTGTGAAAAATGCTACTGGTAATTTGATAGGGATTGTGTTGAATCTGTAGATTGCTTTGGGTAATATAGTCATTTTCACAATGTTGATTCTTCCAATCTAAGAACATGGTATATCTTTCTATCTGTGTCATCTTTGATTTCTTTCATCAGTATCTTATAGTTTTCTGAGTACAGGTCTTCTGCCTCCTTAGGTAGGTTTATGCCTAGGTATTGTATTCTTTTTGTTGTGATGGTAAATGGGATTGTTTCCTTAATTTCTCTTTCTTATTCTTCATTGTTAGTGTATAGGAATGCCAGAGATTTCTGTTTATTAATTTTGTATCCTGCAACTTTACCAAATTCATTGATTAGCTCCAGTAGTTTTCTGGTGGCATCTTTAGGATTTTTTATGTATAATATCATGTCATCTGCAAACAGTGACAGTTTTACTTCTTCTCTTCCAATTTGTATTCCTTTTATTTCTTTTTCTTCTCTGATTGCCATGGTTAGGACTTCCAAAGCTATGTTAAATAAGAGTGGTGAGGGTGGACATCCTTATCTTGCTCCTGATCTTAGAGGAAATGCTTTCAGTTTTTCACCACTGAGAATGATGTTTGCTATGGGTTTGACATACATGGCCTTTATTATGTTGAGGTAGGTTCCCTCTATGCCCACTTTCTGGAGACTTTTTATCACAAATGGGTGTTGAAATTTGTCAAAAGCCTTTTCTGCATCTATTGAGATGATCACATGGTTTTATTCTTCAGTTTGTTCATATGGTGTTGATTGATTTGCATATATAGAAGAATCTTTGCATCCCTGGAATAAATCCCACTTGATCATGGTGTATGATCCTTTTAATGTGTTGTTGGATTGTGTTTACTAGTATTTTGTTGAGGATTTTTGCGTCTATGTTCATCAGTAATTTTGGCTATTATTTTCTTTTTTTGTGATATCTTTGTCTGGTTTTGGTATCAGGGTGATGGTGGCCTCATAGAATGAGCTTGGGAGTGTTCCTCCCTCTGCAATTTTTTGGAACAGTTTGAGAAGGATGGGTGTTAGCTTTTCTCTAAATGTTTGATAGAATTTGCCTGTGAAGCCATCTGGTCCTGGACTTTTGTTTGTTGTAAGATTTTTGATCACAGTTTCAGTTTCATTACTTGTGATTGGTCTGTTCATATTTTCTATTTCTTCCTGGTTCAGTTTTGAAAGGTTGTACCTTTCCAAGGATGTGTCCATTTCTTCCAGGTTGTCCATTTTAACCCACCTCCTAGAATAATGAAAATAAAAATAAACAAATGGGACCCAATTAAACTTAAAAGCTTTTGCATAGCAAAGGAAACCATAAATAAGACAAAAAGCCAACCCTCAGAATGGGAGAAAATATTTGCAAATGAAGCAACTGAAAAGGGATTACAAACAGTTCATACAGTTCAATATCAAATAAAACAAAGGACTGAATCAAAAAATGGGCAGAAGACCTAAATAGACATTTCCCCAAAGAAGACATACAGATGGCCAAGAGTCACATGAAAAGATGCTCAACATCACTAATTATTAAAGAAATACAAATCAAAACTACAATGAGGTATCACCTCACGCCAGTCAGAATGGCCATCATCAAAAAATCTACAAACAGTAAATGCTGGAGAAGGTGTGGAGAGAAGGGAACCCTCCTACACTGTTGGTGGGAATGTAAATTGATGCAACCACTATGGAGAACAGTATGGAGGTTCCTTAAAAAACTAAAAATAGAACTACCATATGATCCAGCAATCCCACTCCTGGGCATATACCTGGAGAAAACCATAATTTGAAAGCATACATGCACCCCAATGTTCACTGCAGCACTATTTACAATAGCCAGGACATGGAAGCAACCTAAATATCCATCAACAAAGGAATGGATAAAGAAGATGTGGCACATATATACAATGGAATATTACTCAGCCATAAGAAGGAATGAAATTGTGCCATTTGCAGAGACATGGATGGACCTACAGACTGTCATACAGAGTGAAGTCAGAAAGAGAAAAACAAATATTGTATATTAATGCATATATGTAGAATCTAGAAAAATGGTACAGAAGAACCTATTTGCAAAGCAGAAATAGACACACAGACATAGAGAACAAACATATGGACACCGAGCGGGGAACGGGGGGTTGGGTGAATTGGGAGATTGGAATTGATATATATACACTACTGTGTATAAAATAGACAACTAATGAGAACCTACTGTATAGCACAGAGAACTCTACGCATTGCTCTGTGGTGACCTAATGGGAAGGGAATCCAAAAAGGAGGGGATATATATATATATATATATATATATTTATTTATTTATAACTGATTCACTTTGCTGTACAGTAGAATCTAACACAATGTTGTAAAGCAGCTATACTCCAATAAATTTTTTTTAAAAAAAAGAAGCAACTTATATTGACACCTAACTAGGAGCTTCTTTATTCAGAATAGTATGAAAGTTGATATTCTCTGTTTTTCCTACAAATCTAGTTGCATAAAATATTCACTCACTGTAAGCGTTTAAGGTTTCTGCTCATACTTCTTCAAAGAGGTTGAAGACTTTCTGAAGTATATTTTTAAAAGATTTATTCATATAAATAAAAAGTATGCCCTCTTATCACCAGTCTGTGAAAAGACCATCA
Organism: Delphinapterus leucas; assembly: GCF_059928025.1. Taxonomy (NCBI): domain Eukaryota; kingdom Metazoa; phylum Chordata; class Mammalia; order Artiodactyla; family Monodontidae; genus Delphinapterus; species Delphinapterus leucas. The sequence goes on along the minus strand of NC_143133.1, from coordinate 12,173,367 downwards.
GGTATATTTCCTTTAAATAGCCAAATTGCTATGGCTCACCTTACCTTTCTTAGCCACTCCTTAGACACACCATCCTCTGCTCGGGTGTTAACACTGCTCCCAGAGCAGAGCCTTTTTAATGCAGTTCTTTCCTCGTATGATACTCAGTTATTTTGGGTTTCAGTAAAGCCCTTTTAATACTACAAGCTAGGAGAGCTTCAGTATTTAGCAATGAGATTTTAATCTCTTTTAGACAGCTTTCTCCAGGGGCCAAAGTCAGTTCCAGGAGCCCTGGATGAGAACCGCTTCTGGATTTTGTCACTTCACAGAACCTAAACTCTCTCTTGCTCTAAACTTCCAGTGAACAGAACTCCCAGGAGTTGATGCATCTTTCTTTTAAAATGTTTAATGAAAAAAGTGACGTTGTAGATTTTGAGTTTTTTCTTGTTTATGTGTAATTTTTAAATTATTTTTTTGTTTGCTTGTTTTTGAGTGTGTGGGACAACTGCCAGTTTAGGAAGTATCTATAAATATTAAAGTTTCAAAGATATCCCTAAAATTCAAAAGCAACTAATATACTTTTTGAAATAATGAGGGAGACAGATGTTTTCGTTAAAGCTTTGACTTTTGAGATTTATTTCTTCATAATATCAGACCAACCAGGAGAAGTTAGTATTGGAAAATGGCATTAGAGCTACTGGAATGTGTTCAAATACTGGTGTAAGATAGACACTTACGTTCTCAGAAAATGATTTATCCTAGTATTTTAAATAATAACCTTTAAATTATGTCTTTTATTTTGGAATGATAATGCAAAGACTTTTTAAAATATTACAAATAATACCTGAAATGTGAGAGGTCTACACGACAAAGAAGCTCAGCTTAATTTAGCAGAAAGAGTAAATAGTCATAGTTCTTTTAATGTGAAATGTTAAGCTGAAAATACAAGTAATTATGATGTGTCCCATATTTTAGGGTCATTGGCAATCATGTAAAGTAAGATTATAGATATAATCTTAAAGATATCTTGGTGTTTTGGCTTTTGTTGACTTTGGAAGTTGTGCTTAAATGTGTGCATTTCATCTTTATCATATTGATTTAAATAAAAATCAGTTTAAAATTTATTTATTTAGATAGCTTTACCTCATCTGAATACAAAGATGCTCTTTGGGGAATAAAGTTTATTTGTAAATAATTTCAAACTTACAGATAAAATTTTAAAATAGTATACAGAACTCCTGTATTCAACCGTATTCCCTGATTATTAAGTTTACCATATTTACTTTCTCTCTCTCTCTCTCCCTCAGTCTCTTTGTCTCTCCCTGTCCTTCTTTCTCTATCTCAACTCCCTGTCTCTTCATCTCTGTCTCTGTGTCTCTCCCTTTCCTCTGATCTATAATACCTAAAACTCTCTCTCAGATACTTAGGGATATCGAGAGAAGAGAAAGACAAAGAGATGGTGAAACTTAGGAAGAAAGAGAGAAATGCACTCCAAATACTTTAGTGTATATTTAATTAAAAATAAGGATATTCTCTTATATAATTATGGTGAAATCAACATCAGGAAATTAACACCAGTATAGTATTGTTATCTGGTGTACAAACCATGTTCAGATTTTGCCAATTATCTCAATAAAGACTTTCATAGCAAGTAATAATAATAGTAATTATCATTATTCTAGGCCAAGGATATGGAGTACATTTATATTTCATGTTTCTTTAGTATTCTTTATTTTGAAACAGTTCAGTTATTAACAGAATGTCTCATAATTTCCCTATTTCTAATGTTTATTACAGTTATTCTCAGGTTATTTTTTGCACAAAAGCAATGTGAGGTTTTTCTCAGTGTAACATATCAAGAGGCACATGGTGTCAGTTTGTCCTTGTACTAATTATGATGATTTTGATCATTTTGCTAAGGTGATGTCTGCCTGGTTTGAAAAGCTTATTTAAGTCTGACTCATTTTAGTGCACAAATGATGTTTGTGTGTGCTTTGCAGCAATATTTTTATAACTGGTCTTTCAAAATCACCTCGGTGGTCAAATATAACCAGATGAAAAATTAAGACAAAAAATCTCATAATTATAATTTTAATAATAACAGTAAAAATAACAAAGTATGAGTCTTGTTCAGTTACATGTTGAGTAATCCAGTTTTACAAAAATTGGGAATTGTTTTTCCATGTAGTGATCAAACTAGTCTGTTTTTCCAGGGGCAAGTTCATTTTTAGAACATATTCTTCTTTGTCTAGCCCAGTGTCTATCTGGAAACCTTCATATTATAATCATTATACAGACAATTGTAATCATGAGTGTAACAATAAAGAAACTTAATGTTTGTCTCTTACTTAACTTGTTAATACATTTTATTTATTAAAACAGTTATTAGGTTCACAGGAAAATTGAACAGAATGTACAGAGATTTCCGGTGTACACTGTGCCCACACACACGTATAGCCTCCCCAAGTATCAACATCACCCACCAGTTTGGTACCTTAGTTACAACTGAACCCACAATGACATGTCATTATCACTGAGTCCACAGTTTATGTTAGGGTCACTCAGTGGTGTACACTGTATGGGTTTGCACAAATGTATAATGACACATATCCATCATTTTAGTATCGTATAGAGTAGTTTTATGGCCCTAAAAATCCTCTATGCTTTGCTGATTCATCCCTCCCCTCCTCCCCCCAACCACTGATCTTTTTACTGTTTCCAGAGGTTTGCCTTTTCTGGAATGCCATAGAGTTGAAATCATACACTATGTAAACTTTCCAGATGAGCTTCTTTCATTTAGTAATATGCATTTAAGGTTCCTCCATGTCTTTACATGGCTTGATAGTTCATTTCTTTTTAGTGCTAAATAATATTCCATTATAAAGATGTACCACAGTTTATTCACCTAACTGAAAGACACCTTAGGGGCTCCCAAGTTTGGGCAATTATAAATAAAGCTGGTATAAACACCTATGTTTAGGTTTTTGTTTGGAAATATATTTTCAGATTCTTTGGGTAAATACCAAGGAGTGCAGTTGCTGGATTATGGTAAGAAATTGCCAAGCTGTCTTCCAGAGTGACTGCACCATTTTGCATTCCCAGCAGCAGCGCCTGAGAGTTCCTGTTGCTCCTCGTCCTCACCAGCATTTGTTGTTGTCAGTGTTCCTGAGTTGGGCCATTCTAATAGGTGTGTAGTGATATGTTGTTTTAATTTTCATTTCCTTTATGACACATGATGTGTAGCATCTTTTCATGTGCTTATGTGCCACCTGTATTCTTCTGTGGTGAGATGTCTGTTAAGGTCTTTGGCCCGTTTTTTAATTGGGTTGTTTGTGTTCTTATTGTTGACTTTTAAGAGTTCTTTTTATATTCTAGATAACAATCTTCTGTCTGGTAAATCTTTTACAAATATTTCCTCCCAGTTTGTGGCTTTCTCTTTATTCTTTTGACAGTGCCTTTTGCAGAGCAGAAATTTTTAATTTTGATGTAGTCCAGCCTATCTTTTTTTTTTTCTTTCATGGATAGTGACTCTAGTGTTGCATCTAAAAAGTTATTGCCCAAGCCAAAGTCATCTAGATTTTCTTCTATATTATCTTTTAGGATGTTTACAGTTTTGCATTTTATATTTATGTCTGTCGTTTTGAGTTAAATTTTGTTAGAAGTGTAAGATCAATATCTAGATTCATCTTTTTTGCATTTGGATGTCCAGTTGTTCCAGCACTGTTTATTGAAGATTATTTTATCTCCATTGTACTGCCTTTGTTCTTTTGTAAAAGATCAGTTTACTGTATTTATGTTGGTAAACGTCTAGCTCTTTTTTCTGTTCCATTGGTCTATTTGTTTATTCTCTCTTCAGTACTACACTGTCTCGATTACTGTAGCTTTATAGTAAGACTTGAAGTTGAGTAGTGTCAGTCCCTCAACTTTCTTCTTATATTTCAGTATTGTGTTGGATATTCAGGATCTTATGCCTCTTCATATAAACTTTAGAATCAGTTTAATCTCTACAAAACAACTTGCTGAGATTTTTATTGCAATTACATTGAACCTATAGATCAGGTTAGAAATTCTGACATCTTGACAATATTGAGTCTTTCTGTCCATGAAGACAGAAGATATCTCCATTTATTTGGTCATTTGATTTCATTCATCAGAGTTTTGTAATTTTCCTCATCTATATCTTGTATATATATATTTTGTTAGATTTATACCTACGTATTTTATTTTGGGGAGATGATGATGTATTGGTATGTTTTTAATTCCAAATTCCACTTGTTCATTGTTGGCATATAGGAAAATGATTGACTTTTGTATGGTAACCTTGTATCCTGTAAACCTGCCATAATCTGTTATTAGTTCTAGGAGGTTTTTTTGTTGTTATTGTTGATTCATTCAGATTTTCTACATAGATGATCATGTCATTTGTGAACAAAGACAGTTTTATATCTTTCTTCCCCAATCTGTATATCTTTCATTTTCTTTTTTTTTTTTCTTGGTCTCATTGCATTATCTAAAATTCCAGTATGATGCTGAAAAGGAGTGATGAGTGATATCATTCTTGCCTTGTACCTGATGTTAGTGGGAAGACTTTGAGCTTCTCAGCATTAAGTATGATGTTAGCTATATTGTTTTGTAGGTATTCTTTATCAAGTTGAAAAAGTTTCCCTTTACTTTTAGTATACTGAGAGTTTTTATCATGAATTCATGTTGGATTTTGTCTGGTGCTTTTTCTGCATCTACTGATATGATCATATGACGTGTCTTCCTCAGTCTGTTGATGTGATGGATTGTATTAATTGATTTTTCAATTTTGAACCAGCCATGCATGCCCAAGATAAATCCTACTTGACTATGATGTATAATTTTTTATATACATTGTTGGATTTGTATATTTTTGGGTTTTTTTAAGATTTTTTTTTTGATGTGGACCATTTTTAAAGTCTTTACTGAATTTGTTACAGTATTGCTTCTGTTTTATTTTTTATGTTTCGATTTTTTGGCAGTGAGGCATGTGGGGTCTTAGCTCCCCTACCAGGAATCGAACCCACACCCCCTGCATTGGAAGGCAAAGTCTTAACCACTGGACCACCAGGGAAGTCCCACATTGTTGGATTTGATTTGTTATTTTTTTAAGGATCTCACTTAATTTTTAATCTCTATTTTAAAAAGAGAATTACGGGGCTAGATTATTAGGTGATTGATGGATTTTAGCCCCTGAGTTTAAAATTGAGCAGGTCCTAGGTCTTCTCTGGTTACTTTCAAATAATGAAAACTCCTATGATTAGTTTAAGTTATAAAACAGTCCCACTCCAGTACTCTTAAGTGTTTGTTACTGTGTAGTAATCACAACTATGAACATGAGTTAAAGGTGAGTCTTCTCTAATCCCTTGGCCTTCACAAAAAATAATAAAAAATAAAAGCAACAAATTATGAGAAATGATTAAGAATTTTTAAAAGATTGATATAAATATCAAGACACAGATTTAAAAATGACTACTAGCTCAACTCAGTTTAATTATAAGTAATTACACCACAGAAAATCACAGTAAAATTGCTGAACATCAAAAACAAAGTGAAATATTAGCAGTATTCAGAAGGGCAGATAAAAGGCACAGTATTTTTTTTTTTTGCAGTACGCGGGTCTCTCACTGTTGTGGCCTCTCGCATTGCGGAGCACAGGCTCCGGAGGCGCAGGCTCAGCGGCCATGGCTCACGCGCCCAGCCGCTTCGCGGCATGTGGGATCTTCCCGGACCGGGGCACGAACCCGTGTCCCCTGCATCGGCAGGCGGACTCTCAACCACTGCGCCACTAGGGAAGCCCGAGGCATGCTATTTTGAAAGCAGTGATAAAGTGAGCAGACTTATCAAAGAAATAATAGAAACCAAAAGACAATGTATTACTATCTTCTGTGTTTAAAAAATTAACTGCAAGCCTAGAGTTCTATATCTAATTAAAAATATTATTTTAAGAATAAAAGCAAAATACAGATGTCTTTTACAATAAAAACTAAGAAAACTTGTACCAGCGAGTCCGTCCTCTTTAAAGCAAGTGTTAAAATGTATTCCTCAGGCAAGTGCACTGTGATCCCAGGTAAAAGCTTTAAGACAAAGGAAGTGATTAAAATAGTAAAAATTTTAATTACATGGTAAGTAAAAATGGATATTGACAGGAAGGGTGCCCCAATATTCTTAGTGCATTTTTAAGATATTTAAACTACTTAAACTTATAGCTGCACTTTGGCAAGTAGGACACAATGATGTATCTATCATCTTGGGATTTAACAGCAGTAGTGATTAAGTGAGAGATACAGTCCTTGGTGATGTTGAAAAACATCAACTTACATTTGACTTGTGTAAGTGAAGATGTAATAACAATTCTGACGTGATTTTTGCTGTTTGACCATTGACAGGATTTAGGCTTCATACTTCCCTTACTCGCCACCACACATCTAGTTACTTTAGATAAGGAAACCCACATGCCCTTTTTTTTTTTTTTTTTTGCGGTACACGGGCCTCTCACTGTTGTGGCCTCTCCCGTTGTGGAGCACAGGCTCTGGACGCGCAGGCTCAGCGGCCATGGCTCACGGGCCTAGCCGCTCCGCGGCATGTAGGATCTTCCCGGACCGGGGCACAAACCCACGTCCCCTGCATCGGCAGGCGGACTCCCAACCACTGCACCACCAGGGAAGCCCCCCACATGCCCTTCTTGATCCCTCTTCACTGGAAGGAAGTTTGAGCTCCACAGCCCTCCAGCCTGCACATGTGAATCCTTGTCTAGTTCCATCCCTAGCTCTGTTCTTGTTTAATTGGTGTGAAATATGATCGCCTCACTTCATTCTCTTTTCAAACATTAATATAAGTTTTTTAGTCTTTTAAAACTGAAATTTCTGTTATTTTAAAGAAACGAGAGTGGCTAAATCTATTTAGTTGAACACCAGCGTGTATATGGGTGTGTTCGTATGTGTATGTTTGCTCCGTGTTATTATACCAAATAAAGGAGAACAAAATATGTTCAAGAATTATAAACTGCTGAAATCAAACAGCTGAATAAGTTTCCAATTCTGAAATATAGTAACTAATATAGTACAAATACCATTATGATCTTTTACTTTTTAGTTTAGATGTGTGGTGCTATAAGAAATGTCAAAGCCAGTAAAGCAAATATCAACCATAGAAATTGACTTTTTGGTGCCTGCTTCTGCGTGTGTGTGTGTGTGTTCAGATGAATATTTCAAGTACTTTGGAAAAGTTCAAGTAATTGAGGGACATCATTTGTTACTAAAAAAATACATGATTAAATATAATTATGAACACTTGAAAATCTCTTTGTTCTTAAAATATTCTACCTAGAGAGAAGTTGGGTGCCTGTCTCAGTTCCAACAATAGCTATACAGTACTGGTAACTGCTTTATGTGCACCCAAAGCGGGGAACTGTCAGAACCATCACCCTTTGAAATGTTTTACTCCTCTTCATCCTATTATTCTGTTTAATCTTTTGTTTTAACTATTTTTATTCTTATGAGAGTAATAAATGCACATAGTTTAAAAAGTCAACTAGTAGCCTCGCTTGTTCTGTCTGACTCCTGACAGACAAATGTTTTCACCATGTTTAAAGTTCTGTTTATTTCCATTTTTAAAAATTATATATTTGGCTTCTATTTTTTGAAGTACCAACTTCAGACTTTGTCTCATTTTGTAAAAGGTAAAGAATTCTCACTTGTAGTTACTATTCTTGCTCCCTTCCTCCACCCTTCTAAATTTATGTTATGATGTTTTATTGAATCAACATCCCTGCCTTATGATAAACTATGAAAATATTGTAAGCATTTACCATGATTGCATTTCCTTTCTCCTTTTCCTGTAGATAATAATAAATTTCTAAAAAACATGTATTTTTGGATGTATCTATTAATAATTAATTTCCTAAACTTAAGACTACTGCAGAGCTGTCACACTGAGAATTTTCTTCACTCCATACTAAATTTCTTTTTGTCATTCTACTATGGTAAATGCACTATTTGCTAGATCCCATGTCTTTTTCTTTTTTTCCTTTCTTTTTTTTTTTTGTAATTTAGTGCATCACACTTGGGAAACCTATTCTAGCTGCTTCTTGAGATGAGGTATATGATCAGTAAATTTTTCAAATCACTTTGAAAATTTCTTTCTTCTGTGCTCTCTCATCATAGTTTGTCAAATTTCAGAATTTTTAGGTTGAAATTGTTTTCCTCAGAATTTTGATGGCTTTGTTTTGTTGTTTTCAAATTTTCAGTGTTAGAGAATTCTGATGTCATTTATATACAAATTGCTTTCTCTGTGACTTGTTGTTTTATCCTTTTTTAACAACTTTAGAATTTTTCTTAACCCTGGTATTCTAAAACTTCATTAAAACGTGCACTTTGTAGAACTGTTTTAATCATTTTTTTCCTAGGTTTTAGTGAGTGATTTCATTCAATATCTGAAAATATTTTTGAATTATTGGTAATTTCCTGTCCATTTATTCTTTTGTCTTAATTCTTACTAAGTATGTATTAAGCTTCATAGATTAATCCTCCTAAGATTTCCTTTCTATTATCCATCTCTTTTCATTTTGGTTCTATTTTCTTGGAGGTTTTCTCAACTTTAGCTTATGTTTCTATAATTTTTTAATATAATATGTATTTTATATCTGCAAACTCTTCCCTGAGTTTGCATTTTTAATTGCATCCTTTACTGTTTCTGAGAATGCAACATCTTCTCTGCTGTGATAATGAACAGGTTAACTTATCAGCATCCTCTATTTCAGACAGTCTGCTAAATCATTCACCATCCACTTGAAAAAGATCAATAGACTATTTTTAAGAGCAGTTTTAGGTTCACAGCAGAACAGAATGGATAGTACAGAGAGTTTCCATATACTCCCTCCACGCCCCCCCCCAGTTTTCCATTATTAACAGCTTATATTAGTATAGTTATACATTTGTTGTAATCGATGAATCAACGTTGACACATCATTAACAAAAAGTCCATAGTTTACATTAGAGTTCATTCTTGGCATTGTACGTTCTCTGAGTTTTGAAAGATGTGTAATAATTAGTATCCACTTTGATTGTATCATCTAGAATAGTTCCACTGCCCTAAAAGTCTCCTGTGTTCCACCTATTTATCCCTCCTTCCCCCTGAAAACCCTGATGTCCACCAATTTTTTTTATAGTCTCTGTAGTTTTGCTCTCTCCACAATATCGCATAGTTGGAATCATTAACTATGTAGCCTTTTAAGATTGGCTTCTTTCATTTAAAAACATGACTATACGTTTTCTCCTTTTGTGAGTGTGTGGTTTGACAACTCATTTATTTTTAGAGCTGAATAATATTCCATTGTATGAATGTATCATAGTTTATCCATTCACTTATTGAAGGGCATCTTGGTTGCTTCTAAGTTTTGGCAATTCTGAATAAAGCCGCTATAAAACATTCATGTGCAGTTGTTTGTGTGGACATAAATTTTCAACTCATTTTAGTAAATACCAAAGAGCATGATTGCTGGAGTTTTTGGTAAGAGTATGTTTGGTTTTCGAAGAAACTGTAGAACTGACTTCCAAAGTTCTTGTACCATTTTCCATTCCCACCAGTAATGAGCGAGTGTTCCTGTTGCGCCATAGCCTCACCAGCATTTGACATTATAGTGTTTAGGATTTTAGCCATTCTATGGTGGCATCTCATTGTTTTTTAAAATTTTAATTTCCTAATAACAACCGATATTAAATATATTTTTATATGCTTGGCTGCCAGCTGTATATCTTCTTTGGTAAGGTGTCTGTTTAGATCTTTTGCCCACTTTTCAGTTGGGTTACTTGTTTTCTTATCATTGAGTTTTACGAGTTCTTTGTAGATTTTGGATAACAGTTCTGTAATAGATATGTCTTTTGCAAATATTTTCTCTCAGTTTGTCTTGTTTTCTTATTCTCTTGACGGTGTCTTTTGTAGAGTAGCTCAATCCAAAATATATTGACTTTTCATCATCCCAAAATATGTTGACTTCTCCATTTTCTTTGATCCTGTGAGATATCTATCTCTATTTGTATATATGTAGAGAGAGGTAGCATTCACCATATGCTATATATATTGTTGTATATATGTGTATATATACATAATTTTATTTGTTATCTTATTTAATCTTTAGTCCTGATAACCCAGTTTAAAATTCTTCACCTTCCTCTTATTTATCACAGTATCATATTTCTTGCCCTGTTTTCTTTATAACATTTACCACTGTTCAGCTGCTTTTCCTTATTGTTATATCAACCCTCACAAAGCAAGGATTTTGTTGCTCTTATATGTATAAGCATATCTGCCACATTTGATCACTGAACTTTTTGGATTAGTGAATATAGAGACAGTTTTTCAAATTCACATACTATTATGTCATTTTATAGAGTTGTCCTTTTGTTTTTGTCCTCTGAAATTGTGATGTACCATTTTTTTATAATCTAATCTAAATTTGTCTTCCTAATTATTAAATTGAAATTGAGTACCACCTTTATCACTGGTGATATACTAAAAATTAAAAGCATTAAATTTTTATTAAAAGAAAAACATTATCTGCATTTATTTACCAAATATAGTATGAAAGGGAGTAGGATAATGGTAAGGGTGATTTATAATGTAATCAGGCATATTACCTCTCATTAAGAAGCACACTAAGTGCAGAGAAATAGTAATGCATTGCATATAAATACTTGGAATATAAGGTGAAAATTTTGTGTCATAATCTCATGATACATAAAGTGGAATGGCATTCAGAAGTAAAAGTCTTTACTTCCACACGTTTGTGCTTGATAAATTCCACTAGAATGTGTGCTTGCTAAATAAATAGAGTGCACTTTACTGTTCTCACTGTTTTAAATTTGAATACAAGTGAAAACTATAAATCAGCGGTCCCCAACCTTTTTGGCGCCAGGGACCGGTTTCGTGGAAGACAGTTTCTCCACGGACGGACAGCGGGAGAAATGGTTCAGGCGGTACTGTGAGCGATGGGGAGTGGCAGATGAAGCTTTGCTCGCTGGCCCGCCGCTCACCTCCTGCTGTGCGTCCCGGTTCCTAACAGGCTATGGATGTCCTGCTCTAAATGTTTGCAGAGATTGACAGAATTAAAGTAACTTTGGTTCTGTTTCTTTGTATTTATAATTGTTGTGCTATTACTTATTTTGAACCTAGTCTCTATGGTCAAAAATATTAGTATCATTGTGCAAAAAGCAAGCATAACCATACTGAGTGGGCACAAGCATGTTCTAGAAAATGAACACAGTTGAGTCCAGAGTTCCTTGGCTGACTACATAACTGGAAGTTTTTCAAATTAACCTCCATATAGAAAATGATATTCCTTACAGGATAAGTAAAAAGTGTTATTTTGAAGCTTACATTTATATTACTAAAATTCAACCATAATTTTAGCAACTGTTTAGAACTTAGATCAACAAAAGATTTGTTTTACAGTTTTCATCATGGAGGATTATTTTATTTCAGACATCATATAGAATTGCTTGAGTATAATAAAGAATAGATCTTATTAAGTTTTATTATTGTTTAATAATTCCCTGCAAATAATAGACCCACCATTCCTCCCCACGCCCCATCCCTCATTGCCTACATCCAGAGTAGACTGCTCCCATCACCTGCACTTAGTATGCCATTGAACTTAGTGTAGGTGAAGAGAACAAACCAAATCACAAAAATATGCTGAAAATATTAAAATCTGGTAGGGAGAATGGTCATATTAAGGCATAAAGCATGTTTTCATTATGCATAGGGACGTGATAGAAGCTTTTGAGCAGGACAGTACATAGTGGTCGCTTTAAAAGACATATCTAATAGGAATGTGTGGATAGAGAGATGGATAGAGAGATACTAAAGAAAAGAAAACACTTGATATGGAGAATAAGAAAACAATTAAGGTATGAGAAATTAGTAGAAATGAGGACAAACTAAGATATTAATACTGGGAATGGACACAAACAAAAGATATTGATACTAGGAATGAATAGAAGGTCACTAATGTAAGGTGGAAGAAGAAAGATATGTATTGTATATAAATAAATAATGACTTTAAAATTATTTATTTATTTATGGCTGTATTGGGTCTTTGTTTCTGTGCGAGGGCTTTTTCTAGTTGCGGCGAGCGGGGGCCACTCTTCATCGTGGTGCGTGGGCCTCTCACTGTTGTGGCCTGTCTTGCTGCGGAGCACAAGCTCCAGACGCACAGGCTCAGTTGTTGTAGCTCACGGGCCTAGTTGCTCCGTGGCATGTGGAATCTTCCCAGACCAGGGCTCAAACCCGTGTCCCCTGAATTAGCAGGCATATTCTCAACCACTGCACCACCAGGGAAGCCCAATAATGACATTTTATATAACATCACTTCCCTTTTTATAGAGTTATTTGATTGGTTGATGAGGCAAATATGTTAAACTCTGTGCGGCTAGTCTTCAACAGCCATCTGGCATTTCTTATGATAGCTTTCTGGATAAGATTGAAACCTGAAGCAGGCACACTTTTCTTTTGAACCAATTTTCAATATAAAGAGTAATTAGTTCACATAAAATGATAAAACCTTTCCAAAACAGTGATACCAGAAAAATATTAGTATAATCAGACTTCTATCCTAGACTTTTAACAATAAAAGTGTTCCAAGAAAAGGCAGACTTCCATAATATGAAACTTGCAAAAACCTAATACTTTTTAGTGTAAACCCAAGTATTTATTGTTTTGTGGAAGAAAATGTCAAGATACCTAGAGAATCTATGGGGTTGTCAATAAACTATCTAATAAGCTTACTTAATCAAAATATATGGTATAACAAAAATCAAATTTAGATGACCTGTAAGAAGAGTGGCATTTATTCTAAAGCCCAGGATGAACTGAGGCTTGACAAAATGGTCAGAAAAGGTGAGCATTTTGACTTTTGTCCCCTAACCTCACTCTGCTTAGTGTATAATCTTTTGGCCTATGTGTCTGTTCAGTAGTGATCTAATCTCCATGGCTAGGGGAAATTATTCCCTGCCAATGCACAAACACATCAATTCATGCTTTTGACAGATTTCAGTAACTCCAGGGAAGAGTAGTGTTGCATGTTATTGACATTATCATTATTCATTCAGAAATGGCTCAGCCAAAGGTGTCATTATCTAAGACTACACAAATAGGCCAGTGACCTGTGATCTCTTCCAAATCAAATTGCATGTACCTCACTCTTCATAACACCAGGCCCTTCTGTTTCTATCCTGGCTATGATAGCTGGCAGATTTCAGCTATTTACCTTGTTCATGTTATTTCCCACTCAACACTCATGTATGTGGATTAAAGATTTTGGAAATTTTTACTCTTTTGTCTTTTAGTGTATTCATTTATTTGTAGTATTTATGTGACCATAAGTTTTACTGCACACATATTTCATGCAAGATACCCTTAGGAAACCATAATTCAAAAAGAGGCAGGTACCACAATGTTCATTGCAGCTCTATTTACAAGAGCCAGGACATGGAAGCAACCTAAGTGTCCATCGACAGATGAATGGATGAAGAAGATGTGGCACATGTATACAATGGAATATTACTCAGCTATAAAAAGGAACAAGACTGAGTTATTTGTAGTGAGGTGGATGGACCTAGAGTCTGTCATACAGAGTGAAGTAAGTCAGAAAGAGAAAAACAAATACCGTATGCTAACACATATATATGGAATCTAAAAAAAAAGAAAAGGTTCTGAAAAACCTAGGAGCAGGACAGGAATAAAGACGCAGACGTAGAGAATGGACTTGAGGACACAGGGAGGGGGAAGGGTAAGCTGAGACGAAGTGAGAGAGTAGCACTGACATATACACACTACCAAATGTAAAGTAGCTAGTGGGAAACAGCCACATAGCACAGGGAGATCAGCTTAGTGCTTTGTGACCACCTAGAGGGGTGGGATAGGGAGGGTGGGAGGGAGGGAGATGCAAGAGGGAGGAGATATGGGGATATATGTATACATATAGCTGATTCACTTTGTTATAAAGCAGAAACTAACACACCATTGTAAAGCTATTATACTCTAATAAAAAAAAAACAAGTTAAAAAAAAAACAAAACACCAAAACTAATGGAATTAAATTCAGCAAGAGTGAGATTAAAAGTTTGCTTTATGCCTTAAAAAAAAAGAAAAGATCTTGGTTCAGTGCTTTGGAATTTCAAATGAAAAATAATAGACCTCACCCACTGTTAAAGAGATTTAAGTATATGTGAAGTGGAAGATATATATGGATAGATAAGAATATAATCCCAGGTGGTCAGTGATAAACCCGTAAGAAAGGTACAGACAGGCTGATATGGGTGTTCAACTGTAAAAGAGACAGTTCTTGAAATAATATACAATATTTGAGAATGAAAAGATTATTTTACATTTTGAGTATAGCCTATAAGGGAGATTCAAAACAAATTGATAATTGCCCTTTTTTATCACCTTTAAACTTTTGGCACAAAATACCTACATTTTGAGGGTGGGTATTTTAAGCTTACTCAGAAGTAGAGAATACTTTACAGTGAGTAGAGTATAAAAATTTTGATTTAATTAATGGAATCTTGATTATTATACCTTTTAGGAGTTTATACATTGGAAAAGAACCTTAACATCATTTATTTCGGAGCCATATTGATTCATGGGTTTAAATCACTTGTATATGCATTGGTAATGCATTTAAAAATATTCAAAATTAACAATTAACTACTACTAGTAAACCCAGTGAGTACTACTACTCAATTTCATGTGATTTGTCTTTTTAATTTTTAAGTATTATTTTCTTCAAATTTCTTCCTGTACTGATGTCTATTTTATAACAAACGTTTATTTCTCTCCCACCTCTCCAGCATTTCCTCTTGTTATGTTGTTCTGGAGTTTCTGTGTCTTTATATTTCAAATATACAGAAAGTCCCAAGTTTCCCAGCCTCAGCACCCTCTTCTTGCTCTCAAATCTCCCTGGACACTTGCATCGATTTTTGTATTTTTGATCACTATTGATGCTGATGACTCCTAAATCTTAATTCCAACATAGACTTCGCTGTTAAATCTATATATTCAAATGTCTATTCAAATGGACCACAGGGGGCTTCCCTGGTGGCGCAGTGGTTGAGAGTCCGCCTGCCGATGCAGGGGACACGGGTTCGTGCTCCGGTCCAGGAGGATCCCACATGCCGTGGAGCAGCTGGGCCCGTGAGCCATGGCCGCTGGGCCTGTGCGTCCAGAGCCTGTGCTCCGCAACGGGAGAGGCCACAGCAGTGAGAGGCCCGCCTACCGCAAAAAACAAAAACAAACAAAAAAAAGGACCACAGGAATCTCAAACTCAATATGTCTAAAAGGAAACCCATGTTGTAAACAAAAAATTTTAACGGAAGTATTGTGATTTACAATGCTGTGTTAAACTCTCAACCACTGCGCCACCAGGGAAGCCCTATATATAGTAGTTTTTATCTGTTAATCTCAAACTTCTAAATTATCCCTCCCCCAACCCCCTTTCCCCTTCTGTAACTGTAAGTTTGTTTTCTATGTCTGTCAGTCTGTTTCCTTTTTGTAAATAAGTTCATTTGTATCATTTTAGATTCCACATATAAGTGATATCGTATGATATTTGTCTTTCTCTTTCTGACTTACTTCACTTGGTATGGTAATCTCTAGGTCCATCCATGTCTTTGCAAATGGCACTATTTCATTCCTTTTTATGGCTGAGTAATATTCCATTGTATACATGTGCCACATCTTCTTTATCCATTCATCTGTCGATGGACATTTAGGTTGCTTCCATGTCTTGGCCATTGTAAATAGTGCTGCTCTGAACATTGGGGTTCATGTATCTTTTCAAATTAGAGTTTTCTCCAAATACATGCCCAGGAGTTGGATTGCTGGATCATAGGGCATATGGAGAGGGTGTGGAGAAAAGGGAACTCTCCTACACTGTTGGTGGGAATGTAAATTGGTGCAGCCACTATGGAATACAGTATGGACTTTCCTTTAATAGCGTTGCCATAAGAAACCCACTTTTTATACTTTACAAATTCTCCTCCTCTCACATAATTTTAAATCTCTATTAATGGCTTCACAATATTGTCAATGACCTAAAATAGGAATCAGAATTTAATCAAAAATCATCATCTCCTGATTTTCTATATTCATTTGCTCACCAACATTTTTGATATTACCTGCCACATATGCTTTAAATCAGTTTTATCTTCCCTATATCCGATGCACTATCTCTGGACAGTAACAAGTTCTGTGCTTCTGTTATAATCTGTGAACAGTCTCAGTCTTTCTTTCATAGTGGTGACCAAATAATCTCTCTAGAATATAAATCTTATGTCACACCCATACCCATGCCCAGTCTAAAACCTTCAGAATAAAGACTATTTTTTTTTTTTTTTTTTTTTTGCCTGGCACACAGAGTCCTCTGGGATCTAGATCCAGGCATAACTTTTGCCGCCTCATTCCTTATACCTTATGTCACGTTTGTACTGAATTACAAGGAGTTACCTTGATGCACTGTGTTATTTTACTGGGCTTTTCCTTTTGTCTGACACAGTCCCTTTTCTCTTTATTTTTCCAGCAAGCACCTAATAATCATCATAGGAAGCCTGTTCCCCTGGAGCCATCTCACTTATCCTTCCAGTCAGATTTCACTGCTTTTATTGCTCCCCTTATGACTGTCTGCATATTATTCATTATAGCTATACTATGAGCAGAGGTTTCCCCAACATATGCTTTCTAGAACTTAGCCCCATGTCTGGTGTACAGTAAGATCTCATTTACAGTTTCTGAAACATATGAATGATTAATTCTAATGGGTCATTTTTCTTAATAAAATAAGTTAATAAAACAGTCTTTGAGATCCAGTCAGGACCAGTTTCTGTGGAGAGAAAGCAAAAGCAAATGGCTAAGTTGATGGAAGTGTTTAACTAAATAAAATCAGGATTCTCTTTAGAAAAAGGAAAGGTGGTAAAGAGAATGGTGAAAAGACAATCATCAGTAGTATCTGCACAATGGCATCATTTTGGTGATTATTTCTAAGTGATATTGAATATTTATGACGTTGAAATTATAGGAAAAGTGAGACACCACTTTTATTATATGTATACATATACAAGTGCATATGCAATACACATCTATTGGGTGTTCCTATATTTTATAATGCATTATATAATATAAAATATCCTTTTTGTTCAAATGTGTGTCAGCTGTTTCCCACTGCTAGAGAAAATAGACTTCTTAATAAAGAGAATGTGGGGAGGAAGGAGACAGTAATATTCTGGTCGTGATTTAGTGGCTGAGCCAGCTGATGCTCAGCTATTCAGCAAGAGAACAACTCTTGAAGAGGGTTGTGAATTAAGCTGGCTGAAACTCAACAATTCTAGAAAAAAAAAAACAACACAGATTTAGCCAAGAGGAAGTAAAGGACTGAGCACTGTTAAAGACTTAATGAAACAGATGGCTCATTGTTTTTCAGTGGAACATTACAATCAAGTCTTTTTTAACCCATTTTAAAGACTCATGTATTGATGTTTCAAAAAGTAGACTCTAGTCTTAGAGAATCTATCAAGCAATAACATTTTGTCCTGAACAGTTGAGGATGAACTAAACACTGCTTGGAAGAATGAATGTGTAAGAGACCCTGTATTTATTTTATTTAATCGGAGATACTTTACTTTCTATCCTGGATACATTCCTTGATAAAAGACTGTAAGAACAGAGTGGGAAAATATAATATTAATTAGTGGCCACCAATTTCCATGTTGGTAAAATGGAAATAGCCACAAATAATTGAGAATAAACAATGTAATTCGATGGCACATCATTTTGTAACTCATTTATCATATAAAAACTAGCAAGAGTAGTTTGGCCAGACCAACTTCCAATTTAAGTTCCATTCCAGGGAGATATATCCCTCAGTTTGGATAAGAAAATTAGGATGACATTTACTTGCTGCAATTAGAAATATATTGACAGCTCACTGTCACTCCAGAATATTTAGATATGTTTCTAACCTTGTTTTTCATCTACCTTAAAATTTTAATCATTTTTATAATACTTAAATCACCTATTGTTGAATTATTGATATTAAATATACTACTTATGTATTCATTCAGCCTTTTTTTTCTGAAATGGCTGGTAGAGTCAAGCACTAACCCCTTTGTTTACCATGAATATTGAGCACATATTTTTCTCTGTTAATACAATAACACAAAATAGTTGATAATTTGTTTCCTTTAATTAAAAGGAACAGTGTCTTGTTTTTTTTTTTTCATTTTTTTAAACATCTTTATAGGAGTATAATTGCTTTACAATGGTGTGTTAGTTTCTGCTGTATAACAAAGTGAATCAGTTACACATATACAGGAGCAGTGTCTTTAGGAAGTGGGGTTCTGACTTGGTGTTGATGATGGGATTGCTCCCCTAGTCACTGCTCTATAGCTCTCTTTTCTGTATCCAGCATTTTCTTCAAAAGGTCATCTATACTCATTGTCTGCACTTTCACAAGTGCCATTCTTTATTCTGAACTATCTTGATTTGGCTTCAGCCACTGTTTTGAATTTGTCTTACTTAGTTCTACAATTTATTTAATTGCCAGAAACAAATGTTTCTTTTCAGACCTCATCCTGCTTGAAATCTCTGCTGCATTTCTATTAGTCCCTGGCTTTTTGTGTCTTTTGAAGTGGGAAATACTGTAGCCCCATTTAAGGTTCAGCTCCGCATGTTCCCTGAGCCAGCCAGTAACCTCCAACACAGGGTGTTTGTGATCAGCTTCAGCTCTCCAGTCTTTGAGGTCCAGCCTTGCTGATGTGTGTCTGTTTTTTTGTTTTTTTTGCTGTACGCGGGCCTCTCACTGCTGTGGCCTCCCCCGTTGCGGAGCACAGGCTCCGGACGCGCAGGCCCAGCGGCCGTGGCTCACGGGCCCAGCCGCTCCGCGGCATGTGGGATCCTCCTGGACCGGGGCACGAACCCGTGTCCCCTGCATCGGCAGGCGGACTCTCAACCACTGCCCCACCAGGTAAGCCCTAAAATAACATTCTTGGCAGATTCAGTCTAGTGAGGTTATACTTCCCTAGTTAATGTGGGTAAGGAAAATGAAGAAGATACTATCTGTGCCATCGGTATTTCCTAGTTCCAAAAAGGATATATGTCTGAAATAATTATAATAACAGTTATTCAACTGTGTGGAGTTATCATCCGTGTTTCTCTTTCTGTTGTATCCTGCATACACTGAGTTAGCAAATCATTTTGGATCCACATAAAAAATAAAATCTAGAATAAAACTGTTACTCAGGACCTCTACCATCACAGCTATGTAGAAACCACGATCATCTTTCACAAAGAGTTGTGTATTTGACTCTTAACTAGTTTGGCTTTTTTCATCACACACACACACACACACACACACACACACACTTCCCTATAGCAACTTAAGTAATCCTCTGCTCAAAATCCAATGATCTCCATTCTTTCTCAGAGTAAAAGCAAGAATCTTTACAGTGATGTGAAGACCTTACATGAACCTTACCTCCACTCTCTTCTCAAACCTAACTCCTAACAAACTCATATTTAAAATAATATAACCTGCCTCCAGTATTTTCTAAGTGCTTTACTCACTTGTATTTTTTCCTTTGTACTTGTTACCACCTGGTTATCTATCTATATCTATCTATCATCTCTCCATAAAGAATGGAAATTCCATGAGGGCAGGGCCTTTTTTTTGTTTTCCTATTTCTTTCACTACTGTATTTCTAATGTGTAGCATAATGTCTAACATATAAATAGTGCTCAGTAAATACCTGTTAAGTAAATGAATGGATGAATAATAATTTATAATAAATTATAAATAATTTCCAAAACTGGGTAGGGGAAATTAAGTAAAGGGAATTAATATTTTATGAATTCCTATTCAGCTACACATATTGTTTTTTTATAAAACATTGCACAACATTTCAAGCCTATATTGATAGCAGTCTTGACTGTGTGGCAGTATCAAATAGAAGG
Source organism: Delphinapterus leucas (assembly GCF_059928025.1). NCBI lineage: Eukaryota > Metazoa > Chordata > Mammalia > Artiodactyla > Monodontidae > Delphinapterus > Delphinapterus leucas. The sequence continues at coordinate 12,153,364 of NC_143133.1, read as the reverse complement.
CGATTTCTATTTTCCCATTGAAAAGCCCCATTAAATAGTTATTTTGCCCATTTGAATGCATCAATTTCAGGAGTCTGATAATATTGAAAACCGTATATTTAATTTGTTTACAATATAATTGAAATAGCATAATGCATTAATTGAAAGTATTACATTTCTATTCTCATAATACATGAAATCCTTTTTTTCAACTACTCATACACATCATAGACACTAATGTCATTACCTAACACAGACCCCGTCTCCTTTTCTCTCCCATTGAAACTGTCCAAGATGGATCATGTGCCATGTAAGATATTGTAACCCAAAATCACAAGTTCCATCGTTCTAAAATTAGGAGAATAATTTTCCTTTTACAGCTTTCTTTCATATAGATATACTTGTGATCTCCATAGTGTAACAACTTATTGTATGGTTTTCAAATAATCTTTACAAATTTTTTTTCTTCCCTCTCCCTCTGTCTCTCTAATGACAATAATGAACATTTCCAATTATGAGAGCATCATACCCAGAAATTATAACTACATCTGTGTTATAACCCAGATAACACTAAATCTGTGTTTGTTGTGGTTGTTATTGTTGTTTGGCTCTTGTTTTACTAATTATCTCAAGTCATCCCTATGAGTATCCTGATCTAGGGATGACTCTTTTGCCTAATGTGTATCTTGTATATCTCTCTTTAAAGACATATATAGGGACTTCCCTGGCGGTCCAGTGGTTAAGACTTCGCCTTCCAATGCAGGGGTTGTGGGTTCGATCCCTGGTCAGGGAGCTGAGATCCCACATGCCTTGTGGCCAAAAAAACCAAAACATAAAACAGAAGCAATTTTGTAAGAAATTCAATAAAGACTTTAAAAATGGTCCACATCAAAAAAAAAAATCTAAAGAAAAAAACCAAAAAAAAAAATAAACCATATATAAAAGGACTCCCTTTAAAACAGTAGCCCATAAGAGCTCACAGTGAGGTGCTCCCTACTTTCTAAGGGTTAAATTTCAAGGAGAAAAACTCACATAATATTTGCACATATATAATAATTTATCTTACTTGGTAACTATACCATCTCTGAGTTGGGTATTGTGAACTCCAGGAATAGAGAAGAAGAAAGGGTAGATTTCTGCTGTGGGAATTCAGAAGTGTCTTGAGGAAAGTGGTAGGAAGATTAGATATAGATATGATTTAAATAAAGTAAATGATGGGTTGGTTCATTCCAGGTGGAGGGGGCAGGGTAGGTAAAAGCATGGCTTTAGAGAGAAGCGTAGCTGAAGAGTGGAAGAAATGAGAGCCATCTTTACCTCACACTGGTAATTCTGGTTTGTCCAGAACGCTGATACTAAAAAGCCTTGAACGGGAACATAAGTTTTTGATGCAGGACTTAGCTGTCTTGGTAAGAAGATTGGTCTTTAATCCATAGTGAGGAGACATTACACATTTCTACAAATCTCTAGGACGATTGTGGTTCTATCATACGCCTGCTGTTTGCCCATGGATTACACCACTTAATCATTATTGTAATCCTCAGAGACACATATTATTTTCATTTTACAGATGAGAAAAAGCAAATATTATAGCAATAAAACAATGCTCCCAAGTGACACTGAAATAGACCTAAAGTTCATTCTCTCTTACGTTTCAATTGTTTTCTGTCTCTGCCTTAACAAGATAACAGTTTGTAGAATGGCTTGGAGAGGGATGAGACTAAAAGAGAGGCACGGAGACTAGCTGGGAAGGTATTGAAACAGCCTATGTTAGAGGCAGTGAGAGTTTTAATGCAAACTAAGGAGTGAGCATAAGGGAATTTTATATCTGTAATTACTAGAGGTGAACTACTTATCTGCTGTTAAATTTGATTTTGAAGAGTATTGGAAAATATCGGTGATGAGATATTTGATGATTTAGTCTGATGAGAAATGTACAAGATTATTAACCCTAATATTAACCTCATTTAAAATTGTTAAATAGACCTGCTATTTATCATAAAGCACAATGATAGATAGAATTTTATATTATATTAAAGAGTAGTAAAAATGTGTGCATCACTGGATTTCCTTTCTGTTGTTCACTCACTGGAAACATAGTACCAATTTTCATATAAATAATATTCTAAAATGTGTTTTCTATCACCAGCAATGTAATAACATCAATAAGCAATTTATTTCAAAAGGTCCTTTCATCCAGAGAACTCAAACTTATCATAAACATTAATTACATTTAGAAGTCTCTAAGGGTTAGATTCATTTGGGTAAACTTCTGATAGAATCACCTACAGATAATAGTGTTAAATAAGAATATACCCAGTAATCAAAGCATTTGAAGCACAGAATTCACATAAGTCTTGATAAAAGAGGATACTAATAGAAAATTTTACTTTACGGTGTCACTATTGTTCACACAGTCTTCATAAAGCATTCTCTGAATCACAATGAAGTTCTCAAAAAAGCACATAACAAGGATCAGAGGCAGATTTTCTCTGTAGATAATGAATTGTGAGCTTTGGTCCCCTCACTTGCACATCCATGTCCATGGCCCTGGTAGATGTCCTAAAAATGTGTTGTTCACAAGGTCACAAGCAAATTGTAGCCAAGTTCATAGATGTATGTGGAGAATGAAACTCCTTTGATGTTACTTCCTGGGTAAATGAGTAGATATGTGTGGCCCTAGGTTGAAAAAAGTTTACACTCCTCACTGTGTCATTAGCAATCATACATTCAAGCCAAAAATATCAAACAATAGTTTGCTCATGAGATCAGTTTCAAGGAGCATCATATAGGAAAATAAAACATGGAAAGAATGAAGTTGCCAATATAGTTGGAAAGTGTTTTCCTTCTCCAAAAATAGCTTTAAGCTTTCTATGTTCTGTTATTGAACTCGTTATTAAATTTTGAAGTAAAAGCAATATCAGAGAGAATATTTTGGGTCTTTTTCCAGCTTAACTACATATCTGCTAGTTATCAATTTCCAGCCTAATACAAATTTTACAAGAACAAGAGGAACAGGAAAAACTAAAGAATCTAGGCCTATGCTTCTTTGTAGGGGAAAAATCAACACTAGTAGATAATTCATAATCTACGGATATTATATCTGTGAAATGGAGAAAAGAGAGAGTACTAGACTTTGCTGCCCTCCCCACATGCTTTGCAAATTGTACAAGAGATCTTTCTCTTTCTAGTCAAAGGTGATTGGACCAGGGATGGACACTTGATTCTGGCAGAGGTTTAGGAACTTGCATAAAATGTCTCAAATGAATTGAAAATTTGAAGGGAGAGGCATAGAAACTGCAGATAACACATGATGAGCAAAGAAGAACTGGAACAGTACTGCTCGATAGAACTTTCTGGAGTGATAGAAATGTGGCTGTTGCACAGTTGAAATGTGACTAAAAAGACAGATTAACTCAATTTTTATTTTATTAAACTTAGTTAAGTTGAATTTAAATAGTGCTGTGTGGCTAGTGGCTACCTTAGTAGACAGCAAAGTTTTGGAAGGTCATGGTAATAGTCAAGGTATTAGCTCTGTTGGCCTAGGTATACATTGAGTAAAGGGGGTCAACTGAAGGAGAATGCTGCTGATTTTTAAAAAAAAAAAAAAAAATAGAGAAGAGAAAATCCATATGATCCTGGAGAGGCAGAGAACATAGTCTTGGTTTTCTGAGTTTTAGTTCCAGTTTGCATGGGACCCAGCTCTTCTTTGTTCAGTCATCGAATTTGGTAAGAAATCTGTTCTCTCCCAGTAAAGCTCATTTATACTTTGAATTAATTTAAGTGAATTACTTTCAAACAAACTTGACTTGGTGAGATAATCACACATCAAATGGTAACATATCTCCAGAATCCCAGGGAAACTACAGAAAACAATCCCAGCCCAGCAATTCCTACATGGATCTTTGGAGTTACCTGCTTTACTCCCAATACGATGCAGTAGATGGAGCTTGAGTTCACAAGTTGTGTAGATCTGGGCTGATATTTTAGCTCAGTTACCAAGTTGTGTGAAGTTGGGAAAATGGTTCATTGTTCTGAATCACTTTTTCATCTCTAAAATGAGGTGAAGAATACTCAATACCAACTTCACAGAGATGTGGCTTTTAGATAAAACCATATACATGCAGAATCTGTCTACGGTAGTGACTGTCACACAGAAGCTCGTTTACTTTCACCCTCTCACCTGCTGCCCATGCTAAACTGGTAAACCTGATGTGTTAAGGTGAGATCAGTAGTCACAGTACTTTTCACACATACTGTCATCTTTGTGAGAGGAAAAGAGAGGGAAATGGGGCAATTTTTAATATTCACATTGTAGAGGATAACTTAATATTTGGAAGCTGTGTATAAAAATCTCCACATAGTGTTTTGTTGCCTAATTAATAGTGAAAAAAGGTAGTATCACTGAAACACTGAAACAAGATGTCATAATTAAGTTTAAATTATCTGAAAGGTTCCACAGCAATCTCAAAAATACGTTACAGGTGCATTGTTATCTCCTTACATAAATATTGGTGAAACTAAATAAGTTCACGAAAGAGAAATATCCATATAAAGGAACATATCTTCCTTGGGCAAGATATGATCTTCACGAAAATGAAATGAATCACATTTTAAATTATAATGTGTTACTTACATTCTAATCTTAAGCACATTTGAAACAACAACAAAAATTCCAATTCCTACAGAAATGTTCTCTAGTCTATCATTTGCATACAATTGCAATGTATATGGGATATGTATAGAAAATAGATGTTTGACTGTCAAGGTGGGAAATGGAAATTCTAACTATATCCCTGCTTATTTTCAATACATTGGTCATATTATGAATTAGATGAATGAAATGCAGTTTACATCTTTTAAGAGTTTTAGGTAAGTAACCTACACTATCACAATCAGTTATTTTAACAACTGTATCCTAGTGTGGCTGGGTCTGAATCTATTTTACTCAAGGCACTGCTACCTCGTCTTGATATGGAACATTAGGTTAGGTCTTTTAATGTTTGTTTAATTTAATAGAAACAATTCCTGTACTGATTTGTTAAATGCATTTAAAAATTTTTTTTCATATGTCTAGAAGCTAAACAAATCATAATTTAAAAGGCAAAGTGGCCATTATTTTTAATTGAAATAAAAACATCACAGCTTATATAGCATGCAGACTTGTATCTAGGTCTATAATAACAGAATTAAATGAAAAGCATGTATCTAACAGTCACCTGCACATCTCCCAGGCACCTCAAAATCTGTGTGATTGGGATTCCCTAGTGGCGCAGTGGTTGAGAGTCCGCCTGCCGATGCAGGGGATGTGGGTTCGTACCCCGGTCCGGGAGGATCCCACATGCCGCAGGGCAGCTGGGCCCGTGAGCCATGGCCGCTGGGCCTGCGGGCCCAGAGCCTGTGCTCCGCGGCGGGAGAGGCCACAGCAGTGAGAGGCCCGCATACCGAAAAAAAAAAAAAAATCTGTGTGATTAAATAAGAATTGTTTTCTCCTCTAAACTGAGCCCTCCTCACTCTAGTATTCTTTAGCTAGATAATGAGATGCCAGCACTTGTCCCATAGGAAGTAAGAAGAAATCATCTTCAAATTCTTTCTTTTACCTACAACTTCTCTACCTCTAGTCTGTGATCAGCTTAAGTCTGTCCTCTTTTTAATGTCTGTCAACTTGCTTCCTCTTCTACATCACTCTGGTCTTCTGCTGGATCAGGCTTTCACCATACCCCACTTTAATACTAAAATAATCACTTCAATCAGTTCTCTACACTGCAACTAGAATGATTTTTATAGAATATAAATTCAGTGCTATTACTGTTCTGTCTACCACCAAAGCTAGTACTGTAGCTACATACGATGGCTTCCCTCTTCCTAATGGAACAAATATTCCCTTCCATATATGGTCTAAACTCCTTTTCCATCGGGCTCTGGATCTCTTGCCATCTCAGAACATTTCCTTCCACCTTTTATAAAATTTTAAAAAATTCCCTTGATTCCATGTTCTCCTCTGAATACTTCTCTAGTTTTTATTGTCCTCTCTACCACAGAACATACTTTGGAAACTTGCATCTGACTTCATTGTCTCCACTTCTTCACTCTTCACTCAAGTTCTTTCTCTGTAACCAACCTATTGAAATTGCTTTTGTCGAGATCAAAAATAACTCTTGCGTTGCCAAAGTCCAGTGACACTTCTCTGATTTTCTCTTATTTGACATCTCAGCAGCATTATTCTTGCCTTACTTTGCTTTCTTAGATTTCATATCATCAACCAGTCCTGATATTTTGCACAACTACTTAGTCTCTTTTGCAAGTTTCTTCCCGTAAAACTTTAAATTCAGGCATATCTTAGCATTGTTCCTGCACCCTCTTCTCTCTATACATTCATTTCCTAGGAACTCTCATCTAGTACCATATCTATAAATATCATGTGGCCAAATTTAAATCTGTAGTACTGGCATTCCCATGAACATGAGACATATAGCCACCACATCATCTCCAAAATAGATAAGGATTAATTTAAACCCAGCATATTCAAAATAGAGTTTTGGTTGCGTCTTCTATTTCTATGGTTTTCCCTATTACAGTTGATGATATCACTGATCACACAGTTACTCATGTAAAAAATCTGGGTGTTTTTCTTGATTGCTCTTTCTGCATCCAGTTTATGAACATGGCCCCCTGAATTGTTCAGTTACCTTCATTTCCACTTCATGACCCTGAAATAGGCAAGGTAAACAGTGAAAAAAATTATGTTTCATTAAAATTACAAATGTATGTTAATAAAACTAACCAACAAGAGAGAGAAAAGACAAGTCACAGTGTGAGAAAATTTGGCCACATGTATAACTGACAGAACATTCATCTATCAGATGTCAAGAATTCCTGTCAATGGACATATGACCTGTGGACATACATAATAATATCTTTATTGCTTTGTAGCCTAATTATAATAATACACTAATACATAAGTAGTAACTCTTACTGTTCACTTACTAGTACAGTTTGCATTACTTCAATATCATTTAAGCATTACAAAGTTTCAATTGAAGTAGATATCACTATTGTCTCATTTTTATAGATGGAAAAACTGAGTTTTATAGAATATAAGTAAATTAACCAAAATCACACAGCTTGGAGCTTGGATTTGCATTTGAAGAGGTCTAACTGTAGAACCCAAGGAGATGTTAGGCCATGATACTTTTTTGCCTGCTTTTAACTACTCTGGTTCTGTATGCTTCACAGAAATGCATTATCACTTTTCCTTTTCCTATTATTTTTGTTGCTTTGAACTTCCATATTTTGGCAGATATATTGAGCAACACTCCCACTGACAAAATTACCAGATCAATTTAGAAATTGGTAACTGGGTTTGACTTTTCTTTTTAACATCTTTATTGGAGTATAATTGCCTTACAATGGTGTGTTAGTTTCTGCTTTATAACAAAGTGAATCAGCTATACATATACATATATCCCCATATCTCCTCCCTCTTGCGTCTCCCTCCCACCGTCTCTATCCCCCCCCTCTAGGTGGCCACAAAGCACTGAGCTGATCAGCTGGGTTTGATTTTTAACTAATGTCATCCTTTTGTTTTCTTCTGGACCAGGCCTGGTGATGTGACTGTTTTATACAAATGAGTCAAATTTCCCATTTATGTTGGGATGGCCTCCATATTGGAATCTAGTGGGCTTTTGGTTCAGATTTTCAATATATGTTCTAGACGTGTAACATATCTGTGAGGACAAACTCAGGAAAATATGTTAAATTTTACATATATTGGGAACAAAATTCCAAGGGATGATAATGATTCCAGTTGACCTTCAATATGAAGGAAATTGGACTAACGGGACAGACAGCTCTCCCATATCGGGAAAAGATAATACTAACCAGGGACAAAACATAGAGAGTCTACAAATATATAAATCAGATGAAATGAGTGTGGCGAGAGTGCCACCCATTTTGCTTCCACGACATGCACATGCTTACAGAGCCATATAAAACATCTCTCTGCTGCCCATGTCTCTATCTCATGAATGGCACCATTCAGCTGCCAAGGGCAAAAACCTGGGCGCCTCTGTAGATTTACTCACATACTTAGATAGCAGCAAGTGCTCTACTCTCTAATTCCTTAACATCTCTCTTGAATGTTCTCTTTCATCATCCTGTTTTTTCCCTTAATTCTAGCCTTGATTTATATTATTATTTTTTGCTGAACTCTCACAATACTCCTCATTGGTCTCCCTGATCACAGAATTTCTCTTTTTCAATTTCACTTTCTCGACTCAAGCCTCAGTGATCTATCTAAAATGCTTATCTGGGCAGGTAGAGTCATTGATAATAAAGATCAATAGGGGGAGCGGCAGAATAAGTTTGACTAAAAGAATGTTTCCTAGAATATGGGGAGGGAATGTGACCAAATTTCAGAAATGTCAGAAATAAGCTCAGTTACTGAGAATGAATAAAAAGGTCAGAATTTAAGAACTAATGATTGAGGAGAGAGTTTAGAATTGCTCTTATATTGTTTCTTTAAAGAAAAATTTTCTATGATACTACTGGATCAAAACAAGGAAAAAAAATCCTGACATTGAGACATTCATAATAAGTTACATAATAGTTCCAGAATCAATAACCATAAGAATTATTTTGCTAAAGTTATGTATAACTGATCAGCAATATCTCTCTCCTTTAAATCTACTGCTCTTTGATTTTTGATATTGATGACACTGCAAATATTTTTTAATACAGCTGTACCTACTACTTTTAAATATTTTACCTTTAACTCAGTCACCTCACAAATGTAATTTCTTATGAAAAGGTGTGGTTGTACAAGGCATGACCTAATAAACAACATACCTTTAAGAAAATGACTTAAAATGTTTTTCTTGGGCATTATTAGTTTAATCTAATCTGGTGAATTTTTTATAAAAACATTTAGAGTTTTTTTAAATTAATAAAGTTACAATTGATATAATTTTTAAAACACAACAGTCTCACTTTAAAGTTTCCTAACATTTTAAACTTTGAATAGACATTTTTACTCTTTAACATAAGGTCATCAGTGCCTTGGCAGCATCTTCTCAGAGTGCTTACATGTTAACTGGAACCCATAGGCCACTTTAAAGCATCTCTTAGTACCTGAAGAGTAGTTGGCATAGTACCCTGTTTAAAAATTTCCAGCGGAATGATTTGGTTGCCCAGTATGTTGCTACAGAATGGCTTTCAGGTTTGGTTGAATTTTTTGCAGGCTGCCAGCTTCATTCTCCCTGTAGGCCCCAGGGCTTTCATCTCTGAAACTTTACTTTTGTGGTCGAAGTACTTTTTCCTTTGAGATAGATGTGACTTCCAACGAGTGCAGTAATGCTTTCTTTTGTACCATGACCCAGTTCAGAATATAAATATCAGTCTTACCTCAGAAGGAACCTGAAACATAGACTTGTGTTTTAGGGCATCACATAAGTATGATGCATATAACGTCAAGTGCTTCAGGCTTTTATGTGATCAGTGTTCAGACCTTTCGTAATTCTGCCGTGTAGCCCTCAGTGCATGCCAGTTAGAGCAGACACAGATTTTGCTGGTCGCATCCCTGATCTCTGTTCTTTCTCATTGGCTATTTCCTCCGAAAACCCAGTACGGTTTAATTTTTTTCAGTTTAAGTCCTTTTAATTTTTTTAACTTTGGAGAAATGGTTAATAAGTCTAACCCCCCTCTCCCCTTCTCTAGTACTTAACATTTCTCTGCATGCTGGCATAGTTTCCAGTTTCTATTACCTGTGACTCTTTGGCTCTCTATGGCTTCTATAGTCCTCTGCAGTCACACAGATGCACGCAGCAGGACCAATGTGTTGGGTGAAGGACATTCCCCCCAGGAGAGCTTTCAACCAATAGCTGGTGGGAGTTAGTGGATAAATATCTTCAAGTAATACAGATGTCTTCTTTGTTTGGTATAGTTTTTCATCTCAGCTTTGCTCTGTGTGTCTCTAAACTCTGCTTCTGTCTACTCAACAGATTTCCCAGTTTTATAGGACTTCTCTTTCTCCCCAGTAAATATATCCTGTATAAATATGCAGAGGATCCTGCATAGTCCTAGCATTCACTTTATCCTGGATTCTACATGACTATTAGATTCTACTGCCCTTCACATTCTAACTGGCTAACTGGATCTGTGAGGGTGTCCTAATTACAGATTTTCAAGATAATTCAATGTAATCAACTTAGCCTATGAATTAATTCATTGGGGTGCAGATCCACTCAGGGCCAGTCATCTAGGGACCTGGGAGTTGGGGTCCAGTTTAATCAAGGCAAATGGATCCTCTTTCTTTCAGGGAGATTGAGGAAGTGATATTCTTAGAAGCTGTTTGGATCTAGAAGCAATAATTGTAATAATAGTTATAATATCTAATATACCCATAAAGAAATAGTCTTCCATGAGGTAAAGTATTTTAGGGAACTCTTAGGCTTTCTCCAGCCAGTGCCTGGATGCTACTTAAAAGGTTGAATCATCAGGTTTAAGCATCTATGTATATATGGTATGAATTTTGGTCCAAGATGTACAAGAAGTAACACATTTCTTTATTATTCTCTAAGCCCCCTCTTCAGCAAACAGACACATGGCCCGCTGAAATCTTAAAAAAGTTTAACCTCTTTTATTTCTACTAACCCCCTAACGATCCTAGATTCACGTTAACATCCCACCAGGGAGATATTTATTATTCTTACTCTATGGTCTTTCCTTAGTTCAAGGCTTTCTGCTGTTTCCATGCTGTCCCTGGGGCATAGAAATCTTTTTCCAAGCCTGAGAATCCCACTGGCTAAAATCTCATCTCCTTAGAAATGCAGAAACCCATTTCTTTTTAGAATTTGCCTCCTATATAGAGTATATCTGAGGTTAAAACATGCATCCAGGTTTTAGAACTCTAGAACAGACAGAGCTGTTTACCTCCCCCAGTTCAAGGCTCTTCCTCACACTCATGCAGGAAATTCTTCCATACCTTCTCTGTGCCTTCCTGCAAACTACGTCGTAGGCAATAGGCTTAGGCTTTTATAAAAACCAAACCAGGTAGTCTTGGAGTCTTTCCATCTGCTTAACAGAGAGAGTTGCGTGAGATAATCACTTTGGGCACAAAATTTAAGAGGACATTGAAAATCTCAATAATCAAGATTAATAGATTTGTGTCTAATTCATCCTTCGATCTTTCCAGTGTACATGGTAGAGGCTCTTGAACATAAAAGAAATGTGTAAGAGATTTGTTCAAGATGGTGGAGTAGAAGGACGTGCTCTCACTCCCTCTTGCGAGAACACCGGAATCACAACTAACTGCTGAACAATCATCGACAGGAAGACACTGGAACTCACCAGAAAAGATACCCCACATCCAAAGACAAAGGAAAAACCACAATGAGATGGTAGGAGGGGCGCAATCACAATAAAATCAAATCCTATAACTGCTGGGTGGGTGACTCACAAACTGGAGAACACTTATACCACCGAAGTCCACCCACTGGAGTGAAGGTTCTGAGCCCCACATAAGGGTCCCAACCTGGGGGTCTGGCAACGGGAGGAGGAATTCCTAGAGAATCAGACTTTGAAGGCTAGCGAGATTTGATTGCAGGACTTTGACAGGACTGGGGGAAACAGAGGCTCCACTCTTGGAGGGCACACAAAAAGTAGTTTGTGCACTGGGACCCAGGGGAAGGAAAAGTGACCCATAGGAGACTGAACCAGACCTACCTGCTAGTGTTGGAGGGTGTCCTGCAGAGGCGGGGGTGGCTGTGGCTCACCATGAGGACAAGGACACTGGCAGCAGAAGTTCTGGGAAGTACTCCTTGGCGTGAGCCCTCCCAGAATCCACCATTAGCCCCACCAAAGAGCCGGGTAGGCTCCAGTGCTGGGTCGCCTCAGGCCAAACAACCAACAAGGAGGGAACCCAGCCCCACCCATCAGCAGACAAGTGGAATAAAGTTTTACTGAGCTCTGCCCACCAGAGCAACACCCAGCTCTACCCACCACCGGTCCCTCCCATCAGAAAACTTGCTCAAGCCCCTTAGATAGCCTCATCCACCAGACGGCAGACAGCAGAAGCAAGAAGAACTACAGTTCTGCAGCCTATGGAACAAAAATCACATTTCTAGAAAGATAGACAAGATGAAAAGGCAGAGGGCTATGTACCAGATGAAGGAACAAGATAAAACCCCAGAAAAACAACTAAATGAAGTGGAGATAGGCAACCTTCTAGAAAAAGAATTCAGAGAAATGGTAGTGAAGATGATCCAGGACCTCGGAAAAAGAATGGAGGCAAAGATCGAGAACATGTAAGAAATGTTTAACAAAGATCTAGAAGAATTAAAGAACAAACACCTAGAAGAATTAAAGAACAAACAAACAGAGATGAACAATGCAATAACTGAAATGAAAAATACACTAGAAGGAATCAATAGCAGAATAACTGAGGCAGAAGACCGGATAAGTGACCTGGAAGACAGAATGGTGTAGTTCACTGCCGCGGAACAGAATAAAGAAAAAAGAATGAAAAGAAATGAAGACAGCCTAAAAGACCTCTGGAACAACATTAAATGCAACAAAATTTGCATCATAGGGGTCCCAGAAGGAGAAAAGAGAGAGAAAGGACCCAAGAAATATTTGAAGAAATTACAGTCGAAAACTTCCCTACCATGGGAAAGGAAATAACCACCCAAGTCAAGGAAGCATGGAGAGTCTCAGGCAGGATAAACCCAAGGAGAAACACGTTGAGACATATAGTAATCAAATTCACAATAATTAAGGACAAAGAAAAATTGTTGAAAGCCACAAGGGAAAAATGACAAATAACATACAAGGGAACTCCCATAAGGTTAACAGCTGATTTCTCAGCAGAAACTCTGCAAGCCAGAAGGGAGTGGTATGACATATTTAAAGTGATGAAAGGGAAGAACCTACCACCAAGATTACTCTACCTGGCAAGGATCTCATTCAGATTTGACGGAGAAATCAAAAGCTTTACAGACAAGCAAAAGCTAAGAGAATTCAGCACCACCAAACCACCTCTACAACAAATGCTAAAGGAACTTCTCTAAGTAGGAAACACAAGAGAAGAAAAGGACCTACAAAAACAAACCCATAACAATTAAGAAAATGGTAATAGGAACATACATATCGATAATTACCTTAAATGTGAATGGATTAAGTGCTCCAACCAAAAGACACAGGCTCGCTGAATGGATACAAAAACAAGACCCATGTATATGCTGTCTACAAGAGACCCACTTCAGACCTAGGGACACATACAGACTGAATGTGAGGGGATGGAAAAAGATATGCCATGCAAATGGAAATCAAAAGAAACCTGGAATAGCAATACTCGTATCAGATAAAATAGACATTAAAATAAAGAACGTTATAAGAGACAAAGAAGGACACTACATAATGATAAAGGGATCAATCCAAGAGGAAGATATAACAATTATAAACATATATGCACCCAACATAGGAGCACCTCCATACATAAGGCAACCGCTAACAGCTATAAAAGAGGAAATCAGTAACACAGTAATAGTGGGGGACTTTAAACACCTCACTTACACCAATGGAAAGATCATCCAAACAGAAAATTAATAAGGAAACACAAACTTTAAATGACACAATAGACCAGATAGATTTAATTGATATTTATAGGACATTCCATCCAAAAACAGCAGATTACACTTTCTTCTCAAGTGCGCACGGAACATTCTCCAGGATAGGACAAATCTTGGGTCACAAATCAAGCCTCAGTGAATTTAAGAAAATTGAAATCATATCAAGCATCTTTTCTGACCACAACGCTATGAGATTAGAAATCAATTACAGGGGAAAAAACATACAAAGCACAAACACATGGAGGCTAAACAATACGTTACTAAATAACCAAGAGATCACTGAAGAAATCAAAGAGGAAATCAAAAAATACCTAGAGACAAATGACAATGAAAACACGATGACCCAAAACCTATGGGATGCAGCAAAAGCAGTTGTAAGATGGAAGTTTATAGCAATACAAGCATACCTCAAGAAACAAGAAATATCTCAAATAAACAATCTAACCTTACACCTAAAGGAACTAGAGAAAGAAGGAAAGCCAAACCCCAAAGTTAGTAGAAGGAAAGAAATCATAAAGATCAGAGCAGAAATAAATGAAATAGAACAAAAAAACAATAGCAAAGATCAGTAAAACTAAAACCAGATTCTTTGAGAAGATAAACAAAATTGATAAACCTTTAGCCAGACTCATCAAGAAAAAGAGGGAGAGGACTCAAATCAATAAAATTAGAAATGAAAAAGGAGAAGTTACAATAGACACCACAGAAATACAAAGCATCATAAGAGACAACTATAAGCAACTCTATGCCAGTAAAATGGACAACCTGGAAGAAATGGACAAATTCTTAGAAAGATATAACCTTCCAAGACTGAACCAGGAAGAAGTAGAAAATATGAACAGACCAATCACAAGTAATGAAATTGAAACTGTGATTAAAAATCTTACAACAAACTAAAGTCCAGGACCAGATGGCTTCACAGGCGAATTCTATCAAACATTTAGAGAAGAGCTAACACCCATCCTTCTCAAACTCTTCCAAAAAATTGCAGAAGAAGGAACACTCCCAAACTCATTCTATGAGGCCACCATCACCCTGATACCAAAACCAAACAAAGATACTACAAAAAAAGAAAATTACAGACCAATATCACTGGTGAATATAGATGCAAAAATCCTCAATAAAATACTAGCAAACAGAGTCCAAAAACACTTTAAAAGGATCATACACCATGATCAAGTGGGATTTATCCCAGAGATGCGAGGATTCTTCAGTACATGCAGATCAATGAATGTGATACACCATATTAACAAACTGAAGAATAAAAACCATATGATCATCTCAGTAGATGCAGAAAAAGCTTTTGACAAAATTCAACACCAATTTACGATAAAAAGTCTCCAGAAAGTGGGCATAGAGGGAACCTACCTCAACAATGAAGGCCATATGTGAAAAACCCACAGCAAACATCATTCTCGATTGTGAAAAACTGAAAGCATTTCCTCTAAGATCAGGAACAAGACAAGGATGTCCATTCTCACCACTATTATTCAACATAATTTTGGAAGTCCGTGCCACGGCAGTCAGAGAAGAAAAATAAATACAAGGAATCCAAATCGGAAAAGAAGAAGTAAAGCTGTCACTGTTTGCAGATGACATGATATTATACATAGAGAATCTTAAAGATGCCACCAGGAAAGTACTAGAACTAATCAGTGAATATGGTAAAATTGCAGGATACAAAATTAATGCACAGAAATCTCTGGCAGTCCTATACACTAACAATGAAAAATCAGAAGGAGAAATTAAGGAAACAATCCCATTCACCACTGCAACAAAAAGAATAAAATACCTAGGAATTAACCTACCTAAGGAGGTAAAAGACCTGTACTCAGAAAACTGTAAGACATGGATGAAAGAAATCTAAGATGACACAAACAGATGGAGAGCTATACCATGTTCTTGGATTGGAAGAACCAATATTGTGAAAATGACTATACTACACAAAGCAATCTACAGATTCAATGCAATCCCTATCAAATTACCAATGGCATTTTTTACAGAACTAGAACAACAAATCTTAAAATTTTATGGAGACACAAAAGACCCTGAATAGCCAAAGCAATCTTTTGTTTGTTTGTTTGTTAAGACATGGATGAAAGAAATCCAAGATGACACAAACAGATGGAGAGCTATACCATGTTCTTGGATTGGAAGAACCAATATTGTGAAAATGACTATACTACACAAAGCAATCTACAGATTCAATGCAATCCCTGTCAAATTACCAATGGCATTTTTTACAGAACTAGAACAACAAATCTTAAAATTTTATGGAGACACAAAAGACCCCGAATAGCCAAAGCAATCTTTCGTTTGTTTGTTTGTTTTTGCAGTACGCGGACCTCTCACTGTTGTGGCCTCTCCCGTTGCGGAGCACAGGCTCCGGACGCGCAGGGTCAGTGACCATGGCTCACGGGCCCAGCCACTCCGCGGCATGTGGGATCTTCCCAGACCGGGGCACGAACCCGTATCCCCTGCATCGGCAGGTGGACTCTCAACCACTGCGCCACCAGGGAAGCCCCCAAAGCAATCTTGATCAAGAAAAATGGAGCTGGAGGAATCAGACTCACTGACTTCAGACTATACTACAAAGGTACAGTAATCGAGACAATATGGTACTGGCCAAAAACAGAAGTATAGATCAATGGAACAGGATAGAAAGCCCAAAGATAAACCCACACACCTGTGGTCAACTAATCTATGACAAAGGAGGCAAGAATATACAATGGAGAAAAGACAGTCTCTTCAATAAGTGGTGATGGGAAAACTGGACAGCTACATGTAAAAGAATGAAACTAGAACACTCCCTAACACCATACACAAAAGTAAATTCAAAATGGATTAAAGACCTAAATGTAAGACTGGACACTATAAACCTCTTAGAGGAAAACATAGGAAGAACACTCTTTAGCATAAATCAGAGCAAGATCTTTTTTGACCCACCTCCTAGAATGGAAATAAAACCAAAAATAAACAAATGAGACCTAATGAAACAAAATGTTTTGCAAAGCAAAGGCAACTACAAACAAGCTGAAAAGGCAACCCTCAGAATGGGAGAAAATACTTGCAAATGAATCAACGGACAAAGGATTAATCTCCAAAATATATAAACAGCTCATGCAGCTCAATATTAAAAAAATAAACAACCCAATCAATAAGTGGGCAGGAGACCTAAACAGACATTTCTCCAAAGAAGACATACAGATGGCTAAGAAGCATATGAAAAGCTGCTCAGCACCACTAATTATTAGAGAAATGCAAATCAAAACTACAAAGAGGTATCACCTCACACCAGTTAGAATGGGCATCATCAGAAAATCTACAAACAACAAATGCTGGAGAGGGCATGGAGAAAAGGGAATGCTCTTGCACTGTTGGTGGGAATGTAAATTGATACAGCCACTATGGAGAACAGTATGGAGGTTCCTTAAAAACCTAAAAATAGAATTACCATATGACCCAGCAATCCCACTAATGGGCATATACCCAGAGAAAACCATAATTCAAAAAGACACATGCACCCCAATGTTCATTGCAGCACTATTTACAATAGCCAGGTCATGGAAGCCACCTAAATGCCCATCAACAGACAAATGGATGAAGAAGATGTGACACATATATACAATGGAATATTACTCAGCCATAAAAAGGAACGAAACTGGGTCATTTGTCGAGATGTGGATGGATCTAGAGACTGTCATACAGAGTGAAGTAAGTCAGAAAGAGAAAAATATCATATATTAACAAATGTATGTGGAACCTAGAAAAATGGTGCAGATGAACTGGTTTGCAGGGCAGAAATAGAGATGTAGAGAACAAACGTACAGACACCAAGGGGGGAAACTGAGGTGGGGGTGGGGTGGGGGCATGATGCATTGGCAGATCGGGATTGACATGTATACACTAATATGTATAAAATAGATAACTAATAAGAACCTGCTGTATAAAAAAATAAATAGAATTCAAAAAATGTTAATAATATAATTTTAAAAAATCAAAATTAATGCAAAAATGCATGGTGAACGGAGTATTAAAATTTTAAATAAAGACAGGATCATTATTGCTGATTTTTTTCTTTTGACGTAGGTTCCAGTATGGCTCAGTTGGCCACATACTACCCTTAAACACTGAACATGCTATTTATTTACACAGTGGAGAAAGGAAAGAAGAAACCACCTATGTTAACTCTCAATATTATCCAACAAAATATGGATGAGATGCTTTTTGGAGAATAATCTATCAAGAATAGCAGCCTGATCTCACATTTAGAACCTAATGCTCTTAAAATTCCTTATTAGAATGAATCACGTGCTAAAATATCTGATACTAACAATTGAAGGTTAGTGAGAAGCCTGAGACTTCCCATTCTTCAGAAGAGACTATTTGTAGATGTTTTTCTCCATGATGCCACAGGGGGACTGAGAGCATGGTGGCTTACAGCTAGACTCACTATGCCACTGGAGCCTAGAAAGAAGTCCACAGTTCCCAGCTCTGTGGTAGAAGGTGGAGGGTAGTAAGTGACTCATGTACTTTTTTGCTGAGCAGTGAGGGGAGATTCGCCTCATGCATCTCTTGGACATCCCAGATTTTCTTCATACTAACTAGCAGCCCTTGTGATAAGTTACCATATGAGCTAAGAGTGTCCACTTACAAAAAGGTCCCCTCCTTCTCCAGCCGCAACAAAGTTGTCCCAGCTTTCCAAATTATTTGGCATTGCTTCCTAGACAAGTCATCAAACTAATAAATAAACATTCAAAGAAAATCTTCCCTGTCTTACTCCCCATGAGAATGACTGAGTTTTCAGTTTCTAAAAACAATTTAGTGCTGTTTACTTACTCTGCATCTTTTTTTCTGAAATTAGTTTTCATTTTCTTATCACTGAAGAACTGGAGGTAGCTAAAATAACCTAGTACTTTGCTATTCAAAATGTAGTTATGAGACCAGAGAAATCAGTATTAACTATTAGAAATGCAAAAATCTCAGACCCGTTCCCATTCCTAGCGAATCACAATTTGCATGTAACAAGAGACCCAGGTGATCTGCGTGCATATCAAAAGTCTGAAAAATGCTGATGCAATACAGAACTTTTTTTTTTCTCCCTCCAGTTTATATTTATCTTGTTCTACCCTCTCTGGTGTGTGCTTTGATGCCCAATTGTTGCTTTCAGTTTCTTATAATTTACTCTGTCTTTTCCTTGATTTTGTTCTAAGTAGAATATTTTAAAAAATAGATTTTCAGCATTTAAGTCCTATAGAATACTATCTCCCCACTCCATTATACTCTGCAAAACGCTTTTTAGATAATAGGACTAAATCTGAGCCATTTGTGAAACTGGTTGCTCTGGAATATGCAGACTCATCGTGGAATCATGAATTTTTCTGTGGATGTTGTGACGTGGGATGTTTTTTCCTTACCCCTGGGGAAAGTTACATTGTACATGGGGCACAAGCTGGTGAGAATCCTACACTGGGTAGAAGCAGTGATGTACTGAAACCAGATTATACTGGCTCAAGAGAGCCAAATGTATGCATCTTATTTCAGTGCTACATTCACTGACACCATTATGATAGCTTGAAATTCCACTTAGCGGAAGTATTCACAATTTATACCCCAGAAATTGGCAAATGCTACATATCAAGGCTCTTTGTGGCTTTTTTTTGCATATGTTGCTGGAGTATAAACATTCCAAGTCGTCCTAAAAATTAATAAACATTTCCCCTGAAACGTCAGTTTAGGCAATTATCATTTGTTTGTTTCCTTTATATTATTACCTGGAGTTAATCTAAAATGGTAAGGAAAGATTACAAAATTATAATCTCAAACAATAGTACATGGTAGGTAAATAGATGGTAAAAGAAAAAAAAAAGTCTTAGGCATGATAAGTAGATTGCCGAAAAAAATATAATTAGTAAATGGTAAAATGAGTATTTGTGTATTTATCTTCTGTAAAGCTCTTGCTGTTTTTGACATAAGTCAAGACATGATTGAGACACGCCCATTAGGACTTTGATGTTTGTGGGTAGATTGCCAACCTATTTATACCTTGGAAAAATATTTATCAGAATAAGTTACTCAACAATAAAAATAAAATCAGAGCTAACACTTAAAGAGTAATTACTATGAGCCAGGCATTATTTTAAACATGTCGTAAGTATTAATTCATTTAATCCTCATGAAAACCCAAGAATGGTGAATAACGCAGTTTACAAATGAGGTTAAGAAAAACTTGACCAAGACCCAACAAACAGTACATGGTTGGTTTGGGATTGGAACCCAGGTCATCTCGCATTACTGCCTTTACAAACAGATCCTTGGGTGGAGGGGCCACAGGGCCTGTCTCCACCTTGTGATAATCAGGTTGGTCACACATTTCAGGTAAAGGAGGTTTCAGAGATGGCTTTTTTTCATAAACCTTGGGTAGTTGTGACTTGTAAAATGTACATTTTCTTATAGATATGTTATTGTCTGTTAGACTTCTTCATCTTTTTTTCCTTTTTCAAAAACCAAGAGCTCTCCCAACATATAGCTTGAATATTCCCTTGTCCAGTTTAATGACATACAAAAAAGTCTTCTTAAGAATTTTCTGATTCTGAAATTAAAAACTTGCCCATTATTTACATAATTGCTATTAATAATTTTCAAATCTAAATTTTAATTGTATAGAGTAAATCCACTCCACTTTTTTTTCAGCCGCGCCTTCATCCACTAAAACATTTGTCTTGAGAAATATAGAGACACTTCAGTATCAGGCCATATGTAGCCAGAAATGTATTCTGATAAAAGAAAGGCAATATACCTGAATTATCCTGCAAGAAAACATTCCATTAACTGTAGATAGCTGACCTTCATTGCATACAGAGTGATTTATAATGTAGGCTGTTTTTGCAAAAGAAATTCTAGGAGAGGCAACAGTTGTCTAGATCTTGGCAGTGATTTTGAGTCACTTTATAATTGAGCATTAGATTTATGAAGTCAATAACGTCAACAGTGTATTCTGATTTTATCTTAATTGGATGCAATTAGACCTAGGTGTGCTTTTCATAAAATTAAAGATCTGAAGCACAGCAATATCAAAGACGCCAATGTTCTTTTGCTTTGCTAGATGAAACAAATTGAGCTTTTATATGCTATTGGGATTTCTACATATTTATGGAGATAAATGCTAGGAAGTAGTTCATATTCTCCTTGATTTTCCCCTCAGGATTTATCTCTCTCTCTCTGTCTCTCTCTCTATATATAAATAGATGTATATATTTCCTGAGAATTCAGTTTTCATTCAGTCATTCATTTAACCAATATAATTTGAGGCCCACGAAGTGCCAGGCACCAGTCTATTCTCTAGTGATACTCTGGTGAACACTCATGGACTCTCTTGACATTTGGGGAAGACTGAAAATAAAAATGTAGATTAATATAGTTAATATCATATAGAGTATATTCTATATGGTTTCTTTATATGTACTATATACACACTGTATCTGTGCACATTAAATATATAATATGTGTGTTTATATATATATATGTATAATGTGATATATATACTATATATTCTATCTATAGTTCTGGCTTTGGAACTCGATGGTGAAGGAGTGTCAGAATAAAGAGGAAATTCTACTGCAAAATGCTGGAGGGCAAACAGTCAATTTTCAGTTAAAGTTAGGAGATAAAATTAATGTGTTTGTGAAGAGGTAAATAGAATTGAGATATTTGTTTATCCAGGAAGAAGTTTTCCATAAAGATAAAGGAACACATTCTAGAGTAAGATGAACAAAGAACTATTGGATGAAGGACAAGCTGACAGCATTTGGGAGTTAAGAGGAGGAAAAAAAAACAAAAACAAAAACAATAACCAGAGAGATAGAACTTATAGGTGACTTAATATCATTCTCACAATAATCCTATTAAATAGTCAAAAGAACTTTCCTAGGATAACAGAATCTGGGGTTTGACTAAGTCTGTGTAATTGTGGGACACAGTAGAGTATATTTTTTAAAGGGGTGACTTTAGATTCAGACTAAATTCTGGCTCTCCCATTTACTTGGAATAAAAATTTGATCAAGTTTCTTAATCTCTGTCTACCAGAATTTCATTATCTCTACCATAGGGCAATAATAGTCCTTACTGCAGGAAGCTATTGTGAGGATCAAATTGGTAGAGAAGAATGCCTGGGATCAATTAAATTTAGCTGATGATCTTTCCACTAACTGTAATCTTGGCCCTATCTATGTCTTTTAGTAGCATGAGAATTCATGTCAAAGGGGAAAAAAAAAAGTCATGCTCAACCACTAGAGAGGGCCTATTACATCTGACTCTACTTAGATTTTTCTCAGGTGTGTGTTCAGGGAGAGGGGCTGCTGATATGGTCTTGTCAGAGTCTAATGGGACAGTTACTAGTAGGCAGGTTTACTGTGGATTAAAAGATGAACACCTGTGGGATTTTCCAGTGCATTTCCCCCTTCTATGTGGTAGGAAGACCAAGGTAAGGCCTAGACCTTTAGTGTAGAATAACTGTCTTAATCTCTTCTCCCTTTCTACATCTCTTTTGCATACAGCTTGAAGCATGGCTATGGAGATCAGGTCATTTTGTCCACAACTCCCCCCTACTTCCATCCTTTTTTTTTTAACATCTTTATTGCAGAATAATTGCTTTACATTGTTGTGTTAGTTTCTGCTGTATAACAAAGTGAATCAGCTGTGTACGTATACATCTTAAGTTCTGTTTTGTTTACTTTTTTCCTATAGGCCCCAAGACTGTGTGTTGAAATCATATGATGTATTTGGTTGGCCAAAAAGTTCGCTCGGTATTAGGTAAAAATAAAAGACACATTTTTCATTTTCACGAAGAACTTTATTGAACAATGTATTCACCAACCAAATGAACTTTTTGGCCAACCCAATAGATTTGGGCTCAAGAGGAGGTGAATGCTCTGTAGCTAGCTTGGAGCTACATACTTCAACTCAGCATTGATACAGCAGCTGGTTGTGGAAATTTGACTCCTATCCTAGCATTCTTCCCTGTGTGTTGAGGATGCTCAGAAACTTTACAGAGGTGGTGAGATGCAGGCAAGGGCTTACCTCCCATCCACAGGCTCTCACTCGCAGCTTCTAAATGTGACATGTGTTTCGCTATGTGCATCACCAGGTGCTGACCCTGTTGAATTTCATGTTTTTCCTCTTTCAGACTGCATCAACTAAATCAGCAAATTACTGTTAAAGGGAGACGTTTTCCAAGAATATTTATGTGTGTGTTGAAATTTTAATTGAACAGACTTCCATTAAAATAATATACTAGTTTTAAATAAAGATATCATAGCTTATCATTATTTATAAAAAAGTGTCAAATATATTCTTATTTGTATTTATACAGTAACATAAAAATGATGAAATATATTAATTTCTAATTTTAGTGGAAAATTAAAATTAAATCTGTTAACATATAATCATTTATTTAATAAAATTATGCAAGTCTCATTGTTTTAATAATAAATTATTTACTAATAATAACTTTAATAAATAATAAATTACATAGCTCTAATTCTTTTATTTTAACATTATGATTTACTTACCATCCAATATGCGTCAGTTTTTAAAATATTTTTATTGAAGTATAGTTGATTTTCAGTTTTACAGCAAAGTGATTGTTACACACATACATATGTCTATTCTTTTTCAGATTCTTTTCCATTATAGGTTATCACAAGATACTGAATATAGTTCCCTGTGCTACAGCATCAGCTTTTTTTTTTTTTTTATTTTTTAAATATGGAACTACAGAGGTTCTTTTAAAGTATTAGATTAGGGAAGATAGGTTTGTCTCTAAGTTTTTCTCAACTTTCTTTTGTCTCCTCAGAGTTTAAAATACAAAGAACCTTTTTATGCATCATTGTCAGACGTAGAACTATTATTATCATTAGCAATTATTTAAGACAATCTTCAGATCCCACTCTTTTCAATTTGTAATACATTCTCCACATACCCTCCAAATCACCACCCTTAAGAAAATCTGTAGCTCTGTCTGCCTCAGAAATGTGCTGCTCCTTCCTCAGAACCACTTATGCTAACCAAACTATTAGCACCTGCTGAACCGCCTCTCCATCAGTCATCAATCGTCAGCAATCAGGCAGCTACTTGATAATTAGCTGCGAGAGGGAAAAACACTTCAAAGAACTAAAAATATTTTCCACAGTGACTTTGTGCATAAAATAATTATTTTCCCTCTATTAATCCACTTACGTGTCTCTGTGCAGTAGGAAAGCTTATAAATGCAGTGCACACACGTCAATATAATTCAATGTAGGATATGCTTGTTTACCCACGGTTACCAGGAAAGCGATGTATGACAGATACAGACAATTCTAAGGCATTATATGTGTAATTTAATTTTTTTCATTTTATACATATTGCCTTCATCGCCTTTGTTATAAAAAGAGTTTAAAAAACAAATGAAAGGTCCATAGGCAGAAAATCGTTAAGAGCTATTTGGGGCCTAGTGCCAAGCACTGCACTACTCACTGAATATTCACAAATATCCTATGTGTAAGGTACTATTTTTATCTCCACTTTACAGAGGGAATCTGAGACAGAGAGAGATTAAATGACTTGCCCAACATCATACAGCTGATAAGTGGCATGGCTGACATTCCATCTCAAACAGTTTGGCTCCAGATTCCATATCCTGGACCACAGGGGACAGGTAAGATCCAAAGATACATTCAGTGATAGACCCACACAGGCAAATCAACCGGAAACACCATGTGCTTATTGTTTTAGTGAGTTATCCACCTAATTATAAGCCTTATACATATTTTCACTAAGCAACATATATGGAGATGACTTCTAACAATAAAATACTAATAACATATAAATAGAACCATACAGTATGTACTTATCTTTGGCTTCTTTCACTCAGCATAATTATTTCAAGATTCATCCATGTTGTTGGATATATTAATAGTTCATTTCTTTGTATGCTAGGTAGTACTTCATTGTATGGATAGACTAATAATTTATTTATCCACTTATCTGTTGACGGACATTTGAATTGTTTCCAATTTTGGATTATGACAAATGAAGCTGCTATGAATATTCAAAAAAATACTAATAACAATAAGGATAATACTAAACTTAATAGTAGATAATAATTATTGTGTTACTCTGCACAAAGCTATACAGCTTTTTACATGTTTAATCTCCCATGATAGGTTATAGACCCAATTCAGAGTCCATGGCTATATTCTTAACTACTGCTCATTACTTACAGGAGTGGACAAACTCATTGCTTTTAAGTCATCAGTTTTCAAAACTTGCCAAAAGCTAGGTAAAACATCTCCAGCATGACTAGTGAAAATGTTGTTTCACAATCTTTCTTTTTTTTTTTTGCTGGGGTCTGTTTTTCTAATGTTTCTAATTTGAGAATTTGCCCCCCTCCAAAAAGCATCTTTACAGAGTACCAAAATGTAGAGAAATTTTTGCTATAAAATTCTTTATACTTGATTTTTGTCCATACTTCACTAGCAATTTTAATTGCTATCTATATTTATGCACATACAGATATATCAACTCTGCATTTGACAACTGTAGAATGCATTGCATCGATGGGATGAGAATATAGAAGTCTGTGTGAGTTGTGAATTAGAAAAAGATATAATGAAAATATATACACTTCACTTCATTAGTTTCCATGACATTAGAAAAGTCCAGCATGTGTTTTAAATAACTACTCTAAGGTTTTAATAAACTTAACTTGCCCAGCAGCTGTGCAGGCATGTCCAATGTGGCTGTTTCTACAACACAATATCTTTTACATAGAGATGCAAATGAAAGGGAGCAGAAGCTTGGAAAATATATAGGTGTATTTCACATGCATATTTCATGAATTATTTTCTACTTTCCTGCAGTTATAGCTTAATTGAGTAATCATTCTATTCTTGGTAAGTAAACACACTTTTTCTCATATTCTTTTGTGACCAGTAATTATTCTTTTATTTATAAGTAAACATGAATATGCTGAGACAAATAAAATATTGGGATCAGAGAAAGAAATGATGAGGAATAAATCATGCCATATCATACTGATACTTTTCATTTTTTGAATCACCACTTACTTTTAGAAGAGACTTCAAAAATAAGAGGTCTTTAAATATTTAGGCTTGTAAGTCTTTCTGAGTAGAAACCATTTCCAAAAGTAGAACTTTAAAAGGAAAAAGATTGATTATTTCTTGTTTTGTTTTCTGAGATAGGAATCAATTTTTTTTATCCTTAAATATATGTCTGTAATTATACTGATCCAGATGCCAATTCTCTTTTCTGATGGATTTACATGCAGGGAAGATGCAAAATAAAATCTTAAAACAGAGCTTAAGGAAAAAAGGTGAAAAGAAAGAGAAAAGTAGAAAAGAAAGGCAGGAAGGGAAGAGATACTCTGAAGTCTTACAAGGAAAACACACCACATTCGTATGTAGGTATCTATCCACAAAGTATGCATATTTTGTAGCAACAAAAGCAAGGGGAAAAAAAAAGCGCCTTGTATGTTTTAAAAATTGTAACAGGGTGCATAAAACTTAATTCCATAACTACCAAAACCCTACCAAATTTGTTATAAAGCTAGCTCAAATAGAGTTCCAAGAAGGTTAAGAAGGGATTAGAAAAAAGAAAAATGAGAAAGTAACAGAAAACCAGAGGAAGTACAACCAACAGAAAGTGAGAGCAAAAGGACCACTAAGATTGGGGTAGAAATAAAGAGATATAGATATTATGAGATAGATAACCTTGTGGAAACAGGGAGGAGTAAAATGTTAACATTGAAAGCAGGTATGCATCTCTTACTAAATGTCTGATGTTTCATGATATATTCATCTGACCATCATTTTTCACATGTAATAATAATAATAGGCTTGATATCAACTATTTTAATGGGTTATTGTGAGACCTAAGTGGTATGCTGATGTGAAAGTGCCCAGGAGAGAGAATATTTTAAAGATATATTATAAAATTATTTTATGTTATTGATTAATACAAATGGAAAAAATAATAACTAAAGCCATATTTAGAGATCAGAAAGAAGAAAAACAAAAGATGAAGGCATAAAAGAAAAAATCAGAGTTAGAGATATATGTATAAAGAAAAGGAAACACAAAGTTAATTTTAACTCAAGGGATACATTTTTCCAATCACAGAAAATCATCATCATTTCACTTTATGGATGTTATCTCAGAAAGTACAAATTATCCTGACTGAATTTTGGGAATACATATCTTAATGTTTGTTAAAGTACTGAAAGGCCAAGATCAAAGTCATTTTCACTTTATTCCCTCTAGTGAAAGGAAATAGAGTCCCTCAGCTAAAGGAAAAAGCCAGCTTTGTAGGAACTTGCCAGGAAAAGTTTCTGTTCTTACACCTGTGACCAGGAGTAGTCGAACATTCAGAAACTTTTTCTTTTTCTTCTTGTCAGTGAAGAAACACTAGTATTCTCTGCTCTGAGAATTAAAATGTGTAGTGGTTTATGTGTTCCCCAAAAACGAAAATGTTTTCAGGGAGAAGGCTTCAAGCCATTTCCATCAAAGACCTTTAAAGTCATTTTTCATTTGCACAGTTATAAATTGAGATCCCATTTTTATTTTTTTGTCTTACGAATTTGACTAAACTCAGCAGGGAGTTGAATTGACTTCAGCATTCACAAGCTCTCCTCCCTTTATTTTAAAAGTTTGAAATTTTAGTCTGTTTGTTAACATCTTTATTGGAGCATAATTGCTTTACAGTGGTGTGTTAGTTTCTGCTTTATAACAAAGTGAATCAGTTAGTCTTTTTTTTCAAACGTTTTATTTTTTTTAAATTGATCATTAGTTCAAAAGTAATCTCCAAATTTCAGGTGAGAAGCTACTACATAAATGAAAAAATTAAAAATTCTTAAACAGTGTCATGTTCTGAAAAGATAATGAGTAAACTTGCTTTGATGATATCAATTTAAATATTAAATAAATGTGGAAGCTTAGGCATCTTGGCCCGCAAAACATTGCATTTAAATAGATGAGTGAACATATAGAACCTAATTAAGAATTGATGGGACTTCGCTGGTGGTCCAGTGGCTAAGGCTCCACACTCGCAATGCAGGGGGCCAAAGTTCGATCCCTGGTCAGGGAACTAGATCCCACATGCTGCAACTAAAAAGATCCCACATGCCGTAACTAAGGATCTGGCATGCGGCACCAAAGATCCTGCATGCTTCAACTAAGACCCCCGTGCAGCCAAATAAATAAATAAACATTTTAAGAAAAGAATTGATTTCATTAAAAAAAGGTAATACTTTACTTTTTATAAAGTATTTTGTTTAGTTATTAAGTTATAATCTAGAGTTTTGCTTCTATCGGAACATTTTTTCATATAGTATAAAAGTGCTTGTTGAAAGGGAAAAGTAAGTATCTACCAGAATCATTCTCACAAATAATGCATATGTATTAATTGTCCAAACTGGGGTTTTATCTTGTTCCTTTGGAACATGTTCCTCTGCCACCTCATTTTGTCTCTGTTGCTATTTGTATTTTCATGTATGTGGTAGGTTAGTTACTTTTGTCGACCTTGGAGAAGGGGCCTTCCGTAGGAGACATCCTGTGCATCCCAGCAGTGCGCTCCCCTCTCATCACCCAAGCTGTGTGCTCTAGGGTTTCCCCCAAGAGGGCTGCATGGGTCCTGCTGTTGTGGCAGGCCGACTGTGTGGGTGGTCTGGTAGGCTTGGTTGGCCCCTAGTCTGGTTGGCTGCCAGGCCCTGCCTTGTGCAGATGTTGCTGGCTGCTGGTTAGTGAGGCCTGGTCTCTTGGAGGCTGGCTGCAGAACCCCAGGGGGGACCCAGGACTACTGCTGGCTCAGTGGTGGGCGGAGTCAGGTTCCAGAAGACTCTGGGGCTTTTGCCGGCCCACTGGTGGGTGGAGCTGGGTCTTGGCCCTCTGATGGGCAGGGCCATATCTAGGGGCATGTCTACAGGTGGCTGTAGGCTCAGGGAGTCTTTAGGCAGTTGGTCTGCTGATGGGTGGGGCTTTGTTCCCACCCAGATAGTTGTTCGGTTTGAGGCCTCCCAGCACAGTCTGTTGGGTAGGGACAGGTCTTGGTGCTAATAAGTGAGAGGGAGGGTCCCATGCAGAAGGAGCTCCCAAATATGGGTGTCACCAGTGACTTTGTCCCCCTGGGTGAGCCACAGCCATTCTTGCCTCTCCTGGAGATTCTCCAAGACTAGCAGGAAGGTCTGGCTCAGGCTTCTATGAAATTACTTCTTTTGCCCTGGGCCCCAGTGCACGTGAGATTTCTGTGTGCACCCTTTAAGAGTTAAGTCTCTATTTCCCCCAGTCCTGTGGGGTGCCTGAAATTAATCCCTGCTGGCCTTCAAAGCCAGATGCTCTGTGGGCTCCTGTTCCTGGTGCAGGACCCCGGGGCTCGAGAGCCAGTGTTCTGGGGACTCAGAACTCTCATTCCTGTGAGAGAACCTCTGCAATATAATTATTCTCCAGTTTGTGGGTTGCCTACCCGGGGGTGTGGGACTTGATTATATCATGAGTTCACCCCTCCTACCTGTCTCGTTGTGGTTTCTTTCTTTTTTTTTTTTTTGGCGGTACACGGGCCTCTCACTGTTGTGGCCTCTCCCGTTGTGGAGCACAGGCTCCGGATGCGCAGGCTCAGCGGCCGTGGCTCACAGGCCCCACCGGTCCGCGGCATATGGGATCTTCCTGGACCGGGGCACGAACCCATGTCGCCTGCATCGGCAGGCGGACTCTCAACCACTGCGCCACCAGGGAAGCCCTGTGGTTTCTTCTTTATGTCTTGATCTTTTCTGGTTGGTTCCGGTCTTCTCCATGATGGTTGTTCTGCAAATAGTTGTCATTTTGGTGTGCTCGTGAGAGGAGGTGAGCTCAGGGTCTTTTTATCTGCCATCTTGGCCAGTCCTCTAATTACCCAAACTGAATGACATGAATAATTTGTTTCATTTTTCTATTCAATTTGCATGTTTTTCAAAATGTGTCAGTTGTACTGGGTTTTTGGCAATATCACCCAATCATTAATTATTTCCTAAAAGGTGCATTTTACGTTCATGCACGTTAGCTGCATGTAAACATTCAAAATAGCCCAACTCTTGTAACTAATATCTGCATAGTGCTTCCCTGGTTTTAAATTGCTTTCACATACGTTATTCATTTGCATCAGCAAACCTATGAGATAGACGTTAATAACCTTTTTTTGTGATAAAACTTTGTAGTAGAGTAACTTTAAGGGTCTTCCTCATAGACTAAATGAGGGGCAAGGACTTACCCTCGGTCATGATTTTAAATCCTGTGTGATTTTTGCTATACTATGCTGTTTGATGTAGTGATTTAGAGTCTGGCACCATACTGCCTTGTTTCAGATTCTTCCTTCATTTACTAGCTGTTAGACATTAAGTAAATTAATTAATCCCTGTGGGTCTTAGTTTCCTCATCTGTAACATAGAAATGGTAATAATAATGTATCCCTACAAGGCTAGCTCTATATTTGTAGGATCCATTAAGAAATGAGATCCTGTGTTCAAGAAGCAGGGAAAAAAATGTCAGTAAGTGTACTAAAATATAATGCTTTTTTTTTTTTTACAGTCTTTCTCTATTGACTTGTCATGATGGTTCTTTGTTTCCCATTTGTTACCTTTGTAAGAAAAGAAATATTAAAATTTTAAATTATTAGCACAAATTATACAATTCATCTTTATATTATGCAATGCCAGTTTTAAATACAAACATAAGAACGTTTAACCTGTATATGGAATCATTGATATTACACAATTCTTATTTCATAGCTCATATATGTATATGTATTTTGCTCTTACCTGAAGCGTGGGAACACTGAACAAACTAACTCACTTGTTTTTATTTTATTATACTTTTTGATTGGTACATATTCTACCAACAGTCTCTAGCTATAGCTTTTAGCTTGCAGGAAGGAAAAAGGGAAATTCGTTTGCCCTATCTTTCTCTTTCTTTCTATATCATCCT
The DNA here is from genome assembly GCF_059928025.1 of Delphinapterus leucas. Lineage (NCBI taxonomy): Eukaryota > Metazoa > Chordata > Mammalia > Artiodactyla > Monodontidae > Delphinapterus > Delphinapterus leucas. The sequence goes on along the minus strand of NC_143133.1, from coordinate 12,122,754 downwards.
TTTAGCATAAATGGTTGAATATAAGGAAGTGACATGAGTAAGAAAGGATATGATAGGGTTCCTTGGTTGTTCGCATTTCTTAAAATGCCATTGCCTTCTTTTTGAGTTCAAAGTATGTTTGATTTGAAGAGATTGAATGGCCTCTTGGAGCTATCAGCACCTCTGCTCACTCAGTGATAGATGTAACATGCTCAAACCTGTCTTGCGTTGAGTCTCCCTGAGCTCCCATGCCCTTGTGGGTCCACTGGAATTTTATACCCTTGGAGCATTGTAAATGGTGTATGCAAATAAGGCAGCAAGGAACAGGGCATGCATATTGCATGTAGCCCCTCAGCTCTTGTGCATGTTTCATTGTCCCATCAGACTTCATTTAAAAACACATGTTCATTGATACAATTATTTAGAATATCAAAACGGTGACCGCAGATCATTACATCAAGTACAGGCCCTTCTGAACATGACACTCTGTGCAACTTCACAGGTCATACATCCCTGAAGCTGGCCCTGCTGTCCTTGAAGGGTTGTTGGAAGGACTTAATGAGTTAATAAATGTAGATTATCTGGAAGAGTTTTTCAATCTTATTCAACACTTACTCAGTGTTAACCTACTATTATTAAGAGGTAATTGTTAAACAGAGGTAAGCTATCACTCTATTATATTAACTATACCCGAATAAAGTTAATAAATTTGTATTACCTGGAGGACTTCAGTTGAGATGACTGACCCCAGATTGCACATACGATAAAAATAACAAGTCTATGTAAAAGGTACAGGAGCCACTGAATCAGAAATCCATTCAGGGTTCAAGTGCACATGTTTGGTAACACTACAAGAGCAGCAGAGCCTCTCTTTTAAGAAAACATTCTAGATTATAGTAAATGAGTCTAGCATGGGGGTTGGAAGCACATGCTTAAGAGTCAGACAAACCTGTATCCTTAACCTGAATAATCTTGATTATATCCTGTGTAATCTTGGACCTAGGTTTCATCGGTTGTCCAATGCTAATAATAAACATACCGATGATTTGTTTTGAGAATTAAATCAGGTAATACATGTGATGACAAACTGAGAAGATAATGAAGAAACCCCAGTTCAGGCGTACAGAAATGGAGCTGGGTGGCCACTGAGGATCTGGTTTCAGATATGTCTCTGTACCACCAAGAGTTTGAATTGTCTTTGAACTATATCAGACCTAAGGACATGACCAGTCATATTCAGAACATCACCTGCCAGCTGCAGCCTTATGGTCTCAAGGTCTCTCCTTGTAACTGTGCAACCATTTCAGACACCAACCAATACTTGCTTAAGCACCCTTACTTCTTGCCAGCTCCAATTATAATTCTTGATAAACAACTCACGTAGCTAACCTGTAACCTTGTGGTTTTGCCTTTATAAGCCTCTTTGTAGTCTGGTGGAATACAGTTCTAGCGCTTCTTCAATCTCTTCCTCCTGGGCTGCAGTCCTAATAAACCCCAAATAAATGCCTCTTTATTTCAGTCAGGTTTCTCAAATTTTGGTTAACACATGTAAACCATTTATTTAGTTACTCAAATGTGGTCATCATCATTATCATCATCATTGTATTTAAAATCTGATAATTTAATTAGCATCTACACATAAAAGGCATTGTATTGAGAGAAGGGAGAGGGCAATTAAAAATAAACATTCAGGAATATAAATTTGTAATTTATTTCTGTCTCTATTTGGTTCAAAAAATTTGGTTCAAAAAATAGAGAGACAAGGAAAAATGCAGCTATATTGTTTCCCAAATTCCTAAGCCTGGCACATTCTCTTTCTCAGCGGGGCTCCCTGTGCCCATACTATGCTGGCCTTGTCACTGAGCACAGCCAGTTCAGTGCCATTGTAATGCAAAGTTTTATCCTGCTCTAAAGACTTCAGGAATGAGCAATAAAGATAATCCTGTACCAGAGATTATATCAAATTCTAGGAAAAGAACTTAAAATATAAACACTTTGAATTTACATATCTTTTTTGGAATATATATCATGTAATGTAAATTCATTGATAATATTTCATCTTTTCTCCAAAAGAGAGAGAAAGCAACATTAAAGTATTCAAATTATTTGATTTATTTTTTTGCTTATTCTCAAAATTCTTTGGGGGAGTTTTGTGTATGATGCCATGTTCTCATTTCCTTTTATTCACCAGTGGTAATACATGCTGTTCCTCTACTTCAAACCTAGATCTGTACTTTGGTATTCTACTCAGGAAGCTTCCATTTGATATGATTTGTCTCAACCTTTCACTCAATGAAGTAGCGTTCTCATTTTGAAGTGCTAATGTTCAGCTTTATAGAGCAGTTAGTTGAGAACTGTGACAATTCCATTTAGCCTATAGTAAATATTTTAGGTTTCTTTTAAAGGTCCCTCACCTTACAGCCTAATAAATGGTCTCAGCTGATACAGAAACGAACAGTCATTTAAAATCATTTTATTTCTCTTTTGTTGTGTATGTTTCATACTGTTCCTCAACCGTTTACAGCCTTTTCCTCTAGGTCCAACAATTCTTATGTAACAATCATATTACTACCCCCAAATGAGTTTCAGTTAAATCAGTCAACTAATGAATATGTTAAATCGTTGATATTTTTACAAATATTTGTTGAAATAACTTTCTGGGCCAAAATGGAGCTGCCTTTGTCCAGGTGCCGTGTCAGTAGTCCAAAACTGCGGTAACTTTCATGTCCCTGTAAATGCTCCACTTGACTAGAAACTCGGTATATTCGGTCAGAAGCCAATTCTGGGCCTTCTCATCCCGAACAGAATCGACTGTGTGGCCCCAGACAATCAGATATTTTCTGTTTTTCTCTTCCTTGTTATTTATTTATCCTATAACAGCTTCCTGCCTTCTAGCTCATTTTGCAGTTCTCTGAATGGAGACTGTCCACTTCATGAAGTGTTCAATGAAATTTGTTTGTATCGTCTAAATTGTTTTCTTTAATCATTTTTTAATATTTTTAAAATTTATAAGCCTATGAAATATTTAGTCAGTTATAAGTTTATGTCTAGTTATTTGTTTCTTCTCAAGGAGAAGTTAGAAATTTTAGAGCACCTAAGTCTTTTACTGTACCATGATAGCATTTAGAACATTTTAATAGAAGAGTATTCATCATTCTTTCAGAACTTACTTTGTTTACTTATTCACATCTTTCTAGAACATCTTCTATGCCTCAAATATTTTTGAGGAAACTGGGTGTTTAGCATTGAACAAATGGAAAATGTTTCTTCCTTTATAGTGTTTTATTTAGAAATAAATCATTCATTTGTTTCATAATCATTCTTGAGTTTATTCAGTGTAAGCCCTTTTATCCAACATTAGTCACATAAATCATCTGGAAATGTGTGCATGAAGTTTTTTTGGTAATTCATTTCAACCATAAAACATATTAGGGTAAAACATTCCAAATCCTTGTCCCAAGCCTGGTACTAAAACTGTACACTGTAGAAATCAGTAGCAAAATAAAGAAAGAAAGGAAAGAAGGAAAGAAAGAAGGGAGAGAGGGAGGCAGGAAGGATGGACAAGAGCAACATTGTACTACACTTAATTAATTTAATTTAAATTTCTTATTGCTAATTGTGTGACTAATGATTTCACACTTTGTTGTTAAAATGCCCTTTCCTTTATCGAATGGATAGTGATGTACATAGTAGATTTGCATATGTATAAATTAAACATCTGGCTACTCCATTAAGAAAAATAATTTTCCTTGAAATTCAAAGCAGTTTGGCAGGATAGTAGTTATTTAACTAAAAATGAAACAAATAGCTCTGTAAGGTAGAAATGAAATTGTAAATTGAATAATTAGCCTCTATTTTACAGGTATATTTTATGTCATTAGTGCCATAGACATAAAGTTACAGACAAGTGAAGTATTTTGAAGTACTAGCTCAAATTAATGTTCAAACCCTAATAGTTTAAGTCAGTTCTACTGCTACATAAACCCAAGCTTATATTCTCTTAAAATAATGATCACGAGGATACTAGCAGACCAGTCATATTTAATTAGGCAGATGGCCCTAATGGTTTATTTGGGAGTTTGAGTCCTGGCATGTTTGGATGGCACAAAAAGATATGGGATAAAGCCAAGCCCTTTTCATACATAGGAAAAGTGCCACGTTCATGATCTCCACACCGTCTGTTGGATATTACTGAGATGGAAAATAGAGCAAGGTTAAGTGTTTATCTCTCAAATTAAAAAAACATTAAGCTAAACAAAAGGTCTGATTATCCCTTGAAACAGTGTCGTTAGGATGATTTATGCAAAAATACAAGATATTCTATTTCAAATAAAATGTTGACATATTTACCACTGTGAAAGTTTACCATGATGCCAGTAATATACTACTATTTTAGACATTTTAAACAATCACCTAAAATTTCTCTTCTCCTACAGATATACTGTATTTCTATATTTTTGTGATTTTAGGCAAATCTTTCTGGCAAAATTTAGAGTGATCAGGAAAGCTCAAAGAGAGACTTCACTTAGGAAACTGGTCATTATGAATATTATGAATACATAAGCAAGTCATATGAGAGACCTCCTTGCAATATTTTTAAAAAATTTTCAGATTCCTCAAACATAACTTTTTTATGCTTTTCTCCTGCTTCCAATGACTTTGATCAGATATTATTATATCAGCATGACCCAAATTTTAATTTTAAACCTGTTTGCTTACCTCCTCTTAAAAAATATCTTACATACTAGCAAATTTGTCCTAGCGTTGCTTCCAGACGTAGCTACACATTTCCCATTTGTACTTATTTTCTCCCTAATTCCTCCTTCAGGTGCCATTTTAACAGCGAAGGACACCATGGAATATAGTGTTCCTAGAGTGAGATTCCCTGAGTTTGAATCCCAGCTCTATTACTTACCAACTGTGTGGGGTATCAGAATCTGTCTAAGCCTCAGTATCTTTGTCTATAAATCATAGTATGAAACTTATAGTGAGGAATAAGCGAGGTAATATAAGTAAAAAGTACAAAGTAAAAAGTAGTGAGATAATGTAAGTACAAAGCAGCTCCTGACACACAGTAAGCATACCACAAGTTTAGCAATTACTGTGTATGAAGATCCTACTTATCCATCAAGCCCCTCATGAACACTGCTTTCCAATGCCACCAACTTGATCATTCTTCCTGTGTCCCAAATGCCATTTGGCTTTAGTTTTCCTTTGGTTCCAATATTCAACCTTGTATTATTGTTATTTGTGTCCTAGTCTTTTTCCCTTAATAGATGATAACTTCTTCAGAGTATAGCTTGTGTCTTCTTCCTTTATAAAATTCTAAGGTATATTCACATGAGAAATATATGGTAACATGAAAAATGGAAGGTCCAAAAGTTTGCAATGATAATATGTCACTGAAACCTATGGTATGTAACCTGCTATTGTTTGCTCTAGTGTGCATATGTAATTATTCTCTTTCTTTGGCTTTATGGCAGAGGGAGCAAATATCTTAATTGTTTCAAAGATGTTGTAGCAAATTCATACAAGTTTGCAAGGTTATAAACTGATGGCTTTGTAAGTGAAAGAGGTGTTTTTAAGATGGGACCAATGCAACACATGTGGATATTGCCAACTCTTCTGTGATCAGGGTTTTTCACACACATCCTTGTTCTCCTCCTTACGTCCACAAAGTAGGATTTCACTTCCCACTCATTTTGAAGTTAGGCATTGCCAAGTGGCCTATTGTGGCCAATGAAATGTGAGTGGATATGATACGTCTCATGTGCTGGTGGAAGTTTTCAAAGCCAACATGTAACTCTTCATGTATCTTCCCCCATCTCCTACCATCAAAAAAGCACTCACTGAGGGGAAAGCTTTGTGGGCCTGAGTCTCTGACTGATTACGATCTCCATCCGTCTACCCCATGCACCAGTATTAAAAATATCATGTGAATGAAGAATAAACCTTTGCTTAATTAAGCCCTTAGTATTTTTATTTTTTGTTTTTCTGCAACATAACATAACTTATTCATAACATAACCGCACATCAGCCTTCCTCAGATTTCAGATATTTGAGGCAGCAGAGATCGCTACTGCCCCAGTAATAGTATTCCTCTTATCTCTGACACCACCACCGCCAGCAGCTACTTCTGGCATCTGTTATGAGAGTGTTGCCATAAGACAGGCATTAACTAGTTCTTTGAGACAAGTTTTTCACAAATTCTATGAGGTAAATAATGTTATACGCAAATACTGCTGCCCAGTTCAGCACCAGCATGCTATTTGAATGGGATTGTGATTGTCATTGGGTCTGATGGCACGTAGATTAGTGGATGCTTACCTGAGAGAGGAGTATTGTTCAAAGCCCCTCATGGAAATTGTTAGTCAGCATAACTTGAAATTTTCATCAGAGATAAAGAACTGGGAAATTTAGAACACAGATACAATATAAACTGTGTTTTATAACAATGAAATACATAGAGGTGAGCAACTTGTCATTTTATAAGACTACAAAGTTATGAAAAATGTGGTGGCATCACAAATCAAGAGCATAAGTTAAAACATCTCAAAATCTGATTGGCTTCTACCACTTTTTTTTAATTGTGAACTTCTACTCCATGGTAGAATAGAGAGTTCACGAGTTTGAGAGTTGGAGTTTTGAGTTAATTCCTGGTTCTTCCCCTTGTTAGGTATGTGATATTGATGTCTTTCCTTTCAAATGCTAGTTTTACCACCCAGTAAATAGGTATAAAATATTTATTTCATAGGTTTGGGGGTGAAGGGTAGAAGAACTAAAATAAACTTGATGATTTAGCTCCATAACTGCTGCATATTTGAAACTCCTTAATTTATTTAGCCAATATTTATTGTCTCTCCATTTCCTGTAGTGCATTCCTGTTCTTTTCTTCAGAATTTTGCTGTCATCCCTCTACAGTCATTCGCAGTCACTCCCGCTGATTTATCATTTGCCATAGTGACTCTTGTATTCTTAGGCAGAATCTCACAGCACCGCATGAAGATGGCCAAGTTTACTGTTAAAAGCTTCATTCATCTGGCTACACTAATATGCAGGCACACACTAAAATTATGTGTCTTAAACACACACATACACTTCACACTAGGACCTATGGATAAAAGCATGTTGATTATCCTACAAGCCCGCTCCTGAATTTCTTTTAAACTTTGGCAGCATATACAAGAGATTTTTTTAAACAGTTTTAAAAGACTGCTTATTAATTTCTTTTTCTTTATGGGTGAGAATGATGATTAAGCTATGGGTACTTAGTTAAAAATAAAAGTGATTTTTTACATCATAGAAGAGAGTTATGAATGAAGTAAGGTATTCTGTTATCTTATATTGCTTGGACTTTCTGTATCTTTACTTTGTAATACTTATACTATTCCATGCTTGAACAGCTCCATTAATATGATTAGAAATACAGATTTTCTGTCTTATCTATTATAGTTAATATGAAGGATTTGTGTCATATGTAGTGCATGATATAATAAAAATTATATATGTATATATATATTATATATAAAATTATATATGTATATATATATATATTTCCAAGAAGTATTTCTCTGCAAAAATCACAAAATTTCTGTGTCATGAAATCTTTTGACAATGTGGTATTTCAGCATTAGAGCTTAGCACTCAGAAGATATTTTAAATAATATTTGTTAAGTAAATGAACTAATTAAGACTTAATTCTTATGTTATACTTTCTATCTTTATATGAATGTTGGAACCCTAAAAAGGAGGAAATTGGAGAGGGCAGAGGGGCAGAACCAGTTAAAGGTACTTCATCACAAGTGGTCTAGTCCAGGAAGCCTCTTTGAATCCACAGCCCAAGATTACCCTCACCCACACAGAAACCCTGAAGCAGGTGGGAGAACCAGCAAAGGAATTCACTAACAGGACACATTCTGGTTCAGTGTCTCTGACTCATTCTCAGAGACACTGGAGGATCTGGGGAGCATTAGTAGAGGGATTTCAGCACACTCCCCTTAAAATATCTTGGAGATATCTTGCCCCACCAAGATACCCAGAAGCCCAGGGGAAACATCTTTAATCATCATAGGCAGCACCAGGAGAGACCAGTGAGGCCATGGCTGCACTAGATAAACCCAGAAGATCCAAATAACACCTCAAAGTCTCTGAAAATTAAGCTGGCATTGGGCCCACAGCCCACAAAAGTAGATCAATATCTGTGTCCTAAACCCAAATAGGATGATTGCCTACTGGTGTAGACTGAATATCTGTGTCCCTCCAAAATGCATATGTAAATCCTAACATTTAATGTGATGTTATATGGCATTGGGGACGTCGGGAGGTGATTAAGTTATGAGATAGGAGCCCTCATGAATGCTATTAGTGCCATTATGAAAGAGACCCCAGAATGTTCCCTTGCCCCTTATGCTGCGTTAGGACACAGTGAAAATATGGCTGTTTATAAACCATGAAGTGAGCCATCACCAGACATCAATCTTCTAGCCCTTTAATTTTGGCCTTCTCAGCATCCAGAGCTGTGAGAAATAATTTCTGCTGTTTATAAACTACCTAAAATCTATGGTATTCTGTTATAGCAGCCTGAACAGACTAAGGTATCTACTAAAATAAAAGATTTTAATAGAAACTAGAGACTTCTAAAATGATAGACAAAGTATCTACAATTGAAAATTACCTATCATACCAAGAACCAAGAAAATCACAACTTGAATGAGAAAAGACAATCAATTGATGATAACACCATGATGAAGCATCTGGAAAGAATTTTAAATTAACCATTATAAAAGTATTTCAACAATGAATTATAAATTCACTTGAAACAAATAAAGAAGAGAAAATCAAAGCAAGTAAATAGAAATAATAAAGAAGAATCAAATGGAAAGTATAGAATTTTAAAAAATCATAAAAAGGGAAATAAAAACTTGCTGAATGGCTCAATAATGGAGAGTAAATGACTGACGATAGAGTCAGTGCACTTAAGAATTCTGTCAAACATTTAAGAAAATATAAGAGAAAAGAACTCTTCCCATCTCATTTTATGAGACCAGTATTACTTTGTTTCCAAAACCAGACAGACCAGTATGTCTTATTAACTTAGAAACAAAAATTCTCAACACGGTATTAGAAAACCAAATCAAACAATGTAAAAAGAATTATACACCATAACTAACTGAAATTTATTCTAGGTATTCAAGTCTGACTCAACATTTGAAAATCAATCAGTACTATCAGTAAGCTAAAGAAATATATGATCCTACCAGTTGGCACAGAAAAGACATTTGAAAATTTTCCAATACTTACTATTAACAAAAACCTCTAGCAAGTTAGAAATAAAGGGGAATTAACTCAACATGATAAAGATTGTCTACAAAAAAACTTTAAAGCTCACTTTATACTCAATGGTTAAAACTAAATTTTCACCACCTAAGACCATGAACAAGGCAAGCATGGGTACTCTCACTACTCTTATTCAACATAATGCTTGAAGTTCTAGCCACTGCAATAAGTCAAGAAAAAGAAGTAAGGGGCATGCAGTTTGGAAAGGAAGTAATAATACTCTCTCTGTTTTCAAATGACATGATTATCTGCATAGAAAATCCCAAGGAATCTACAGAAACACTCATATATAATAAATGAGCTCAGGGGGCTTCCCTGGTGGCGCAGTGGTTGGGAGTCCGCCTGCCAATGCAGGGGACGCGGGTTCGTGCCCCGGTCCGGGGGGATCCCACATGCCGCGGAGCAGCTGGGCCTGTGAGCCATGGCCACTGAGCCTGCACGTCTGGAGCCTGTGCTCCGCAACGGGAGAGGCCACAACAGTGAGAGGCCCACGTACCGCAAAATAAATAAATAAATGAGCTCAGGAATGTCAAAAAAATCAACACACAAAAATTAATAACACTGCTATGTATCAGTACTAACAATGAATATACAGAAACCAGAAATAAAAACACAATATCATTTACACTGGCTCCAAAGAAAATTAAATACTTAGGTATACACTTTACATAAGATGTATGCCATCTGTTTGCTTGAAAATTGCAAATTTACACACAAAAAAGAGAAAAGACAGAAAATAAAATGAAAAAATGGAGAAATACACTGATATGCTAATGGATTGGAAAACTTGTCATAATAAATATGTGAATTCCCCCCAAATTAATCTATAGGTTTAATGTAATTCCTGTCAAAATCCCAACAAGCATATTTGTAGGCATAGATAAGCACACCCTAAATTTCTATGGAAAGGTACACATCTTTGAATGGCTAAAATAATCTTGACAAAGAATAAATTGGGAAGAATTACTCTACCCGACTTTAAATCTTACTTTATAGCTACAGCAATCAAGGCACTATGGTATAAATATGTTATTGGCTGAGAGTTAGACACCTAGATCAGTGGAATAGAACAAAGAACGTAGAAGTAAAAAAATAGACCAGCATAACTATGCTCAACTGATTTTTGACAAAAGTGCAAGAGCAGTTCAATGGAGGAAGAATAGTCTTTTCAACAAATGATGCTGGAACAATTGGACATTCATAGAGGGGAAGAAAGAGAGAGAAACTAGACCTAAATCTACACCTTGTACAAAAATTAACTCAAAATAGATTACAGACTTAAATTTAAAATGTAGACTCTAAACTTCTTGGGGATAAAAACAGAAAATTTCCTGGAACTAGGGTTAGGCATAGAGTTCTTAGACTTGGCACCAAAAGCACAAAGTATAAAAGGAAAAAGTGACACCTTGTATCGCATCAAAATTTAAAAAAAAATTATGGTCTGCAAAAGCCCATGTAAAGAGAATGAAAATGCAAGCTACAGATTGGGAAAAATATTTGCAAACCTCATATCTGACAAAAAACTAGTACCTAGGGTATATAAAGAACTGTCAAAACTCAACAGAAAAAAATGCAATTAGTAAATGGGCAAAAGAGCCACAGACATTTCACTGAAGAGATTACAGATGGCAAATATGCACATGAAAATATGTTCAGTATCATTAGCCATCAGGAAAATGCAAATGAAGCCCACAATCAAATATCACTACATACCTAGCAAATAGTTAAAATAATAAATAGTGACAGTATCAAATGCTGGCGAAGATTTGGAGAAGCTGAATCACTCATGCATTGCTGGTGAGAATGTAAAATGGGACAGCCACTGCAGAAAATAATTTGACATTTTTGTATAAAACTAAACAGGCAATGAGCATATGGCACAGCAATTGCATTCTTGATCATTTATCCTAGAAAATGAAAGCTTACGTTTACTCAAAAAACTATACATGAATATTAACAACATTATTTGTAATATTTGTTTTATTTGTAGTAGCCAAAAATGGGAAGCAAACCAGATGTTCTTTAACAGGTGAATGTTTAAACAGAGATGTACATGCCGTGGAACACGGCACAGCAATTTAAAAAATGGGCTATTGATACATGCAGCAACTTGTATGCATATTCCCAAACTAGTTGTGGAATTTTATTTTCCTGATTTCCACAAGAAACATGGCATGTTTACAGATTAGTGCAAAATGTATCTATCAATGAAAAGATATAAAGTTAATTGACCTTTCATGAGAGAGAGAGGAGAGAAAGAGAGAGAGAGAGAACACAATTTGATTTACCTTAATTCCTAATTTTGCCTCTTGGAAAATGTGGCTCAGGAATCCAGGACTATTTTATATAATAAGTATTTTTGCAATTTTTTTTCTGAAGCAATTAAAGCATCACTTACAACTAGCAAACACTGAAAGCTGTAGTATAATGGCCCTCAAAAGTTACCTGAGGAAAAATGTATAAACTGAATTGACCAATAATATACAGCACTAGTACAACCACTTTATAAATTTGAACTACTGCTAAGGACAGAAAATACAATACAAGTATATATGTGTGTATTTGTTTCTTTGGAAAGTTATCTTGATGTTCAACCTAAATCCCCAGCTTCTTAATAGAGGATTTAAAAATAAATGTTGCCCTGGCTCCTTTAGCCACTTTATTCATCTATTCATTTTTCCCTGTTTAACCTTTGTACTTAATTTTTCGTTTTTCTACTCATAGCTCCTAGTTTTTTCCCTCAGTGTGGTGACAAAATGTAAGCTTTATATTCTCTTTAAAGTCTCAGTTGCATTCACACAGCATACAGCAGAATATAATGAAACAGAAAAAAAAATTGTTGCAAAATGCTGTGATTATGTATTTGTTCTGCCTACAAAGAGCCGCTTTGATAAACTCTTCTGTAGAGATTTTGAATGTACATGTTTTCCTCTGGAGTCTTGAATTCAGCTCTGGGGGACTCTAAAGTGGAAATTCAAATAAATTAGGAATAGCACATTAAAGTAGAACCAGTCCTGTACAATGAAAAGAGGAGTTGAAGGTACTGAGAATATTTTACCCAATGGAGAGAAAGCATCATGGAGGGTGGAACATACATCCCAAATAGTCCAGTATAATACCTGTTATCCTAACATACTTTTTTAATATTACTCCTTTTACTCACAAAATTGTCTCAGTTTTGGCAAGATATTATATGGCAACCCTAATTATGAAGTACATAGTAACTGCCGTTAGTTGCTTGAAAGATTGTCATACGGAGAAGGCATTAGTCTAAGTGTGTGAACCAAGGAGAGAAATAGTTCAGTGAGTAGAAGCTTTAAGAGCCCACCTTTTTGGATCAGTATAAGCAGGATACTTTAAAATTTGGAAAAAGCCTCTCTTCAAAGGAGGAGAAACTACTGTTGCTGGAGTTATCTAAATAGAGAAGAATGACTTGTCAGGTTTTGTCAAGTGATTTCAATGAATGATTGGATTAAAGGATACATGTTTTCTTACAAATTTTGCAGTTTCTGAATAGGAAAAGAAAAATAAGAATAACATTACCTCTTGAGTGCAGTTATCTAATTCTTCCTTGTAGTTTAACATTTAGTTACCTTTCTAAATTTATGAGACAGTGTCATTATCCACTCCTTCCCCCTTTTCTAATGAAGAAACTGAAGTTTAATGTGCTTAAGTAACTTGCCTGATGTCACCATCAATTTTGTAGTGATTGTATTTAAACCCTGGCATTCTGGTTCCCGAAATTATACTATTGATCTTGCTTATCATCATTAATATAACTAAAATAACACACATATTTATAATACCGATACTCTTTATTGAGTACTCACTAAATCCAGTTACTCTGGTAAACACTTTTCACATCTTCTTCTTACAAGTATCCTATGAAATATGTATTGATGTTAGTCAGGACTCTCCTGTGCAGGTGATGAAGTCCTAGTTAATTTGGTTTAAAAACCAGGTGTGTAGCTCACAACTGAAAACCCAGTCATGATGCTGGCCTTGAAACTATGGGATCCAAGTGCTTCAACAAGATCATCACATACCCGTATATCTATAGAACTTCTCATCTCTAAAAAGGCTCCTTTTACTCTGTGTTGGCTTAATTCTTAGGCAGACTTTCTTCATGTATGGCAGAATAGCTCTGAAAATTCTCTGTTTATGTCATCTTCCCAGGCAACAATATCAGGAAAGAGCACAGAGTGCCCCTGCTGTGGGTTGGCATTTACTCCTGGACCATCACTGTGTACAGGAATGTACGATAATTTGCTTGGCTGGCCTAGTAACATGACCACCACTCAAGGGTGCTGAGGACACAAAATCAATCTACAACACCACTAGAATCCAATGGATACAATCCCTAAAAGGAAATAATGTCATTATCAGAAGGGGAAGATGTGCTAGATTGGCTAAGATAAATATCATATAAACATTAGATGGACAAATAATTATCACACCTATTGCATATGATTTTCAAACCCAGGATTTTGTAGATTTTGAGATATCTATACCCACTTTGTAATGTCTGTGCCATCTTTATTAATAGTAAGATTTGTTTAATATGTATAAATTCTAGTTAAAGTTTTTGCACATGAATTTTTCTATTTTTCCTACTATTTTTTGTTATATTAATGGAAATCAAATACTGTGTATTCAAAATTACTTAAATGAATAACTCACTTCTCAAATCCTTAGCTCTAAAAATAAAGGAATACAGTAATTCAGAATAACTAAGCAACCCCTTCCCCCAAACAAAACAAAACACATCACAAAAGGATGTCTGTTGTACAAACTGGTTTAATTTTTGAGGATGGCAATAGCTATAATTGGTCAAATAATTGATCATTAATCAATTTTTTGTATGTCATGTAAATAGTTTAGAAGCATACATTCTCAAATTGCACACTTATTTGAGTTCTCTTGTTTCCTAGCATATTGAACAGATATCTTTTATGTGGTCTCTCATTTTGAGTAAACACTTGCAACAAATTGTTTTCTTTATAAAGCAAACAATGGCCTTTGTATTTCTAATCATTTTTGAAAATCTCTGGAAATGATTCATTCTTCCTTTAATAAAATATAGACTGGAAATTTTGCTTGGAGTATTGGGAGCTTTCGGGAGTGAAATGTAAGTAAATACCTTCCAAAGGAATTTGATTCCTTCTTTTAGAAAGTTGAGAAATACCTATTCCAATTCCAATGATGTTCTGTTAAATCTAGTGAAGGGAAAATTAAGATTTTAACTTGAAGGCAGAAATGTTTTATTCATACATTTATGTATATATGTATATGTATACATAGATAGAAAGATAGATAGATAGATAGAGAGATAGGTAATGTTGGATAAGGAATTTTGAGGTCAATATCTCAAAGAACGATAGACACCATGATTTAATTTCCAGAATGAGCCATAGAGGGTGACAACAATTTTGTTTGACTGTCCTTGCCAAAAAAATAGAGTAAATTAATTGATGAAAAACTTCAACAGTAAGAGGAGCATAAGTAAACCATGGACATGCTAAAATCAGAATGCAAAATTTAGGATTAAAGTTACACACTGTTCAACATATAGTACCTACATTTGATTGACTTTCAAGTGACTTCCAATAAAATTCTTGGGACTAAAGGATCTGTTTGTCTTTTTTATGGGTAAAATGTCTAGATGTAGATATAGATTGAGTAAATATTTCTGCACTATTATGTACCTAAAAAAGCTTCTAATGGAAAATCTTCAAAACAAATAATATGATTCAAAATCATGGGGTTATCATCAAAGACAGACCTTTTCTCTTAGAAATTAATTAATTTCCTATTGATTCAGCAAATTAATATACAAATCACCTCACTTAAAAGCATGATAACAGAACATTCTGCTCCTCTAGAAATGTATTCTGGCATTGTAATATGTTTTTACATGTGTATTTTCTGTTTTTAATGCTTACGTTTATACCACGTGGTTACATAAAGTGTGCAGTTCACACAGTCACTGCATGGCACTCAGACTGCCTCTTCAATTCTCCCGACTTTGGAGTTCTAGTTCTTGTGTAGCCTAGTTCTTGTGTATAGTGTTTGACTCTCTACTTTCAACAAAACATAGAGGATCTCAAGTACATTCAAAAACAAAATCTGTGGCAGTGGGGATCAGCTACAGCTCAAATCCTTAAAGGTAATAGCAATATAAAAACATAGAGATAGGAAGTTGAATGGTAAATAAATTTGAAGGGTTTGAGGTTGCTTTATCTAGAAAAGAGAAAGTATATAGTGATTCTTTGCAGCATCCCTATTTCTGTTTCTATCAAATTCCTTTTTGGTTCTAAAAGTGTGATTTGATTTATTTACTCATATCTTCTCCACAGCATCTCATTAGGTAATTTTGAATCCTGTGTTTTTCTCTATGTGAACATGCAGCTCACTGAAAGAAGCAAGCATCAGTCTTCTTTACTCTTTTTTTTTTTTTTTTTTTTTTTTTGCTGTACGCGGGCCTCTCACTGTTGTGGCCTCTCCCGTTGCGGAGCACAGGCTCCGGACGCGCAGGCTCAGCGGCCATGGCTCACGGGCCCAGCCGCTCCGCGGCATGTGGGATCTTCCCGTACCGGGGCACGAACCCGTGTCCCCTGCATCGGCAGGCGGACTCTCAACCACTGCGCCACCAGGGAAGCCCGGTCTTCTTTACTCTTACACTCATCATCAGCTGCCTCCAAGTAAAGATAACACTTTATTTTCCATCAAGTGCTATTTTAATCTTGAATTTTTACTTTAAATGACTGCATATTATCTAAGTATTTTTATCTTATGTGACATCCTTTAATGCATCCACATGCTTTTTCTAAGTTAAACAATAACACTCTATGGTTTTTTTTCTTGCACTTTGCGTGAAGAAACTATCAAACTTTTTTTTTTTTTCAAAGACAACATGCACAGGAGTATTCATTACTCCACCAAAATAGATCTGATATTTTGCTACCTACGGTTCTCCACCTGTAGGCCAGATGCTTGAAGCCATGTGGCACTGCCCACATGTTAAACAAATAAATGTGAAAGATACAAGATGGGTAAAGGGCAGTGTTACACGTGTGCCATCATTATTCAGACTATATTAATCTTCCCTGAGATTTTAAATATCATTTGAAGAAGGAATTCTGCAATACCAGGGAAGAGATACAGCAAATAAATCAGCATATTGAACTACTCGGTACTAACCTCATATGTAACACTGGAAGTCTTTTTGAGACAAAGAACAGATACTTTAATTATGTTGACATGAAACACAAAATGTAAAAGGTCATAGAATTGTGGACACATTATTTTATGTGAAGAACTGTCTTCTTGTTCACAATGAGATTTTTTAAATTGTTATTTATTTGCAATTAGATAAAAGAAAGATTTTTATAAATTCAATTTCAAAATTTGTGATGAAAACAAAATCGTAGATGAAATGTATATATGTGTAGGTTGATGCAACTTAAAAATTATTATAGATATGTCTTTGTATATTTATTTTCTTATCATTTTGTTCCATTTGAATGTTGAAATTTTCTTACATCCTTTTTGTTGATATCTGATAATAAGTATAGTTGTTAGGATAGCTTGTTTATCCTGTTTATTTCTTATATACTTCTACTGCTCTCTCTATTAGTTTTCTCTTTATTATATCATAATTCTATTTAAATAACTACTTATATAGTTTTCCTATAGACTTCTTGCTTTTAGAGACTCTCCCTTGGATGCTTATTTGTCCTAAAATATTACTATTTCAGGTCTCCTCTTGTTTCAATTAAGCTTCAGTGGTTTTCTGTTTTCTAGAGATAAAACTTAAACTTCTTAGCGTGGCTCCCACGTTGCACCAGAACGTGGACAACAGAGCTTCCTAATCCTATTTCTCACCATATCCTCAAATCACAGGCTACTCAGCAAAAGCAGACTTTCTCTTGCTCTTCATTTTGCTTTCAGCAGTTAGAAGCATGGAAGACACCCTCACCTGTTTGCTCAAACAACACTAAACACTCTGATGTTTATCAATATTCAACCAATATTCATCAATATTTAAGTTTAAAGTGATAAGTTAAAAATAGAGATTAACTTTATGGGTATTCTCTCTTTCTATATGGAAAAGCTACATACACACATATGGAAAGATCATAAGTATGTATGGAGGAAACATACACAAGTCTATGGATCTCTGGCAAGAATAGTGATAAGCAGATGTTACATTTTAAATAATGTTGCAAGTTTTCTTTAATAATTATATAATACACAGAGAGGAAAAGGTGTATGGAAATAACAGAAAAACTTGTGAGAAAGTGTTTCTAAAACACCTAACCCTTTATTTCTATAATTAATTTAGTAATTAATTGCATTTTTATAGGAACATCTTTCAGTGTTCTTGAAAGTTATTTGTGTTCTTGAATTGTTATTTTAAATCCTCACTTGTTCATTTTTCGTGTACAAATCTGGTCTCCTCAACTAGATTGTTAGGTCCTTGGGGAAGGTGACTTTTTCTTAAGTTATTATGAGCACTTAAAAGTAACTCACAGAGTGCCTGATGTAGCGTAGGGACTTTAATATTTTTTATTTGATACAATTTGACCTTGTCATTATTTTCTATGAGGATTCAGCTACTCTATATGTAGTTTATTGTTCTACCTTTTAAATGTTTAGAATATGTAATCAAAATCTTATCTTGATTTTACGTAAATGTATATCCGTGATTTTAGAAAATTTCCTCTGGATAACAGATTTATTAAATCCGGAGGCTGATAACACCCATCATCCATTCTAACAAATATCACTTATTCAGCTTAATTCTCAAGCTCTCCTAATAATTAAACATGGGCTACTAAACGAACACTTTTATTTTAGTAAGAAACATAAGTAGTGTATTTTCTTATGGTACATAAATTGAGAAAGTGAACAAAAGAGCGAAGAAATGTCAATATTCATATAACTTTATATTGTGATACCTTTAATAGTAGTGAACTTTTCAATTTGTCCTTTTGAAAATTTCGGTTACAGGTACAAGATACCACAATGCAAACTAGTTGAAATCAAATATGTGACAGAGATGTGGAGATGGGATACAAATTTTAGAAGACTTAGGCTAGGTCACAAAAATCAAATAACGTGTTTCTCCTTTGGGGCCATTTTCATTTTTTCTTCCTTCTCTCATGGCTGAGATAGAAGCTCTTTGAAGGCTGCAGTTGCTCAATCCTCAGTACCTAGAATGGTGCCTGGTTCACTGCATGCACTCAAGCAATATTTGTTGAATGGATAGGAACAGATGAATCTGGTATCCTAACCATAGGATCCCAGGACCAGAAAGTACAGACAGTATTTTCTGTTTTGTCTAATAGAACAGTATTGAAGGACAGCTACTAACCTTGCCCAGTTCACATTCTTACTCCTGACATCAGACAGAAGGGGCTATAAGAAAGTTGAATCATCTATTTTATTTTATTTTTTATTTAAAAAAAAATTGTTTATCTTATTTTTTTATTGGGGTATAGTTGTTTTACGATGTTGTATTAGTTTCAACTGTACAGCGAAGTGAAGTAGAATTCCCTGTGCTGTACTTCAATAAAAAAATAAAAATTAAAAAAAAAAGAAAAGAAAGAAAGTTGAATGAGAGAGGACTGCTGGGAAGACAGACCAGAAGCCACAGAGAACTATTGTAAAGTATATGTAGCTGTGTCTGTCCTTTAAGTGTTCGTTCAATAGCAAAAATAAAGACAAAAACCTCAGTCGGAAGTACAACTTCTATGTAATGCAATTTTTCGTGAGAAAATGCATGAGCTGCAGTCTTTCAGCAGAAGAAAATTAATTCCAATTCATTTGAATGTTGTTTCCCATACCATCGCTTTGAATCCCCAAACTGCTCGAAAAGGATTAGAGTTCCTTCCTCCGATACTTCCAAATGTTCTTCAGGGTTTCTAGAAATTTTGGGGAAATGCTATAAAAAGGAACATTTCAATTCATGAAGCAGATGCTGAATGATAACTCTCAGCTACAATTTAGATGCTGAAATATGTTATTTGGTTTCAAGTGGCGTTATTCGTTGTAATGTATCAAAATATGGGCGATCTTTTTAATATTAACACCAGGCTACAGAAATAGGGATCCAAGTTGGAAAGCTAGAAAGCGGTTAGGTTTGCTCTAGGAACAATGTAAGTAAAAAAGATAAGGACTTCAATTATATCTCTTCAAAACTATCATTCTAAAAAGAGAGTATGTAAGTTTTCCAAATCTTTCTTCCTACTCTTCCTCCAACTTCCTAAATTCTGAGTACTACTGAAAAAAATCTTTTGTTGTCATCTATGGAATGATTTAGAAATGAATGTTATTTTGTTGTTGTTACTAAGTCTGTACTTGCTATAAATATGACAGAGTCTTGTTATTCCATCAAAAAAGTCATCATTTAAATTACTCTTCACACATTTTAATGCTGTTCTGCATTGTTCTTAATGAAGGGCGGACCTGTGAGATAATATGCTATTGTTGGCTGAATTCTAGCTATTTTGTATGAGTTATACGTTTGACAAGAATTCAGGGGCTTCAGAAGAAGCAATTCATTTACATAGAAAATGCTTTGCTATAAGCAAACCAAAGCATGCCTGTATTCAAATATAGAAACATGTTGGTGGATTGATAGTTTTATATTGTGGAGAATACACACGCACACACACACAGACACACCCACATGCACATATAGTCTCTTGGGCTCAGATGATGAAGATAAAATGTATTTTGTAATTGAGGGTATTTGAGTTCCTTTCATTCACACTTGATCTTTTGTTCAGTTGTTATATTTATTTTTGTATGTTTCATACCTATTTAATCAGTTAATTGATGAGCACTTAATGAGAATACCATACTTACCACTCTATAGGTATTTTCTCATTTAAGCCTCAAGAAATAATTAAAGATAAATTTTGACCTGTTTTACTTATGAGGAAACAGGTTTTGAGGCTCAAAAGTTTTTTGTTTTTTTTTTGCGGTACGCGGGCCTCTCACTGTTGTGCCTCTTCCCGAACCGGGGCACGAACCCGTGTCCCCTGCATCGGCAGGCAGACTCTCAACCACTGCGCCACGAGGGAAGCCCGAGGCTCAAAAGTTTTTAAGTGACAAAGACAGGCTAACTTAAAATATATCCCCATGCTATGAACCAGTATTCTGTACTTTCTACCCTCGAATGAAGGGGTAAGGAGGTTGGGCCCAAATTTTGTTGCTCTTTCTGAAATTAAATAATCAGAAATTATGTACATAGTTTCCAGACTTACTATGCTTTATTTAAATCTCATATCACTTTTGAGTACAAATGAGGAAGCATGCTTTAAATAATGTACAAGTTTTATGGTGAAACTCTCAACTAAAAAAATCAATTATTTTTATACTTTTAGATTATATTTAGACATGTTGAAGAAATCTGACATTTGAGCAATTTTCCAATTAATCTAATATAGAAAGCAAATCTGTAAAGAATCATTAAAATCCTTCAAATTTAGAAATGATAAGGATAGGGCTTCCCTGGTGGCACAGTGGTTGAGAATCCGCCTGCCGATGCAGGGGACGCGGGTTCGTGCCCCGGTCTGGGAAGATCCCACATGCTGCGGAGCGGCTGGGCCCGTGAGCCATGGCCGCTGAGCCTGCGCGTCCGGAGCCTGTGCTCCGCAACGGGAGAGGCCACAACAGTGAGAGGACCGCATACCGAAAAAAAAAAAATGATAAGGATAATTGATTTAACTTTTCATTTTAACCCTTGAAAGCAGCCTAAATCAGGAAGGAATTTATAAATTGAATACTCTGAGTGAGTACAGATACCTGAGGCTAGGTCTTATATTTCGTTCCAGAGCTCTTTCTCACAGCTCCTTAAATCTGTCGTCTTTCTTGATTCATTTTGATTTTCAAACCTGAGCTTAATTTACTTCAGTGTGTTCTCAAAGAGCATGGAAAGGAGAAACAGTTTTCTTTTAACTTTTATTCATTATGGCCAATTGAAACTAAATAATCAGTCAATTGCTACCTGATCCATGACCACCAACATTGATTGGCTTCTGACTTTTCAGAGAGAGGGAGCAAAGCCTAAAATGTTTAGATGAGATGGTTTAGGAAAAGTTGTTGGAAATAATAGGTCCTATTTCTCTACTCAGCTCAGACACACATCCTTCGTGACTTTGGGAGAGATGATGGTCATCAATAGTGCAAAGTTTATCCAGGAATTGTAAGCTGGGACAAAGCGAGAGAGAGGCATGGACATATATACACTACCAAACGTAAGATAGATAGCTAGTGGGAAGCAGCCGCATAGCACAGGGAGATCAGCTCGGGGCTTTGTGACCACCTAGAGGGGTGGGATAGGGAGGGTGGGAGGGAGGGAGACGCAAGAGGGAAGAGATATGGGAACATATGTATATGTATAACTGATTCACTTTGTTATAAAGCAGAAACTAACAAAAAAAATGTTACCATAAAATGCTTTTTAAAATAAAAATGTTCTTTGTTTCTCTAAAAAAAAAAATAGTGCAAAGTTTATCCAGGAATTATGACTGAAAAGATGGAAGTCACTTTCTGTTTTTTTTTAAAATGTTGAGCCTTCTTTTCATTTGTTTATTTTTATTTTTGCCTGTGTTGGGTCTTCGTTTCTGTGCGAGGGCTTTCTCCAGTTGCGGCGAGCAGGGGCCACCCTTCATCGCGGTGCGTGGGCCTCTCACTATCGCGGCCTCTCTTGTTGCAGAGAACAGGCTCCAGACGCGCAAGCTCAGTAGTTGTGGCTCACGGGCCTAGTTGCTCCGCAGCATGTGGGATCTTCCCAGACCAGGGCTCGAACCCATGTCCCCTGCATTAGCAGGCAGATTCTCAACCACTGCGCCACCAGGGAAGCCCGGAAGTTACTTTCAATAAAGAAAATTATAAATCTATTAGTGGTGCATTCTATTCAATTATGTATACTCTTGTCTATCCCTTAATTGAAAGCTATTAAAGTATCTGTGAGAGAGGAGACAAATTGAAAATACTGTGTCTGAGAGAGAGCAGCCAGAGAGAATGGATTAGGTACTCTCTGCCCCTAATTTTTGCCTCAGATTTGAGGAGCCACAAGTCCTGAGAGGTAGGAGGAGAATGACAAAAGTCGGCAAGGAAGAAACAAACCTCTTCTTTGAGGTTTTGGAACAGGAATGGATAGTTGTAATGTGGTACACACATTTTGCTCAGCTAATCTGTGACTCTTACACATCCAGTACAGGATATTAAAGGAAACAAATGGGGCTCTAGATTGAGGAGTTTGTTTCTAACTTACTTTTGGCAAAAACTTGAAATGGAAAACCCTGGAGGGATATTGAGGATTTTGACCATTTTTGACCTTCTGATGCCCAGGAGTCCCATAAGACTGAGTTCACATTGTGCTTATCTGCTGACCCTTTTCATAGAAAATCCACACAGACAGACATTCCCATCATACTCTAATTTTGTCAAATAGCAGTAAAAAAAAAAAAGTATATGCTCTAAATACATTAAAATTCTTTTTTTCTTTAGAAATTAGTTCTGAAAATTATACCCGTAGTTCTCTGGTATCTCATGAAGAGAATATATCTTCCTTATTTTCATTCATCCATTATTTCACAAGTTTTTTGGAAACTCTCCTATGCAAGATAGTTTTTAAATACCCATTCATTCCGAATAGGGAGACCGTAAATAAATTTAAGTGCATTGTTGAAAATAGTATACCTCTATGCCCAATCTAGGTGAAAATCACCTTTAAAGTTTAACAGTTTTATTTTTGATCTTGTCAAATTTATCATCTGGACAGTGAGTTACCAGGTGCACATGGAGGCCATTCATGACACATTCATCTAATTTCTTTTTCTCTTGCAGTCCAGACTACAAAAACTATAATTTTAATTGCTCTTCTGTTTGCAGTGTACTGAGATTGATTACTGGAGCTCTCACTTCCACCTTCATTGGCACTGGCAGACCTGGAGGTGAGATCCCTTTCCAGTTCTTTGAAATGCTCTGACAGAATCTATCTTCTAGTTTTATGTCCACAACTCTACCTTTCATGGTCACTTATTTCATCTCACTGCTGAATATTTCATTTTAAAAAGAATGGAAGTGTGTGTGCTTTTAGCCTAATCTAGTCAGGTGTTCTCTGGCTGTTCGTTTTGCAATAAAGCAGGCAGTAATGCCCTCACTGGCAGTAAAGAAGAGTGCTTTCCTTTCTTTTCATGTCATCACTTCTGCTTATTTCTGCGAATATTGAATGATCACTATCCTTCACATTCTGTTTTACTAATGATTTCGTGTTATAAACACATATACGTATAAATGGTGGGTATTAAATATGTATACACACAGAAATAAAAATTATATTTTTAAGAGTAAAGTCAGATCTCATTTTACATGCATTAAGAAAGGTTCTAGTAGGAAGTATTCTGATATTTCCCTATTTCTCATCTCTGCAAGGGAGGTAGACAGAGGTCACATACAGTGGTGATAAGCATGTGCTGGAACCAGGGTCTCTGAATTTTATTCCTGTCTCTGCCACTAAATTTGCTGTGTAACCTTGGGCAAGGTATTTCAATCTCCTATCTCTCAATTCCTTCATTTGTAAAACTGGGAAAACTACCAATATGAAAAGGTTAAAATGAAGAACAAATCAAGGAATTAAAGCACTGAAGATAGTCCTTGACACCTGTTAAGTATGAAATAAAAGTTAGATGTTATGCCTGTAGTAATGATAAGCTTCCAACAAATAAATGCCGATTATGAAAAATGGCTTTATGGCTTGATGTTCCCGAAAGAAATGTACCATCCATAGAGTATGTTTGTTTTGTTCACTCTTGTTTTTTCTGGCATCTAGAACAGTGCTTAGACATATAATTGGTGTTCAATGTATAATTTGTGATAGATTGAATTAAAGAATGAGTGAATGAATGAATGAGGGATGGTTAGCTGAAGGAGAGCGTGTGTGTATATATATAATTTATATTTAGAATATGTGGATAATTTATATATTTTATGAAAAATAAAGTCATTAGTATAGTTATTAACTAATAATTGATTAGCTACTTTACTTTGAAAATCTGAGGACAGGAAATTTTGAGCAAAGAAAATTTAAGGACAGACAACTAAGTGTTGGTTAAGAAATCCATACGCCTAGGAGGACTTTAGGACCTGAGGAGATGTTATACTGTGGAAAGGACACTTAAGCAAGTGCCACAGGCCTGAAATCCTAATCTTAGCTCTGCTGTGAACTGTCCTTAATGCACTTAACAGCTCTGAAACTCTGTTCTCTATTATATAATCTGCTGGTTTCACTGGGTTGGTGAAATCAGTAAAAATTGTAACATTCCTGGTTGATTTCTGAGGAACTAGAATGAAGTAACTCCTTTTTCTTCCTCCTTACGCCGCTTGCCAACACATTTACCAGGCCCCTCTCCCCTCTGAAAGTCTCTTAAGATTGTATAAATCACATATCAGCTGGGTTTATCTACCTGGTAAGATCTAGGTTAAGATAGACTTGAATTCCTATTCCATGCCCATTTCTATGGAAAAGCCTAAAGTCCTTCCTAGAAATTGTATGAATTCCTCACACTGTCCTGTTTTTTCAGTCACTTCTTGCTCTTCCTACATTCTTTTCTCCACTCCTGCATCGGGCAGCTATTGGTTTATCTACAGCGTCAACCCGAATGTGGTGTGGAGTTAGGAGCAATGCACTGTAACAGTAACACAAGCTATCTCATGTTGCATATTTGACATTCTTGTGTTAAAAAAAATCCTTTTTATCTTGTATGTGGCTCAGTGAACCTCTTTCGGCTTTCCTGTTCTCTCCATCCCTAAATCCCTTTTCTCTGGCAATGCCCATTGATGTAATTATTTCTTTGTAGTCTCTTCTCTTGCTACTCCATCCTCGAAAGCCAGTTACCTTCGACCTCAGGCTCCTTATCAGAACGTTTTCCTGAAAATGACAATTGTTCTTTCTGAACTATTTTGTTACTGACAGTGATTTTGCACTTTCAGAATTTGGTCAAGCATACTCATTGTTTTGTTTCAGTGAAATGGGAGAAAAAGTAATGTGTTTAACCTCCTTGTTTTGCCTTAAAGTAAATCACTGATTTCTCCTCATTTCCCTTTTCTCCTTCCTGCATGCTCATTGACAGCTGTGGTGGTCATCTGTCTGAGAAATCGTAAAGGATGCCATACAGTAAGATAGAAGGACCTTGAACCCCAGTGCTTTTGAAAGGCAGAACAATATGAGCCTGCACTTCCTTGTGAAAAAGGAACAGGCTTCTGTTTTAGTTGATCTCCTAAGCTGTGTCTCTGTTACATGTGGCGAACACATCTTAGTTAGTATATTAATCATCTTCCTGACAGGCTATTTGCTTTTACAATTGCTAAATTCTTTCCTTAAGGCAATTAGCCAAGAATTATCAGTTGTGGGGCTTCCCTGGTGGCGCAGTGGTTGAGGGTTCGTGTCCCGGTCCGGGAAGATCCCACATGCCGCGGAGCGGCTGGGCCCGTGAGCCATGGCCACTGAGCCTGCCCGTCCGGAGCCTGTGCTCCGCAACGGGAGAGGCCACAACAGTGAGAGGCCCGCGTACCGCAAAAAAAAAAAAAAAAAAAAAAGAATTATCAGTTGTTTGAGTGAATTTTTTGACTGGGGGTGGGGGAAGACAAAGATAAGAAAGAAAATTCCAAGAAACAGTTGTATATTTTATTTAAAATATGATACTGCCATGTTGACAGGAATGGAGCATCTATATTGAAATCTGAAAGGACTGCTACAGGCTTATCTGTAAGAAGAAAGCAGAGCACCCTCTATGCTTTGAGATGTCTTTTTTTACCTGCAATAATGTATGCCATTTAAAAATATGTCTCAGGAATTAATTGAGAAAATTAAAAAATGATGAAAATAGCAATTTAAAAACATTATTCTGTTACTCCAAAAATGGTAGGAACATCCTACTCATTTGATTGGCTTCAAGTGTTGAGTTTCATTAAAAAAAAAGTAACTAGGGTACTATCTCCTGAGCCAGCTAGAACCAGATTTGTACATTAATTTGTTAATTCACCTTTATAGCAGTCTAACAGTATAGTTCTTGCCACCTATAATTTTAAAAAAGCAAAGATATAGCCATATCCTTGGATGATTCCAGAACATTCAAGGATATTCAGTGCTGAGCTATCTACTAAGGGATGATGAATACAAAACAGCATGAGAGGCAGTGAACATTGGG
Source organism: Delphinapterus leucas (assembly GCF_059928025.1). Lineage (NCBI taxonomy): Eukaryota > Metazoa > Chordata > Mammalia > Artiodactyla > Monodontidae > Delphinapterus > Delphinapterus leucas. The sequence goes on along the minus strand of NC_143133.1, from coordinate 12,096,214 downwards.
ACTGATAATCTTCTGTGTACAGAAATATTTTTATTTGAAAGTTATAGTTAATCTTTCTAGGTTAGCAGAATAACCGTACAGTTAAAGCAAGAGATACTGGAAGAGCCTTGGATGTCAATCAAAGACAATTGATAATCAATCATCATAAATTAAACAATGGGTTGTACATATCAATCTGCTCCTCAGAAGTAGAGCTGGGAAGATAAAGGTGACAACATTAATGTGGGCAGTGAGAAGGGGAGTTACACTTCAGGCATCATGTCTTGTCACATGTGTGTCATGGAGCATGCTTCTGTCACTCAAAAGGTAAATAAAATTATGTCATCCAAGAAAGTAGTTTTACAAAGAAAGTAGTTTTAAGATGTTTGCTTTCAGTTGGCAGCTAAACATTAAGACATGCTTTGAAAACCAAAGAGTGAATGATAAGGAACAGTTTGGAGTAACTGCTATCCGGATCTGTAGAAACTATCAATATAAAGAAGACTCATACATAGAACCTTGGAGTAATCATGGGAATTGGGGAGTACAGATCTACATGTCTTGAGTAGCCACTGCCCTCTAATTTCTCTTGATGTGCTGTGAGAAATAGTTGGTGAAGAAGGTGGTAACGGAGAGAAATGCTTTTGGAAGGACCAGTTAGTCTACAGAGTCATAGATAGGATTTAACCTTCAGCTGTCACACTCAGTATCTTTTGAGAAAAACGTAAACCACATACTCATTGCAAATTATGTGTATGTTAATGTACAGAAGGAGCTGTGGGCTGGACCACCATCCAGAGTCAAGAAGGTGAGCCAGCATGTCAGATACAACAGTGTGAGCTTGTAGCAGTGCCCACCCTTTACCCAACTTCAGAACAGAAAAATGACTACTCCTTCATTTCTACCTTTCCATTCTCATGCACATTTCTCTGGTGAACAACTCTGGAACAATACAGGGAAGGTAATTTTTCAAAAACTACTTGTAACTTAGCTAAATTGACACAGTACAGAGCCACCAAAGTTCATATGCTCACATCTCTTTCTAAAAATTTTAATCATGGTTAACTTCCAAATAAAGACAGTGGCTAATTTTACCTTACATGACACATAACCCATGTACAGCCAAAAACATGCCAACCTCCAGTTAAAGAACATATGAAGTCACTTAATCCATCTTCATTCAACTTTGGTATTTTGTAACATTAATATTGAAATATTGTACAAGGCTAACCACTATTAATTCATCTTACGTTAGTGGTAAGTAACTTGCTAATAGAAAGGAAAAAATGGAAACATTTGATTAATACATACTGAAATATATTCACATCAAAATAAGGAAAAAATACTCATAATTATTACAATTTTAGTTTCTGCAATCTTTCAGGTCATTTCTGCAGGTGGTCATGTAGCGAACCCAGTGAGAAAAGTTGTCTATCCCTTCATGACAGAAGAACTACTTTTTTTTCTGTTAGGCATCCCACTTCCCTTTGAACTCAGCAAATACCAGACTGGCTGTGTTTCCTTGCCTGTGGACTTACCTGAAGGATCTAGACTAAGATTCTCAGATATAGTAAGGACAGCCAATTAAATTTGAATTTTTGTTAAGTAATTAAGTATTTTTGTTATAAATATTTGTTAAATATTGCATGAGACACCTTTAAACTTAAAAAGTTATTTATCTGAAATTCAATTTTAACTGGAAACCTTGTTATTTGCTAAATCTGGCAACCATTCACTAGGCCATTTGTAGTTCTGCCTGTATTAAGTTTATTGTAGTTTCTGTTGGCTTTATCGTAGAGCATGGGAGTACAAAGACGTTCTCCTGGGATTCTCTTTCAATCCAGACATTCTCTTTACACTCATTGTGAATTGACAACCCAATTTCCCCTTGATAAATGGGATTAATTCCCTCCAGCCTTGATATTAGGATTCAAACCCCCTTCCTGGCCTGCTGATTCGCTGACATAAGAATTTCAATGTTTCCAGGTAACAGTCTCAACTTCCAGTGTAATGAAACCACTTCTATTTTGTCTAGTAGAAACATTCATTCTTTGGGAATTAAGAACTTGGGATGATCAGAACCCACAATTACAGGAACTAGAAACAAAAATTCACTAGTGGATCACAAAGGGTAATAGTGAGAGAAGCTAGTATGTGTCCATCCCTGAGTCCTATAATCACAAACCTGGCTTTGAGAGAAACAGTACCATATATAGGTTACCAACATAGAGCAATTACTTCATCCTGAAAGACATTAATGAACACTGCAGGTTATTGCTACCCAACTGGGATTGTAACTGTATTATTAAAAGGCCATTCTATCTTTCTATCAGCCCATATGCTTAAAAGTGACAGGTAACATGGTGAATTCCATGAGCTTGGCTCATTGGCACACCTAATTTGTCATAAAATGAATCCTTGGTTAAAAGTAGTGCTGTGTTGGGCTTCCCTGGTGGCACAGTGGTTGAGAGTCCCCCTGCCGATACAGGGGACATGGGTTCGTGCCCAGGTCTGGGAAGATCCCACATGCCGCGGAGCGGCTGGGCCCGTGAGCCATGGCCGCCGAGCCTGCACGTCCGGAACCTGTGCTCCGCAACGGGAGAGGCCACAACAGTGAGAGGCCCGCGTACCGCAAAAAAAAAAAAAAAAAAAAAGTGCTGTGTGAAATAACATGAGGATGAGTAAGACATTTATATATTGTGTTTTTTTGGCAGAAGCATTGCAGGCAGGAAAGGCAAATTCATAACCGCAGAAATCATCTATTCCAATAAGAAAATGCATTACCCCTTCCATGATAGAAGAGGTCCAAGAAAACCAACATGCCACCAGGTGGTTGGCAGATCCCCCAAGGGAATGGTGCCATATTGAGTGCTCAGTGGGGTTTTGCAGTTGGCAGTTTGGGCATTAAGCAGCAATTGTAGCCAAATTGATACTTGTAGGTCACAGTCCATTCTGTTTAGCCCTTGCAGAAGCCTCCATTCCTTCTGTCATTGTCACTTTGTCCATGAGTTCGTTGACTGGAGAATTCATGAGGGCTGGAGAGAGAGACTGACCGAAATCCACCTAACAATCCATCTTTTCCCCCTGATTTTTAAGATCTTCATTTGCTAAGGTCACTCTTTAGTGAGTGTTTGCATGGGAGACCCATACTTTCACATTCTGGGCCCATGTGAAGAGGTCTATTTCCATATCTAGTCCCTAGACTAACTTGTCTCTAATTATCCAATTTTCCAACTCTGTGCCTTCCAAGTCCCTGATCATCCTGCCAGAACATTAGTTCGTGAATCAGGTCTACGTCTCCAGCTCTCTCCATTTTCAAGGGAAAATGAACACTCAGTTACATCACTTGAAGTTCTGTTCATCGACAAGATTTCTCTTTACTACTGGCCTTTAGGTCATTACAGTGATCACAGAGTGGAGCTGTAGTTTTATAGCCATTCACTCAGGTGGTGAAAGCATACATAACAGAACCATTTGTAAATCAGACATGAATGTTTTCTTCCTCATACGCCTGGTCATAGGGAACGGCCCAGGAGACCATATGCGTTGTCTGTGAAAGAAGGCAACGGAACAGAAAAAGGACTCATGGGCTTTTGGGCCACTGAACTCCCGAAACTTCTCTGTATCTTCAGGACCTGCTTGAGCCTGCTCTCGTATTCCATTTGAAGATGGAGTGCCGTTGTGCATGACAGGTTTATGACTGGACCATAAATTAATTTATGGCTACTTGGTGGCTCTGTAGCTCATGGTCTGTGTTAGAGACTAAGGGAGAGCCATAAGCTGTTTTTCAAAAGGAGAATTATCATCTGTAGGGCCTGGCATAGTCCTGATCCAAATTGTATAGGTCTGTGGTTTAACTCACCTATGGGGCCCTGCCATACACATTCCTGTGTGCACCTATCTCAACATTTAGAGCACCATGAGATCTTAAGCTTGTAAACCCCAAGGGGCAGATCAGCTTTTATGGCATTTTGGACTTGTTGAAACTGTTCTCTTGTTTTGGGCCTCACTCAAACCTGTAGCCTTTGGGTTGCCCAGTAACTGGCTAAGATTAGCACACCCACATGAGGTATGTGTTGCCTACAAATTCCAAAAAAGAGCAATCGTCTTTGTGCTTCTTTCTTAGTTCTAATAAGGGTCAGATGTAGCAACTTTTCTTTTACCTTAGAGTATATTGACATACCCCCGGTCACTGAACCCCTAGAAATTTTGCTGATGTGGTAGGCGCCTGAATTTTTATGGGAATTATTTTCTACCAATTGGCTCACATATGTCTCACCAAGGTGTATCAAGTAGTTACTGATAATTGCTCACCAGATCCACTTGCATGAAACCATCAAGGTAATGGAGCAGTGTGATGTCTTGTGGAGGGAAAGGTGATCAACTCCTTGCAGACTAGGTTAGGGTATGGAGGTGGGAGAGGTGAGATGGCCTTGAAGCAGGACTATGAAGGTATATTGTTGGCTGAAAGAAGACAATTTCAGAGGGTCTTTATTAATAGATACAGAAAAAATGGCTTGACTAGATCAAGAGCTATGTAGCAGGTTATGGACATGCTCATAGACACAGACAGACACATACCCAGAATATACACAATAGCAGCTACAATCATATTGTTAATTATGATAATCCACTGCCCTTCTGCAAATACTTCTGTCTTCTGCACAGGCCAGGTAGGCAAGTTGATGGGCATATAGGGGTAATCAACATCCTGCATTTGTCAAGCCCTAGATGGTGGCACAGACCTCTGATATCCCTCTAGGGATGCAACATTGCTTTTAGTTTACTATTTTGATAAGAAGCGGCTTTCCCTTGGCCTTTCCTACCATAACAGCTTTTGCTCCATGGGTCATCCAGCTAATGTAGGAATTCTGCCTTATATTAAATATGTTTCAGCTATGCATCCTAGACCTGTGGAAATGACACGCACCAGCCATGGACAGTAACAATCACCCAGAAAATACAAATAATGTATATAATTTTCTTCCTTCTATTCCTCCATTCTCTTAAGCTACTTTTATCTAAACTATCAAAGGAAAGAATTTTATATCCTGATTATATTGAGAGATATATCAGCGTCTGTGAGCGTGTTAAATATGCAAACCAAAACATATGGAATTTTGCATAAGCTATGTATCAAGCTCTTGACTTACAATTTTTATCTGCTTATTGACACAATCTTGTAAACGGCATGATAGGACATATACATTTCCTAGGCTTAAATAGCTTTCTGTTATATGCCTTCAATATATAGTGATACTTTTAACTAATATTTGAACATCACTAAGCACTCAACTGTTTTTTAAAAATTTGAATTAAAGTTCTAAGTCGACCATGAATATAGACTTGCATTTTTGTTCTAGGATATTATTGTTAGTTAATTTAAAGTCTTTCCTTCCTCATTGCTAACTGCTGTAGTCTGACATCCATTCTCCAAGTGAAATGTGACTTTGATGGATAAACTTAATTAAAGCTCAGGCATTAGATAAGTTAAACAGAGAATTGGACTGATCTTTACCAATCTACCTTTGAAAATACAAATAAGTATTTCAAAATGAAGCAGTCATAAATTATACTGAAAATGTATGTTAGTAAAATTGGATTGAAATTCAAATCAATTACTCTATGTAAATTTCTGTTGCTTCGAAAGTAACATTTGTGTCCCCCTTTAGTATTGTAGCTTATAAATATTTTTAATAAATAAAATTAGAGAAATACCTGTTGTCTCTTGCTTTCCTAATAATTTCTGCCTCTTTTATGATATTTCAGATTGTTAAAATGTCTAGTTTTAAGACAATATAGATTTTATCATAATCTGAGAATGTAAGTAAATTTATTTAATTCTCTTTAATACTTTCTAAAATGACTTGGTGAATGATTTGGCTATGAAAACCTCTAATATTAGCAGTGATACCTCATTTATTCATTTAAGTATTAAAATAAAATCTTTACCTTCTTTATAATAGAAGGAATCGAACTTGGCTATATAGGTAAATAAAACATGTAGAGACGTGTAAAGAAATAATTTGGTTCGATGTGGTAAGTCCTTTGCTAGACATCTATAGAGGATGCAAAAGGAATATAGAGACAAAGGCATAACGTAACCAGGGAAATTGGGGAAATCATTGAACCACACGATTTTCAACTTAGAAGAACATTTATATATTAATATCCAATTTTGTTATTTTGAAGTAGAAATAGTGAAGAGGACTTGATTTTTTCCCCCTAGCACCAATATAACCAAGAGAATTTTTCTAGTAATTAATCATTTGTATTTGAGAATCTGACAAATCTGGATTCAAATCTTAGATTTCTATCCTGGAATAAATATACATGTAAGCTTTAGATTCAGTTTTCTTATTTGCCAAATGGGGACAAGAATAATTAACTACCTTACTTGAGTTAATTTTGTAAGAATTTATGTTGTAAGAATTATATAAGACATTTAACAGAGGGCACATCACGCTACCTTATAGAGCTTATGTCAAGATTTAATGAGCTACTAATTGGAAGGCACTTCTAATAATGGCTTATGAGGGTCTATATAAATGCAGGCTATTCCTACCTACCCTTACTGGAGGTGTTGAGATTATACTTTTTAAATATTGTAATCTACAGTTCTGTTTCATTGTGATTTCATGTAGAAAGCAAGGCATCAATTAACATAGAGAAGAATATTAGGACAGAAAATTTTTTTTTAAATCTTTTTGAATTTAAAATGTCTGGATTTTCGAAGTTCCTTGAAGAAATGGCTAAATTCAGGGGTGGAATGGGGAATGTAGAAGATGAGCTTGGAGTATTTTATAGTGCCAGAAAGTGAGAAAGTGCTCAAAAGAGCAAAATGCAACAAAAATTTTAAAAACCCACAATGATGGGCGTATATCAAAGGGACATAGGAACCAATTGAGGGTGCTCCCAATGGCCAAAGCTGGGGCAGTGTGAGCACAAAATAAATAGTGCAGTGTTCTATTATAACCCTAACTAGTAAATAGATACCTGAGTCCATACTAATATAAATCGGTTAATGGTTGAATAAATAAATAAAAAGATAAATCTATGTAGTAGAAAATTTATATAGATACTCTGACCTCAAGGAGGGTGAACATAATTCCCCACTCCTTAAGTAAGGGCTGGGCATAGTGACTTCCTTCCAAAGATTGCAGGTGGAGAGAAAGAAAAAAGGGAAACTTTACAGTGAAGAAACCTAATAAACACTACTCACCCAGATTAGCAAGACTAACATCCACAGAGATGTCTTGTTGATAGTATGTACCCGTGATGTGATGTGATGAAAATGGCACTTTAGCTCCGTGGTCTCCATCCTAAAACACATAACCCTGGTGTAGCGATTAGAACAAATCAGACAAATCTCAACTGAGGGACAGCCTACAATGTCTGACCAGCACTCCTTAAAACTGAAAAGATCATCAAAACGAGGAAAATCTAAAGCTGTCCCACTGAAAGGAGCCTAAGGAAATACTGCTAATACAGTGTATTTTCCTTGATGGGATCCTGGAATAGAAAAAGTACATTTGGTCAAAACTAAAGAAACCTGTTTAGTTGATAAAAATGTATAAATATCGGTCTATTAGTTGTGTAATGTGGACTGTATGGGAATTCTCTATAGTATGTTTACAACTTTTCTGTAAATCTGAAACTCTTCTAAAATAAGAATTTTTTTTAAGGTAAAAGTCTAATTTTTTTAACCTTTAAGCCTATGTCAAGAGATAACTCAGGGCATAAACAGTAAGTTTGAAAGATCTTTGGTCAAATGTCAGCTTTCCTACTAGTAAATTAGATACATTTTTTCCAAACTAGGTGAGAAAAGAAATCAGAGAGAGAGGAGACCTTTAAAGTTCTGGGTTACTTAGCTAAACCAGAGCCTTTGGCAAATCCGCAGCTCTGTCTACTCCATGCATATGATTTCCCAGCTAAATGATACTGGAAAAAACACACAGTAATGCTGAGAAATTTTATGTTAAATCTACAACCAACAGCCTCAATTGGCTCCTTAATGCTACGTGGAAATCATACTCCTCAAGCCAATAACTTTCCTCTCCCTGTGACTATTTATTGCCTTCTCCTCTCTCCCCGACGTCTCCAACACATTTTCCCCTGTCCATACTTGCTGATGACCTTGTTCCTCATTTTACTGAAAAATTCAAAATAATAGGAAGAGAATTTCCACAAGTTCCACGGCAAATTTTTCACCCAGCTGCATACATTTTTATAGAATATGCCTTTTCTTCTCTTAATATGAATGATATATCTGTCCTTCAAATTTTGTCATATCTCTTTTTCTTCCACCTCTAGAGAGATTTGTCTGAAGTCAAGCCAAAACCTCCCCTTTCTTTCCTCTTTTCCTGCCTCATTGATGTTTGTTTGTTCTTGTTCTATTAGAACTTCTTCATAAATATACCAGTATGCTGTCATCTTGGGCAAAAATAAAGTCTCTGAATCCGGCTTTTCTTTTTAGATATTGCATCATTTTTTCCCCTTGCCTTTGTAGAAAAACCCTTTGAAAGAGTTGCTGTAATCACTGTCTCCATTTTCTATCTTTCCATTTTCACACGTACCAGGCAAGCTATCTTAGCCGCAGCTCCAGGGAAACTACTTTTGTCAAGGTCGCCTGTGGCTATTTCTCCTGGTTTATTTTACTTGACTGAGAAAAAGCACTGAACAGTTGATGATCCCCCTTTTCCCTGAGCTATTTTCTTTATTCTTAGGATACCATAGGCTCTTCACTTGCCTCCAAGTTCCTGACAGCTCCCTCTCGGTCCATTGTTGTTTCCCCCTATCCCAGACCTCTTAACGTTATGTTGCCTCAGTGTCTAGCCAGTGTATCTCTGTGATTTTATTTTACAGTAAATCCTTTCATGATGTCTTCAAATCTCACGGCTTTACACCCCATAAGCTCTTTATGTGCTAATAACTCCTAAATGTGTGTCTGTCTCCAGACCTCTTCTAACGTTTCTGGTCTCATATACCCAGTGGCTGACTCAGAATCTTCACTGGGAGGATTCATAGAGATCTTAAACTTAACTTGTCCCAAACTGAGCTCTCATCTTTCACAAAAATGTACTCCAACAAGTTTTACCCATTTCTGTTACTCTTCTAGTTATTTAGTCTTTGGTTCTGAGAATCTGACTTGACTGTATTCTTTCTCTTATACACAACAGCCAGTTCTCTCCACCTCATGTTTAAAAAAATACCCAGACTGAGAAACCTTCTTTCCATCTCCACCTCTGGCACCCTAAGGTCACAATATTCCCTTTCACTTGAATTTTTGCAGTATCTCCCTATTTGTTCCATTATCCATCTTCTGTCCACAAGCAATTTGTCATTCTTGCTTCTGTACTGATGTAAGTTAATTATGTTACTGCTCTGCCCCAAATCCTCCAATAGCTTCAAATTGGTCTCATCGTCTGCAAGAATTTTCCCCTAGAAATCTACATGGTCTTGTTCACGCATCTCCTCAGATATTTTCATTCCTGTGGTGGCAACTTCTTCCTAAAGACTTCTCTGTAGACTCTCTTTAAAGCTGCCAACCCTTCATCAACATATCCTATCTCTATGCTAGCTTGTTTATTTTTCCTTAGTACCCATCACAATTTATTATTCTACATAGTTTACTAACTAATAAATTTTACTTTTTATCTCTCTCCTGCCAGCCCCCACCACCCAAAACTGGCATGCAAAATTTAGCGTTAGGGATTTACTTTGTTTGATTGGTTTTGGTTCCTTATAAATATAGCTCTACAAATAGCACCTGGTTATCGTAGTCACATGAAAAATATTTATCGACTGTTAAGTGAAAAGTATGTTTCTCTTCTTACATGTGGAAGATCACTTTAGATTGGAATTGCTCTCATTCAGTTCATTGCGTGTTTGTTTACATAAAGGTAATCTTTGACATTAATTTCTCCATGTTCAGACCCCTCTTTCGGTTTTGGAGCACTTTTTGGCATATCTGAAATAATTTTGCTTATGATGTAGATTTTCTCAAACTTTGGCCATATCTTCTTGGAAATCAGCAGAGCCACAAACTGTAGGCTGTATCAAACTAACTTAAGAAATCTGGTTGGGGACTTCCCTGATGGTGCAGTGGTTAAGAATCCACCTGCCAATGCAGGGGACACGGGTTCGAGCCCTGGTCCGGGAAGATCCCACATGCCACGGAGCAACTAAGCCCACGAGCCACAACTACTGAGCCCACGAGCCACAGCTACTGAAACCCGCGTGCCTAGAGCCCGTGCTCCACAAGAGAAGCCACTGCAATGAGAAGCCTGCGCACTGCAACAAAGAGTAGCTCCCGCTCGCCACAACTAGAGAAAGCCCACGCACAGCAACGAAGACCCAATGCAGGCATAAATAAACAAACAAACAAATAAATAAAAAATAAAGAAATCTGGTTGAAAAGTTTTTCACTGTTTTAGTTTTCTTGAATTTGTGGAAACTGGGGTATTATAAAACTGATTAAATCCTTCTAAATTTCTAAAGGCAACTGCCTTTTAAGGAAAATATAGTAAAAGAAGTGCTGCTAAAGTCTATTGCTCAAGGGAGGGTTATTAGAATATATTTAAAACCACACAAAGTTTCTAAACTGAATAAATTATTTTAGTCTGTTCAGAAGCAGAACCAAGTTGTGACAGTAAAGTAGTGATGCTTTTGAATTTGAAGTCATAACTCATCATTTCTAATAATTTTTCACATAGACTACTTATGACAATGTAAAATAAGAACATTGCTTATTGAATGGTTATCAAATGACTACAAAATGTTTACTCTCTCCAGATTTACTGTATCAGCATTGGTGAGTCATATATATTTTATAATAATTATTTAATTATGAAATAATACTATATTTTTATTCCTTTGATTGGAAATTAATTTTAAAAGCATAAACAATTCAAAGGTAAAATGGGTAGAATGGTAGTTACATAGAAGCAGCCTGACAGCATCCCATTCGTGGAGACACAAAGAAACCACAGTTGAATGCACAGTAATTCCTCCTTTGAAAGTGAACTTACTGATCTCAGTTATTATGTTATAGGGACTCTATTTTGCCAGATCGTCTCATTTTCTAGATGATAGTGCTATTGGCAAAAGCAGCATCTTGGATATCAGTTTTATATTATTGAGCTTTGTAATATATTTTGGTTTCACCTGCTCATGATTTTTCTAAGTTTACATTTAACATTTTCCTTACTTGTTCAGTTGATATAAAAGTAATTGAGGGAAATATGTTTTAAACAGTGGTTTTTCTTTTTTTCTTTTGACATGTTTTCCATTATATTAACATCAGAAAAGAAATCTCTGGTGTGCTTTGAAAATTTTTAGACATGATAGCAGTGAAAGAGAGAAATACAGGAAGACTGTGCTATGTTAATCATCTAGTAATCAAATGTAAACTGCTGCTTAATTTATTTTTAAAACTTTTTTTAGATCTTAATTTCAACTTAAATTTGAAAAGTAATACATTGAGCTAAAGTAGTATGGCATTGTTTATAGCTTTTTGAATCTCCTAAATATATAATTATTTCCTTCTAAATGCCTGATATTTCTTATAACTTATGTTAGATTGTAAGCACTCTGAGGCCATGGTCTTTTGTTTTATTTTTTTGCCATTCCATATTTAGAACTTAGACAGATACCTGACAAGTATTTGAAATCATTAAACAGTTATTGAATGCATGAATAAATGAAGGCTAATTTATAGACCCAATTAACAGTATTTTATCAATGATATAAGTAATTACATTGTCTAATCAGTTCTATATAATAGATGCATTTATATGTCTTCATCTGTTTAAGAATACACTTATTTAATAAGGAGTGTTCCCTTTTGTGAGGCATTTATATATGTAGAAATGTTTTTGCACATTGGTCAAGTTCTATTATCAATGTCAGCAAGTACTTATCAAAAAGAAAAAAAAAACTATGAGTAAGAATAAATAAAATAAAATATCCTTCAACATAGTACCTGACTCATGTTAGACAATCAATAATGTTGTTGGATGAAGAAAAAGCAGATTTATAAAGAGAAGAGAAAAATCCTTATTTAAGTAGTACATAGCTCTACTTATCAAGATGTTGAGTTTTCTGCTTCTTCTCCCCTGGGATTGTCAGGCAGAAATCACAAAGAACTAATAAGCTGTGTACCGGACACATTGTAATAACTGAAGTATAGGTTTAATAACTGTCTTAGTCCGTTCAGACTTCTATAACAAACTACCACAGACTGAGAAGCTTAAACAGCAAACATCTCTTACAGTTCTGGAGGCTTGGAAGGCCAAATAAGTCAGATTTGGTATCTGGTGAAGGTTCACTTTCTGGTTCGTAGACAGCTGTCTTCTCACTGTGTCCTCATATGACAGAAGGGGTAAGAAAGCTCTCTGGTGCTCTTTTATAAAGGCACTAACCTCATGCATGATTAGTCCACCCTCATGACCTATTCATTTCCTAAGGCCACCACTTCCAAATGCTATCACATTGGAGATTAGGTTTCAACATTTATATTTGAGGGATTCACAAACGTTCAGTCTATAGCAGATGGCAATGTTGAGGAAATGGGAAAACTTGTCTTAGTAATTTAGACAATTTCAGTGGGGTTCCTTCTAATATTGCTGTGATTGGTGTTGTGAAGAATATGTAGCCTAGCTAGGACCTCTCAGCATGGTTATTATTTTTATGTATTCCTGTTGTTATGTAAATTAAGGTGATAACATTTAACTCTATCATTCTATCAATAAATACAGTATCAACAAATCCACTGATTTCTGTCAATTATCTAACCAATTTTTATTATATTCTGTTTCTGTACAATAATTCTTTTCAATGTTAGGCTAATATTGATCACTCTAAGTGTTGAACATTTATTAACAGTATTTAAGCTATGACTGTGCCAATATTTTTATGATTGAACTCAAGCAAAGGAAATGTAATAATATGTCACCAAATCTGTACTACTTGAAAGTATGTTTCAAGTATTTGGGACAAGTGAAGTCTCTATATTTTATACATCTAGTAGAACAAAGATTATAAAAAAAACTTTGTACTGCAACTTACAAATTGGAGATTCTTCAGTTGTATGACTAGAATGTTTCCACTACAGAAACTCTTGTCCTTGTTATATTGTTATATATATCCCATTTTTGTTTTATTGAGAATATTCTAAGAAAATCCACCTTTACTTTCTTACTTACTCTTCAGATGTTTAAGAACATATTTCTTGAATAGCTTCTTTCTTTTACTATTTATTTTGAATTCATATTAGATTACTGTTTGGATAGCTATAGAATCCCTAATTTAGAATCTTCTTTCCTCAGAACTCTGAGACATAGTTTTCTTGTCTTTTTGTACCTTGCGAATCCAAAGTGTTAAACCAATCTTATTTCATTTATTAGGTAATCTTCTCTTCTGCTCCTTTTTATTTTTGTCCTTTATTATCTTTTGTGTTTTGTTTTTTCTTAATATATCTTTATTGGAGTATAATTGCTTCACAATACTGTGTTAGTTTCTGTTGTACACCAAAGTGAATCAGCCATATGCATACCTATGTCCCCATATCCACTCCCTCCTGAGCCTCCCTACCATCCTCCCTATCCCATCCCTCTAGGTCATCGCAAAACACGGAGCTGATCTCCCTGTGCTATGTGGCTGCTTCCTACTAGCTAACTATTTTACATTTGGTAGTGTATATATGTCGATGCTACTCTCACTTCGCCCCAGCTTCCCCCTCCCACCTTGTGCCCTCAAGTCCATGCTGTACGTCTGCGTCTTTCCTGCCCTGCAACTAGGTTCATCAGTACCATTATTTTTTTTTGATTCCATATTTATGCGTGTAGCATACGGTATTTGTTTTTCTCTTTCTGACTTACTTCACTCTGTATGACAGACATATACCCTGAGAAAACCGTAATTCAAAAAGAGACATGTACCACAATGTTCACTGCAGCACTATTCACAATAGCCAGGACATGGAACCAACCTAAATGTCCATCGACAGATGAGTGGATAAAGAAGATGTGGCACATATATACAATGGAATATTAGCCATAAAAATAAACGAAATTGAGTTATTTGTAGTGAGGTGGATGGACCTCTTCTTTTTTAATGAACTGACTTCTACACATTCACTAGGGTGGGTCAGGGTGCTGGCTGTTTTTTGTTTATTGTGGATACTACCCTGTAGAAAGTGTTTCAGTCTGAAGATGTGTCCTTCGTTTGGCCCAGGAAAATGTTTTACTTTCTTTTTTTCCTGTCTTATTTTCTTCCTTTCCCTGTTTCTCCCAGTTCCTACTGGAATGTTTTAGGCAGTTGCTAAACATGTTGTATTCTCCAGCTGTTTTCTTGATGTTACAGTATTTTTTTTTTTGCGGTACGCGGGCCTCTCACTGTTGTGGCCTCTCCCGTTGCGGAGCACAGGCTCCGGATGCGCAGGCTCGGCAGCCATGGCTCACGGGCCTAGCCGCTCCGCGGCATGTGGGATCTTCGCGCATCGGGGCACGAACCCGTGTCCCCTGCATCGGCAGGCGGACTCTCAACCACCGCGCCACCAGGGAAGCCCGATGTTCCAGTATTTTAACTGCATTGTCACAGCTAATTTCGATTCTCCCTACATCCTCCCAGGTTATATCTCCCTGGGATTCATCCTAGACAATTGGCACTGACCTTGGCAGTTTTCTCCAGTTTCTCCCTTTTTCTGTTTCCTTTATCTGTCAGTATATATATCTGTCTACTTACTTGCAGTTTTCCAGAAATCCGTTGATATCTCTGGTCCACTAATGGATTGCTCTTGTATTATTGGCATGGTCAAAGATTTTGTTTTTCCAAAGCAGAATAAGAGGATTGATCTGTAATTCCTAGACTGCATTTTATTTACATAATTGTATCTATGTAATGATAAGTTGTACCACACAGAACATAAAAATACCTTTAAATTATGTCCCTAGAATCAAAAACAAAATTGTCACTTGAATAAATGAGAAAATATTGAAATAAGAGCACTAAGTAATTTGGGGGTCATTTTCATAACAGTATAATATAACTGAGGCATTAATTTAGCAGTTCTGGCAAAATAGAGATAATTCAGAAAGTATGACAAGACATTATTTATTGTTGAATTTCTTGTAATGTCTGTATCTTTAAGAAGGAAACCTAAACTGTGGTTTTAAAATGAAGCAATATTTTGGTGGTTAGATGTCTTCTACTGTAGACAGATAAAGTAGCAGCCTTTTCCTACCAAGCCTCGGGGATATCTTAAGAGCAAGTCTTTTTGTTTTCTTGTAGGTTCAGTGGGACAAGTGAGTAAAATTACTCATTATTAATGACATATATTTGATGTGTGCATAAGAGTAGGGTTTGTGTGTGTGCACACATATATATGTGTAAGTGTGTGAGCTGAGTGTGAAAGTATAAAATTTCTTTAATTTAGAAGAAACTCCAATAATTAAATAGTTCAGTAACTTCTTCTCTCACTTCCTTATCTAAGCAATGTGAAATATTTGATTTAAATACTTAGTTTTTATATTTTTCATTGATATAAACTAATTGTTTGATGAATGTGCCAACTCACCCAGTCATTTTTGTTTTATATATGTGAGAAATTGGTGTGAATGACAGGAAACAAGGCTCATTTCTTTCTTTTCAGACACAACATTTTTCCATTATATGCTTAGTCAATAGACTTACTGAAATAACAGTGGAGTTCAAGTCACTCTTTGGGAAACTCTAAATCTACCCAAGTTTATACTTCCTACACTGCAGTACAGACTGGGAAGGCAGCCTAACAGTTTCTTTTCTTGCTATAAAATTAAACAAGCAAGAGAGGGGAAAAGGTTGGTCAGGATGCTGGGAGTCCCATGTAACAGCCTCCTTCCCTACCGGGAGATTGCTTACATACTATGTTGCTGTCTTCACAAACTGATAAAGGATAAATCCATTTCAAGATGAAAAACAAATAGTAAAATTAATACACTACAATATCTGTGAGAGAGAAATAATCAAGAGCAAGCCTTCAAAGACTTATATGACTACCTGATGAAAATCAAATTTTCATCATCAAGTAAACAGGATTAACAAAAAATGAAAGCAAAAAGTCAATAAAAGCAAAATATGCATAGAACAATCTAACAGAAAAAGATATACCAAGAACTGTATTTGTTTAGTTTTGTTTTTTATATTACAGTACCTACTATGATGGGAAAAACTAAAGTTCTTCATAAATCAATCTTCAGTTGAATATTGGAAACTGTGAAAACACCCTCCAAATATTTTAAAATTCAGTCTGAGTTAATAATACAAACAGATAAAATATATTTATGCATATATATTTTACATATGTAGTCATATATGACACAAGTACATATAGGCACATACCACCGTGTTTTTTCTTATTTTAACAACTCAAAGTGTTTGTAATTTCTACAGTGTATGTGATAAGTCAGTGAAATTAATCAAATCAATTATAGTTAATCTTACCAAAATGCCTTATAATTTTTACTGTGTTTATTCCTATGAATAGTGATGAATAACTTATTTCTTTCACAATTAAAAACAAAAGACATTGTGTCATAACTTGTTTAATTGACTCATTAATTGTGTCCTTTTATAAAAGGTTGCTTTTGAAATCATAGGACTAGAGATAGTAAATTAGTCCATAACAAATTATACAATGAAATAGATAGAGCAGATGGGATAGATAAAATTTATACATTAGCAAAGAAAACATTAAAACCATTCTCAAGCAATTGTCAACTACAAATTGGCATTTTCCATTGGCACTTGACATCTACCTCTACAAGGATTAAATCATGAGCCACTACAGCTGCTGACTTTCAACACACCCCCCGAAAGGAGTTCAGGTGGAGAGCAGAAATGAGGCACTCTGTGCTCTGGGAAAAACTGGCTGAACAGGTCTTCAGAGAGTTGGATATTTTCAGGAGCTAGTTTTATGAGCCCAATTCTTGCATCTCCTCATATCTAGAAAAGCACTAAAATCCTTCCTGGTGACGACTGCTCCTCGTGACTAGCAGTAACCTTCACGAGACTAGCAGAAACCTCTGCAAAAAATGTGTGCTTGATTGCATATACTCCCTCTTCACCAAAATCACATATATACTGACCTCCCCTGCTGGCTCTTTGGAGCAGTTTCTCAGAGCTATCTGAAATGCTGTCTCCCAGCCTGCAGTCCTCATTTTGCCCCAAATGCACGTTGTGCATTTTTTTAAGTCGACACAGTCTTTTATGTTTCATCAATCCGAGCTGGGTCATTTTTTATTATTTGTGTGTGTGCGTGTGTGTGTGTGTGAGAGAGAGAGAAAGAGAGATTGGTTGATGTAATTAATAATTTCTAATCTAATATTAAATATCTGTTTTCTTCTTACAAAAATTTTCCTGTTAGAATGACAAATGCTAACTAACGGATGGAAGTGTGTATTTTCATTACTGAGTAAATAAATTGCGTGAACTAATACACTTATATGTAATCCTTATAAAGATGAACCACCATGTTATTCATCAGAGCATGTATTGGCATGCTCTGAAGTTAAAATAGGCCACAACCAATCAAAAAGTCTTTTTAAATTATTTTTTTCTAGTTTCTCAAAGTGGCAAAGAGGAATTATACTTAAAATACCACAGATTTTTTTTTTCTAAAATCTTCTCTTCCTTGGTGACTTGGTGTAAATTCTGGAGTCATATGTCTTGATTTGCTTATTGTGATCACTTTGCAATATATATATATATATAAATATCAAATCATTATGTTCTATACCAGAAGCTAATATAATGTTATATGTCAGTTACATCTACAAAAATATCTAGATTTGATCCCTAATTTTTCCACTAAGAATTCTTTATTCCACCAAGGTAAGAAGTTGTGACCTTGGGCACTTAATGTAACTTCTTTGTGCTTCCAATTTGTTATATGAAAAATGGAAATATTTATACCTGTATTTTAGGATTGTTCTGAAAATTAAATGACTTCCAGTATTGAAAGTACTTAGAACAAAGGCAAATAAACATTCCATAAATGTTGGTCACTATTACTATCTCACATGTTGCTATCAGTCCAACATGAACTTGATCTTTGCTCTGTTCCCTTATTCCCATTTTTTCATTTTTGAAACTAACATTTTTCCTTTTCTATAAATCTGTGTCCTCTCCTATATCTACCCTATTTCTCTCTTTCTCTCTTTTTCTCTTATTGAGCTTGCTGGGTAACTTCCCAACTCTCCAACTTATTCGATTCAGCCACGTAAAGTATCAGGAATCAGTCAGGCAAAGACTGAATTTTTCTTAACTGGCAGCTTGAGAGGCCAAAGCTAAGTATAATTGTAACTAAAGGACTCAAAATTGTACAGAAAGAGAGAATGCCAGTTTTTATTTAAGTAAATTATTCATATGTTAAAAGTATTACATAACCTTGAGAATTACATCACGTTGAAAAACAGCTTTCTTCTTGACCGCTTTGCTTCACTGTGAATTTTTCCAAAGGTCACATATAAGCCAGATGTACAATTCATTCAATTTAATGTTCTTAGAATGTAAATAAATGTACGTGCTTTCCATTCTCTTAATTACTTGCACAAGTTGTCCTTATGTTCGTAACAGGAGTTATGAAAGAAATGCTTTTGAAATATGGGAAAATCCAATTTTAAAACATACAAACCTGTAAGCAATTAAACTATTTTATTATTAACACACCATCGACTTATTTTTTAAAAGATCATGAAGGAATTAAAGATAAATGTATTGGGTTAAAGGATTATATTAAAATGTGAAATGCATTACCATTTGAAGTATACTTATCTTTTCTCCAAATCTTTACACTCTATCTATGAGAATGTTTTAAAAATACATCATAACACTAAAAAATGCATTCGTAATTTAAATTAACATAATCAGAACTTGAATTGGCAAATATTCAATTTTGCTTTTAAGGAATTTTAATTATTAACTTTAACAGAGTTATAAAACTGTGGAACAATATTCTATTTCAAGAAATAATCAGGTAATTGGCTCCTAGTTATTTGATTAAAAAGTACGATACAGAGTCTTTTGTTTTCCTGATAAATACCTCGTGTTGCAGAGTGTAGTAAGTTAGGTAAAAGTATAAAGGCTTAGAAGCAAAAGACAATGGCCTCTAATATTGACTTTACCAAATTTAAAAGTATAACCTGAGCCTTCTGTGTCTCAATTTCATTGTTTGGAGAATGAAGGATTTGGTCTAGTGAATCTGAAACTTTCCATTCTCTTGGAAATAAGTAAGTTCTATTGCAAGTTCAATTACCTTATTATCTTTGATGGTCCAAAGAAAGTGTGATTAGCAAATATATTAAAGGTTTTGAGTTGATTTTAGATTGGGTCTTTGATTAATTTCTCAACTTAGCATAGTATGTAGAATAAAGTAGAATAGAGAAAGACTTGTGAAGTAGGCATGAGGAATGGGAAAGCTTTGAGTTATGCCTTTAAATATATTTACAGATCACGTTATTTGTTGAGGATACCAAAGAAAAAAAAGGAGAAATAGCTTTCCTTAGGAAGACTTAAAGACTAATAGCCCCTCTTTCATCAGTGACTTGCTTCATCATAATGGTTTGAACTAGGAATATCTGTCACCCAAGACACATTCTGATTAGTTCAGAGGCTGAAGTGATTTATTAAATACTGTGAAAGAAATTCAAGTGGAGTCAGTATTGCTAAGAGAACTCTCTGAAATGGATCCGGGAGGCCATTGAGGAAGTAGGATTAGGCACGTCTCAGCCCAGATGGAATATGATCTTTTGACCACTTATTGTCTTACCTCAGGCACCCAGAACACCAGCCCAATGTTCTAGAAATTCAAGATACTTAGTGGACCCTTACCCTAAAATAGGTTGTGACAGCCGATCCCTTAAGGACAAATATTTCCTTTCTTGCAGTCATAATTCTTGCCAGACAACTTTAATAACGTTATGGATTTGTTTTAATAAGCCCCTGACCCTTTCTCTTCCCCAGAACACTTTTTCGGTTTTACCCAAATCTGTGTTTCCCAAATTGCAATTCCTAAGACCCTAAATAAAGCTCTTTGTTCTTTGTAGCCTTGACACTGATTATTGTTTGACAAAATAAACCTGAAAACTAGTTTTGGTTGTGTTTTAATTTTATCAAAATAGTTTCTTGGAAAGTGTCAAAATTCTTTTTTATTCAGCTTTTTATCTTGAGACAATTTAAAATTTATAGATGATGATATTGTTATGAAATGTCAGTGCATCAGAAAAAATGTGAACAAATATAAGTATAGAAATTCTCCTATAGTAGTACTAAGATTTTTATTTTATTTAGGAGAATAGATTAGTAGAAAATATTCAGGGTCTTTCTTTAATTTTAGTCACTGTCAACCATCCCAGAGTGATAAAGCACCTATCCATGAAAATAAAAAATAAGATCCAAAATTATTAGGACCTCCCTTTTGGGCTGGTGGCAGGGGTCTTGATCAAAATTTAGAGAAGACCTAAGATTTTCCAGATGGATGAGCTGGCCATGTCAATGCAAAATAAGCTTGTACCTTGTTATTTTATGGGCAGTTTACTGAAGACTTCCTGCCTACAATTAGAATCCTGCAATAGAACTATATGGGAACTAGGTAAGGCAGATAGGAACTTTCCATTTGAGACAGAAGAAACTACATATCAGAAAATCATAGTTCCCCTCATATGAATGTAGCATAGAAATGCAGTTTGGAAAAAATTTCAGGACTAGAGATAAATATTTGACTGAAGATTTAAAAGAGACTGAGATGATAATTTATTCAATTAAAGGGTAAAATATAGCATATAAATATAGGATATAAATGTTACCTCTGCTATAAATGGAAAGCATTAGAGGATAAGTAATGAAATAAACATATGGAGATTTTATGAGAAAAAAACCATGAGGTTACTTTCCATGACAAAATCATGTTGTTCTTTACAAAAAAGAAGTAGAAGGAGGAGAAAGAGGGAAAAGAATAGGAAGAAAATAGGATACGAAAAAGAATTAATACAATAAAGGAACAATACTTGGAGTTCACAAACACATTTATATTTTTTTAGCATTTACACGAGTCAGGGTGATCCAGAGAATAGATTATATATATACACATATATGTATATATAGAATATATATACACACACACACACACACACACACACACACACACCCCTATGTAAATTTGAGCCCAACAGATGCAAAATGCCTGCTGAAAGACAAAGAAAAAAAGACAGTGAAAGAATATTACAATTATTAGGAAACAGTATCTTCTAAATTTTTTTATTTTGAAGTAAAGAAAATAAAGGCACACTAAGGAAAAATTACCTAGCATAAGAAGTATTTTGGTCTTTAAAAAAAAAATCCTAAAAATGGTGATCTGACTGCCTTTTACCTGGCCAAAGCCTAGAATGAAGTATATCACTTGTCAGAATTAAAGGGAAATGTTAGTACATGTAATATTCTTAAAATTTGTCATCAGATTCAGAGGGCTTTGAGGACAAATGAAGCTATAAGGAGTCTTTGTAAGGTCTTATAGGAAATAATTGTTTAATTAACTTTGTAGGAAGGTAATATTTGGTCAGTTATCAAGGTTCTTTGGAGTCTAATATTGAAGAGGCTAAGGACATGAGTTCAGTCCCTCAAGGAACATGTCACTGTGTTCGTGGGCAAAGGCTTTCCTAATCATACTTCAAGGCATCTCTCTGATTCATGCCATTCATCTCAGGATGGAACAGGGAATATGAATGAATCACTGCTATGGGAAATTAAAGGTAATGAAGCCAGTAATACCCTGATGGCCCTATAAAGACAATGACTACCTAGGAGGAAATACCCAGTAATTTCCCATAAGCTAATATTTCTTTCTTTTTTGGCTTTGTTTTGGTTTTGTCTCTGTGTGCAAGGGACTCTTTTGCTATTGTTTTCTGGACACTCCTCAGCCAGATTTACCATGATCAGTCTATTCAATGTGCCTACATATTTCAGAAACAAATAGAATCTTCAGTGACAAAGACAAGATCATTCACATTAACTAGAATATCCCTTATGTCTTCCCACTGTGGGAATCTCCAATACAAATCTAGTACAAAGGCACGTTGTCTAAAATCTCCAGAGAGGCAAGACGGCGGGGGGGGATCACAAAATAATTTTGATTCTTATTAGCTTGCATTGCTCAAATCACAGACTCAGTTCTTAATTATGTGATTAAAACCACATTTTCTTGCCATTTTATTTGAGCTGAAATAACTGTACTTTGAAAGACATACAAAATAAATTATTATAGTAAAAAAACTTCATTAATTACCTTCAGATAGAGAATCCCCTTGATATTAATTTACATTTCAAATTACAGTGACTTCTATAATATTAATAATAATTTAAAGCCAAGTGTGCAGTATCACCTCACCTATAATGCATCGTGTTTATGTAAGCAATATTATATGATATTATAGATAGAAAAGTCATTTAAATTATTTGTTAAGATCAAAAAGTTACACACTGGTTATCCAATTGGTGGAAAAATAATGATATAAAAATTGCATATTATTATGTCATTAGACGATATTGTATGTTACTATGTAGAATGTCAGTAATTAGAGATCCAGCTAATGAATTTGAAAATATCTTTCACAGTGTTCTTAAGCTGTCTTTCAAAATATGGAGATAAATAAGAGATTTTGTTTGTTTAGGAATTAGATGTCTTAGATAATCAAAGATTCGCTCAAAGCCATTCCCTACACAGCCCCATCAAACAGCTTCTTAATGTGTTTTTTGTATTTATCAAGAAGACTCAAGTCTTGTCATGGTCTGTTGAGCTGACAGACTTTAAATCTTGAAGCCTTATGGGTTTTCCTCTGGAAAGGAAAAAGAATGAATTCAGTACCATACCTCCCTTGAAATCCAGCCCTTTTGTCTAATAGCTTTAAAATTAGCAGTGAGCCCAGGGGAGTCATTTAGTGCTGCTCTGAATGTTAAAGCATGAAAAGTCTTTTGATTCAAATCTTGGGAAGCTTAAAAATTTTGTTTTATCTTAATATGAATCCAAATCCAAGACTTCTCCATTATTTTTAATTTGATAAATGTGCAAGGTACAATGCCATTTCTTGTCAATCATTTCTTACAGATGGCGTACCAAAAGAAAGAAACTTGCTCTGCCTGAAAAATAAAGTCCCGAATGAACAGCTTGTTTCTTCACACATCTCTTCTTTAAAGTGGAAATATTGGTGCATATGAAGTTGACTCAATCAGGTAATCTGTATCTGACACTCAATCTATAATCTATATCTAACGCTGTACTCTGATCAGCCACATCTTGGATACTCTGACTTTTATCTGAGTGATCCTGACTTACTTCTGTGTATGAAGTGAACCTGAATATTATTTTAATTAAAATTGAAGGGCGATCACATTGTTTAGTGACTCTTAGGTTAACAGCTTGATGTATTACATATATTATCCTGCTTAAAATTCGTAACAGTAAGGTAGGTATAGTTTTCTCGATTTCATTAGTGAGAAGACTAAAATTAAGAAAATGTAGGTAATTGTCCAAGGCCTTATACCAAGTTTGAGTCTGATCCTGTATCTATAAAATGCAACCAGCTATATTTTCATCTCTGAACTGTCATGAGGGTAAAATAAGATACTATATATAAATTATCTGGCATGCAGTAGACACTCAAAACGAATAGTAGTTATTTTGTGTTACAGTCATTATACTGACCATAGTAGGTAGGGGTGTATGATTTGAATCCGAATCTCTCTGACTTTGAAACCGCTTTTACCACTATTTTTCAAGAAAACCTGAGTTTGGTATCTTATGATTTATGTGGAAATTGTGTGTGAAGGTTTGAGTTAAATTTTTATAAGAAATAAGAACAGTGCTTAAGTATAAATTGGACTCATTTTATTAGAGCTGTAGACAATAGTCTTGTCTTAGTGAAAAAAAAGTTCAAAAAGTTTTACAGTTAGGTTTATATATAGTTAAATAGGCTTTTCCTGAATTTCAATAAACTGAAGATTGACTCCTAAACTAAGTATGGCCTAACGAATTCTTAGTGAGCTACAAACTTTGCAAGTCAAAATGTGCTCTCATTCTTTTTATTTAATATCAACCATAATTAAATGTTCAAATCATGAATATTAAAAACATCTTTAAAAAGAAATGACTCTTCTAAAATAGAATACCACTTGAATCATATTGATGACCCAAAATACCTTTTTAAGTGGAGGTTGATTGATTTTTACTGACAAATAAAAATTACCACATGCTGATCTGAATAGGAAATGAACACAGGCATTCATTTAAGAGGGATCAATTGCCCTCTTTTATTTTAAGTTTCTTTGGTTGTGTGTTTTATTAATTGAAATCCACTTCCTGTTATCTGCCTCTGCTTCCACACCACTAACATCTGTTACTAGGCTTTATATGCGCGCACACACACACACACACACACACAAACACGTATGCACAATGTTGATAAACTAAAGAGAATGTTCTAATTTCTCTCTTTCTTCTATGTGAATGTCAATAAAAAGTGATATGCAAACTTCCTTTCCACACCTAAGTTGTATACTTGAAACGGTCCCCTAATAGTTTTTTTATTAGTCTAGTCAGGGTTATCCGGAGAAATGGAACCAATATTATATATAAAAATAAGGAATTAGCTCACACAATTATGGAGGCTGAGAAGTCCCAAGACCTGCAGTCAGCAAACTGGAGACCCAGAAGAACCAGTGTGTAGTTCCAGTCCATCCAAAGACCCTGGAACCAAGAGAGCCAGTGATGTACTTCTAGTCCGAATACCAGCTCTTCTTGTGAGTCAAGGAGAGCTGATGTTTCTGTCCCAGTCCTAAGACCAGAAAAGACCAGTGTCCAGTGCATGCAGTCAGGCAGGAAGAGTTCCTTCTTACTCAGTCTTTTTGCTCTATTCAGGTCTTTGGTTGTTGGAATGAAGCCCACCTATTTTAGCAACTGAAATCTGCTTTACTCAGTCTACCAATTCAAATGTTAATCTCTATCCAGCAACACCCTCAAAGATACACCCAGAACATTTGGTCAAATGTCTGGACATCCAGAGGCCCAGTCAAGTTGACACATAAAATAACCATCACAGCTTTAAAAATTGTTTTTGATTAAAATTTCTACTTTGAGATTATTGTAAATTCACATGCAGTATTAAGAAATAATACAGAAAAACTCCACAGATTTCATGCAGAGAAACTGGTCTTTACGCAGTTTCCCCCACTGGTTAACATACTGCAAACCTATAGTTTAATATCACAACCAGGATATTGACACCGAGGCACGGAAGGTAAAGAACATTTCTATTGAAACAAAGATCCCTCATGCTATAATTTTTAAACCACACCTACTTCCTTACCCCCACCATAACTCCCAAAGTCTCTGCAGTGACTAATCTGATCCCTATGTCGAAAACTTTGTCATTTTAAGAATGTTGTGTAAATTAAATCACATAGTATTTAAGCTTTAGCTTTAGCTTTTTCTCTTAGCATTATTCTCTGGAAATTCAGGTAGGTTGCTGCATGTATCAATAGTTTATTCTTCATTCTTTTTTTTTTTGGTGGGGGGCAAAGTATTATTCCTTGGTATGGATCTACCACAGTTTATTCATCAATTGAAAGACATCAGAATTGTTTCAAGTTTTGTCCATTGCAAAGAAAGTTGATATAAATACTTGCATCCAGTTTTTTTTTTTTTTTTAAACAGAGGTTTTAAGTTCTCTGGGATAAATACCCAGGAATGCAATTGCTGGGATATATGGTAGTTGTATGTTTAGATATTTTTTTTTTTTAGAGAAGTTTCCAAATTGCTTTCCAGAGTGATTGTGCCATTTTATGTTTGCACCCGCAATATATGAATGGTCCAGTTTCTCCGCATCTTAGCCAACAAATGGTGTTGTCATTATTTCTGTTTTAGCCATTCTGGTATGTGTGTTATGATATCTCATTGTGGTTTTAATATGAATTTCCCTAATAGCCAATGCTGTTTGAAATTTTTTCCTGAGTTTATGTCCTGTCTGCATGTCCTCTTTATTTCTTTTGCCTGGTTCTAATTTGAATTTTGGGAGTTTCTTATATATTCTAGATACTAGTCTTTTGTTGGATATGTAATTTGTAAATCTTTTATCCCAGTCTAGAGCTTATTGTTTCATGCTCTTAAGAGGATCCCTCACAGAATGAAAGCTTGTAATTTAGATGAAATCCAATTTCTTAATTTTTCCCATTATGGATTATGGTTTTTGTGTGAAATTCAAGAACTCTTTGTGTAACCCCAGATCCTGAATATTTCTCCTGTAATTTTTTTTTCTAAAAATGTTTATTTGTATAATTTACATTTAAGTGCTTGATTTGTTTTGAGTCAATTTTTATATGAGGTATAAAGTTTAGGTTGAGATTCATTTTTTATTAAATAGAAATTATTTTTAAGGAGAGGGAAATTGTTCTGTGATTAGGTCACCTAACCTAGGATTAGGTCTTACTCTTCAGTGAGTTAATAATCCATACTGTAAACCTTATAAGAGTTTCTCAGTTTTTTTCTTCCCCCTTAGGTGGGACAGGATGGCTACAGCTGACCAGAGTTGGGTATTTCCAGTCCCGGGTCACTTAGCCTCTGATAATATAATACCCCAGCAGGTTAGACTATGGTTAAGGGGTTTCCCCTGAGGGCAGGCCTTGTTAGGAAGAACAGAGTGCTCTGATGGACTTCAAAGTGGCTTTTCCCCCTCCCCTGCTAGAAGCAGAAGAAAGGTTTTTTTCTGACATTTACTGTGGGAATTTGGTCAAGCTCCTGAAGGAAAATATAATAGTAAGGTCTCCCCATTACTGGTTACCCCTGGCATTTTTAACCCACAAAGCTGTCAACACGGAGCACCAACAGTTCCTCCATCACAGTTAACATTTTACCTATGAAGCAGTGGTTCCCATGTGGTTTCCACGTTACTGAAGAGAAATTTACAGCACTAAATGCATACGTTAGGAAAGAGTAAAGTCTCAAATACATAATCAATTATTAGTTCTAGGAGGTTTTCGTTTTGTAGATACCTTGGGATTTTCTATGTGGATAATCACGTCATCTGCAAGTAGGGACAGTTTTGTTTCCAGTTCCAATATGGATGAATTTTATATCCTCCTCTTTGCCTCACTGCATTGGCTAGAAATTCCAGCACTATGCTGAATGAGAGTGGGGAGAGTGGTCTGATCTTAGAGGAAAGCATTCAGTATTTCATAATTAAATACAGCTTAGCAGTAGGTTTTTTGTAGGCGCTCCTTATAAGGTTGAAGAACTTCACCTCTATTCCTGTCTTTCAGAGTTTTTTGGTTTTTTGTTTGTTTTGTTATCGTGAATGATGGGATTTGAATTTTGTCAAATTCTTTTTGCATCAGTTGGTAGGATTATGTGCTTTTTCTTCTCTAGCCTGTTAATGTGGTAGGTTACATAGATTGAGTTTTAAATTAAAACCAGGCTTGTACCCCTGGACTAAACCTCCCTTGGCCATAGTGTACAATTCTTTTTATATTGTTGAATTCTATTTGCTGATATTTTGATAAGAATTTTAATGTATTTTTGAGGGGTACTGGAATATAGTTTTGTACTCTTTGTCTGGTTTTGGTATTAGTGTATTGTTAGCTCACTAAATAAATTGAAGAGCATTCTCTCTCTGTTGTCTGGGAAAGATTATATAGGATTTGATACTAATTCTTCTTTAAAATTTGATAGAATTCTCCAGTGAAACCAATTAAACTTAGAAATTTCTTTTTTGGAAGTTGTAAAATTACACATTCAATTTTCTCAGTACTTATTGGGCTATTTAACTTATAGATTTCATTAGGTGTATCGTGATTAGAGTTTTTGAGAAGTTGGTCCATTTTGTCTAACTTATAAAATTTGTGTTTATAGTTGTTCATAATATTTCCTTATTATCCTTTCAATGTCTACAGAGATATTCTTTGTTTCATTGCTGATGTTGATAATTTATATCTACTCTTCTTTTGTGATCTAGGTAGGATTTTGTCAATTTTATTGATCTTTCGGTGAACCAGCCCTTGATTTCATTGACTTTATTGTTTTTCCATGCTCAGTTTTATTTCTTTACATTACCTATATTAGTTCCTTTTTTCTGACTGCTTTAAATTTATTTTGTTCTCCTATTTCTAGGTTCTCAAAATAAGATCTTAGATTATTAGAGATCTTTCTTTTTGCTAATGTATAAATTTAATGCTGTAAATTTTCCTCTAAGCACTGCTTTAGCTGTGCTCCTCTAAATTTTAATATGTTGTATTTTCATTTTCATTCAGTTCAATATAGTTTTGGATTCTCCTTGATATTTCCACTTTAACTCATGGGTTTTTTAGTAGTATGTTGTTTAACTTCCAAGTATTTGGTAATTTTTCTCTTATCTTTTTGTTATTGATTTTTAATTTGATTCCATTGTGGTCAGAAAACACATTCTTTGTATAATTCAAAGTCTGTTGTATTTTTTGAGGTTTATTTTATAACCCAGGATATCATTTAGATTGGTGTATTATATGTGAGTCCTTGAAAAGACTGGAATCTGATGTTAGGTGGGATAGTCTATAATTGTTGATTATATCCTATTGTTTAATGGCATTTTTTAGTTCTTATTTATTCTTGTTGATTTTCTGCCTAGTTGTCCTTTCAATGTGGAGAGAGGTTGCCACACAGGTCTACAACTGTAGATTGGATTTGTCTGTTTCGCCTTCAGTTTATTACTTTTGGCTTTACATATTTGCAGTTTTGTTGTTTGGTGAATGCACACATAGGACTGTTTTGTCTTCTTAGTAAATTAATACTTTTATCATTATATAGTGTCCTTCTCTGTTTCTCATAATTTTCTTTGTTTGGATGTCTGTTTTATCTGATATTAATATAGCCACTCCCGGGCTTCCCTGGTGGCGCAGTGGTTGAGAGTCCTCCTGCCGATGCAGGGGACACGGGTTCGTGCCCCGGTCCGGGGAGATCCCACATGCCGCAGAGCGGCTAGGCCCATGAGCTGTGGCCGCTGAGCCTGCGCGTCCGGAGCCTGTGCTCCGCAACGGCAGAGGTCACATCAGTGAGAGGCTCACGTACCGCAAAAAAAAAAAAAAATATATATATATAGCCACTCCCGATTTATTTTGACTAAGGTTTGCATGATACACGTGTATTTCTCTATTCTTCTACTTTCAAACTGCCTATATTGTTATATCTGAAGTGAGGTCTTTTTTAAACATCATATAGTTAGATCATGTTTATTAATCCAGTTTGCCAAGCTCTGTCTTTTAATTGGTATTAATTAAGACCATCTGTATGTAAGGTAACTATCAATATGTTAGCACTAAGTTTGCCGTTTTATTATTTGTTTTAGGTTTGCTGTCTCTGGTTCTTGTTCATCTCCTTTTCTTTTATTGCTTTCCTGTGGGTTACTTGAACATTACTTTAGGATTTCATCTTGATTTATTTTTAGTGTTTTGAGTGTATCTCTTCTTATATTGTTTGTGTGGTTGCTTTAGGTCTTAACAATATATATGCATAACAGTCTACTGATGTCATTATTTTACCAGGATGTCTTTGCTAGAAATAATGTTGTTTTGACAGTTCTTTCCTTTTAACATCTGAAAAGTACTGTGCCATTTCTTTCTGGCCTCCATGGTTCCTGATCGGGAATGCACTGTGTCATTGTAATTGATTTTTTCCCATATAGGTAATATAACCATTTCCTCTTGCTGTTTAAAAAAATTTTGTTTTTTAATTTCAGCAGTTTAATTATGATGTGCATTGCTATGGATTTTTTTTTGTTTGGGTTTACCCTATTTGGGTTTTCTTCTGGAATCTGTAGAGTTATGTGTCTTGCCAAACTAAGTTTTCAGTAATAACTACTTTGAGTACTTTTTTTCAGCCCTGCCCTCTTTCTCTTCTCACTCATGAAATCCAGTGACATGAATGTCACATATTTTGTTATAGTCTCATAGGTCCCTAAGGCTCTGTTCATTTTTTTAAACAGTCTGTTTTCTCTTGGTTATTCAGAGTAATTTCTCTTGTTATGTCTTCTAGTTAACTCATTCTTCCCTGTCCCCTCCTTTCTACTGTAAAGCCCGTACAATGAGCTTTTTATTTTGATTATTATATTTTTAAAAACTGAAGTTTTTATTTGATTACTTTTATGTCTTCTATTTCTTGTCTGAGACTTTGTATCTCTCTGCTAAGGCTTTCTATTTTTTCACTTGTTTCAAGTATGTTTATAATTTCTTCTTGAAGCCACTTATGATGACTGCTTTAAAATCTTTGTCAAATAATTGTAGTATCTCTGTTATCTTGGTGCTGTCATCTATTGACTGTCCTTTTTTTATTCAAATTCATTCAACTAGATCTAACTGGTTCCTAGTATAATGAATATTTTGCAGTTGAAACCTGGACATTAAAAAAAATTATTCGATGAGACTTAGATTCTGATTTAGAACTTACTTTACAAGACTTTCTTTGGTGCTGCTCAGGCAAGGGAAGTGTGTGCTACTTCATACAGTCAGGCGGAGGTACACGTTCTGCCTCCCCATGCAGCCATATGACACCTGGGTGTACGAGCATCTCGTTTCAGCTGGGCAGGGTTCGTAGTTCTAACTCCCCATGAGATCCCCGGTGACAACATGGTGGTGGTGGCCACTGGGCAGTGGCACAACTCTCACCTTCCCACTTGGTGTTCTCTAATTCTGTACCAGTGAGGTGAGGAGGCACCTCATTTTGTCTCCCTGAGAATGAAAATGTAGATTATCCATTCTTTCTTTGATGCAATATATGGTCATGGGGCCACCATTTTTTTCTGTGGTGGTGGGCTGAAGAGGAGCAGTTATTGTCAAAAAGTTTTCTGTTTTCTTTCTGGTCGTTTGGCTAGAGACAGCAAGCTCTTCTTGGATCTTTTTTTTTTTTTTTTTTTTATCTGCACTGGTTGTTGTTTCTGGGTTTCTGCCTTCTCGTGAAGAAAACCTTGTTTCATGAATCATGAGGTCCCTAGTAGGTCTACCTCCTTTATACTTTTTTTTTAATTAAAGTTTTTTTTAAGTTTAATTAGAGTTTTTTTTAATTAAAAAATTTTTCTTTAGATATAATGTCCATGTGTTTTGGTTGTTCTTAGCAGGAGAAATATGGAAAAATATACCTATTCCACCTTTCTAGAAGCAGAAGTCTTCCCTAACATTTTTATTTAAAAAAAAACTGAGATCAAAGGTCAAATTATGAAATAAGACATTGATGAACATAAGAATGAAATATTAAAATCAATAGTAGTTCTGATAAAGCTCTGTCTCTCCTCTCTGTGTCTCTCCTCTTTCTCTCTCCGTATCTATGGCTGTGCCATCTATAGCTATTGATATATTACTTGCCATTATTTATCCATATCTATTTTTATTCACAAACTGCCATACTCATATTCACACCCACATCCTTATTAAACTCATACCAATACCTTATCATCAATATTTATACTAAATCTTCCTCCTGCCCTGTATAGGACAAATGAGACTTCTAATTCTAACTCTATTTTATATGTGGCTTCCTTAATATGTCTTTGCTTTGTATATGAAACCAGTGTAAAACTAGTTCATTTTGGAATATGAGATAAACCAAACGTTATATACAAATTTGAATTTCTCAGTTATTACATATTTACTTTTTTTTTTTTTTTTTTTTGCGGTACGCGGGCCTCTCACTGTTGTGGCCTCTCCCGTTGCGGAGCACAGGCTCCGGACGCGCAGGCTCAGCGGCCATGGCTCACGGGCTCAGCCGCTCCACGGCATGTGGGATCTCCCCGGACCGGGGCATGAACCCGCATCCCCTGCATCGGCAGGCGGACTCTCAACCACTGCGCCACCAGGGAAGCCCACATATTTACATATTTAACAACTGTTCATTGACATCCGTTTGGGCAAGAAACTTTGTTATTAATTGGGTATCAGTAGTATATAAGACACATGTGGTCTTGTTGCCATGAGATATCATGTTATTCTATGTATCAATATATTTCATATCCTTTACCCTACCCACCTATCCACGAATACTTTCTCCATATGTACACACACGTACACACACATACAAATACACACATAGTAACACAATTCAGGTAGAAATGAATGTTCTAGTAGTAGATTCTATTATTTGCCAAGGCTGGAAAGTGGTTAAGTTATAATCACAATTTTCACTTGTGACTGAAGAGCTAATTAACTGTCAACTTCATCCTTCATGGATTTTTTTTTTCTGATTCTGGAAATCTTCTGCTTACCTTCATCTGTTTTCAGGAGCACAGCATGTTCCTAAGCATCAGATTTTTAGAGAGACAATAGAAATGTAAGTTGAGGACTTCCCTGGTGGCGCAGTGGTTAAGAATCCGCCTGCCAATGCAGGGGACATGCGTTCGAGCCCTGGTCCGGGAAGATCCCACATGCCACGGAGCAATTAGGCCCGTGTGCCACAACTACTGAGCCCGTGTGCTTAGAGCCTGTGCTCTGCAACAAGAGAAGCCACCGCAATGAGAAGCCCGCGCACCGCAACGAAGAGTAGACCTTGCTTGCCGCAACTAGAGAAAGCCCGTGCACAGCAACGAAGACCCAACACAGCCAAAAATAAATAAATTAAAAAAAAAAAAAAGAAACGCAACTTGAGGATGCATGTCATTTCTAGTGGAAATAAAAACACCAAACCATTCCCTCTCTCTTTCTCTCATATTCACTAGTGATGTGGAGCTGTAAAATAAAACATGTTAAAAATAATTTTTCCTTAGTAGGGTATAATATTTGTTTAATTGTGTAAGTAGTCTTCTGTTCAAATTTTGAAATACATTTTATAGTCTGAACACTTCTCTAATTCAAAAGTGAACCATATAGGTTATACTCGCCTCAAGGACAGGGGTTATCTTCCATCCACTGTTTTATCACCAATTCCAGTCACTGTGACTCAGGTTCATTAGATGATGGTTGAGTCAAGAACTGAATGGCAAGAACGAGTCAGCTAATATCTGGTGGCAGAATGTTCCAACTGCACACATGTCAAGGGCATAAAAGAGAGCACAATAAGCAGGAGCCAATATGTATTATAACGACAGAGAGGAAGAGATTGTAGAAAGAGAAGGGCCAAGGAATGAGCTTCATGGTGTTTCCATATTTGCAGAAAATGCATTGAGCACACAATAACTTCTCAATAAATCTGCATATATTCTTTTTCAGATTCTTTTATCTTATAGATTATTACAAGATATTGAATGTAGTTCCCTGTGTTATACAGTAGGACCTTGTTGTTTATCTATTTTATATGGTAGTGTGTATCTGTTAATCCCAAGCTCCTAATTTATCCCTCCCCCGCCCCTCCCCCTCCCCTTTGGTAACCATAAGTTTGTTTTCTATGTCTGTGAGTCTGTTTCTGTTTTGTATATAAGTTGATTTGTATCATTTTTTTTAGATTCCACATATAAGTGATATCATATGATATTTGTCTTTGTCTGACTTACTTCACTTTGTATGATATTCTCTAGGTCCATTCATGTTGCTAAAAAAGGCATTATTTCATTCTTTTCATTATATATATATATATATATATATATATATATATATACACACACATATATACCACATCTTCTTTATTCATTTATCTGTAGATGGACACTTAGGTTGCGTCCATGTCTTGGCTATTGTAAATAGTAATCCTATGAACATTGGGGTGATGTATCTTTTCGACTTAGAGTTTTCATCTTTTCTCGATATATGCCCGGGAGTGGGATTGTTGGGTCATATGGTAACTCTATTTTTAGTTTTCTAAAGAACCTCCATACCATTTTCCATAGTGGCTGCACCAACTTATGTCCCGCCAAGAGTGTAGGAGGGTTCCCTTTTCTCCACACCCTCTCTAGCGTTTATTATTTGCAGACTTTTTGGTGATGGCCATTCTGACCAGTGTGAGGTGATACCTCATTGAAGTTTTGATTTGCATTTCTCTAATAATTAGTGATGTTGAGCATCTTTTCATGTGCCTGTTGGCCATCTGTATGTCTTCATTGAAGAAATGTGTATTTAGATTTTCTGCCCATTTTTTGATTGCATTGTTTGTTTTTTTGATATTGAGGGGTACTTGCTATTTATATATTTTGGAAATTAAGCCCTTGTCAGTTGTATCGTTTCCAGTTTTATTTCTCCAAATCCATAGGTTCTTTTTGTTTTGTTTCTGGTTTCCTTTTTCTGTGCAAAAGCTTGTAAGTTTGATTAGGGTCCCATCTTTGCTTTTTAACCATGTTTAAAGCCCTTCAATTATATTAATGACTTGTATCGAAAGGAATAATGTATTCATTGGAATCCTTCTTTTCTTATTTCTTATGTTTTTGTAGAAATTTAAGTGATGCCCTGAGTCTCTGTTGGGAATGGCCCCAGTGGAAGGGCATTGACAAAGCCTGGGTCCGGGGCCTTTGTCATGTCTGTTGGTGACCCTTCCCGTAGCTTGACTCATGGAGGTGGGGTGTAGGGCTACCTCCACATCTTTCTTTGGGCTCTGCTGTCGCTCACTTCAGAAAGGGGGCTGAGGAGACACAGATTTCTGCCTGTAAATTTGTCTGACCTGTTGCATGATTCCAAGAAAAAAAAAGATGTTTGGTGTCACAGTGGTCACGAATGATTTTGGAATTCCATGATGAAGGAGGTGGGGAAAGGCCAATAGCTGTTGGAATCCTTCTTTTAAAAACAAGAGTGCTAGAGAGCCCTCATAAAATATTAATATGCTACTAAAATTAAGTTGAACATTTGTGGTTCTTAATCTCACGTGTAACCTGAAACTACCAGCTTTTCTCCCTGCCAGGCTTCCAGCTCTGCTGTTTCACCCTTTGATAGACTCCAGCAGTTTCATTGCCTGTGGCTCCTAGCAGGGTGACTTGGAAGCTTTAAAACCCCCTACAATTTTGTGAGATTTTTTTTTAATCAAAAAATGACTCTTGTGCCTCTGAGTTAGCAACCCACTGACATTCTCTCAAATCTCTTGAATGGCTCCTGGTAATTCTCACAATTGTAAACTGTTTGGTGCAGACTTAGGTTGTTAATAGCTATCCTTTGACTATTTCTTAATTCCCTTTGATTTTTTTTTTTAACAGTTTACTTTCCTATATAACAACCAAGTTGGAACAAAGACTACCTAATGGTAAGGAGTTTAATACATACTGCATAAAGCTCGAAGGTCCCAGTTGCATAATACTGTTGAAACTGTAAGAATTCTAATTCCTTATGAGTAGGTTCAAGTCACTGATTTATGGAAGTTGATAGTTAAAGCTGTGACAGTTCAGTTTCCCACTTTCTTGGACTTAGCCTGTCACTCACCTAACTTCTTATTCTAGGCTATTTGTGACTACTTAAAAATCCATTTAGAAATAAAAAGACAAGAACTGCTCTACTATTTACAATGCTAGGCTAAATCAGGAATGAAAACATGTGCTCTGTGTTTTGTCTTGTTTGCATTTGTGTTTTAATTTTACTCAAAACAATTTGAAGTTTCATGTCACTCTGTTCTGCTATGACATGACACTTTATGAGAACTTATTTAAAGAAATACACACTGGATCTGTACACGTTGAGTGTAGTTTATAAATAATTAGTTGTAGGCATAGAAATTAAAACTACAGAATTTCATATTTTTGTTGCCAGGAATTTTCATCCCCTCGGGCTATCCTTTTTCTTATGTGAAAGTACTGCCAGTGAATCAATGATTTTTAAATATACCAGGCTCTCAAGAAGGATAAGAGAAACAAGATTTCACTTTAGATGGAAGTGATCTAAACAAAGATGCTCCAGAAAGATAGTGTCTCTGAATGTTTTCAGATGATCTAGAATCCAGAAAAATATCATTATCCTATAATGCCATTTCTTTGAATGTGAATTAGAAATGTGTCTGAAAACTCCCCTTTAAACTCGTGAATCTGGATCTTTAAAGATGCCAGGGGAATGCAGTGTTCAGGTTGATTTTTACTACGAAATGTTTCCCAGAAACAGACATCATGAAGTGAGATTTGGTGGTGACATCTTAAGAAAGAGAGGAACGCTTCTGTTCTCAAAGCCTCATAATGAATATGGCAGATGAAAATGGAGAAGTTTGACATGAAGGACCAAGACGAAGAAATATTACCATTTTCCAACCATGAATAAATTATAATCCCACCTATAGTATTCATTCAAACTTCTCTATGTATAGGCAGCAACTTAGAAAATAGTTTTTCCACTCCTTGCCTGCCCCAATTTATTGTTACGGATTTTATCAATGGCTGCAGAATCCTGCCATTCAAGTTAAAATGTACATATGTGTATGGCACACAATGGAGGAAAATTTGAGGATTGCTCTTTGCCTCCCTCAACGTCTTTTCTGAAGGAGAAAAATCAATGGCTTTGCAAAGGGGATGCAGGATTCAATTGAGAAACAAACTCAATTCAAATGAGGCAACTATACAGTCAGAAAAATAGGGAGTAAAGGGATGAAAACTATTTTAAATAGTGTTGAGAAGAAAATTTCTGCTACTCTTGGTTAAAGCGCCTCAAAAGAAAGATAGAGGGTTTTGAAATGAGGTTATTTTTCCAACATTGTTTATGCATCTTTCTTCACCACAGTTAATGAGATTATTAGTGATAACTCAGGTACACTTAAACTCAGAGTAACAACGTAAAGTTTTAAAATACATCTTTTAGTCTTACAGTGGTGCTTTCCAGCCAATGCCAGAACTTGAAACAAGCATGAGAAGCACTTTTCAGCATTCAGTAGGATTATTTCCATTGTTAGTGAAGGATTATAGAGACAAATTAAGACTGGTTTCTTTAAAAATCACTGTGGCAGCTTGGCTTAGGAAGAGTGGAAGTTGTTTGCGATCCAATATTATCTCAGGCTTGTGACGCTGAGTATTTGGAAACACTTGGATATTTTTCGCATTTGCAATGAATCATTTTTATTAATGGCTTTCTTGAGTAGTTCTGCTAAATTTACACCTCAAATCTGAATTTTGGACAAAGAGGCGCCACAAAGGGAAACATATAAAAATGGAGAAGGCTTTTAGTTACACCCTGTATGTCACAATGGAAAGGTTTGATTTTAATTTCAAACTTTAAGAACATGTAAAAATATTGTTGTAATTTCTTCCTTGCCTTCAATAAATATTACTTTGTGATCAGTTTCTCATTCTAACTTCCTTCACGATAAATGTCACCTATCTCTTATCAAAAAAGGTTATTGGGGCTTCCCTGGTGGCACAGTGGTTAAGAGTCCGCCTGCCGATGCAGGGGACACGGGTTTGTGCCCCGGTCCGGGAGGATCCCACATGCCGCGGAGCGGCTAGGCCCGTGGGCCATGGCCGCTGAGCCTGCGCGTCTGGAGCCTGTGCTCCGCAATGGGAGAGGCCACAACAGTGAGAGGCCCGCGTACCGCAAAAAAAAAAAAAAAAAAAAAAAAAGATTGTATGAATTACAACTGAATGCTAATAAAAAATTACTTTATGAAATGTAGGTTATTCTTTACAGAAGTGAACCAAGTAGTTGTTCATGAGCCATTTAAGCCTATAAATGCAATTTAAATTGCAAAGGTAAACTATCAGAAGGAAACACCTGTAAGTTTTCAGTCAGTTATCCACTGATTTTTAACCAAATCAATAAATTGTAGCAGGACAATGTATTTGCACCACCCAGTCAAAACAAATAAAGGCTATCTACTTATTATCACAGAAGCAATAAAAAAGGCTTGCACAGCATTCTTCTCTTAATTTATCTTTCACTGTGCACCATAAAGATAACAAAGTGCTGCATTTCCAAAGAACATATTGTTTTACTCTGTATGTTTTTCATCACTGGAGTCTAGAGAGTATTGTTTTTAATTTGGTGATGGAATCCATCAATTAGAAGTAGTCCAAATGTTGTAGGAGGATAACGACAATGGGTATGAAAGAGAGAGGGATGTATAGTATGAATTAATGGTGCTTTTATGGCACTTCTCATTGGATTCATGGCAGAGCTTATCTGATGAATAAATAACTTATGGATCGTTCAGAACGGGAAGGAGAACGTGGTTAAAGTCATCTGATTAGAGACACTCACGTAAGAGCGATGGAATCAAGCTCTGTGATTAACTCTTCTAAATCCTTACATATGAATATCATTTTTTAAATTGCTGACATTGTCCTTAGTTCCTTGGCCTCAGGGTCAACTAAGCAAAGTTTTTATTCCTACATGACTTTTAAGCTACATGACTTAGGGACATTCACTATGGTGAAATTTTTGAGTTTTCCTGTTTTCCCCTGTGAGAAGAAATCTTTAAATGTTCTATCTTTAAGGCTCTGTGATTCTAGTCATGCTAATAGAAGGTGATCCAGGTGAACAGAGTTCTCTACATGCAAGTCCTGATTATAAGTGTTGACTTCCCTGTCTAGTGTCATGAAGATGTGATGCTCATTAAAAGGTAGCATTGATCTGATTCCAATGTGACTCTCTGAACTGGAAAGCTTAAACAGCTCTCTCTGATGGAGCTTGGAGTGAAGCTTAACAGTACCAAATTTCAGGTATTTTCCCATTGACCTCTGCTTTGAACCAGAAAAGCTATCAATAATAATGAATGTAATACATTAATTCCTTCCTGAAACATAATTGGCATACAAGCATGGCCAGCCTAGGATACCTTGGATACTTTGTCTCTGAGATAAGTTATTAAAAAGCATCATTGGTGGGTAAGGTAATGAAACTTGGTTTATGGAAAGGTAAGAAAAGATGGGGGTAAGCAACCTAAAATGCTTGGCCATACTATGGAGAGGGTCCAGGCTAGGATACAATATGTTTTTGCATAGAGCCTCTCAGCCTGGCCAATAAATGGAACAGAAATGAACACGAACAAATTTGAAAAAATATATATGGATACAAACATCGCTAATTTTTATATCATTATGCCACAGCACAGACCTTCTCTGGGCTACAAATAGCCCTTAATTCATAGCCTGCAGAAAATTGCTTATAAATGTAAGTGAAATGAATCCATGGTGGAATTTAGCAAATAAATTAGATCATTCTGCATCTTTACATACAATGTCAATAATGTTTAAAATCTGTGAATTGTGCCATTATTTCAGGAAAGAATAGTGAAGTTTCATATATTTTAAATTCATCAAAAGAAAGAAAGAGTATTTCTGTTTCAACCAAGTATGGCAGTATAATTAAGTCAGTCAGATTGAATTAAACAGCTAAATTAACTTGAAGCCCTTTCTGCCATCCACTGTAAGTCTGCAGTTTTTAATTAATGTTTAAAATGCAGTTTGCTTGTAGTTGATGTTTAATTTATAGCTATAAACAAAATATGTAAGCTTATGGTAATTTGAATATTTTCCTCATGAAATATTCTTTTGGCCTTAAAATGATAGAAAATGAATACAAATACAATTTAGCTCTTTTGTAATTAAAATAAATGTTTCTCTTTCTTCTTGTTCTACTTTTAAGTAAGTTAAAACTTAATATACCATAAACCTAAGTAACTGGGGTATTAATAGCCTTTAAAATATAGCTCACAAACTATGGAATGTGAGCTAACTGGTTGCAAATTTCCCAATCATCCCACTTCAAATTCTAGGGTAATTACATATCATATTCCATAATCAATTATGAGTAAAATGATGGACCCTTAGGGCAATATAAATTCATCAGGATACATACAATATATAATCTGGGCCTTATTTCTTTGTAAAAAGGTGTATGATTTATTTAGTTGCTTATTATAAAAACTTCATTCTAATCAAAATATAAAGCTTAGTGTTAAAATCTACATTTAGTTTATTTATATATTTTAAAGGAAACATGACTTATCACACCATGTC
Source organism: Delphinapterus leucas (assembly GCF_059928025.1). Classification (NCBI taxonomy): domain Eukaryota; kingdom Metazoa; phylum Chordata; class Mammalia; order Artiodactyla; family Monodontidae; genus Delphinapterus; species Delphinapterus leucas. The sequence goes on along the minus strand of NC_143133.1, from coordinate 12,056,357 downwards.
ATAATTTTATATAACTATGCTACACTTTTTATGTATATGGGAATGAAAACTGATTTTTGAGGAAAATAAATATAATTTGTCTGAAATTTTAAAAATAATTATAGAAAAATCAAATGCTCCGAATCAAACTGAAAAATGTGCTATGACTGTTACTGATTTATTGTGCTATCAGAATCTGTGAAATGTAGAATAAAAATGCAGGCAAATTTTGCAAATTTGACCTAATGCTTGGCAACAACAATTTGACAAGCAGCTTGTCTTTCTGTAGTAAAAGTTCACGTGGAAGTTCACCGAGTCTTTAGATGAATTTCCCAACTGTGCCTACTCTATATTTCAAGGTGTGTGAATGTATAGAGACACAAAGATACTCCCAGTGCTGAAGAGGCACAGTTATCTACATTTTGGAGAACTTAAATCTTGCTGAAATTGTGTTATGACTCTTTCTATGCCAGGAGCAAATAGAGTGATCATGCATCTTTTTCACTTATTTTTGTATTTCAACCACTTGTGTAGGTAAATATACTTAAAAATGAATTACCTTCCAAGAATATGTGTAATGATTTACTAATAAAATTCTCAACAAACTCAGAATAATGATAAAGAACATAAGCTAAAATCATTGCCTTTGAGATTAAGAAGATGTTTCTGCATCCAAAATGTGTTTTGATCATTCACCAATTTTAAAATTAGAAATGTTTAATGTATAATTTGTGGCAACAATATTTTAGAATCTTCTAAGACTTTTTTATTTTCCTGTAATGATAATGCTAAAAATCAATATAAACTGTGTATTTTCAATTATAAAAAACATAGGGATATAAAAATATCAATAATATACACCAATGTAATAATAGTGCTAAATTTTAAGTGAACATGTTCATGACGGTTTTCACCTTTTTATTTTTAATGTTTTCCAATGCTATGTGGTACTTTAGTAAAAACAAAAACTGGAAGTTATTTTGAAAAATATCTGTTTATACATTTATGTGTATACAGCATGCTCTTAATTATTGCAGAAAATATACAGAGTCAAAAGTTGAGACGGAAATATACTATAAAACTAAAAGTGGCTATTTCTGAGCATTGGGCTTTTAGGTTATGTCCTTCCTTCGACTTTTTTGAATTTTCCAACCTTTCTTTATTGAGCATATTGATGGCAAAAATAAATTTATTTTTAAAATTCTGGGTTGTCTTTAACATGATCACATTTAAAAAATTAATATTTGAATAACAGTGACTGTTAGATCTGTTGCATTTGTTCTTTAATCTCTGTTAAGGAGATATTATACACTCCAAGGAAATGCCTTTACTCAGGATCCAAAAAAAATCATGAAGGTGAAAATTTATTTTCATTTATAAAATACAGGTGCAAGTTTTTGGTAACTTGAATGGACCCTGAGACATATGCATTTAAAAATTTTAGGTTTTGAGTTCCTTTACTGTTGATGTCACAGTCGAGTAAAATTGCTGTTAAACGAAAATTGTTGGTCAACCCAAAATTGAATTAATTGAATATTCTCCTCAGATAAATTAAAAAATATATTTTATTAAAAAATAAAATTTTTTTAATTTAAAAATTTAGTAAAAGACCTTAAACTTTATAACCTATTTGAAATATAATGGTATACTTTGTAAGTGTAATTCACTAAATATAATTCAGTCTTTCTTTGATGGCTGAAAATTTCACAATGCCCGAGTCATCACTGTGAATGTCAGCTTGACTGTAGAGTATCATAGCTGCAGACATAGTAAGAAGTAGAACCGCACTTCCTAGCAACTTTAACTGAACATTTTCTGTAGTAAATATAGCTCTCTTGGCCATCCCACAAACATGTCTTGATTATTTCTACTTCAAGCAATCCCTGGAAGTGAATTTCTTACTTCCCATCACCCATCATCCTACACATTCTTTCCTTGAGTATCTCCTTCTCAGAAAAAGTTCCCTGGTGGCTCAGTGGTTAAGAATCCGCCTGCCAATGCAGGGGACACGGGTTCCAGCCCTGGTCTGGGAAGATCCCACATGCCACGGAGCAACTAAGCCCGTGTGCCACAACTACTGAGCCTGTGTTCTAGAGCCCACGAGCCACAACTACTGAAGCCCGCGAGCTACAACTACTGAAGCCCACGCTCCTAGATCTAGCCCATGCTCCACAACAAGAGAAGCCACCGCAGTGAGAAGCCCGCGCACCCTGTGAACCGCATCGAAGAGTAGCCCCCGCTCGCCGCAACTAGAGAAAGCCCACGCACAGCAACAAAGACCCAACACATAAATAAATAAATAATTTTTTTTAAAAAGCATAGCTTGTTAATAAACATTTCTTATAAAAAAAATTTGAAAACATTTCGAGTATCTCCTCAGAAAAAGTTCTCCATGACGACAGCAGTGCATGTTAGCTTCTTCTTCTAAAACTTATATTTTTTTCTTCTAAAAGTTATAGTCAGTGAGCTGCATTTTCTTCATCATTTACAACCTAATTTACAAAATATAATGTTTAAACAAATGCAGTCTATTTAAAGTAAATGGAGGAAGTATTGGTTCTTGTATGGGATGATAACTATACCAGGTCCCCCAGACTTAATATTATTATGTTTTTCTAAGAATGGGATGTTGAGAAAATAACCTCCCTTCTTTATCTTTATAAGTAGGAATAATCATTTACATTCATCTGCAAGAAAAAAGTTTTTTTCTTATAATTAAATCAAGAATAAATCTGATAAGTCCTTAAATAAAAAGTATTAAATAACGTATGGGCAATATCTTCATGATTATTTTATAAAGCATCTAAGGAATTTGTTAAAAGGGAAATGTTTTGTTTCATTATTTTTCTTCTTTTTCATTAGTCAACTCTCTATAAGTGTGCTGAAGGGAATATTAAATTTTGCTGAAGTAGTTATGCAGTGAATGAGATAATAAGCTTCAGGTACTACTTCTTTCTTTTTTTATAAAATTTATGCGGCCTTCATTCACTGCTGTGCCGGCTGAAGTATAGCATTCAGGCATTTTAACTGATCTTTACAACTTGGTTACCAAAATGTTGAGTGCAGTTTTCGGCTAGTGTCTTCTGGGCCTAAATATTTATCTATAAGTAAATATATAAATATACCTATAGAATTGGCAAATACAGTGTTTACTAAAGCATACTCATATTAACAAACTATACATTGAGGGTATTTGTCAAGGCAGGAGTGGAGAAGCGGGGGAAACTTTAAATATGCTGAGCAGTGGAAGGCTTTCTGAAGATGCAGCATTTGATCTGAGTCCTTAAGACTGTGAGAGTTCAAACCAAGTATAAATCCAGGGAAAAACACAGGGAGTAGCCAGTGCATGGACTCAGAAGCTTGAAAGGCCTTCAAGCAGTTAGGGAACACAGGAGACCTACTGGAAACTGTGAGCTAAAGACTAGGAAGAGATGAGTTTGGGAAGGTAGTCAGAGCTCTGATCACACAGGGTTCTCTGTACGTCACAGTTAGGAGTTTGAATTTTCATTCAAAGTGTATGGGAAGAAATAAGTTTTAACCAGTTCTGCTATGGGTGGGCAGGATGCAGGTAGTGGTCAGCAGTTATTGACATTATACTTTCAAAAGCCCTGCTAAACAGTGAGGTTATAGAAGACGAGAGAGTTTTTAAACTCTGAAATGGTTAGAGTGATATCCTAAGATAGTTAATATTTTACTAAAAAATTCTGTATAACAGCAAACATTTTATAGCACTTATTAGTGTGAGATGCTCTTGTCAATACTTTCAATACAGTAACTCATTCTGTTTCTACAATAGTTTTATGAAGTATCGCAATTTTACAGACAAAGAAACTAAGGCACAGAGAGGTTAAGGAACTTGCCCAAGGTTACACAAGTAGGATGTGGTGGAATTAGGAATTGAGCCCGTAAGATTTAATTTAAGATTTAATTGTATCACGTGATTTTTTAGAATTTGTTTTTATCCTAAGTATGTTAGGTTCTAAAATTATTAGAGAGCAAAGACTGGCTTTCCATTTCTTCCATACACAGCGGCTTACTTTACAGTTCACTATTTAAGATCCTAGACTAGCTACGCCTCACGAAGAATAAGGACAACAGACTTTTCTTTTCCCATATACATCACTGAAATTTGGGAACCAAAATTAAGAGCTTAATAAATGTTGACTGGTTAAATATGCAGTAAGCCAGTATATGTTACAAGTGTCTGATAGATATATAGATAGAGATTTAGATAATTCAAAATACAATTTTGATGTTAGTTTTTAAATTGCTTTTCCCTTAATATTAAATGAGAATATTAAATAAAAACAAATTTTAAAAAATCATATGGTACAATTATATCTGAAATTAAGTCTTATAGGCTCAGTTCCTAATTCCACCACATCCTACCTGTGTAACCTTGGGCAAGTTCCTTAACCTCTCTGAGCCTTAATTTCTTCGTCTGTAAAATTGTGATGCTTCATATAACTATTGTAAAAACTGAATGAGTTACTATATTGAAAGTATTGACAATGGCATCTCACACTAATAAGTGCTATAAAATGTTTGCTGTCATTACAGAATTTTTTAGTAAAATATTAACTATCTTAGGATATCACTCTAACCATTTCAGAGTTTGAAAGCTCTCTCGCCTTCTGTAACCTCGCTACAACTCATTGTTTAGTAGAGCTATAAATCTACATATAGATACATAGCCCATGATTTAGCAGTTATGCCCAAAGTATTTACCCAGTCCAAAAAGTCCACAATCTGTAATTACCCTCACATTCAAGCACTCCAGAATGGTGTCAAAATCTTACTGAAAATAGAATGCCTCTTTTTCTTCTTCTTCCTCCCTCCCTCCCTCCCTCTCCCTCTCTTTCTATCTTTCTCTCCTTCTCCTTCTCCAAGTATAACTGACAAAGAAAAATTATAAGATATTTAAAATGTACAGTGAGATGATTTCACTTATGTCATATTGTGAAAGAATTCCCACCATCCCTTGCCTCACAATAATACTATAATATCATCATAATAAGCAATTAAGTGAAGTGTATTTTCTCCTGCCAGCTTAATAACTTCCATACAAAGTAGATACTATTTTTAGCAATACAGATTAAGAAATCCAAGGCTTAGAAAGGTTAAGTAACTTGACAAGTTCACATATCTCGGAAACATCAGAGTGGTTTTAAACCTAAATCCATCCCATTGCAGAGTCGTCACTCTTAGCAACCATACCATACTGCTACAAAAGCAGAAGCCTCCTGAAATTGTTTGGGCCACTGACATATGTAAAGTTAATATATCACAAAAATATATTTCTTGGACCTTTGTGTCCAGTCCAACTCACATCCTGTTATAGCTATTAATTTTGTAAACCATTCAAAGAAAGTGGCTAAAGCAATTTAACTTTTTCTTAAATGTCAGATAAATGGCAATGAAGACTTAATTTTGAGAGGAAATGAAAACTCAGTAATACAGCTGAACAGTTGGATTTAATTAATATTCACATAATACTCATTTAAAACTGAGGGACCAAATGGAATATAATTTCTCAATATAATTAACATTTTAAAACGTTTTTTATTGATATATGAATAATTGCAAGGTTTTAAAATTTATTGCTTATAGTAAAATCTGTTTTATAAATGCAGCTATTTATGTTACATTCTTAGATAAGTGATATTTTAGGGAGGATCAAAGAAAATAAATAAAGATTAAAGGTTAAACAAAATAAATATAAAAATGATCAGCTAGATGATTTAGAAATATATGTGCATATATGTATTTCAGAAGCCATAAAAAAATTTTTTAACATCTTTATTGGACTATAATTGCTTTACAATGGTGTGTGAGTTTCTGCTGTATAACAAAGTGAATCAGCTATACAAATACATATATCTCCATATCTCCCTCTTGCGTCTCCCTCCCACCCTCCCTATCCCACCCCTCTAGGTGGACAAAAAGTACCAAGCTGATCTCCCTGTGCTATGCGGCTGCTTCCCACTAGCTATCTATTTTACATTTCGTAGTGTTTATATGTCCTTGACACTCTTTCACTTCGTCCCAGCTTACCCTTGCCCCTCCCGTATCCTCAAGTCCATTCTCTACGTCTGCGTCTTTACTCCTGTCCTGCCCCTACGTTCTTCAGAAACACTTTTTTTTTTTTGATTCCTTATATATGTGTTAGCATACGATATTTGTTTTTCTCTTTCTGACTTACTTCACTCTGTATGACAGTCTCTAGGTCCATCTAGGTCACTACAAATAACTCAATATCATTTCTTTTTATGGCTGAGTAATATCCCATTGTATATATGTGCCACATCTTCTTTATCCATTCATCTGTTGATGGACACTTAGGTTGCTTCCATGTCCTGGCTATTGTATATAGAGCTGCAATGAAAATTGTGGTACATGACTCTTTTTGAATGATGGTTTTCTCAGAGTATATGTCCAGTAGTGGGATTTCTGGGTAGTAATGTAGTTATATTTTTAGTTTTTTAAGGTACCTCCATACTGTTCTCCATAGTGGCTGTATCAATTTACATTCCCACCAACAGTGCAAGAGTGTTCCCTTTTCTCCACACCCTCTCCAGCATTTAAGTTTACAGATTTTTTCATGGTGGCCATTCTGACCGGTGTGAGGTGATACCTCATTGTAGTTTTTTGTTGTTGTTGTTGCGGTACATGGGCCTCTCACGGTTGTGCCCTCTCCCATTGCAGAGCACAGGCTTCAGACATGCAGGCTCAGCGGCCATGGCTCACGGGCCCAGCCGCTCCGTGGCATGTGGGATCTTCCCGGACCAGGGCACGAACTCGTGTCCCCTGCATCGGCAGGCAGACTCTCAACCACTGCGCCACCAGGGAAGCCCTCATTGTAGTTTTGATTTGCATTTCTCTAATGATTAGTGATGTTGAGTATCCTTTCATGTGTTTGTTGGCAAGCTGTATATCTTCTTTGGAAAAATGTCTATTTAGGTCCTTTGCCCATTTTTAGATTGGGTTCTTTGTTTTTTGGATATTGAGCTGCATGAGCTGCTTGTATATTTTGGAGATTAATCCTTTGTCAGTTGCTTCATTTGCAAATATTTTCTCCCATTCTGAGGGTTGTCTTTTCATCTTGTTTATGGTTTCCTTTGCTGTACAAAAGTTTTTAAGTTTCATTAGGTCCCATTTGTTTATTTTTGTTTTTATTTCCATTTCTCTAGGAGGTAGGTCAAAAAGGATCTGGCTGTGATTTATGTCATAGAGTGTTCTGCCTGTGTTTTCCTCTAAGAGTTTTATAGTATCTGGCCTTACATTTACGTCCTTATTCCATTTTGAGTTTATTTTTTTGTATGGTGTTAGGGAGTGTTCTAATTTCACTGTATTACATGTAGCTGTCCAGTTTTCCCAGCATGACTTATGGAAGAGGCTGTTTTTCTCCATTGTATATTCTTGCCTCCTTTATCAAAGATAAGGTGACCATATGTGCGTACATTTATCTCTGGGCTTTCTATCTTATTCCATTGAGCTATACTTCTGTTTTTGTGCCAGTACCATACTGTCTTGATTACTGTAACTTTGTGGTGTAGTCTGAAGTCAGGGAGCCTGATTCCTCCAGCTCCATTTTTCTTTCTCAAGATTGCTTTGGCTATTCGGGGTCTTTTGTGTTTCCATGCAAATTGTGAAATTTTTTGTTCTAGTTCTGTGAAAAATGCCATTGGTAGTTTGACAGGGATTGCATTGAATCTGTAGATTGCTTTGGGTAGTATAGTCATTTTCACAATGTTGATTCTTCCAAACCAAGAACATGGTGTATCTCTCCATCTGTTTGTATCATATTTAATTTCTTTCATCAGTGTTTTATAGTTTTTTGCATACAGGTCTTTTGTCTCCTTATGTAGGTTTATTCCTAGGTATTTTATTCTTTTTGTTGCAATGGTTAATGGGAGTGTGTCCTCAATTACTCTTTCAGATTTTTCATCATTAGTGTATAGAAATGAAAGCGGTTTCTGTGCATTAATTTTGTATCCTGCTACTTTACCAAATTCATTGATTAGCTCTAGTAGTTTTCTGGTAGCATCCTTAGGGTTCTCTATGTGTAGTATCATGTCATCTGCACACAGTGACAGTTTTACTTCTTCTTTTCAGATTTGGATTGCTTTAATTTCTTCTTGTCTCTGATTGCTGTGGCTAAAACTTCCAAAACTATATTGAATAACAGTGGTGAGAGTGGGCAGCCTTGTCTTGTTCCTGATCTTAGTGGACATGGTTTCAGTTTTTCACCATTGAGAACAATGTTGGCTGTGGGTTTGTCATACATGGGCTTTATTATGTTGAGGTAAATTCCCTCTATGCCTATTTTCTGGAGAGTTTTTATCACAAATGGGTGTTGAATTTTGCTGAAAGCTTTTTCTGTATCTATTGAGATGATCCTATGGTTATTCTCCTTCAATTTGTTAATATGCTGTACCACATTGATTAATTTGTATATATTGAAGAATCTTTGCATTCCTGGGATAAACCCCACTTGATCATGGTGTATGATCCTTTAAATATGCTGTTGGATTCTGTTTGCTAGTATTTTGTTGAAGATTTCTGCATCTAATTTTGTCAGTGATCTTGGCCTATAGTTTTCTTTTTTTGTGATATTTTTGTCTGCTTTTGGTATCAGGGTGATAGTGGCCTTGTAGAATGAGTTTGGGAGTGTTCCTCACTCTGCAATTTTTTGGAAGAGTTTGAGAATGATGGGTGTTAGCTCTTCTCCAAATTTTTGATAGAATTCGCCTGTGAAGCCATCTGGTCCTGGGCTTTTGTTTGTTGGAAGATTTTAAATCACAGTTTCAATTTCAGTGCTTGTGATTGGTCTGTTCATGTTTTCTATTTCTTCCTGATTCAGTCTTGGCAGGTTGTGCATTTCTAAGAATTTCTTCCAGGTTGTCCATTTTATTGGCATAGAGTTGCTTGTAGTAATCTCTCATGATCTTTTGTATTTCTGCACTGTCAGTTGTTACTTCTCCTTTATCATTTCTAATTCTATTGATTTGAGTCTTCTCCCTTTTTTTCTTGATGAGTCTGGCTAATGGTTTATCAATTTTGTTTATCTTCTCAAAGAACCAGCTTTTAGTTTTATTGATCTTTGCTATTGTTTCCTTCATTTCTTTTTCATTTATTTCTGATCTGATTTTTATGATTTCTTTCCTTCTGCTAACTTTGGGGGTTTTTTGTTCTTCTTTCTCTAATTGCCTTAGGGGCAAGGTTAGGTTGTTTATTCGAGATGTTTCCTGTTTCTTAAAGTAGGATTGTTTTGCTATACACTTCCCTCTTAGAACAGCTTTTGCCGCATCCTATAGGTTTTGGGTCGTCGTGTCTCCATTGTCATTTGTCTGTAGGTATTTTTTGATTTCCTCTTTGATTTCCTAAGTGATCACTTCGTCCTTAAGTAGTGTATTGTTTAGCCTCCATGTGTTTGTAGTTTTTACAGATCTTTTCCTGTAATTGATATCTAGTCTCATAGCGCTGTGGTTGGAAAAGATACTTGATACAATTTCAAGTTTCTTAAATTTACCAAGGCTTGATTTGTGACCCAAGAAATGATCTATCCTGGAGAATGTTCCATGAGCACTTGAGAAAAATGTGTATTCTGTTGTTTTTGGATGGAATGTCGTATAAATATCAATTAAGTCCATCTTGTTTAATGTATCATTTAAAGCTTGTGTTTTCTTATTTATTTTCATTTTGGATGATCTGTCCATTGGTGAAAGTGGGGTGTTGAAGTCCCGTACTATGAATGTGTTACTGTCGATTTTCCCTTTTATGGCTGTTAGTATTTGCCTTATGTATTGAGGTGCTTCTATGTTCGGTGCATAAATATTTACAATTGTTATATCTTCTTCTTGGACCGATCCCTTGATCATTATGTAGTGTCCTTCTTTGTCTCTTCTAATAGTCTTTATTTTAAAGTCTATTTTGTCTGATATGAGAATTACTACTCCAGCTTTCTTTTGGTTTCCATTTGCATGGACTTTTTCCATCCCCTCACTTTCAGTCTGTATGTGTCTCTAGGTCTGAAGTGGGTCTCTTGTAGACAGCATATATATGGGTCTTGTTTTTGTATCCATTCAGCCAGTCTGTGTCTTTTTGTGGGAGCATTTAATCCATTTACATTTAAGGTAATTATCTATATGTATGTTCCTATTCCCATTTTCTTAATTGTTTTGGGTTTGTTATTGTAGGTCTTTTCCTTCTCTTGTGTTTCTTGCCTAGAGAAGATCCTTTAGCATTTGTTGTAAAGCTGGTTTGGTGGTGCTGAACTCTCAGCTTTTGCTTGTCTGTAAAGGTTTTAATTTCTCCATCAAATCTGAATGAGATCCTTGCTGGGTAGAGTAATCTTGGTTGTAGGTTTTTCTCCTTCATCACGTTGAATATGTCCTGCCAGTCCCCTTCTGGCTTGCAGAGTTTCTGCTGAAAGATCAGCTGTTAACCTTATGGGGATTCCCTTGTGTGTTATTTGTTGTTTTTCCCTTGCTGCTTTTAATAGCTTTTCTTTGTATTTAATTTTTGACACTTTGATTAATATGTGTCTTTAACTATTTCCTTTCCCATATTAGGGAAGTTTTCAACTATAATCTCTTCAAATATTTTCTCAGTCCCTTTCTTTTTCTCTTCTTCTTCTGGAACCCCTATAATTTGAATGTTGGTGCATTTAATGTTGTCCCAGAGGTCTCTGAGACTGTCCTCAGTTCTTTTCATTCTTTTTTCCTTATTCTGCTCTGCAGTAGTTATTTCCACTATTTTATCTTCCAGGTCACTTATCCGTTCTTCTGCCTCAGTTATTCTGCTATTGATCCCATCTAGAGTATTTTTAATTTCATTTATTGTGTTGTTCATCGTTGCTTGTTTCATCTTTAGTTCTTCTAGCTCCTTGTTAAATGTTTCTTGCATTTTCTCTATTCTATTTCCAAGATTTTGGATCATCTTTACTATCATTATTCTGAATTCTTTTTCAGGTAAACTGCCTATTTCCTCTTCATTTGTTAGGTCTGGTGGATTTTTATCTTGCTCCTTCATCTGCTGTGTGTTTTTCTGTCTTCTCATTTTGCTTATCTTACTGTGTTTGGGGTCTCCTTTTTGCAGGCTGCAGGTTCGTAGTTCCCGTTGTTTTTGGTGTCTGTCCCCAGTGGCTAAAGTTGGTTCAGTGGGTTGTGTAGGCTTCCTGGTGGAGGGGACTAGTGCCTGTGTTCTGGTGGATGAGGCTGGATCTTGTCTTTCTGGTGGGAAGGTCCACGTCTGGTGGTGTGTTTTGGGGTGTCTGTGGACTTATTATGATTTTAGGCAGCCTCTCTGCTAATGGGTGGGGTTGTGTTCCTGTCTTGCTAGTTGTTTGGCATAGGGTGTCTAGCACTGTAGCTTGCTGGTCGTTGAGTGAAGCTGGGTGTTGGTGTTGAAATGGAGATCTCTGGGAGATTTTCACCATTTGATATTACGCGGAACTGGGAGGTCTCTTGTGGACCAGCGTCCTGAAGTTGGCTCTCCCACCTCAGAGGCACAGCACTGACTCCTGACTGTAGCACCAAGAGCCTTTCATCCACACGGCTCAGAATAAAAGGGAGAAAAAGTACAAAGAAAGAAAGAAAGAACAAAAGAAAGAAAGAAAGAGGATTAAAGAAAATAAAGGTAAAATAAAATAGTTATTAAATTAAAAATATAATTTTAAGGAAAAAAAAATTTTTTTTAAGTAAAAAAAAAAAACTGGACGGATAGAACCCTAGGACAAATGGTGAAAGCAAAGCTATACAGACAGAACTCACACAGAAGCATACACATACACACTCAGAAAAAGAGGAAAAGGGGAAAAAATAATAAATCTTGCTCTGAAAGTCCACCTCCTCAATTTGGGATGATTCGTTGTCTATTCAGGTGTTCCACAGATGCAGGCTACATCAAGTTGATTGTGGAGCTTTAATCCGCTGTTTCTGAGGCTGCTTGGAGAGATTTCCCTTTCTCTTCTTTGTTCGCACAGCTCCCAGGGGCTCAGCTTTGGATTTGGCTCCGCTTCTGCGTGTAGGTCGCCGGAGGGCGTCTGTTCTTCGCTCAGACAGGACGGGCTTAAAGGAGCCGCTGATTTGGGGGCTCCGGCTCACTCAGGCCGGTGGGGAGGGAGGGGTACGGAGGGCGGGGCGAGCCTGCGTCATCAGAGGACGGCGTGACGTTGCACCAGCCTGAGGCGTGCCGTGCGTTCTCTCGGGGAAGTCGTCGCTGTATCCCAGGACCCAGGCAGTGGCGGGCTGCACAGGCTTCCCGGGAGGTGGGTGTGGAGAGTGACCTGTGCTCGCACACAGGCTTCTTGGTGGCGGCAGCAGCAGCTTTAGCGTCTCATGTCCGTCTCTGGGGTCGGCGCTGATAGCCGCGGCTCGCGCCCGTCTCTGGAGCTCCTTTAAGCAGCGCTCTTAATCCCCTCTCCTCGCGCACCAGGAAACAAAGAGGGGAGAAAAAGTGTCTTGCCTCTTCGGCAGTTCCAGACTTTTCCCCAGACTCCCTCCCGGCTAGCCGTGGAGCACTAACCCCTGCAGGCTGTGTTCACGCCGCCAGCCCCAGTCCTCTCCCTGCGCTCCGACCGAAGCCCGAGCCTCAGCTCCCAGCCCCGCCCGCCCCGGCAGGTGACCAGACAAGCCTCTCGGCCTGGTGAGTGCTGGTCGGCACCGATCCTCTGTGCAGGAATCTCACCGCTTTGCCCTCCGCACCCCTGTGGCTGTGCTCTCTTCCGCGGCTCCAAAGCTTCCCTCTCCGCCACCTGCAGTCTCCGCCCGCGAAGGGGCTTCTAGTGTGTGGACACCTTTCCTCCTTCACAGCTCCCTCCCACTGGTGCAGGTCCTGTCCCTATCCTTTTGTCTCTGTTTATTATTTTTTCTTTTGCCCTACCCTGGTACGTGGGGAGTTTCTTGCCTTTTGGGAGGTCGGAGGTCTTCTGCCAGCGTTCAGTAGGTGTTTTGTAGTTGTTCCACGTGTAGATGTATTTCTGGTGTATCTGTGGGAAGGAAGGTGAACTCCGTGTCTTACTCCTCCGCCATCTTGATGGTCCCCTCAGAAGCCATAAAATTCTAATGTCATTGTTTATTTTCATTGCCTATTGAAAAGGCTCATACTATAAGTTACTATTTGTAATAATTTATTTTACTGTTTTTCATATAAGTATAAATAATACTGTTTTACAATTAACTTTCCATTCATAGTTATACACAATATAATAAATTAAATACCATAATTAAAATGAAGCTAATACATGTATTTCTGAAGTATGTTATATTTAGATTCTTACAAATGTAATTACATTTTTCAGAAAATGATACTGTTTGTAGCTGTATAAAGTAATCATCTGAAGATATTTTAACATTTATAATATTATTGTTAAAGATACAGTATGATAAATTTATACTGCTTCCCTGCAGTAGATCTGCTCCGTTTGTTTTGCTTTATATTTATTTTTAGCCCTTTTTTTTTCATCAGAAAGAGATTTGTGATGAAGCATTATTTATTTCCTCTTGTCTAGCAGCTCAATTTACAGGTACAACACTTAGATTGGCACATTTCTTTTTCCTTCCCTTGTTCTCATTAGCAGGGAGTCTTAATCTCTTTCCTTTGCCTCTCTGAATAATCACACTATATCACTATCCTAGTGGGATCTAAACAAAGATTGAGTAGAAAATCAGGATCACAACCAAGTAGGTTTAAGAATAAGGTCATAATAATGAAAAATCAATAGAACATACAAAGAGGCATTTTAAAATCATTTTGACGTTTGTATGGTGTTTATGTTACAATTTCTGCGATTCTACTACTTTTCAATTAAATCTATGACAGTATAGTTCCTTTTCCCTCCCTAGAAAACATATTATACTGAGCTCTATAGTCCCCCCAAAACTGATTTCCGTTCTCATGGACCCAGTCAGCACTGTGCTTCATGATGACAGGAGTCCTACTATGCTTATAAATGAATCTGTGTACAAGGAACTGTAGTGACCTGTTCTGAGTTATGGTTGCTTTTCATTCTTCTTACCTTTACTTATATAGACGTGGGTAAAATTATAATGTAGAGAAGAGGAGTTTTCTTCATCATAGTTAGGCTGACAGTAAAGGCCTTGGAGATTCCAGTGCAGCTATGTGGAGAGACAGTGAAATACCTGAGCATCAGCCTCTTGACCTGACGCCGGAGTAGGGATTGCTCTCGTACAGGAGGGGCCCATCTGGGTGTGAGAGCAGGTGCAGACAAGAGCAGAGAGAGTGAGAAGTGCAGCATTGTGCAAGCGTTTCATAGATAGTCAAAGTCCAGGAAGGCAAGAGGGTTTTTATAACACAAGCTGGATAATGCAAAGCTTTCCTTGAAAATCAAAATGAAGTTTTAGTTGATAAAGTGAACATTTACCTAGCATTTATGGCTCTAAAGACTGAGAACATTATAAGAACCTCAATATGGGGACAATAGAAACCAAACAGCCCAGACACTAAGGAAGAAGAACACTGTGGGCTTGCAGAAGAGGCATTACAGAATTTCAAGCAAGAAAACTGCAATTTTGATTATGATCAGGTGTGGCAGCACAGATTATCAGTTGTTTTCATTCTTCCAGATGGATAGTAAAGTATTAACAGATTAAACCGTTACTAAACATTTGTTCATGTCTGAATGACTGTTGGCAGTATGGTAAGCAGTGAACTAAGTATTTTACTTGCATTATATCACATTATGTTATTTGATTCTCAAAACAATCCTATGATAGAATACAGAATCTCTAGTAAAAAGAAAAAGGGAAACATACTCAAAGAAACAAACAAAAAACAAGTGGCTGAGTTATGAGCCTGTTCTCAAAGTCAGAAGATCGTATTGCCTAAAAGTATAGGAGAAGCAAATCAAATCCCTCTCAACTTACTGTATGTGACTTAAGTAGCAAATAATGTATAGTCCTTACTGGAGAGTAAGGATACAGTTGTTCCTTAACAATTGTTCTTAAGAAATTTTTTTGTCATGATGATAAAATTCTAAGTTTAAAAAACTCTCAGATGCGGCTTCCCTGGTGGCGCAGTGGTTGAGAGTCCGCCCGCCGATGCAGGGGACACGGGTTCGTGCCCCGGTTCGGGAAGATCCCACATGCTGCGGAGCGGCTGGGCCCGTGAGCCATGGCCACTGAGCCTGCGCATCCGGAGACTGTGCTCCGCAAGGGGAGAGGCCACAACAGTGAGAGGCCCGCGTACCGCAAAAAAAAACAAAAACAAAACAAAACTCTCAGATGTTGTTTTATATCTGTACATCTGTTAATACCTACAACTTGGCTAACTTTACTCTACCTGAACCAGAATTCTGTGGCCCAGAGTGGGAAGACCTGACAAATAGGCCTATCCTCTGATATTTCCATTCATTCACTCATTTATTTATGAAACAGGCTAATGATATAAAAAATTATGAACCATAAAAACATGGTTCCTCTTGTCATGGATAGTACAGAATTTTGATTTAATAAAAATTAATTACACCTGGGTGTCCAGTAGATCTTACTAGCACATTACCATTTTCAGAATAATTGAAAAAAGAATTCCTTCAAAACAAACGCCTACTCTGTATTTAGCAGATCTGTTAATTGCAAGTAAGGGCACCAAATATGCAGAGATTGTAGGGCTCAGACAGAAGCTATCAATATTACTGAAAGGAGAACCCAAAGCTGTAACTTACTACCAGTAAAATTCACTGCAGCCTCTGGAGACTGCATTACTGCACAGTATTAACTTGAGATGCTGAAGGACAGTGGATCGAAGGCTTGAGTACTTTCCACTGTGGCCCTCTGATGTCTTTATCCTCTGCAGCTATTCTTTTCTACCCACATTTGCTCTTGACACTTGGTCCCTAACTATCACTGCCATTCCTCTGGTTAAAATCCAGATTGTCCAAACAGTAAATGCCACTTGCAAGATTATACCTCTATTCTCCAAACTAGCTGAGTTTTGGCTGAATTTTAAACCTCCTTCTAAAGCCCTATTCAGCATTCTGCCTTTAGGTCAGAAGTTAGAACATTCCTTCAGAGTCTTCTTATCCCAACATTTTTTAATGCTCTACTTGGTTTCCTTCAGTTATACTCATTATGGAGACTTGTACATTGCCTGAAAGACAAAAAGAAAAAGAAATCTAAAATATTCATCGCCGACTGTTGTTTATAGATAAGACATAGAGTCAGTCTCTTGTTATGGCAAGTTCAGTTACTATATAAGAAATACAATTATTAGCAAATATTTAAAATGAAAAGATTTAAAAATTCTATTTTAGATATAACATTTGTGTAAAGGTGGTTGGATGTTCAAACTTCCTTTCCCCCGCCCCATACTAAAACATAGTTGATCTTTATTTATTTTCACCTGTGTTAGGAACAGAATCTTTAGTACGAATCACTGGGAATGACAATGCAGTGAATTTTTTTCATTAGTGATTTTAATTTACAAAATCCCAAGGTTTTCAATGTTTTGGGGTTACATGGGCATGAGCCACTTGAACCGAGCATTTTCCTACCTTTTCAATTCTGGGATCACGTGGCCTTGGAGGAGTTCATCGCGGCACTGTGTGGTGGGACTGGTGCCACTGAAGAGTTCCAGACGTTAACGACTGCGTCACTGAGATGCAGGGAGAGACATCTGGTTCCAGCTCTCAGCAGTAGAGAGAGATGCCAAGGCTTCGCAGCCAGAGCATGGTAGAAGTGATGAGATTCACAACCTTGAAGCCAACATTGTTAATCACAGAAGACAGGAGTTGCTGATCCTGACCCTGGACGGTCCGTAGGAGCTGATGTCCCAGGACGACAGTGCTAGAAGTCTGCTAGAAAAGAGGCTCACCTATCCTTAGGACTGACTTCAAAAGCCATCCCCGGTGAGCTGTTTAGCGAGTTCCCAACATGTTTGAAGGAAATTTCACAGGGAGCTAGGGAGGGCTTGGCTGGGAAAGAGTCGGCTCAGCAAGTCTCAGTGTCCACATAGCGTGTGTGCAAACCTCTCTTTCCCGGGTGAGAGGGGAACAGAGTTCACACTGAACAACCCAAACCCACAGAACCCAGTCTCCGAGGACTGCCAAGCCCAGAGCTTACAGATGACTCCGGTGAAAAATGAACGCTCAGCTTGAGAGAATCTGGGGTAGAGCATCCCTTTGAAAGGCTTTCTGCATCAAAGCAGTGAAGCCAGGGCGTCCCTGGTGGCGCAGTGGTTGGGAGTCCGCCTGCCGGTGCAGGGGACACGGGTTCATGCCCCGGTCCGGGAGGATCCCACGTGCCGTGGAGCGGCTGGGCCTGTGAGCCATGGCCGCTGAGCCTGCGCGTCCGGAGCCTGTGCTCCGCAACGGGAGAGGCCACAACAGTGAGAGGCCTGCATACCACAAACACACAAAAAAAACAGTGAAGCCTCTGCCTTCACAAAACAGCTTTGACAGGAGCGACATGGCATTTTCAGCGTTTTATCTGCTCCATCAGCTGTCCTTTGTCCCTGGCAGCTGGCTGGAGGAGCCTCTTCTGCTCCTAGGGCTTCACTGCAAAGGACTCATTGTCCAAAAACCTCACTTTATACCTGTATCTCCACACTTTTACTCTTGGTCACGAATTATGTGCAATTACCTGATGAACTGATAGAAATAGATAAATCTGTAGAGGCAGCCATGGTCCAATGGAAGAACATTTGAAGTTGGTCAATTCTAGCGCCTCATACTCTGCACTTTCCGGGGTATGATTTATTTTAGCTCTTCACTGACTAAAATGCGTATGATACAGTCAACTCCAAGGAGGAAACGAATGTCTAAGAGTCTCCAAGGGTGAAGACAAAAGATACATATTTGAAACGATGGTCATTTCATGCAAAATGAGAGATTATATCATTTGAATGATTTATACATGTCTCTTCGTGCTTAACTAGTTTGTGATTTGTTGGTATTTGTCGACTACCTTTTTTTTTTGTGGTACACGGGCCTCTCACTGTTGTGGCCTCTCCCGTTGTGGAGCACAGGCTCCGGACGCGCAGCGGCCATGGCTTACGGGCCTAGCCGCTCCGCGGCATGTGAGATCCTCCCGGACCGGGGCACGAACCCGTGTCCCCTGCATCGGCAGGCGGACTCTCAACCACTGCGCCACCAGGGAAGCCCAACTACCTTCTTTTTTTTAATTGAGGTATGGTTGATGTACAATATTATATAAGTTACAGGTGTACGATATAGTGATTCACAATTTTTAAAGGTTATACTCCATTTATAGTTATCATAAAATATTGTCTATATCCCCTGAGTTGTACAAGATATCCTTGCAGCTTATTTTATACACGGTATTTGATCTATCAAACATAGTTGATCTTTAAAAACATAGATTTTAAGATAGGTTTCTAGCACTTAAAGAAATGTTAACACCCTCAAAACTTTTAATATTTCTATTCCACTTATCACCTTTCCATAATTAGCTCCATTTTTTTGCAAATATATAATGAGATTGACACTAATAGTATGACTTGTGCTGATTAAATTGTCTCCTAATTATAAAAAGGCTAAAAATAGTACTAAAAATTCATTTTGCATAAAGATTTTCTAACTAACAAAACTGATTTTCTTGTTCAATATAAAAATGATTGCTTTTTCCTCTGATTCCACATGTACATTTAAACTTTTAAAATTGTTTGTATTAATATGTATTAGCATTAGACCCTTACGAAAACAGTCTTTCATTTCACATATTTAAAATATTAGTCCTATTTTTGGCATCAGTATTCATGTTGCTGACTAAAAACATAGTTGACCATTACATATTTTTTAATTGTCAACTTGGGAATGTTTAAAAACTATAATTAGGCACAGTTTAAAAATGTAGAAGTGACACAGATCTAAAAGTTGTATTAACAAAAGGGAAATGATATATATATATTTTTTGTTTTGTTTTGTTTTTGCGATACGCGGGCCTCTCACTGTTGTGGCCTCTCCCATTGCGGAGCATAGGCTCTGGATGCGCAGGCTCAGTGGCCATGGCTCACGGGCCCATCCGCCCTGGACCGGGGCACGAACCCATGTCCCCCGCATCGGCAGGCAGACTCTCAACCACTGCGCCACCAGGGAAGCCCAGAAAATGATATTTTGAACTAAAATTTTATATTCAAATTTGAGAAAATTAGCACTAGCTTAAGAACAATATGTATTATATAGAAAATTTTGTTAGTCAAAGTCAAAAATGACAAGGCAAGATGTCTGAAAAATAACTCTTCTGCAGAATATAATCCTTGTTCTAGATTTTAATAAAAATGAAATTGTCAGTCATCCATTCATCTCTATAGTTTTAACGTTTTTCACTAACTGGACCAGTCCCACAAACATTTATATAAGAAGCTTCTAGATCAGAATGAATTGAAATCTCTCTAATATCTCAGAACAGTTCTTCAAAAGACTGTGTGTGTGTGTGTGTGTGTGTGTGTGTGTGTGTATTTTGCCCTCAAATTAGAACAGGCATGTGTATGTGTGTGTATGTGTATGCAAGTGTCCTCTTAATGTCCATCATGGTCATATTGTACACTGAACCTATGTCAACCTTAAAAAGGGTGAGATGGAGAAGCAGAGAAGGGACTATTAGGGAAAAGTAGAGTATGAGAAATTAAATAGTCTCGATATCCACATTTAAAATTTGTAGCTCTTCAACTGAATCCCTTTGGTGTGAATAGATGAGTGACACGGATTCTGGCTTCTCACTAACTTCACATGGTTAAGAGTTCTGTAAAAATGTCATTTTATATATAAGTCACTACCTCAGGGACAGTTTTTATCAAGGGCAAGACAGTGATAGTGGCCTACCTATGCTGCAGGCAGTAAATGGTACCTATTATTTGTGGAAAATGTGGAAGTTTTAAAACAGTAATAAAGCCAACCAGAAGTGTGGTCTACTTTTTATTATCACCATGCACTGACAGTTCTGCATAATGTCTTGATAAGTATTTCTCCCCTGTGGACAGGCTGTTCCCACAGTTAGCCATCCCTCTTGGTGAGCCATTGCTCATGGACGACTTCTTCTGTTACCCAGATTAGATGAGATACTCTAATCATCCATTTCCTTACAACCCTAAGCTTCATCTTAGTGCTTCCCACAATTAAAATAATTAATTACATATTTGATTAATCCTGTGACACCTTTCACCCTCTACATTATGAGCTTTAAGAAAGCAAAGCCTTTTTCAGGTTTTCCAGTGTAGCCAATGTACTTCATATCCTGAGTCTTACATATGTAGTATCCTCAGTGAATACTAAAGAAATGACTGCATGAATGATAAATTGGTGAAGAATGAATAAATGAATGAATGAATAAAACATTCATTAAACATTCCTGAACATTTTCAAGAATTGTGTCTAGATTTTAAAACTCTGAATCATAACTATCATTTATCTAGGCATCTCTAATGGATTAGATAATTCATTCTCAACTAAATCTTTATTTAGCTGAGACACTGTCAAATGAACTTGACTAATGTCAGGGAGGAAGAAGTTTTCCCCTACCCTTATCAGTCTTCTGGCCGGTCTAAGAATTAAATTGACATGGGACAGATTAACAGGAGAAAATCTAACAAAAGTTTAATGACGTGTATACGTGGGAGAGACCCAGGAGAACTCAGTAACTCGCCAAAATGGCCGAACACCTCACCTTAAATAACATCTTTAGCAAAAGACAAAGGAGGATGTTGTGGGTAGTGGTTTGGGACTTCAGAAAGGAAGAAGGCAATTCACAGGGAGATGGAAAAGCAAAGGTTTGGTAAATAAATGTTTACTGGGCCTTACAGAGAGGATGAGATACAGAGTGCACTCTGATCTATAGGCCCTGCCCAGTTTCCCATACCACACCCAGCTTGTATTCTTTGCAGGTATTTCTGGTGATAGCGCTATTCCAGGAACAGGCCCTCTATCTAAATTAGGCAGCTAAGGTGGAGGTAAAAAGAAAGACTTCCTGAGTCTTCCTTTTTTTAAAAAATAATCAGCCTAAGTTAATCCTCATGCCAAAGAGACACATTTTGGAGGGGCAAATTTTACTCACCTACACTAAGCAATGTTAAAATCTTTAACATTTTTGTGAAACTGAAGGTGAGATAATCTGACCACTGTCTTTTTAAAAAAAAATTCTTCTAATGAAGATGTCAAGGTGAAATTACTTTATTAATATTATTTGATAAACACATTGTATATTTTTAAGAATTTCTTTTCCTTATTTCTTATTTTATTAACTTTTAAATGATTCATTACTTACACAGTGCTGTTGCATCTGCAACCCTTCCTGTGTAATAAGGGTGGAGCCCACGTGCAGCCCTTAGTGTGAGACCCTTAGCACGCGGTTAGAGGTCCAGCTCCGCCAACAGTCAACCTGGCAGTGGTCTCTATGGCAGAGAGTGCAGGGAGAGGCGGATCGCAGCCTTCTCCCCTGGGCCCTCCAGACCCTCCAGCCTCGGGGCCGGCTGGTAAGCTGGGGGGCCCGGGGACAGGCTGAGGGCTGTGTCATGCAGAGCTCCAGAGCTCTTGCCATGGCCTCCCAGTAGCTGGGCCCAGCCCTTGAAGCAGCAGTGAACCTCTCCCCCATCCTTACCTCTGCCACCTAATGGTGGCACCAGTCTCTGTGGGTCTCAGTCCATGGAGGCCTCAGCAACTGGAGTCTATGGACACTGCCATTAAGGTAAGAGCTTCAACCAGCTTCAGTCTCTCGGTTCACATTTCAAAACTTGGTGCAGCTTAGATCAGTTGTCTACCCCTAGGAGGTGGTTAGAGGTCAGGGTTAAGTTGCAAGGACACTGCACATCATTATTTCAGGTCCACCTCTGTGGTTGGGACTATTCTCAAAGGGCAGTTGTTGTGAGCTGGGAATTCACCTGGTTGGTATTTGCTACAACATGTATTCCTGTTGATTCTACACAGATGATTCTCTCCAGTTTAAATGAAAAGCTTGGGAGCCTGCTGGGTCCTGGGTGCCTGGCTCCCTCAGTGATGACAGTCTGGGGACCTGGCCTTGAGGGCGCCACCAGCTGAGACCTGCCTCTTCAGCTGGGCCTGGACTCTGGCAGAAAGACCGAGACTGGGTGCGGGAAGAACGCTCCAGGGCAGGATAACCGGCCCGCGTAGGGACCCCCTCCACTTAGCCAGGGCTTGGACCTTGGGGGGCAAAAGTTGAGCCTTGGGACCTTGCCCTTTCTTGTCAGAACAAAGAATAGCATTTGTTTTGGTGGAGGTTTACGGGAACATCGTGACCTGACTGTGACCTGACCTCAGGTGTAAAGGATCTGACACCAAGAAGTCTGCAGCAACTAATCAAGCCCCTCCCTCACCTTTCCTATAAAAGGGTTTTGCTGAAAGCTTTCGGGGAGTTGAGGGTTTTTAAGGCATAAGCCACCTGCCTCCTTGCACGGCCCTGCAATAAACCTTTCTCTGCTCCAAACTCCAACGGTTTGGTGGTGTTTGGACTCACTGTGTTGGGCATATGGACTTGGTGTTCGATAACACTTGTTGAATAGCAACCAGCTATATTCTCAGCTTATCAGGTATTATGTCTTCAACCAGAAGTCAAAGACACCAGATATTTAATACATATTTTTCAAGTAAGTGGAAGTCTTGAGGTATGGGAGGTAGCAAGATTGTTGATATTGTATATAGCATCCAGGTTCTTTTCATTTCTGGGATCAGGCATCTTTTTGGCTTTGCCCCTAGGCTGGCTCTCTGCAGGGTTACAAAATGGCTGTAGCACTTCCCAACACCAGTGCACAGCAGTCTTCGCAAGACAGTCTCCAAGCCTGAAACCAATTTCCCTTTGAGTATTGGCCAGAACTAGGTGCACATGTCCATCCCTAAGCCAATCACTGGCAAAGAGGAATGCAATCATTGTGACTGACCTAAGCTCATCAGGGTCTCCTTAGAGTTGGAATTTGAAGTCACCTCCCCTAAGTCATGTATCAAATAAATAAGTTCTTGGAAAAAAAAAAATGTTTCTTTTAACAAGATGGAAAGGTTGAGGGCTCTCATAAATAGGCAGTCAAAGTTTCTGCCAAACTAAGAATCTTGCAAACCTTTCTTACTAACCAAATTATGTAAAGGGCTTAGGAATCATTATTTGTACATTATAAATCACTGACATAAATATTTTCAGATATTGAAATAATGTTCTTATTCCCCCTGTTTAGTTGATATTGTGAGGTTAATATCATCCAGACTTATCACCAAATATTTTGAAAATATAGAATGTGATTGAAGGACAGAAATAACTCTAAAAGTTTTACATATAAAGAAGAAAGCTATTTGTCATTTTAAAAATGACCGTTGAACAATTTCATCCCATTTTAATGAACTTTAATCTCTTTTCTGGGAAATATTTTTAAACGCTTTCAATGCTCTTTTATTAATACAATTAGGCTTTGGAAAGATAATGCTTGTTTTTTTAGAAATGAATTTTTGGAATAAGGTCACTCCGATAGCCTGATTCACTTTCTGGGCCTTGTTCAGCTGCATAATTCAGTCCCTTCATGGTAATGGTTCTTAATACTGAATGGTAGACTTCACATTTCACTAGTGAAGAATTTATTATGCTTTTCTTAAAAGGCCCCACTTCTGATATTTAAAAGTCATTTCACTTAAAAAATTAAACAAGTATATTTTGTATTTACCAGTTATTAAAATGTTGGATGATGTATAAAATATCTGTTAATGCATAACAATGTAATTCATATCTCTTCAGTGATACTTCTCAGAGCAGAGAAATAGTATCCAATATGAAGCCATTAAACAGGAGGTTTATTGCAAAACATAAAAAATGCTATAGAAAATGTACTTCTTTTAGAGTATCAAAAGTACCCCAGAAGCCTAAAATATCCCAGGGTTAAAAACAGAACATTATAGTTTGTAAGGGATGTAGTATAGTTATCTTCCTTCCTTCCTATGGGTTCTAATCAATGGAGAATAGAGAGGATTTTCAGTGGGTGAAGGGATAATCCTTATTAATAGCTGTAGATAAATGTCCACTAATTCTCCAAATTTGTGGATATCACCTAATGATTTGTTTTACTACCACAACACACTCACTCCATTTGAATAAAGCCAAGGATCCAGGCAGGGACCATGTACTTGACTTACAACCACATAAACTGGAAAAAGAAGACCTGTTTATAAGGAGAGCCCTCTCCCCCACCCCACCCCCGTGCTTATTATAAGAGAAGTCATTGCCAAAATGAATGACCTACAGGAAACCAGGCCCTGACTTAAACAGGGGAGATGAGATAAGAGATTGTGTCATGCATAAAAGGTGATCTTTAAACTCTTCCTTTATTTTAGTAGCTTAATCACTACCAATTTCAAGAGGAAGAAGTAGGAATTGTGAAGAGAGAAGAAGAGCTCTCTCCTAAGCAGTGTTTCCAAATTTTGGCAGATTTTCCTTTTCTGCTCTGGCAGGAACATGAGGAGAGGAGACACAATTCCACATGCCTAGATCATTAGTAAAGAGCATTGTGTAGGTTCAAGGTACAGAGAAATGAGAAATAGATTTAAATACTTAAAATGCAAAACTAGCATTAATTTTATTTGAAGGAATTATGATGTCTTCCTATACAGTGATTTGGAAGCAGGGAAATACAGATACTCTTCTGACCTCATAATTTTATTTAGAAAACCTTAAACATTGTCCTAGGTAAACGTGCAATAGGATCCAATGTGATTTTGTTTTGTCAGTGGTTTCCTTTGTTGTGAGAAAGCTTTCAAGTTTAATTACGTCCCTTTTGTTTAGTTTTACTTTTGTTTCCTTTGCCTTAAGAGACAGATCCAAAAACATATTGCAACTATTTATGTTAAAGAATGTTCTGCTTATTTATGTCAAAGAATGTTCTGCCTCCTCTTCTAGGATTTTTATTTTTTCAGGTCTTACATTTAGGTCTTTAATCCATTTTGAGGTTTTTTGTATATGGTGTGAGGAAATGTTCTAATCTCATTCTTTTACATGTAGCTGTCCAGTTCCCAGCCCCACTTATTGAAGAGAATGTCTTTTTTTCATTGTATATTCTTGCCTCCCTTGTCATAGATTAATTGAGCATAGGTGCATGGGTTTATTTCTGGGCTCTCTATTCTGTTCCATTGATTTGTCTGTCTGTTTTTGTATCGGTACCGTACTGTTTTGATTACTGTAGCTTTGTAGTATGGTCTGAAGTCAGGAAGAATGATAGGTCCAGCTTTGTTCTTTTATCTCAAGCTTGCTTTGGCTATTTGGGGTATTTTGTGGTCCCATACAAATTTTAGGATTATTTGTTCTAGTTCTGTGAAAAATGTCATGGGTATTTTGATAGGGATTACATTAAATCTATAGATTGCTTTGGGTAGTATGGACATTGTAACAATATTAATGCTTTCAATTCATGAACATGGGATATCTTTCCATTTATTTGTGTCATCTGCAGTTTTCTTCAACAGTGTTACAGTTTTCAGAGTATAGGTCTGTTGCCTCCTTGATTAAATGTATTCTTAGGCATTTTATTCTTTTTGATGCAATTGCTTATTTGAAAAATGCTCAACATTGTCAATCATCAGAGAAATGCAAATCCAAACCACAATGAGAAAACCACATGGCTGTCAGAATGGCCATCATCCAAAAGTCTATGAATAACAAGTTTTGATGAGGATGTGGAGAAAAGGGAACCATTGTGCACTGTTGGTGGGAATGTAAATTGGTGCATCCACTGTGGAAAACGGTATGGAGTTTCCTCAAAAAACTAAAAATAAAGCTACTATACAATTCAGCATTTCCACTTCTAGATATACATCTGAAGAAAACAAAAACAGTATTTCAAAAGGATATGTGCATCCCAGTGTTCATAGAAGCATTATTTACAGTAACCAAGATATGGAAGCAACCCAAGTGTCCATCAATAGATGAATGAATAAAGGATGTGTGGCATATATATATATGAAATATTACTCAGACATAAAAAAAGAAAAAATAATTGCCATTTTCAACAACATGGACGGAACTGGAAGGTATTATGCTTAGTGAAATAAGTCAAACAGAGAACGAAAAATACTGTATGATACTTATATGTGGAATCTCAAAAATAAAGCAAACAAATGAATATAACAAAACAGAAACAGGCTCACAGATATAGAGAACAAACCAGTGGTTACCAGTGAGGAGACAGAAGAAGAAAGGGGCAAAGTGGGTAGGGGATTAAGAGGTACAAACTACTATGTATAAAATAAATAAGCTACAAGGATATATTTTACAGCACAAGAAATATAGCCAATAGTTTATAATAACATTAAATGAATTATAAGCTATAAATGTATTGAATCACACTATGTTATACACCTGAAATTAATAGAATATTGTAAATCAACTGTATTTCCTTTTTTTAAAAAATGATTCAATGTGAATTTTATGACAAAATAAATTTTTTTAATTAAGAAATTAAACTATGTTAACTAGCAACTTTTAAATCCCAACAGAGTTTGAGACATTCTTAATCGGAAGTAGTATAATAGATCAATAGAAATGTGAGTCTAGAAGAGATCAGAAATGAGCACAGTTGATTCTCATATACAAAAATGGGATCGCTTATTCTTAGGAAGTTTAAATGCCTTGCCTAATGTCAGGACAGTGGAACAAATGATAACCAAACACTCTGCTCTGGTGTGGTGCCTTTTCCACCTCGTTTTCCTGTTTAGCTTAAATTTTTCACTCTGAAAAAGAACTGTAGTTGGAAACAATGACTGTTTTAAGATGGCAATCATACTAAACACTTTTCTGTTAAGACTTGACATATAGAGATTGGTTCAAGATGGTGGAGTAGAAGGACGAGTGCTCACTCTCTCTTGAGAGAGCACCAGAATCACAACTGACTGCTGAAGAGTCATCAACAAGAAGACACTGGAACTCACCAGAAATGATACCCCCATCCAAAGACAAAGGAGAAGCCACAATGAGACAGTAGGAGGGGCACAATCACAATAAAATCAAATCCCATAACCACTGGGTGGGTGACTCACAAACTGGAGAACACTTATACCACAGAAGTCCACCCACTTGCGTGAAGGTTCTGAGCCCCACATCAGGCTTCCCAACCTGGCGGTCTGGCAATGGGAGGAGGAATTCCCAGAGAATCAGGCTTTGAAGGCTAACTGGATTTGACTGCAGGACTTCGACAGGACTGGGGGAAGCAGAAACGCCACTCTTGGAGGGCACACACAAAGTAGTGTGCACATCAGGACCCAGGGGAAGGTACAGTGACCCCATAGGAGACTGAACCAGACCTACCTGGTAGTGTTGGAGGGTCTCCTGCACAGGCGGGGGTTGGCTGTGGCTCACCATGGGGACAAGGACACTGGCAGCAGAAGTTCTGAGAAGAGCTCCTTGGTATGAGCCCTCCCAGAGTTCACCATTGGCCCCACCAAGGAGCCGGGTAGCCTCCAGTGCTGGATTGCGTCAGGCCAAACAACCAACAGGGAGGGAACCCAGCCCCACCCATCAGCAGACAAGTGGAATAAAGTTTTACTGAGCTCTGTCCACCAGAGCAACACCCAGCTCTACCCACCACCAGTCCTGCCCATCAGGAAGCTTGCACAAGCCTCTTAGATAGCCTCATCCACCAAAGGGCAGAGAGCAGAAGCAAGAAGAACTACAGTTCTGCAGCCTGTGGAACGAAAACCACATTCACAGAAAGATAGACAAAGTGAAAAGGCAGAGCACTGTGTATCAGATGAAGGAACAAGATAAACCCCCAGAAAAACAACTAAATGAAGTGGAGATAGGCAACCTTCCAGAAAATGAATTCAGAATAATGATAGTGAAGATGGTCCACGACCTCGGAAAAAGAATGGAGGCAAATATGAGAAGCTGCAGGAAATATTTAACAAAGACCTAGAAGAATTAAAGGACAAACAAACAGAGATGAACATATAGTAACTGAAATGAAAAATACACTAGAAGGAATCAATAGCAGAATAACTGCAGCAGAAGAATGGATAAGTGACCTGGAAGACAGAATGGTGGAATTCACTGCCACAAAAAAGAATAAAGAATGAAAAGAAATGAAGACAGCTGAGGAGACCTCTGCGACAACGTTAAATGCACCAACAATCACATTATAGATGTTCCAGAAGGAGAAGAGAGAGAGAGAGAGAGCACCCGAGAAAATATTTGAAGAGATTATAGTTGACAAATCCCCTCCACAGAGGAAAGGAAATAGCCACTCGAATCCAGGAGGAACGGAGAGTCCCAGGCAGGATAAACCCAAGGAGAAACACACCTAGGCACATAGTAATCAAATTGACAAAAGTTAAAGACAAAGAAAAATTATTGAAAGCCACAAGGGAAAAACGACAAATAACATATAAGGGAACTCCCATAAGGTAAACAGCTGCTGATTTCTCAGAAGAAACTCTGCAAGCCAGAAGGGGTTGGCACGATATATTTAAAGTAATGAAAGGGAGGAACCTACAACCAAGATTGTTCTACCTGGCAAGGATCTCATTCAGATTCAACAGAGAAATCAAAAGCTTTACAGACAAGCAAAAGCTAAGAGAATTCAGCACCACCAAACCAGCACTACAACAAATGCTAAAGGAACTTCTCTAAGTGTGAAACACAAGAGAAGAAATGGACCTATAAAAACAAACCCAAAACAATTAAGAAAATGGGAACACACATATTCATAATTACCTTAAATGTAAATGGATTAAATGCTCCAACCAAAAGACACAGACTCACTGAATGGATACAAAAACAAGACCCATATATATGCTGCCTACAAGAGACCCACTTCAGACCTAGGGACACATAGAGATTGAAAGTGAGGGGATGGAAAGATATATTCCATGCAAATGGAAATCAAAAGAAAGCTGGAGTAGCAATACTCATATCAGATAAAATAGACTTTACAATAAAGAATGTTACAAGAGACAAGGAAGGACACTACATAGTGATCAAGGGATAAATCCAAGAAGAAGATATAACAATTATAAACACATATGCACCGAACACAGGAGCACCTCAATACACAAGACAACTGCTAACAGCTATTAAAGAGGAAATCGACAGTAACACAATAATAGTGGGGGACTTTAACACCTCACTTACACCAAGGGACAGATCATCCAGACAGAAAATTAATAAGGAAACACAAGCTTTAAATGACAAAATAGACCAGATAGATTTAATTGATATTCATAGGACATTCAATCCCAAAACAGCAGATTACACTTTCTTCTCAAGTGCACAACAAACATTCTCCAGGATAGATCATTTCTTGGGTCACAGATCAAGCCTTGGTAAATTTAAGAAAATTGAAATCATATCAAGCGTCTTTTCTGACCACAATGCTATGAGATTAGAAATGAATTACAGGGGAAAAAACGTAAAAAACACAAACACATGGAGGCTAAACGATACGTTACTAAATAACCACGAGATCACTGAAGAAATCAAAGAGGAAATCAAAAAATACCTAGAAACAAATGACAATGAAAACACTATGACCCAAAACCTATGGGATGCAGCAAAAGCAGTTCTAAGAGGGAAGTTTATAGCAATACAATTCTACCACAAGAAACAAGAAAATACTCAAATAAACAATCTAACCTTACACCTAAAGGAACTAGCGAAAGAAGAACAAACAAAACCCAAAGTTAGCAGAAGTAAAGAAAGCATAAAGATCAGAGAAGAAATAAATGAAATAGAAACAAAGAAAACAATAGTAAAGATAATAAAACTAAAAGCTGGTTCTTTGAGAAGATAAACAAAATTGATAAACCTTTAGCCAGACTCATCAAGAAAAAGAGGAAGAGGACTCCAGTCAATAAAATTAGAAATGAAAAAGGAGAAGTTACAATAGACACCGCAGAAATACAAAGCATCCTAAGAGACTACTATAAGCAACTCTATGCCAATAAAATGGACAACCTGGAAGAAATGGACAAATTCTTAGAAAGATATAACCTTCCAAGCCTGAACCAGGAAGAAATAGAAAATATGAACAGACCTATCACAAGTAATGAAATTGAAACTGTGATTAAAAATCTTCCAACAAACAAAAGTCCAGGACCAGATGGCTTCACAGGTGAATTCTATCAAACATTTAGAGGAGAGCTAACACCCATCCTTCTCAATCTCTTCCAAAAAATTGCAGAGGAAGGGACACTCCCAAACTCATTCCATGAGGCCACCATCACCCTGATACCAAAACTAGAGATACTACAAAAAAGGAAAATTACAGACCAATATCACTGATAAATATAGATGCAAAAATCCTCAACAAAATACTAGCAAACAGAATCCAACAACACAGTAAATGGATCATACACCATGATCAAGTGGGATTTATTCCAGGGATGCAAGGATTCTTCAATATATGCAAATCAATCAATGTGATACACCATATTAATAAATTGAAGAATAAAAACCATATGATCATCTCAATAGATACAGAAAAAGCTTTTGACAAAATTCAACACCCATTTATGATAAAAACTCTCCAGAAAGTGGGCATAGAGGGAAGCTACCTCAACATAATAAAGGCCATATATGACAAACCCACAGCAAACATCATTCTCAATGGTGAAAAACTAAAAGGATTTCCTCTAAGATCAGGAACAAGACAAGGATGTCCACTCTCACCACTATTACTCAACATAGATTTAGATTGCCTAGTCATGGCAATCAGAGAAGAAAAACAAATAAAAACAAATAAAAGGAATACAAATTGGAAAAGAAGAAGTAAAGCTGTCACTGTTTGCAGATGACATGATACTATACATAGAGAATCTTAAAGATGCCACCAGAAAACTACTAGAACTAATTAGTGAATTTGGTAAAATTGCAGGATATAAAATTAATACACAGAAATCTATTGCATTCCTGTACACTAACAGTGAAAGGTCAGAAGGAGAAATTAAGGAAACAGTCCCATTCACCACTGCAACCAAAAGAATAAAATAACTAAATTAAACCTACCTAAGGAGGTAAAAGACCTGTACTCAGAAAACTATAAGACACCGTTGAAAGAAATCCAAGATGATACAAACAGATGGAGATATACCATGTTCTTGGATTGGAAGAATCAATATTGTGAAAATGGCTATATTACCCAAAGCAATCTACAGATTCAATGCAATCCTTATCAAATTACCAATGGCATTTTTACAGAACTAGAACAAAAAATCTTAAAATTTGTATGGAGACACAAAAGAACTCAAATAGCCAAAGCAATCTTGAGAAAGAAAAATGGGGCTGGAAGAATCAGACTCTCTGACTTCAGACTGTACTACAACGGTACAGTAATCGAGACAATATGGTACTGGCACAAAAAACAGAAGTATAGATTAATGGAACAGGATAGAAAGCCCAAAGATAAATCCACCTATTTATAGTCAACTAATCTATGACAAAGGAGGCAAGGATACACAATGGAGAAAAGACAGTCTCTTCAATAAGAGGTGCTGGGAAAACTGGACAGCTACATGTAAAATAATGAAATTAGAACACCATACACAAAAATAAACTCAAAATGGATTAAAGACCTAAATATAAGACCAAACACTATAAAACTCTTAGAAGAACACATAAGAACTCTCTTTGATATAAATCACTGCAAGATCCTTTTTGACCCACCTCCTAGAGTAATGGAAATAAAACCGAAAATAAACAAATGGGACCTAATGAAACTTAAAATCTTTTGCACAGCAAAGGAAACTATAAACAAGATGAAAAGACAACCCTCAAAATGGGAGAAAATATTTGCAAACGAATCAACGGACAAAGGATTAATCTCCAAAATATATAAACAGCTCATGCAGCTCAATATTAAAACAAAAACAGGGCTTCCCTGGTGGCACAGTGGTTGCAAAAAATGGGCCGAAGATCTAAATAGACATTTCTCCAAAGAAGATATACAGATGGCCCACAAACACATGTAAAGTTGCTCAACATCACTAATTATTAGAGAAATGCAAATCAAAACTACAATGAGGTCTCCCCTCACACCAGTTAGAATGGACATCATCAGAAAATCCACAAACAACAAATGCTGGAGAGGTTATGGAGAGAAGGGAACCCTCTTGAACTGTTGGTGGGAATGTTAATTGATACAGCCACTATGGAGAACAGTATGGAGGTTCCTTAAAAAACTAAAAATAGAATTACCATATGATCTAGCAATCCCACTACTGGGCATATACCCAGAAAAAACCATAATTCAAAAAGACACATGTACCCCAGTGTTCAGTGCAGCACTATTTACAATAGCCAGGTCATGGAAGCAACCTAAATGCCCATTGACAGATGAATGGATAAAGAAGATGTGGTGCATATATACGATGGAATATTACTCAGCCATAAAAAGTAATGAAGTTGGGTCATTTGTAGAGATGTGGATGGACCTAGAGACTGTCCTACAGAGTGAAGTAAGTCAGAAAGAGAAAAATAATTATCGTGTATTAACCCATATGTGTGGAATCTAGAAAAATAGTACAGATGAACTGGTTTGCAAGGCAGATACAGAGACACAGATGTAGAGAACAAATGTATGGACACCAAGGGGGGAAAATGGGGGTGGGGGTGGTGCTGGGATGAATTGGGAGATTGGGATTGACATGTATACACTAATATGTAAAAAATGGATAGCTAATAAGAACCTGCTGTATAAAAAGAATAAAATAAAATTTAAACAAAAAGACTTGACTTATAATGTCTTATAATAGTATAATTTTTCAGGTTTTTTGTGGCATTCATGCTTTATGCTTATTGGCATACTGTACTTGAACAATGATTTCTGGAGTATTATGTAACTAGTGTGATTCAGTCTCTGCATTAGATTATACGATGTTTTTAAAAATTTCTAACATTTTTTCCATGGTATATAATTTTCTCAGTCAGAAATTGCTTATATTATATTCTTTACCAGAATATAACCTCTGACTTTCATCTAGTATCAGATGAGCTTCTCTTTTTGATGTTTTTGCATCAAGTGATGTAACAGTAATGACAAAGATCTGGAAATAGCAATAGCAATCTCTTAATAAATCTGTAGGATTTTAAATTGTAGGATAAAGCTGAATTAATGTGTTTTAAGAAAATTTATTTAGAGTTATGCATTCCATGTCAAGTAAAGTTAGTTGCAGGGATGCTAAGTTTTAGGGATGCTGTGTATTGGGTCCCAGAAAGATCCTGTAATTTTGAAAGGCTAAAATCTAAGATGCACTAATCACATTATAATGTCCTCTGGTCAGACTTTATAGGGAGGTCACCATTAGATTGAACTTTGTGTTTCACATTTCATAAACATTTTTATTGGAGTATAGTTGATTTACAGTGTTGTGTTAGTTTCAGGTGTACAGCAAAGTGAATCAGTTATACATATACATGTATCCATTCTTTTTTAGATTCTATTTCCGTTTTATGAAAGACATCAATAAAGGAAATGTGTGTAAAGGAGGAAATGACATCAAATGAGGAATAGTTATGTTGAGGAAAAGATAAATTTGAGCTGCATAGTTGCCTTCAAGTACTTGAAGGGTGAACTTGTGCAGGAGAGATTAGGCTTAGGCTGTGTAGTGCTACAGATCAGAGCTAAGGAAAAGAATGAATGTAGAATATGGCTGATTTTGGTCCTGTTTGAGAAAGTATTTTACAGCAGGTAGAGCTTTCAAAGAAAAAAATTCAGTTCACTTTGTAGGTGACAAGCCCATGGTCCTTGCTGGCTTTCCTGAGCTGAAAAACTATGTCAGGTAGAAAAGTTGATTCCACAGTCTTCAGCACTTCTCCCGATACTGTTTCTATGTTGCTATCTTTAGTGGCAGCTTTGGGATGATAAAGAAATGAGAAAGTGACAGTATATGTTTCATGAAAGATGGAGGGGAGATGAAAGCTTACTTTTATATTTTATTCCTTTGCTTATAATCAACTACATTATACATTCCTGAGGCTTAAAATGATATAATAGAATCAAGCTAAATGTTTATCCCCCTGTAGTCTCTAATCATAAACTATGTAATGCTCAATGTAAAATGAAAGAACAAGTTAAGAGCGACAGAGTTTGGAATGCCCTTTGAGCTTGTAATTTCAGAAAGGAAAGATGGGCATTAGAATAACCAAACACACGCACGCACACGCACACACACAAACCTGAAATGCCACTCTTCAATTTCCACTTCTCATTTTTTCTCCATGCTCTCTTTCCATATTCAACTTAAAACCATGTGACCAGCATCCTTTTAGATAGAAGCTATGTACAATTGTATAGATGCACTCTGAGTAGCGAAGCCAAGAGTAAAAAGAAGAGTTTTTTTTTTTAGCGTTGGACTCAATACACTTATGGAAGCAAACAGAGCTTACTTCTCTGGCTTTGTAATCAACAAAGAGAGGAGGTGGCTTGGCGAGAAGAAGGACAATTGCAATTGTATGAGCTGAGTGCTTCTCTTTCAAGGAGCAACTTACTATTTATCCTAAAGCTATATTGGAGAAACAGGCAAAGCTGGTGAATTGAACTCTTAGGCCACTAAATCTCCAAAATACTGTTTCCCAAATATTGTAATCTGGAGCTTGTCCTTTTTTTTTTTCTTATCTAAGCCATAATTTCTTAACATTAAAAGAAGGTAAACATAATATCTGTTGGATAGTGTTGTTGTGAGGACTGAATATGATACTATACATAAAATGTTTAACAAAGAACTTTCCACATAGTAAGCACAAAATAAGTTTTATTTTTATTACGGCTCACTAAAAGTATTTTGTTGTCCTCATGAACTAAAATGTTTAAACCCAAATGTATAACTTTACTTTTCTTCCAAATAAATTATACATTTTTGGAGATTATCCCTGCCTGATGGAGGGTATGTAGATCTAACATACTAGCTATATTATTCAGAATTGCTGTACTGTCCCTATTTGATGGTCCTGCCACGTATATCTTCATCTAAGTAACATACAGAAATATTCAAAAGTACATCCACAAAAATGTTCTATGTTATTCTGCTAATGTTTTCTCTCCAGGTTGCTATGTATTTATTGCTCAACACTTTAGGTATGGTTATAAAACTGGCTATGAATTATATCCACATTATAATTCAGTTAATTCACATTTTTTTCATCTTTTCCAAAGGGAATAGTGAGATATTTTAGAAAATGCTTTGTCCACTTATATATGGAGTCTTCATATAGTTTGCCATAGACTTTTTTTTTGATGAAACTGGGAAAATTTGTTAATTTCTGCTTGTTTCTTGTTACAGATAGTCACAGCAGGTATTTAAAAATTGATCATTTGATCATATGGCCAGAGAACAAGGACTCTGTAGTTCCTATAAAATTATATTTATGTATTTTTCAAAACAATTTCTTAGGGGAAGAAAACCTTGTGGAATGTTATTATTAAGTGATTTAACGTTTTTGCCTGGCCTCTTCAAACCTGCTTAGTGGGCTTGTACTTCTCTAGAGAAAATTTAGGCCAATTCCTCGTCATTCTCAAGTGCTAAATATTCCTCTTCAGTGGTAGATAAGGCATGACTTTGCCTGGAACTGCTGATGAGGGAAAGGCTTGCTTGGATTCCTTTTCTTTTCATTTTGGTGGTTTTCCTTTTCCTACCTAAGCTTGTTTAACAAGTTTTTGATCTTTTCTGGAAAGGGGCAGGGAATAGGAAGAAGATGACAAAAGAGGTTGACGCTTCCTACTTGACTCATACAGTCTAAGCTACTGATGTATTCTCTGGTCCTGACAGACGATTAAAGCTGTCTTTCTTTCCTCTTTTGCTTTTGAGAGATCTTTAATCAGTATCCTCTGCAGGGTGATCGAATGTCCCAGTTTGCCCAGGACTGAAGGATGTTCCTGGGTCACAAAATTTCAGTACTGATACTGGAACACTCCCAGGCACACCAGGGAGATTGTTCACACTAGCCCTCAGAATCCTCTCCACTCAATATATAAATGGAGAAAGACAAGCAGAGCCATGCAAGGGAGGTTTTCATAAGCCAGTCTGAAAGTGGCACATATCACTTATGTTAACATTTTATTATGCACCTTTTTGTAAGTAAAGCTGAAAACTATAATCTATCAGTGCCTCGTAAGAATAAGGAAATAAGAATATTGGAGAACAGAAGCAGTGTCTGAAAAATCCACTCTTCTGTTCACCAAAATGGATTTCACATATTTCCACACATAGAACACCTCCTCATGAGAGAGATCCAAAGGCCCAACTAATAATGTATCCAGCCAAAAAAATCCAAGATTTCTGGATGATGGGCATCAGGTCCCAATATGGTCCCTTGGCAGCCTGTGAACTAAAAAGACAAGTTATCTGCTTCACTATTGAAAAAAAAAAAAAAAATCAAGCAGTGATAGGATAACAGTAATAGACATTTGCTTTTCATAAAAATAAGGACGGGGCATATAACAATTATTTGTCCGTAACAATTTGGTAATTTCTTTGGGTCGGAATCATGTGTGTTCCCCACACATGGAACTAAGTGGAGATTCTTGATGATATTTGGATTTATGGTGAACTGAGAGGTTGTTGATTTTTGCTTGCTTTGTTTTGTGTGTGTGTATGTATGTTTAAGGCATCATATTAGTTTGCTAGGGCTGCCATAATAAAATACCACACAAACCGGTTGGTTTAAACAACAGAAATTTATTGTCTCATAGTTCTGGAGGCCAGAGGTCTAAGATAAAGGTGTTGGCAGAGTTGATTCCTTCTGAGAGTGGTAAGGGAGAATCTGTTCCATGCCTTTTCTCTAGCTTTTTCTGGTTTGTTGGTAGTCTTTGGTGTTCGTTGGCTGTAGATACCTACCTTCATCTTGACATGGCTTTCTCCCTGTTATGTGTGTCTCTGTGTCCACATTTTCTCTAGGACACCAGTTTTATTGGAATAGGCACCCAGTATGACCTCATCTTAACTCCTTACCTCTGCAATGACCTTAAATGACCTGATTTCTAAATAAGGCCACGTTTTGAGGTACTAGGGATTAGGACATATGAATGTTGGGAGGACACAAGTCAACCCTTAATAGGCATGAATAGACAATAGACAAAAACTTTGTTTTAAGCATATAGTATCTTTAGAAATAAATTCCTTTGAAAAGTAGTACAGTTCTAATCTTTTTTAACTTCCAGTTAGCTCTGTGTGCCAGTAACCATACCCAAAGTGTCTTCTACGCATAATTCTCAAGGCTGATTTATGTCTTTGCTTTTTCACCTCTAGAAATCTCTTTTAACTTAATGAAGCCTACTGTGATATCTTCCAGCTTAGGTGGAGAGGCCACTCTCCATCTGATCTTTGCTGCAACACTTAGTTTTAATAAACCCTTTTGCTCAAAGGCTTTTTTAAACTCTTATTTCATGCTTTTTGGGTATAGAAGCTGTCAGCTTTTCAAAACCTTCAGGGCTCCAACTTTCTCAATTCTATTTTATTTCATTTTTGTTTGCAAACCAGCCAGTTCTCTTCCTGGGTTTCTTTCTGATGATACATCACTAAAGTCAGCTAGTCATAACCAACACACACTATAATTATTTTGATTCTTTCCAAACATTCCCCCTTGAGCTGGTAGACATGTGCTCTGCCTTTCAAATTATCATCGGCTATAGTTTTTTTCAAATATTTGGCTAACAAGTCTCTCCAATGCATCAGTTTCTTTTAACCTGTCATTTCTGTCACCATATGTTTTTGTGTGGTAGTACTGGACTATAAGTCAAAATATCTATACTGGTCAGGGTTGGCTAGATGCTGTAACAATAATCTACTTGGCATTAGGTCTTGCTCTGACCAACAGAATGTTGTGGAAATAACCTTGTGTGAGTGCAAATCCAGCCTTTATGAGGCCCTGGGTTTCCTTTCTCACCCTCCTGGGATTCTGAGATCACCCTGCTGTGAAGAAACCCTCTCAAGCCTACTGGGAGATTAGAGGCTGCACTGAGGGAAACTGAGGCACCCTGGCAGAGAGCAAGCACAAAGGCTTCAGACATGTAAGTGGGAGCCTTGTGAAACTTCTGCCATTGCCCATGTACCAGGTGAGGGAAGCTGCATTAATTAGCCCCAGTGTGACAAGCAGAACCAACCAGTAAATCCACAGAATTTGGGAAATATCACTGCTGTGTTAAACCACTAAGTTTGAGACAGTTTTTTATGCAGTGATAGATAACTAGAATATATTCAAACCTGATAAATTGAGATTTAGTATTGTACTGTCTAGGCAACCACTAAAGAAGTGATATATCCTTAATATAAAATGTTTAATTTACTACTGTGTGGATTATTTCCAAATTCCAGAATAAGTCACTATCAGAACACTTGGGAAAGGATGGAGTTTACACGATTACCCACTAGCCTTAATTTTTCAGGGGACAAATTTTTTGTGATGAGTAACCTATGGACCTTACTGTTTTTTGACAACATCTATTTTGTATAAGTTGTAACTAATAGAAGATCATAAAAATGAGATGATAAAACTTGAAATCTCAGGAAATATAAGGAAGATATGAGTTGGAATTTCAAATTATATGCCATACCTAAGTGCTAATGGATGATGAGATAAAACAGAGAAGTTTAAAGATACTTTCTTAGACATTTTTGTAGAAAAAAACAAAAAAGACAACTTCATTTAAACTGATTGTTGACTATGAAGAAAGTAGAAAATAACAACAACAAAAGAAACTTTAAAGTTGATCACCACTCGTCCTACTTCCCATTTACATTGTGTTGCCTAAAATATTATCTCATCTTGTTTAAGGGAGGGGTTGGAAATGTGACAATATTATGTGTAGTTAGCTTCTCTCTACTGGCACCTTCTTGGTGATAGAATATTCTATCTTGGTGATAGAATATTTTTCCCCCATTGGTTTTGGTCTTTGTTTCTGACAACCTTTGAAAGGTAATAAGTCTTTAGAGCTCTGAATTTGGTAAGTTTTGTGTGATTTTTTTTAAAAAAAGTAATTACAGAAGAATATTTGAATTTGATGATTAAAGAAACAGTATCGAAGAACTCTGACTTTAGTTTATTTATTGAAAATAAAAGAATTTTAACTTTGACTACTAATCAGAATTTTTTTATTATAGAGAAAGTAAAGATGAAGTTCTTCGTTTCAAAGTATGGGCACATGGTAAAGTGAATTGGAAAGTGTGTGCAACTACATATATTAAAATGCCATGCAAATGACTTGGACAAATAATTTTTTTATTTGCTTTCTGTGTTTAGATGTAATAAAATATTGACAGCATCGGTACATTAAAAATGGAAACATATTTACTTTAATACACTTCCAAAATAGTTGAAATAACTGCTAATGGAGTCAACTCATTCGAATTTGAGGAAACAATAGAATTTAGGTTTGGGAATGTAGTTTAAATCATGTCCTCAAATTCTTATACTTTAAGTGTAGAATCTGAGGACCAGTTGAAGAGATTATGTCACCTATCCTAGCTAGATCACAAAGTGTTTCTTTAGTGTCCACCAAATATGTAGTTTCATTTTCAGGAATAGCTGGAGGCAGAAGAAGCAATGTACTAGAAGTTCATAAAACAACACATAGATCAAGCTTCCATGTGACAGATTTCCTAACAGCTGTGATATTTGTTAAGGAAATTCTGCTGGGAGCAGATGCTGAATTCAAAATAAGTAACACATCCCATTCAAAAAACAATCTAAATATGAAGAATTTGCTCAGGAGAATAGGACCTAGAAGAGAAATTCACTCTTGCCTGCAATTCTCAACAGTACATTGATGCATATTCCATTCATGAGGGAAATTTGATTTACTGACTTATGTACCTTGATATTAGGTTATTCTTTTAGCAGATAACACTCATTCCCAAGATAATTCTAAAATAAAAATCATTAAGAACCTGTTAATTAATTACTCTTGAAATTAAAGAGCTTCATTATCCCTAATTTATGTTCATTTAACCTAAGTTCTGATTTTTTTATAGATATGCTGAAAATTAAAACTTATTCAACCCTTGATTACGTTAAACTCAAAGCTCACTCAATTTGTGATGTTTTGTTTAAATGGCGAATCTTGACTTGATTTGAATAAATAACCTCATTCCTTATTAGAACCTATTTTGTTTTCTTCTACCTTTTATTTTATCAGTTTAGTATGTCCTTCTTTTTATTGTCTATTTTGAGAATCTATAGGAATTGTTCAATCTGGCATATAGAAGTAATCCGTAAACATTGTCTCTCTCAAAGATCCCCATCCAAATGTGTGTGTCTTACCTTTCAGGCATGCTGCTTGTATTTTCCCTTTGAAGCCATCTCTTATTTTTATTTTTTAATAGCAGAGAAAATATATTTTTCATTTCTGTCTCTTGCTGTTATCTGAAATATATTCATTTTTTAGCAAGTGTTTACCGGGCAATCAATGTCTTGCCATAGGTGTATATATGAACTATATATTAATTCATACGGTTGCCTATGTATTTATTTGGGTTGAGATTAAAAAGAATTAATTCATTCTTTTTAAGTAAATTAAAAGAATTAATGTCATTCTTCCACATGAAAGAATGAATGTGGAAGAATGAAATAAAAGAATACAGATATATGTTATAATACCTAATGTGATCTGGCCTTAGGTTGGTTCTCAGGAATCATTTTCTACTACTCTTTCTTGCTTATATGAGACACACTGACCCTATTTCTTGATTTCTCCAAGCATCAAGTTCATCTGCT
Source organism: Delphinapterus leucas (assembly GCF_059928025.1). Classification (NCBI taxonomy): domain Eukaryota; kingdom Metazoa; phylum Chordata; class Mammalia; order Artiodactyla; family Monodontidae; genus Delphinapterus; species Delphinapterus leucas. The sequence goes on along the minus strand of NC_143133.1, from coordinate 12,015,726 downwards.
CAGAGAGGCCTCCTATGAGGACTTTAGAACAGCATTCACCTCCATCCTTCTCTATTTCCTTATCCTTTTCTTCAGAGTATGTATCACTGACTTGATTATACATTTATGTATTTATTTCTCCATTTTTGCTAAAATGTAAGTTTCACAAAAGAGGAAATTTCCCTATTGTGTTTATTTCTGTATAATCAAAAACCTGAATAATGACTGGCATAGAAAACAAAAACATTTGATAAATCATTGTGGAATGAATGAAAGAAAGAAGGGGGTTTCCTATCCTAGTCAGTGGGTCAGGCAACACCTCACACTTATGCTAAGGTAAGGAAAATAAGGAGTTAGCCCAATGATGAGGCAAACGAAGAAGAGAAGGTGTAAAGAGTAGAGGCAGCAAAACTATTTCTTAGCTTTTGCTCAAAAAATTGATCTTAACTAAATATTTCTATTTTATCAGTCCTAGAAATGTATGTAAATTAAAGTCAGAGACGAGAAAAGAGTATGTCTTTCCATGATAGTATTTGAATTAAAAATTTTAATAATATAATAATTTAAATATATAATTTAATAATATATATAATAATTTTAATATATATTACCTATTCCTATATGAATTATCTCAAGAGAAAATTATCACAACACTTTAATGAAATACGTATAGCCATATTAAACATTTTTAGTCTTATCAGTAACATGGGGCTATCTTATGCAAAGTATGATTTGAAAATTCACGAGGTGACGTAGGTCCATACTTGCTTATCCTCAACTGCAAAATTCAAAAAGGTATGTACATCTAGAGTTTATTGTTTTTGCTTGTTTATTTGTTTAGGTGACACCAAAACTCATTTGGAGGACCTGACATGTACAGATAAGAGAATATTATGAGTAATCATGCTTTTTACTTTAGAAATGCTGTGTTCAATTATCTGGTGCTCTGGGAGGAGGGGTGCTACACGGGTCATGGTTAAAAGTAGACATTAAGAGGAATGGCTAGTAAATGTATAAAATATGTAATTGCACTAATCAACTAAAATAAGAGACTATATTTTACTATTACTATATCAAATTAATATAGATTATTTTAAATATAGGCAGTAGGCAACCTCAAATTTGTACTGAAAACATGAATAGTGTAGCATTTTTGGAAAACGTTTTGGGAATATATATATATATATATCAAAAGCCTTAAAAATGTTCATCCATTTTTATTTGAAGCAGTAACACACTTCCAAAATGAACTAAAATAGACATCAACAACTCAGGTGAAGACTTATGTACAAAGAAATATTCTTCAATATTATATATAACAAAAATATGCATAAGATAAAGGGTGTGTTAAATGTGCCATAGAGTAATCATGTGATCAATCATAAGGCATGTTTAAAATGATTATAAATAATTTTAATAACATTGACATTTTATACTAATTAAAAAATGCAAGTTATAGAACTTTATATAGAGAAATAATTTTAAAATATTTGGTTGAAACATAAAACTACTATTTTTATATGTTGAAAATCATTTTATATTGGCAACTTTATATAGTTCACTTTATAGATAAGAAAAGATTGCAAGGAAATATACCCAAAATGCTATTAGTGGTTATCTCCATAGGTAGAATCAGAGTATTTTCATTTATTCATTGTATTTTCAGTAGTTTTAGGTTTATGAAATGAGTATACTATTACTATTTCAAGCCAAATATTATATTAAAAAAATTTTTTTAAAGGTGTGATTGTCATATTTAGCTATACTTAATAAGCAAGGTTGGCTGTTAGCAAGTAGCTTATTTCCTCTAAAATACTTTCCAAATAATTAAAATAATCAGTAGACAAAAGAGTGTTTTTTGTTTTATAATGTCATGAGTTTCTTGAAGACAACAGTGAGACAGATTTAATTAAATATCATTTTATTTATCTTTCATACCAAAGAGTCAGTATTTTATATATAAAACATATATATATAATATATAATGTATGTATATATACATACATACATGATTTTAAGAAAAAATACACAAAAATTGACTTATTAGTTACTATTTAGATTAATACCTAAGAGTTTTTAGTTACTGTTATATAATCATATAATTTTTAACTGAAAGGGAACTTAGACATAATGTCTAACAGACTTTTAATATACCTACAATAAATTATTTATATGTAGTGATTAATTATTAATAATAATTTATATGTATATAATAATTCCTTCCATACATCATTATCCAGTGCCTACTCTGTGTCAGGGATTGTCTAAGAACTAAAGATTCACAGGTTAACAGGACAGGTTCTTACATTCCTTGAACTGAAATACAGAGGAGGAGACCAATAGAAACCATCAAATAGACAATTAATAAGAAAATTATGAGTATATAGTGAGAGTTATAAAGAAAACAAAGAAGGAATTGAGATAGAAAACAATAGTTGTTACCTTAGCTAGGGTGTGAACAAAGCACTTCTCTTGAGTAGATGCCATTTAAGAGAGTTAATTTGAGACACAGAATCAAGAAACAGTATTTCAATGTGGACTGTTACTTAGCAGCAAAATCAGGTTTGCAATCCCATTTTCTTGATTTAAATTAATCTTTTAAAATAAATTTATGTATTTTTATTCTGTGTTACTGAAACTCAGGATGGATAGTAGAAGAGTGTAATATCTGATGTTCTCTAAGCCTGTTATAAGTTTAGCTGAAGTCAATACAAAAGTATAGAGATTCAGGGAAAGAAAATTTGACTACTTCTAGTTAACCTCTCTTGTGAGTGAATGGAGAACTTAAATCTGTAGAGTGCTATTTGCAGTGCAATTGCTAAGGTGTTTCAGACTCATGGCTAAAAGAGTTTGATAACTTCTTTGATGAAATGAAAATTCCTTTGGTAATTTTATTCTGTTTTCAATCTTTCAATTTAGGCTACTTTCTTTTTTTTTTTTTTTTTTTGATTTCAAATAATGTTACCAGGCCCTTAATTTCAGAAATTCTCTTGATATAAAGTTCAAAAAGCTAAACATTTTGTTCCATAATCTTGCAACTAGAAATGTATGACTTTCATTTGGATTTCTATGGACATTTTCTTTTTCCTTTTTTTTTTTTTTTAAACTATAGAGCAACAAAGAAATTGTGAAAGGAAAGATTATGAAAGGAATATTTCTATTGTCATGTATTTCCCTTTATTGCTCTTCTTTAACAATACCTCTTCCTGCACTCCTTTTGCCTTTTCTTTCTTTATACCAATTATATTAGAGGCAATTCAGTAGGATGACTTTACACTAGACAGGTTAGGTGAAAAACTTTTTATTCTCCTGCTAAAGTAGCTGTGCACTCTGTATGGTTTATATTTTTACCATAAATTCTCAAGGATGATATTCCATAATGCCCATCACAACCATTAACACACTAGGTGTAGAACAATTGAGAGAGAAAAATCAGAAAGTTAACAAAAGATGGGATGAAGTACAAAAGTTTCATTTCCTCATATCAGAAAGAAATAGTACCCTCAGGAAATTTAAAGCCATATACCAAGGCAGAGTTGTCTACATTTGTTGCACATCTTCTTGTTTTCTCAGAGGGCAGATCAGTTATTTTAATTTTGTCAAAGGAGAAGAGAAATGCAGACTGGAGAATAAGTTTTGGAATATGAATAACAGTACCAAAATAAAGTCATACATATTTAAGATGACATATTAGAAATGCTTGCAATATATTATACATTGTATATAACATTAATTCAAGACAGATTTTTTTTTCCTCATGAGTCCTACTCTCCCAGAGTGGGATTATTGCTTCATTAAATTATTTACAGTTTGTCAGATCCCACATAGAATGTCATCATAACCCAAAGTAGTATCTCAGTGCTGGGGAGAAGTGAAGGGTAACATTACTATGATTCATTCGTAGAAGTAGGTAATGCACTGAAATGTATCATGCATGCATCTATTAGAGAGGTAGAATTGCTCCACAGAGAATAAAGAACCTTTTGAAGAGGAGTGTAATGTCGTGTATACCGATCTTTATAGCTTGGTGTCTAGAGTTAAAACTTGGCTGACGTTTCCATTATCAGCTTTGTTTTTCTGGAACTTATAAGTCAGCTCTAACCAATAAACTCAGCAGAAAAATCTGTATCTAGGAGACTTTAGAAATGGTAACAATTTAAATACATTCAGATAAATTGGATTTAAAGACAGTTGCCCAAATGGAAATGAATCCATATTTTAATTGTTTGCTTATGAGAGTAGGTCAAACCAAAAATGGCAGTTTTGGTTTTAAAACTGAACAGACTGAAGACTCCAACTCCCTTATAATGGCTTTCTAGTTAGTTTACTGGCAGACCAAGAAACAGAGTAAAGGATGTAGCTAAGCATGGGTTGACACAGCTTCCCGAAATCTCTTGATGGCAGTCCAGTGAAGTTTGGTGGTCACTGCAAAGTAAGCAGGGTGAAACACCTTCCAGGTCAGAGGATTTCAGGGCCCAATAGGCAGGAGGAGAAAGGAAGCTGGTTGGCTCAATTTCTGATATAAAAGGCCATACTTTAGGAGTATTACACTTTCTTTGGCATCAGCCTTCCCACTCTAGGGTTTTTGCAAAAACAAGTTCTGCTTATTATCCTGAATCTTACATTTGCAAGAACATGAATTACGTTTATAAATAAGGTTTAGCATTGTAGGGCATTAAATATTCAGACTGTAATAGAAAAAATAATAGCCCCTCCAAAAATGTTCACCCTCTAATCCCTGGATCCTGTGAATATGTTATAATACATGACAGAAGGAACTTTGCATATGTAATTAATGTTACAGGCCTAAAAATAAGGATTTATCATGGATTAAATGAGTGGGTTCATTCTAATCGGATAAGCCCATAAAAGCAGATAAAAATCTACGGTTGGAGTCAGGAGAGATACAAGAGAAAACTTAAGCAGGAGAGAAGAGACAGGGGTGAGATCAGAGAGATTAGAAGTATGAGAAGGACTTGAACCCATGTTAGCTTTGAACATGGAGAAAGGGAGCCATGAGCCAAGAATTGAGGGTGGCATCTAGAAGCTGAGGACAACTCCTGGCCAACATGCAGCAAGGAAATAGACACTTGGGTCCTACACGCATATGGAATTGAACTCTGTCAACAACTTAAATAGGCTTGGAAATGGATTCTCCTAGAGAGCCTCCAGATAAGAGCCCAAGCTGGTCAGTATCTTGATTTTAGGTCCATGGGACCATATGCGTTATACCTAGAGATGCCTGCTGGACTTCCAGCCTACAGAACTGTGAGGTAATAAGTGCATATTGTTTAAGCTGACAAATTTAACTTCTTATGGCAACAAAAAAAAATTAGTACAGATTTATATATGAGAGCATGGAGTCCATTTGTATCTCATGAGTCCCCTCAAGCATGGCAACATTCTCAGTGCATTAAGGAAGAAGGAGGAAGAAGAGTGTGGAATCCTCCTGTTTTTAGTTGTTCATCTTCTTATTTGTAATTCCTTCATCTTCTATAACCACTTTATATTCTTACCAACTTGAAGGATTCAATTCTTCAGTTTCACCTCTTGTCCAAAAACAACCTTCTTCATAACCATTAGTGAGCAAGTAGAGTTTTCCTAGCATTTTGCAGGGGGAACGTACTACTACGCGCATCTGAGTAATCACCTTCTCTGTACACGTGCTGCTTGTCTCCAGCCATACTGCCAACCCCTACTCTCCTTCTTTGAGCTTCAGCATACATCACTCATCCTCTCTGCTTCCAGAACTTCCTGCTTCTATACCTTTGCACACATCTCTCCACCTCTTCTTCTTTCTAACTTAGATCTATTCCTCTGTTTCACTGTTTATTTTTAGAGTAGCATATTGTGAGGGATACCGAAGGACTAGACCCTGAGGAACTGAGAATTTTCTTTTGTGGCCCTCATATGTCCTTGCCTCCACAGCTCGTTTTCCCCACCCTCTCTTAAACATGACTTTAACACCTAACTATTCCTCTCCACCTTGATAAAAGTGAGATTGTCCCCCAGTTGGCTGTTAATTCACAAGCACATTTCCTTTACTCCCAAATCTTGCTTCACCCTCTGCTGGTAAAACCCTGTAAACCATTCTGTCCTCCTTCCCCAAGTTAGACGTACTCGTTTGGAGAGTTACCATGGCTGACGTTCGTTTCCTCAGTGTACTTTTTCTTCATACGTGGGTACATAGCAGGTCCCACAGACCTTCGCATGCCTTAATGCCTTAGGTAAGTTGTGGACTGGAAGTGAAATGTATAAGGAACAGGCATGAGGCAAGGCACTGTGTGGTAGTGTCTGTGTGAAGTTCTTCAGGACCCATACAGATTGCACTGCCTGTGGTGGTGGATATAGAACGTGGCCATGGACCTTGAAGACAGGGAGGCCTAGGGAAGTGGACATGCTGTTTCTATGTTGGCCACAGGTTCATACTGAGGGTAATATCTTAGTGAAGTTTGGTCTCTGTGTATGTTCCAGAGAGCAGGATTTCTGTGCTGTAACTACTTTCTTTATCTGGCCATTTCCTGTATAATTCTGAATTTTTTTAGCTTCTTAAAAGAAACCTATGGGAAATAACAAGCTCTCTACTTAACAAATTGACTTTGAATATAGCTTAGGTCAGATCTATATAACATTTCAGCACAGCCATCAGAACAATTTTAATGATGTGGGATGCTTGTTGCATAATCGAATTAATTATGACAATTAATATTGAGAATCCATGGACCAAATTGAGATGGTGTGTAATAGTCTCTTCTGATTTAGTGGCCAGATACAGATCTGCCATTTATCATAATAATTTCCTTATTGTGTCCTCTACCTCTCGACTCTGTCCTACTGCATATGACTTGATAATTCCATTGCCTATTGCAAGTTATGTATGTATAAACATAGAACTTATCATTCAAACTGGGAATTTTTTTGAGAATAAAAGGAGGTATTCATTATAATTAGGCTGAGCCATAAATCAGGATGATACCAGGCACACCACAATGTATGGGCACCTGACTGCTTATACACCCATTTAAGAATCATGATCAGAACTCTCTTTTGATTACTTTAATAGGCAGAAACTCCAAGATTGATTTTAACAACGGGAAATGCAATGCCACTAATTTACATTAAAATAGATTGCTTGCTAACATAGGATAAGTGGCATAAAGACAAATGAATATGCGGGTATGATGTCAAAGGCTCACCTTGCAGTCAAAATATTATTGAAGGCTAGAGTAACATGTTGTTAGTGGTAGTTCAAGCAAGAAACTGGGGTTGAGTGACAGTCTTTGCCAGGCAGTGCTGTTTCCCTTAAGGTAATGAAACATAAAACTTGGACTATAAGTATAGCAATAAACAGGTCTGGCAAACATTGTATATTTCCAAAAGCGGGAGACATATATGGATGACAGTTGAGCATATTCTGACCATCACAAACATCAAAGCAATTGAGCGTATCTGATCATCACAAATGTCACATAAGCAACATTTTAAGTAATGTGAGAAAAATACAGTCTTGACATTAATAATAGACTAAAGATAAAGGCAGGTGGCACCCACACTATTGTTTGCTCATCAAATCATAGCTGGGACATTTTTTCATAAAAATAGTAACACAGACATGATAGAGGACCTCGACTTTCCCTCTTGCCTTCTACCTTTGCCCTCCTTTATTACTATACAAAAATCAGTTGCATTTCTATACACTACCAATAAACTATTGGAAAAAGAAATTAAGAAAAGTGTCCCATTTGAAATATCATGAAAAAGACTAAAATGCTTAGGAATAAATTTTACCAAGGAAGTATAAGATCTGTACACTGATACTATATATATGTATATAAGTATATATGTACACACAGACATATATAATGAAATGCTATTCAGCTTTGAAAAAGAAGGAAACCCTACAATTTGCAAAATCATGGATGAAGCTGGAGGGCATTATGCTAAGTGAAATAAGCCAGACAGAGAATAACAAACACTGCATGGTATCAGTTACATGTGGAATTTAAAAATAAACATCAAATAGAATGGTGGTTACCAGGGGTTGAGGGGTATGGGAAATAGGGAGAGTTTAAAAAAACGTTACTAACTTTTAGCTCTAAAATTAATAAAGTCTCAAGATTTAGTATATAATGTGTTGACTGTAGCTGATATTACTGTATTGCACAATTTGAATTTGCTAAGAGAGGAAAATTTAAGCGTTCTTACCAAAAAAAAGAGTTAAATACATAAGGTGATGAATGTGTTAATTAATTAACTCAATGGTGGAAATCCTTTTACAATTTATACTTATATCAAATCATCACTTTGTACACATTAACATAATTTTATTTGTCAATTATAGCTTAATAAAGATGAACAAATATTATTGAAATGTTGTTAGGTTAGAAATAATCTCTTAATAGCCATTTATAGCAAAATTTATCCTATTATGATCCTGTCATATGATGAACTCAGGTCATATTTTCAATAACAACTTCTAATGTTTATTTCCTTTGAGAATTTTAACACACAATTTTGGGGTATGTATTAAGCATTTACATGTCTATAATCTGGAGGAGGATGATTCTGTTCAGGAAGTTGTTCTCATTTGCTATGTGCATTTCAAAATGAGATTCATACTCCCAGTTATATTCATTCTCAGGAAATGATTTATGAATAAACATTGCTTAAGAGGCAGACAAAGATAGGTGACAGTACAAGACCTGATTCTGTAAAGCTCTTTTATATCTTCTCTTGTTTACAAGAAATTGTAGCTCTATAATGTTAAAAATTATGCAGTGTATTTTTCTCAGGGGACAAATGGATTAGAGTTCATTTACTCTGATTTTCAATTCTGGGATAAATGTTGCCTCTTATTTTCAGGCTAGCTGAGTGAAATGGTGGTTCATTTTTCATGGACATTTTACTTAGTAGAATTAAATACAGTAGATGAAACACATTTACCAAGAATACAGGATTATTCCACTGTAGATTCCATGCACATGGCTTCAATTAGTCCCCACCTCAGTACAAAACACCTTTGGAAACTTAAATTTGACTGTGTCCACTATTCCTATTATATTCAATTAAGGGCTTAAAAATATGAATATTTGAAATTCTGTTTTGTCCTCTAGTATGTACCAGTGTAACTCTGAAACTGAAATTTCTATCCCTTTGTGCATACTGGTTATCTCACCCAGAATGCGTTTGCCCCATCCCTCCCTTTTTTTTTACTCCCTAAAGCCTTTGTAAGCCATGTCCATGGCTTAAAAATCATATAATTTAATATCTTTTTTGCCTGTTTAATGGCATTTCTTATGGTTCTAAGTTAACTCCAGGATTTAGTGTTCTCCTTATATTTATATTGATATTTCTACTTAATTTCAAGTCTGTTTGTTTGCTAGCTCCTGTAACTTTTATTTCAGTTTATTCTCCCGTAACGATATCTGGCTTGTGCATGCGAACCCCCAGTAAATATTTGTTAATTAATTGATTTTCATCACTTTTTTTGATTAAAAAAATAGGGATTTGAATATAAGAAATTTATCAAGTTCAGAATGTGTAAAAAAGGTTGGTTGATTGGGGAATTTACCACAGTTCAGGCTCAAGACTTCAGCTTGCCTGGGTAGAAACTCAATCTTGTCTAGGTCTGAGATTTAACTAGAATCCAGTTGATTCACTTTGACTAAACTGAGAAGAGGCAGGGATATATGAACTAGAATTCAAATTACTAATTTGTATTGAGAAATAAATGTGTTAGATGGATCAGACATCTGACTCTATTTCTTGTGGTGTCTTCTCCTCTAGAGAGTGTTCAGTGCACAATGTCATAGTGTCCTTTTTATGTGCTACAGTTGCTGAATGAGCCTCCATATTACTGACACTGTCTATCTTTGGCTAAGCCAATATTTTATTTCCTTAGTTCTAAGCTACTAGGATTATAAGAGGCACCAAAGCTTTAGTAGTATCTTCATGGGGAAAATAAATAAAGAAGAGGAAAAGGAAGAGAGACATGAAATATATGTTCTAATTTAAAAACACATCTAGATTGTAATAAAATTAAAACTTTGGGGAAGAATGTTCTGTTTCAGTCTAAGGCAAACATTGATCATTAATCAGGTTTCTCTAAATTCTTGTTGCTCTGGTAATAATACTTTTTTTTTTTTTTTTTTTAATAACAGAAGCTGCAGGTGTCCCATGGTTTAACTCACATAAGAAAATAGTATTTTCTTTAAGCTTTTTGGGGCATGTGATTGTTGAGCCCCATTTTTTTACCTAACATTAGCTGATAATGGCCACAAATATAAGTGTACATAGTTTTAAGTGATAAATTATTATTATCCATTGTTTTCTGTAGTCCTTCTGCTATACTGAAGTTTCATAATTTTGGAATAAAACATTTTATATTCTCCATATCATGAAAGAGGTTTCATATTGACAGTATGCATTTTTGGATTTGCACAGCAGCCCTTCACATTTAGCCAGTATGTTGTTAAGATTCTGTAAGTCTCCCTTCACTTAACAAGAGAAGGGTATTACTTTACATCAGAATCTAGTTTACCGTATTTACCTTAATAAGTATTTTTTAAAAATATTTCCTTAAAATTCAATAGAGATTTTTTACTTACAACTACTACATTCTGGGTCAAAGAGAGCACTGAGTTTAGAATTAATTTATTTCAATTTAAATACTATCTCTCCAGTAACAATACTGTTATATATAAAGCCTAAGGAAATGACCATCCAGCCCTGATTGCCAAATATAAGAAAAAAATACTCCACTTTGAATTATATTGTAAAAAACTATGTTAAATAGCATTAAAAACATTAATTTAATGCTTTATATAATAATATCAGAAAATAATATACTAGTTTTCAATAAAATTTAAAGAACTGGATTAATTGCAGAGAGTTTGACTCTACCATTCTATATGTTCCTCTTGACAACTGTCATTTGCCATTAGATAATTTATTTACTTTTCCACTTCCTTGCACTTTCAGCATTCATGCTTTTGCAGAAGAAAAGGAATTTCTAGAGTCAGTCAGTTTTTTTAGTAGATTTTCGAGATTATTAAAAAAACAAAACAAAAACAGCAACAAAAAATCTTGCTCTTTCAATGTTAAGGAACACGAGTACACTGATCTGTTATTTATCCAGTCAGGGAGCTTTTAGTCTTCCCATTCCAAATTATGTTATCTACTCTCTATGCTTTTTTCTGTCTTTAAGAAGGATAGGCTGTATATACTTAGTAAGAAGGTTTGATATATATTGCAAATTTACTAACACTTCTACTTTTGTGTGATTTTTTTGCTTTCTTTTAAATATCATAAAATAATGTGAAAATAATGAAAATCTCAAAAAATTTTCAATTGTTACATAATAAAACTATGTTTCTCCATCTATATTTCATACTGGTTAAGTAAGTAAAATAGATTTTTTTTTCAAAGAAAAAGACATGGATGTAGACGCTGTTTCTGGGACTTTCTAGCTGTTTAAATACAGTAAAATCATGTAACCTTCTTGAGAATGTATAAATTTGGAATAATTTACACTTACATTCATAGATAATTGTTGGAATAATTTGTGAAATCTAAAGGTATACACATATTCAAGGTAAATTTTTTGGTTGTAGTTTTATCTTTTCAATAGAGTTGATGTCATTTCTTGTTCTATTAGGAACATTTTCCATCTATATATTTATTTCTCACATGTAAGATTTTTGCAATGCCATGTTACTAAAGCTTGTTTCCTGAGAGTGCAAAGAAAGTCTGGTTTTTGATCTTACCAAGTGTGCTCTGAGGATCAATCTAGATTTAAGGCCGTGCTGCAAGAGATAAACAAATGTCCTTTTATCAATGGCTTTATTAACAAAACTGTCCTACAGGTTTGTCTCTAAAACATTTGAATCCCTCTTTAATCAGCAGAACAAAATATCAATAGTTTCGTCATCCGTCATAGGATTCAGTGTAGGATTGACTTTGAATCATCACTTGCCAAGGGCTTAACAGGGTCACCTGATACTTTGCTCCACCACACATGTTAACTACACATTTATTTAGGCTCTCTATTGACTGCAAACAGTGAGTAATGTGAAGGAACCATTTTATTTCAGTTCTATGAGAAGTGCTTCCTTCATCACTACTCTGTAATACATAATGCAAGTCAGATTAAAACCTAAGTCACTCCTGAGAAGAAGAAAGTAGGAAAGAGAGGGAATCTGTGCTCTGCAATTGTCTGATGGACTTCCAAAATGTTCCTTTGAGTTAGGTGTTGGTATGCCCATTTTATAAATGAGATATTAAAAAAACTTACACACAGTATATGGGCTCTCATGGACAGAATGGCCCCAAAGAGGTCCATGCCCTCATCCTTGGAACCTGAATATGTTATATTACATGGTAAAAGGGACTTTGCAGATGTATTAAGGTCACAGACCTTAAAATATGGAGATTATCCTGAATTATCCCGGTGGGCACAATCTAATCATATGAATCCTTAAAAGTAAAAAAAATGTTCTTTAGCTGAAGGCAGGAGAGATGAAACAGAAAGAGAAGTCAGATTTGAAGAATGTATCACTATGTCATGGCACTCATTCTAGCCTTATTAATGGCATTTAGTGTATTCTTTACTGAAATTATTAGTTTCCATAATTTTATCTTTATGTTGAAAGTGAAAATGATTCCATGGAAAAGGGAACACCTTATTCAAAACTTCATGATCTATAGCATTAGCTAAATTTTCAGATTCAATACATGCAAATATTTGTTTAAAAAATGTTCTACACGCACTTTTGCAAAGAGTCTGCAAAACAAACGTCCATTTGAACATCCTAACCATATTTTGCAATACCTTATTTTAATATGTCACTATCAGTTATATATGTGTGTATATATATATATTATATATATAGAGAGAGAGAGCGAGCACACTCACATGGGCATAAGTGTGAAGCTTCTGGATCAGAGAAAACAGTTTATTACTCATACAGTAGCATTTTGTGTCAGGTCCCCATATTCCAAATTCCCACAAGGTGACTGACTTAGGATCATATTTCATCTGCATATGTAGTTGGTTTACATTACAGGAGAGCAACCCCCAAACTATGAGACTATGAGCTTATATAGGTGATTCTGGCACACCTGCCCCTTCCCTCCCCCACCTCTCCAGAGAAGGACTTAATTCCTCTTTAATGTAAACAAACTTTCCAAGGATGGGAGGGGAAAGTTTTTGTCTTTATTTATGGAAGCAAATGTCTCTGGGTAGACATCTTTAAACCTCTGTCTTCCCAGGCCATTGCTATTCAAACATTTCCCTTGATTAGAAGTCTTGGACCATGCAAATCATGAAATATTCATAGAAAAATTCTCTTTCAACACACAGTCATCCTGAAAATTAATAAACATTCCCAATTATTGCTTGCAAAACTAATCAGATCACCTTATCTATTTTACATGTCCCCAAATCGTTTTTCTAGTTCAAATATTCTTCCAAATCTCCATGCTTAAGTTTAATATTTGCTCTAGATTTTTAGCATACTAATTTTATACACTACAACCCCACTCTAATGTGATAACTTATATACAAAAATTAATCACGTGAAATATGGCTTTGCATTACTGTTGGGTTTAGGAAAAGATTTCAAACCTCAGTTGCTGTGAGTTCTGAGGGCCCGCTTGCATTTTTCAAAACCACCTTAGGTCCACCTACACTTTGGTCCTTTCTGGAAATGGAATCTGCTCCAAGTTAAATATTAGCATGGATGATTATGGGTCCTCTGACTGGTCAGAAAGTCTAGGAAGTGATTCCAGAAATCTCCCAGGTGGTGCATAACTGTTTTATTGTCACTATCTGACTCTATAGGGCTAAGACTAAACTGGGTTAATGACAAGTAGAATTATCTCCATAATTTCTGAGACAGTAAATATTTTGCCCCTGAAAAAAAATCTCCCTCCCATTCCCAGAACTCTCAAATTTAAAAGAAAGTAAGAACTTCAACCTACGTGTATCAATCAGGGTAGCCAGAGAAACTTAAATTATATTTACAATAACTATACTATTTATTTGGTCAAAACTTTATACTTTTTTAAACATGATTTTTCTTTCATTAAGAAATAATATAAAGATGGAAAGGTCAGACTTTTTAGTCACTCAAAAGGTTTGAACATGAAAACCTCCTATCAGAGATGACACAATATTTTTCTAGCATCAATTATTTCATATGATTTACATATTTGAAATACAAGACAGATCCATTTTATTAGCACATACGCCACTTTTACTTAATATTCTATGTATACTTGTTCCACAACAGGGTTGATAGTGCTTAAATTAATGCTCTTCTATTTAATGTATACTTGTAGCCTTCCTTTCTCTTTGCTATGCTACTTTTTTTTTTTTTTTTTTTTTTTTTTGCGGTACGCGGGCCTCTCACTGTTGTGGCCTCTCCCGTTGCGGAGCACAGGCTCCGGACATGCAGGCTCAGCGGCCATGGCTCACGGGCCCAGCCGCTCCGCGGCATGTGGGATCTTCCCGGACCGGGGCACGAACCCGTGTCCCCTGCATCGGCAGGCGGACTCTCAACCACTGCGCCACCAGGGAAGCCCAGCACTGCTACTTTTAATAATTCAAATATAATCTCCCCATTTATCACAGTCTTTTACTCCCTTAATATTATTAACTGTTAGAAGTAGTCATCTTGCCAAAGATTTAGTACATTTTTTATTTTATAATTTTATATAAAGCTTGATTATTAATGATACATTTAAACATATATCATCCCCCAGAAATAGTCCACAGCATGGTTAGAATGTATATATTTAAATAGTGATGCCTTATCACTGTATGAAGGTTGCGGTTTATAATAATCATACAAAAGCCAATAATGTATAAAAATCAATGTTATTTTCATGTATTTTATTAGATGAACAATCAAACTTCAACATAAATTTTGAATTAAAAAATAATCGTTTTTTTTCTTCTAGAAAAAGTAAACCTAGGGGTAATACAGATGAATGAGAATTTAAATATCAATTACCTTTTGATATAGTGCTTCATGGTGAAAAGCTTTACAACACTGTCTTCCGCCACCCTCCAAATGAGGTTATATTAAAAATGCTGATACAATATGCTTTTTTCAAAAACGTTGATGAACTCCTGTCATAATGCAAGAGATTCCCCAGTGGTGTTTAACTCAGTAAAATGACTGAAACCTCCCCGACCGACAGCAATGATGATATTTCCTCAGTAGGTGCCCTTTCACCCCTCTTTGAGTTTGAGAATCCTTCTGTCAAGCAACAAATGGCAGGAACATACACTTGGCTGTTGTGTGTTATGTGAGTGACAGCAAATATGTGGACGCCTGTTTTCTTGATTGCTTTTTCTGTTGTAGAGCACAGTACCTGGGAATGCAATAGAAAGAATGTCTTTCCTATAATTAGAATGTATTTTAAATTTCTAGAATTATTAATCTATTGGATTCAAATTATTTTTAGGCGCAGGTTCAAACAGATGGCAGGCATATGGGAACGTTAGCCATTATCTTGGTCACATTTGGGAGTAGAGGATTTCAGGTACACGTTGTGACTCATCTTATTCACTGGAAGATGATCAGACCAGAATTCTGCGTACAATGTGCTCTTTTAAATGAATTTGATCGCAGAAAATAAACCTGACAGGAAAACTTCCCAGCTGTTACCTCCAGGCCACCAGTTACTGTTAGAGACCGTAACTGTACAGCAAGTTCCTTTGGCTCCACTAGAAGTGGCTGTTTACGCATAGACTGTTGTTGATAGGTTATTTCTTTTTTAGATTATGACTTTTCTTCTTACTATTAAAAATCTGTAAACAATAAAAATATATCACTCAAAATAGTAATATGATTTCAAATAATTTAAAAATAGCAATGGGCATCACTGAATTGAAGTTTACATAACAATATCTTACCTCCTGCACTTTTTATACTTTGAATGTTACATATTTTTGAAGTGAGAGAACTAGGAAACTGTTCTTTATTTCTGTAGAGCCTTAACATTTATCTGCCTATTTTTAGGTAGCTTAAAATGGGTAACTCTTGTTGAGAAACCATTGTATTTTTTTCTAGAACGATTTGGGCTATCAAACAAATAACTGGATTTATTTTAAATATTCTGTTGTTTCCATAAAACCTGCTTTTAGATATGATAAAAGGTAAATTTTTTATTGACTTGTTTAAGAAAATCATGTTTTGTATCCAAGAGCTTTGGAGAAATCTTGGTAATAACATCCATTGAGACCGATTTAAAATGTATGACATTTAACTTGTCTTAGGTTCTCACTTAATGGAACAAAGAGGTTTTGCTTATTTAAAAATGTCAATACATTCAAACAATTTTGAACATAAGATAGATATATAATTTTAATAACCATTCTTCTAGTATATAAAAACATATTCACATCAGAGTTACTGGAATAATCTTCTAAACCTATACTTTTCCTATTTCTCTAACTAGAGAATAAATGAACAGAAAAATAATCCCTAAACATAAATTTTACATCATAAATATTAAAACTTAAACAGAAGTGTAGAACTCATAAAGACCCATAATAAAAGAAGAAAATTTAAGATATTTGATAAATTTAAATGTTACCGTTAGACAAAAATTATTAAATCATCTAGTCCATATTGCTTAAAAAAGTGTAGTAAGTGAAAAAGAGCAAAGAAGTACCCAGATCCCAGGTTTGAGCTTGTGAAACCGGCAGCCCTCAAAACATTTCTAACCTACACATAAATCAGATTATACATATTTTCTGGCAAACTAGGCTTAATGCCACCTTTATCTACCATTCCAAAATCATGTTAGAATATAAAGTGAGAGTAGTGCCCTCTTAAGGATCACCAAAAGTCCATATCAAAAAAGTAAACACACAAAAAGCATTATATCTTTTAGGAAACTTATGCTTTCTTATTAGAAATAAATTACTGGTATATGTTACATGTCATATTGCAAACTCCATGAAGGCAGGATTTTTTTTTGGGTGGGGGTAGATATGTATATTTTGTTGATCGCTGCCTCTCCAGCACCTAGAACAGTGCCTAACACTGAGTGATGCTCCCTAAGTATCAGCTGACAGAATGCTATAGAGCATGGCATTGCAACAACTCTGAGGACCATGGCTCCAAACTAAGTCAGGAACTAGGTTATGACCATTTCTTCTATGAACATGTGAGGATTTCCTGGCAAAATGATCATGAGAACATTGTTGACTGCCTCTTTCTTGGTCAAATGATATTTGAAAAAATTCAGGATACTTCCCACAGGGACACTATGGTCAGGAAGTGAATCTTTTATGTTTTTGCATAGTTAGGGCATTCTACACATTTTACTGGGACCTGGGTCAAAGCCCAAGCCATGGACATTACTGAATAATGAGAAACTACCTGAGCAACATATTTATCTAGAGGTATTTCTTGGTATTTCAATCAGGAATGAGACTCAGATCCATAGACATGTTGTTCTAGGGATTGTAAACCCTGAGCAGCTCCTCTTATCTTCTGTCTGAAGATACTTATTTACATTCCAAATGGTAATATACCAGGGTTCTGTTCCCTTCTCTTGCAGAGGAGAGTTTGTTTGTATTAGGAGGCAAAGGCTTCTGTCCCTCTCTCAGGAGTGGAGGTGGAGTTGGCAGCTAGATCTTTATATGATCTTCAGGGTTCCGCTCCTGTGGTATGACCCACATATGTGTTAGGTTGTCCATCTGGCTCTCATTACATCACCCCAGACCTAGGAAATTTAGGGCAAAGGGAATGATGTAGTTTTAGCTCTAAGTAATTATTAATCTTTCCCTGTCCCAGAAATCTCAGGTATGCTTTAAGGATAATGCAAATAATTATAAATATTAAAAACTTATCAGCTACTGCATTAGCACTGACGGTATAGCTGTCTTTGACATACACATGAAAAAAATCTTTAGGGCATTTTAATAGATATCTTCACGATGTAATTCGGCTGATGGATAATTGGGTAGGGGAAGCCTGTGCTAATCCATCCTCCCACCCTCCTGTTTTCCCTCCCTCACACACATTTCACAAGAGTGACCAGGCAAGCAAGTGGGAAGGAATCATTGACACCAGCTACTTATAAATGGAGGGCAAGGGGCAACCCCACATTTGCACCCTCTCCTTCCTCAGTCTGGATGTATTTTGGTTATCCGTAGAAAGCTCCAGGGTTTGCAACTTGCTAAAGCGTTCCCTCAAACACAGATGTGGACTGGGTAGACACGGTGCTTCCTTTGGTAATTTATTCATTCATTCAGCAAAAAATTGTATCCTTCATGTTTTTATTTTCATAAAAACATATTATGATGTTTGGGCATCGTAACGTACTTTAAGAAAGTTTTTTTAACTCTCTCTGGCTGGAGAGAGACGACCCTTGCCAGGGCTAACTGCTTCTAAGAGACGGCAAAGGGCCCAGGCAGGATATGCAAACTAACCAGTCCAGAGCTTCTCTCCTCCATGTGGCCGTATACCTCAGGAGACAATATTCCTCTGCCTTAATCATGCCAGTGCTAGATACCAAACAACTAGGGACCATCCCTATAGCCCAAAGCCCACTGAAATGATTCAAACTAGTCAGTCTTAAACTGTTCACCTTGCCCTGCCTTGTCTTTCCCAAGGAAAACCCAATAAAAGTTGCTGGACAAGCTCTCCCCCCGCTGCTGCTTCTGCTTCCTGAACAAAACCCAGTGTTCCTCTTATGGCCCTGCATGGCTAGTCATGCCTCTTGTTTCTAGGGGAGCTGTGAATAACAAACTTCTCCTTCAATGGCGTTGACCTCTAAGTGTCATCACTCAGTCACCTTTATAAATTAAGAAAAAGCAGAAATATTTCTATGCTATGGCTTTTATAACTGAAGCTACCTGTCCTGTTTTTTTCAATAGGATATTCCTCTGGATATGTAACTGTCTTTTTCTCTCCCATCTGTGGTTTTACTATGGGACCTATTTTCCTCCTTCCTGCCTTTCTCCTTTCCTTCACTTTCTTCCTTCCCCTTCCTTTCTTTCTAAATATTGCTTTGGGTTTACTGAGCCATTTGAATCTGAGGATCAGGGTCGCTCTTAAATTATGGAAATTCCTGGTGCCAGACACTATAGTCTCTCCTTTAAGCAATGAAATTTCTCAGACTCTGGAGACTTCTAACTTTATAATATTTTTATGGACGCAATTTTTCAGTGGTCTTTTCTAGTTTTGGAAAAGGAACTTCTATTTCATAGTTTTGAATCTTTCTTTGCCATGTATTGTGCCATAGTAATCTAGTATCTAGAAGATCCATTTTGAGTTTTTAAAACAAGGCAAAAGTTCAGAAGCTCAAGCATACTCTTTGCCAAACTTCTTTCAATTCTAAACAAGACTATAATTGCAAGAATGAAGGTCCACAGATAGTTGGGGAAAAATTCATTTCCAGAATATAATTTTCCTGAAATAGTTTTTGTAAGAGTTCTTCAGTTTAATGAACTCACATAATGTAATGCCTAAATTCCTATCTGAGTCATCTATTCCCATATTATACTTTCCCTTATCTATTGCAATTTTGATTTAATCAATATCAACTATGTCCCTTTGACTTTAAGATGGTATTATTCAAACTCTGATGAATAATGCTCCTAAATTCTTAGTGATTAAAAAAAAAAAATCTGGCTAGGTAACCTTACTACACATGGTTGGATATTTTCCCTGGAATTGCTACCATGGTCATGTGTTTGCTCATTCCTAGAGTGGCTACTTGGCACATACACAGGTTCACTGGGGACAATGAAAAAAGGATCCCACATCATTCATATCAGTGGAGTTCTATGGAGAGACACAGGTAGATCTCTGGAGTTAATTATTAGTATGTATCAAAGGGTTTGGAGAAAATTAGTTGATGAAGGAAGCATTTTCCTGATTGATGAAAAAAAATTCAATTATGCTCATCTATTCTACTAGAAAGTTATGCAGTATATTGTGTAGTTCTTGATAAAAATAAAATGAAAGTAGAATGAAAATAAATCTAGAAGTTTTTCACAAACTTTGAGGAAAATGTTTAAAACCAGTACTTCTCTCATCTCAAATACTCAAGAAATAACTTCTTCAACCTATCTTTGAGTTATCTGCTCAATGATTCATTCATATTATTAAAAAATATCTATGATCTGTACAAGGTAGTATAAGATAGTAATTCAAAACAAATATAAGAACAAGCACAAATTCAAAGCAAACATAGGAACAAGCACAAATCGATTCCAAAGCCTGATTTCAGACTTTCAGACTGCCTGAGATTTCCATCTTGGTGCTGGTACTTGGTGACCATATATCCCTGAATGACTTTTTTTCTTTTCTTTTTTTAATTATAGTTGCCTTACAGTACTATGTTAGTTTCAGGTGCACAACATAGTAATTCACTATTTTTGTAGGTTATACTCCATATAAAGTTATTATAAGAGGTTTATGATATTCCCTGTGCTGTATATAACACCCTTGTAACATTTATTTTATACCTAGTAGTTTGTACCTCTCAGTCCCCTTCACCTCTTTTGCCCCTCCCCTCACCCTTCTTCCCTCTGGTAACCACTAGTTTGTTCTATCTGTGAATTTCTTTCTGTTTTGTTGTTTGTTTGCCTTTTTAGATTCTGAATGTTTTCTTGAAGCTGTTTGTTCCTCAGTTTCCTGACCTGTAAAATGAGGGTGGTGATAATATTTACCTTGTAGGATTGTTAAAAGATTGTGTGTTAATATATGTAGTACTTTTCCTGGCATATTATAAGTCAAAGGATCTGCTTAGTATAATTTAGCCAAAATAATTGTCTAATTTTCTAATTGTCTAATTGTGTTAATTTTTGTTAAACTTTTATTTTCTTGATTAACAAAGATTTATTTTAATGAATAGTATATACCACCAGCTAATTATTGCTGATAAAACAATAATCAGGGCTTCCCTGGGGGCACAGTGGTTAAGAATCCACCTGCAATGCAGGGGACATGGGTTCGAGCCCTGGTCTGGGAAGATCCCACATGCCATGGAGCAACTAAGCCTGTGCGCCACAACTACTGAGCCCACATGCCACAACTACTGAAACCCACACACCTAGAGCCTGTACTCTGCAACAAGAGAAGCTGCCGCAATGAGAAGCCCACACACCGCAAAGAAGAGTAGCCCCAGCGCGCAGCAACGAAGACCCAACGCAGCCAAAAACAAATTAATTAATTAAATTTAAAAAAAAACAATAATAATAAAACACCTGTAATTCTAGATTTTTCTACATTTCTTTTTCCAGAGTGTTTCTACATGTAATAACTAGACTGGATGTTTCCACTGGTACTATTCAGTTTGCTTCCTTAGATTATTTTGCTTCTACGTGCATGTTCCTATCTAAACATAACATTTTATTCAAAATTTCCCAATTTTCCCAATTTTCATAATTTTCTGACTAGAACAATTGATCTGTAGCCTGTTTGGGGAGTAGGCAAGTCACCTGTAGCTCAGACAGGAAGGGGGTTCAAACTTACAGGTTTCATTTTGCTCCCTGCAAAACCTGAGGGGAAAAACTCCACCCTCATATATTAAAGAAAAGATAGGTTAAGTAGAACTGATTAAATACATCAAGAATGTAGCATATTTAGGCTGTAGAGAAGCAGTATTGACAATTCCAGGCAGCTGCCCCGGCTTCCCCAGCACACTCCCCGCCTTCTCCGGCCCTGACATCAGTGACTACTTACTCCCAGTTAAGGGTCATCATGCCCTTCTACTTCCTAAAGTGTTAAGTAAAGGGCTTTCCAATCCTAGAGTATTTGCATTTTAATAAGGAGCTACTGAAGATTGAAAAACCTTTAGGACTTAAAACAATTCTAATATTGCAAGGTGAGGCACTTGCGATTTAATTCACAGTAAAACAAAATTCACGATGTGGTTAGGTGCATAATTTAACCTTGTGCAATGCCAATCCCATCTGAGCAAAAAGGAAAATGAGGGACTTGATAATACTTCAAGGTTGCTTTTATTTCAGTCTCTGTAAATGGCCTACATCATGTATCAGGAAAAACAAATGTTCTTTCCCAAACCATTTTATTGAAATTTTACTCCAGCTAAGTTTTCTGTACTAAATTATATATTTGTAAACAGGGACTAACAATCATGTATCCACACAGAGTATAGCATGCTCTCATTTTCTCTTCTATGTCTGAGAGCGTAGACTGTTTGGTGCCCTGTCAGTAATCTGTCCAAACACCACAATAAGTAAACCGGCAATACGCACCTTGGTGCAGACTTGTCTTTGAAATACAGATTACTAATTGTCTGGAAGGAGAAATACCTGCTATTATCTTCCTTGAAAAAAGATTTCAAGCGCTAAATAATTCAAATATAAATGCCTTGCTTATGCTTGATCTAGTCTTTAAAAAATGACATGCTCTTATAAGTTCCATTGAGGTTTAGGGGAATGAAACAGATGACAAGTAATGAGGAGAAACTAAAAACACCATAGAAGGAGAAAGTGAATTCCAAATGAGTATTGTAAATTAAAGAGAGTTGTACTTTTAAAAGGAATGAAGAAGAATATCAATAATAAAAATGGTTATATAAGTAGGAAAGACAAACTATATAATGTTTTATAAAGATTACATATAAACTAAAGAGAAAAATTTTGAGGCATAGAATAAAGCACTTCTATTTATGTAAGATACAATTTTATTAATATTTCATTGCTTAAACAATGAAAAATGATACTTGATGTGCTCTAATGAGGTTGATCTAATTGTTGTTTAGACGATGGATCTCATGAAGATAATTTTATACAATATCCAGATCTGATAGCAATGCTGTTAGAAAAACCACTTGATATTTATATGCTCTAAATTCAGGGTTGCTGAAGATTAAGAACAGTTAAGGGTGATGTTGTTTAGAGATATTTAAATAAAAGAATCATCTGGATGTAAAGAAAGGTGAAGTCTTCATTAGTAACTAACCAGGTCCCACCAGGAAACCATGGTAGAGCAGTTATGCTAGGATTGGCCTTATTCAAGTACAAGGTATGAGATGGCTTCAGGTAACTATGAGATACTTTCAGTTCCCTTCCAATGAACTAGGATGAGAGTTTTTTCATGGAAAACTATAAAAATAATTTTGGAGTGACTTTTCATTTTTCTACGTAAAATGATGAGACATCAGAAAATATCTGTATATAATTTTTGGCTCTGATGTACAGCTAAGTTTGTAAAACTGAAAGAGAGATTTCTGGTTGTTTTCCAAACTTAACCCATTTTACACGTATGGCTACTAAAATTGAAGAAACTTATTTTTCTTGCCAAATGGTATGATTTGCGGTCACCAGTTAAGTAAGATGTTTTAAATATAGTTAAGTAGGGCTTCCCTGGTGGCGCAGTGGTTGAGAGTCCACCTGCCGATGCAGGGCACGCGGGTTCGTGCCCCGGTCCGGGAAGATCCCACATGCTGCAGAGCGGCTGGGCCCGTGAGCCATGGCCGCTGAGCCTGCGCGTCCAGAGCCTGTGCTCTGCAACGGGAGAGGCCACACCAGTGAGAGGCCCGCATACCGCAATAAATAAATAAATAAATAAATAAATAAATAAACACAGTTCAGTATTTCTAAGCAATTGCAAACAGTGAAAATAAGTTATTTCAATTAATGTTCACATATGAAACGCTTTTTACTTTTGAAAATATTTTTGATTATGTAAATGAGTTTATAGTTTGATTTTTATTATTTTAAAGTTCTAAGGAAAATGGCAATGAAAAACAAGTAGCCACAATTTTTGTCCTGGGCATTTATAAACAAATTTTATCCTTTCAACCTTTAGAATACATTTCTTAGGAAAGCAAGCTAATACCACTTTCATTTATATATCCCTTCTAGGTATTTCTTATAGCCAGTAATAACATCCGCCAAATTTACTAAATTTTACTAAAAGAACAGTATTATGTATTCCAGGGCATCTATTACTTTACTTAAGTGAAAT
This sequence comes from Delphinapterus leucas, assembly GCF_059928025.1. Lineage (NCBI taxonomy): Eukaryota > Metazoa > Chordata > Mammalia > Artiodactyla > Monodontidae > Delphinapterus > Delphinapterus leucas. Next base: position 11,991,781 of record NC_143133.1, on the reverse strand, counting down.
GTGATAAAAATGAATTCCTCACAGGACATCTGAATTAAAATCCTGCATCCAATCATATTACTCACCTGATGACAGTGTTCTGAGCCAATCCCATTATTTAATTAACAGTCCATGCTGGCCAGATCCTCTATCAGTGTCTGCAGTACCCTCAGGTTCTTGAAAATCAGCCAGGTTGAGAACAAGAACTTTGTATTAGTTTAACTATGGCACTTATCTGACTGGATTTTAATTGTTTAGTTGTTTTTCTGAGTTCCTGATAAAACTTATTCATTGGGCAAGAAATGATTTCATCTTGTTCTCCATTAAACCTGTTCTACTTGCTGTTGAAACTGACACATAATAGGTGTCCAATAAATCTGTTAAATAAATGGAAGTGTTTTTCCCCAACATAATAAAAGATAAAGGAGAAAGGTAATCTATTTGTGAAAACACACAGGAGTTTTCAGCCACATGCGTGGGGGCACATCAGGAGCAACAGAGACCCACAGAAATGCTAAGTAAACAGGTAACAAATCTGTAGGAAAAAAGATACATTTTCAGAGTTAAATTTTAAACTTAGATAGGATTGGGCAGGTACACAAGGCAGTTTCAACGTTGTTGATAATGTTTAATTCTTAATTTGGACAGTGGGTTTATGGTTGTTTAATTTGCTGTTATTTTGTATAATTTACATAAATGCAGCTTAAATTATTTTGTATGTGTGTAACAGTACAAATATTTTTTTAAGAAAAATATAAAGTATCATAATCTTTTCTGCCTTGAAAGCATTAATTATACCAAAAGCCTGTAAGCAATGTATAGCCAATTTAGACCAGAAATTTTTCTGATCAGGGAGAAAGTCACTGTCAGAAGGTGGCAGTGTAGCACTTTCTTTCCTAAATGAAATGAACTAGCTTTAAAAATACTGAAATGTAGCCCTTTCCAGATGCAAACCTCAGGGCCACATTCAGTCCTGCAACTTACTTCTCATTGTTGGGTATGTCTCATTAGGAGATTAACTGCTTAAAATGCAATGCTAATATGAAAGTTTTAATTGGGAAATTCTGTGCATCTTATATTCATCTTAAGTACCTTTATCTAAAATTCCAGTTTCTTTTTTATGATGTATGGCATTTCCCAATGTTGCACACTATTTCTATCTATAGAAAATAAATTGTATATGGGATAATAGTGAGCTTTATTATTTTAGATATGTCAAAATACTGTTCAAATTTCTTATGTAATTATTTAATGCACAGCTTTAATGAAAACAAAATGTACATCCTTAGACATTTATTATGAAGTAAAAACCTTTGGCAAACATTAAAGTATAATTGAGTAAGAAAAATAAATCTACACAGTAGAAACCAAGATTTCAAATTTGGTGCCCTATAAGGTAAGGAATTGGATGTATCTGGTTGTAACATATATCAGAAAGAAAAATGATTCACACCTTTTTCTAGGACTCAACATTGTATATTAATAGAAAACAATCAGGAAAAAGTAAGACTATAATGGAGTAATATCATGTCATTTATTAAAATGCTTTGTTCAAAACATATATGAGCACATAGACAGGAATATGGATTGCAGTTTTTAACATTTAGTTAAGTCATCTTTTTAATGTATTTATTTATCGTGTATAAACATTTGAAAAACTGATCACTCTTCAACCAGTAGGCACATTTACTTTTAAAACTGTAAAAGCAATTTTCTTTTAAGAGGGCTCTAGCCATTCTGGTCTCGATATATATTTTATAATTGTATGATTTTATTGGTGTTAAGAATATACATTTCGTTTAAAAACAATAATTTAATCATACTCATAGTTATGTTTGTTGAAATTTGCAGTCATAGAATATTTTCACTTGTTCTTAATATAAGTCATGAACATTTTTAACAATGTAAGCTGCATAAAGCATAAAACTGGACTTTTGAAATGTTCATACTGGTCAAATTTTACATATCTTTGTATAACAGAAGAAATTATTTTTGCATTTTGTATTTTGTGTTTTGTGGAGGAATACTATTTTCATTTAGCTTTGTTTAACTTTTTTTCTCATGGTAGTTTTATTAATAGGCCATTTTTATGGATGTGGTCAAAGGTAACACATAGTCCGTGCCCTCTAAGAGTAATGTTTATGAGGTAATCAACAGAGAGAACAAACAATGAGTAATTGTGCACTGGTCTTAGGTCTACTGACATGAGAGGACAGGAGCAAGAAGAACAACAGAAAAGTTTATTGGGAGAAGCGTATATGTGAATTATGATTCTTCAATTTCAACATTAGTAAGGTCTCTCTTATTAGTACAAAATAAGCTTCTTATTTAAATTCCTAGAAGTGTATAATCTACCAAGAATGAATCAGAAGAAATAGATAACATGAACAGACCAGTTACCAGTAATGAAGTTGAATCAGTAATTTAAAAAACAAAAAACCAAAGAAACTCCCAACAAACAAAAGTCCAGCACCAGACATTTTCACAGGTGAATTCTACCGAGCATTTAGAAAAGGGCTAACACCTATCCTTCTCAAACTATTACAAAAAAATGCAGAGGAAGGAATGCTTCTGAACTCATTCTATGAACCCAGTATCATCCTGGTACCAAAACCAGACATAAATATCACAGGAAAAGAAAATTATAAGCCAGTATCACTGATGAACATGGATGCAAGTATCCTCAACAAAATATTAGCAAACTGAGTTCAACAATACATTAAAAAGACCATACACCATGATCGAGCAGGATTTACGCCAGGGATGCAAGGATGGTTTATTATCCATGAATCAATCAAGGTGATAAACCACATTAATGCATTGAAGAATAAAAATCATATGATGATCTCAGTAGAGGCGAAAAATGCTTTTGACGCAATTCAACATTCATTTATGATAAAAACTCTCAACAAAGTGGATGTAGAGGCACCATACCTCAAGGTGAAAAAGGACATATATGACAAGGCCGCAGGTAACATCATACTCAAAGGTGAAAAGCTGAAAGCATTTCCTCTAAGTCAGGACCAAGACAAGGTTGCCCACTCTCACCACTTATGTCCAACATAGTATTGGAAGTCCTAGTCACAGCAATCAGACAAGAAAAAGAAATTAAAGGAATCCAAATAGGAAAGCAAGATGTAAAACTGTCATTATTTGCAAATGACACGATACTATATGTAGAAAATCCTAAAGACACCATGAAAAAATTGCTAGAACTCAAATGAATTTGGTAAAGTTGCAGCATCCAAATTTTTATATGGAAATCTCTTGGGTTTCTGTATACTAACAAACTATCAAAAAGAGAAATTAAAAAACAATTCCATTCACAATTGTGTCAAAACAAATAAAATACCTGGGAATAAATCTAACTAAGGAGGTAAAAGACCTGTACTCACAAAACTATAACACATTGATGACAGAAATTGAAGATAACACAAACAGACGGAAAGATATAACATGCTCATGCATTGGAAGAATTAATATTGTTAAAATGACCATACTACCCAAGGCAATTTACAGATTCAGTGCAATCCCTATCAAAATACCAGGGGAATTTTTTACAAAACTGGAACAAATAATTCTAAAATTTATAGAGAAACACAAAAGACCCTGGATAGCCAAAACAATCTTAAGAAAGAAGAACAAAACAGGAGGGATCATGCTTCCTGACTTCTGACCATACTACAAAGCTACAGTCATCAAAATAGTATGGTACTGGCACAAAACCAGTCACATAGATGAGTAGAACAGAATAGAAATAAACCTTATGGTCAATTAATCTAAGACAAAGGAGGCAAGAATATGCAATGGAGAAAAGACAGCCTCTTCAATAAGTGGTGCTGGGAAAACTGGACAGCTACATGTAAAAGAATGAAATTAGAACACTCCCTAACATCATACACAAAAATAAACTCAAATTGGATTAAAGACCTAAATGTAAGGTCAGACACTATAAAACTCTTTGACATAAATCACAGCAAGATCTTTTTTTGGCCCATCTCCTAGAGTAATGAAAATAAAAATAAAAATAAACAAATGGGACCTAATTAAACTTCAAATCTTTTGCAAGGCAAAGGAAACCATAAACAAGATGAAAAGACAAGCCTCAGAATGGGATTAAATATTTGCAGGTGAAGCAATTTACAAAGAATTAATCTCCAAAATATACAAACAGTTCATGCAGCTCAATATCAAAAAAACTAACAACCCAATCCAAAAATGGACAGAAGACCTAAATAGACATTTCTCCAAAGAAGATATACAGATTGCCAACAAACACATGAAAGGATGCTCAACATCACTAATCATTAGAGAAATGCAAATCAAAACTACAATGAGGTATCACCTCACACTGGTCAGAACGGCCATCATCAAAAATCTACAAACAATAAATGCTGGAGAGGGTGTGGAGAAAAGGGAACCCTCTTGCACTGTTGGTGGGAATGTGAATGGGTACAGCCACTATGGAGAACAGTATGGAGGTTCCTTAAGAAACTAAAAATAGAGCTACCATATGATCCAGCAATTCCACTCCTGGGTATATATCCGGAGAAAACCATAATTTGAAAAGATACGTGCACCCCAATGTTCATTGCAGCACTATTTTCAATAGCCAGGACATGGAAGAAACCTAAATGCCCATCGACAGATGAATGGATAAAGAAGATGTGGTACATATATACAATGGAATATTAGCCTAAAAGAGAATGAAATAATGCCATTTGCAGCAACACAGATGGATCTAGAGATTGTCATACTGTGTGAAGTAAGTCAGACAGAGAAAGACAAGTATCATATGATATTGCTTATATGTGGAATCTAAAAAAGTGGTACAAATGAAGTTATTTACAAACCAGAAACAGAGTCACAGATGTAGCAAAGAAACTTATGGTTACCAATGGGGACAAGGTGGGGGGAGGGATAAATTAGGAGTTTGGGACTGACATGTACACACTACTATATGTAAAATAGATAACTGATTAGGACCTACTGTAGAGCACAGGGAACTTTGCTCAGTACTCTGTAATGGCCTACATCAGAAAAGAACCTAAAAAAGAGTGCATATATGTATATGTATAACTGATTCACTTCGCTGTACAGCAGAAACTAACACAACATTGTAAATCAACTATACGTCAATAAAAATTAATTAAAAAAAAAGAATGAGTATCATTAAAAAGAACACAAACAACAAGTGTTGGCAAAGATGTGGAGAAAAGGGAATTCTCATGCAATGTTGGTGGAAATGTGAAGTGGTGCAGCCACTAGGAATAGGGAGATTCCTCAAAAAATTCAAAGTAGAAATATCATACAATCCAGCAATTCCAATTCTGGTATTCATTCAAAGAAAATGAAAACACTAATTTGAAAAGATATATTCAGTCCAGTGGTCATTGTAGCATATTTTTTTTTCAATAGCCAATATATGGAGGCACCCTCAGTGCCCATCAATAGGTGAATGGATAAAGAAGCTGTGGTATATATACATATATACAATGGAATATTAGCCATAAAAAAGAATGAAATATTGCCATTTGTGACAATATGGATGTGTTTTGTTTTTGTTTTGATTTTTGTTTCATTTTCCTAACCTTTTACTATTTCTAATACAGACATATAAAATGATGTTAGGAATATCACAATGTAAGATTAAACCAGTTTGGATATCACTTCTTGTTTTTCTGACTATTGCTAGTCAGAACTTTCATAGTTATAAATGCTAAACAATATTATGGGAAGTATACCCTCCGTTATTTTATTTTTTCTTTTCCATTATGGTTTATTGCAAGATATTGAACATAGTTCTCTGTGCTATACAGTAGGACCTTGTTGTTTATTTTATGTATACTAGTTTGTGTCTGCTAATCCCAAACTCCTAATTTATTCCTCTCCCACCCCCTTTCCCCTTTGGTAACTATAAGTTTCTTTTCTATGTTAGCCTCAGTTATTTTAACAATTCACCCTTAGGGCCCTGCTGTCTCTGTAAGAATGCCCCTCAACCCCCATAACCACAGAAGCAACCAAAATCTAAAATATATAAGTAAAAAGACAAATCTGCTTGTCACCTCTGGTGGTGTATTCAAACTCTGGAATTTAACTCATGCTATGAGGATGAATTTTAAATCTATAGATATTCCCAGAATGCTTGGCCTATTGTTCTATATTCTCAATTGATTTTGATAACACTACTATCATTGTTATTATTTATTGAAATAAGGAATTAAAAAAAAACATATACACAATCTACTAATTCACCTGAAAATTCTACCTTTGCCTCCCAAATACTCTATTGCTATTTTAATTTTAACTTTCAATTTTTCTTTATGGTATCTTATATTTTCATATTTATCTTTACTGTCCACTCAAACCTATCCAGTCTCTAGATGTGCAACATACATTATTCTTTTGCCTTTAGCAACATACTTTTAATATCTTCTCTCTTGCTTGATTTGTGCCCTAGATAATTTTATAAAGTCCTATGTCTTTACATAAATTCTGTATGCTGATGGCACCCATATTTTATATCAAGACCCTAGTGTTCTGATGAACGCATGCATCCAACTACCTACTTCTCACTTAGATTTTTACTAAATATATCAATTAATAAGATAAAGCAGAACATTTGATTTTCCTCTCAGACCTCCTTCTCTCTCACTCTTCACCATTTTGGTAAATGTCATCACTATTCCCTGATTCCTCAGTACAAAGATTTATTATTGATTCATCCTCTTCATCACAGGCTACATCCTACATATCAGCAGGTCCTCTTGGGTTAACCTAATAACCTAGTTACTTGTCGTCACCTCCCCACTGTCCCCCTAGTTCATGCCACTACAGTCTCTGACCTAGACTATAATAATAACCTCCCCTCTGGGACCCCATCTTCCACACTACTCCCATCCAATGATTTTTCAACACAGCAGTGCATATGATATTTTACAAATTTAAATCATGGCATATCACACCTTTGTTTGCAACTCTGAAATGAATTCTGATCCTTCAAAATCAAAGGCAAGTGTCTAGCGTAGCCCATTGGGCCTATAGCATCTGGCTCCCCTGTACTTCTCCAGCATTTCCCGCCTCACTCTCTTTCTTTTAGCTCTGCTCATCTTCCCCCTATTCCTCATTTCCTCTTCTAAGCATTTGTCATGACTGATTCTTCTACTAGCAACCCTCTTCCTAATAGTATTTACATGACGTTTCTCACTCCCCAGTTTCGTCTCTTGATTAATGGACTTCTCCTCAGAGAAACCTTCCCTCACTACTCAATCTAAAATATCTACTCAACTTTTACTTAACTTGCAGTGAATGTATATATAATCTGGCTTTCCTGTAAGAATGTAAACACTGTAAGGGCAGGGATATTACAGTTTTACTTCCTCATTTCAGCACCAGGGACAATGCCTAGAACCTGGAAGGCACACAGTAATTATTTGGTAAAAGATAAGAAAAATGTACATTTAATTTAAGTAACTGAGTAATTAGGTTATAAATTTGTGTAATATTCCTAAATATGTAAATCTAGTTTAATTTTATTCTGAGTTTCTTTCTGACTCGCAAGTATGTCTCTTGAGTAGAATTTTACAGCAGAAGGGAGTACTATGAGCAAAAATACTCATTTACCGTACTGGAAATATATCCCATTTTGAATAAATGCATGTTTTAAGAATGATGTGAGAGTGTATTTATTCATAGCTGAACTGTTGAAACTGTGGGTCTGGAATTGCAAAGTTGATGAGCAGACCTAATTCACTGCTAAGGGTCGGGTCAAGCCTGAGTGACCAATTATCTTCCAAACACTAGGGGCTTGAATTTAAAAATAGAAATTAAGTGAAGATAGTTCTTACAGTGTAGTTGCACAAATAACAAATGTAATATATTTCAATATTCATATATATAGTTATAAGCTTGACTGTCTTTGATGAAGTTTAAGTCACAAGATAAAAGTGCGATCACAGAAAAGTATTCACTTTTATTCATCAATGTAAAAAAAATCTGGCAGCTATGTCTCTAATATGAAAAAATTTACTTTAGAGAAAACAGTCAAATTAGAGGATTGTATTAGAACTTGCATTTTTAAATAATTTTTCAACAGCTCTAATTCAATCCAACTTCAGATTCTTAGCTATTTTATATTGATACTTTCAGTCATTTAATTAAAATAACAAGTGCAGAAAATTGCATTTAGTCTCAAATCAGTGAATGTTAAATTCTCCCAAACTACAAATATTCATAAGTTTAAAGCCTATATTTATGAATAATAAAAAATCAACTTTATACAAAGAAGTTGGACATTAAAATTTTCATGATCATTGGCATACTTTGTGTGAATATGTAATAGTGAACTATTATTAATTATTTAGCTGCCTTACTATGCTTATTAGAATGCTCTAAGGTTAATTCGGACAAGCATGTTTTAACATAAATGATTGATAGGCTGTTAGGGCAACTTTCCATTTTATTTTATCCTTTTTCATTAGAAGCATTCTGAAGTTCAGTCCAAATAGATATTCATTTGATTGTCATGACTCGTTCTCATACAACTCGTACTTATTTATGTTCCCTCATTCAGGTACATTCTCTTCCTGGCTTACTTGAAAATATCCAGTTTTAGAGTCATTTAAAAACTTAGATAAGCAAAACTTTTGTGTAGCAAGGTGAATTTACTGAGCATCAGAGTGGGGCACTTGGAGAAATATGAAGAGACAAAACAAAATAATCTGCAGTAAGGATGGAGAAAGGAATCTGAGAATTTCCAAAATAAGTCAAATAGATGTAGGACATAATTGGTTAACAAGACATTCTTTCAAATAAAACCAGCATCTGTGTCTCTTGCTGCACTGTGTGAAAGGCAGTACAGTCCTCCCTTGGTATCTGCCAGGGTTTGATTCCAGGACCTCACCCCACTTCGTATACCAAATTCCAAGAATGCTCGAGTCCCTTATAGAAAATGGCATAGTATTCACATATAATGAATGTACATCCTCCGGTATTCTTTAAATCATTTCTAGATTACTTATAACACCAAACACAATATAAATGCTGTGGAAATAGTTGCCAGCATGCCAAATTCAAGCTTTTCTTTTTGGAGCTTTCTGAAATTTTTTTCTGAACATTTTTGATTTCTGGTTGGCTGGATCTGCAGGTTCTGCATATGTAGAAAGGAGGGCCTATTGTATATTATATTGTTTAAGAGACCAAAGTATAAGCCAGTACACCAAAGGTTTAAATCCTGACTCTACCAAATAATATCTTGGGCTGATTGATCTCCTGTGCTTCAGTTTCCTCATATATAAAATGGGGTTAATGACTGTACCTACCTCACAAAGTTATTATTATTTAATTATATAAGTTAGTATGAAAATATCTAAGAAAAGTGCCTGGTATGTAGTATGTTCCTAATAATTATCTGTAAACAGTACATATTGTTTCTGGCATACGTTTAAATATTTTCATTTAAAAAATGTTTATAAAGTTTGCCATGACCATGCTTTTTCTTGGCCATCTATATTTTCTGTTTTTTATATTCCTAAGAATTATCCTGAAACTATAGTTGCATAAGGAGTCCCAGATTGGATTCCCAAGGCTAGTACCCACTTGTATACTGTTATCACTGAAATCTTCTCCTTTTTTGAAGGATCTTGGTTGCTTTCATAAGGGATAGGACACAGTATTTACTAAACATTGAATGGCCATGTGACAGTGTCAACACTTACATATAGCCCTCTCCAACGTTACCCATGCCCAAGCCTAAGCATATGAAATCCAAGGACCTTCATGTAGACCAAATGCATTGGATCAAGGAAAATATAGGAAAAAAAGACCCTAATTCAAAAAATTATTTCTTCCAGCAATATGAAGCAAAGTATAACCTAGAACTGGATTAAATTCAGTGAAGTGTAAAATATATACTCTAAATCAAGTTATTACCTACTTTAATCCTCTTTGAAAATATTATATTTTAGGTACCAGTCACTTCATTAATAGTTCCTTCCCAGGTTTCAGATCAACTCTTTCTAGTTAGTTTTTGATTATTCATTTTTTTCTCATTATTTATTAAATGCATGTTCTCTGAGACATAACTGTGTGTTCTGGATTGTTCTAGACTTTGGCCTAGATCTCAAAGAGAAAATCCAGATGTTCTTTTACATTTTTCTCCTTATATCTCTCATTACATTAATGTATATGATCCTCCAGTAGTTTTACATGACTCAGCATTCCTGCATTGATATTTTGTATTGAGTCAAATTAATCACACATGAACAACTTTTAAAAACTATTCCTCAAGAGGTGTCAAGCTATTAAATATTTTTCTATTATAAAGACTGAGATCTGTTCACTGCAGAGAATAAAGCACCACTTTTGCATATATTACACAAACATTTTATGCTTCAGGAAACCACAATAAATTTTCTTGCTGATTACTCATGTAATCTAAGGATCACCTGCTGTTTTATAGTCTTATTAATTTCATTCAAGTAGTAAAATTAGCACCTGTAGAGAAATCTTTACGATTTCTTAACTTTTATCATATTAGTAATAGCCTACTTCGTTTATCCTAGAACTGTGCTTTTCTCTGTTTTCCTATCTGTTTAGCTTCAGAGTATTTTGTGTTTAAATTTTTTAAAAAGAAAACAACTTTGGATACAGAATACTCTAGCAAGAAACCTTAGCCTTCCACCCAATCGGATTTAAATAAATCAGGCTCTGAAGTTAGCTAAACATTCCAGATTGAAAAAGAGGAAAATTTCCTTTCCTTTGAAGGGTAGCAGACTTGGATACAACTTAACACAATTATGGAATGATTTACTGAATAGCACAATGCTGGCCTTACTGAGTTAATAAACTTTCTTTTTGTCATCATGTGAAAGAAACTGAGGCACCACAAAACATTTATTCAGTGTTTCTCTTAGAAGTACTTCATAGTCAATGCATTTATATTTTTTAGGCTGCATGAGTATTTGAAATGAGCCAAACTGTTCTCTGAGACTTCTTTGTTGCTTATTAGATGCTGCATTCTAGCGTAGGGAGAACTGAAGCAAAGGCGTGAGGATGTTTTCTGTGGTGCAGCTTGAGTCATTGGGAAATATTGAAGGAAGTTTCAGAAATAAACCGAGTTGGTTGGAGAATAGTTTGCATGATAGAGAAAAAAAACATACCTCTTACTAAATTCCTATTGCTAGACCATATGCTGGGTGACTTCTATAAAGTTTCTCATTCATCCTGAATATCATGGGGTCTAAGGAGCATGACTTACTTGGTCCCACTTGTCTTCTTCAAAGGCAGTATTCTAACACAAGGTAGCCTGAAGCCCAAGCTTGCTTAAGCTTTTTCTGATACAACAGCATGTTGTTTCTGGAGAGGTAAGAAATCATCTCAGGGAAAACTAATAGGGAGTTACATTTTTTTGTAGCCTCCCAAACAAAGAGTTGGATTGATTTCTTGTCTTTCTTTCCTCCTCTTTTCTTCCCATTCTCTCTACCCTCTGTCTTTTTTCTTTCCTCGTAGTTTTTATTTGATTTCAGTCAAACTACCTCATTTCTTTACGCTGAAGTGGAGAAGTGATGTGCGCCTAGACTATGCCCAAAATTTTAAAACTGAGAAATGTACAATAAAGCATGGAATCTGGAGTCAGATTGCCTGTGTCTAAATTCCAGCCTTAATACTTATTACCTTCAGGAACTTGGTCAAAGTATAACACCTTGATAAAACAAAACAATTTTTAAGGCAGGACAAGAAAAAAAATTAACATAAAATTTTCTCTGCTGTTGGAGCCACTACTCCCTCCCCTGTAGTGTGCATTTGTGCACCTGCATTACACATTAACTAGACCTCCTTAGAAAAAACAGGAATGCCCACTCACCACCACCAACAACAAAAAATTTCCTTCTCGAGCCAGCAAGGTAACTCTTTAGGAGATAACAGTCCTTTCTCAATCCTGTAAGGGGTCACGATGACCCACTACTTGTTTTGTTGGACTATGTAAACTATCAATATGTTACTTTGTTATATAACTCTTTGTCTCAAAAACTTATACAACTGGCCTAAAACAGGAGGAAAGACATCTCTTTCACTTCAACTAGAGAAATGGAGCATTAGTTGAACGTACATTATTGTGGTTTCATGACTTCTATCTACTCTGAGAAGTAGAAGAGAGTTGAAGAGGGAGCAGTTGAAGAGGAGAGGGTTTGAAATTCTGATTGAGAAAGTGAGATAATGATTACAGTAACAAGGGAACTAATAGGACTGACTAAAGATCATTCCGGATTAATAGTTGAGATAAAGGATCATTGATGGTTCTCATCTTTTTGCACATGAATATTTTCTAGCAGTAATCTTCTGTCCAGTCGCTGACCAAGAGAAGGTGGAGAGTTTCCTTCGTTTAGGGATGAATGGTGCTAGGTTTATGTGATTAAGGTTAATTTGGGAAAAGAAAATTTGGGCATAATTAAATGAAAACCAGTTTAAAATTTTGAATCTTACCTTTTCCTCTTCTAATTATTTGCCTCAAAATAATATTGTTTCCCATGTTTTAAATTTATATTTTATTTAAACTATAAGTTACATTGGTAATTTTTCCAGAGTAGTTTTTTAGCTACTATTGCTGTGTAATAAAATATCCCAACAACTTAGTGACATAAAATAACTCTTTTATAATGTACATGAACTCTGTAGGTTAAGAATTCTACCAGGGAAATATAAAAGAAAAATTGCACTCAACACTTGTTAAAAGTGGCAAGAAAGACTTCATGCAAGGAGTGCAACAGGAGTTAAGATTATTGCAGTAGGGGAGAGAGATTAAACTCAACTCCACTGAAACAAAAGGCAGGAGAATTTTTAAATGCTGGGCTGAGCCAATGGAAAAATATGAGAGAGCATTGGAGGAAGGTTGGTCAGTGCGATTAGACTATCTGTGTTTGCTGACTGTAATTTGCTGGTTAGGCTCCTACGCTCCCACAAAGTATCAGAGATAGGGGTAATATCTCCTTCAATAATTGCATTTCAAAGGGATAGCTCCCAGGTCTTTGACGAAGACATTTTTAAATTATTGATGATTTGCTTCTCAAGGAGGCAGAGAAAGAATTTCTAATTGGCAGTTTTCTAAAGTAAACACTCTAAGAAAAGGGAGGTCAGGGACCTATAGTCAGAAGGCTGTCTAAAGTTTAGTCAAACTGAGGGCATCTTTAATTGCCTTCTTGGTCAGCAAGAAGGTGAGCTTAATTGTTTGATTTGCAAAAATAATGTGAATTTAAGTATTCAGACATAAGCATGCATTGATAACTGCTTTGGGGAAAGCAGAAAACTAGGTGGTAAACACATATGAGCAGTAGTCAGTAGGCAAAAATCTCAAGTTTCTTTGAGATATGTATAATCCATGGCATAATAGAGATGTCTGCTAGAAACCTATGTAATACTAAAGTAACATATATTAATTTTTTTTCAGTTGTGCAGGTTTTATATATTATGCATTATACCATAGAAGAATACAGCTCTTGGATCCTAACAAATTTTACTTTTTTAGAAGACATATGAGAAAGTAACATATGGTATCCACCCCACAATTATAACAATTCAGATTTTATATATTTTGATAAAACTTTTCACATATTTGTAAAATGACAGTGTTAGATTTTCAGAAATGTCAGGGAAACCAACCTTAAGTATATATATATATATATATATATATATATTTATATGAGTTGAAATTTATGCTATTTAGAATTAGATTTATGGTCAGGTTTTGGGTCAGGTTAGATTTAGCCACACATTTTCCAATCTCCTATGCAATTATAATGTAAAGAGTGAATTATTGCACAGCATGAATGAGCTGAAAACTTGATCATATTCCCTAGGTTCTGTGGTGTCATGGTGCAAAGGATGCTTGTAATTGCTTCTGATGAAAGTCAGTAATTTGGCAATGGTCAAACCAGAAGTTATGATAGAAAGAACTACTAATAGAAGCTTAAAATTTTTGTAGATAATTAATATCCTTTTTGTTGTTCAATCTGTTGCATTTTCAGTTTTCCTTTGGTCTGGATAACCTAATGAGCTGCATTTTTTGCTACTGTTGGCAGAAACAGAGTTCAGATGTAGTACTTTAAAAGCTCAAAATAAGAAAAAATAAGAACTTTACATCTGATTAAAATATACTTGAGTAGAAGCTTTCTCCAGACAAATATCAAGCATGTGAGATGCCATGAAATTGTCACCATGGGGGAGAAAATAAATCTTGGTAATTTATCAAGGATACACATTATCTTTCTAGTTATTTTGCAAAGTGATCAGTTTTAATTCCAGATTAAGTCTGCACATCAGGTAGGCTGTCTTTATCATTCTGTAGAATGAAAAGCTGCATGGCACTCACACTATGTCTATATATGTGAAATAATCTTAGTGAATTGGCATTTCAGTTATTTGAGCATTATCACAAATGTCAGAATGATCTGATTTCCAAGTAAATAATAACAAAAATATCCAGATATCAATATAATTATACATGTTCGTGTGTGTATAACCTTTCTGCGCACAATATATATGAATATGTTATTTATTACTTGGTTATTTATTTATTACTTATTGCTATTTATTTATTACTTCCTACAAAAATTGATATCATGTTATCTCTCTAGTTCCATACAGTATAATTTTATAATTACTTGTGACAAGTGAAGTGGGGGGAGATTATGAAACTCATTTAAAAATAATATAGCCAAACTGAGCTTTGGAAAGTAGCATCGGAGATAAGTTAGCTTAATAATTGACTAGTTTTCCACTTCTACTGCATGCATAAACTATGAATCATTAAAGCAGAATCTAGGTACACAGGTAGAGTAAATATTCACTGGATTAAAAGCAAAACACAAACTAGAAAATCTTAGATATCAAACTAGCTCATTGAGACTTGAATCCAGAAAAACCCTCTATACTAAAATAATTAGCTGTCTAATTCTCAATATTAACTTAACGCCATTTTGTATAGATTTAGTTTTAAATGAAGCAATAACTAAGCGATGTCTTTTAAGTCATCTGGTATCCTTGTCTCTGTCCTTTCCCCTCCGCCTGGCCCCCACTACCTTCCTTCATCTCCTTTTCTTCGCTTTCTTCTTCCTTGTCCCATGTCCTTTTTCCTCTTCTCATTCAAAAAGTGAACATGACATTAGGTATACACATTGATGAGGAAACCTGGTCACCACAGCAGTGGTGAAATCAAACACAATTGAAATGTTCAATTTTACTTAAATTTGCCTGAGAAATGATGAACTTATTTCACTTTAATTACTTCAGCATTGCAAATATCAAGATTTAGGAGCATTAAAATAGTTTTTAAATAATTAACTTTAATTCAACCTAAAATAAAGCCTGACCAGTAATAACTCAAACTTTTTTCTATTGTAAAGTAGCAATATGCATGCATTTTCAAATTTTAATCAACAGTAAAAACATAAAACTCAATGTATTCCTAAATACTGTATTGGGTGCCATATCAAAATGAGCCTGGCAAGAGTTTGAGCTGATGCCAATTTGTGAATCAACTAGGAGAACAAGAGGACAGAAAGCTCAGGGAGCTCAATATAAGGCATTGCTTATCAAGTATACGGAGTAGTAACTTAGTAGCTGCAAAGAATGCATGTATTTCTCTGCTCCCTGACCTCCCTTTTCTTAGAAATTACTATTGTATGATATAAGGGACCATATATATGTATACGTATACATATATATACACACACACAGAGAAACACATATGTGTGTGTATTTATTTATTTATATAAATCTGAATTGCATCAGATTTCCAGGAGACCACTGAAAATATCTGACCGTGTGATCATGAGAAAATAAGAACAAATTAACAGACCTGTTGGTATTAATGCCTTAATTGTAACCCTGTTAGCAGTAATGTAAAGGAAGAAAGTTTCATTAACTTAGAATACATGTCCTTTGGATCTCACCTTTCCCAGGGTGCCCTACTCCACAAGCACTAACTCTATTTTAAGTCATGATGAGAATGATTTCTTTAGATTTCTTAGCTCCGGTGCTATTGTTCTTATTCTTCTACATAAACTCTATGTTTAATTGAAAAGTGTTGGTAAGCCAGTCCTCCCCAAAGTGTCCCATGGTTTGCTTAGATTGCTAATTGAGAAGGTTCATTTTCTTGCTTGAAAAAAGGATGGTCAAAAATAAGTTCGTAATTTACTGAGTTATTTGAGGATTTAAAATGTCACTTTTTGTAAAAAGCCCCGGATAAGTTACAGAACTGATGCCAAAAACTCAGCCTCTGTGCTCTGGTGCTGAATTGAATCTCGGAGACAGAGTTTTGGGTGAAGTAGAACAAAATAGTTTTATTGCTTTGCCAGGCAGAGGGGGGATACAACAGGCTCATGCCCTGAAAAATTGTGTGTCCCAACCCCGGGGGGATTTGGTGAGGAGTTTTATAGCAGTGGTTCAAGAGTGGGGTTTCTGGGCTTCCCTGGAGGCACAGTGGTTGATAGTCTGCCTGCCGATACAGGGGACACGGGTTCGTGCCCCGGTTCGGGAAGATCCCACATGCCGCGGAGCGGCTGGGCCCGTGAGCCATGGCCGCTGAGCCTGCGCGTCCGGAGCCTGTGCTCCGCGGAGGGAGAGGCCACAACAGTGAGAGGCCCGCGTACCGCAAAAAAAAAAAAAAAAAAAAAAAGAGTGGGGTTGCTGATAAGGATCGGGGTGAGTGCGGGGCCTGCGCTCCTTTAATCTGGTCTCAGGTGGTCTCCTGATGAGCTGCTTGAGGTTATCAAACTGTGATCTTTTCTGGAATGAAGAATGGTAACATCAATTTGTTGGGGGTTTAGTTCTATAAAGAGCTCAAAGATATTGTTATGTGTATCCCTTGAGGCACAGCCAGGACCCTGCCCCCAGGCTGCACTATTGTTTCTTGGCTACTTGTCCCTTGTCTCTGCATCCCCACCCTTCCCTGATTAGCAACAGTTTGAAAGGATTCCGTGCCCAGGTGCCCCACAGGGTCCTGCTCGGTTTCAGAATTAAGACAGTGTCTGAGATCAATATCTCAGGCAATGTTAGAAATCAGGGGTGGGTTTTGTTTTTTAACGTCCTGTGACACAAGAATGCTCACATCTTCCCTGACAAATACACACTGCTTGTAAGGACTCTTGAGGGGGATATAGGCATGAAAGAGAATACAAATGGGAAACGATACTGTTTTATTATCTTTGAGGTATCAATATTTTTGTGGGAAGAATTCTATGTAGGGCTTTTTTAAAGTGAGTTGGGTACGAGTCTTAGGCCAAAGCCTCAAACATGGCCTTCAACCACAAAAGCCACAATCTAAACTTTTTTCTTCCAGTTCTATTGAGATGTAATTGACATACAACACTATGTAAATTTAAAGTGTAAAGCATAATGGATTTACATCAGTATATACTGCAAAACAATTATAAGTTTAGTTAACATCCAACACCTCATATAGTTACAAGTTTTCTTCTTTAAGATGAGAACTTTTAGATCTCTTAGCAACTTTCAAATATAGCATACAGCATTGTTAACTATAGTCATCTTGTTGTACGTTACCTTCCCAGTACTGATTTACCTTATAACTGGAGGTCTGTGTCTTTTGACCACCTTCATCCAATTCCCCCACTCCTTAACCCTTGCCTCTGGCAATCAAAAATCTGATGTCTTATTCTGAGTTTTCTCTGAGATTCTGAGAAATTCTGAGATTCCACGTATAAGTAAGATTATGCAGTATTTGTTTTCCTTTTTCTGACTTATTTCACTTAGCATAATGCCTGAAGGTTCATTTGTGTTGTCACAAATGGCAGGATTCCCTTCCTTCTTACGCCTGAGTAGTATTCATTGTATATATATACCACATCTTCTTTTTCCAGTCATCTGCTGATGGATACTTAGGTTGTTTCCATCCCTTACCTATCGTAAATAATACTGCAGTGAATATGGAAGTACAGATATCTCTTCGACACATTGATTTCATTACCTTCATATATATATCCAGAAGTGGAATTGCTGGATCATATGGTAGTACTATTTTTAATTTTTTGAGGAACCTCCATACTGTTTTCCATAGCGGCTCTATCAATTTACATTCCCACCAAGAGTGCACAAGGGTTCCCTTTTCTCCACAGCCTTGCAGACATTTGTTATGCCTTGTCTTTTTTTGTGATCGTCATTCTAACATGTGCGACATATCTCATTGTGGTTTTGATGTGCATTTCCCTGAGGGTTAGTGATGCTGAGCACATTTTCCTGGACCTGGACCTGAATATGTTCTTTGGAAAAATGTCTGTCCAGATCCTTTGTCTGTTTTTTAATTGGATTATTTGGTTTTGTGCTCTTGAGTTGTATGAGTTCTTTATACTTTGGATATTAATCCCTTATCAGGTATATGATGGGTAGTAATCCAAATTTAAAGTCAATGATAAAGACACCTTTTAAGCTTTTGTTTTATTGCCCAGCATTACTTTCTTCCTTTACTGATGTTTAAGATCAATTGTACATCAGTTTGTAATGTTCCCAGTTTTCCAGTAATGCCTCTATCCACACCATTTGCATGGTGACTTTTCAGCTCCTTCCATCAAATAGGCAAAGTCTATTTCTCCATCGCTGAGTCTGGGCTGCCCTGGAGAATAGAATGCAGTAGATCCGACAAGCCAATTTGACCATCGATCTCAAGAGGCTTTTACACTTTGCACGTTCCCCTTTAACCCCCTCCCTCTGCCATGAGAAGAAGTACAGACTCTTCTGTTGGAGAATGAGATACAACATGGGAGCAGAGCCAAGTCGTAACACCCAAGACCATCTTTTATGGCCCAGCTCCACTTGACCCAACAGATAACTGCAGACATAAGAAGAGGCACAGCTGAATCCAGTTGAGATAAGTAGAATCTCCCAGATGTCCATAGACTTCTAAGAAATAATAAATGTTTATTGTTTTAAGCCACTAATTTTTTAAGAGTTTCATTACACAGAAATACCTAAATGACATAACTGGGTGCTTAACTCCTCGTTCCTTTGTACTACCTATCCCAGATGATATGCTTGAGGCTTCTCTGAATGACCTCTACTCAATAAAATCTAGGCATGGTCAACCAGAGTAGTCCAAGCCCCAGTTTAAGTGTTTGCTTTGGGAATGGACCAAAGCTGGGCCAGCATTTTACCAGAAACTTTTCATCACAGTTTTTAGAAAAGTCTTTCTCTTTTTGATGGGCTGATAAACCAAATTGATAGCGGCAATCTAAGAGACAAAGAGAGAGTGTATCCAGGACAGTTTTCAGAACATCATTGGGACTTTGGATGTGCTGTATCTGAAACCAGTACTTTTTTATTAGATATATAAAGCCTATATATATATATTTTTAAATTTTAACTGAAGCAAGAATTATTTGGGTTTCCATTGCAACAAAAAATGTCTGAGTAATACAGGATTTTATCACCATCTAACTAGTCACATGGGAGAAGGAATGTTAAGAGATTGCCAGAGAGGCACTGGGTCAGCCAGTCCCTCTGTAGCAAGTAGCAGAAAGTGAAGGAAAGAAAAAGAGCATACACATGTGTCTTTTAATACACAGTGCCTCGTTACCAAGCAAACATGTCTGAAGCCATTTCTTTGAATTTAAAGAAATTGTAAATCTCACTTTCCTTTGCGACAGGAACTGAGAGCGTAAGTAGGGGTATAAGAAGAAGTTCTGTTA
This sequence comes from Delphinapterus leucas, assembly GCF_059928025.1. Taxonomy (NCBI): domain Eukaryota; kingdom Metazoa; phylum Chordata; class Mammalia; order Artiodactyla; family Monodontidae; genus Delphinapterus; species Delphinapterus leucas. Next base: position 11,972,105 of record NC_143133.1, on the reverse strand, counting down.
TGACAAAATTAAACAAAGACTGAAAATATTACCTACCCTGTCCACCCAAACTCCCACCCCTACTAATAGGTGCTAAGGTTGAAATGATCAAATTTCATAAATCTTTCACTGGCAAAGTATATCTTGGGATTCTATTGTCAATTACAGCACATTCTAGAATGGAATGTCAGACTGATAATTTTCTAGATTGCTTAAAATTATAACTTTACTATTCTGTTTTCCCATTTGTCTTTGTTTGGGTGTGTATGAGTTCAGAGAGATGGTGTCTTACATTTAGAGCTGCTAGAAGAATCAGGCAACCTCGTCAGTTGTCAAAACGTAGTCCCACTATAAATGACCCTTTTTATTTTACTGTTATTTGACTACACTTGCCTGTGTAAAGTATCTTTAAAACTCTGATGCTCAACTTTTATGGGCTCCCAAAGAGCATATACTGTGCCTTATGTAAAATTTGGGGCAAAAAGATAAGTTAATAGTAGTCAAGAAATATGAAACACAGGAAATGTTAATTTTCCAAATGTCTTTGGTTATACTAGCTATTATAAACTCAGGAATGTGACAGTTGAGTTTAGCATGAATGGTGCTATTTGGAAAATGTGTTTTGATTACAATAAACCTTTAGTGATCAGAAAGGAAACGCACAGCTAGTAAAAATTAGCTGTGGAGAAACAGGATATGAAGTTGACTGACACTGGGAGGACTTGCTTTAATGTGAGTCTGGAATCCTAGTAATTCACCTAATAAAAACAAATGCTAGAAAGTTGGGCTACTTGTTGAGATATATTTCAATAAAACAAAAAGCAAAATACCTCCTACTTTTGAATTCAGCCATGCTGAATGTAGTTTTTAAAGAACTCGTGATGAGGTTTGTTGGTCTCTAAGCTGGTATTGCAGAAAGCGGTGTCTGAATCTGTCTTTATTTAGCTTTTATTGCCACTACCTGTCATGTACACAAGAAATTGGAAACGAAGCATAGAGTTGAATTAATTCATGACTGTTGTGAAGTAAACTCAAAGTAACACTAATTTGAAATAATCTCAAAGAGGGGTTAATTTCATTTCCTTGCCTCCCTTTAACACCTTCCTTATTTAGTGTCCATCCATTTTTAGGAATGAGTGCAAGTGAATAAAATATGTGAAATCGGGTTAAATGAAGATCCACTAAATACACAGTTTTTCATTTGATACTCCTCATTGTAAGCTTTGTTCCAATTTTTACTTTCATTTTCACATCTACTTAAAAAATTATCATAAAGGAGAGAAAGAAAAATGCCTTAAAAGGCAAGGGAGGGGGCATTATTTTAAATGGAAATTCAGGTGGTATTGAACATATTTCCATTTTCATTTCAGCATTGATTATTCTCTGATACATAAAGTTGTTGGGTCTGAACAGCAGGGCATGCTGTAGTGTTGGAATTGTAATTGGCAGAAAAAAAATTAATGAAAGAACAAATTCAACAACAACAAAAATAATATAGAAGGAAGGAGGAAGAGAGGAGAGAAGAAAAGTTGTGTTGATAACCCAGGCACTCTCCTTAGCCATGGAAATAAATAAAGGGATCATTATTTGCTGAATTAAAATTATTCTGAAGCAATATGTGCTCTTTTCCAATGTCTGTGAGATGGTAACTGTTTTATGGCATGCTAAATTTGGAAATGTTTAATTATAAGAAGAAGATAATGTTGCATAAATTAATATATTTTAACATTTCCAAAATATATTTTCTGACATTATTATATTTGTTTTATTATAACATGATGAAACATTAATTAGTAGTCATTTTTGGTAGATTTTACAGAAACCCAATGATGAGTCCAAGGAATCTTAATGACAGAGGAAGAACAAGCACCTTCTTATTCGCGTTATATCTCATCACCTTCTTAGCAGTTGTCCAGCTAAAATTCTCACAGAACGTGGTGAAATTTTAAGAAATATGGACCAATGAATGGTTAAAGCAAGTTACTTAAAAGCTATAAAAATTTTTTTTTAATTAATTAATTTATTTATGGCTGTGTGGGGTCTTCGTTTCTGTGCAACGGCTTTCTCTAGTGTGGCAAGCAGGGGCCACTCTTCATTGCGGTGCGCGGGCCTCTCACTGTCGCGGCCTCTGTTGTTGCGGAGCACAGGCTCCAGACGCGCAGGCTCAGCAGTTGTGGCTCACGGGCCTAGTTGCTCCGCGGTATGTGGGATCCTCCCAGACCAGGGCTCGAACCCGTTTTCCCTGCATTAGCAGGCAGATTCTCAACCACTGCGCCACCAGGGAAGCCCTATAAAAATATTTTTAAATAAAATTTTGAGTCAAAAGCAATTGACTATAATGCCTTCTTCCCTAGTTATATGAGTTCTGTCCAAAATTATTGTGGAATTTTGGATAATAAGTATACAGATTACCATAGATTATAGTTACCCCAGTCTTCATGAAGTTTCTATAAGCTTTAGTGATAAGGAATAGAATCCGTCTATGGAAGTGGTGTTCATGTGCTGTGTGTAGTACAGCCTTTGTGTGTGCTTGCACTGACCTATGTATATACGTCTGGGGACATATAGTAAATCACAGTTGTCCCTGTGAATGACTGTAACTGTTGCTCAAAGTGTACTTGCTTTGTTCATTACTTATAATATGACGACATTGATTACATAGCAATGGGTAGTTATCAGAATAAAAGCTAAGATACAAAAAAGTCAAGCCAGAAAAATATTCTTCTTAATAATGATTTAAACATAATTTGTTACAAAGTTGTAGAAAGAGCACAGAGGTTTTAAATTTCAATCATTATAACTCATTCCTGATATGAATCATTTTCTAAATTTAATTTATTAATTACAGCAGTTAAGTGTAATTATTCTACCTATTCAAGATTTTTATTGTTACTTTTTAACAGCAAGATAAATTCAGTGGAGGATAATTACCATAACAATAATTCAGCACACATTTTCTGACCTGCTTGGTATTACAGTATGTTCTCCAGAGTACTGGCTTCCACATTAATCAGTCATTCACTAACTTACCTCACTGTTCAGTCAGGCCTTCTAGAAGCAATTTAAAGGATAAAAATTTTTTTTCCAGGAGGAATTGACAGAGGAGATGTCCTTGTCCTGATTTCTATTTGGGTTTTAATAAAAAGCATTAAATAAATTAAGGAAAAAAATAAGAAAGCAGAAGAAAAAAAGGTTATCAAATAATCTCAGGTACCAAACATACACACAAAAAAAATGAAAATCAAACATTTATATTAGAAAAGAAAAGACTCAGAAATCATGTGTCTTTCTGAACCAGAAGCCTCAATTCGAAGGCAGATATGTTTATTACACACCTTTCCCCGCAAGAAATGCCAGTGCATCACTGAGAACATCACATCCAATTAGCACTGCGCTGGGCACCCTGTTATCACATTCAGTGATCCATTAGGTGAGAACTAGAAAAGCACAACATAGTTATGCCTGCCTTCTTGCCAGAGGCTTTATCTCTTCATAATTACATATCTGAGTTTCTGGAAAGTTTAGCACAACACTTCAAAATCACTTTTATCTATTCCACCTCTGCTCCAATTGTATTTCAAATAAAAATGGATTGCACTACCTGTGTTTCAAAAGCAGTGCAAATTAATACATATTCATATTACATAAATGGAATTCTAGAGAGAGATTTTTAAACATTTTTGGGTTATAACTATCCTTGAGTCTGATGAAACAGTAGGCACAAGTCCCATGAAAGTGTTATTGCCCAAATATTTTTTTTTAAATGCATATTATTTTACAGGATCTTATGTATATACTATAAGTTAAGCCTACATTCTCTATCATTTTTATAGATCATTTCTTTTTTCCCTATCATATTTTAAAGCAAACATAATAATTGATAAAGACAAATAGAAAATGTTGACCTTTCTGTTTATCTAACAACTGACTTAAAGGTTAATATCTTTTATGACATTAATGATTTTGCTCTTCTATTTAATTCAAAGTCAACGGGAAGAGTAAGGGTACTGCATGCCTAGTTATGCACAGCTCTTTTAATCCATCTCCCTGGCCACTGGATTGCAGTATATGAAATAGATGCATAGCATAAACTAAATTTTCACAACTTCTGTTCAGACACACTTGTCCCAAGCCATTCTTTATACTGCATTCTGACGACTTCCTCACACCCAGGATTTGCTCTTGCTGTGCATTGACTTGGATGAAATTTCACCTCTCATGTAAAGGAAATATAAAGACTGTCTCAATCTGAAGATGATTCAGGGGATTTGGCATACATGGTACTTTCTTGAAATAAATACTTGACTTTTGTATAAGTGATGAATAAAAATAAATAAGTCAGGAGCTGAGTAACTGAGAATCAAAAACTCTTTTCTGATGGGTAGTGAATCCATTTCTGTATAAAACTAAGCAGAATAAATATATTAAATATTAAGAAATTAAAGTTATAATCATATTAAAACAAATTGAGAGCTTAGTGAGAAGATGAATGGAGTTGTCAGCACTTAACATCTCTAAAATTTTCCAGCAAAGAGCTATACATAAATCCTGTCTAAAGTTGAAAAAAAAAAAGAAATAGATATTTAAGGTGAATATATACATTTACAAAGAAAAGTATCAGAATACCTAAGCATCAAAAAGGACAAAATGATCAATATTAAAATATGAAAGCACTCATAGAGATGATTGTAAAAGAAGTAATATGGAAATAATATGGTTATTAAATATCAAATTTGTATATTTGATATTATTAAATTGAATAAACAAAATCACACAATTAGTACTAAATAGGTCTGATGTAAGCATAAATGTGGTAATTGATCTATTGAAATAAAAGAAGTCTCAATTTGGAATTAAATATTAAATATAATAATATAATGCAATCGTGAAGAACTGGAAATGGCCTAAATATTTATAAGTTGGAATTGTTCAATTAATTATGGTAAATCATACATTGAATTTGTTTGCATTTAATAAATGAATCCTTGACCAAAATTATCAGCATCAACCACCAGCCATGTTTATGTTTGGGGATCATCCTGGACGACTAGCTTAGTCTAGCTCTAAGAGGACAGCAGCTTCAGTTGCCTTTTGATTCCACCCCAAGGCAGAACTGCCTCAGTCAGACCACAGCATCTTGAAAGGTAATAATAAGTTGTTCTTTTAAGCCACTAAGTTTTGTGTTGGTTTGTTTCCTACCAAAAGATAATTGGAAAAAAGAACATTTCAAAAATTTTCATATGAATTACCGGTATTTCATAAAAAGTAACTAGACATTAAAAACAGCACTCTGAGAAAGGTAGTCAATAGAAAAAGACTCGCAGAATACACAGTTATTGGCGTTAACAGATAAGGACTTCAAAATAACTGTAATTAAATATATTCAAGGCAATACACAGCAAGATGGAAAATTTCACCAACGAGTGCAAAAAAAAAGATCCAAATAGAAATCTTAGAACTTAATGATATAATAACTGAGCATTAAGAGTAGATTGGGTACAGCAGAAGAGGGGACTAGTAAATTGAACTAGATCAACTGATAGTATCCCAGCTAAATCATAAAGAGAAAAATGGATTATGAATATTAAACAGGAAATAAGGGGCATTTGGCATCTGTCTGAAGGTTCTAACATAAACTTGGAATCTTAGGTTGGATGAAATGACAGAACAGTTTAAATACTGCAAAAGCAATATTTGGACAGATATATCATAGCACTAATATGTTAAGACTGATGAAATAAAGTAAGCCACATATTCAGGAATATGTGCAGGAACAGGTGTATATTTAGGAATACGCACCATTAGCAGTATATATACAAAACACATACACACAGTAACACACACAAACACAAACATGTAGCTAGGCACATATAGTTTTTTAAGAACTGAGAAAAGAGTTACAGATAAAAATCTTAAAAAGAGATGAAAAAACAGAGCCCTAAGCTTCAAACGAGAAATAAAAAATACTAACAGCCTACTTGTCCATAGAGCTAAAAAACGATGGAATGAAACTGTTAAAGTGCTGAAATATTGGCATGCATAAATTCTAAACTCAACAAATATCTTTAAAAGTAAATGCACAGTTATAACATTCTAGGGAAAAATGAGTAAAACAAATAACAAGAAAAAAAATGTCCAATTCACAAGAGAAACAAAATATTTCAAATGTATGTCCCTAGCTCATTCCTATTTTGACAATATATCTAGATGGAACAAAATATAAGCACATAACTTGAAACTTTAAGTTTAAATACCAAGTATTATTTTAATGATTTAGAAATCTTTCTGAGCAAAACACACAATCCAGAAATAATGTAACACCAAATCCAGAAACCATAGGACACAAAGACATATTTAGGTCAATATATCCTATCCAGCAAAATCAATCATAACATATCCATTTAAAGAAGAAAGTTTAATATTCCTAATGAAAATATTTCTTCACATCAATAAATTAGAAGAAGAAAGTCTTGTAAAATCATAAAAGGCTAAAATGATATAACAAACCTACATGGGCTAATCAAACTCATGTGAAAATAAAGATGCAAATGTTAATTCAGAGATGTAATTTTTAGACTTATAGATTGGCAAAGAATATACTGATGAAAACCATTACTGTATTTTATACTTATAAATACATTTATATGTTATTTAGTTTATTCAAATTAACACAGCTTCTTTTTGGCATTTTAACAATATATACATATTCTATTATGATAAATGGAAATGAATAAAAAGAGGTAGCTACAAATATATTCATATCAAAATTTTTTCTTCATAATAGAAATTTTGGAAACTGTTTATATCCATTAAAGAGTATTAACCAAATATGTTATGACAAAATCATATAAAAAATGTTTCTAACACAATATTTGTCTTTATTTACAAGCATTTGACTGTGAATGCTTATGGTTGTGTGAGGGGGGGCAGGTTTTCTAGCTTGAGGGGATTCATGCAGCTTCTTGAATGAGTGATTTGATATCTTTTGTCAGTTTTTTAATATTCTCAGGTACTGTTTCTTCAAATTGCTTCTGTTTCATGGTCTTTCTCTTTTTCTTTTGACTCCAATTATACATTTTTTTAAAATGTTTCACTGTGTCCCAAATGTCTCTTACATTGTTTTATAATTTTCCACTTATTATCTTTATATTTTAGTCTGGGTATTTCCTTTTCTCTATCCTTCAGTTTACTAATCACCTTTCCTACTGTGTCTAATGTTTAATCTGCTGTTTGTACTCTCTATTAAGTGTTTGTAATTCTTTTATGTGTGTGTATGTGCATATATATACACACACATGTATAAGTTATATGTTATATATATTTATTCCAAATTTTTATTTGACTCCCTATTTTTATTGACTTCCAATCTCTGATAAATTTCTTCATTTTCTCCATTTTTTGATCATATTCTTATGGTTATTTTAAGTTATATGTCTGATTACACTGATATGTGAGTCAACTTTAGTTGTGTTTCTGTTTAAACTTTGTTTTTGATTATTTAATCATGCATTTAAACATGCCTCAGAAGTTTTAATTGAATGCTAATATGAAAATTTGTGTTGATTCTGGGTAATGTTATCATTCTCCACAGACAATTAAATACGTTTTTTTTGTTTATTTTTTCTGGCAGGCAGAGAGATTATAAGTGGATCAGTGTGACATTGTCTAAATTTAATTTAGACCTGCTTAGGGCTGATATACATCTTTTTTATCTTTAATAGTGTAGTATTTCCACACACAATGTGGAGCTTCTGGGGTTTCAAAGAAAATCCTGGGTTGTTCATAGGAGCCCTTCTTCTTTGGGAGGCCTAGACCTCAATCCACTGCCTCACCTGTATTGTATAGCAGCAAAAATATCTGCTCAGGTCTTTAGCCTACCAGCATCTGCTCTTTGCTGAGTTTCTTGAAGTTGCACCTTATGTGAACAGCTGTGTATTTGACATAAATTTCAAAAATAAATTTGAGATAGATTTTGGGCTCAGTTCTCCATGTTTCCCTCCTTTTCAAGATTTTGCCTGTCAAGTCCCAAGTGTTTTGGCACACACCACAAACACCAACCTCTATTTCTAGCAACTAATGAGGTTCTCACTTAGTGCTTTAACTCTATTCTGTTCTGAAGTGAACTGGAAAATGCACTCAGAGAAAAGACCAGGTTGAATGCTAGTTTCACATTGTTATGTGTCCCTTCTCTTAAATATCATAGCCCCTTAAGCCCTGTCTATGGTGCTTTCTCTCAAATGATTATCAAATACTTTTATTTCCATAATCATTAAAAGAAGAAAGCTTCTGAAATTCACAAATTTTGGTTTATTTATAGTTTATTTCTTTTGATTTATCAGGCTTAGTTCTTTTTTATGTTCTTGATTTTAAAACTTAGTTCATATATTTTACCTTTTTTGTATACTAATAAAATTGGTGAATCATGTAATTTTTTTCTGAACTTAAGTCACAACTAGGTATTTACTTATTATTTCTAGTTATGCTTATTTGTTATTCTCTAGACCCTCTGAAATTGGAAATAATGATAAATGGAACAGCCACCTGGGCAAATCAGAGATGAAAGCTACATATGAGGAAAATATGAATTCTCTATCTTTATAGATTGCTTACCTCTGGAATGTTACAAGAGAGGGAAATAGGCATACCTGGTAGAACTTGTACATTTGAGGGTCTCTGTTAAAGGAGCTTAACTTTTGCCCAAAGTCATGCAAGTCTTGTTATATTATTTTATCTGTTCACATGCCTGTCTCTGTTACCAGTATATTAGAGGGTCAAGGGCATAAAACTCATTTAATATTCATTCTCTTTTCATCTTCTACATAACATCTTACATAAAGAAGTTATATTATGGGGGGATTTACTTCGGCAGAACAATATATTCATATTATTTTGCAGAGATTTGATCAGTCTATTCTTACTTGCTTAGATATTAGTCTTTAGATATTGTTAATAGATAGATGGATAGATAGATTTGATATTTAGGACAAGGTAGATACTTTCAAGCTGGTTGAATTATTTTTGAAAAAGAAGGAAAGCAGAAAATATTATTAGCAGCAATAATACAAAATATTTATTTCTGTAAACAATTTTTTTCTGTAAAATTGAAAGAAATACAGCATTACAGATGTAACCGAGGGATCTGATTTATTCAACAACATGGGTAAATATACAATTGACCTTGTTCAGAAGCTTATAGTACAGTGAAAATTAAACTGCTATATCATATAGAAATCAAGGATTTATTTATCAATCACAATTAGTAATTTCTAACCATTATTCAGATACATTTCTTCATTAGAATATGTATCAATACATTTGTCAAGATTTTTATAGGTGAATCTGGGTATTTGCTAGCTTTTACATTGCCCTCCACGTTGCAACAAAAGAATACATCTCTGTAAAGTGCTACACAAAAGAAACAAAAATAGGATTAAATTATAGTATTTTACATTCTGAAAGTGTACACTAACTTTATTTTCATGATAATCAACCCAAGGATATATGCTAATTATAATGCACTAGTCATTTTACCCAAGAAAATGAAGCTGTTAAAATATTCAAAATGACCAAAAAAAAAGTTTCATTTGCACTGAATTTTACCTGGAGAAATTTGACAGAAGAACATGTTCTGGGCAATCAATCATGGTTGTCTACAATGGTATTAATCACCCCGTGGGCCAGGTTGTTTGTCTTCTCATCATCTTTGAGGCTTAGATATTTAAAAATGTTCTGCCAAGATGCTCTTCATGTAAATGAACCATATGCTGGAAGTTTACAGTGTTGCCAAGCTGTTGTTAAGACTTGTTCAAGGTAGAAAGTTTTGCTCATTACGCGCATATTTATTACTGAAGAAAAACTTAGTCCTTTATAGGGCAGTCCAAACATTCAAAGTTTTGGAAAGTGAGAACAGCATGGATATTTTGTCACTGAAGCATCTTCCTTATGTATTATTTGTCAGAGCATAGATATGACAAATAATTATTTGATTGGGATTTTTCCCTAGTTCTCAGAGGGAACAATTATATATCAAATGCATGTTATCTGTAATGGGTTTTCCTTCTGAAGAAAACTGCTCTCTATTCAGTATTTGTCATTAGATACCTTGATATTTTTATGATTATCAAGTGAATGTTTTCATTCACAAACTGTTTTTAAATGTTTTATTATTCATTTTTCATTTAAATATTGAAATAGTTTTATATGATTTCCAAAATAATATAGTGGATTCTTTTCTTAGAAAGTAATTTGATACCACCACTCAGTCTGGTAACATGAAGCTCAAAGAGCAGCCTGTGACTGAAAATCAGCAATTACTCATTTATTCAGTATGTTTACAAGGGAGAGATTGTATTAGGTGATATAAAGTTGATAACATAAAAGATGTGGTTCATTTCATGATAAATAAAGTTAATACAATTGAGAGCTGGTTTCTGAATAAAATAATTGTGAGGCAAAATTAACCTATCAAATATAATTTCTAATAAAAGGAATATACATATAAAACTCCATAAGTTTCCAACAAAAATTAAAACACTAGCTTGAAAAGACGTGTGCACCCTCATGTTCATTGCAGCACTAGTTACAATAGCCAAGATATAGAAACAACCTAAGGGTCCGTGGATGGATGAATAGATAAAGAAATTGTGAGATATATATATACACACACACATAATAGCATATTATTCAGCCATAAAAAAGAATTAAATCTCGCCATAGGCAACAACATCAATGGACCTTGAGGGCAGTATGTTAAGTGAAATAAATCAGACAGAGAAAGACAAATACTGTATGACCTCTCTTACATGTGGAATCTTAAAAAACAAAACAAAAGAAAAAGCTCATAGATACAGAGAACACATTTATGCTTACCAGAGGTATCAGGTGGGGGGGCGGTGAGAGAAATGCATGAAGGGGGTCAAAAGGTAAAAAAGTTAAAAAACAAAAAAAGTAAAACTCCATTAAAGGTATTTGGTAGAAAAGCAAAGTTTCATTCCAAGGGAATGGGGGAGATAGATAGCTAAATATAAGTTAAATTTATATTATCTATTTGTGTCTGTGTTCTAGAGGAATATTGGTCTGTAATTTTTTTTTTTTTTTTTTGCTTGCAATGTCCTTGTCTGATTTTAGAATCAAGGTTATACTGGCTTCACAGAATAAGTGAAGAATAAGTATTTGTTTTCATTCTAAATTCTGAGAGTTTGTATAGGATTGATGCAATTTTCTTCTTTAAATGTTTGATGGAGCTAACCAGTGAACACATGTGGGCCGGAATTTTCTTTGTGGGAAGATTTTTTAATTATAAGTATCATTTCTGTAATAATTAATGTAATTAAGATATCTAGTTTTTTGGTTAATTTTTATATTTGCATCTACTAAGTAATTTATATTTGTCATCAAGTTTGCAGTATTTATTAGCACAGCATTGTCTGTATATTCCCATATTAGCTTTTTAACATATGTGGAATCAGCAGTTAAATTTCTCTTGCATTTCTAATTTTGGTAACTTCTGTTGTCTCTCTTTTATCTTCATTAATCTCCCCATGTTTAGCAATTTTAGATCTTTTTAAAGAACTAAGTTTAGATTTCACTGATTTTCTCTACTGTTAATCTATTTCATGTTCTATGGCTCTTTTTATCTTATTTGGTAGATCAAATTTTATCTAATTTGGTGAGAGTTTTCTTATTACTTATCCAAATATTTTCCTTTCTCCTCTGAGTCTTATGACACTTAATGTTCGGAAGGTGGGTGATCAGGAGGAATTCAAAGAAAAACTAGTTTTCTGACAATCATAACTGGGAGGAGATGAGTCTGGCTGCTCTTAGAGTAATTTAGGGGGGAATGAATAGTTTTTGACCTAAGGGAATTTCAGTGGGATTAGAGAGCCGTGGAAATGTGAAAAGTAAGTTAGAAAGCAAACATAACGACACTTCACATTTTTGCTTGTGCAAGTGTCTTTTGGTATTTTTATTTGTGATTTATATTACTTTTGGAGAGAAACAGTGAATTTTGTGTCTTTGGGTTTTCCTAGTGAATGACCCAGGAAGTAAATCGTATATGCTTGAATTTTAATAATATTTAAAGACGATGATGAAGTGGATCAAACAAACGATCCCTGAACTGCAGTGTGTCTGGCTGGTTGATGAAATTTGATCACAATATTCCCCTTATATCTGGACTATTTGACTCACATTAATCTCTATTAATATTTGCTATGAATTAGTTTGAATGTCATCCTTATTATTACATGAAAAATTCTAACAATGAGTGATATTTGGAGCATATGTTTGAATAGTGAAATTATAAGACGTGCTTTAGGAAAATATAAAATCTCTTCTATCACATAAATACAGTGAAGAAGAAAGAACAAATTGTAACCTAAAATAGATAAACATGCACATTATAAATGTCATGCTAAAATCTTTCAAAGAAGTTAACCTTGGAAATGTAATCTATTCTCTCTCTCTTTTTCTTTGCTGGTTTTATTGTTTTACTGTCGTGTCACTGTCGTACTCTATCTTTATCGCTGGCTCTTTCTCTTTCCCTTATATACTCAAACACACTTTTTAGTGTGAATAGGTTTGTGAAGAATTTGTTTGTTTCCATTGAGTTTATTGCTTGGAAAAAAGTTGAGATTTTGAAAAGGAAATGTAAACCTTTTCAGCCCAGCTTGACAGGTCTATTACATTTCAAATTTAGAAGAAATGATTCAGAAGTTTCCTCAGATTCTCAGAACTAGCCTACCTGTTTAGCCTAAACTCACCTTCTATCTATTTTACAGTGGGATTTTTCTCAGTGCAAGTAATATAGATGTTTCTGTATAGTGAAATTTTAAGTTATGAAAGCAATAGGCACAACTTACTACTATTATTATTGTTACTGCCACCTTATAATAAAATAATTAACATGTTTTGAGAGCTTATTACTACATAATAAGCAATGCTGTAACCACTTTCTATGTATTAATTTATTTAGTTCTCACATAAGCAATATGAAGTAGATAACATTTTCCTACCTATTTTACATATGAAGAAAAGTGAGGTGCCTGATTTGTAAGCAGTTTGCCAAGAGTTACACGGTAAGTGACAGTGTTCAAGTTTGAACTCAGGCTCTTGGGCTCTAACATTCAGTCTTAAAAAAATCATTATGGCCAGTTTTCTTCTCCAATAAGTGCCATCATTAAAGTCTTAGCAGCTATCTGAATTCTAGTTGCTATATTTCAAGGCATATTCAGTAGAAATATTCATTAATATCAGTGATAGTATTTAAAATGTTAAGTCTATATTTCTGATTAGTTGTCTAAATGAACCACAATATTAAGCTTTACATAAATTATTTGAACCAGTGATATCTAAGATTTAGTTTGTTGATGACATATATTTATTATAAGGAAACATTGACTTGTTTTTTGTGGCCAAATAACTGATATTCTGTGGTCATTAGTAAATAATTCGTTTTAAACACAATCCATTTGCTTTATCCACTAAGTGGTTGCAATAAGCAAGTTGGATATATAACTTTACATTATGTCTTCATTGTATTGAACTTTGATATCCAGTGTAAGGACTATGAAGCATTTGCCTTAATTTTATATTTTTAATTTATTTTTTAATACATTTATTTATTTTTATTTATTTTTGGCTGCGTTGGGTCTTCATTGCTGTGCGCGGGCTTTCTCTAGTTGTGGCGAGCAGGAGCTACTCTTCGTTGCGGTGTGCAGGCTTCTCCTTGCAGTGGCTTCTCTTGTTGCGGAGCATGGGCTCTAGGTGTGTGGGCTTCAGTAGCTGTGGCTCGCGGGCTCTAGAGTACGGGCTCAGTAATTGTGGTGCACGGACTTAGCTGCTCCGCAGCATGTGGGATCTTCCCGGACCAGGGCTTGAACCCGTGTCCCCTGCATTGGAAGGTGGATTCTTAACCACTGCGCCACCAGGGAAGCCCCTGACTTAATTTTAAAATCAATGGTTCACATTGTTTAAAAAGAGTTATTTTGGTACATCCTTACAAATTAGATATATTTAGAAGAAATTATTTTAAGAAATGCAGTATTTTATATTAAGATATTAATTGTTCCAATATGAACAGAGCTAAATAAATTATGATTTCCTCTAGGAAATCATAAAAATGATGTTAAAGAAATGCACAAAGACTTCTATCCTACGACATCAATTGTTAGTGAGGCTGGAAGATAGGTGTTATCTCAAGACACCAAAATAAATGTGTGTTCATTTCCCAGTTGACATGCAGCACCATGTTTGAAAACTCTTATGTGCTCTCGTATCACAAGGGTCAGGCGCCTGTGAACTTTACTGGTGAGAATTCTCTGTTTCAGTGTAAACTCCTCCAATGAGAGGCATACACGTACGATATGGAAGACAGAGCCGAATTGTTCGGTAGACTGAGAAAAGCAAACCTGTGTGCAAACTTCAGTACATTTTGTGGCTTTGCAATGGCTTCTGAGAACTCCCTGAGGAATTTCCTACCTCAGTGCTAAAGGCAGCTGTGACCATTGGCCAAAAGTTCCCTGAAATTTGGAACTAGTAAAAACGAAGTTCAAGATTCTTGACCTTCTCTCTTTTGACATTTCAACTGTTTTGTAAGCACATAATTCCCTGTACTTAATATTTTTCAGATTGAAATATTGGACTTGTTTCTGATTACTAGATATAATTCTGATAAAGTTATGATAGAAGTGGTTCTAGGAACCATATCTGCAAAAATAGAAATATGGTATGTGTTATTGTCTTGGTTAATTTTGAAGACAGTGATGAGCATATCACCAGAGTAAAACTGATTATTAGTTCCTATAATTCAGTAAAAACCAGACATGTGAATTATAATGTGTATTTCCCTAGAATAGGTTATTTATTTACTTATTTTAATTTATTTTATTCAAGTATAGTTGATTTACAATGTGTTAATTTATGCTGTACAGCAAAATGATTCACTTATACATGTATGCACATTCTTTTTCATATTCTTTTCCATTAAGGCTTATCACAGGAATTGAATATAGTTCCCTGTGCTATGCAGTAGGACCTTGTTGTTTATCCATTCTATATGTAATAGTTTGCATCTGTTATTCCCAGACTCCCACTCCTTCCCTGCCCCATCCCACCCCCCACCTTGGCCACCACAAGTCTGTTCTCTGTGTCTGTGAGTCTCTTTCATAGACAGGTTCATTTGTGCCATATTTTAGATTCCACATATAAGTGATATCATGTGGTATTTGCCTTTCTCTGTCTGACTTACTTCACTTAGTATGATAGTCTCTAGGTCCTTCCATGTTGCTGCAAATGGCATTTATTTCATTCTTTTTTATGGCTGAGTAGTATTCCATTGTATATGTTTATCACATCTTCTTTATCCATTCATCTGTCAATGGACATTAAGGTTGCTTCCATGTCTTGGCTATTGTGAATACTGCTTCTATTAACGTAGGGGTGCATATATCTTTTTGAATTATAGTTTTGTCTGGATAAATACCCAGGAGTGGGATTGCTGGATCATATGGCAGCTCTATTTTTAATTTTTTGAGGAACTTCTATGTTGTTTTCCATAGTGGCTGCACCAATTTACATTTCCACCAACAGTGAGTTCTAGAATGGGGTATTTATTTAAAGCAAGTGTATGAGTGATCAAATGGCTGCTGAAATGGAGTATTACATGAGATATTATGATTCTTAGGATTAAGAGGAGGACTCTCTTTTTTGTACTGCACATAAGAAGGCTTACATCGAATATAGCATGTTTGGGCTTTATATACAGAGCTCAAAGCATGTCCAGAAAAGACAAAGATTTTAGGTTTGCCTTAAAAATAATATTTTTATCGTATTTAACCTAGGGACTGATCTACCCTACTAAAACACATTTGATCTTTCAGACTGTCAAATTACAACTTAAGTTGGGTTTGTAGGCTCACCAAGTCTCTTATTTAGATATTATTGCATTGGTAGAGAAAGACCGGCACCTGGAAAATTGAAAAGGGGTAATTTTCAGGGATTCAGATAAAATCAAGTTCCTAAAAATTCCAAATTCTGTGAAATGTATCTTCTCAGCATAAATAAGCATCACTGTCTGAGGAAGCTAGAATCCCTTGGGGTAAAGATCCTCTAATGCACTGACCTTTATTTGGAAGTTGATTCTAATCAAGTCTAACCACACTACCGTTTATGAGTCCAGACCTAAAACTAGAGTAGATCCTGTCATATTTCAGGATAATGAGTACAACATCTGAATAGGAAGGAAATAGTTGATACACATAGAAACCTGGGGAAATGAATGGAGATGGCTTCTAAGACCCCATAGGGAGGAATGTCAAGCTGAATGTATCAACATGAGTGTACTTACCAAAGATGGTAAGTTTATGTTTTAACTTACAAATCTGATATTGTCTCTAAGAGTTTTCCTAGCTGGTTGGCTGATTTATGACTCAATAGTAGCCCAAATTAAATAAAGTCTGAATGCCAGAACTGTCTTGGTATAATATAGAAACAGAAATCTGAAAGGTTAGGAAGATAAAAATTTTGGAATAAATTTTTCTTCTCTGATATTTTCACTCTCCTCCTTATTATGTTTTTGTTTTTGTTTTTGTTTTTTGTGGTATGCGGGCTTCTCACTGTTGTGGCCTCTCCTGTTGCGGAGCACAGGCTCCGGACGTGCAGGCTCAGTGGCCATGGCTCACAGGCCCAGCCACTCTGTGGCGTGTGGGATCTTCCCAGACCGGGGCATGAACCCGTGTCCCCTGCATCGGCAGGCGGACTCTCAACCACTGCACCACCAGGGCAGCCCTCCTCCTTATTATGAATCCTTGTCCCCAGGAAGTGGTGAGGTGAACCACCATCATCAAGGAGTGGAAAAATCCATTGATAAGACGGATGCCAGCATTCTTAGAGCACTGTATAGTAGATGTCTTCTACAGCCTGGAAGATGTCACCATAAAATGAATCTCCCGGACTTCCCTGGTGGCGCAGTGGTTAAGAATCTGTTGCCAATGCAGGGGACATGGGTACGATCCCTGGTCCGGGAAGATCCTACATGCCACAGAGCAACTAAGCCCATGCACCACAACTACTGAAGCCCACGCACCTGGAGCCCGTGCTCAGCAAAAAAGAGAAGCCATGGCAATGAGGAGCCCACGCACTGCAGCTGAAGAGTAGCCCCCGCTCGCCACAACTAGAGAAAGCCCGCACACAGCAGTGAAGACCCAAAGCAGCCAAATTAATTAATTAATTAATTAATTAAATAAAATAACTTAAAAAAAAAGAAAATACTCAAAAATATTAAAAAAGAATCTCCCTAATTTCATGATGATGAGGAGATCCAGAGTAGCAGTAGTCAAATGCCTGTTCTTAAAACCTGAGCCAGGTGAACATGGTACTCAAAAGGTCTACAGAGCCTAAATGAAAATGAGAATGGCTCAACTGGTCAAGATCTTCATGAGGACCAAGTATTGAAATACATTGACAGCTTACTAAGGTCTTAATAGATTTTTATAATTTAAAAAGAACAAACAGAATAGAAGTGAACAAAATACTCTACATCTGGTGAACATTTTATCTTTCCCCACAATGAAATGATACTGCTTCTCTGATTTCCCAGACCTAAAATAACAACCAGACTCAGAGCCCCTTGAACTATAAACCATAGCTAAGAAATGTGTACCGTAGGTATATATTTCCTTTCCAAAAGGGATGTCCAGTTCATATTCATAATGAATAAATGCTATGGGAAGGAAAATACACAGAGTTTTCAGGAATTACTGAATACTGTCTCTGAAGTGACACTAATTATTTGGGCCCCCATTACCACTGGGTTTTGAAACAAAAAGACTAGGATGAGCCAACGTATGCTTGAAGACACTTTAGTGCCTCCACCTCAGATTTTGACTTTTATCAAAATACTAACTTGCATCAAGATCTACCTACACCGGTCTTCATGCTGTGAAGGGTAGTGTGGGTGAATCTTTGGGGAGGAAAAAAAAACCCATAGAATAGTTTGTCCAGTCTATTTAAAAAAGAAATATATTGAGATAAAAGGTGAAAAGATAAGAAGGAAATAGAGAAGTTTATTTAAAAATTAAAATATTAAATATATCATTTTGCTCAATCAATGTAAATAAATTTGAAAACCTTGGGAAAATTGGAAAATTTTCTGGGAAAGAATTATTTAACAAAACAGACCATTGAAGAAATGGCCTAAGATTTATTACAAAAAAAGTAACAGAAAACATTGTGTAAGAGATGCCTTAAAAAAAATAATAAAATGCATAAAGCATAAATGATTTCATAGAATACATCTCCTTAAGAAAAGCTCATTTAAATGCTACTTTAACTGTTCAAAGCAGTGAAAGAAAAAATATACTTGAATTTTCTAAATGCAAGTATATTTCTGAAACCAAAACCTGACAAATATTACCCAAATAAATACAGTTACAGTCTTGATTATGAATATTGTAGTGACTTTTAAAAAGCTGTTTCTACCCAGAAACTGTGAATGTGACCTTATGTTTTTAAAAAAGGACCTTTACAAATGTAATTCAGTTAAGGATCTAGATATGAAATCACCTTTGATTATCTGAGTGACCCCTAAATCCTTATAAGGCAAAGCAAGAGGGATTTTTGAGACACAGAGGTGAAGATCATGTGAAGACAAGGGCAGAGATTAAAGTTATGCTGCTACAAGCCCAGGAACAGCTGGAGCTACCTGAAGCTGGAAGAGGCAAGGAATGGCGTGTCCCCTGGAGTCTCTGGAAGGTGTGTGGCCAGGCCAACACCTTGATTTCAGAATTCTGGCCTCCAGAACTGTGAAAGAATACATTTGTATTTAAAGCCACCCTGTTTTTAAGAATTTGTTATAACAGCTTTAAGTAACTAGTATAGATATTGATGCAAATATTCTAAGTAAAATATTAACAGCAGAATTCATTACTTGATTAAAAAGGTAATTCATAATAGCCAAGTAGTATTTGTTACATAAATGCAAGGATGGTTAACTATTAAAATATATTTATATAGTCATTATTTTCGTATTTGTAAGAAAAACATATAATAACAAACAGAAACATGTACACAGTACTTACCACATACTTGGCTCTATTTGAGCATTTTCCAGTTAATCATCGTAACAAGACTATAAGGTAGGTCCATATAAGTCTTATTTTATAAAAGAAAACTGAAAGAAACTAAAGTAAAGCAAGGGTAAGTAGCTTTACAAAGATTGTGTAGCCAGTAGATGGTGAAGTTGGATTTTGAATCCCAAGTGACTGGCTCCACAGTCCCTCCATTGTAACACGACAGCATGGTCATCTCCATGGATGCTGAAATGGGATTTGGCCAAATTAAATAATCAATCTTGCTTAAAACACCTAATTTATCAAGATTAGATGCATAGTTATTTAACATTAAAAATGTATCAGTTTCAACCCCCAAACCAGGATTATCCTGATGGAAATACTAAGGTCCTTCCTATTACTCTCAGGAATAAAACAAGGACACTCACTATTCCTAATATTAACATATTATCATTATACTGGATGCGCTAAAAACACAAGGCAAGATAAAGATAGAGAAATGTGAGATATAAACATTTTCTGATATATATATATGTATACATATATATGAAAAGAGGAGGAGATGTTTCTAATCCCTGTTTCAGTTCTAGCCCTCAGCAGGTAAAATCAGTACAAGAAGAACATTGCACAAGTGCAGACAGTTTGCACTGTTGTAATTACAAGAGTGAGATGAGCCATGAACACAGTTTTGGAGTTTAAGTGTGACTAAATGGATTACATAATAGAAATGAGATTACACTGGCCAGACCCTTCGCCTGGTTGCCATGGAAATGAGACACACTCTTCATGTCAATAAAATTATGGTTAAAATAGTCACATAACAGTGAGTAAGAAACAATCAGGGGTCAAAAAATAGACGATTTAATTCCACTTAGGGAAGAAGAACTGGGGAGGCATTTGGAGGTGTTTATGTAACGGAATAAAAGATTAAATCAGAGGAAAATGTTGGGATTTGAATAAATGAGTTAAATAAAGAAGAAAACTAAATCGTCTAGTCTCCACAGTAAATAAAATGAAATGCATTGAACTAGGACGCTCTGGAGTTTTGTGGGTTCTGCAAACCTATCATGGAGCCATGGACTTTAGTTGTGCTATAGGCATAAACAAGTGTGTGTGTGCACATTGCCTCATCTGCTCTGACACAATTACCTGTTGGAAGTAAACCCTAAAGCAAACAAGCAGGTGAGAAAAATCTGTTACCTATTCACAACCTGAGTCCTCCACATGCATGCAGAGCTCTCCTCAGTAACTGCTTATCCACTGATAGTGAGAAGCGAAGGGAGATGTCAGCTATTCTCAGTCTCAGAGTTAGTCCTGACCTTAATTTAGACCCTACTGGAAAGAAGATGTGGTCCCTTGCAGTAGTTTATCTCTAGCTACTATTTTTGCCAGGTTGTTGGGTTATGTTTTGTCCAGTTCATCATAATTGAAAGAAGGTAAATATCACTAGATTTGTGCATTCTAACTTTTAAAAATATTTATTTATTTGGTTGCACTGGGTCTTAGTTGCAGCATTTGGGTTCTAGTTCCCTGACCAGGGATCAAACCTGGGCTCCCTGCATTGGGAGTGCGGAGTATTAACCACTGGACCACCAGGGAAGTCCCTAGATTTGTTCATTCTAAGATAAAGACATAATATTTTTTTAAAAAGGCCCAGATTATTTCATTTTCCTCATATCCTAAATGCAGTGATAAAAATAAACTAATTGGAAGATTGACCAAAATGGGGTTATTTTAAAAATTAAATAACTTTTAATTAGTAAGCAAAATATTTGTATCTTTTAATGTGATGTTTCTTAGGAGGTCATTTCCTCAGACATCAGTCTGTGTGCCATAGATATTCTCCTAGGTGGGTAAAGAATTGTTGTGTCTATAATAGAGAGTTGTTTTTTTTTCTTTTTTTTGTTAGAAACACAAAAATAGTTTGTTCAATTTCAGCATGAAAGCAGTTCCAGGAGTTTTCCATTGAGACAATTCAATTTCAATTGAATTTTTTCCTGATTATATTTCCAGAGAAGCCAATGGCATTCTGTAAGTATTCAACTTAACAGGGAGAACAGCATAACTGAACATATACAATATTTATTGTAGCCAAAGTTACAATAGCAGACACTGTTGATTCTTTACTCTTCTGAATACTTAGGCAATAAAATCAAATACGTTGTTGTGGCCGCCTATGATATCATAAGTGGATTCTGAATGATTTATCCTCATTGTACAACCTGATTATCATAGCATTGCCCCACATTGTATGTGCATGTGGTGTCTTCTCACAAATTCCCATTAGGCAGAAAAAGAAGCATGTAATTGTTGATTTGTATTATGTGAACAATGTAGAACTGTGTTAAACAATATGCAAGATAGAATTCTTTTAAATAATGTGCAATTATTGGAAGACATTTTTGGCATTTTTCATAGCGTATTTTAAAAGATCGAGCCTTTTGTTGTGTTATTTATTAATTCAGGAGACTTGAAAGAAATCCTGGAACTTATATACAGCATTTCTTTAATGGTATAGTTGGTCATTTAATTATAATAACTCACATTTTCATAGTGTATTAAAACAACATTGATATCCTTAAGCCTCTGGGGGTGTAAAATATCTATTTATATATTTATTTTGTGCATATATTACAGTATTAATATTGTGTTTATTTTGTTATTGCAGTATGGACGAAGGTATCTTAAATTGTGTAGTGGCCACTCAAATTAGTAGAAGCTGCTGTTCGTGTATAAGGGAAGAAAGTTTAGATGAAAGCAGTAAGTGACAACTATCACTGGCACAGTCTTACTTTGGAAAATTAAAATTTAGGTTATATATCATTACACACAGATAAATAAATGAGGGGCTGAACTGATTTTATTAGTCATCTGCTTTATGAAAGGCAGTGCATTAGAGCCACTGGATTGCTCTATTAATTCATTAAAAAAATATGTATTTGTGTCTTCTTTGGGCTCAGACTGAGGTAGGTGCTGGGGATACAGTGATATATAAACATGTGTCCTTATAGAGAAAACGCAAAACTGAAAAAGCAAATATAATCAGTTCAGTAAGTACAAAGATAGGATACATTCAGGGTGCCATGCGGGGCACCTAGCATTGGAGGAAGATGGTTTCCAATGAATATGGAGAGAGAAGTTGAGGCATAAGTTCTTAAATTATGGAAAAAAGCTGGAACTTCTCATAACAGTGTGAAATCTTTTAAATGTTTTAAACAGTTGCCTAAGAATATATTTTCATTCCGAAAAATCATTGTGTATGAAGTGTTCACAGTGGATCGAAGAGGGACGAGCCTGAGGGCAGAGAAACCATGTAGGGGACTCTGCAGTAATTAATTCAGCATATACGTTTTATGTGCCTTCTTTGTATTTGGTACTGTGCTTAGCACTGGCATCGAGTTGAAAGCAGTTATAGTACATTCCCTCGGAAGCTAAGTCAGAGCAACAAACTTTAAGCAAAAATGAAAACAGAAATATATATGCCTGGGTTATATTACTAAGTAGTAACCGACTAATATCCCTGATGTTCCCTTACCTCTCACACTTGTAATACAATGATGTTTTCCTTCCGTGCATCTACACTGGAGGGTGGAAAACAAGGTCAGAACTAACTGCAAAGTTTCAGACCAAGAAACTGGCTTTTGTTTTTCGTTGGAAAGACTAGATAAATCAAGGCCTAGAGGATGAGAAGGAAGAAGAGATGCAAAAAACCAAAAAAACCCAAAAGTAAAAGGGAGAGTAGGTAGATGCTAAAGGTACAGAGAAATAAGAGGTGTGGTGAAAGAGACCAGTAAGACAAACTGGCCTCCAGTGCATTTCCAGTTCTCCCCCGACCTCCTCCTCAGTGATGTAACCTATCACCTGTGAACAACCTATATGGAGATGTGTAAATCTCTATGAACAGAGGGTAGCAACTTAAAAACTGTATGTAAAGTTGCTGGACAATAATATCCTCAGACAGAAATGTTCCAAGCATGAACCTGTAGGGGATTTTCTGATTAGCAGAACCCTGGTATATTAAATACATAGTTTTTTTTAAAAAAGGAAAAGGCACTATAAAGGAAAAGAGCAAAATACTTGGAAAGATAATATGGCAGATTAATCATGTATATTGGAGAGTCAAGAAATGGTAGGTGAATAAAACAAGAATAGTCAGGTGAAGTTTAGGATGAAGAGATTGTGAGACAGAAGGCACCCTGTGATGAACTTCACTGATATTAAGAAACATTTAGTAGGTTCAAGAAGCTAAAATAAGGTTGATGGGGCTGGTGGTGAGACAGAGGAAGAAACGAATGAAGTTTTGAGAATACACAGTCTAAGGGTCAAATTCAAGAACTGGAATTTTACTCTAAGTGCATTGGTCAAGAATTGTGAAGGGGCTGAGATCACCTCCTTCTCTTGAGCTAACATGTGAGCCCGCGGCAGTTGTGTGGAAGCTGGTAGAACATCTGAAGCTCCTGGATCTGAGACAGAAAACTGACTTCTAGCACAGCAGCCAGCGTTTGCTTCATGTTTTCGTGCCTCCCAAGCCCCATGGGGCCATGAGAAAGCAGGCCCAGGTGGATGCTGCCCACACAGTGGGTTTGTGTCACAGCTAAGGATCCCCAAGTTTAGGAAACCCCACCTTTCAAAAGGAGGCTGCTAACAAGCCTGACTCACCTTTTTAGCAGACATTATCTTTTCCATTCTGTGGAGAAAATAAATCTCCCCTGTCCTTTAGAGGAAGACCCTATTGCTGTCTTCCCAGGCTGTTTGCTCTATACACATCCTTGAAAAGATAATCAGGAACAAAAGATAGTAGAACCTGCAGACACATCATGGAGAACAGTCTCTTATCACATTGTGAACTCTTTTAATTAGGTGAGTTTTGAGACATCATACATATATTTTTTGAAGTGAACACTTTGCGTCCTGTGTGAAAGTATTAGCTTCTTGGGGATTAAAGTGGTGACGAAGAGATCAGTTTGGAGGCTGTTGAACCCCATGCAAATAATGATTGTGACTGTTGCATGTAGCCTGGAAGATGATGGTGGTTTATCAAGGTAAGTAGCGGTGAAGACTTAGCATTAATAAGACCACCGGTAGTAAAATTGACTAGCAAAGGCATTACAGGAACAAAGGTGTATGTGAAACAGGGTGCGTAGGGGGAATTGACTCATGGATTCAGCTTTAATAATAAAATAATCAAAAAGTTTTACATGCATATGCTTTCTCTAAATGTCACTGAGCATATGAAAAAACACACAGTCATCTTGTTTCCAAATAGACCAATTTTTCACTTAAAAATCATCCTGTTTAAGAATTACAATCTGATTAAAGCTCCCAAATAATCAATTCTCTTTTCAAAGTTTCCTTTTTATGTGTTTACTTATAATAGATAATCTTTAAAACTATGTAGATGATTTAAAATTTTAGGGTTTCCCTGGTGGCGCAGTGGTTGAGAGTCCGCCTGCCGATGCAGGGGACGCGGGTTCGTGCCCCGGTCCGGGAAGATCCCACATGCCGCGGAGCGGCTGGGCCCGTGAGCCATGGCCACTGAGCCTGCGCGTCCGGAGCCTGTGCCCCACAACGGGAGAGGCCACAACAGTGACAGGCCCGCGTACCGCAAAACAAAATTAGTAAAACTTAAGGTAGACGTTGATTTTTGTTTTTTTAAATCAAAGGTATGCCATAAGATACGCTTTAGTGTTTACCTAGAGAAGGAAAATTTTGTCCATAATTCTAATTACCCGCTTAAACACTTTGAGCAAATTGAAGTTCCAATATCCCTAGAAGTGTGGAATTAAACAATGTCAAAAGCTTTAAGAGAATTTTTAGCATAGAATGGTGAGCTTGTCACATCCTATTCATAATGTAGCAAGATTAAATTGTATAAAATCATCTAATGGGGAAAAAAAGGAAAAAAAGAAGAAGGTTTAAAATAGAATACTCTCTCGTTATTCTTGTATTTCCTTGACTCTTGTTCCTCTAGGACATCTGAAGATATTTAGTTTCATTGTTCTCTGAGTAGCTCATGAATATTTCAGTTCCAAATGGTTGAATGTTCTTTTTACTAGTCCATTTAAATTGCAGCACAAATATTTTTTTTATGTGTGTTGCTGGGAGACTTGGTGATTTAGGGAGTTTTACTTTTTTTTTAAACAATGAAACAAGTCTCTATAGGGACTGTAACAGTCATGTTTATTTAAGATTGCAGTAGAATGGAAATATCACATTTTTTTAATGTTTACTAATGAAATAGCTATTTTATTTTAACAATCATATGGAATAATAGTTTTCAAACATTCAAAGCATTAGTGCACATAAAAGAAGTTTGAATTAGATCATTCTTTACTTCCTTGTATAAGAGATTTCCTTTGTGTCTCTTAACACAAGTCTTTTCAAAGGTTGAAAGGCATATGAAGTGTTCCCTCATTATTGCACTCACATGGACTTTTGTGTGAAATAGATCCCAAATAGAGATAGCCTCAAAGCTCTGGCTCTATGAATATGAACAAATTTGATCTGACTGAAAATAAGTTAATCAGTAGTTATAGCACATTTTTGTATACAAAATCCTGATTCTCATGTCTCTATATAATTAAGATAATCCCGGGTGAATAAGAGAAAGCAGTTATTATGTGGTCATGTTAATATGACTAGCACATTGTGGAATTAATAAAAATCCTCTAAGGATTTTTAAAAACCAATCATATTGATGTACATTTTAAGCCCAGTTCCAAAATGCATAGCCAAACCCCTCTTACTTTCAAACATGTCTTATTTTTAAATATAAAGAAAAATTAAGCACTGAAAAAAATTACATCAAATTTGGTGTTATTAAATAAATGAAACTAGTGAAACATCACAAGAAACAGAATAAGAAGAATACATTAAAATATCTGGAAATGAGAAAAAATTATAAATGATGAAGTTGGCTGTCATGCTATCAGATTTTCCTCTGAGCATAGTATTTTTTATGATTTATTCACATGATCATCCACATGGCATTAACGTGACATACCCATCAGTTACTTAGGGATCAGAGAAAGAATGTCATCTTTTGCTATTTGAGAACGATGTGAAACTTTTAGCCTCAGGCTATAGGATTAAAAGGAAATAACTTTACAGCAGTTACAAAAGTAATTCAGAGTTTAAAAATATCATTTCTTTTAAGAATTCAAAGAATATAAATTGATGATCTACTTTCATGTAATTTATTATATTAGTCAGTTTGCAAGAGAACAGTGGTTCCAAAAGAAAAATCATTTGGGGGAACAAAGAGAAAAACAAGCTTGTTGGCTATATGAGATGCCTCTTGGTACAATGTTCTTAATTTAGGACTTTGGTCAGAGAACACAGAAGTCATATCGGTAGAGACTCATTATCTGCTGATGCAATATATACATGAGGCTTATTATTATAGGTATGCCTGTAATATAAACATCTTTTCTCATGTCCTGAGGGTATGTATCTCAAATAAATCAGTTTGTTTGAGTAACAATACTTCAGAACTATTAAAAGGACCAATTTTTAAATCTTGCATAATGTTTAAACATTCGATAGTTTGTCCTTCCAGGACCTTTCATGTATAAATATAAAATTTTCATAAATGCTAGAGAAAATACAGTAGTGCATATTTTAATACCTAATTAATTGTCTACCATTTTTTATAAAGCTCAAAATAGTACAGAAGATGAAAAATAAAAGATATATGATGAGTTGATAAAAACACAAGAAACAAGATCACATCTAAGGAGACTGTGAAAGTGTACATCTGACAATATTTACATAAAATCGATAAATCAGAAGTCCAATATTTAAATATATTAATGTGAAATAAGGTGTTAAAGTTGTAAGGCTGACATGAAGGAATGGCAATAAAGGATAGTTAAATGAAAGGTGTAGACCATTCTAGAATCTACTAAAAGAAGTCAAAAGTAAGGATGCTGATCTGGCTCTGTGAGAGAAATATGAGGGTCCACTTAAACCTGCATATTATAAATACAGAAGGACGATGTAGTAGTTTTCAATAGCAAACACTTGTTATCTGATTCTTTTTTATGATTCATGATTCAGAAAAACAACCTGTTGTTTTACCCCAACTTGGTAACTTTGGTATAATTCAAGTAAGTCTTATGTTACTGAGACCAGTTTCCCAGCCATGATTTCCTAGGTGATGATTTTGTAAGTCCCAGTGACTAGAAATCCATCTTGATATTGATGCCACATATATAAGCGCTCTTAATTAAAGAGCACTATTATCTTACCCCACATAAAACAGTTGGTCTAAAAATTGTGCAATTATTTACATCATCTCTGCTGAGCAGAATAAAGGACCATGCAGTTTTAATAGATGCATCAATAAGCTCATTCTTGCAGGGAGGATAAAAAAATATTAAGGCTTAAACCGTAGATGTGTAGAGGAGCATCAGTGTAAGATTGTTACTGGCAATCACATCAGATGTCTCTTAAGAGTCTTCCAGGCATTTGAGAAGAAAAGAATATTATTCTTTCCTTATTTCCTTTGCTAACATCAACAGCAGGCTGCTGATTTTCAGATAATTATGGATTGCATGATGAAGGACACAGGCATATTTTTTACTAGAAAGTAAGATGAAGGTACCAACAAAGTCTGCAAGACTGTAATGTGATGTGACTGCTGTCGGTAGCACAGCTAGCTGAAATTCAATATACTGGCTACCGACAAAACTGGCAAAGTTAAAGAAACATACATGGAGAACATAGGAGGGCTTTCTAAAGTGTCTGGTTTTGTATATGAATACATGGCTTCAAGGATGTGCTGCCTGTTAACCTGTGTGTCCCTAGCAAGTAATATGCATCTTGTCAGAAGAAGACACCCAATACTCTATGTTTTACAAGTGATTTCAAAGGATACAAATATTTAATATTTATAATAACACCATGCAATAGCCATTATTATTATTATTATTATTCCCCAGAAGAAGCAGGGATACAGAGTTGAAATGATAATAAGGTGACTTAATGTGAAAGATCCAGGGCCAAATCCAGGTCTTATTCTATCTGAGCACTTTAGTGCTTCTTCCAGCTCAATTTTGAATATAAAGTACAATAATTTTATTTATTAGCGTTTCGAAATATTTACAAAAAAAGTAAATTGTTTTTCAAAATCCCTAGAGTTTATGTAAAAACAGAATTATGGAACCTAGTATTTTAATAAGGAAGGCAATTGTAAAATTGTATTAAATATAAATCGTTAATAGTAAATTTTGAAGAGAAGAATATAATTTAAGAGAATTGATATTTAAATAATTCTCAGAAAAGTAAACATGTTAAAGGAAAAGTTTAAAGAAGTCTGTGTGGTGAGTATAGAGGGGAAGGAACTGCTCAAGTTTGGTTGTGGGAGCAATGCTTTTATTAAAAGTTATTATAGCAATCTAGTCTCAAGGTTATAAAAATTGAAGCACTATGGAAAAGTACCAACTGTAAAGTATGCAAAATTATAAATAATATTCCTTAGAGATAACCACTTCGGGCCTTGTTTCTATTTAGCTATTCTATTCTGTTTTTTATAACTCTAAAAAATGCACTTATACTCAGGGGTAATATTCAATATTCTCAACAACCAGCACAGCAAAAGCACATCCTCATCTGAGTGAATGCTCACTAGTCCTGAAGTTATGCCAATATATTTGTCTCCTGAGTACCAGCGCTGTTTATATATCTATTGCTTAATTTATCATATGAAAGCATTTTCTAGGAAATCCATGAATAAACATAAGTAATTTAGTTCATTAATGACCTTTTCCCCTTCACCTGTTCCCCCTTCCATTTTATTTATAGTCTTCCTTCAGTTAACTTTGATATTTTATTGAGTTTTTCTGCATATGCTAATATCTTGGAAAATATCTTAAGGGTGCCAGGAAATAAGTGTATTCTCTGAATTCTTTCTCTCTCCCTCTCTCTATATAGATACATACATAGATACAGATATATAAATATATACATGCCTACCTGGAGATTCACTTCCACATCACTGCAGTAAAGCAAATACCTCAAAAAGCAAGTCACATGAATTTGTTGATTCCCAGTGCATATAAAAGTTGTGTTTACATTATAATGTAGTCTGTTAAGTGTGCAAAAACATTATGTCTAATAAGACAATGTACCTACCTTACTTAAAAAATACAAAACAAAAAGCAATTAAATAGTAACACCAAAGATCACTGGTCACAGATTACCATAACAAATATAATAATAATGAAAAAAATTGAAATATTGTGAGCATTACCAAAATGTGGCACAAAAACCAAAATTAGCAAATACTGTTGGAAAAATGGTGCCAGTAGACTTTCTTGACTCAGGGTTGCCACAGATATTCAATTTGTAAAAAAAAATGCAGTATTTGCAAAGCACAATAAAGCAACATATGTCTCTGGGTATATATATTATATATATAATAGTTTCCTTATTAATTACCTTATTTAGGTTTCTTAAGTCATCTTTTTCATTCACCTATCTGTCATGGACTAAATCCCCTACCATTCTAATCTCTCGCCTTTTCTGAGGATTTTATTTCATGAGTATAGATGCTCTGTTATCTGTTATTTATTTTGCAATCTATATTATACTTTCACTCAACATTTGTTTTAACTTTTCTGGATCCTTTGTTTAAAATGCATCTTTAGTAATAAGAAATATATTTACCCTGCTTCTACTCTCAGAAGACAGAATAGATATACTATTCCCATTCCTCCCACTAAGTATAACTAAAAACCCTTTAAATTATATATAAAATAAACATAAGAACACTGTGAAAGCTGGAGAGAAGGCTGGATAAGGACTCTTGGATGTAGACCCAAGGAACTAGTTGGTGGTGAATTACCTGGTTTTCTTATTGATTCATGTATTGCACACTTGGTGCTGAAGAAGCCAGCTAACTGGAAATTTCTAAGGGAACAGACAAAAGAAAAAGCCCCTCCACCCTCAGCCAATAAAAGCCAATATTTTCCTGGAGCTACAGTTGTTGCAATATTGTATGTTCTAACTTTATTTTTAGAAATAGGGAGGAAATAAATTCTCAGTAAAACAGGCATTTTAAAGTTTTAGATTATTGGGGTTTTTAAATTCATAATGGAGACTTCCCTGGTGGCACAATGGTTAAGAATCTGCCTGCCAATGCAGGGGACACGGGTTCGAGCCCTGGTCCAGGAAGATCCCACAGGCCACGGAGCAAATTAAGCCCATGCTCCACAACTATTGAGCCTATGCTCTAGAGCCTGCGAGCTACAACTACTGAGCCCACATGCCACAACTACTGAAGCCCACGTGCCTAGACCCCATGCACTGCAACAAGAGAAGCCACCGCATTGAGAAGCCTGTGCACTGCAAGGAAGAGTAGCCCCCGCTCGCCACAACTAGAGAAAGCCCATGCACAGTAGCGAAGACCCAATGCAGCCAAAAATAAATAAATAAATAAAATTTTAATAAAGGAAAGAAAGAAATAAATATAAAATAAGTTCATAATGGAAGAAAATCTTAGAGATAGGTTGATTTTCTTCTTAGAAAACGTAAATCCTTTCCAAAGGGTATAGATCAGGAATTCTATTATGAATCAGCATCATGAAAGGAGTGGATTATTTGTTTTTCTTAATAAATATGTGACCCTCATTGTGCATAAATATATTTTTTTCTTTATTCGTTCAGCCTGGTTAAGGTAATGCAAAAGTTGATTGTTGATAAAGTATGACAGTGCTGTTATCAGAAATGCAAACCGTTAAATGTCAGTTATCACCGAAGCACATTCACATTTTGCCTTCTAATGACCATAATCATATATAATATATTTTGACCATCTACTCTATGCAGAACAGAATCCTAGATTTGGTAGGGTATACAGAAGATAAATAAGAAAAATAATTTTCGTGTTATACCAATAGATGTTAAAATAATGGAGAAATATATTTTAAAAGTACAGTTTTATCACTTACTATTTTCCAATTTTTTGTGTATCCTTATAAAAGTATTTAGCATGCATATGTATATATATTTATAAAGTCTATATGTGTACAATTGTATTAACACATATGGGTTTCATAAAATACATAGAAATTAGAAATTGAAAAGATATAAAAATATAATAAATTAATGGTAAAAAATGTATATTTAGGTTGTTAATGTACTTTATGAAGTAGATCTTAATTGCATATAATCCTCCTGATTATTTTGAATTTGGAAGCCATATTTCAAGTAGGCTTGATAATTTTCTGTCAGTCTTCTTATCAGATCTCATTTTTTAATCTTTAAATATGATTAAAGTACAAGTATATGTTCTAGTGGCTGTTTTTGTATTTCTTATTGGTGTGATCTTCAACATTATGTACTTACACTACATATTAACTGTAATAGGTTTCAAAGCACTGAAAGAAAACAAGAGTTGGAGGAACCTGCATTCAACCCCTCCATATGGTGGTGCTCCCATTCCTTTCTTGCGATTTTCCATGTACCACATGTGATGCACAGCAACTGAGCATCTGACATGTGGAATCCTTGTATGTACAAGCAAATGTAGAATTTTATTTCTTTTACCTTTAATAAGAAACATACATGTAAGTTAAACCTCTGATAGTTCTTTTCTGTATTTAGTAAGTTACTTTTGCAACCGATTTTTAGTCACCATTTTGGAAACCAATGACATACATTACAGATAAAATAGGAGCATATAGAAAGGAGAGAGAAATTC
Source organism: Delphinapterus leucas (assembly GCF_059928025.1). Taxonomy (NCBI): domain Eukaryota; kingdom Metazoa; phylum Chordata; class Mammalia; order Artiodactyla; family Monodontidae; genus Delphinapterus; species Delphinapterus leucas. The sequence goes on along the minus strand of NC_143133.1, from coordinate 11,940,356 downwards.
TGGCATAACTGGGAAAATCTTTGCAAAGGAAAGGATGACAGAACTGGAAATAAATGGATTGGTTTAACTTAAAGAACATTTAGCAATAAATACCGCAGATATATACTGAAGGCATGGAACAGAATGGCCTGAGTAGAGAAGAGGTTCTTGTTATGAGAATGTATCACTTAGAATCACAATTGGCTCAGTGGCTTTCTTTGTTTGTTCATTCTTGTTTTCTAAGACTTTTTTTCTTTTTTTAGAGCGCTTTTAGGTTCACAGCAAAATTGAGGAAAAGATGCAGAGATTTCCCATCTATCCTCTACTGCCACACATGCATAGCCTCCTCCATTATCCCCCACCAGAGGGTTACATTTGTTACAATTCACGAACCTACACTGACACATCATAATCACCCAAAGTTCATAGATTACATTATGGTTCACTCTTGGTATTATACATAGGTGTTATGAACCTACACTGACACATCATAATCACCCAAAGGTCATAGGTTACATTATGGTTCACTCTTGGTGTTACACGTAGGTGTTATGAGCCTACATCAACATGTCATAATCACCCAAAGTTCATAGATTACATCATGGTTCACTCTTGGTGTTATATATGTTTGGACACATGAATAATCACATATATTCATCATTATGGTAACAGATATTTTTCAAGCTCTGAAAGTCTCTGTGCTCTGCTTATTCATCCCTTCCCATTTCTTCCAAACCCCTGGCAACCCGTGATCTTTATATTGCCTTCATATTTTTGCCTTTTGCATAATGTGATATTGTTGGAATAATTTACTATGTAGCCTTTTTAAATTGGTTTCTTTCATTTAGTAATATGCATTTAAGTTTCCTCCATGTCTTTTTATGGCTTGATAGGTTTTTTTAGTTTTAATTTTTAAAATTTTTTTAGTGCTGAATAATATTCCATCGTCTGGATGTACCACAGGTTATCCTTTCACCTACTGAAGAACATCTTTATTATTTCTAAGTTTTGGCAATTATGAGTAAAGTTGCTTGTGAAGATCCGTGCACACATTTTTGTGGGGGCATATTTTCAATCCTTTGGGTAAATACCAAAAGAGTGTGATTGATTGTGATTGATGGATCACATGGTAAGGTGTGTTTAGTTTTATAAGAAACTGCCAAACTGTTTTCCAAAATGCTGTACCATTCTGCATTTCTATCAGCAATGATCGAGAACTCCTTTGCGCTACATCCTTATCAGTGTCGGGTGTTGTCAGTGTTCTGAATTTTAACCATTTTGGTGGTATCTCATTTTTTCTTAATTTGCATTTCCCTGATAATATATAATGTAGAGCATCTTTTTATATGCTTATTAACTCTGTGTACATCTTCTTTCGAGGGGTGTCTGTTTAAGGTCTTTGGCCCAGTTTTTAATAGGATCGCTTATTTTCTTATCATTGAGTTTTCAGAGTTCTTTGTATATTTTGGATAAAAGTTCTCTATCAGGTGTCTTTGTAAATATTTTCTCTTGTGGCTTGTCTTCTTATTCTCATGACATTGTCTTTCACAGATCAGAAGTTCAAAATTTTAATGAAATCCAGTTCATCAATTATTTCTTTCATGAATTGTGCCTTTGTTCTTGTAGGTAAAAAAGCCATTGCCATGTGCAAGGTCATATGGGTTTTTTCCTATGTTATCTTCTAGTAGTTTTAGTTTTATGTTTTACATTTAGGACTGTGATCCATTTTGAGTCAATTTTTGCAAAGGGTGTAAGGTCTGTGTCTAGGTTCATTTTATTTCCTGTGAATATCCAATTTTTCCAGCACTATTTGTTAAAAAGACTATATTTGCACCATTGTATTGCCTTTGCTGTTTGCCAAACAAATGTCAGTTGACTATATGTATGTAGGCCCATTTCTGGGCTCTCTATTCCATTTCATTGATCTATTTGTCTATTATTTCACCAATACCACATTCTCTTGATTACTGCAGCTTTATAATAAGTCTAGAATTTGGGTAGTGTCACTTTTCCAACTTTGTTCTTTTCCTTCAGTATTGTTTTTGACTATTGTGTATCTTTTGCCTCCCCACATAAACTTTAGAATCAGTTGGTCAATATCCATAAAATAACTTTTGAGATTTATTTATTTATTTATTTTTTGCGGTACACGGGCCTCTCACTGTTGTGGCCCCTCCTGTTGCAGAGCACAGGCTCTGGACGCGCAGGCTCAGCGGCCATGGCTCACGGGCCCAGCTGCTCCGTGGCATGTGGGATCCTCCTGGACCGGGGCACGAACCCGTGTCCCCTGCATCGGCAGGTGGACTCTCAACCACTGCGCCACCAGGGAAGCCCTGGGAAGGGATATTCTTGCCTCTGCCTGATCTTAGTGGGAAGCTTCAAGTTTCTCACCATTCAGTATGATATTAGCTGTAGGTTTTGTGTAGATACTCTTTTTCAAGTTGAGGAAGTGCCCCACTCTGTTCCTAATTTACTAAGAGTTTCTGTCATGAATGGGTGTTGCTCAGTGGCTTTTCAAAACAAAACTTATTTCTCACATAAAACCCATTTCAGATTCAGGTGTCTCTCCAATGTAGCTGTCCTAAGGATTTAGTTTTATTTTTGTACAACCTCAAAATCAACAAATATTATGATAATACCCCCTTTGAGGAAAAGGAGTGTGAGGAACTGAATGCTTCTTCTTAAATACATATTTCTGAAAACTATGTTTAAATTAAAGAAAGTTACTTGGTCATACTTATCTTCAAAAGCACAAAGGAGTATAAGAATTCATATTTCCAAATAATGAGGAAATCCAGATATATTGGATAATAGTAATGTCTGAAGTAAAACTTTAATTAAAATATGGTAGATTCAGTTTGAGAACTTCATAAAAATAGATGAGGATGAATAAAAATATGGTAACAAAAAACAACTGATAATAATGGAGCAGAGATGCATAATTCTCCCCACTGAGGCAGGGAGACACTGCAGTTGACATTGCAGTTGAGAAGGATATAGGGATCCTTTACAGGAATGGAAAAAGATAGCTATATTCACCATTTGAAACTATTAGCTTTCATAATTTCAAAGATTATTCTATACTTTTTGAAGAGTAGTCTTTAGTTAGAATTTAGCTACGGGGAAGGTACTGAGCAAGTTTAGATTCTGGAGAAAAAAAATTGAACATAAGCAATCCAATACTTATACTTAGGGCAGTCATTTTAACTGGAGAATGTTTGCAATTTTTTTAGAATTAACTAATACAGTTCTTACATTCATTATTCATTAAAAATTTTTTATGTTTTGATGAAACAATAACCACAGTAAATCTTATGCAGAATAATCCCTACATATTTACAGTGGCGATCTAATTTGCAAACAGAAAGGGACTATCCTGAGGCCATTATGTTAGTATTATTTGCAGATGTTAGACCTGAAGATGAACACTGAAGATAAATATTTATGAATTGGAAATGAATCAAATGAGGTTTTTAAAAGATTTTTAATAACTGTCAGTTAAAATGACATATGATTAAAAAAAATTCAATCCCACAAAAATGACATCAGCTGACAGCTGAGAACGTAACACTGCAAGGAAGTAAAAAGGTTCAACACCTACAGATACATTTAACAGAAGGTATTTCAACCTGGAGCAGTTTTGAGTGTGTACTGTGCAACTAGACAGGACTGTTATTTGCTGTGAGAAGTATGATGCTTCAAATAAATTTGAGCTCATAAGCATCATCTGAATATATTACTTAGAAACTACACCTGTTATTTAATATCAGTACTAAAAGCTGTGAAGATCTGACATGCTTATTCCTATTTTCACATTAGAAACCAGCTCAACAGAACTTATATCCTTTTTGGAACTTTATAGCCTTCAACTGTCTGTTCCAAAATCAACAAACACTGGTGAAACATTTTCGAAATGCATATATACATTATGTAATTCAGCAACCATGATCATATTTAAACAGGATTCATCTCTCAAATTATTAAAAGTCACAGGGACATGTATCAATTAAAATAAATATTAATTTATTAGAGCTTTATCATCCCATATTTTTTCAACAATTTAAATTAAAAACTGTTATACTTTCTCATTGGAATGACAAATAACAAAAGAAATATGATGCCAAAGAAGTCCTTGTATATAATTGATGTATAAGTCCAAATAGTAGTATTCAAGACAGCCACCTAGGGCAGTTTGGTTTGAATTTGAAGCATTTCTATGTAAAGTGTTAACACTGGTGGTTACTTAGTCTGGCCCACAGAGTAATTTCTGACCTAGGCACATTTATTTCTATGTTCATTTTTGGCTCCTGGTGGGTGGATCTTCTTCTATTTGATTTTTTTTAAATGTTATGTAAGTTTATTGAACATATTTTGGGAAATTTGAAGAAAGACAGAACTAAAAGCAATCAACAGTTCCACTACCCAAAAAAGAAGACCACAACTAACATTTTGGAGTATACTTTTCTAGTTTTCAATCAATCGCATAGTTTACTTTGTCTTTTTTTCTTTTTGTATTGCCAGTCATTCTGAGTATAACATTTAAGCCCTACTTTTTCCTGACTTATAACATATTAGTTTCAGGTATACAAAATAACGATTCAATATTTGCATATATCGGGAAATGATCACCACAATAAATCTAGTTAACATTTATCACCATACATATTTACAATTTTTTATTTTTCCTGTCACAAGGACATATAAGATATAATGGAAAATCCTTTAAAACTTTCATGGAAACCAACAAGAAAGTCAATTTGACAGAAATTGAACCTTGAAGGTTTTCCTTGATTTTCAAACACAAATTCTGGTCTAGATTATGTTTTCGAGAGGTCTGTCTCTTGGTTCTCAGGATTTTTTATACTTCTAGCTATCTATCTGCCTGGGGACTTTAATATTTGAATCTACTTATTTATCATTTTTATTTGTCTCAAGTATAATATCTGAATTATTTGAATTATTTTATTTTCCTTCACTCAGACCTGTATAATCAGAGGCATAACAGATTACATGTGTGTATGTATATACATATATAAATATATGTATGTATAAATATATTAAACAGAGAAAGATAAAGAAAAGAATGAGTTCATTGAGAAAATACATTCTAGTAAAGAACAAAATATAGAACAGTTTTTACTGCCATGGCAAAATATATACATGTGAAAAATAAGCCAATAAATCATACAACTGGAGGAGAGCTTTAGATTTATCTATTTCACAAATTCATTTTACAGATGATGCGAGTGAGACTTAAGTATTTTTTCCTGAGCTATTCATGCAACCATCTGGTGGTGGACTTGGGACTGTAGTGCTAGGCTTTTAGCTTGAATGTTTGTTGTTGTTGTTTTCTTCTCAGGTATCAAGTAGAATCAAGTTGTTTACAAAAGCAATATGATTGAAACATAATTTTTAAAACATTTTCCTGAGGTCCTACTTTTAATTTATTTGGTAAATCATGATTTAAAAAAATTTTATCCTTGACATTGGCAGTTTTAGACAATAATAATGTGATAATATAGAGGAAACAACACATTCCGCCCCATTTGATAGACCAAGGTAGATTTTATGATTAAATGACTCAAAAATTAGGTCAATCATTTCAGAACTAAACCACATTTTTAAGAAAGAATGTGAGATTTTCTGAATTCACTAGGTCTAAATCAGGCTGGAACAGCAAATAAGAGGACATGACATATTCTTTACAAATTCTATTAGCATATAATAATACCAGAAAGCATGAAAGAAAAAAAAAATCAGCACGGCAGGGAAGATGGCGGAAGAGTAACACACGGAGATCACCTTCCTCCCCACAGATACATCAGAAATACATCTACATGTGGAACAACTCCTACAGAACACCTACTGAACGCTGGCAGAAGACCTCAGGCTTCCCAAAAGGCAAGAAACTCCCCATGTACCTGGGTAGGGCAAAAGAAAAAAGAATAAACAGAGACAAAAGGATAGGGAGGGAACCTGCACCAGTGGGAGCGAGCCGTGAAGGAGGAAAGGTTTCCACACACTAGGAAGCCCCTTTGCGGGCGGAGACTGTGGGTGGCGGAGGGGAAATCTTCGGGGCCGTGGAGCAGAGCATAGCAACAGGGGTGCGGAGGGCAAAGAGGGGAGATTCCCGCACAGAGGATCAGGGCCAACCTGCACTCACCAGCCCAAGAGGCTTGTCTGCTCACCCGCCGGGGCGGGCGGGGCTGGGAGCTGAGGCTCAGGCTTCCGTGGGATGCAGGGAGAGGACTGGGGTTGGTGGCGTGAACACAGCCTGCAGGGGGTTAGGGCACCACGGCTAGCCGGGAGGGAGTCTGGGGAAAAGGTCTAGAGCTGCCGAAGAGGCAAGAGGCTTTTTCTCCCCTCTTTGTTTCCCGGTACGCAAGGAGAGGGGATTAAGAGCGCTGCTTAAAGGAGCTCCAGAGACTGGTGCGAGCCGCGGCTATCAGCGCCGACCCCAGAGACGGGCATGAGACGTTAAGGCTGCTGCTGCCGCCATCAAAAAGCCTGTGTGCGAGCACAGGCCACTATCCACACCTCCCTTCCGGGGAGCCTGTGCAGCCCGCCACTGCCAGGGTCCCGGGATCCAGGGACAACTTCCCCGGGAGAACGCACGGTGTGCCTCAGGCTGGTGCAATGTCACGTTGGCCTCTGCCGCCGCAGGCTCGCCCCGCACTCCGTGCCCTGCCTTCCCCCTGGCCTGCGTGTGCGGGAGCCCCCAAACAGCGGCTCCTTTAACCCTGTCTTGTCTGAGCGAAGAACAGACGCCCTCCAGCGACCTACAAGCAGAGGCGGGGCCAAATCCAAAGCTGAGCCCCAGGAGCTGTTCGAACAAAGAAGAGAAAGGGAAATCCCTCCCAGCAGCCTCAGGGACAGCAGATTAAATCTCCACAATCAACTTGATGTACCCTGCATCTGTGGAAAACCTGAATAGACCACGAATCATCCCAAATTGAGGAGGTGGAGTTTGAGAGCAAGATTTATTATTTTTTCCCCTTTTCCTCTTTTTGTGAGTGTGTATGTGTATGCTTCTGTGTGTGATTTTTGTCTATATAGCTTTGCTTTCACCAATTATCCTAGGGTTCTGTCTGTCCTTTTTTTATTACGTAAAAAATTTTTTTCTTGTTATTTTTTAGTTTAATAACTTTATTATCTTTATCTTATTTTATTTTATTATATCTTCTTTCTTTCTTTTTCTCCCTTTTATTCTGAGCCAAGTGGATAAAAGGCTCTTGGTGCTCCAGCCAGGCGTCAGTGCTGTGCTACTGAGGTGGGAGAGCCAAGTTCAGGACACTGGTCCACAAGAGACCTCCCAGCTCCACATAATATCAAACTGCGAAAATCTCCCAGAGATCTCCATCTCAACGCCAAGACCCAGCTCCACTCAACGACAAGCAAGCTACAGTGTTGGACAACCTATGCCAAACAACTAGCAAGACAGGAACACAACCCCACCCATTAGCAGAGAGGCTGCCTAAAATCATAATAAGGCCACAGACACCCCAAAACACACCACCAGATGTGGACCTGCCCACCAGAAAGACAAGATCCAGCCTCATCCACCAGAACACAGGCACTGGTCCCCTCCACCACGAAGCCTACACAACCCACTGAACCAACTTTAGCCACTGGGGACAGACACCAAAAACAATGGGAACTACGAACCTGCAGCCTGCAAAAAGGAGACCCCAAACACAGTAAGATAAGCAAAATGAGAAGACAGAAAAACACACAGCAGATGAAGGAGCATGATAAAAACCCACCAGACCTAACAAATGAAGAGGAAATAGGCAGTCTACCTCAAAAAGAATTCAGAATATTGATAGTAAAGATGATCCAAAATCTTGGAAATAGAATAGGCAAAATGCAAGAAACATTTAACAAGGACCTAGAAGAACTAAAGAGGAAACAAGCAACGATGAACAACACAATAAATGAAATTAAAAATATTCTAGAAGGGATCAATAGCAGAATAGCTGAGGTAGAAGAACGGATAAGTGACCTGGAAGATAAAATAGTGGAAATAACTACTGCAGAGCAGAATAAAGAAAAAAGAATGAAAAGAACTGAGGACAGTCTCAGAGACCTCTGGGACAACATTAAATGCACCAGTATTCAAATCATAGGGTTTCCAGAAGAAGAAGAGAAAAAGAAAGGGACTGAGAAAATATTTGAAGAGATTATAGTTGAAAACTTCCCTAATATGGGAAAGGAAATAGTTAATCAAATCCAGGAAGCACAGAGAGGCCCATATAGGGTAAATCCAAGGAGAAACGCACCAAGACACATACTAATCAAAGAGTCAAAAATTAAATACAAAGAAAACATATTAAAAGCAGCAAGGGAAAAACAACAAATAACACAGAAGGGAATCCCCATAATGGTAACAGCTGATCTTTCAGCAGAAACTCTGCAAGCCAGAAGGGACTGGCAGGACATATTTAAAGTGATGAAGGAGCAAAACCTACAACCAAGATTACTCTACCCAGCAAGGATCTCATTCAGATTTGATGGAGAAATTAAAACCTTTACAGACAAGCAAAAGCTGAGAGAGTTCAGCACCACCAAACCAGCTTTACAAGAAATGCTAAAGGACCTTCTCTAGGCAAGAAACACAAGAGAAGGAAAAGACCTACAATAACAAACCCAAAACAATTCAGCAAATGGGAATAGGAACATACATATTGATAATTACCTTTAATGTAAATGGATTAAATGCTCCCACCAAAGACACAGACTGGCTGAATGGATACAAAAACAAGACCCATATATATGCTGTCTACAAGAGACCCACTTCAGACCTAGAGACACATACAGACTGAAAGTGAGGGGATGGAAAAAGATATTCCATGCAAATGGAAACCAAAAGAAAGTAGCAATTCTCAAATCAGACAAAATAGGCTTTAAAATAAAGACTATTACAAGAGACAAAGAAGGACACTACATAATGATCAAGGGAGTGATCCAAGAAGAAAATATAACAATTGTAAATATTTATGCACCCAACATAGGAGCACCTCAATACATCAGGCAAATACTAACAGCCATAAAAGGGGAAATCGACAGTAACACATTCATAGTAGGGGACTTTAACACCCCACTTTCACCCATGGACAGATCATCCAAAATGAAAATAAGTAATGAAACACAAGCTTTAAATGATACATTAAACAAGATGGACTTAATTGATATTTATAGGACACTCCATTCAAAAACAACAGAATACACATTTTTCTCAAGTGCTCATGGAACATTCTCCAGGATAGATCATATCTTGGGTCACAAATCAAGCCTTGGTAAATTTAAGAAAATTGAAATTGTATCAAGTATCTTTTCTGACCACAACGCCATGAGACTAGATATCAATTACAGGAAAAGATCTGTAAAAACTACAAACACATGGAGGCTAAAAAACACACTACTTAATAATGAAGTGATCACTGAAGAAATCAAAGAGGAAATAAAAAAATACCTAGAAAAAAATGAAAATGGAGACACAACGACCCAAAACCTATGGGATGCAGCAAAAGCAGTTCTAAGGGGGAAGTTTATAGCAATACAAGCTCACCTTAAGAAGCAGGAAACATCTTGAATAAACAACCTAACCTTGCACCTCAAGCAATTAGAGAAAGAAGAACAAAAAAACCCCAAAGCTAGCAGAAGGAAAGAAATCATAAAGATCAGATCAGAAATAAATGAAAAAGAAATGAAGGAAACGATAGCAAAGATCAATAAAACTAAAAGCTGTTTCTTTGAGAAGATAAACAAAATTGATAAACCATTTTTAGCCAGACTCATCAAGAAAAAAGGGGAGAAGACTCAAATCAATAGAATTAGAAATGAAAAAGGAGAAGTAACAACTGACATGGCAGAAATAAAAAAGATCATGAGAGATTACTACAAGCAACTCTATGCCAATAAAATGGACAACCTGGAAGAAATGGACAAATTCTTAGAAAAGCACAACCTGCCAAGACTGAATCAGGAAGAAATAGAAAACATGAACAGACCAATCACAAGCACTGAAATTGAAACTGTGATCAAAAATCTTCCAACAAACAAAAGCCCAGGACCAGATGGCTTCACAGGCGAATTCTATCAAACATTTAGAGATGAGCTAACACCTATCCTTCTCAAACTCTTCCAAAATATAGCAGAGGGAGGAACACTCCCAAACTCATTCTACGAGGCCACCTTCACCCTTATACCAAAACCAGACAAGGATGTCACAAAGAAAGAACACTACAGGCCAATATCACTGATGAACATAGATGCAAAAATCCTCAACAAAATACTAGCAAACAGAATCCAACAGCACCTTAAGAGGATCACACACCATGATCAGGTGGGTTTTATTCCAGGAATGCAAGGATTCTTCAATATACACAAATCAATCAATGTGATACACCATATTAACAAATTGAAGGAGAAAAACCATATGGTCATCTCAATAGATGCAGAGAAAGCTTTTGACAAAATTCAACACCCATTTATGATAAAACCCTGCAGAAAGTAGGCATAGAAGGAACTCTCCTCAACATAATAAAGGCCATATATGTCAAACCCACAGCCAACATCATGCTCAATGGTGAAAAACTGAAACCATTTCCACTAAGATCAGGAACAAGACAAGGTTGCCCACTCTCACCACTGTTATTCAACATAGTTTTGGAAGTTTTAGCCACAGCAATCAGAGAAGAAAAGTAAATAAAAGGAATCCAAATCGGAAAAGAAGAAGTAAAGCCGTCACTGTTTGCAGATGACATGATACTATACAGAGAGAATCCTAAAGATGCTACCAGAAAGCTACTAGAGCTAATCAATGAATTTGGTAAAGTAGCAGGATACAAAATTAATGCACAGAAATCTCTGGCATTCCTATACACTAATGATGAAAAATCTGAAAGTGAAATCAAGAAAACACTCCCATTTACCACTGCAACAAAAAGAATAAAATATCTAGGAATAAACCTACCTAAGGAGACAAAAGACCTGTATGCAAAAAATTATAAGACACTGATGAAAGAAATTAAAGATGATACAAATAGATGGAGAGCTATACCATGTTCTTGGATTGGAAGAATCAACATTGTGAAAATGACTCTACTACCCAAAGCAATCTACAGATTCAATGCAATCCCTATCAAACTACCACTGGCATTTTTCACAGAACTAGAACAAAAAATTTCACAATTTGTATGGAAACACAAAAGACCCTGAATAGCCAAAGCAATCTTGAAAATGAGGAACGGAGCTCTTGGAATCAGGCTCCCTGACTTCAGACTCTACTGCAAAGCTACAGTAATCAAGACACTATGGTACTGGCACAAAAACAGAAATATAGATCCATGGAACAGGATAGAAAGACCATAGATAAACCCACACACATATGGTCAACTTATCTTTGATAAAGGAGGCAGGAATGTACAGTGTAGAAAGGACAGCCTCTTCAATGAGTGGTGCTGGGAAAACTGGACAGGTACATATAAAAGTATGAGATTAGAACACTCCCTAACACCATACACAAAAATAAGCTCAAAATGGGTTAAAGACCTAAATGTAAGGTCAGAAACTATCAAACTCTTAGAGGAAAACATAGGCAGAACACTCTATGACATAAATCACAGCAAGATCCTTTTTGACCCACCTCCTAGACAAATGGAAATAAAACCAAAAATAAACAAATGGGACCTAATGAAACTTCAAAGCTTTTGCACAGTAAAGGAAACCATAAACAAGACCAAAAGACAACCCTCAGAATGGGAGAAAATATCTGCAAATGAAGCAACTGACAAAGGATTAATCTCCAAAATTTACAAGCAGCTCATGCAGCTCAATAACAAAACAACAAACAACCCAATCCAAAAATGGGCAGAAGACCTAAATAGACATTCCTCCAAAGAAGATATACAGAGTGCCAACAAACACATGAAAGAATGCTCAACATCATTAATCATTAGAGAAATGCAAATCAAAACTACAATGAGATATCATCTCACCGTGGTCAGAATGGCCATCATCAAAAAATCTAGAAACAATAAATGCTGGAGATGGTGTGGAGAAAAGGGAACAGTCTTGCACTGCTGGTGGGAATTTGAATTGGTACAGCCACTATGGAGAACAGTAGGGAGGTTCCTTAAAAAACTACAAATAGAACTACCATATGACCCAGCAATCCCACTCCTGGGCATATACCCTGAGGAAACCATAATTCAAAAAGAGTCATGTAGCAAAATGTTCATTGCAGCTCTATTTACAATAGCCATAAGATGGAAACAACCTAAGTGTCCTTCATCAGATGAATGGATGAAGATGTGGCACATATATACAATGGAATATTACTCAGGCATAAAAAGAAATGAAATTGAGTTATTTGTAATGAGGTGGATGGACCTAGAGTCTGTCATACAGAGTGAAGTAAGTCAGAAAGAGAAAGACAAATACCATATGCTAACACATATATGGAATCTAAGAAAAAAACGTCATGAGGAACCTAGGGGTAAGACAGGAATAAAGACACAGACCTACTAGAGAATGGACTTGAGGATATGGGGAGGGTGAAGGGTAAGCTGTGACAAAGTGAGAGAGTGGCATGGACATATATACACTACCAAACATAAAATAGCTAGTGGGAAGAAGCCGCATAGCACAGGGAGATCAGCTCGGTGCTTTGTGACCACCTAGAGGGGTGGTATAGGGAGGGTGGGAGGGAGGGAGACGCAAGAGGGAAGAGATATGGGAACATATGTATATGTATAACTGATTCACTTTGTTATAAAGCAGAAACTAACACACCATTGTAAAGCAATTATACTCCAATAAAGATGTTAAAAAAAAAGAGGTGGTTTAGCTTATAACTTTAATGAAGCTACAAGTCTCATCTTAACTCCTTTGTTTCAAAACTTCCAATGTCAGACTTCCCTAGTGGCGCAGTGGTTAAGAATCAGCCTGCCAATGCAGGGGACACGGGTTCAAGCCCTGGTCTGGGAAGATCCCACATGCCGCAGAGCAACTAAGCCCGTGCGCCACAACTACTGAGCCTGCGCTCTAGAGCCTGTGAGCCACGACTACTGAGCCTCGTGCTGCAACTACTGAAGCCCGCAGGCCTAGAGCCTGTGCTCCGCAACAAGAGAAGCCACCGCCATGAGAAGCCTACGCACCACAACGAAGAGTAGCCCCCGCTCGCCACAACTAGAGAAAGCCCGCACACAGCAATGAAGACCAAACTCAGCCAAAATAAATGAAGAAATAGAAAAATAATTAAAAAAAAAAAACTTTTAATGTCTTTAAGAGCTCCCTTAAGGCTTGAAATGCCCTACACTGTGTTTTGATTATTTTGGGAAAAGCTTCATAGCTCTCTCTTTTATGTGTCCTCTGGACAAAACTTCTGAATCATGACTGGCTTTACATCTGGGTGTGGTAACAGTGGTGTGCTTCACACTACGTGACGGCCCTGCCTAAGTTGCTGGGGACTGCCTGTAGGACAGTAGCATCTGGTCTTCTTAGCTGGCCTCTCCCTGTATCTATGTATACACATAAATCATTTGTCCCAGAAATCTTACTTTGGAGAACATGTTGTGGAAAAAATTAGGATAAATGCCTGACTGCAAAACTACTAGACCAAATTATTCATGCATTTTATAGTTGACTAAATATTATAAATTGCTTTCTATAAATGTTAAATCTATTTATATATCCCAAAAGTGAATAAGATGTGACAATTTTCTCACACTCATCAACTCTGATTAATATGAAACTATAAAATATTTACAGTATCATGGATGAAAAATGGTATATCTTGGTTTGAAAAAATTAAATTTAATTGCGGTGAGGGTGAGCATCTTAAAAAATGTTTGTTTTCCTTTTTTGTCTTCCTCCTAGAAACTGGTTTTTACAGCACCGGCCTATAAAAGTGCTGGAAGGTAAAATCAAAGATATTTCCCAGAACTTGAGACAAAACTAAATTGAAACTAATCGTCTCTCTCTCTGTGTCTGTCTATCTTTCTCCAGATGACCCTTGAACAACACAAGTTTGAACTGCCCCGTTCCCCTCACAAGTGGGTATTTCTCAATAGATATACAGTCGGTCCTCTGTATTCATGGGTTTCCCATCCAAGGATTCAACCAACCAACCGAGGATTGAAATTTCCATCTGCGATTGACTGAATCCCTGGATGCCAACTCCGGGATACAGAGGGCCGACTGTGGGACTGGAGCATCCATGGATTTTGGTATACTGCATGGGCTCCTGGAACCAATATCCCCCGCAGATACTGGACTTGAGTGTGTGTGTGTGTATACATATATATATATATATATATATATAACTTTACATATACAACTTTATTTTTTTATATTAGACTTTGTTTTGGGGAAGCCCTTTTGGGTTTAAAGAAGCATTTAATGAAAGTGCAGAGAATTCTCCTATCCATCTACCATCCACACAACACACACAGTTATCCCTGTTAGCATCTTGCACTGCATGATACATTTATTTTAACTGATGAGCCAGTACTGATACATTATTATTAAATAAAGTCCATAGTTAACATTTTTTATTAATTAATTTTTATTGGAGTATAGTTGCTTTACAATGTTGTGGTCTCTTCTACTGCACAGCAAAATGAACCAGCCTTACATATACATATATCCCCTCCCTTTTGGATTTCCCTTCCATTTAGGACACCACAGTGCTTTAAGTAGAGCTCCCTGTGCTATACAGTATGTTCCCATCAGTTGTCTATTTTTTACATAGTATCAATAGTGCATATGTATATCAATCCCAATCTCCCAGTTCCTCCCCACCCCCTTGGTATCCATGCATTTGTTCTCTACGTCTGTGTCTCTATTTCTGCTTTGCAAATAAGGTCATCTATACCATTTTTCTAGATTCCACATATATGCGTTAATATATGATATTTGTTTTTCTCTTTCTGACTTACTTCACTCAGTATGCAGGTCAATATCAAAAAACAAACAACCCAATCCAAAAATGGGCAGAAGACCTAAATAGACATTTCTCCAAAGAAGATATACAGATGGCCAACAAACACATGAAAGAATGCTCAACATCATTAATCATTAGAGAAATGCAAATCAAAACTACAATGAGATATCATCTCACAGCAGTCAGAATGGCCATCATAAAATATCTAGAAACAATAAATGCTGGAGAGGGTGTGGAGAAAAGGGAACCCTCTTGCACTGTTGGTGGGAATGTAAATTGATAGAGCCACTATGGAAAACAATATGGAGGTTCCTTAAAAAACTAAAAATAGAACTACCATATGACCCAGCAATCCCACTACTGACATATACCCAGAGAAAATCATAATTCAAAAAGACACAAGCACCCAAATATTCATAGCAGCACTGTTTACAATAGCTAGGACATAGAAGCAACTTAAATGTCCATCAGCAGAGGAATGGATAAAGAAGATGTGGTACATATAGACAATGGAATATTACTCAGCCATAAAAAGAAATGAAATTGGGTCATTTGTTGAGGCGTAGTTTACATTAAGGCTAACTGTTTGTTTTATATATTCTATGAGTTTTGACAAATGTTTAATGATGTGTATCTACCATTGCAGCATCATTCATATCGTTTCACTGCTTTATAAATCCCCTGTGCTCAACCTCTTCATCCCTTCATCCTCCCCCAAACTCCTGGCAACCACTTATCATTTTATTGACACCAAATTTTACCTTTTCCAGCATGTCCTGTAGTTGGAATCATATAATATGAAGCTTTTTCAGAATGATTTCTTTCACTTATTCATATGCATTTAATGCTTCTCCATTTCTTTTTATGGCTTCATAGCTCATTTCTTTTTTGTACTGAATAATATTCCATTGTCTGGATATACCACTGTTAATTTATCCATTCACCTACTCAAAGACATTTTGGTTCCCCCCCAGTTTTTAGTAATTATGAATAAAGTTACTATAAATATTTGAGAGCAGATTTAGTATGGATATAACTTGTCAGTTCATTTGGTAAATACCAAGGAGTACATTACTAGATCTTTTGGTAAGCATATGTTTAATTTTGTAAGAAACTACCGACTGACTGTCTTTCAAAGTGGCTGTACCATTTTGTATTTTCACCACCAACGAGTGAGAGAGTTCTGGTTGCTCTACATGCTCATTGACATCTGTTGTTGTCAGTGATTCAGATTTTAGCCATTCTATTAGGTATGTAGTGGCGTTTCACTGTGGCTTTAGTTTGTAATTACCTAATGATATGTGACGTGGAACATCTTTTCATATGCTTATCTGTCAGTTGTATATATTCCTTGATTAGGTGTCTGTTCAGATCTTTTGCCCATTTTCTAATTGGGTTATTCGTTTTCTCATTGCTGAGTTTTAAGAGCCTTTCCTATATTTCGGATAACAGTCTGTTATCAGGTACATGTTCTGTAAATATTTATTCCAAGTTGGTAGCTTGCCTTTCAAGGAGCAGAAGATTTTAATTTTAATGACATCCATTTTATCTTTTTTAAAATTATTTGGATCCAGCCTTTCATGTTGTGTCTTAGAAGTCATCACCAAACCCAAGGTCACCTAGATATCCTTATACGTATGGTTTTTAAAGAATTCTCTATTTTCTTCTCATTGTTCCTCTTCCTGCTTTTAAGGATACAATATCTTTTAATATGTACCTGAGAATTCTAATTTCATAGTATTTTTTTAAAGTTATCTTCTACTCCCACATTGTCTAAAGCCATCATGTACTTCTTCTTTAAGCTCATTTTCTGTTTATATGTAAAGGAGAAGTAAATATAGGAGAAGAAGTGAATAAATAAGAAGGAAGAGTTGAAGAAAATTTGCTTCAGAACTATAGAGCTAAGACTATGGCTGTGGCCTAAAACTCTTTTAACCAACAAATGCCCATCGTTGCAAAAAGTTGCTAATTCAGAATGAGAGGAATCTGGGTGAGAAGCAGCCTTGGTCTCTCTGTCTCTCTCTCTCTGTCTTTCTGTCTCTTTCACTTCCTTTCTCTACAAATGCACGCACACACAGGCACGCACACACATTCGCACACATAATTTGGGTTCAAAATTTTACACCCTGTTTGATGTTATCTTTTTCGAGTTGCTTAAGCTCTTTGAGATTGTCTATAAATAAGAATAGCAATACCTACCATGAGACTTTTTGAGAGAACTGAATAACCCTGTAAAAACAGTATAGAAAATATAGAGGTACCCATTATTATTATTATTATTATTATTATATCATCATCATCATTTAAGAAGTATTTATCAAGTGCTGGCAAAATGTCAGAGTCCTATCCAAAATCCTGCAACAAACAGAAGGAGAAAACCATCTCCCTCATAAAACTTACGTCATAGTAGGGGAAGAAAGATGAACAAATCTATGAGTAAAATAAACAGTATGTCAGACGGTGACAGTTTCTGTAGAAAAAAAATAAATAGGAAAGAAAAAGGGGGGATATGTGTGTGGAGGGGTGCAATTCTAAATAAGGCAGCCCCACTGAAGAGACATTTGGGAAAAGATGACAAAAATGACATAGCAAGCCAACTGATATTTAGGGAGCAAGTGTTCCATGCAGAGGGATCAGAATGTTCTAAGCCCCTGAGACTTAAGTTGGCCCAGGATGTTCAAGGTACAAAGAGGGATCCAGTGTGGCTAGAATAGATGTGAGAGCAAGTGGTAGCAGATAAGTTAATGAAGGTCATACAAATGATCTAGATGATCTAGGGCTTTATTCTTTTCCTTTGAGTGGTATCTAAAGATATTGGAGATAAAGATTTGATTGTAGATTTGAGTGGACCACGAAGATAGTGTTGATGAGAGGAATGACATACACTATGTCTTAAAATGATCATTCTGGTTACCTGTTGCATGGACAGTAGATGTAGCTGGTGGAGGTATGTGTGACTCAGGCAGAAAACAGGAAGCAACTGCAATAAACCAGATGAGAACTGATAGGTGCTTGGGTCAGGGTGTCGACAAAGATTGTAGCAAGTAGTCAGATTCTTTCATCACCTATGATGAAAACATACCTGAGAGAATTTGCTGATGTATGTGGCATGTGGGAGAAAGACGGATACAGGATTTTGGCCTAAGAAACTAGAAGCAAGGAGTAGAGACTTACTGGGATGTGAAAGACTATGAAAAGAGCAGGCTTGGGGCTAGAGGAAATCAAGAACTCAGTTTTAGAGAAGCAATGGTATATAGTGTTAGACAGCCCAAAGATGGTGTCAACTAAGCACTTAGATATTTAATACTTGAGTTCAAGAAGAGGTGTAGATTGTAGAGAGGAAGATTTGAGTCAGGAACATATAGATAATATTTAAAGTCATGAGTCTGGATGAGATCTCCAAGAGAGAAGAGGGAGAAACCATAAGTGATGACGACTCAGTTCCGGGGCACCGAAATGATGAGCAGTATTTTCCATTAGAAGGAACCAGCAAAGGAGACAAAGAAGACGAGGGCAGAGAAGGGAGCAGGGAAATTGGGAGTGTGTGCTGTCCCAAACGAATGGAGGTAGGTAGGACAGAGTGTTAAACTCTGTGTGGCAAATGTTGTTGCTAGTTAAAACAACATAGGGACTATGCCATCACTGGATCGACCACTGGATAGAATCCTTGATCACCGGGTTTTGAAAGGTAAAGGTCATTGCTGACCTCAGCCTAGCCGTTTTGGTGGAGGGGTGGGTGTGAAAGTCAAATTGGAATGAGTTCAGGAGGGAAGACGAGAAGAGGAAGTGGAAAATCATCAGTGTTTACTGTAAAGAGGAGGGGAGCCATGGGGGTGTAACTTGAAGGGGTTGTGAAATTAAGAAGAATTTTAATTCTTTTAATAGAAGAAATAACAGCAGGGTTGTATGCTGAAGGAAAGATTCAGTAGAGAGGGAAACATTGATTATGTAGGAGCGAAGGGAGGGATAGCCTTAATAGGGGGCATGCATAGGAAATACCTTAATATCTCAAGAGAAGAGGTTGACTCAGGCAAGAGCAAAGTTAGTGTCTCTATGGGAACAGGATAGCAGATACAGTGAATGTATAGATGCAGCTCCGTAGACAAATGCAGTGGTTGAGGCACGTGAGGGTTCTCTTCTTATTGTTCCTGTTTCCTCGTTGAAATGAAAAGCAAATTCGTTAGCTGAGAGTGATGATGGGGAAAGAAATGTGGTAGAGGGAAAAAGATTTACAAAGCGCTTCAGGAATGCCCGGTATATGGTAGGTTAACATCATTTTTTTTATTATTGTTGTTATTACTGCTACTATTACTACATATTTTTGAATCAAGACCTCTTGAAAACAATGGTTCAGCCCAAAACAATGTCTTTAATGAATGAAATTCTGGATAGTATGGAAAATATTAGTGGGGAAGTATTTGGGGGACAGTTAGGTTGTACTGAATCTCTGAAATTGTGCCACTCAGGACATTTCTGGTCCTTTCCTTTGTTAGCCGACCAACTACTGTTCTTTTCAGCTCCCCACAACCTACTTTGACCACCTTAAAATATTTCTTCAAGAATAAGTCCTACTATATACATTCAAATTGCAGGTGATTTTCTCGTAATAGAAAAAAATTCAAAATAAATCCAAATTGCTCTTTCTTGAAAAAGATGTATGCTATTCTGAAAGAAGGTGGAAAAGCAATTACTGTAACATGAATTATATTTATGGTTTTTATTAATATCAGCTCTATTTACAAAGTGTTATATTCGCTCTAAATAAAAACTTGGAAATGTGCAAATCTAACCATATTTTTATATAATAGCTTAGAACAACTACAGTTGACTTTCCTGTTCCTGTGTAGAATACCAGTCACACCTTTATTCCCTTTTTGCCCAGAAAGGATAGAAGACAATTTTCTTCAGCTTCAATAGTTCTTTCTGCAGCTAATTTGTATGTGTGTCTAGAGAGCAGAGACTCTATAGACAGTTGTGTCAGTGAATAGAATTGAGTGAATTGGATGTTTAAAATATCCCTGGTCCCTGGATTTTAATAGTCCTGTCACTTACTCCTACATTTAGGTTGAGGTAGGCAGGGAGTTACATATATTCCTTCGTCACTCTTATTGCACGTGTGATATACTGGAAATTATTGTATAAAATATACCATTAGACAACTTACCTTTCAAGGTATTATGTTGAGACAGGGATAAGTTGTTGACTAATGTTTAATAAACATGACGTAGTTTTGTATGAGTATACAGCTTTATCTTCTAGTCCTGTCCACATTAATATTTGTAGATTTCAACACTCTCCAGTGCTATCTGAAGCCCATACAGGACATATGTGCTACTGCTCGGTTTGAAGAAGGTGATATGAGTGATCTCATCCACCGGAAATGGTTCTAGAAAGGTTTAACAAATTTTATGAGGTTTAACCAATTTTCATGCTTGGTATTCATTTGCAGTATTATCCATGGACCATATTCAAGCACCTGTCACTCTAAGTCCCAGTCTCACTGATGTGCATCTCAGCATAGATAAAGCAGATAGCTTACTTCCATGGCTACAAAGGGTATGCAGGGCATGCTATAGCTACGGAAAAGATGGAAAACTGGCTAAATTTGTGGATTAAGATGTCATGAGTGAGGAAAAATAGCATAATTAATAACATTGTTGTGACATTAAAAGCCAAAGAAATTTACAGAGGCATTACCCAGGATCAGGAAAATTTCAAATTCTTTTTGGCTGGTGCTGGCTTGCACATTTCAAAAGGTGATATAGCGTGGAAAATGTTAAATTTTCAGGGAAAGCAAGACAGGTTCTACAGATCAAGAAGCTGTAGAAAAAGAATTTCTTTAAATACCTGCTAAGCATTATATAGAGAAAGGGTTATTTGGAAAAGCAATTTTCCACACTGATGAGACTGTCTTGTTTTTCAACAGCACCGCAAATGAACATGTACAAAGCAAATAGCACTTTGTTTGATGAAACTGTTGAGACCAGAGGCTCATAGGAACCTAACCCTGTGTTTCTCCTGGGAGCAGTGGTTCAGTATTCACTAATTCAGTGGTTGCAGCAACTTTATACAACGTTAACTCATGCAAACAACAATGATCGACTCTATATACAAGCCAGTAGCAGATGGAGAAGTGAGTGCCTCACTCTGCCTGAGGCAGTGTCAAGGATGCTTCTGAGAAGTTTTATTCCAGTACATCCAGTATTTGTGCATTTAGATTGATTGTTTTGTGATGTATCAACTTGGCTAGGCTGAAATACAAGCCACAGAACTCCCTTTATAGTATGTTTCTGATCAGTCTGCACAACCAGTTGATTTTAGTTCTTCAAAAAGGAGATTATCCTGGGTAGGCTGGCTTAATTGGGCGGAAGCCCTTTAGAGACGGACTAAAATTAGACTGCATGCAACACAGGTGTGATCTTGTGATTTAAAAATTATATACATAGATATAGATATATAGATATAGGTATAGATGATACAGATATATTTGGTCTTTATTCCCACTTTCTGGCACAGAGCTCTAAAACCCTTGGAATTTTCTATGATGCAAGCTATGATGGTATCTTTTGTTGCACTAATGAGGTGACTTTTGGACGCTACCTAGGGATGGGGGCTACTCTCAGAACTAGGAGAACGTTCAGTTCTACCCGCCTGACCTCTGGGAAGGGGAGAGGGGCTGTTGACCTCTGGGAAGGGGAGAGGGGCTGCTGACCTCTGGGAAGGGGAGAGGGGCTGTTGACCTCTGGGAAGGGGAGAGGGGCTGTTGACCTCTGGGAAGGGGAGAGGAGCTGGAAGTTGAACCAGTCACCAATAGCTAATTATTTAATCAATCATGGCTATGGAATGAGGTCTCCATAAAAACTTAAAAAGAGGGGGTTCAGAGAGCTTCCAGGTTGGTGAACACAAGGAAAGTGGTGTGCCTGGAGAGGGTGTGGAAGCTCTGTGACCTTTCCCCATACCTTGCTCTATATGTCTCCTCCATTCAGCTCTTACTGAGTTATATCCTCTTGTAATAAACTAATGATCTTGTAAGTAAAATGTTTCTCTGAATTCTGTGAGCTGCTCTAGCAAATTAATTGACCCCAGGGAGGGAGTCACTGGCGCCTCCAATCTGGAGCCATTTTGTTAGAAGCATAGGTGATAACCTGACTTTTAGATTGGCAGCAGAAGTGGGGTTAGGGAGCAGTCTTGTAAGATCTGATGCCGTCTCCCGGGAGATGATGTCAGAACTGAGTTAAATTGTAGGACGCCCCACTGGTGTGAGAGAATTGCTTGGAGGTGTGGAGAAAACTCCTCACGCATCAGAATTGATGATCATAATCTTAGCTGGTGATCAGAATCCTTAAGAGGGAAAAAAGATTGTAAAATATTTCTACATTCTGGTACTTCCACAGTCATTTCATTGTTGCAAATCTGCTGACTCACTTCATTGAGCTGCATAAAGCAGCAGCTGGGCCTGCAGTTTTTTTCCCTTCCCTTGAATCCTTCCTTCTGTACTGCCGGCCTGTGAACTTCGGGCTTGTTTAGCTAGCTATCAATACAATTGGATAAGCTAACGTCCTGTAATAAATCTCTCTGTTGTCTATTGTACAATTGTATCTCTACTTAAGTCTGTTGTTTTTTATTGGTTCTACTTCCTCTAGTTGAACACCGACTTTAAATTCTTTTCCACATTATTCTTTCCTTATTTTCTCAATGCTCTTGACTAATTTTTTAAAATTTTATTTATTTATTTATTTATTTGGCTGCATCAGGTCTTAGTTGCAGCACGCGGGATCTGTAGTTGCGACATGCAGAATCTATTTATGATCCTGTTCCGTATCCAGATTCACACAAAATCTAATATTTTCCTTCTGTTTTTTTTCTTTCCTTCCTTCCTTCCTTCCTCCCTCCCTTCCTTCCTTCCTCCTTCGCCCCCTTCTTCCCTCCCTCCCTCCCTTTCCCCTTCCATATTTTCTTCCCTCCTTCCTTTCTTCTGTTAAGTTTTAACACTGACTAACCTTTCTTGTCCTCAGCACACCATACCATGAATAAACTTCCAGATAACAGCTCGTGACTCTTGACTCTGTAGTTGCAAGGTAGAGAATGGAAAATTAATTCTCTGTTTTTGTAGAAAAACAGAGGGGCTATAGGGAGTAGTTAAGATGGCATTTTAGGCATTTTGTAAGTCATAAAATCATGAAATATAGCACGATGCATCTAAAAGTACTCTTTTATAGCTGGAACAAAAAATGATAAAGAAAATGGAGGAATATGAAGCTGGAAAATAGAAAAAGTGTAGATCAAGAAAGATTTTAGGTACCGGACATGACAGAGAAAATGTTATGCATTGAAATATCTCATTTTATTTTACTCATGGTAGCTGCTTAAGAAGAATATACTTCCTAGCTTCTTCTTCTAGGAACCTGGGATTAGATATATTCAAATAATTTTCTAACAGTGATATAAAAGTACAAATGTTACATGTGACATGTCTCATATAAAGATAATATAAAACAGTCACTTCCGGGTCTTAACAGTTAAAGACAAGTGGGCTTTTGTCATGTTCTTTCTTCCACTTCTATAGCGACCTTGGAGGATACCAAGAATCCGTATTGTATAGTTACAGATGAAGGCGTGTAGCTGACCCATGTTGGATTTGTGAGTGAAAAATGAATGTTTATTTGGTGAATCCACTGAGATTTGGAGTTAATTTTTAATACAAGACAGCCTAGCCTATTTTAACTAATGATCCATAAAAAGATTTTTGCATTTTATCATATAACAAATTAGAGGCTATTAAATGATCGTTAAAGAGAAATATAGCATGAGTCACTGCATAATCTTTGAGTCATTCTGAATTCCTATAGAGTAGTAAGAGCTATTCTATCCCCTTAACTTCCAATGATTCAAGAGCATCATTACACCTTAGTCAAGAACAGCTGGTGTGGAGATTTTACAGAAGTATCAGATTGATTAAAAGTCTCTGGTACCAACAAGACAGTTTAACATGTTCAAAACTAAGGTCCCATTTTCACCTGTTAACAAAACCCCTTTAACAGCCCTATTTCTGTTCATACACAAATGCAAATCATACACCATGATTTTCCAAGATGGATTGTCCACCCCAAGGATGGTGGGGCTTTCAGGATGTGAGACGGTAGGGAGGCAGTAGGGCTGTGCTCTCTCTCCTGTCCGCTTCCATCAGACTGACACCTCTATGACTTGTTTTATGTATGGAGGGTCCATGTAGATGTTTTCTTCCTCTACTTCCTCTGTAAGTTACTTGAATCATTTTTCAGTTTAGAACATTTGCTTTAGGAGAAATTTGATCTGTGCTGAAGAACTTCTTGCCTGGCAGTATTCACCAATCAGCCAGGGTCTCCAGACTGACCGTGACTGTGTTTGCTTTTATGTTTTCTTCCACGACATTTCTTTGTTCTTTTTGAGCACCTCAGAATAGAAAGGTTCTATTTTCCTATTTAACTCCATGGTCTCAGGACCAGAGGTTATCCTATGTTCCAACTTGTGAAGTTATACATCCCAAGGGACTCATCAGAGCTTCACACAGAGAAGGACCATTAGAATCTCACCCTGACAAAAGGGAAATGGTAGGGTCCCTGGGATGAACAGGCTAGCCAGGACCTCCATAGAGGTTAAAACAAACAAACACACATACAAACAAACTGCTGTTTGGTTAAATGCTCTATTTGAAGCATCTAAAATAGCATGTGTCACGTAGTAAATTCTAAATAAATACTTCCTAAATCAACATTGATTAAGATCTTCTGTGTCAGGCACTGTGGTAGGTATGAAGATTCAACTGCGATACAAAGAACACATAGGCTCATCACCATTGTACAGGGTGAAATATAACAAGTGTCATAAAGGAATGATAAATGCTACAGAAACTGTCTAGAGATCTCATATAAACCTTCCCAGATAAGTAGATATTTGATCCAAAATGTGAAGGTTGAATAGGAGTTCACAAGATGGAATGGCACTGGGAGAAGGCAGCCTAAGCAGGTGGAACATGTGTGAGAATTTGTAGGGTGTTAAAAAGAAAATAAAAACCTCTGGAACCAAAGATTGAGCACTGTGTATAAATTTTATTGCCTCGAAGGAAAAACCTAATCCAACATAATCTCTATGATAAAGCGCTAGAGAAAATAAAGTAGGTTCTTAAACAGCCGTTAAAGGTTTTAAAACTTCAAAAAATTTCTGTCCTGCATCAGGAAAGGCAAGTCTCAATACCATTAATTGGCTGGCAGTATTGGGGCTAATTATTGGGCATTATGGAGGGCTTGGACCGCCCGGAAGTTGTCTTCATTGTGTCCATGAAGACTCCAGTTTTGGATCATGGTGTTTAGTTGCCATGGTTGCTATTTCAAGTGCCTTTCAGGGACTACAATATCCCCAGTTGTCATTTTAACAGAAGTCTGGCCAGATGGCCATGTCAGGGTTTCTGAGGGTTGGGAGGAGTACAATGGGAAGACAGAATATTGTATTGTGACTGTACAAAAGAATGAATGGACTTTGATTAGTAGCACTTATAATAACAGCAGAGGAGCATTTACAGTGATTTGGATGTTAAAGAGTATGCCAGTTTTTGTACCTAGAACTGCAGTTTTAGGGGAAATCTGCTCAGACCTGCTCAGCCTCAAAAGCACTTGGGAATTCTGATTAAGCAAGAGAGAGGCATGGACATATATACACTACCAAACGTAAGGTAGATAGCTAGTGGGAAGCAGCTGCATAGCACAGGGAGATCAGCTCGGTGCTTTGTGACCACCTAGAGGGGTGGTATAGGGAGGGTGGGAGGGAGGGAGACGCAAGAGGGAAGAGATATGGGAACATATGTATATGTATAACTGATTCACTTTGTTATAAAGCAGAAACTAACACGCCATTGTAAAGCAATTATACTCCAATAAAGATGTAAAAAAAAGAAAAGAATGACCAGTTTATAATTTAAATATTATATTTAATGAGACAACTATTTTAATCAAATATTTAACTACATTGTTTTCATTAAAAATTAAATAAGACTTTTGGGATGTATAATATTGAACTAATGTCATTAATATTACAAATTATCTCAATGGCTGTATGACAGATATGTTTCAATTTAGTATTCACAGTGTTATCAACTAGATATTGTACCCCATTTGGCATATGTTAAAAAATAAACGATTGAGAAAGGTTACTTATCAGGAAATGGCAAAACCAGAAATACTGCATTCTTTTAATTTTCAAGTAAAGTGTTTTAGACATTCTTCCATAAAGCTTTTTATCAACTGGAGTGAAATTTGAAATGTCCTTCTCAGTTAAGGTTTTAAGAAATTATTGAGAAAAAAATATTGTTTATGCTTTATTTGAGATTACTGATGCTAATTCCAATGTTCAATTATCATCATTTTCTCTAAATTATTTATTTCTATAATTGGTAAAAAGAGTTATAGAAAGTATCATTTTGGAGCCAGTATATACCGTATCCAAATATTCAGATTTAAATATCTAATGTTGATTGTTTTAGTGGCAATAGGTACTTCTAGTAGCAATTCGTGGACTCTGCATAGTAATTAATAGACTTACTGCTTGAAATGAAACAAAAGGACAGGTATGACTTAAGGGAAAAGAATTGAAATGGGAGATGTATTTGGCATTGTTAGGAGTCAAGATAATGAAAAGTTAAAGTGTAATTGAAATAACAGTTTCAGAGAGTTAAAAAAACTTCAACCTGCTAATCAAATATCTCATGATAGTGAGCCTGACAGAATAATTGTCTTCTTAGTCATGAAGAACAAGCTTTAAAATTGAGTCATAGGCCCAGAATTGAAGTAAACATTGTTATGAGCAAATCACTATTAATATCAAACCTTTGCAAACTATGTGCTCTGCCTGGAAAGAACTATTCATAGATGCTCACATCATGGTTGAGTTCATGTACATCTCTTCTCTGCACACTTCCCCTCCTACCCCAGCAGAGATGTAATTAGCATATGCCTTCAACTGAAGAAAAATTTTAAAGATCCATTAATTATTGTTAAAGTTTTCATTATGCTTAAAGCCACTGGAATGGCAAGATTGGAAGTGAAACTAATCCTAAGGTTGAAAGCCATGACTGTTTTATTATTTCTGTAAGTCCATGAGAATTTTAAGAAAAAGTTGATGCAGTTCCCTAGTGAGTATGCATATAGCCAAAGAAACAGTGATTTCAACCTTTTTTTTTTCACCATTTAAAATGTTATGTTAACTTCTTCATTTGGTTGTATTTAATTGTGATTTTTAAAATTTTTGGATATTTATGAGAGTCAATTATTGTTATTCATTAAATTTCCCTTGTTATTTTTCTAAACCTGAGTGTTATAGACAGAAATATTTTAATTTTATAAGAATTTATTGATTTTAAAACAGTCAATGGCATATTAAGAAGATACACACCATTTGGATGTTTAAAATAGTAATAGAATATAAAACACATTTTCCTAATTCCTCATACTTTTGACAATGTTGAAATTTACCAAGCCCTGTGCTCCTTGAAAACTGAGGAGTTAGAAACTTCTACCACTCTGAATTCAAGGAAATGGTTTACTGCAAAGAAACATCCTTTCCCAGGTGAATTAGATAAGTCTTGAGGATAATGTCCTTGTTTACCCAGGATGAGGCCAGGCACAGACCCTCCAAATTCCCATTCTTTGTTTCATAAGTGTTTAGCTGAGCCGTGTGTCTAAAATTAAAAACTGGAAATTATGGTCAAAACTGAAATGCTTTCTGTTTGTTTATATCTGAATGTTTATAAATGTGCATGTGTATGTTTATACACAAATGTATGTTATATCTGAACATTTTCTTAACCCTCAAATGGTATTATCAAACTATTGTATGTAAATTTTTTCTTCAAGGAAGGCTATTCTTAGTGGTTTAGTGGTAAACACAAAAATGAGATCTTCCTGTGATTCCCAGATAGTAAGAAAATTCAACTTCTAATACTTTCCAAAGTATTTTTATAGAAACTAACCCAAATGTAACAGGTATATACATTTTTGCCTCTTTTTTTTTTTTTTTTTTTTTTTTTTTTTGCAGTACACGGGCCTCTCACTGTTGTGGCCTCTCCCGTTGTGGAGCACAACTTCTTTTGTAAATAGAAGGTTATCCCTTTCAACTGTGAAGAATTCAGAAACTCTTATTGAATATTCTTATTTTTATGCCAGTAGATATTCATGGGTTAAATGAGAATTTATCCTCCTTGCTAACTGGAGATAACTAGAAACATACATTATACAGCCCAGGCTTTTACTGAAATGTCATTTGAGAATATTGCTCATTTAATCAGATGTGACCAGATAGTTTTAGGGAAATTATGTTGATTTTTCTTTTTCTTTTTTTAATAGAGTCAATGCTTACAAAGCCCTGTTGGGAAAACTGGCCAGGTATCTGGCTTACAGGGTTCCCAGTCTTATAGGTAAAATAAGGAAGATCACTTCCTGGAAAACCTAGGAATCTTAGGATATTTTGGTGACCTAGGGAAAGGAAGAATTCACCCAAATGTATGAGTATTGCAGGTGAAAACTGATGGCAAAGTCTCGGCTTAGCTTCCTAACCTTGAGACTTTTAAAAGTTCAATTTGATATTTCTTATGAAAACTTCTAGCAGAGAAAACTTTAAAAGATTTATACAGGTATATCTCATTTTATTTGCTTCACTGATGTTGCACTGCTTTTTACAAGTTGAAGGTCTGTGGCAACCCTGCACTGAGCAAGCCTTATCAGTGCCATCTTTCCCACAGCATTTGCTCTCTTTGTGTCTCTCTGTCACATTTTGGTAATTCTTGTGATATTTCAAACTTTCTTCATTATTATTATAATTGTTATGGTCATCTGTGATCAGAGATCTTAGATGTTAATGCTGAAAAAATATTCTGACTCACCAAAGGCTTTTATAATGGTTAGCAATGTTTTACAAATAAAGTAGTTTTAATTATGGTATGTACATCGTTTCTTAGAAGTCTATTGCACAGTTAATAAGCTATAGTATAGTGTAACCATAACTTTTACATGTATTGGGAAATGAAAACGCCCATGAGACTTGACTTTTGGAATATTAACTTTATTGTGGTGATCTGGAACAGAACCATCCATGTCTCTGAGGTATCTCATATATCTCAGAGATATCTCATATGTAGGAAATTATCTCATATATAGGAAATTACCATTCTTGCTGGACCTATGTAAATAGGCCAAATTTAATGAGACTGGACTTATTTTGTGATCAAGAGTAATCTTTCCTTGAGATTATCTTTGATCCAAACAAAGAAAGGGTGTCTATAGAGAGAAATTTCAATAGAAAACTACAGTATAGCATGTTTTCCTGGGTTATCATATTCTGGCCCTGTTCATTGTCTTGGGCTACTTTTGCTACTTCTTGTAAATTGCAGGTAACTGATAGATATAACTGTCTTTTCTTGTAGAAATTCAAATGAATATTTCTTTCACTGGGTCAAACCCATTTTGTTACCTACTGTAAATTGGAGTGGATCCTGTCACCTTGCACCATTGATAACACTTATCAAATTTTACTTCTTCCAGTTCCCTTCAATATCTGTCTACTATTCTCCAAGCTAATATTTCCAGTATTTCTTCCTCCTTCCTGGATTTTTCATCACAGACAACTAAAATCTGACTGCCCATATCCTTAATGGTCCCACCAGAGCATTACCTGACAGCAACGAGAAACATTCTCATCAACTGTTCAGTCTTGATACCTGCTCATCTAACTCCCAACACCCATTTCTTTTTTGCCTCGTTCACTCCTTATTAAAGAACCCTTTCTGATTTAACAGGCTTTTGCACATCTTATGGTTACACCATTCTCCCTGTTAGAGTAGCTTTTTTTTGTTTGTTTGTTTGTTTTGTTTTGTTTTTCACATCTTTATTGGAGTATAATTGCTTTACAAAGGTGTGTTAGTTTCTGCTTTATAACAAAGTGAATCAATTATACATATACATATGTTCCCATATCTCTTCTCTGTTGCATCTCCCTCCCTCCCACCCTCCCTATCCCACCCCTCTAGGTGGTCACAAAGCACCGAGCTGATCTCCCTGTGCTATGCGGCTGCTTCCCACTAGCTATCTACCTTACGTTTGGTAGCATATATATGTCCATGCCACTCTCTCACTTTGTCACAGCTTCCCCTTCCCCTTCCCCATATCCTCAAGTCCATACTCTAGTAGGTCTGTGTCTTTATTCCTGTCTTACCCCTACATTCTTCATGACATTTTTTTTTCTTAAATTCCATATATATGTGTTAGCATACGGTATTTGTCTTTCTCTTTCTGACTTACTTCACTCTGTATGACAGACTCTAGGTCCATCCGTCTCATTACAAATAGCTCAATTTCATTGCTTTTTATGGCTGAGTAATATTCCATTGTATATATGTGCCACATCTTCTTTATCCATTCATCCGATGATCGACACTTAGGTTGTTTCCATCTCCTGCCTATTGTAAATAGAGCTTCAATGAACATTTTGGTACATGACTCTTTTTGAATTATGGTTTTCTCAGGGTATATGCCCAGGAGTGGGATTGCTGGGTCATATGGTAGTTCTATTTGTAGTTTTTTAAGGAACCACCCTACTGTTCTCCATAGTGGCTGTACCAATTCACATTCCCACCAGCAGTGCAAGACTGTTCCCTTTTCTCCACACCCTCTTCAGCATTTATTGTTTCTAGATTTTTTGATGATGGCCATTCTGACAGGTGTGAGATGATATCTCATTGTAGTTTTGATTTGCATTTCTCTAATGATTAATAATGTTGAGCATTCTTTCATGTGTTTGTGACAGTCTGTATATCTTCTTTGGAGAAATGTCTATTTAGGTCTTCTGCCCATTTTTGGATTGGGTTGTTTGTTGTTTTGTTATTGAGCTGCATGAGCTGCTTGTAAATTTTGGAGATTAATCCTTTGTCAGTTGCTTCATTTGCAAATATTTTCTCCCATTCTGAGGGTTGTCTTTTCGTCTTGTTTATGGTTTCCTTTGCTGTGCAAAAGCTTTGAAGTTTCATTAGGTCCCATTTGTTTATTTTTGTTTTTATTTCCATTTGTCTAGGAGGTGGGTCAAAAAGGATCTTGCTGTGATTTATGTCATAGAGTGTTCTGCCTATGTTTTCCTCTAAGAGTTTGATAGTTTCTGACCTTACATTTAGGTCTTTAATCCATTTTGAGCTTATTTTTGTGTATGGTGTTAGGGAGTGTTCTAATCTCATACTTTTACATGTACCTGTCCAGTTTTCCCAGCACCACTTATTGAAGAGGCTGTCCTTTCTCCACTGTACCTTCCTGCCTCCTTTGTCAAAGATAAGGTGACCATATGTGCGTGGCTTTATCTCTGGGCTTTCTATCCTGTTCCATGGATCTATATTTCTGTTTTTGTGCCAGTACCATAGTGTCTTGATTACTGTAGCTTTGTAGTATAGTCTGAAGTCAGGGAGCCTGATTCCTCCAGCTCAGTTTTTCGCTCTCAAGATTGCTTTGGCTATTTGGGTTCTTTTGTGTTTCCATACAAATTGTGAAATTTTTTGTTCTAGTTCTGTGAAAAATGCCAGTGGTAGTTTGATAGGGATTGCATTGAATCTGTAGATTGCTTTGGGTAGTAGAGTCATTTTCACAATGCTGATTCTTCCAATCCAAGAACATGGTATATCTCTCCATCTATTTGTATCATCTTTAATTTCTTTCATCAGTGTCTTATAATTTTTTGCATACAGGTCTTTTGTCTCCTTAGGTAGGTTTATTCCTAGGTATTTTATTCTTTTTGTTGCAATGGTAAATGGGAGTGTTTTCTTGATTTCACTTTCAGATTTTTCATCATTAGTGTATAGGAATGCCAGAGACTTCTGTGCATTAATTTTGTATCCTGCTACTTTACCAAATTCATTGATTAGCTCTAGTAGCTTTCTGGTAGCATCCTTAGGATTCTCTCTGTATAGTATCATGTCATCTGCAAACAGTGACAGCTTTACTTCTTTTCCGATTTGGCTTCCTTTTATTTCCTTTTCTTCTCTGACTGCTGTGGCTAAAACTTCCAAAACTATGTTGAATAACAGTGGTGAGAGTGGGCAACCTTGTCCTGTTCCTGATCTTAGTGGAAATGCTTTCAGTTTTTCACCATTGAGCACGATGTTGGCTGTGGGTTTGTCATATATGGCCTTTATTATGTTCAGGAAAATTCCTTCTATGCCTACTTTCTGCAGGGTTTTCTTCGTAAGTGGGTGTTGAATTTATCGGAAGCTTTCTCTGCGTCTATTGAGATGACAATATGGTTTTTCTCCTTCAATTTGTTAATATGGTGTATCACGTTGATTGATTTGCGTATATTGAAGAATCCTTGCATTCCTGGAATAAACCCCACTTGATCATGGTGTATGATCTTCTTAATGTGCTGTTGGATTCTCTTTGCTAGTATTTTGTTGAAGATTTTTGCATCTATGATCATCAGTGATATTGGCCTGTAGTTTTCTTTCTCTGTGACATCCTTGTCTCGTTTTGGTATCAGGGTGATGGTGGCCTCATAGAGTGAGTTTGGGAGTGTTCCTCCCTCTGCTATATTTTGGAAGAGTTTGAGAAGCATAGGTGTTAGCTCTTCCTCTAAATGTTTGATAGAATTCGCCTGTGAAGCCATCTGGTCCTGGGCTTTTGTTTGTTGGAAGATTTTTAATCACAGTTTCAATTTCAGTGCTTGTGATTGGTCTGTTCGTATTTTCTATGTTTTCCTGATTCAGTCTTGGCAGGTTGTGCATTTCTAAGAATTTGTCCATTTCTTCCAGGTTGTCCATTTTATTGGCATAGAGTTGCTTGTAGTAATCTCTCATGATCTTTTTTATTTCTGCAGTGTCAGTTGTTACTTCTTTTCCTTTCTAATTCTATTGATCTGAGTCTTCTCCCCTTTTTTCTTGATGAGTCTGGCTAATGGTTTATCCATTTTGTTTATCTTCTCAAAGAACCAGCTTTTAGTTTTACTGATCTTTGCTATCGTTTCCTTCATTTCTTTTTCATTTATTTCTCATCTGATCTTTATGATTTCTTTCCTTCTGCTAACTTTGGGGTTTTTGTTTTTCTTTCTCTAATTGCTTTAGGTGCAAGGTTAGGTCGTTTATTCGAGATGTTTCCTGTTTCTTAAGGTAGGGTTGTATTGCTATAAACTTCCCTCTTAGAACTGCTTTTGCTGCATTCCATAGGTTTTGGGTCGTCATGTCTCCATTGTCATTTGTTTCTAGGTATTTTTTTATTTCCTCTTTGATTTCTTCAGTGATCACTTCATTATTGAGTAGTGTGTTTTTTAGCCTCCACGTGTTTGTGTTTTTTACAGATCTTTTCCTGTAATTGATATCTAGTCTCATGGCGTTGTGGTCAGAAAAGATACTTGATACAATTTCAATTTTCTTAAATTTACCAAGGCTTGATTTGTGACCCAAGATATGATCTATCCTGGAGAATATTCCATGAGCACTTGAGAAAAATGTGCATTCTGTTGTTTTTGGATGGAATGTCGTATAAATATCAATTAAGTCCATCTTGTTTAATGTATCATTTAAAGCTTGTGTTTCCTTATTTATTTTCATTTTGGATGATCTGTCCATTGGTGAAACTGGGGTGTTAAAGTCCCGTACTATGAATGTGTTACTGTTGATTTTCCCTTTTATGGCTGTTAGTATTTGCCTTATGTATTTAGGTGCTCCTATGTTGGGTGCATAAATATTTACAATTGTTATATTTTCTTCTTGGATCACTCCCTTGATCATTATGTAGTGTCCTTCTTTGTCTCTTGTAATAGTCTTTATTTTAAAGTCTATTTTGTCTGGTATGAGAATTGCTACTCCAGCTTTCTTTTGGTTTCCATTTGCATGGAATATCTTTTTCCATACCCTCACTTTCAGTCTGTATGTGTCTCTAGGTCTGAAGTGGGTCCCTTGTAGACAGCATATATATGGGTCTTGTTTTTGTATCCATTCAGCCAGTCTGTGTCTTTTTGTGGGAGCATTTAATCCATTTACATTTAAGGTAATTATGGATATGTATGTTCCTATTCCCATTTGTTTAATTGTTTTGTTTTTGTAAGTCTTTTCCTTCTCTTGTGTTTCTTGCCTAGAGAAGGTCCTTTAGCATTTCTTGTAAAGCTGGTTTGGTGGTGCTGAACTCTCTCAGCTTTTGCTTGTCTGTAAAGGTTTTAATTTCTCCATCAAATCTGAATGAGATCCTTGCTGGGTAGAGTAATCTTGGTTGTAGGTTTTGCTTCTTCATCACTTTAAATATGTCCTGCCAGTCCCTTCTGGCTTGCAGAGTTTCTGCTGAAAGATCAGCTGTTACCATTATGGGGATTCCCTTCTGTGTTATTTGTTGTTTTTACCTTGCTGCTTTTAATATGTTTTCTTTGTATTTAATTTTTGACTCTTTGATTAGTATGTGTCTTGGTGTGTTTCTCCTTGGATTTACCCTGTATGGGACTCTCTGTGCTTCCTGGATTTGATTAACTATTTCCTTTCCCATATTAGGGAAGTTTTCAACTATAATCTCTTCAAATATTTTCTCATTCCCTTTCTTTTTCTCTTCTTCTTCTGGAAACCCTATGATTTGAATACTGGTGCGTTTAATGTTGTCCCAGAGGTCTCTGAGACTGTCCTCAGTTCTTTTCATTCTTTTTTCTTTATTCTGCTCTGCAGTAGTTATTTCCACTATTTTATCTTCCAGTTCACTTATTCATTCTTCTGCCTCAGTTATTCTGCTATTGATCCCTTCTAGAGTATTTTTAATTTCATTTATTGTGTTGTTCATCGTTGCTTGTTTCCTCTTTAGTTCTTCTAGGTCCTTGTTAAATGTTTCTTGCATTTTGTCTATTCTATTTCCAAGATTTTGGATCATCTTTACTATCATTATTCTGAATTCTTTTTCAGGTAGACTGCCTATTTCCTCTTCATTAGGTCTGGTGGGTTTTTATCTTGCTTCTTCATCTTCTGTGTGTTTTTCTGTCTTCTCATTTTGCTTGTCTTACTGTGTTTGGGGTCTCCTTTTTGCAGGCTGCAGGTTCGTAGTTCCCGTTGTTTTTGGTGTCTGTCCCCAGTGGCTAAAGTTGGTTCAGTGGGTTATGTAGGCTTCCTGGTGGAGGGGACTAGTGCCTGTGTTCTGGTGGATGAGGCTGGATCTTGTCTTTCTGGTGGGCAGGTCCACATCTGGTGGTGTGTTTTGGGGCGTCTGTGGACTTATTATGATTTTAGGCAGCCTCTCTGCTAATGGGTGGGGTTGTGTTCCTGTCTTGCTAGTTGTTTGGCATAGGGTGTCCAGCACTGTAGCTTGCTGGTCATTGAGTGAAGCTAGGTGTTGGTGTTGAGTTGTAGATCTCTGGGAGATTTTCGCCGTTTGATATTACGTGGAGCTTGGAGGTCTTTTGTGGACCAGTGTCCTGAAGTTGGCTCTCCCACCTCAGAGGCACAGCACTGACTCCTGGCTGCAGCACCAAGAGCCTTTCATCCACACGGAAAGCTCGGGTGTATCTTGAGCATTGAGTTCCATCCACGGGTGACCCAAAAGGGAGAGATGGAAGTTGGTAGAAAGTCAGACTTCATCTATCTACATGGCTGGGTTCCAGCAACAAGAGGAGGAATTCCTAGAGAATCAGACTTTGAAGGTTAGTGGGATTCGATTGCAGAACTTCATCAGGACTGGGAGAAACAGAGACTCCTGCTAGTGTTGGAGGGTCTCCTGCATAGTTAGGGCATGGTTCCATCTCACCATGAGGACAAGGACACTGGCAGCAGAAGTTCTGGGATGTACTCCTTGGCAGGAGCCCTCCTAGAGACTGCCATTAGCCCCACCTAGAGTAGTTGTTTTGAATTAAGTCTCTTCTTACATAAGTGTGAATTTATTTTTTTATTTGACACTCTTCCATTATATTTCTTTTTACCTGGAATCATCTTTTATTCCAGTCTCCCACAGTTGAAATCCTCCTCATGTTTAAAACTGAAATCAAAAGACACATCATCCATGAAGCTTTCTCTGATCTCCCAGTCAGAATTAATTGCAATTTATTATATTGGAACTTGTATTTATCACTTGACCATTCTCTCTGTATAAGAATTATTTACCAGATTTTGTGCCAGATTAAATTCTTAATTCTTAAAAGCCAGGGAAACTGTATTAGTCACTTTATTTTTTATAGTCCCTCAAAAAGAATATGCTCAGTACATGAGTTTTTTCTATGTATTATAACCTTCCCCTATTACCCCACACGTAGTGTGGTGGTTTTGACACGTTTTGAGCTAATTTATGACATTATATTTGAAGAACAATTTCTCTACCCCAGAGGACTTTAGAGATCATATAAGTGATTTTATAATTCCTCACAGAGGTGCCCTTTCTGTTTACCTAAGTGTGTTCAAGTTACTTTTTGCCTTTGAACGTGTAAACATTATTAGAGTTTTAAACTGTGAATACCAGATTG
The DNA here is from genome assembly GCF_059928025.1 of Delphinapterus leucas. Taxonomy (NCBI): domain Eukaryota; kingdom Metazoa; phylum Chordata; class Mammalia; order Artiodactyla; family Monodontidae; genus Delphinapterus; species Delphinapterus leucas. The sequence continues at coordinate 11,903,953 of NC_143133.1, read as the reverse complement.
TAATTATTTGATTCCTGTCAAAAAACTTTTGACATAGTCTAGTTAATATATCAATACAGAATAGGTGATTTTTAACTTTGACACAGTTTGTGTTTGTAAATGTTTCTTGGTCCCTCCATGCTCATTTATATTTTGTGTCATGAAATAGGAGTAAGGAAGTAAACAACTAGCCTAGAATGAGTTCTTGTCTGTAATGATCATATCATTTCCGAAAATCTGCTGTGGAAAATCTGCTTATTCCCTCCCCTTGTGTTTCTTCCACTTGCTGATCAGTTTTTCTTCTATTTGTGACTTCAGCACCATGCCAAAGCATGAGAATTGCTTCAGACTTTAGTTGGTTTTGCTGTTAAAACTATCCTTGATATCTCAGTTACCAAGCAACAAAATTCCTGCCTTGTTTCTATATGCTTGGGTGTCTATTTTTTGAAGGAATGAAGTAGTAGGCAGAAATGGGATTAAAGGGAGCAATTGCAAAACAATCAAAGCAGTCATTGATGATATCATGTTTAGGCATAGTCCCAACAGTAAGGACATCTGACTTAGCTTTCACAATATATTAGCTAGTGTTCAGACAAGTAGCTATAACAAAGAAGACCCCAAAACATAGTAGCAAACACAGTATAGAAATTTATTCATCTTTCACATAAAAAAACAGAAGTAGTAGATCTAGAGTTGGTAGGGAGACTCACATCTCTGTGTTCCAGGTGACTATTTCATAGGCAACTATTTTGTACCATCTCCAGGCCACTGGGTATAGAAGAAGAGGAGGAAAGGACATGTACATTCCTATGAAGGCATGACCTAGAAGTGGACATCATTTCTCATATCCCATTGGCAAGAAAATAAATACATATATTCACAATAAGCTACAAAAGAGGCTATGTCCAGCTCTGTTGCTAAATAAGGGAGGAACCATTTTTGTAGGCAATTATGTGTCTGTACCTAAAGCCAAAACAATCAGACAATAAACTTGCAGTGACTTAAATCAGTATGGAGCAGGCATGCCTACAAATAATCTATGTATTTTCAGCACCAATTCAGCCTAGGATCCACAGGAAAAGGATATGGAAAAAGAAAGGTAAAATGTACAATAGAATAAGAACACCTTGATCTGCCTTGATCTGATTATTTGACTATTCAGGGGGGCCTGGGGAAATATTTGGGGTAGCCTAAATTATTTAACTTGGAAGTGGATAAGTTAAATACAGACACAAACACACAATAGAACAAGCTCATTGGATTTCTAGTTTAAATGTTCCATTTCTGACTAGAGCTACAGGCTTCCATCAACCACTAGGGATTTAACATTTTAAACCAAGACTGGATTATTTGGGAATTACTTAATATATTAAAAGACAAAACTATGAAAAGCTTGAGGAAAGATAGTTCTTTTAAGTTTGCAAAAATGCCATCAGAAAGATGGAGATAAAAAATTGTAGGAAGATAAGGAAGAAAGTAATCTTCTAATTTTTGCTTAAAATGAGCATAATTTTCAAAGTCTAAGAACTATTCTATTAATTAACGTTGTGACTATGTTATCCTATGAGGAATAATCTTTCTTTTGGCCTTACTGTCATTCTATTATAAATGCTGAACTTAATCATATCTTTAGACCTTGAATTTCAATATAAAATGCTAGAATTTTTTTTTCAAAATATGACTAAACCCAACTTTTATTCATTTAATTAAAACTAAAATTATAATCAATTATTCTTTAATTTTACCTGTTTTAGTAATGATCGTGACTCACCACTCATCTGATAGAATATTTCTATTTATGATTACGTCAATAAAGTGTCAACCCATTTGGTTGGAGATAAAATAAGCTTTCAGAAGTTATTGAAAGTTTATGAATAAAATGTTTAACTTTCTACAAATTATTTTGAAGTTCTCTGCAGTATGTATATAGATATTCTTAATTTTTCAAAAGTTGAAATATTAGGCAAATGAATCAGTGGGCTTCTGATATCTGATAAATCAGTAACTATGACATTCTTTTGGGTTTCTCCCATATAATCCACTCCAGAAAAATTACAAAGCAATAGAGAAGCATAGGTTTGAAGGATTAATACTAAAGAGTGAGACACCTGAGAGATCAAAGGCTACTGTGAAGTGGGATGTCTATAAGTGTGTGTGTGTGTGTGTGTGTGTGTGTGTGTGTGTGTATGAGAGAGAGAGAGAGATGGAGAGACGGGGAGAGAGAGAAGAGATGAGGGATCAGAGCAGGCAGAGGGCTTGATAGCATGTGGGTTAACAGCAACCTGGGAGAAAGGCGAATTGCAGCAGGAGATGAGAGTGGGAGAGAGTTTTTTTTAAATTCTGGTCTCGGAACCACATTATCTTGGGAATGCTGGTGATTGCCATCACCACAGAACTCTCCAGAAGTGTCCTAAGAATAGGCCCTCATGGCCTGAATTGCTAGTGGAACAAGTATAGGAAAAGATGGGAGGTTCATGGCTCCATGTCCACCTTCTCCAAACCCAAGGGTTGGTGATATTTCCACTTAGATACAAAGGTTTTTCTTTTTCTAGGAGAAATTTTTCTTAAATAAGACAATGTTAATTATCTCCTAGAATCTATCAGACTTTCTTCCTTGTAATAATAGAGCCACCTGAATTGTAGCAGGGCACAAGACTGCCCAAACAGATATTGTGTTTCCTAGCTCCCTTGCAATGAGATATGGCCATATGATGCAATTCTGGTCAGTCAGTGGAATGTAAGAGGAAATAATGTTTACAGCATCTAGTTTCTATTTTTATAAAGAAAAATTTCTTGTCCTTCCCATGCTCCCATCTCTTGCTGGCATAAAAATGGCAACACATGTAACAGCTAACTTGGACCTAGGGCCCCTTTTATCCTTAGTCTTTCAACGACTTTGTGGTGAAGAAATATCTTCACTAGCTCTAGACAACTCCCATTTGACTATTAACTGAAAAAGGAACAGAATTCTCTTATGTAGAAGTTATTGTAACTTTGGGTCTACTTGATCCAGAAACTTAACCTAGACCCTGTAATTCAGGATATAAGGAGGAATTGAGGACAGAAAGAGAGGTTAGGCAGAATGGTAAGACATGACATTGATCAAAATGTTTTGAAGGTTCCTGAGATTCTTGAACCTGGAGCTTATCCCTCTGTGTTTCTAAGTTCACTGGGAAGGACACAACTAGGACCTACCTTCTGCAATACATTTACCAGAAAGATTAGGTGATACCATCAGGGGAACATGAACTCACAAGACAAAATAATATCTGAGAAGTAAACCCACTATAAAGAAGAATAACAAATGTAACACATGATGCTGAATTTTTGGAACAGGCAGAATAAGAATTTAAATTAGTTGTAATAAATTTTATGAAAGTTTGTTAATGAAGAATATTCATAATTAGAAAAACAGAAAAGGTAAAGTGGAAATTTTACTTACGGTAGATGAGATGAAATGCTGGTAGAAACAGTTAAGGAATGAGTAAATGAGCTGAAAAATCATATTGAGAAAAATGGAAAGGCAACAAGAAAAGACAATGAGATAAATATTAAGAAATTGGGGGCTAGAAATAGAATTGCCAGCATTTAGACATAGAATACCAAAATGTGAGCCAATGTTTGAAGAAATAATGATAATAAACTTATAAAATTAATAGTTTAACATCCCCATAGCGAAACAGCTTACAGAATGCCAAACTCCCTATAGAATCAGCATGTTATATTAAAATCTAAGTTTGTCAAAGGCAAAGCAAATTCTAGAAACTTCCAAAGTAAGAGGATGTTTGCACATTTTTCCAGAAGAAGAGAGAAATAGCTAAAGGTAACTATTGACTCTATGAAGTTAAGTACAATCTCAGACTAGATAAAAACAATGCAAAAAAGAAGATTATAGATCTGTTTCTCTTATTAATACAAATGAAAACCCCTAATTAAACAATATTTAAGTGAATCCAACAGTGTACTAAAATTAATGCATCATAATCATATGAGTTATCCCTAAGAATCTTTGCTGATTCAACATAGAAATATTGGCATTATAATTTATCACATTAATGAATAAAGAAGAAAGTATATATAGTGCAGTTGTAAATAAAGCATTTGATCAAGATCAATACTTAAAATATATATATAAAGAAGGAAACTTTCCTAATATGGCAAAAGTTATGTACCAATGCCTATATAGACACATTCCACTTAAGAACAAGGAAGGTAGAGATCCTCATTAACATAGCCACTCTTTAACTTAGTACTGAATGTCTTATGGTATAAGAATGTGGAAGGGAGGAAGGGAGAAAGAGAAGACAGAAATATGAAGAGAGAAAAATTAGAGTGTAAGGATTGAAAGGGGTTAGATTAAAATGTCATTAATTGCAAATGATATAATCATCTACATAGAAAAAACTGATGGCATCAAAGCCACTGGAACTAAGACAGTTGAGTAGTAGTTTATTTATACAGAAGTCTGAGGTCTAGAATTATGATTGGCTAAGGGAGCATGATGAAGCAAGCCATTTCTGAATAGAAATTATTTTATGGCGCAATAATAGAAAATAATTAACTTGAAGATAAATAATTTACTTCCCCATCTATATGGGGAAGTTGTGTTGGGTAGTAATTGCTGAGTGCAGTGCCAGTGGTATTTTTACTGGAGTAGTCCAAGGGTGTGTTGGGAATTTTTCCCAGCTCTTTTGGCCAGGTTTTGTGGTCATCTGGGAGACTGTAATTTATATAATATCCCATATAAAATTATTTTATAAATGAAGAGTAGTCTCTGAAACTGAAAACAGTGACCCATATGATTATTGATACCGGTGTTGAAAGCAAGGCTTAGGTCCGTTAAGGATGTGAGGAACACAAGACTCATGGCCTGGCTGATTCTAACAATACTGGGGAAGCTCAAAGAAAGAAAAGGACAGCTTCAAGGTGTTAAACTCAAGTAAACTCAGTGTCAGGAAACTAGGGAAACTTTTTTTTTTCCTTTAGCCACAGGACTTAAGTCCTTGAAAATCTGATTCATAGTTTTACCATGCATGTTCCTGAAATACAGCATATGTTGAATTCAAAGCCTCATCAGTTTTCCTATATAAAAATAGACATTGTTTAAAAAAATAATAGACATTGTTTGTTATAGAATGGGATTCCAAAATTCCAGTGGACCCACTTGGCATAATTGAAGGAAACCTAAGGTGACGTTCTGTGTCTAAGCAAACTAGTAGCTCTGAAATTCATGTGCTACAATATATTTCAAGTCATGACTTACTCAGAAAACTACTAAATGAAATATAAAATAAAAATATTTTTTAAATTCTGCACCTACAATTTTATTCATTTGAGGCATTTTTACTCACCATATTGAGAACACATCTATATGATTTTACTCTAAAATCTATACTTTTAAGTGCATAAACTATAATTTGACTTAAGTTTCAAAATTTATTTCAGATGTTAAAATGACATATTAACACAGGGATATATGAGTAATAAAGTAAGCATCCAAAATGTCAAGTCAATATAAATCCTTCATTAATTAATTGAAAGGAATATGAGAATTATTTCTTAAATCAGAGATTTTTACTTGAGGTATATAGTTACAATAAAACAAATGAAAGTAATGAGTATTTCATACATAAACTATAATTCAACCAAAATGTTTTCTAGTTTAGAGGCAAGAGCGTTGATTGGGAATTAGGATTTCATAAGTATATGTCAGAAACTGTTATATTTTATACTACTGCAAACACTCCCTGTTTTTCAAACATTAACTCTTAACCCTTTACTCCGCTTTCCAGAAGTACACACCAAAGTGCCCTTTTCAAACATTCCAACTGTATCATATCCATGCTTAAAATTCTTCAACAACTTTCTGTTACTCTTAAGATGACAACTAAAATCCTTTTGATAGCCGACAGGGTCTTGCATGACCTGAATTCTGCTTACCTATCTAGGCTCATCTCTCACTGCTTTCCCTTGTTGTAAACTACTGCTCTGCCATTTCACTTCCTCCAGTACCAAACGTCTCAGCCTCCACTGGGACTGTGCAATTTCCTGAAACATTTCACTCTCCCTCCTCAAGTTTGGTACCCTATTCTCACCTTTTATTTTCTCGGAAAAAACCTTCCCTGAACTTTCAGACTAGTTCGTATTTCTCTATTATATGTTCTCATGGCATCGTGTTTTTGCAGCACTTATCTCTCTGATGTTTGATAAAGTCTGTCCCCAATTATACTGAGTTCTATGACTGTAGAATCCTGTCTCTGTGTTGCTGTTGTTGTTAAACATAAACTGGGTGCCCATAGTTATACCTGTATAGAGTAGGTACTTATTTAATTTAATATTATTTTTGCTTAAAGAAATGAATTCTAGTATCACCAATTTATGTCTGTTAACATTACAAATCCAAATCACCTTTTTAAAAATTATGTAGTGTATATGGGTGAGGTTTGCTAATGTAGGTGGTGTCCTGTAAAAAAGTTATGCCCTGATAGTCTTGTCTTATGTTGTGCCTACCACCTCCATAGCTCTTAGAAAAGGCTAAGCCCAACTATAGTTGTTGTTATCCAGTTTTTTTTCATTCACAGGTAAGAGTTAAAAATTAAGACCTATCACTCAATGCAATTTCATGTGATTATATTGTGAGACTCATCTGAAAAAGAGCCCACTGATGGGGTGGCCATATACAGAAGAGAAAGTAGATGAATTCATTCTTTTTAAAATGAAATAGCCATCTAGTTGAGAGAAAAAACAATTCAGCTTATTAGTTAATAAACGTTTATTGAGTTCTTACTATATTCTTCACATTGAGGGTACAGTGGGGAAGACAATTTGTGTCAGATACAGGATTTAGTTTACTCTCATAAGCTAAATTTGATGCGGTGGGGTCTTAGAGTAGAATTAAAAGTCATACTAAAATGTTCTGCAAATTGGTGAAGGAAAGACGCTCTAGATGGAATCAAATGTGAATTGCTATTTTAAGTAGTATGCACAGTACCACGTAAACAGTGATTTAAGAAGTGTATTTATGTTTGCGGAAAGAATAAATGAAATTATAAGAACTACAAAGGTCAGAGCCAAGAAAATTTGTACCATGACTGCCTTGGAAATTAGGGTGGCCAGAAAGAGAACAAAGAACTTGGGCACCAAGCAAAGAAATTGCAAGATAATTTATATCCACAGATATCTAAGGTTTAGGAAAAGGCTTTAAGGTTAATAAAGACAATCAGTTCAAGAATGGAAGAAGACTGGAAATTAAGAAGTTAAACTCTAATTATTTGAAATGTTAAAGATTTCACTATCAAAAGAGAAGCCCCCCCATAAACTCTCAGACCTGAATGTATGCTAACAAAGAGTGACAACTTTCGTTAATAATTTAAAGTTAATAATTTGTATCCCTATAATTCCAACACAGTCAGCCAAATTATATACCTGTGCAGTGTTAGACCAAATCTAGGAAAGTATTGAGAATTACCCTCATAAAACTGCATGTAGGAAATCAGTATCAAAACTTACTATTTTTTAACTTCTATGCATATATAACTAAGATGAAGACAGATTTAAGAGGGGATGATCAGGAAGGTAGTTAAGAGCACTTCTATTTATTTCAAGGTTCTTAGTTGCAGATAACAGAATCCCCTTTAGCTAGTTTAAGCACATCTGAATTTTACGGGATGGTAGTTATCTTAAAAAATTTCTAGGAAGCTAGGGATCAACTTTGTATGCCATACAGTCAGGAACTAATGGAGCCAGGAGAAATGCTAAACTGCACACAGAAACCACTGCTAAAGATGCTAAAGAGGCCACATGCCAGAGACCAGTCACCAAGACTCTGCCACAGCTGCCCCAGAAGAATGAAAAACCTCTCACGAGATGTGTTCTCTCTGGGGGCAGATGCCTCTTCATATTGCTCTGCTTTGTTGAAACTAGGTAACATATATGCATGCTAGCTCCAGGTAAATTTGGAAAATTTAGTTTGTAGCCTTCCAGCATTTACAGCACAAGCAGATATGCTAGAATGGTTTGGGATGGGTATGGAAAGACACTGTTCTATTTTCCATCACTTGACATTGTTCGGTTCTGTTCACCAGGACCCAACATCATAGGAAAGGAATCCAGTATGAAATACATTGTGAAGGGCATTCCAAAAAAAATCTCCCTGGCTAGGACTCTAAAGTAAGTGACACAAATTAGAGGTTGCCCAAGCAGGCCCATGATACGTAAGCCTTACTTTAGTTTCTCTGGATGGCTGTAGAAAACAGGGACGTAAAGCGTGGGGCAGGATGGAGTGTAAAATTGGTATATTTAAATAATGGATGATTTTAGTGAGCTCAGTATATAAAATGTCAGAGAGTACTTTTAAAGAAAAAAATATTTAGCTCATAAACACAAGAGGAATAGGGTGCCTAAATGTCCAAAATTTTGATTAAAGAACAATCTTCAGATCAATGGATCTCAAGGAGATGATGAAGGCGAAGCTCTCAGGATTTTTATTACTTCATTAGGATCTTTCATGAGCATGAATCGACAGACTCTATCTAGATGAAAGCCTGGGCAGGCGATAATTCAGGAAGATATGAGAGACAGAGTTTGTAAATTTGGTTTGTATAAACCAATTTCAATTTAAGGTGGTAGAGGCAAATATTGATTGTGTTTGGGAGGGAAATCAACTGAACAGGTACTGGAGATCAATCAAGGTAATGCTTGATTGATAGACAGATTTGGCCAGCTTGTTAATTATATATCAGTAAGTAACAGAATAAATTAATGGCTTTAACGTTGTATAAGAATGTTCTAGAAAGACTAGTTTGCAAACCTAGTGTTCCTTGGAGTCTCACTATTGTTTCTTGAGCCCAGTATAAGCCATAAATCTAAGTTATTCTAGGAATAGCAGATAGGATACCAGAGGAGAACCTTTGTAAATCTATAATTATCTTAATTATAGCAAATGGATTCATTCATTCAAAAATATTAAAATATTTAATATTTAAAAATATTAAAATATTAATAAAAATATTAATTCTAGGCACTGAGGCACGATAGCAAACAAAACAACATCCCTGCTACCTTGGCAGAATAGAACTAGGAGACTGACAAGTAAACACATAAACACAAATATATGACGCCAGATGGCAATAGGTGCTATAAAGAAAAGTGAGACAGGGTACGGGGAACAGAGACTGGAGTGGGGTGCACAGGGATTGGTATTCCACATAGGGTGTTCAGGGGATCACTGGGGTAGAGACCCGAAGGATATGAGAGAATAAGACACATGGATGTCTAAGGGACTTGACTTTTCTGTAGAAGAAAGATAAGAGCAAAGAACCTGAGATAGAAGCATGCTTCTCATGGGCCAGTATGAGCAAGGATGCTTATGTGGCCAGAGCACAGTATAGAAGAAGAAATAAAGCCAAAATCTAGCAGACGGCCAGATTAAGATCTCAGAAGACATGTTAAGGCCTTAAATTTTCTGAGTGTAATGGAAACATTTGAGCTGAAAATTGCACATGATATGACATTTAAAAATATTTTACATTTTAAATGAGCAGATTCTTTACACAGTATGATATTCTCCTTGAAGGGTAAACTAAGATCCATTTCTTTAGAATATTTTATCCCTACATGTCTGACATGTAACAACTATATAAAATTTTTTTTTTTTTTTTTTGCGGTACGTGGGCCTCTCACTGTTGCGGCCTCTCCCGTTGCGGAGCACAGGCTCTGGACGTGCAGGCTCAGTGGGCCCAGCTGCTCCGCGGCATGTGGGATCCTCCCGGACCAGGGCACGAACCCGCGTCCTCTGCATCGGTAGGCGGACTCTCAACCACTGCACCACCAGGGAAGCCCTAAAATTTTTAATAATGTTTTAAGATTTTATAATAATGAAAGAATTACATTTATTAAATAAAGTATAAGGTATTATTTTGCTTATTTTTAAAAACTGTGATGACATATTTAGATATAAAAATAGTGTTTGATGAGCTTGCCACTATGGAGAAAGAGGAAATTTCCCAAAAGCTTAAACAATTTAACCAACACTGCCACATTTTACATTGATTTAATGGCGTTTAATAGCATGAAAAATTGTGGCAAATATTGGGCATATGGTAAAAATAAATACAATATGCTCATGTAAGTACACATATTGCAATAAAGTGTTGGAATGGAGAGCAGTGAAGCGACAAAATATGTATGGTGTGGAATGGAACCTAACTGAATTCTATTGAGAATATACTGTCTGTGAGAACACAGTTCTGAAGTAGGTTTTAGTTTTGGCAATACGTCCTGTTTGCAACTGGAACCGACTAACTGTATTTTGTCCCCCTTTTCCGATTGTGAAAACTTGCCTTTTTCAGGAAATAATTGGTTGCCCATCAAATTGGAATGTGAAATGCCTCATTGACACACCCTACCATTTACAACATACTTACCTTAATTTACTGTGTGCCAAAGGACTTCTTTTTAAGCAAACATTTGCCAAAGGCTAACATACGTGCAGAAAAATGCAAAAATTCTAAGTTTAAAGATTTGATGCATTTTTTGCAAAATGAGCCTACCCATGTAACTGCCACCCAGATGAAGACAGAGAAGCAGTAGTAGTCAAGTACATGGCCTGGACTTTTTTTTTTTTTTTTTTTTTTTTGCGGTACGCGGGCCTCTCACTGTTGTGGCCTCTCCCGTTGCGGAGCACAGGCTCCGGACGCGCAGGCTTAGCGGCCATGGCTCACAGGACTAGCCGCTCCACGGCATGTGGGATCTTCCCGGACCGGGGCACGAACCCGTGTCCCCTGCATCGGTGGGCGGACTCTCAACCACTGCACCACCAGGGAAGCCCCATGGCCTGGACTTCTTAACTTCAGGTGCTATGTCTTGAAGCAGAGGCTCTAACAGTCATCTCAGAACTTCAAAGGATAGCAGTGGTCCCGGTACTTAGCTACCTGTCTAAAACCATTTTAGAGATTAAAACACATAATATCACTAAGGTGTAAACAAGCAAATAGAGGTAAATTGTCCAAGGTCTTTGAAATCTCATAGAAGTGTTGAAAGTATTTTTAATAAAAATTATAATAAACCAATGTTATATCTAAAAACAAATTTTTGAAAAGTGTAAAGTAAACCCTTCTGTTTTCTTCACGTCACTACCTCACTACATAAGATGGGAATTTTTTAAAATAACTTTCCTACTTTACTAAAAGTACCTGTGAGGCTCATTCATTCCTCCACACAGGAGATTTAGTGAATTTCAGGAGAAATGTGGGAATTTTTCATGTGTTAGATCATGTTATTCTTGAGATGAGGCTTCTAAAAGCAGCCTGATGGACTGTCTTCACCTTACAGAGTATTGGGTTGAGTTCCCCAAAATAAAGATGCTTTGCCGGTATAGAATAGTCTAACTTATTTTCAGTGGAAAACAGGTATCTGTCAGAGATAGGAGCCTTAGGTATTGTACAGATTAAGGTTAAATATGAATAAACTTCTTGCAGCCTCCAAAAGCAAACAAGGAGAAAACTGCATGGAGTGACTATAGATAGAAGCTGGCCAAATAATAAAATGTAAGTACAGTGAGTTTCACGGTTCTTTCTAAAATAGAAGCTTGGCGGGCTTCCCTGGTGGCGCAGTGGTTGAGAATCCGCCTGCCAATGCAGCGGAGAAGGGTTCGATCCCTGGTCCGGGAAGATCCCACATGCCACGGAGCAACTAAGCCTGTGCGCCACAACTACTGAGTCTGTGCTCTAGAGCCCGTGAGCCACAACTACTGAGCCCACGTGTTGCAACTACTGAAGCCCACGTGCCTAGAGCCCGTGCTCCACAACGAGAGAAGCCACTGCAATGAGAAGCCCGTGCACTGCAACGAAGAGTAGCCCCTGCTTGCCCCAACTAGAGAAAGCCCACGCGCAGCAACAAAGACCCAACACAGCCAAAAATAAATAAATAAAAATAATAAATTTATATAAAAAAAGGGAAACATCGCAATTTCTTCCAAGAAATGGTCAAGGCTAAATAACCATGCCTCACCTCCCTATTTTCATGGTACACTTACCCCCTTGACCTTCTCTACATCAATTGCCTGATTTCATTCTTCTGTTCCTCTGTCTTCTTCACTCAGATTTAACACTTGATGTGTATAAAACTCTGTTCACAGTAACTTTCATATATTCTTACAGTGTCCAATGAGGTAGATATACTGAGGATTCCATTATATAGATAATAAAACTGAAGCACAGAGCGTGGAAATAACCTCCACAAGGTTACATACCTAGGTTGGTGGGATGAGATTCAAATGATCCAGTTGGTCACAAAAGCCCATATGCTTAACTGCCACACTGCATTACATCTCCGCCTGCCAAGTCAGCATTTCCATCTGGATGTCTCCAGGGATTGTAAACTAGAGATGTCCAATGTTGAATTTATGTCGCTCTCAGATAATACTCCTCTTTTAGTTTTTCTAATCTCAGTAAATAACATTTCCTATCTAGCAGATAAGGAAAAATCCTGGATTTTTCACATGTTCCCTCCCTGAACACTTCATATTTATCAGTACGACAAGTTTTCTTGATTTTAGAGCAATTCCCCTGCTTACAATGTTTTAGTTGTTTCCAACTATCATTAAAGTCTAAGGTCCTTTGTATGGTCTACAAGTCATCCCTTTATTGATATTAGACAATGTCCCTGATGTTGGGTTCTCTGTCAGCTTAGAGATCCAAGTAAATACATGTTATAGAGACCCCTCTCCCCATTCTTAAGGTAAAATCTGACCAAGTAGAACTAAATTTGACTGTATTAAGGTACTCGGATGTGTGGGGTTTTTACTTCTTGTTGTTGTTACTGTAATATAAGCCTACTCAAATGTGATTAGTATCCTGTGTTCATCCTCAATAGGAATTGAAATTACTTCATTATTTACTTTCATTATTATTTGAAATGATTTCATTATTTGTAAATATCTGTATAAAATTTCTCTTACTGGTAGCCCATAGCTTGATGGAAACAGAGCTCTTACCAATCTAATTCATCATTGTATTCTCTGCCTAACTTAGTAGATGGCCTATAGTAACAAAAAAATAAACTGTGTGTATGTACTGTGTGTCTATATATAGACACACACACACACACACGCACACATACATACACACACAGACCCTGGCCTCATTAATCTTTCAGTCAAAGAAAAAAACCAAGTAAGTGAAACATAGTAATACAAGTTGTGACATAGGTACTATCTACCATGGGGGAAATGCAAAATAATACTGGAACTCATAGAAAGGGTGCTAAACTGAAGTCTCATCGTATGGGCATTTAACTTACAAGTTGGATTCAAACCCGATGTAATGTAAGTCACAAAAAGAACAAGAATGCCCATTAATTTGCATGAAGTTTAAAGACACTTAATACTGAAATGGAATGAAATATGTACTGCAGACAAGTATCAATACGTTAGAACTTTCTGTCTCACCCATTCACCAGTAAATATTTTGTAATATTAAGACAGATTATTTTAAACATTCAATCACCTATTTATATATTTGCTTTTGTTTAAACCATTCAGTGAGGCTGAACAGTTTCCAAAATTGAATGTGCATATAAATTATTGTACCAAGTTGTATTCTACAAAGTTGTGTTACCATTGATTGTATGCAACTAAGAAAATTTCAAAGTAAAATTTTTACTCTGATTTTTAACTTATTCTTTCACTTGAGAACCTAAGATGGAACTCTACACTGCTATAGGAGGGTACATAGTTCATGTAATACCTAAAAAACTGAGGAGTTGGCCAGGCGACAATAAACGAGATCACAGTTCCACTTCAAAAGGATCATTTTGGATGATTTATAGGGCATATAAGTAGGTGTACAGTGGATTTTTCCAGAGGCTACATGACATGTGATTTTGCAGTAAATTGAATATCAAAGTAAACATGAGAATCCAGCTGATGCTCTTAAGCCAGAAATTAAATTGATTTGCAAGAAATATAAAACACTCCAATTCCTATCACTTTTTGTTTTATAAAATAGCTATTTCTCATAAAAATATAATTTAGTGTATAATTTTTAATTATAATGAACTAATAAATATTTTTAAAATTCTTGATATCTAATGCGGTAAATATAAATAGATATAATTCACATAAACAAAAGTATTTTGGTGTCCTCAATAATTGTTGAGTTGCAAGATGTCCTAAAACCAAAACTTTTGAGATCTCTTCTATTGTATAGACAATTTAACTTTACAATTTTTTTTTAATCTATACCTTGGTCTTTTTTTTTTTTTGGTAGCCTATATAATAAATGATACCTAATTAGAGATGGGAAAATATTTTTATTTATAAGAGATTCTCCAAAATACAGAAAAATTTTAAGCAAATTTTCTTTTCATTTTAGAGAGCCTATGCTGTCTGCTCAATATACATTATACATTTTTAATTAACCAAAAATAAAATTTTATAGAATGAAAAAAATGCTTAATAAATTGCTAGCTTTATGGAACATCTATCTTCTAACTGTTTTATGCAAATATTGATCCCTATGGAAGAAATTGCTTTAGATTTAGAAAATCATACCTTCATATAAAGATTTTCTAACTGTTAATATTATTGAAATAATAATCCTACCCACTATAGAACATATTTGTTACAGATCTCTTTATGTAGGAAAATTCATGTCTTAAGGAATGTTCAAGTCAACTGAGAGAAGTAGGACAAATTTTAAAGAAAAATTTGGAGGGGGAAGAAACAGATTCATTAATGTGAAAATGTATCAGCTTAGAGTGGTCCATTGGACTGGATTACCTCTCCCATTCTTTTCTCTTACTCCCATTTCCTTACATAGTAAATTATCACTAATTATGGTTTGGAATACTGGGACAGAGTCTGCAAAAGTCTTCACACTTGAGGTTGCATAATGTTCTCTTTCACCTTAAAAGTTTGGAGAGAAACCTTTAAATCAAGTCTGCCTGTCAAAAGATCTGATTCCAGGATAGCTGCACTATCTGAGGAAGGGCATGAATGGGCCATGCAAAGAGCTTTGGAAGTAGCCTGAGCTCAGAGATTGAATGCAAAGAATTGGTACTATTTCTGTCATTCACAGCTAATGACCAATTACTTCCTGACTATTTTAGATCATGAAAAAGCATTTCCCAAATACTAACATTTCCTATAGTTTGAGAGACAGCAAGGTATAGTGGGACAGTTTGGGGCTTTTATTCAAACAGACTGGACAACTAATTAAAATTCTGTCACTTAGTCAGTGGGTGAATATAGGTAAATTATCTACATATGTTAGACTAATTTCTCATCATGACAGTGAGTATAAAATTACCTCTCAGAGAGTTGGTGAGTTTTAATAACATGTATGAATATGCTAGAATAGTCCAAATCATACAGTGGATGTGCAATATTTTTTTTAATTTTATAGTAAAAAGTATTATATTAAATCCCCAAGAACATGAGGTCTCTTGTTCACAGTTTGGAAACATTGTTTTTAGTTCAAATTAGAAGTTCACTATATATAAAATTTGCTGCTAGTCTTATTAAGACTATTTAAAAAATAACTCCTTTATTACTCATTTTCTCTGATTGGTCTATCAAAGTTTGTAGAGTGATTAATTTTTTAATCTAATAAAGTTTTAACATCTGGTGAAAATATAAACATTAAAATTATGCTTTTCTTTATATGTGAGAAGATATATCTTATGATATAGTTTTGCTAGAAGTGAGATTTCTTTTATGAAAGATACCACTTTAGGAGCAATGGTTATTTATAAAGCTTTCTTCAAATGTTCCTTAATATATTTCATATATAATATCTCTCTATATGTCCATATATATAGATATATATCCATATATATGTATATATAAACATATAGTGAACTAATTTTCTTAGTTCACTATTTTTCTACTGCCTTGAAATTCTTAGATGAGTAAAGGATTAGTTAATTTTCATGATTAAGCGCTATGAGTTCCTTTTCTATTAATGTATTTAGCAGTGTTCAACTCGAGCTATTTCTTTATGCAGGTTTTGGATTTATAGCCACACTTACAGATTGGTTGGTTAAAGCACATTAGCTAAAACTATGACCCTAAATCAATTTATGTCTTGTATAAGTTGGCTTTGTCCTCATACAAAGGAAAACCAGTTGCTTTATAACTGTGTCTATTTAAATCTTAAAGACTTAGCACAATTGTGTAACACACCAGAAGGACCTAGAGGAAGATAAAGTATGCAAAAGTGATTGTGAGGTCATTATTTTACATTTTCTTGTTTCATTTTGTAATTTAATAATACATACCAGTATGTGTATTATATGTATGCGCGCGCACACACACACACACACACACACACACACACACACGCACAATTTAGACCTGTATTGCCTAAACAGACACATCTCCAGAAGTTTGAGATGACATATGAGGCATTAACTCAAGCCAGAGAATAAACATGTTCCATGTTTACCTCAAAGCTTTTGGGGAAAATATTTTATCATTTTAAAAACTATGGGTATATTATGATATGTGTAGTGAAAGGTCTCATGACTTTTAAGCTAAACCCAAACATATGAAAAAAGCCCTTTCCTTTCAGAGAGCTCCTTTGGACTAAAGCCTAATATTCCTTCAATGTTAGGAGAACATCAACAGAAGTGTGAGAAAGATGATTTTTACTATTACTATGATTTTTGTGCTTCTCATTATAGATAGTGATCTTTTTGGTTCTATTGAGAGAATGTGCTGGTGGAAATTTTTTGTTTTACTTATTTTACAGGATTATACATTCACTCCAGCTGGCATACATGAGCCTCCCAACATGGCTCTACAATAATTCTCTAGCCTTAATTTCCATGATGCCACTAACTCTATCCCACGCTTCAATGAAATTTGACTCTTGAATATGCCTATATGTTCATAGATAATTAAAAACCTGGATTGCAAATAACAGGTCTTACATGTTTTATTTTTATTATTTTACAAATGCCAAATATCATTAAGCTTAGAGGGATAAAGGCATGTTCTCAATGACGTAAATCAAGTTGGTGATCAAGCCAGATCTAGAATCCTGGTCTTCTATCATTCAATTTCTTACTCTATGCCATGTCTCTCCACTCATTAAAAAGTCCCTGTTCTTCTTAACCTGGAATGTCCTTTCCCTTTTCTGATTATTATAATCCTACCCATGATTCAAGATAATTATCCTGAAACCTTTTTTGTTTAAATCAAGTAGATTCTAGTAGATTATGATGATTATTTGTAATAAATTTAATTGATTTTTTATTATGCAAAGGAAAGAGCTACTTTAAATCTCAGCTCCTCAAAGTATTGCTAACTTGCAAAATTATATGACTGCATTTCTAATTATATGAATACTTTTCTAACTTATTAATATTTTGATTATCGTCATCTAAATGTTCTCAACAGTATGAATGAATACAAGTTAGGCAACTTGATCATCTGGGAGAAAATGCCTTTTCAATCACTCAGATTTCAAATGAATTCCATAAGCTTTTTCAAGACTTTGAAAAATTAGTACAGCTTTTCATGATTGCATGTAATGCCAATTATTTGTCCTTTTACCCTTTCCTGAGGAAACAGAAGCCTTTTCAAATAACAATGTAATGGAAATTAGACAAATCCCGCGTTTCTTAATAGGTATTTTTCACTTAGATTAGTCATAATCTCAATTTACTTCTCACAAGCTCTCCTGATAAAGATACACCCAATTTAAGTACAGAAAGTGGCATTAAAGGAAGCACAGAATGATTGAAATTGTTTTAGAGACTGCAAATCAACTAGTTTTAATTTCATTGTCAAGTACGGTTTCTTTGTTGTAAATCAAAGAAATTTCTGGGTTACTTTAATTGGTCGACTACATTCATTATCAAAAGTTTCTTTTCCAGGGGCATTATATAATGTGATTGAAAAATGACTAATAGGTAATGTGTGAATTTTTAATTAGATGGCTTCTGCCATCCCTAAGACTCTACAGAAGGAAATTTAAGTAAAAGAATTTTGATGAAGAAAACAATGTTTTTCTTAGAGGCCCATGATTTATTCCTCCTCCACTATCTTTCTATGGCTCCTTTTCACCCCTGCAGTTAGTTAGAGGTACTTCAAATTTAAGTGCCATGTCAGCAATTGTACAACTCATCACTTGGCAATATTTTGGTCCTAAACTCTAACTTTTCTGTACTTATTATCATTGATGACCTCTTTGACCATTCTGTGTGGTTCTCTTTCCATGTGCTGTTTTAGTGGCAGTATCATTTGACCTCTTGAGGGCCCTTTGACCCAGGTGAGTAAAAATTTACAACTAGTTGGTGAGCCTCAATCTCTCACAGATAATTAGCCTTGTTCTGTGTCTGGGTTGGCATACTTTGGCATGTCTATAGGACTAATTATGAAATGAAGGGATGCAGTGGAAAGATGGAGTAATTTTAAAGTTCTGCTTTACAACAAATATCAAAATCATTATTCTTGTGACAGAGAAGTCATATCCTGTTGTCCTTTGTTGTTAATTTTATATAAATAATTCAGATTTATTTTGTACTCAATGGGATGCAGATTCATAATGTAATGTTTATAGATACAACAAAGTTGAAACTATGATTGAATTCGCTACTTGATAAGTCTAACAAATAAAGGCATGACAGCCTCGAGTGCCAAATCACACTCACCCCAATATCTCTAAGGTAGTGACAGTGTGCAACCACTAGAAAAATGAGAGAATTCTGACCTTGCCTCCTTTACGGAACCATTGAGGTCCTGAAAACCTGAATCAAACTTGGATATTGTTCATACATTACCATATGCACTGTGATGAATGAATAATTTCAGCAATTGCTTTTTTTAAAAAAAAACGCTTGTCTCAAGTGATTCATGAGAGGATTTACATGTGAGGAAACAGATAACCTATTTATTTTCATTGTTCTGATTTATTTTTCCATTATCGAGTAGCTTAAGACACTAATAGAAGAGAGGAAAAATAGTTTCAGGTTTTGTAAATTTTTTTCAAAAAATTATGAATTTATTAGAGATATAAAGTAATAGGACATCGAGGTTATAAAAGACCTAACACTTAACATAATGTGAGGAATATTATAGACCTTCAGAAGATACTATTTGAAGTGATTCTTTAATTTAGTAAGTCATTTTGTTATTAGATTTTTATTTCAAAATTGCTGTCTAAACTGACCTTGCTATTCTCTAAAATAATTTATTCTGAAAATGTTGAGACCTAATTATTACCCCATATTAATTATACTCAATTATTATGCTCACTGTGTTATACTACAAATGTCATGTGTGGTATACTACAAATAATCACATAATTATGCTTACTGTGTTATGTCATGTGTGTTATACTACAAAATTTTTCTTTGCATATAGTTGTTGTATAGGGCTGTGTACTGACAATATATGTGAATTTGAAATAACTACTATTAATAGGTTAAGTGCACTAATGGAAAAACATTGACAGCATTCAAGAAAAGTTGGGTGATGTAAGCAAAGAGATGGAAATTGGGAAAGAATCAGTAGGAGACGCTAGACATCAGAAACACTAATGGAAAGAATGCCTTTGATGGACTTTTAAGTAGACTGGACATTGCCAAGGAAAGATCAGTGAGCTTAGGAGTATATACCAATAGAAACTTCACAAATTGAACTGCACATTTGATTTAACTTTTACCATACTATAATTTACATATCTTTTAAAGCACCAAAACTTTATTCAATTTACTCTGTTTAAAGCCATCATAATTTTTATTTGCTCAATTAATTTGGGGAAATATTAATATTTATTGGGGAAATTTTTAAATATCTTATTTTCCTCACTCAAATATTTTAAAATAAGCCTGCAAGCCCTCTTCCCTTATTTTTTTATTTTTTTATTTTTAGCCACATCTTGGCATGCAGGATCTTAGTTCCCCAACCAGGGATCAAACCTGTGGCCCCTGCAGTGGAAGCGGTGAGTCCTAACCACTGGACCACCAGGGAACTCAAGCGCCTTTTATTTCTTATGGGTTTTTTTTTTTTGTCCATCAGCTAATTTAACTAGGTCACACTAATAAATGGCAGAGTTGTGATTAAAACTTAGGTCTCGGGCTTCCCTGGTGGCGCAGTGGTTGAGAGTCCGCCTGCCGATGCAGGGGACACGGGTTCGTGCCCCGGTCCGGGAAGATCCCACATGCCGTGGAGCGGCTGGGCCCGTGAGCCATGGCCGCTGAGCCTGCGCGTCCGGAGCCTGTGCTCCGCAACGGGAGAGGCCACGACAGTGAGAGGCCCGCGTACCGCAAAAAAACCCAAAAACAAACAAAAAAAACCACGTAGGTCTCACTTCACAGTTTTGTGTGTTAATCACTGTAGTATATAATAATAATTCAATACTAAAGATGTGATTTAAATAAAAGAAAAATATAAAAACCTAGGACATTTATTTAAAGTTTGTATTACCTATTTCCCTTGTGTCTTAAAATAAAATAATCTTGCTACTGATCTCACTGGGTTGTCAGAATTAAAGGAGTTAACATATAAAAATCACTTAAACATCACTTAGCGCATAGCAAGAACTCAATACATGCTAGATATTATTAGTCCTAGCCCTAGCAGAGAAAGCTGTCACAATGAAATGTTAAGTATTTGAGACACAAGGTATTTGGGTGTTTGTATAGAATTTGTAAATTGGGAGATTTTGTGAAAGTTGAAGTTCATGTAATGATGAACATCCAGACATTCCAGGGCACACTGGACACATGGACCGATAGATCTGATCTTAACCCATGCAGGACAGTGCAGTGGTTAGAGACACGGGCTTTCTGGCTCCACCTTTTATTACTTATGTAACTTTGGACAAGTTGTTCCAAAGTGGTACATTTGGAACACACAGTACCTTGTTGTATCACACAGTACCTTCTCAGAAAGGCAGTATGGCCTAGTGATGAAAGGAATAATTTCTGGAACCATTTGTTCTTGTTCAAATGCTGATTCTACCACTTATTAGCTTTGATTCCAACTCCTGGTGGGTTTCTTGAACTGCAGACATTTAAATCTTTGAACTTCCTCCATTCCATTTACTACAGTAAATTTTCATCTTAATTAAACTGGCACGTATATGAATAGTAAAAAATATATATGTACTAAAATTACAGCTTGCCATGAAATTTAAGAAATAAAAAATAGTGAAAAATTTTATATAGTAAAGACATGAATTGACCCAATGTTAATTTGTATACTTTAAGTAAGTCCCTGTCTGTTTTGAAAATATGGTCATGTTAATTTTAGTCTCTGTGTCCAGTTCCTCCTGTGTAGGGCTCACCCCTGCATGAAGCAGAAATGGTGAGAAAGCCTCTATTTTACATGCTTCATAAAGCATGCACTTTTGTGTTGCTATCAGTAGGTAATGTAATCCAAAAAAATTCTGATCTTGAAAAAAATATCATCCCTGTCATTTTGCTAAGTGGTAAGTGAAACTTGTAGGAAAGATAAATTAGAGCCTCTGTTGGTCTTTCATCTCCAGAGATCTCCTGCGTACACAGGAGGTGGGGATATGTGCAGCCCTCACTCCTCCCCTAGCCCTCAGTCAAAGGTGTGATATCAGCTGCAGGGCTGTGCTCACAAAGGACTTTAATCTTCTTTTGAACATTCATCAGTTTCTTCCTTTTTTTATTTGCTCTTCTCCCTGCCCTGTACCACCTTCCTGAGAGTGTTTATGATTTCCACTCTCTCCATGTGATTGGCTTGCTGCTCTGCAGTGTTCAACTCACTGTGTATGTCAGGTCATTCTAATTTTAATAAAATAAATAATAAAATACAATTTATTAAAATACAATTTTAATAAATTTATATTAAACTCTGTATATAATAAATAATTTTTATTTTATTTAATAAAATTTATCAAAATTAAATTTTCTATTTTAAATATAAATCAGAATAGCTACTTTACAAATGAACACCTACTCTGGCCCATGGTTTATGCTTGGACCTATTGGATATTTTGAAAAATATCCAATTTTTTTAAATGCAAAAAATAACGGCAAGAGCAAATTCTTCCCTTTCCAACTCTAGGGACTTTGCTTGGACTGGAGGAGTTTAAATCTTCAAACTCTGTATGTCCCATTTTCAGTGATTATAGGATAATATCTTATATAAGAGTTTTAGCATACCTCCATGTTAACTTAAAGGTAAAGAAATTTAAAAATTATTGTAAAAATTCTGGTGTGTCTTGGTTTAGATGAGGCTGATCATCTATGGAGAGATGATTCTTGTACAGTATTTTTTAGTTCTTATGTACTGCTTACTTCCTGAGGCACAATCTGAAACTGAGACAAGAACTCAAGAAATACCTCCTTACAAAAATGTCAAAGATTATCTCTGTTTTGTGTCAGGGTAACTTCTGCACATTATGTTGTAAATAGGAGAGGATTTTTCACTCTCATTAAGAAGTTGGACAGTGCCTCTTCTGAAAGGTGATCTCAGTTCATGAGTGTGGTTTTCTTATGTATCTGTCGGTGTGGGTTTGCTCTAGCTGTTGTCCTTTGGATACTCAGGAACTAGGTAAGGGAATCCTTCAATGAGAGGACAAGTTATTCGATGTTCTTTTCCTTGGATTATAAGAACAGTTGTAAGAAATAAGCTATTTCACATGTTCTTTTCAATGCCATAAGTCCCTCCAGTTAACCACTGGAGCAAGAGATAGAATAAGATGTAAAAAAAAGTGTGTCCTGCCACACAATCACTGTTCCATGCATACAGGGTGTTGAAGACATAGTGTTTTATTTCATATTCTCCTGTGTAGTCATTTTTCTATGGCAGAACCATGCATTGCAGTGGCTGATTCTGGAAGATAACTTAGTTCTCTCAGTCAAGTTGACACTCACATTTTTTTGCACCCTACTCCCACAGTCTTTTCCCATATTGGAACTTACATTCACCCAAGAATGGCCTATCTCCTTTCTGAGGAATTCCTTTGTAAAACAGGGGCCACACAAACTTTGTTAAGATACTGAAACCAAAAGTTTGTATTACATATGTCACCTAAAATAATGGATATTCCTTTTCATACATTGGCATAACGAAGAAAGACCTCTCAGTAGAGCCACTGGAGAACAAAGGGAACCATTTTACTCTGATAAAAGCAAGGATAATGCTAATATTCCCCTATTTCTTACTATACGTAAAAATAAAATGCAGGCAAAATTATTTTTCACATGTGCCTTATGAGTCACTTCTAATAGTGATTTTCAGAAAATAAATGGAACTAAAATTTTATAGAAGAAAAGGGAAATTATTTTTTAACATTGGAGGAATAAGCAATAGCATAGCTGAAATCAACTAAAAACGTAACCGGGAGTTCCACATCCAAATATTCTGTTCTGTGTGAGAATGTGTGTGTGATTGTGGAAGTAATGTCTTAGCCATATCAGAGTGTTATTATATGACTTCAAATAGATGAAGTTGTGATTGTCAAGAGGTTTATGAAAAACACCTGTTTATGAGTCATCTTTTTTTTTTTCAGTGATGCTGTATTAAGCTGAATCCGTTAAATTAAGCTTAAATGAATTTCTTCCATTTCAAGCATCAGCATTAACCTTAGATTTGATTAACCGTAGATTTGATGGCAGTAATAAAAAGAAAATCTACCTTAAATATAAGGATAAGGAAAGATTGAAAGTAAAAGTATGGGGAGTTCCCTGGTGGCATAGTGGTTAGAATTCTGGGCATTCTGCCGTGGCCCTGGTTTAATCCCTGGTTGGGGAACTGAGATCCTGCAAGCCATGAGGCGTGGCCAAAAAAAAAAAAAAAAAAGAAAAAGAAGAAAGTAAAAATATGATTATATATAATACAAATAATTAGTATGCAGTTAATGGATATAAAAATTGTAAATGTCAGAATTAAAAAAAGGAATAGAATATCAAGATCACAGTAGAAGATTTTATCATACATCATTTAATAACTGTTATAACAGAAAAAAAATTATCAGTAAAGATTAAAAAATGTTAAGTAATAGAATTAACAAATTTGACCTAAGTGACACAGAGTATCTCTAAGAATTATAGAATACACTTTCTTATCAAGGATGTATAAAGTATATCCTGGGCTACATGTATTGAGTTACAATGAATTTTAAGGAATTAAAGTCATACAGAAAATATGTTCATAGTGGAATGGAAATAAGCTGGAAATCAGTAACAGATGGATACATTTTAAAAAATCTTTATATTTCTAAACAAGTATGTCAAAGAAGAAATAGTGGGATTAAATGTTTTGAACTATGTATAAGTGATAAATTGCGGTCTATCAAAACTTGTAATTTGTACCTAAAGCCTGGTTAATGTAAGAACTTAAAAATTGTAGGAAATTGGACAAATAACGTTTTTGTTTTCAATTGCTGCTAAGAAGTGGTAAACACTAAGAGGCTTAAACAACACAAATCCTTTATCTCATAGTCTTGTAGGTAGGAAATCTGGGAAGGCATTAATTGGATTCTCTTCTCACATGTCACCAGGCTGAAAATTAAGCTTGGTGTCATCTGAGCACTGGGGTCTTCTTCCAAGCTCATTGGTTGTTGAAAGGATTCATTTACTTCTAGTGGGTCTGAGGTCCTCAGCTCCTAGAGGCTAATAACCATTCCCAGCAAAGTGGGCCTCTCTACAATATGATTGTTTGCTTTTTTCCATGCCATTAGGAGAAAGTCTGTCACTTTACCTTTTAAAAAATGGTTTATCTAATAAGCCAGGCCTTTCTAGAATAACCTCCCTCTTAAGTAATTCAAAGTCTCCTGATTAGTAGCCTAATCATAGGAGTGATATACCCACATGATTTTCTTGTCTTGGCCCCATCACTTCTTCTACTCACACTCAAGCAGCAAGGATTATGCATGGCCTGCACGTCTGGGACAGACATCTGAGCATTCTGCCTGCTGTAGATAATAAGGAGATATGTATTGTCAACATATTTATTTTAATAGGTTCAAATACTTAGGTGAAATGTACATTTAGAAAACAATTTGCCAAAAGTGATAGAAGAAATTTAAAACTGGAAACATTCCTATAACTGAAAGTAACAGATTTCATAATGATTTCTTTTGAAAACCCACAATAAAAAAGCCACAGCTCAGATAACATTACTATTAATTCTTTAACATTTTTAGAAAGAAATAACATTCTCACAGAAACTATTTTCAGAAACCGGAAATAAGTTCCCAACAATATTTTTCATGCCAACATCAACTTGAACTAAAATAAAAAGACAAGATTATTGAAAGACAATTGCCTGGCAGTATCATTCATGAGTATAGATGCAAAAATAATAAAATAAGAGTAAATCAAATTCAGCTATACATAAAGTAGATGATACATCATGAACTGCTATACACTGAATGTTTGTGTCTTCCCTAATATTCATGTTGAAACCTAATCCCCAATGTGAAGGCATTTGGGGGAGGTCCCTTTAGGATGTGATTAGATCCTAAGGTCAAAGCCCTCAGGAATGGGATTAGTGTCCTCTATATAAGGGCCCAGAGAGCCCCCTTGCCCTTTTCTGCCATGTGAGGGTACAACAGGAGGGTGGCAGTCTATGAAGCAGAAAGCAGGCCCTCACCAGATGCCAAATCTGCTGGCACCCTCATCTTGGACTTCCAGCCTCCAGAGCTGGGAGAAATACTTTTATTTATAAGCTACCCAATCTATGGTATTTTTTAATAGCATCCCAAATAGACTAAGACAATGACCAAGTCGGACTAATTTCTAGAATACAGAGTTATTTACCATCTAAAAATTAACACAATCCCACATTTTTTTATTCATTCAAAAGGAATAAAACAATATAATTATCACCTTATATCAGAACAGAAAATATGTACATTCACCATACATTCATAATGCAAAATCAGCAAAAATGAAATAAGTTGTCTTAAGTCAGGTTCCCTAGAAGGACCTGGAATCCCTGAGGCAGGGATTCATATGAATGTGCTTTCTTGAAAATCTGTTCTTCCAGAAAATCCTGTAAGAGAGAACAAAGGCAAGAAAAAGGGCAGAGCAAAAATGAGATCTCTGGTGAAGCTTAGCTTTAGTATCATTCACAGGTAGCTTCTGAAATATAAATAGTAAAACTGATTTTTCTCTTTTGAAGCAAGATGTCTGGGCTTCAGTCCTCATATCATTCCCTTGTCTGCCACCTAAGGGAGCATAACTTCCCACGTATCTTTCTTTTCTTTCTTCTTTCTTTCTTTATTTTCTTTTTTTTCTTTTCTTTCTTTCTTTCTTTTCTTTTTTTTTTTTTTAGAAGCTTCCTTTAGCCAAATGCCATGCTCTGGAGAAGATTGCAGGATATAATTATCAGCCCCAGTACTCACAGCCAAAAGGCTATTTGGACCATGCACTAACCTTTTTTTCTGGCAAGGGAACATCCTTAATGTGATAAAGTATATCTAAAAAATCCTTCAGCAAACAAATGAGCAAATATTGTAAATTTCCACTTTGGGATCAGAAATGGGTCAATAATGTACTTATCACCATATCTTTTATGTCATACAAGAATTCTTAGGTAAACGAGGGAAAAATTAATTGTTGTAATTGCAGAGCTGTATGCTGTTGGGTGTTTGTTGCAGGTGCCAAATCAAATATTATTTTTCTAAAGTATAACTCAGAGGAATTATATCCTAAAGTAATACAAAACCAAAAATTATTGGAAAAATTACTATCAAACTTCTTAATTTAAAATAGACATACTTAATATGCTTTTTGGAAATTTATAATGAAAGAATGAAAATATCTCAGTAATTATTTATATTAATAATTAGTAATTAAATATGTTTCTCCAAAAGTTTTAAATACTAGTAGAAAAAAATATGAACTGAAATCTATTATATCTATCATTTATTATGGACTAATTCAAACAAATAAAGTATTTTTCAATTTTATTTTCAATACAGTTTTATTAGATTTTATAAAATACAACAGAATGATTTTACTGTAAGTTTTTAAACCTAGGAACATTTGTGAGAACAGCACTTTCCATTCAAATTTATACTGAAATATATATCAACATATATTTCTACCTTTTTATCTTCAATCTTAAAACATGCTTTGCACATATAACCCTAAACTGAACCATCAGATTGCAATGAATATTGGATTAAGCACAGATTTATATTCAAAATTTTTCACTAAGCTGCAGGAACTTCTGAAAATATATAGGATTAAATTTCAAGTAATATCTGAAATTTCTTGGACCACTGAAAAATGATGTACTGGAAGGCTCTTACATAATATATTCAAATAAGATTGAAATGTTGATTAAATGAAGTTTCAAGTTTCTTTTTCCAGTTATGTTATACGTGTGTCCTTACACACATATGTATGCATATATGTATATATGTACATATACAAAATTGCCTGTCAAAACATAGATGTATGTATGTCTACAACACATACACACATGGAGGGAAATGGTTGAAATTTGGAAGATAAATTCTTCCAGTTATTTGTCTCAAAATTTATTCACAATACATAATCCAGTGAGGACAGTTTAAGTGGAAGAAATGGAAAAATATACAATTAGTTTCCTATTGTTGCTGTAACAAATTACTACAAACATAGTGGTTTAAAACAATGCACATTAATTGCTTACATTTCTGCAGATCAGAAGTCAAAAATCTGTTTTAAAATGCTGAAATGAAGTCTGATGTAGCCCCATTCCTTCTGGAGGCTTTAGGGTTTACAGTAGTCTCCTCTTATGCGTGGTTTCACTTTCCGTGGTTTCAGTTACCTGTGATCAACCACAGTCTGAAAATATTAAATGGAAAATTACAGAAATAAACAATTCATAAGTTCTAAATTGCACACTGAATCATAGACCTAAATGTAAAATGCAAAACTAACAAATTCCTAGCAAACAGCATGGGAGAAAATATAGGGGGCATTGAGTTTAGCAATGACTTTTTAGATGCAATACTAAAAGCACAATTCATAAAAGAAAAGATTGATAAGCTAGATTTTATTAAAATTAAAAACTTCTGTGAAAGGCACTGTTAAGAGAATGAAAGACGAGCCACACCCTGAGAGAAAATATTTACAGTAGACATACATGATAAAGGACTGTTATCCAAAATAATAAAAGTTACTCTTAAAAGTCAACATTAAGAAAACAAGTAACTCAATTAAAATTGGGCATAGGACTTGAACAAAAACCTCGCCAAAAAATATATAGAGATGGAAAATAGCCATTTGAAAAGCTGCTCCACATCATATGTCATCAGGGAAGTTCAATTTAAAATAATGAGATACCATTACGTAACTATTAGAATGGCCAAAATCCCAAACACCAACAACCTCAAGAAGAGACGAGGATGTAGAGCACAGGAATTCTCATACATTGCTGGTGGGTATGCAAAATGGTGCAGCCACTTTGCAAAACAGTTTGGCAGTTTTATGCAAAGCTATACATACAAGTACTGTATGATCCAGCAATTGCACCCCTTGGCTTTTACTCTAATGAGCTGAAATCGTTTGTACACACTAAAACTTGCACATGAATGTTTACGGTAGCTTTATTCATATTGCCAATACTTGGAAGCAACCAAGGTGTCCTTCACTAAATAAATGGAAAAACAAACTGTGGTACATCTAGACAATGGAGTATTATTCAGTGATAAAAGGAAATGAGCTATCAAGTCATGACAAGACATGAAGAAATCTTAAATGAATATTTTAAGAGAAAGAAGTAAATCTGAAAAGGCTACACTGTATGATTCCAGCTATGTGATATTTGTAAGGGTAAAATTAGAGAGGAAAAACATCAGTGATTCGCAGTGTTTCGGGGAGGAATGATTAAGTGGAGCTCAGGGCAAGTTTAGGACACTGAAACTATTCTCTGTGAATCTGTAATGATGGATACTTGTCATTATGCATTTGTCAAAATCCATAGAGTGTATAACACTAAGAGTGAACCCTAATGAAATTATGGACTTTAATTAATAATAATGTATCAATATTGGATCATCAGTTTTAACAATAGCACCATACTAATGCAAGATGTTAACAGTAGGGGAAACTGTGTATGTTTGTTGGGATAAGAGGGTATATACATTCTGCTCAAGTTTTTTGTGAACTAAAACTGCTCTAAAGAATTCTAATCAAAACCAAAATGGGAAACAGGTAGAGTTGGCGTTAAATTTATTTTTTAAAAAGTACAGGTTTCCAATTTTACCTTTATTTTTTTATACCTATGAAGAATAGTTTCTCTTTGGTTTTCCAGGGCTAGCTGCCAATATTTGTTATTAAATCCTCTCTGCTTCCTTTGAGACATTGCCTAGTTAATTATTTGACCTTCTTTATCAAATTTTCATTTTCTTTTCAACCACCATTTCCTTCCTTAGTATCTATGAACACAAGCAGACGTGTTTCCTGGAGTTTCATCTTCACAATCTCCTTATTGGACACTTTCTTTTAAATGCCCACATGTCATTTCAAACTCAGCATGTATTAAACAAGATAAATACCTTTCCCTCAAAAGAAACAGCTCCATCTCACTACTCCATCTATCCACTATTATGTATCCTAAAGTTAGACATTGCCAAATGAGTTTGAATTTTCCCTTGTCCTTTCTTCAAGTAGCCAATCAGACACTTAATTTACTGTTTTGCAGGATAGCTCAATCAATTTTTCCCAATTCCTGCTGTCATTGTCTTGCCTATTAACTCATTATTCCACGCCTGGATTGCTAAAATGGTTCTGTGGATAGCCTTCTGACTTTCAGTTTTGTCCATTCCTATCTGTATTTCAGAAAGCACCTAGATCAATCTTTAATAACAGATTAGTCTAACATGCTTCTTAAATTTTATCAATGTTCCCTCTCTCATATGGTCTTAGAGATCAACTGAATCAAATTTTTGCCAAACATGTCAAGTGTATTCTTAAAGCCTTCATGCAATTTATGCTGTTTTTATTCTGAAATGCCTATCTTACTCTTGACACACTCCAAGTATGAGAAAAATATTAAGTGTTTTTTGGTCAAATTTGAACTTCAGATGATCTATTTTTATTGCTGATATTTCGGTTTTCTTTTTAAATCAACATGTAGGTTTTTCTGCCTTAACTCAGTTCACCAGTCTTCTTTGTTCCTTTTAGACTTGGATGCAACTATTTCATTAATGTCTTCATCCTGAATGCATGTTGATATGACAAGTTCAAGACAAATGCTTCCTTTACACATATACTTCTGTATTCTAATTTTGCAACTTCAGATCATCTAAAATTAATGACTAAGCAGTTGATGTCAGTCTTTTTCATATCAGATAAATGAAGGAAGTTTTGGGGGGAAATCAATAGGTTAACAGACTTTTAAAATACCTATGTAACAAAATTTTTTAAATCAAAATTATGTTTTCAACCAAGTGGTTAGTAAAGTTGAAAATTGTGCAGCTAAACTATGTATTAAAAAATAGGGCTTCCCTGGTGGTGCAGTGGTTGAGAGTCCGCCTGCCCGATGCAGGGGACACGAGTTCGTGCCTCCGGTCCGGGAAGATCCCACATGCCGCGGAGCGGCTGGGCCCGTGAGCCATGGCCGCTGAGCCTGCGTGTCCGGAGCCTGTGCTCCTCAACGGGAGAGGCCACAACAGTGAGAGGCCCGCGTACCAAAAAAAAAAAAAAAAGAGAGCTAGCTCATGTTGTAAAGAGCATTTTACTGTGCAGACTTAAACAAACTGCTGTGACCTTTTATGCACTATAGCACTTCCTTTTTGAAATGATGAAGAACTTCTTTTAGAAGTTAACCTTTAAGGAACTGATGTGCATTCTGTTTGAAGAGTGTTTTGATTATGGCTAAAGGAGTACATATTGTAGCTTACTATAAATGATATTGCTTCATAAGACAACATAGCTGACCAGAAATGCCTTCTCTGAAAAAACAATGACCTTAGCAAATATTTAAGAAATAATATGTCTTTCAAGCAGTGAGATCCCTTAAGCCTCAGGCTTTTGTAGCACCAAATGGGGGAAGGAGGGGCAAAAGCCTTTATCTTAAAAATATTATTTAAATATTTTCCCCCATTTAGGGGAAGTAATTTTGTAAATCTTTAATTACCTGAGAAATATATGGATTAGTATCATTAAATATTATTTTATATGAGATCAAAATTGTCCAAATGAAATCTTACCTGTATGCCCTCTCATCTATATTCTAACAAGAGCTGAATTTTCAATGGGATGGCATAGTCTAGGGATGTCAGAGAACAAACAGTGGAGATGACCTACAGGAAGAGGAAAGTGGAGAGCAGGGACTGGATAAGTTTCTTGTAGAGAGGAATGACAGACAGCATCAGGGAGCTCCAGGGTGGGAAACAGCCAGACAGCATCAGGGAGCTCCAGGGTGGGAAACAGGTAGAGCTTTTATTTAAGTGGGTAGAGTACAGGGATGGGGGTGTGTTGGAAGACAGTGCTCTCTTAATGAAATCTGTTGGAAAGGCAAAAGATCCAGGCACCAGGTTTTCCTTTAAGAGCAAAATCATGACTAAGCCCCTGAGGAGGAAACTCAGTAGGAAGAAAAGATTTAGAATGAAGCATGAGGATTAACATTTATTTATTGCCTGCTGTGTGCTAAATACTGGCCTATATATTTTGGAAAAGTTGTTTTTGTTATTTAACCAGCAATGCAATTATTTATTTATTCAAATTCTTATTTAAATATTAAAAACCTCACACAGGAAAATAGTACACCGTGGATATTTAGTTTAGTATTGTCCAGTTTCAAAGATCATTTTCTCATCTACTCTTTTGGTCCCCTAATTTTGACAATTAGGGTACAGGACAGGGTTTTATCATGGACATAGGGTAGCTAAGGCTGTCAATGGTTGTTAAGTGTTCCATCAATGAGTAAAACTCTGGAAGACAACAAATAGTGGAGATGAATTGCTGCTTAACCCCTTAAGTTACTATGCTAAAACCCAAACTAATAGAAGCTCCAGCTTCACTGCATATAACCCATGATCACCTTCAATTACACAGTGGAGAAAGAGCTAGAGGGGTTGCATGTCTTAAATGCTTCTGTTTAGAAATGGAATAATGCCCTTTCATTCACAACCCATATCCCAGAACTAGATTCCGAGACTGCTTAATTATGAAGAGAATGGGAAATGCTGGCAAGCTCATGGATATTCAGTGAGTAGTAAATGAGAATTCTTTAAAAGTTATATAGAAAAAATGATGACACTATATTTTTCTGTTCCTCTAGTTGATATGTGAATGAATTTCAATCCAACTGTATATCAAATTTCCTTGAAAAATATTTTTCAAGCTCGTCATATTAGTCATATTACTTCTTAATTTTAGGGTTGCTTTTATGTTTTATGTATTAAGATTATATTTATATATATTTTTTACATTTCATTAAATTTTATATGGGGATATGTTTTGCTCTAACTATTAATTTATCTTTACCTGAAAGTTCAGTTTCTTGCCTAGTAAGGGTGTTTTACCACATTGAATATATTACTGTTACCTTGGTTTGCATTTTTGGTTGTTTTATGTTTTTTTATCTATCTACTGTTATTTTCTTATAAAAAAGACTTTGGCTTTACCTTCTGATGTGGCATTCATTGTATGCATCATGTATTTGTTTAATAGGAGTGTTTAGTTTTTTTCTTTTTCTTTTTTTTGCAGTACACGGGCCTCTCACTGTTGTGGCCTCTCCCGTTGAGGAGCACAGGCTCCGGACGCGCAGGCTCAGCGGCCATGGCTCACGGGCCTAGCCGCTCCGCGGTATGTGGGATCTTCCCAGACCGGGGCACGAACCCGTGTCCCCTGCATCAGCAGGCGGACTCTCAATCACTGCGCCACCAGGGAAGCCCAGGAGTGTTTAGTTTTAAGTTTTAATCTGTTTTTGCAAATTCCTCAAAGTATCAAGAAGTGAAGCTGTATCATTTGAGTTTTTTTCGTTATATGTAAAAGTAATTTACATAAAAGCATAATTTCAAATCTCTTTGGTTGTGTATTACTCATTTTTAAAATATCACTTATGTATAATTATAAGGCCATTTTAAAGATTTTATTTATTAATATCAACAATAGACTTTTAAAAATATAAGCAAGTACTTTATATGATAGGCACTGATTAACAGATAAATATTAATCCATTAACTTTAATCTTATACTTTTATCTGTCTTTTAATTAACTAATTTAATCTACTTTTATTAATTAAAAAATTTTGTTTACCTTACATTAGTATTTTAATTTAAAATTATTATTTAATATTATAAATCAGAATTCATTATTTACGATTGATTATATACTAAAGGCTTTAATGTTCAACATTAAAACATTTCCAGTTTTTTAAAGAACTTCAAAATTTGTTTAATAACTTCAATGAATTCTTTTCACATAGTCTTCTCAGATAGCATATATTTTTAATTCTTATACATACTGCACATGTATGTATATTGCGTTGTATGATTCATAATCTTTTTCCTAAAAAGAATTCTCAAGAAATTTTGGAAATTAACCTGAAAAAAATTAATCTATTTTCAATGTTATAGAAGAGAAAACCAAATGGTTATCTTATATATTTAAATTTTTTATTGTTAAAAGTCCTTTTCTCTTAGGATTTTATTTTATCCTTAAAACTCAAAGTTTCTGCCAGATGCTAGCTTCGTTTTATAATAAGCTCTGATGGATGTTGAGCTCTATCAATCTTCAGGGTCAGATGTTTCTAATAGTTTTATTTTATTTTACTAAATATTCAATTACTTCTTTAGTTTCATTTGTTCCAGTTACTTAACCAAAAATGACAATTTTTAAAGGTTAAAACTCTCTCACTTGTCCTACTTATGTGAACTTTTTTGCATGATTTTCTTTTCTCTGCCTTATGGTATTTTCAGTCTATATTTTATGTTTTTCTTACCTTTTTTACTATGCATTTACAGATAAAACTATTTTAATGCACAGTGCCAATAAGTGAATATTATTTATAAACTATGTATGTGTGTGTATACATCTACCTACATATATGTATGTTTAAATCAAAAAGATAATTTTTCACAATAGATAAAATAATGACTCTCATACAAATACAAAATGAACACGTCAGTCATTTTCTTGCCTCATTACTTAATTAGGGAAGGACTAAGATGTTATAACCAGTCCAAAGGAAAATTCAAAAGATCACATATAAAAAGGTCAATAGGAATTATAAAGTGCACTTGTAAATACAGGAGCATAGTTTGTCCACTAGAAATAATCAGTTGCATTCCAAGTGACACAATTAATTTGCATTTTTCCTGTTAAGAATTATTTGCATTTCTCAAAGACAAAGTAAGGCTGATACAACCCTGAGAGCTACGTTAGGTAGGAAACTCAATAATCTTTTTGGTGGACTCTGAAGTCTCATAATTTTTCCTACATATGAAAAACATTACTTCTTTATTATGAACATAAAACAAAATATACACAATTAGAAATTTTTAAGTGAGGTAACAATAAAATAAGCGATTTTAATGTCACGCTAACTCTGGTAACTTCACACTAATGTTAACCGGTATCTAAAGGTCCAGGTTACTTAGGGTAACAGTTTATCACAGTCTAGTGGATTAAAAACCCATACTTCAAAAAAACCCTGATAATTTAAAAATTGTCTGAGCAGATTAACCATTGTTAGTCCAAACTTGACACCCTAACCCATTAAGCTGGGATGAATCATAATTTGCTGAAAACAAAAGAACAAGGGGAGCTGTGGCACCACTCAGAACTCTAGCATGATATATTACGTGTGTTGGTCCGTTGCCTCTCTAGCCAAATTTCTGATGTCTGGATATCATTCATCTAGTTGATTTTGTTGGACTAAAAGGAATCTCCTATTCTCCCTCCTTGAATCTCTGGCTTTGTGGGGTGTCATGCTGCGAACCTCAAACACTTGTGTTTCTGCCTTTGTCAGAAGGAACACTCTACAGACAATTACTCCCACAATGCAGTGCTCCTAACCCCTTTCCTTCTCTGTCTCTTGTAACTACTAGCTGTAAGTCATGTAATGCACGACTGCATGTCTATTTGTGCCCTAAATTTGATGTTTCTGAGTACTAAAAATTATAGACATGCATTAAATATAGAAATGTATGTATTGATGTGATAGAGTTTGAAGGGGGAGAATGATACAGCTCAGACAACTCAGAAAACAAGTTACAATATATATTAAGAAATATAGGGCTTCCCTGGTGGCGCAGTGGTTGAGAGTCCATCTGCCGATGCAGCGCACGCGGGTTCGTGCCCCGGTCCGGGAGGATCCCACATGCCGCGGAGCGGCTGGGCCCGTGAGCCATGGCCGCTGAGCCTGCGCGACCGGAGCCTGTGCTCCGCATCGGGAGACACCGCGACGGTGAGAGGCCCGCGTACCGCAAAAAAAAAAAAAAAAAAGAAATATAATTTACTGAATTTCAGTAATGAAAGCCATGTGTGTCTGAGTTAGGAATTAACAGTAATTACAGATGAGATATACATCTTTCTTGACCTTTTCTTTCATTAAAAGGCACTCTTTTTACTTTTTTAATCTTTTTCTGTGAATATTATCTTCAGAGTCTGGAGAATTACTGATGGCTATTCTAGGTTTCCAGATTTTTTCAATATTGCGTGTCTCTGTATATTTTCATAAGGACGTGGCAAAGTGAGACTTCAATTTGGCATCCTAATTTGGATGCCCCAATGTTTATGCGCAACCCTTGTTTTGCTGGAATCATTTGTAATACTTGGTACATTGACCACTCCTTCTAGCAGTTTCCCACTCTCTTTTAATTTTCCTCTTCTGTCTCTGTACCTTCATGGAGTTTTCTTGCATTATCCCTTAAGATAACTGGTCACTGTAGACTGGCCTTTCTTCTAGCTACTCTCACTAGTTAGCTTGAAACCACACAACCCAGATTGGGGCTTGAATCCACTGTCTTTTAATTGAGATCACACACCTGGTCTCAGGACTTAAGCTCAGATTCTTTATGTCCTGTCGCAGAAATAATTCAGTGAGAGACAAAGTGATAGGTAAGGAGTGGATTTATTTAGAGAGATACACATTCCATAGACAACGCATCTGTCTCAAAAGGTGAGAGTGGCCGCAGGGCATGGGGTTGTCTCAGAAAGCGAAAGCGGCCAAGGAAAAAACACACTCCCCAGAGTGTGGGCCATCTCAGAAGATGAGAGACCCCAAAATATGGGGTGGTTAGTTTTTATGGGCTGGCTATTTTCATAAGCTAATAAGTGGGAGGATTATTCCAACTATTTTGGAGAAGGGGTGGAGATTTCCAGCAATTTGGCCCCTGCCCACTTTTTGACCTTTGATAGTTGATCTTGGAAATGTCATGGCTCTGGTGGGTGCGTCATTTAGCTTGCTAATGTATTAAGAGTGTATAATGAGGCTC
The DNA here is from genome assembly GCF_059928025.1 of Delphinapterus leucas. Taxonomy (NCBI): domain Eukaryota; kingdom Metazoa; phylum Chordata; class Mammalia; order Artiodactyla; family Monodontidae; genus Delphinapterus; species Delphinapterus leucas. Next base: position 11,867,602 of record NC_143133.1, on the reverse strand, counting down.
AAGGTCTACTGGAAGTAGAATCTTCCACCATCTGGGTCCTAGTTGGTTCTAACCAGTTTGTGTCTTATCCTCAAGGGCTATGTCATTCTTTTAAGGTTGTGCCCTGCCCCCTTCCCTCCAGTTTCCAGCTTATCCATTTAGCTACAGCCATAGCTATAATTAATGACAGTATGCCATTGATCCCTTTAACTATATCTCAGGCCAATGAATGTCTAATAAACTCCAGAATGCCATATCTCTCAAATATACCTCCTCTTCTTTATTCTCACTGGCCATGCTTCAGTTCAGATCATCAATATTTCTTTCCTCTGTTACCACAACTACTTCCTAGATGACTATAAAGCCTTTAGATTGGCAGTGCAACAATCCATTTTTTATCCTGCTTGTCAATGATTCCTCTAAAACAAACCATTCTCAAGACTTTAAAGTCATTCTGCTTTTTTCTAATGCTTTCAAGAAAAAATCTAGCTCATTATCATGACAAACAAGGGTGTAATGAACTCTTTAGTGGCAGCTTCACCACTCCTTACATAAATGGCTATGCTCTCTTTTGCTTCTATGCTTTTGTCTCTGGCACAGAATGCACAGAATCCTTTCTACCTGCCTGTTTTCAAAGAAAATCCTAACTGGACAGAAGTTAAAGCAGAGAAGGCAACTTTTGTTCAGCACTATTATGCTAGGGGAAAATAGAGCCCAGTATAGAGCTGGGCTTCATTCTAAATGCAACAGGGACAAGGATTTATAGCCAAGAGGCAAGAGGGCTAGTGTATGGAAAATTACTAAGAGGAAACATCAAATGGATGCGTTGGTGGGGTAGATTCTGGCTGAACTTGCCTAGTAGGGGTCCTGCTGAAGACAGATCAGGGTGATCAGATACCAGGAGTGGGGAGTGAGAAATTTTAATTACAATCCAAGGGTGATCAGGTGTGAAGGGCAGGGACATTCTTGCTAAACTGACTCAGCAGGGTTCTTGTTAAAACTGCATTTTACAAGAATGTCCACAGATGGGCCTAGGTGAAGGTTCAGGAGCCTGACTAAAATTAGATCAAGCAATGAATATTTGTCAGTGCCTACTCATTACATGAGGCTGATCTTGGGTAACATAATTTTTGTAAAATTTTCCTTGAGTATTCTCCCATAAGGGCCAGTGCACGTTTCTGTTAAAGCATGCATTATATAACATTGCAACATAGTCTTTTGTTAACATTTCTGCAATCCTTTCTACAACTGAACTCTCAGTTCTTCAGGACATTAACTTTCTTGGGTTCTCAATGCCAGAAACGGCATCTGGTAGACACATGGTAGATACTCTATAATTTTTGTCTTGTTTTTCGGTAAAAAGGAAATGAATGATATTTAAATTTATAGCATATGTTTTTCATTAAGGAATTTTTGATAGAAATATGATGAAGGTAAGAATTAAAGAGATATCAGGAAAGGAAAATAATTTTTGCTGAAAGCAAACCTCTTCTAAGTTACATTTTTATACGTAGTTCCTCTGCCCGAATAACTTAAGTGTATATGAGCAATGATTTGTCTTGTATTCATAATATAGTTTTGTGAATTTGCATATTATTATGACATAATTCATATTTCAACAGTTTGTGATAGAAATCTAATATTTAGTAGCCACAATGCTAATGAAATGTATTAATGTTAGATATTTAAAATTGGTGGTTACATATTTACTTACTAGATTTTCTTACCTGCTGTTGCTTACAAATAGGCTGATGATTTGCAGCGCTAGGAAAGATCTCTACCTATCTTTACACAGGAAGCCAGATGGCCTTCCACCATGACCTTTGCCCAATGCTATTAGCATCCAAGGGTGCTGAGAAGCTCGGGCTCATTATCCACAACCAGATGTTTTCTACTTCTCTATCACTATTGCTAAGTGGAAGTTAATGTCTAGCACAAAGAGTGTTTGCTTGAACCTATGATCCATGAAGTGCTGTCTCTTAAAATACAAATACCACCCACTAGCAGAAACTTCTCTCTGTGTATTTGTAATTCAATCATTCTTCTTTATAGAAATCCTGCTGTAATCTTAGCGATATTCTATTTAATATTTTTCTATCTTTCTCAGCTGGCAGCAAGTAAGGATATTTTAGACTAAGAAAGAATAAAGTTATAAATTCAAAAAATACAGAAATTACTTCTGAATATTTATGTTCCAGATAAACTATCTCAATATATTAACTCCATAAACAGCACACAAACACCTAATTACCCCATCACTTTCCTGAAAGCCTGATACTTAAGAAAGGGAGTAGAAACTATTTCATTTACTAGCAAGCTCTATGCCCTGACAGGTTTAATAGTCAGTTTTCCCTGGGTTTGGCTAATGAAAGTCAGTCTTTCAGAGTCTGATCTATTCTGGGTAAACTGCTAAAACTGAAATCATAGATAGACTTTCAGAGTATGCTGATGTAATTAGGGTAAGGGGTGTGGTGCATATTTAGCTTACTTTGTGCTAAGCCAGGCAATATATGAAATATTATGTCTGGTGTGATTTTTTTCAGGGTTTTCTTTTAATTGTGAAGCCCTTTCACAGTACCTACTCATCTATAACGCCAGAGACAGTAGAAAGAAGGATGAGTGTCTCTTACTACTGATAAGGTGAATTCATGTATCAGGACCCACAAAATGGAGGCTGCCTCAGTGGCCCTAACACATCACAGATCCAAACCTAAGTCAGCCTGTACTTTTGGGAAATACCTGTCAAGAAACTTTAACATACACCAATCACAATCCTCTAACTCAGCTTTAGCCAGCTTTCCTTACCCTGGAAAATAGGACCTGCTAGCCTTATAATGAAATCCCTGACTTCCTAGCCAACTATGCCCTATATCTGAATTGCCTTTTCTAACGCTCTATAAAACTCACTCTTGCCCCAAATCCCTCAGGCAGAGGGCTCTACTTCTTGTGAGGCACTGTACTCCCCTAAATCCATGGACTGTTTTCCCTTGAATAAAGAACATCAAACTCCTTGTTACTAAATTGTTTTAGTTTTGTCTTTTGACATTATTAAAAACTTTATCAGAGGTTGTTGCAATTTTTATTGATTGGTAAGATATGCCACAAAACTAGTCCTCCCCTGTAAAAATATTGCATTATTTAGTGGACTATATAGACTGTTGTTCTGTGAACATTTACTTGATTTATCCAATTAAGTATTTGTTATATGTCAGACATCCTCTGATAAACTGTGTGTATTGGTAAGCATTAGAAATAGGACTTTTAAGGAGAATTGAGCAATCAAATTTTGTTGAAAAGGCTCTCTCCTTTGCTTTCATCCTTTTTCTCACTAAAGTATGGGGCTACAGTCTTCAATAACTCAAGTTATTTTCACTTCAATTGACTATCTTACAAATATCTTGAGTCAAATTTTGACTACAGATCGTATGACTTCTTCTCCCTTTGGAATTATTTGTCATAATAATTTCAAATTTAATTTTTCCTATAACAGTGTAGATGGATGGAAGGAGATCCCATAGACAGGTCTGCCAGCCTCCCATATCAAGTGTATTTAATGAACTATATCTGAGAAGATGTTGCTCCAAACCAGAACTAATGGCTTGATGAGCAAATATGATTGAGGCTGGGTTTTATACTCTACTCAATTCCTAAATGTGGCTACTGTGCAAAATACAGCCTTGTAAGAACATGCAGAGATATGGCCTGTGATGTGATTTGTCCCCTAATTGAGGCCTACTAAAAATGCTGTTTGAATATGACTCACTGCTGATTTTATAAGAATTGGATTCTTCTTTGGATTAAAAATGATGCTGATATAATATTTTTTTATTTGGCTTTTAGGCCGAACATTAGTTTGTTCCCTATGTGGTAAAACCATGATTATCCCTAAGCAAAGTTAACCACATGTAATCACCCACGTGTTCTAGAAGCAGAGCCAGAGGCAGAGTTTAAAGTATTAATACTTTGGGAGTTGCAATGCTGGGGTGGTGAGGGTGAGGCGAAAAGGAGGAAGGAGATAAATGCAGCGATACAGTGCTATAACCTTACCTGCCTGGGTACTGCTTCAGTATGAGCTTCAAAAAGGCACAGGAAGCGGTTTTTCGGGTATGTTTTCTCAGCATGTAAGCTGATCTGGAAAGTTTGTACCAGAAAATTACACCTAGCAGTATTTCATAGAGGAGAAGGGGTTGGGGGCGGTAAACCAGCTCCGGTCCTTTCTGATCCCTCTTTTGCCTTAGTCTAAGTATGTCATAGGAAGCTTACATTCCAGATTACATCCTCTTGCCCCTCAGAGGTTAGCCAAACACCACCCTGTGGTAGGAGATTTCATCCAAATCTAGACCTGGATGGGTGATTTGTTTCATGTTTCACTAAGAAAGAAAAACCAGGAGATAGGTGATAGAGGAAATCTGAGAACGAGTACGATGTGTGTCAGATAAACATTCCTCCCAGGTATTTCCGCAGTAATTAATTCTAATGGCTAAAGGCTACATACGACAGGTCTTAGTTTTTACTATGCCTATTTCTCACACTAGACTCCAGGGTCCTTGAAAACTTACACAGTTCCTATTGTTGCCTCATCTATGTTTAGCATACTGGCGAAAACATAATAGGTGCAGAGTAGATAATTGTTGAATTAATGGTTGGTTATATGAGGTAGAAAGCAAAGAGATGGTAATTCTCACACAGGAGTCGTTTAAGTAGCAATGGAATCTAGCTATTGTGTTTAAGAACAGAAAAGGAGAGAACATTAATTCTTCATGCCTTAGGACAGACATTTGATGCCAGTTTGTTTTCACTCTTCAGAATATTTTCTCTCTTCTCTTTTACTCAGGATAGACACCAAATGGAATATAGGGACTGAAATTGTCAAAAGCGTATTTATCACCACTTGTGGAATTTGAATAGAGTTCTGGAGTGACCTTGAAAGCAAAGGAAGGATTCACTGTCTTCAGGTCTCAGTGAACTAGGTTAATATAGTGTCCTCTAATTAGAAGTGTAAAATCATCTATTCATGAAAATCCAGCCAACCAACAAACATCCTATATCTACCACATGTAGGTTCACAGATGAACACTAAAAAAGAATATATAGTATTCCTGTATTCCTTAATAACTCTCCCTTCTATTTGTGGATTATCCAAATTTTAGGTCTAAGAGCCAATGGGATGGACCCATTTCAGAGCACTGGTTGGATAAAGAAAACTGAATAGGAGCAAGGAATTGAAAACTATGTGATTTATGACTAAACCCTGTGTCCTTCTACACACTGACAGCTCCACTAACATATCTCATAAATATCTCGAACTTAACATGCAGCCAAACTATTCCTCAATTATATAACCTCAATATAATATGGAAGATACACTTTCATAATTGGAGACAACTTCTTAAATTTAACATATTTAATTTTATTGGAAATAAAGTATACTGCTTTTCTAATTTTGTCACAAGTAGATAAAAACTTTATCATAGTTAATGCCACTCTTTAACTTCGGAAATTACTCAATTCAATCTTAGCATTTACTACTGGAGAGACAATACCTAAAAGTTTGTGTGTGATGTGTTAAAAATAACATAGCCAGTGAGCAATAAAACTGGAATAGAAACCTGGCCTTCTAATATGTATTTTAGCATTTTATTGCAAACCAGAGCAAATTAATTATAATTTGAGCTAAGCTATGAATCAATACATGCTTTCTTGCTGGTGTGTTGTTGTCACTGTGTTCGTTGTTAATATCCTCTATATTCTACTAAATTCCTTCCTTTTAAACTTGTTCTTTTTCTTTCCTTTCCTGTAACCTTTCCCTATTTACTCCTGTTCTATCTCAAATCGGAGACGTTTACACTCTTAGCTAATAACAGACATCCCTTGATGTCAAATAGTTTAATATAAATCTTCAGTGTTTGTAAGAATAATACAAACTCTATTTGTATACTGAAGCAAATTCTGAGGACATACTCTGAGGACAGCATCAAAATGATGAAACTCTTCCACACAAACTATGGGAAAATCTATAGCATAGATAGTACATAGTACTATGTACATAGTACATAGATCTAAGATTCAACATTTTAATACTTCCCCACGACTATGAAACTTCAGGAGTTGGAAAGACTTTTCGGATTACAAAAAGTGCAAAAAGTACCTAACAACTGTTAGCTTAGTACTTACTTAGGGTTTAGCAGAAAAGGAAAAATTGCTATTCGAGAGCACAAGTAGACTCTGACAATGGGTGATCGTATTTCCCTGTGATGGGCATTTTATATTGGAAGGAGAAATAGTGCCCAATGGAGATATGAGTGTGATATAGTTGGAACAGATTCCTTTCCCATCCTAACTTTTTTGCTGCTCAGCACGAGCTCTCCAGCAGGTCTTTATCTTTTTCTATCCACTCTGGTCACAACTGTTTTGCTGTTACATGCGGTAGAACTATAATGAACTCCCTCCCTGTATATTGTGTTTATCTATTTTGCATGACTATGGGCTATTTGGATGCAGCAGTTTTATTTACTCAACTATCCGTTCCCTGTCTTTAATTTTTAGGGAATCAATAAATACAACTCAGAGCATCTGAAAGACACCACTTACTGGAACATACTCTGTCCCTTTGCGTGCTTGTCTGTATCAACCTAATAAGCTCTGACATAAACATTCATACTTTGTTTCCCATCCTTGCTTTTTGTACAAGAATTTCATACATGAAGTGATCCTTTAAATGCATTTAAAGAAATAAGACTTTTTATGTATTCAGGAACTGTCCTGATATATTTAAAAAGGTCACAAAGAGATGTTAAAAGATAATTTTCAAGAAAAAGATAAAATCACGACTTGCATACAACATAATAATGAACACATATTAACTTACTTATTTTACTCATATAATGAGAGAACAGGCAGATGTTATAATCAAAGAAAAAGTCAAAAAAGCACAAATGTATATGAAGTAAAAGAATGTTGAGATGAATTGCAAGTGGGAATAAAACTTTTTTTTTCCATAGTGGGGAGAAAGTCAATTAAAATCTCTACCCAAAGGACAGGACAGAATTTACATACCTATCAGAAAGAAATTTATTTTAGTAACTCAAATAGAGGTTAAAAGGGTTATTCAGCTGATGTACACCTGGGAGCAACTGAAGACCCAGAGCTGCCCCACTGAAGCAGGGTCAGGGTTTAACAGCACAGGGAAAGTTAAATACTTGTTTTTGTGGTTTTGGTTTAAGCAGCAGTTTTTGAATTTAGCTGAAACTTGCAGGTGAAAATCAGTCCTAATCTCTTGCCCTTTACTGGGGATCATTGTTACGATGCTGAAAACCATCATAAGAGTATTTTCTGGAAACTATTTTTGTCAGCCTAGGAGAATTATCAGCCAGTAAAAGTTCACAGGGCAGGAGAGGTAGATCACAACCAAGAAAGAAAAAGTGGCAATGGTAGAAGGCAAGGAGAAAACTGGGAATCCTCTAGAGTGTCTGTTTTCATCCTTTTACAAATCCTGCATTTACTCGAATAAGGTCCCCCTTTTACAAGAAACTGACCATTGATGACTTTAATATGGGCTACCTTTAGAGCTAGACACGGTGCAGTACTGTCCCTAAAGAAGAATGCTTGGAAAGAAAATGCACCTGTATTGAGAATCTGCTTGCCATCATAGCTATATATATACATATATTACATCTTCTTTACCTATTCATCTGTCAGTGGACATTTAGGTTGCTTCCATGTCTTGGCTATTGTAAATAGTGCTGCTATGAACATTGGGATGCATGTATCTTTTAGAATTATAGTTTTCTCTGGATATATGCCCAGGAGTGGGATTGCTGGGTCATACGGTAGTTTTATTTTTAGTTTTTTAAGGAACCTCCATACTGTTCTGCGTAGTGGCTGTACCAATTTACATTCCCACCAACAGTGTAGGAGGGTTCCTTTTTCTCCACACCCTCTCCAGCATTGACTACTTGTAGATTTTCTGATGATGACAATTCTGACCTGTGTACAAATCATTTTTTAAGCAGCTTTCTGATGATACCCTGATTCTTCACCATTATCCAGAAGATGATATTATAAATCATGTTAATATTGTCATTAATAAACATAATAGATACTAATAGTATGGTTTGTTTTTAAGAGACTATTTCTAATGTTTGGTATCCTTCATCAAACTATTTCTTATACACGCTGGACCTGTATAATTCACATGTATATTTCTAACCAATACCTAATGACAATTCCATGTTGAATATCAGGGCATCCCCCATAATACTATTTATTTTAAAGGACATCATCAGCAAGGGTAGATGTGATGATTATTATTCCAAAAAGACATATGCTAATTCTACAGAGAATGGTAGGCATGTAAATATTAATTACTGTCTTAAATTTGTATTTTGCTACACTGAAATTTATCCTGTATTCATTGGAAAATACTTTTATACATGTACTAAAGAGCTTCTCTCTCTAGAAATATTTGTTTAGCAAACAAATTGCTTACAAAAATTTCTAAAAGGAAATTCAGAGCAGAAGCAAGAAGAACTACAATCCTGTAGCCTGTGGAACAAAAACCACATTCACAGAAAGATAGACAAGATGAAAAGCCAGAGGGCTATGTACCAGATGAAGGAACAAGATAAAACCCCAGAAAAACAACTAAATGAAGTGGAGATAGGCAACCTTCCTGAAAAAGAATTCAGAATAATGATAGTGAAGATGATCCAATACCTCAGAAAAACAATGGAGGCAAAGATCGAGAAGATGCAAGAAATGTTTAACAAAGTCTTAGAAGAATTAAAGAACAAACAGAGATGAACAATACAATAACTCAAATGAAAACTACACTAGAAGGAATCAATTGCAGAATAACTGAGGCAAAAGAACGGATAAGTGACCTGGAAGACAGAATGGTAGAATTCACTTCTGCGGAACAGAATAAAGAAAAAAGAATGAAAAGAAATGAAGACAGCGTAAGAGACCTCTGGGACAAAATTAAACGCAACAACATTCGCATTATAAGGGTCCAAGAAGGAGAAGAGAGAGAGAAAGGCCCTGAGAAAATATTTGAAGAGATTATAGTCAAAAATTTCCCTAAAATGGGAAAGGAAATAGCCAACCAAGTCCAAGAAGCATAGAGAGTCCCATACAGGATAAACCCAAGGAGAAACACGCTGAGAAACATAGTAATCAAATTGGCAAAAATTAAAGACAAAGAAAAATTATTGAAAGCAGCAAGGGAAAAACAACAAATAGCATACAAGGGAACTCCCATAAGGTTAACAGCTGATTTCTCAGCAGAAACTGTACAAGCCAGACGGGAGTGGCATGATATACTTAAAGTGATGAAAGGGAAGAAGTTACAACCAAGATTACTCTACAGAGCAGGGATCTCATTCAGATTTGATGGAGAAATCAAAAGCTTTACAAACAAGCAAAAGCTAAGAGAATTCAGCACCACCAAACCAGCTCTACAACAAATGCTAAAGGAACTTCTCTAAGTGAGGAACACAAGAGAAAAAAGGAACTACAAAAACAAACCCAAAACAATTAAGAAAATGGTCATAGGAACATGTATATTGATAATTATCTTAAACGTAAGTGGATTAAATGCTCCAACCAAAAGACACAGGCTTGCTGAAAGGATACAAAAACAAGACCCATATATATGATGTCTACAAGAGACCCACTCCAGACCTAGGGACACATACAGACTGAAACTGAAGGGATGGAAAAAGCTATTCCTTGCAAATGGAAATCAAAAGAAAGCTGGAGTAGCAATACTCGTATCAGATAAAATAGACTTTAAAATAAAGAATGTTACAAGAGACAATGAAGGACACTGCATAATGATCAAGGGAGCAATCCAAGAGGAAGATATAACAATTATAAATATATATGCACCCAACATAGGAGCACCTCAATACATAAGGCAACTGCTAACAGCTGTAAAAGAGGAAATCGACAGTAACACAGTAATAGTGGGGGACTTTTAACACCTCATTTACACCAATGGACAGATCATCCAAAATGAAAATAAATAAGGAAACAGAAGCTTTAAATGACACAATAGACCAGATAGATTTAATTGATATTTATAGGACATTCCATCCAAAAACAGCAGATTACACTTTCTCCTCAAGTGCACGTGAAACCTTCTCCAGGATAGATCACATTGTGTGTCACAAATCAAGCCTCAGTAAATTTAAGAAAATTGAAATCATATCAGGCATCTTTTCTGACCACAACACTATGAGATTAGAAATGAATTACAGGGAAAAAAACATACAAAAACACAAACACATGGAGGCTAAACAATACGTTACTAAATAACCAAGAGATCACTGAAGAAATCAAAGAGAAAATCAAAAATACCTAGAGGCAAATGACAATGAAAACACGACGATCCAAAACCTATGGGATGCAGCAACAGCAGTTCTAAGAGAGAAGTTTATAGCTATACAAGCCTACCTCAAAAAATAAGAAAAATCTCAAATAAACAATCTAACCTTACACCTAAAGGAACTAGAGAAACAAGAACAAACAAAACTGAAGTTAGAAGAAGGAAAGAAATCATAAAGATCACAGCAGAAATAAACAAAGAAAACAATAGCAAAGATCAATAAAACTAAAAGCTGGTTCTTTGAGAAGATAAACAAAATTGATAAACCATTAGCCAGACTCATCAAGAAAAAAAGGGAGAAGACTCAAATCAATAAAACTAGAAATGAAAAAGAAGTTACAACAGACACCGCAGAAATACAAAGCATCCTAAGACACTACTACAAGAAACTCTATGCCAATAAAATGGACAATCAGGAAGAAATGGGCAAATTCTTAGAAAGGTATAACCTTCCAAGGCTGAACCAAGAAGAAATAGAAAATATGAACAGACCTATCACAAGTAATGAAATTGAAACTCTGATTAAAAATCTTCCAACAAACAAAAGTCCAGGACCAGATGGCTTCACAGGTGAATTCTATCAAACATTTAGAGAAGAGCTAACACCCATCCTTCTCAAACTCTTCCGAAAAGTTGCAGAGGAAGGGACACTCCCAAACTCATTCTATGAGGCCACCATCACCCTGATACCAAAACCAGATAAAGATACTACAAAAAAAAAGAAAATTACAGACCAATATCACTGGTGAATATAGATGCAAAAATCCTCAACAAAATACTAGCAAACAGCATCCAACAACACATTAAAAGGATCATACACCATGGTCAAGCGGGATTTATCCCAGGGATGCAAGGATTCTTCAATATACGCAAATCAATCAATGTGATACACCATATTAACAAGTTGAAGAATAAAAACCATATGATCACCTCAATAGATGCAGAAAAACCTTTTGACAAAATTCAACACCCATTTATGATAAAAACTCTCCAGAAAGTGGGCATAGAGGGAACCTACCTCAACATATTAAAGGCCATATATGACAAAGCCACAGCAAACATCATTCTCAATGGTGAAAAACTGAAAGCATTTCCTCTATGATCAGGAGCAAGACAAGGATGTCCACTCTCACCACTATTATTCAACATAGTTTTGGAAGTCCTAGCCACGGCAGTCAGGGAAGAAAAAGAAATAAAAGGAATACAAATTGGAAAAGAAGAAGTAAAGCTGTCACTGTCTGCAGATGACATGATACTATACATAGAGAATCCTAAAGATGCCACCAGAAAACTACTAGAGCTAATCAATGAATTTGGTAAAGTTGCAGGATACAAAATTAATGCACAGAAATCTCTTGCATTCCTATACACTAATGATGAACAATCTGAAAGAGAAATTAAGGAAACACTCCCATTTACCATTGCAACAAAAAGAATAAAATACCTAGGAATAAACTTACCTAGGGAGACAAAAGACCTGTATGCAGAAAACTATAAGACACTGATGAAAGAAATTAAAGATGATACCAACAGATGGAGAGATATACCATGTCCTTGGATTGGAAGAATCAATATTGTGAAAATGACTCTACTACCCAAAGCAATCTACAGATTCAATGCAATCCCTATCAAGTTACCAATGGCATTTTTTACAGAACTAGAAGAAAAAATCTTAAAATTTGTATGGAGACACGAAAGACCCCGAATAGCCAAAGCATTCTTGCAGGAAAAAAACGGAGCTGGAGGAATCAGACTCTCTGACTTCAGACTATACTACAAAGCTACAGTAATCAAGACAATATGGTACTGACACAAAAACAGAAACATAGATCAATGGAACAAGATAGAAAGCCCAGAGATAAACCCACACACCTATGGTCAACTAATCTATTACAAAGGAGGCAAGGATATACAATGGAGAAAAGACAGTCTCTTCAATAAGTGATGCTGGGAAAACTGGACAGCTACATGTAGAAGAATGAAATTAGAACACTTCCTAACACCATGCACAAAAATAAACTCAAAATGTATTCAAGACCTAAATGTAAGACTAGACACTATAAAACTCTTAGAGGAAAACATAGGAAGAACACTCTTTGACATAAATCACAGCAAGACCTTTTTTGATCCACCTCCTAGACTATTGGAAATAAGAACAAAAATAAACAAATGGGACCTAATGAAACTTCAAAGCTTTGCACAGCAAAGAAAACCATAAAGAAGACGAAAAGACAACCCTCAGAATGGGAGAAAATATTTGAAAATGAATCAACGGACAAAGGATTAATCTCCAAAATATATAAACAGCTTATGCGGCTCAACATTAAAAAAACAAAGAACCCAATCCAAAAATGGTCTGAAGACCTAAATAGACATTCTTCCAAAGAAGACATACAGATGGCCAAGAAGCACATGCAAATCTGCTCAACATCACTAATTATTAGACAAATGCAAATCAAAACTACAATGAGGTACCACCTCACACCAGTTAGAATTGGCGTCATCAGAAAATCTACAAACAACAAATGCTGGAAAGGGTGTGGAGAAAAGGGAACCCTCTTGCACTGTTGGTGGGAATGTAAATTGATACAGCCACTATGGAGAACAGTATGCAGGCTCCTTAAAAAACTAAAAGTAAAATTACCATATGATCCAGCAATCCTACTACTGGGCATATACCCAGAGAAAACCATAATTCAAAAAGACACATGCACCCCAATGTTCATTGCAGCACTGTTTACAATAGCCAGGTCATGGAAGCAACCTAAATGCCCATCGACAGACGAATAGATAAAGAAGTTGTGGTACAATAGAATATTACTCAGCCATAAAAAGAAACAAAATTGGGTCATTTGTTGAGACGTGCATGGATCTAGAGACTGTCATACAGAGTGAAGTAAGTCAGAAAGAGAAAAACAAATATCGTATGTTAACGCATATATGTGGAACCTAGAAAAATGGTACAGATGAACCGGTTTGCAGGGCAGAAATTGAGACACAGATGTAGAGAACAAACGTATGGACATCAAGCGGGGAAAGCGGCAGGGGGTGGTGGTGGTGTGATGAATTGGGCGATTGGGATTGACATGTATACAATGATGTGTATAAAATTGATGACTAATAAGAACCTGCTGTATAAAAAAAAAATAAAAGAAAATTCAAAAGAAAATTTTAAAAAGTAAAAAAGAAATTCAACTGATCCTCTTTTTTCTTATTTATGTGTATATTTAACAAATATGTTTTTACCCATAGACAATGGGCATGACACACCTGTAGAAGTTGAATTGATAAAAATATAATTTAAAATCACTTTTACATAAATTTGTTTATCAAAATTTATTTTCTTGTGTTAAGTATATAAAATTTTTAAACGTTGTACACAAATATGTGTACATTATCAATTGTTCACTGAAAATGCCATTATCAGATAGAACAAGGGTCAATTTTGGATTACCTAAATTCACATATTATAAATTTCATATAGTTTGTCTCAATTGGTTAATATATTCAATGATTATATCATATTAAGAAAGTATCTTTTTATATTTATTCATCATAACCCTTGTATGTCACTTTAATCCTAGAGTCTACTAATAAGGATTATTGCATTTTACTCAGTGTCTGATTGGGAATGAGCATATCCAGTTATTTGTTCAGTCATTCAACAATTTTTCTTTTTTTAATTTAAAGCATGTTTGAAACCTATTTTGTATCAAGTACTTTGCTCTGGAGATAGTGGTCAAATCAAATAGAAGTGGCCATAGGAACTCTTTCTTAAAGAAGTAAGTACGTGTTAAGTAATCAGGAAACCAAGGTTGAGAAGATGTTTATATTGGCAGTGAAGTTAGGAGCACAAGATAAAGCTTGAAATAGGCAAGGGTGTTCAAACTATATCAAGTATTTTGTTGTTATTGGGCATAGAGTGTTATGTGTATAAGAACAATTTTAAAAAAGACTAAAAGATCACGTTGCAAAAGCATGAATCTGTCAGATGATGGTGGCTAGAAATGGGCAATATTGCTTAGAGAAATTGGCAATATGTTTGGGATATCTAGCCTTTGGGGGACTCAAAACCATAGCATAGATCTTAAATCATAAATAGTGTAACTCTGACAGTTCCCTTTAGTTGACTGAGTAGAAAGGGACTAGATGGAAACTAGATAAAAACTATGAAGAAGGTATAAACAGACTTTTTTTTTAAGCCAAGGTGAAATAGAATGGCTAGATTCATCTTCTTTAAACAAATAAATACTGCATAAAGAATATAAAATGATTTTTTTTCAAATAGTGGATAACATCCAACAGAGGACATTGATCACTGATAGAGGGTAAAACAAATGAGGGGACCCTGGAGTTGCCCCAGGATGCTATCTATAGAGTTTCCAGGTTCTAGCACTTGGAGGGGGAACACAAATGAAGGCCAGAAGTCAGCTTAAGTTGAGGTGATAAAGTTGAGATTTGGGGGAGGACGAGAACTCTAGTGTTTGCCAGACAGAGAACAGACAAGGGAGACCTATACTGATAAAGAGAAATGAAGATCTACAGAAGTTGTAAAAGTCAAGAAAATTGATTCTCCCTTGATGCCTCTAGAAAGGAATACAGCTCTGCTAATGCTTTGATTTTAGCCCACTGATACTTCAGACTTGTGACCTCCAGAACTCTAAGATCATAAATTCTTGTTGTTTTAAGTGACTAAATTACAGCAGCAATAGAAACTAATGCAAGAGGCTAACATTATCTGATTTCAAGATATATTATAAAGCTATGGTAATCAACACACAGTGGTATTGGCGTCAAAATAGACAAGTTGATCAATGAAAGAGAAGAGATTCATGAAATAGACGTACACTTATATGACTAACTGACTTTTAAAAAATGTTCTAAGACATTTTATTGGTGGACAAAATGTTTTCAACAAATTGTGCTGAAAAATTTGGATATCCAGGTGGAAAGGAAGTGAAATACGTATGTCAAATCTTATCAAATTTTATGCTTTAAATATATGTAGTTAATTTTATCTCATTTATATCTCAATGAAGCTTTTAGATTTTTTAAAAACTCTTGCCCCCAGTAACTCTAATTTTCCCTAATCTCCTATCATGTGTTTACTTTGTTAGTTGGTTGTATTAATTCAAGGTTATACACTTCCTCCTTCCTCTGCCTGGAATGTTTTTCCATGAAAGATATTTTCATGTCTTGCTCTTCACTCTATGTAGATGTTCTGGTCAAACGGCATCTGCAAAAAGAGATGCCAACAGTGCCAACAGGCCACTGTGTCTGGAGCAGATTGTCAAAAGGTGTTGCAGGTTCTTGTTACCACTTCAATGGTTTTTATTCTTCCATGTGGTAAAATGAGCCATTGGAGGATTTAACCAATGGCTTCTTACCTTACTCCACTGTGGGGGAAGAAAAGTGTTATTGACATAAACTTTAATAGGATCATTCTAGCCGCCATGTTGAGTAGGATTATAGGTGGGCAGTAATGGAAGCAGGAGACCCGTTAGAGATAATAGTGATCGGAACAGGCTGTTAGCTTTATCTTTATTGCTTTTCTGGTGGCATGAATAATTCACCTCTAGAAGTATTAACTATTTAATATAATAGCATAAAGAAGTGTTACTTTGTGCTGACTAAACCCCCCCAAAATCCTCTCTTCAACACAATCTGTTATAGACCCTTATTTGTCAAGAATCTCTACCAAAATCTTTTATTTGAAATAGCTTAAATTAGATAAAAATAAAATCAATTAAAAAATTGTACATTTTGAGTATATAATTATATGTTGCTTTTGTTTTCATTGTTTTCAGAGTATCATGTTTTTGTTTGCTTGCTTGCTTACATTATTTTAGCTGGTAACAGTGATGTCTAATATGTAAACAGATATAGGTAGATGCATTTGCTGGTCTGATGGCATAGCCTTGACAATGAATTGTGGATGGTGTCTATATTTATTCATGATATTACTGTCACTGATTTTTGTTAAACTGAGCTAGTTGGTCACACGGTCTTTTCTAAGCTCTAGGGATAACATGTCTAAAATTCAAGACAATTGCATTTTGAAGAACATCTTTTGTGATAACCTGTAAGGGCTAGTTGAAGTTTTGCTTTCTTAAATTGTTGTAGAGAATTGCTCAATATAAACAACTTCCTTAAGTGATTTAAGCTCTTTACAATTTCAGCTTCATAATTTTATATTCATTGCATAAGAGAAAATCAAGTTTGAAAAAGAAATTAAGAAAAATTAAGATAAGAATTTGATACTTTTTTTTACCCATTTGCTTTTATCTAATGATATACAAATGTTCCTCCCGGTCTTAAATTCACCATTCTACTAGAAACCATTCTTAGGTTACCAAACCATTATGGTAGGCTCCAAGATGGCCCCCATGATTCCTGCCTCTCGGTATCCATGTCCTTGCATGTGGACTGGACCTAGTTACTTATTTCTAACAGATAGAATACTGCAAAACTGATGGAATGCCACTCTAAGATTAGGTTACAAAGAGAACGTGGCTACCTTCTTGTGTTCCCTTGCCAATTCATTCTGAGGGAAGCCAGCCGACACGTTGTGAACTGGCCTGAGTCTCACATGGCAGGGAAATAAAGGTGGCCTCCAGCCACCAGTAAGCAGAAAACTGAGTTACACAGTTCAACAGCCCACAGGGAACTGAATCCTGTTAACAGCCATGTGAGATATTGGAAGCCCATTCTCCTCTGTGTGAGCCTTGAGATGGCTACAATCCCAGCCAACACATTGACTACAGCCTTGTGACTACAGTAAGCCATAGGACCAGGTAAGCTATGTCCAGATTGCTGATCTACAAGAAATGGTGCAATAGTACAGGTTTTTTTGTTTGTTTGTTTGTTTTGCGGTACGCCGGCCTCTCACTGTTGTGGCCTCTCCCGTTGCGGAGCACAGGCTCCGGACGTGCAGGCTCAGCGGCCATGGCTCGCGGGCCCAGCCGCTCCGCGGCATGTGGGATCCTCCCAAACCGGGGCACGAACCCGTGTCCCCTGCATCGGCAGGCGGACTCTCAACCACTGCGCCACCAGGGAAGCCCCAGGTTTGTTTTATTAAACTGCTAAGTTTTGAGGTAAAATTTTTTGCACAGCATTGTATAACTAATACACTCTCCAATTTGTCATGTGATTTAGCACATTTAAAATGTCTTTTTTCATGTAAGATATACCTGCTTATAGCATGATATGGGGCTCCGATGATTGTCTAAACATTTGTTTTTTAAATTATTACTTTAAAAATATAAGTCTTTTGAGCAATCTCCAATTTCACCTATGCATAAAAATTAAATAGGCACAGATGTAGAATTCTCCTGAATATTATTGATTATTATAGTGCCTGTATTAGGCAGGTCAGTCTTGTTATAATAAAAAATACAACACCAGAGAATATAGTAAAATGTAAGCGTCCTCGAGGTCATAGATATGATTATTTTATTATACCTAGAGTGCATGGTAACAGAAGATTTTTTATTTTATTTTTTGTAATTATACCATTATCTGGGTACTAGTACAATATCTTGTCCCCTTTGTGCAAAAACCTTCTCTATATACTAAGTATAATTGTTAATTTAAAACGACACTGATTTCCATACCAAAAGCTCTCTTTTAAAGATGTTCCCCTCTCTATTTGCATGCTTTAATCTGCCAAACACTTTCCTAAATTTGTGCCCCATGGGACATTAAACTTCCTTCTTAGCTGCCTGATTGGGCAGTGCCAGCATCTGAATTGGTATTTGGCTAATAGCTCTATTACCTTTCATGCTGAGTCCAAAGCTTTACCTCCTTCAATCTTTACTCTTGCCAACTGGAAAATTTTCTATCACGTCAAGAAAACCCACTGTGCAGTGTGCTTAGGGAATGGGCCCTCTCTTGCTGACTGACAGCTATTCAATAGAGAAAAGAGCTACAGAGAGATGCTGATACGTATTAAGCTCACTGAAGAGAATAAGCTTTGTATTTCAAAATGTCACTTTTCTTAGAGTTCAGTGGGAGTGAGTAGCTATAATAAGGTAATTTCTAGAGGGAACCATACTGTAGTTCATTGTATAAATAATTGATTTGATCAGCTGAAATTATTGTGCCTAGTCCTGAATGACCTTTCAGATGAATTGCTAGGTTTTCACTACAAAAGCAACCAGAGCTTATAGTAAGATGTCAAAAAAATCCATATACAGTAGTTTTCTATAAAAAGAAAGGGTATTTACATGGCATCATTTCCTTAGAATAACTAAAATATGATCACTTGTTTCCCTGTGTACAAAGTAGAGACAGCATATCTTGGGTTTTATTCTTATGTTCAAGGTCAAATGCTAACAGTAAATTATTTCAACCACTTCTTATATATGAAAGTTTTAAAGAATATTTTTAAAAATAAAATAAACAAAAACATACATGAGATTACACCACAGGGAAATGATTTCCTTTATCAAGATGAAGACATCATTATAATATCTTAGGAGAATTGTTTCTATTAGAAAATTAACAAGCACACTTGAAATTCTACAAAATGATAGACTTTAATATCTCACCATGACCTCATCCCTTACTTTCTTTATGCCCCAAACCCCATTATAATGTATCACTGATGTCTGTTCAAATAGATGTATTCTCTTTCTGCTCAGAAATTTTACGTAATTAATCACATTATGTCTTTCCTTCATATGCCTATGTAACACATTTCCTTATTTTTAATTATAGAACATTATTGTTCATTGTTAAACATTATCTAAATAATACAAAGATAGAGATAACTTAAAAATCACCCATTCCCAGTTCCCTTAATCCCTATTTCATTCTTTCACTCTCCATGTGTAACCATGATCCATAATTTGCTCTGCATTTTCCCAGACCTTTTTACTTTTTTTAAATTTGCTTTTATTTTTTGAAACCCAGACCTTTTTAAATGCCCACTTAAGTATATATCTATATCTATTCATATCTGTGTTTATATATATATACATGTATATTCAAATATATATTCATATGAGTATATTCAATATATATATTCATAGCTACATTTTATATCCTTTTTAACACAAAGAGATCATTCTGTGCACATTTTTCCATTAGCATTTACCACTTAAATACCTCTTAAACATATTTTCTCTTTTCATAATATAGTTTTTAATAATGAAAGTTGTATATGCACAAAGTAAAGCTTCTTACAGTGTAGCATAAAAATAGAACTTCTGTGCC
The DNA here is from genome assembly GCF_059928025.1 of Delphinapterus leucas. Classification (NCBI taxonomy): domain Eukaryota; kingdom Metazoa; phylum Chordata; class Mammalia; order Artiodactyla; family Monodontidae; genus Delphinapterus; species Delphinapterus leucas. The sequence continues at coordinate 11,848,020 of NC_143133.1, read as the reverse complement.
ATATACCAGAAGTTCCTCTTCCACAATTTTTAAATATTTGTACCTAATTCTTCTTAGTAGTTTCCCGGTATTTCATTGGTGGATGCATTGATTTCAGTGATTTTTTTCTTTTTCTGTTTTTCTTTTTCCTATCTATGAGTTTTTCGTTCATTTCTTTAATAGTATTCTACCCACATGCTGAAGTACTAAGCATTCATAGTTAAAATCAGGCTGTAGAAGGCACATTTACAGAACCAAAATGGCCTGATTCTAGTAGGCAGAACTTGGATTTAGCTGTTGAATGATTAGAACTTCTTACCACATGATTGCAGTTCAGTGTAACCTAATTCCCACCATTGGATCATGTAAAAATTATTTTATTTGGTAATATAGTGTTTGCTTATCCTTTTCAGCTCCAGCAGCTCCAAGAGTTGCATCAGTATTTGGGGGAAACATAGGTAGAATAAAGAATAAAATTAGCCAGTGTTAGAATTCCAGGAAGGATCCGTGGACATATCTTTGGCATGACATGTGGGAAAAAATATATTTTTTGTCAGTTCTTATATTCCTGGTCCAGGTGTTTAACTTTATCTGAAAATGACTCTACCATTTGAGTTTGAGAAAGGGAATGTATCCAGCACGGTTTACCATGACTTATTATTCCTCACTGCAGGGGAATGCCATTTAGCCACACGCAATCTGAATGTGAGCCCTTTTCTAAAATTTGCTTCTGTTTTAAATAGCTAGTTCTTTAAATTCTCCGCAAATATGACCTGACCCTACTTAATTCAACAGTCTCATTTTAAGCCACCATGCTGTATCCATATGAATGATCTAGCGTTGATTCCAATGCACAAAGAACTTTACTAGTTGCCGGGCTTCAAGTCGGCTATCTGTCTGTTCAGAGGGCTCCCCATTTGGCCAGTGCCCGTTACTTGACTAGATGTGTCATATCTTTAACTTCAAGTTACAAGGTCAAATCTGAGTCCATACTTCAACCCCAGTCCCTCTCACCTCCCTGGCCAGCTAAAGAAAAAACATTGGCACACTATTTGTGTGAACTGTAAGCTCTATGAAATGAGGGTTGTCATTATATAGACACTGCCTGACAGTGTCATTCATATACTAGGTGCTCCATAAATATTTGTTGGTTGAAGAAATGAAAGTTGGAAGGGGGAGAAATTAGAACATGTTAATTACAACAGTGAGAGAATGAATATACAAATAGGCAGTGGCAAGATGATCTATGACAATAGAATGCTCACCTAGAAGCCCAGGAAGCCAAGTGACAACCTCTGCAACAGCATGCTCAGAACAATCAGGACTTGGTCAACAGCTGCCAAATTCCATATTTTTCAACTCAGAAAAAGAACAGAGAAAGCTAATTGTACATCTTCCACTATGCTAACAACCTCTAATCAGAACATTTGTGAAGGCTTCTCTTTTTTTCACTATAAAGCTTTCCCACTCCCTGCCTGCCTTCGAGTCTCTGCCAAGCTCAAGTGATGGTAGCTGACTCCCTGCTACAGCAATCGATGGAGAAACAGGCTCTGTTTTTTCTCATTTGGTTGGCAGCCTTTTATTCCATAACAGGTATGATTGTAACAAATAATTCTATAGGAATATAAAATAAGGGAACATGACTAACTTTGATGTACCAGGGAAGAGTCATGATGCTGTGACAAGAATGATAAGTTAGCAGAGACTTGTTCTTAAATTCCACACTGAAGAATTCATGATGACTGGTAGGTAGTATGCAAATATTTGAGAATTTTTAGTATTTTAAAAATATTTTTATCAAACAGTAAAAAAATACTATTTCTTTCATTAATACTCTTCTAGATTATTGGTTCAGTTGCAGTAGTCAGGATCTAAATAATAAGAGTTGTTTTAAGAGTTCTACTCAAAGATTATTATTACATTATTCACTAGGTGTATCAGGAGCTGCTTACTTTATAAATGTTTAGCTTTTATACATGTATTCACACTATAAAGCAAATAAAGTTAATGCATCCACAATATAGCCTGTTCCTAATAATTTTTATAAATTCATTCAGCACATTTTCATACAAGGATGCATTTTAGGAAATTCACACTAATAAGGAAGATACAATCTACATGAGAACTGCAGACATGATAAATTCTATTAATGGAGGTATAAACAATCTGTACAACTTGAGGTCATAAAATATTTTCTGTTAGGACAATTAAATAAGAAATGATAAATAAGATGATATTTAATCCATTATCTTAAAAGTAAGTATTTTGGGGCTTCCCTGGTGGTGCAGTGATCGAGAGTCCGCCTGCCGATGCAGGGGACACGGGTTCGTGCCCCGGTCCGGGAAGATCCCACATGCCGCAGAGCGGCTGGGCCCGTGAGCCATGGCCGCTAAGCCTGCACGTCCAGAGCCTGTGCTCCGCGGTGGGAGAGGCCACAGCGGTGAGAGGCCCGCGTACCGCAAAAAAAAAAAAAAAAAAAAGTAAGTATTTTTAAGTTGGTTAGAATCTGAGTGGAACAAAGTAACAGAAAAGTATCAAACCAAAAACCAAAATCACAAAGATACGAAATAGGCGCTCCAGAAAACTCTTGAGTGTGTGCAGGCTAGTTAAAAGGCAGTTTCACTAGAATACAGGTCTCATAAAGGGAAAAGTGCAGATACAAGTCTGGAAACATAGGTTCAGATTGTAGAGTAAGCATTTATTATGAATTATTATAATGGACCGAACAGGCAGACAGTGCAGAGTGGGTCATTCACCTCTATTGTAACTTTGTCCTTCTTCAAGCTAGAGGTTATAAAACTGAAGACTACCGTTCCCAGACTGGTTTTTAGTTCAGTTCCACTTTGACCTAGCTTCCCTAAGCAGACACAGCTCTATACATTTGGAATGTTGTTGGTTCCCAGGAGTACCAGGGCAGGTGTGAGAGGGATTTAAAAGTAGCCCTATACACAGAGGGCAAGGAGAAACCCAAGAAAGAGGAAGCCACGCTCCAGATTAGCAGGTGGTAGTTTTAATAAGCCAGGGAACTTACATAGGAGGCTTGTCTTGGGTGGCTGCAAGAAAAGATCTTCTCACGTGCCCGCCAGAATCTTGTTTATCTAGAGGCCTTAATGGGGTTCAGTCGCGTATTCAGTCCCGATGCAGTCAGTCTCAGCACCACGTTAATCTCGCAAGGCTGTGATTGCACAGGTCTAGCACATGCGTCAACCTGCAGTCGTGTCCTCTTGATGACCTTTTTCAATCAGGACCTCAGGACCGTGACCAGCTCTTACACTTTGACACAGTTCCTCTTTTTCACAATTTGCCCTGAGCAGGGTCAGTAAGGGGTTTCGGTAGCATGAAGGTGGCTCATTTGGTGGTGCTCCGGCTGCCTTGGAGATAGATACAACAGTATAGACACATGCAAGGAAAAACACAGCTTAAGATAATGATCCCTAAAATGAGTAATGGTGTTTTCCCACTAAGAGCCCTGTGATCTGAACCTCTGATTTATTAAGTTGCCTAGGCTGGGGCTCGGATCACTCAGGGTGTTCACTTGTGTCCTGTTGTGACTTAATAAAGATGACACATTAGCAGACTCATCAGGTATGAACACACGGCATTCTGTTTGGATAACAGCACAGTCGCTTTCTTGTGAGGCAGTAGTAATGTCCAAGCCCATCTTATTTTGGAGGACAGATTTTCTCATTATAGACATTTCAGTGTTCAGTAAGGACAGGCTTTGCTGGCTATCATTCAAGGCTTGCTGGGTGAATTTAGTAAGGGTTTCTCTATGTGCTCTAATGTTCTCCAGGCCAATAGAGGGAACAAAGATTGCGGCCGAATGATTATATCATAGAAAACAGAACGTGCCTACCTGACCTTGAGGAGAGGGAGGTTGGCAGCTTTTGTTACAGTGGGAAACCCAGGGTGCAGAGTCCCAACCATGTAGGTGAAACCACAGCTAAAGATTTGTTCCACATAGCGATTGTTTTCTCCGTCAAGGATACCCAATAAATACCTCGGCAGCACACTAGTCAGTGCCAAACCAGTTGCTATCCTTTTCTTTTTCCTTACTTTTTTTTTTTCTTGAATGATTCTTTAAATTCTCTAGTGCTTTACAATTTTCAAAAGTTTCACACATAATTTAATACAACCCCATGATAACCCTTTTTTAAAAAATTTCATATACCTGGTACAGTCGGCTGGTTCTGTTTAGAGTTCCTTTTCCTTTCCCACCATAGGGGTACACGAGTGCTCAAATGTCCATAATGTGGGGTAAGCCACATGAACCTACCCCAAGTCTGAGCATAGCCATCCATGGCTCTGACAGTGGTATTTTTAGGATGCTTCCAGGCAACAGTTTGATAATCTGCCAGTATAACTCGATTGACAGAAAAAAAAATACCAAGCACAGTGTTATTGAAAGTGTGTGCCGCAGGGCAACTTTCTGGATCAGTATTGATAATATCAGATGAATTAAGAGTACTAGTCCCAGCTGGTTTCCCTTAATGACTTAGTGGCTTTGGTGACTTCTAATCCCCTCTTTGGAGTGGTGATACCCACCATGGCAATCCTGACAGGGAGTTAGAGAGGGATAGCTGCCCGCATACATGATAGTTGGATTGATTTCGTTGTGGGGCATGCAAGTGAGCCCACGGTGGACAGGTGTTTCCATCCGTTGCCCATCCTGCGACCAGACTCCACAGGAACCGCAGAAGGTTGAAGGTCAAGAAGACAGATATTTAGTAAGAGCTTGTATGGGAAGCTTCTCCCCTTCTATTAGAGTTATACTAGTGGCCTGATCCTGACATGTTAGTGTGGCTGCAGCTTTAGGAACTTGGCCCGGTTGTGTATTCCGTACATAGCAGTTGAAGGAGGCAGCACTCTTGGGTGTGAGGAGATGAACTGGGGACAGGATTTGCCAGACCAGGGCTTTCCTCTTTTCCCCCTAGTTCAGTGGTGCATACTCCATTCCAGGTATAATGCATTTCAACAGGTCTGACTTACATCAGGACAAAGGGGTCCCAGGGGCAATGGAGTAGTCCCCTTTCACCTAGGGGTACAGAGTAACTCAGCCCATCTCAGTGAGATGTCCCATTGCAAATTCCAGTAAATTATGCCTCTTTCAGGTGTTATGGAGCTCGGTATTCCGTGCCGCATAGCACGTTGATCCACAGTGAAATTTGGGATAGTGGCTACCTATCATGACCTGCGTACCTACACCATATTAGATATCATGGTAGGGGTTCCCCATCTGGCATATGGGACAACAGGCCCTGCTGGCTGATCAATTCAAATGTATTAAACCCTGGGATAGTACTTTAGTCCACCCGGCCAAGGTGGTTTTACTTGTTAGTAATTTAATCCGCCGCTTTAATATACCATTCTTCCTTTTTACCAACCCTGCTGCCTGCAGGTTATAGGAGAGATGGAACCTCGACTCGATGTTATGTTTTTGCCCAATCTTGCACATTGTGACCCTTAAAATGTGACCCCCCAATCACTGTCTCTCCAGTGAGAACATCCGTACATGGCACTCAGTTTCTCTACTTCCCTGATGCTAACAGCCTGGTTTGCACAGCAAGAGGGAAAAGCTTGGGTTAGGCCAGATGCAGGGTCTACACAAACCAGGGCATATTTAGGATCCTCACTCAGAGTGAGGGGAGCAGTATAATCAATTTTCTGATTCTTCACCAGTTGGGAACTCTAGTGGACAGCCCCAGACTTCTTTGACAGTGCCTTGGGTGTTGTTTAGAATACACATGACATGTTGTTACTACATTAACCAAGTAACTGAATTTCAAAGGCAATCTGGCATCTTTGGCAATGCACCATCCTATCTGAGCACTACAGTGGGCATTCTTCCTATGCACCCAATCTACTGTGTCTACTGAAGGGTCAGTTGCTAGGGCTTGTACCTGGGCTAGGGCGTCAGCTTCCTAATTGCCAGGGGGTATGAGCTGGGTCATGGAAAAGTGAAGGCTGCCTCAGGCTCTCACAGGCAAACCCAAATGTCTTTCAGTATATCATGATCTCATAAGGGCTTATGCATGATCATTCTTCCCTTGGCTGTCAGCTGTCCAAGCCATGGGGCTAATCCCTTAGGACAGCCCAACTATCAGTGCAAAGGGGTAACAGCCAGGACTAATGAGCGCTCAATCACCAGGACTAATGAGTGCTCTGAGCCTAGCCCTCTGGCTACTGTGGTTCATTCCTGTTTCCATCCAGATGGTGTCAGGGTGGGGCTAAATAGTGACTGCAGTCCGTGTGGTCACATTGCCCCGCTAAACCATCTGTATATCAGGCATCTGGGGGAATTTCCCCCATTTCCTCTCGACAGGCTGCAGGGGCCACTGTTGTGGAATAGGGTGATTTTGGGGGATCTGCATGTGCTGCAGGGCCCAGGAGAGCTCTTATTTCTAGAGAGAGTGGGCTGGCAGATGTGGTATGTCTCTGCTGCAAACGGCAAGCCACTTAGTCAAAGTGGGAATATGAACCGTGGCAGAGGTGGGTCAAAGGAACATATTCTCAATCCACCCACTGATAGGAAGGGACATTTTTTTCCATGATATGCTGTTTCTTCATGAGCGGTTCTACCTGGAGGACTGCTGTGTACACTGCTGGGGAGGCCAGAAAAATTCTGAGGGTTACCGTGTATTAGAGTACATTCAGCTCTGATGTCAGCCGGAACCATCATCTTTTGCTTATTGCTGGGGGAGCAGTGAACAGTGAGCTCAGCTGGGGCCTCTGATTGCCCCCAGTGGCCGTCAGCTGGAGACAGTCTTGGACTGCATCCTATTCCTGGGGTGTGAGAGGCACTCACCCGAATAGGATTGTATCCCTGAGGCCTCTGCTGCAGCAGGTGAGGCACTGGGGTAGTAGGGGCAGGTCTGAACTATTGTTTGGGTTTAAGTCTTAACATAGGCCGACCAACACAGCATTGGCTTGCCAGCCTAACGGTTCAGGTGGGGTCCTGGAGGCAGTGAGGTCAAATCACTTTTGCTTCCGGGTTACTTTTACTGGACCCATTAACAGTCAATTGGGATAGACTTTTGCCTTCTTGAGTTTCCCCTCTGTCTTGGATCTTTCCTCCAGCTCATACCAGTTCCCAGGATTTGTCAGTTTTCCCCAGATCAGCAATGGACTTTCTTACATCATAATTGTCTTGTCCTACAGCTGGGTTCCACATGGATGGATATCAGGCGCTGGAAGTGGACTGGAGTACCTTGTCTCTCATTCTTGCAATGAATGGGGCCTGATCAGGGCCTTCAAAGAAGGAGCACAGATAGCCTGTTTCATTCCCAACTCCCTACTAATTTGTTATGCCTCCTCTTTAGATTTCCAGGTCCCATGTGCTCAGGGAGATCCTCATCTTTGGGTCATGGCTCCCTGCGGGATAGAATAACCCAATCTGTCTGAGAAGAGTACCTTGAATTCCCCGAGCTCCATGCAGGCACTGCTGGAGAGCGGGGCGTGATCTTCCTCATTTTCTCTGCCTCATGCCCGGTGAGAAAAATGCCACCCCCCCCCCACTTTCCCCCAATCTTTTAGCTGCCCTAACCATGCCTGAATACTTTCCCTGGTCTTTTATTGGAACTTGGCAGCTATATCAGTAAGCTCAGCAGGCATATACTCTCTCATCGTGAGCCTTTTTTTTTTTTTTTTTTTTTTTTTGCGGTACGTGGGCCCCTTACTGTTGTGGCCTCTCCCATTGCGGAGCACAGGCTCCGGACGCGCAGGCTCAGCGGCCATGGCACACGGGACCAGCCACTCCGCGGCACGTGGGATCTTCGCGGACTGGGGCACGAACCCGTGTCCCCTGCATCGGCAGGTGGACTCTCAACCACTGCACCACCAGGGAAGCCCCATGAGCCATTTTTGAATTGTGAGATGCCCCCCTGGCTGGGGTTGTTGCTGTGCTTTTCCTTTCCTTTGTATTAGAGATCAGAAGGCATGCGAGGCTTCACCCATTTCACTGTCGATCACCACATCCTCCTCTTAGCTTCCCTCCCTTTCCCAGGGGTTCCACCCCTTAGCGTCCCAATCAGGCTTTGTCACAAGCACTCAGATCTTTATCCACAGCAGCTAGCACCCTCCTAGCTTTGCAAAATGGCATTCTAAGGTCTCCGATTTATTATCCTGCTCTCCCATCTTGTCTGGCAGTCCTGAAGCTAGCAGAGTGGTGAACAACCACATGTCTTTCTTTACCTCAGCTTTTCTTCTAATTTTCTAACTCGAGTTTCAGCCTCCAGCCAAACTGCTCACAGCAGAGGCCAATCCCCTGTGGTAGGCATTTATTTCGCTTTTTTGCCCAGAGTGTGCTCCGTGCAGTTCCTCAACAAATGCATTAAGCGATTGGCATTTTCGGGGTGTCCCCGCACTTATGTGGCAGTCCACAAGCTTCTAACTTATGGGCAACCCCTCCCCACATAAAGGTCAACAGCCAACATGGGATTTTCCCCTCAGATGCCTCTTTCCCAAGGCCCATTTCTTTGGTCTCCTGGCTGGCTAGCCGATTGTTGGTTCATAAGCTCAGAAGTTCCCCAGAGGAAAATTTGAAACTGGCCCCTGTTCATGGAGGGCAAGGAGAGACTGAAGAAAGAGACCACTCCAGATGGGTAGGTGATAGTTTTAATAAGCAATAAAACTTATATATGAGGTTTGTCTTAGGTGGCAGCAAGACAGGTAGATTTCCATACATACCCTCTAGAATCTTAAGAGTTCATATAGAATCTTAAGAGTTTATATAGCCCTAACGGGATTCAGTCATATATACAGTCTAGATCTCAATAACACATTATTCTCTCAAAGCTGCATCCTTTTTTTTTTTTTTTTTAATATTTATTTATTTATTTGGTGGCTCTGGGTCTTAGTTGCAACACATGGGATCTTCGTTGCTGTGTGCGGTATATTTTAGTCGCGGCATGTGGGATCTAGTTCCCTGACCAGGGTTCAAACCTGGCCCCCTGCACTGGGAGCTCGTAGTCTTAACTGCTGGACCACCAGGGAAGTCCCCTGAAAGCTGCATCCTTGAAGTATCTCCTAGTAAAGGGACAGCAGGTGGAACATACATTTCGAGGATCAGAGAGAGGGTAAGGTGTCTCTGATTGCCCAGGTCTAGTGCACAGGCCAACGGGAGTCATGTTCTCTTAGTGACATAGAAGAATGAGATAGAGTTAGATATCTTCTCTTTCTGCTGGTTAGGTCATGTGTGGAGACATCTGAAGTATTTTTTTCCTCAGTGATATAAGAAATCCTAATGTATTCTTTTGGTTTTGTGGCTGTAAGAGGCATAGCATGGATTATTTACTTTGCTACCATTGATCAAGCCTGAGATAGTATGACCTTGAACTAGCATCTGAGGCAGTGGTTTTGATTTCTCTAATTTTAGGTAATGACAGAGACACCAGATTTCTGGTGTACAAGTTTTGCAGTGCTGTTTCAGTAATATTTCCTAGGAGCCTGGTCCACCTTTCAACAATTGTAAGTACCTCGCATTAAATACATTTCTGTTTAAATTAGCTAGAGCCAGGACTTCCCTGGTGCTCCAGTGGTTAAGGCTCCACACTCCCAATGTAGGGGGCCCAGGTTCAATCCCTGGTCAGGGAACTAGATCCCACATGCCGCAACTAAGACCCAGTGCAACCAATAAATAAATAAATATTTATTAAATATTTGCTAGAGCCATTTCTATTATAGGCAACAGCACAATGTGTGACATGCATAAAAACAAACAAACGTTTTTATTTTCTATTCATTCTATACCAGTGGTTTTCAATTGTGGGTGGTTTTGTCTCCCCAGAAGACATTTGGCAATATATGAAGACATATTTGAGTTGTCACAACTGGGAAATCTGCTAGTGAGTAGAGGTCAGGGATGTGGTAAAATATCGTATGATACACAGGGCACCCCCCTGCCCCTGTGCCACATGACCACCACTACAATTTGCAAGTGAATTATCTGGCCCAAAACGTTAATAGTACCAAGACTGATCAATCCTGACCTACATGAAGTTCTAGGATTTTGACAGTAAGTGTGTAAAGAAGAGTTACATGTAAGAAATATGTTGGAACTAAAATTGATGATGCAATTGACATGAAATACGTATTCCAAGCAGAACGTGTTTGGAAACGATATAATGAATTAAATCAGGATGCACTTAATGCTTTATCTTTATTTCATAAAACAAATGCATATACAGACAGGGCTTTGCATGTGTCACACACTTGTCTAAGTACATTATAATTATTAACTTATTCTCACAACAACTCTATGGGATTGGTAACATTATTTTCCACAAATAAGTTAACTGCTATACCAAACCACCTCCAAATATCAGCTTTTTATACAATTGAGGTTTATTTTTCACTTATGTCAGAGTCTAATGTGAGTTTGATTTGGCTTCTCTATCCCTTTTAGAGAAAAGTTTATCTCCAATGCACCATGTTTTGATTCCTTAGCCAAAGATACACATATTAAAATGGTTATTTTATTACACTAAGTTTGTGTGGTTTGTTTTTCAGTAATGGACCACCAGAACATGTATTCCAGGAATACAAGATTAGTTTAGAATTCAAAATCAATCAACATAATTCATCATATTAATGGACTAGGGAAAAATAGTATATAATCATCTTAATTGATGCAGAAAACATTTTGAAAATATTCAACACACATTCATGGAAAAAACATTCAGAAAACTAGAAATAGAGGTAAATTTCTAAATTACTTCTAAAAAGAAGTAAATTTCATAAACAGTATTTGGGAAAACTCCACAGTTATTGTCATACTCAAAAGTGAAAGGCTGAATACCTTTTCACATATAATCGGGAAAAATGCAAGGATGTGTGTTTCCACAATTTCTATCCAGTTGTTTACTGGAGGAGCTAGCTGGTGCAATGAGGCAAGAAAAGTAACAAAGATTGAAAAGAGAGAACTAAAACCTATTTTACTTGCATATGTTGTGTTGTGGTTGTATGCATATAACTATACACAAGATACAAAAGAGCTACCAGGTTTTGTAAGTCAGTATAGGAGGACATAAGATATAAGGTCAATACAAAAAAAAAAAAAAGTAATTGGGTTTCTATGTTCTTATATTTCTACGTATTTTTAAATTTATAAAGCAATTTGAAAATTAAAATATACTGTTTACAAAAGCATAAACCATGTAAGACCTTCACACTGAAAACTACAACATCTTGGGGGAGAAATTAAAAGAGACCTAATAGATGAAAAGCTATGCTCTGTTCATATATCAAAAGATTCAACAGTGTTATGTCAGTTTTGCCCAAATAAATCTATATATTCAAAATAATCTGTATAAAATCTCCTTATTATATTAGCTGATTCTAAAATTCATACAGAAATGTAAAAGAAACCCAAAATAGTCAAAATAATTTGGAAAAAAATAACATATATGAGGACTTACACCACTAGAGTTCAAGATTTAATATGAAGCTACTTTAATCAATGCAATGTGTTATTGGTGCAAGGATAGAAATAAGTTTGTTTGTTTGTTTGTTTTGCGGTACGCGGGCCTCTCACTGTTGTGGCCTCTCCCGTTGCGAAGCACAGGCTCCGGACGCGCAGGCTCAGCGGCCATGGCTCACAGGCCCAGCCGCTCCGCGGCACGTGGGATCTTCCCGGACCGGGGCACGAACCCGTGTCCCCTGCATCGGCAGGTGGACTCTCAACCACTGCGCCACCAGGGAAGCCCAGAAATAAGTTTTATTGCAACAGAATAGATAGTTCACAAATAGATGCACACATATATGGTCTCTCCAAAATGTGACAAGTTAATTCAATGGGGAAATAAACATTTTTAAACCCAGAATTCTATAATTCTTAGAAATCATATCTAGAAAACACTCTCGGGCTCTATTTTTGTTTAATTACTACTTTCGTCTCATTACCCATGAATGAAGCTTTCTGGTCTCCACACTCACCTCCACATGTCAAATTACAGATCCAATAGAAAAATAATATAATCTAAATTTAATTATTTGGCTCTGCATTTAGTTATTTGAGTTCTTGAATTCTAAAGTTCTGAACCTTTGATTTATCCAATGTCTTTTCTCAAATATCTCTGAAGTATCTTTTAAAGAGAACTCAAAAAAATGTCCTTGCATCTCTGTCTAGCTATACATAATTTACCTGTCAGGGAAGCAATATACAGTAAATGATATAAATATTGTATCAATTGGAATTTTTGAAGGAACCAATTTACTCTCTGTAGGTTTTTACCAGTGCCTGAAAACACTATTCTAGATTAGTTATATAAAATTTTGAAACGTGTCTTATCTTTGTAATATCATTTTCTCTTTATTTGTGATCCACATACATTGTTATTTTAATTTATTTAATTTTAATTAAATATTTAATTATTTAATTTTAAGTGTGTGCTCAGTCTACCTGTTCTATAATTTAGTTTATATTAAATCTTAAAGACTAAACTCAATAGGTAATGCCAATCCTACTGGTGAGTAAGTCCTTTAAACACACTCATTAACATTTTTATGTTTTAACTTAGCAGTGGATTCTACTCAGAGCAAAAATTTTACAATCATAATCATTTGTTTGGGAATAAGGTAATTTTTCAGTGAAGAAAAGTTGATAAAACAGTGTTTCTGAGAGATTATATTTTTAATGTTAGGGAATAATAAAGTACAATGACTGAGCTATCTGATTGACCAAGATAGTTGTTTTATTATATAATTAAGACATCATTAATATAATAGAACATTTTCAATAAACAAGTCTCTGCTTGCAAAACTACTGCCAACATGATGCAAAAGCACTGGTTGAAAATAAGTATCATACTAAAACCAAGATGATTTTCAAAACATGGGATAATGTTCTCATGGATAGACTTTATTTTTGTAATAAAAGAATGTTATATCACAAGATAATATGATCCTGTATGAAGCAGGTGGTTAAGGAGCAAATAAATTACTGGCAGATTTCTAATTATAATACACTTTTAGTCTTTCATGATAAACAACAGATGTGTGTTTACGAAAATACATTATAGTAGAATCAGGTCAATAGAGTTTAAATGAAAAAGGCTTAATTTATCTGTATTCCCATTTGAATTCAAGGGGCTGGCCTATTTAAAAGAGCCACCATTTAGTAACATGAGTTCAAAGGAGATTTATTTAAAGGGACCAATGAGTACCTTTTTCGTTAATTTTCCAGATAGAAAGGAAGATAATTTCAGAGTGCAAATAGATATGGGAGAAAATAACCAATCAAAACAAAACATATTAGAGCAGATACAAAAAGAGAATATTATAAAATAATGAAAAGTTAAGTCTAACCACACTATTTCTTAAGTACTGATAGTATATTGAAGTCTTTTACTATTTAACTTTCTTTCTAACATTTAGTGATGTTAAATTGATTTTGTATCATCAATTATCTGAATTTTGATCTTTTGATAAAGAAGGAAAGTAGCGTTTATTTTTAAGTGCAAATCAAGTAATCAAAATAACTTGAGCATTGAAATATTTTCTGGATGTGAGTTGGAAAAATTAAAATGATGAATTTGGAGTTCAGAGAGTGGTAACAGATCCATTTTTGCTATTAACTAGCTGTGAAACACAGCAATACTTTAAATAGTTGTGCTTTCAAAAACTGTTATATTTTTAAACCCTATATTATGCCATGAAAAGGAAGCAATATTTAACATCATCTCAGGCCTTATTTCATTATTCTGTATTATTTATATGCTATTAATATGTTTTAAGGAACTGCACTGATGCTATCAAAATATATAGTATTTAAAGCACTGAATTGCTCAATTAATAAAGGCTAGGTTAAGTCATGTTTTTATATACACTTTCTCCATTTTTCCACGTAGTATTTTCTATGCATTATCTAATCCTTTCCTTTTATTTGAATTAACCTATCACACTCTTACAATTTAGTATTGGCACAGCTCAACGAAGGAGACTATTTGCTATAGTCTTCCCTCTAATAATATATAATATATAGAGAGAGATTTGCATTTGCACATGTAAATAATAAAGACAATAGTTGTTGAAACCACTCATAGATGCTTTAGAAGTTTAAAAGCCATTAAGGGGGACTTCCCTGGTGGCGCAGTGGTTGACAGTCCACCTGCCAACTGGGGGGACACGAGTTCCATCCCTGGTCCGGGAAGATCCCACATGCCGTGGAATAAATAAGCCTGTGTGCCACAACTGCTGAGGCTGTGCTCTAGAGCCCGCGAGCCACAAGTACTGAGCCCGCATGCCACAACTACTGAAGCCCGTGTGCCTAGAGCCTGTGCTCCACAACAAGAGAAGCCACTGCAATGAGAAGCCCGTGCACTGCAACGAAGAGTAGCCCCCTCTCCATGCAGCTAGAGAAAGCCCGCATGCAGCAACGAAGATCCAATGCAACCAAAAATAAATAAATAAAATTGATTCTTAAAAAAAAATAAAATAAAATAAAAACCATCAAGAACACATTCGAAGAAATTCTTATGCACAGGTTCACAAAAGAAATAGGATTTAATCTACATTTTGTTCCTCAATTTTCTATTGCTGTGTAACACACCACCACGTTTTGGTGGATTAAAAAAGAACCATTTTATGATACTCACCGACTCTGAAGCAAGAATTCAGACAAGCACAGTGGAGATGTCTTGTCTCTGTTCCTCACTATATGATTTATGAGGCCACAGCCTGGAACCCTCAAACGCCAGAGAGTAGATCATGTGTGGGCTATGTCACTCATATGTTGGCTGTGTAGACTGAGATGCCTCAAAATCAGGACTCAGTTGGAACTGCCATCCAGGGAGCCTACACATGGCTTCTCCATTTGATCTGAGCTTCTCACAGTGTAGTGACTGGTCTCTGAAAGGGAGATCTAGAGTGGGAGTGTCAGCAAAGCAAAGAGACCAAGGGAGAAACTGCATGGCCTTTTATAGCCTAGTATCAGAAGCCCCGTAGCATCACTTCTGCTGTTGTCTATTGGTCAAAACAGACACAAGTCTATCCAGTTTCAAGTCAAGGGTATATTAAGCTGGAAACTGTAGAAGGTCTGAAATGTTATCCACCTGTTATATAAATGAGCCAAAGATGATCCCTGTATATTGGCTCTATGTTTAATTCACAGCAGGTGGGGGGCCCATTTGCTCAAAAACCTGTCGGTACCAAACTCAAATTTTTACAACCCAGCTGTTTTAAAGCCAGCCCAGGTAAAAGCAGATATTTTAAGCCATTTTGAAACTACTTTGAATATCCCATGAAACTGTGCTTCAAATCTGCTAGCCATAGATAAGACAAACCCTAGGGTTATAAATGACCCCAAGCTACTGCTGCCCTCAGAGTTCTCTGACCCAGAGACCCTCCCCCCATGATGCTGTTAGTTGACAGCATGTAGACGGGTGAACCCCTTCTCTGATTTCGTTCCCTCCCGGAAGTTCCCTTGCCTTTCTTATTTTCTGGATAGTGGGCCCCATGCTATGACCTCTGGAAGGTCTCCTTGAGAACCATCACCCCTACCTCCACATCCATACAAACCTGTCAAAACACCACCCAAATAAAGTTTGTTGTATGCTACTGCCACCTCGTGGTCACATATATTTCCTTGATCAGCTCCCAAGTCCCTCAAACTCACTACATTTACATGCAAACAAACAAGCCTAACCACAGTGAGTGTGTGTGTTGGCAGGAGACAGAAACCTTTCTGGATCAGAGGAACAGACAGCTGATTACTCATAGCAAAATGCAGCAAGCCAGAGTCCCAGTCCCCACAGAGCAATATGATAACAGCCAAGCCCAAAACTGAGGTTTGGAGGTATAGCTTGCTCGTACACCTATCCATCTCCCCTCCAGAAAGAGAGAGATGTACTTATTAAGTAAATCTTTTTTGTGGTGGGGGGGAACAGGCGAGAGGTTCATTACCCTAGGATATAAGCAAATATCTCTAGGAAGGAGAAAGGAAGGGCATTAAGACTAAATCCTCCAGGAGGTTCCTGTTTTTAGAGATTCTCTACAGCTTTCAAGTTTGTTATGCAAACATCCTTTCAGTGCCATTTGCTCACAAGGCCTGGACCACGCTGAAACGTAAGACTATTTAGGGGAAATTATCTCCCAAGACAGTAGAGGCCCACCTCTTGAGAAGCGGGCCAAGCAGGGATAGCTTGTCTCTGTTCCATGTGTCTAAGGCCTTGGCTAGGAAGACACAAAGGGCTTGGGATGAGCCCCTTGCCTTGGGCTGCAATCACCTAGAGACTCCTTTACTCACATGTCTGGTGGATGGAATGTGATGGCTTGAAAGTTCTACTCACCTTGGATTGTTGACTGGAACACATGGCTTCTCCATCTGTATTGGACTTCTCACACGTAGGCTTATTGGTCTTAGAGGGAGTTTCTCAATAGATCACTTGCCACAGCAAAGATTTCAAGAGAACCAGATGGAAGCTGCATGACTTTTCATGACCAGCCTTGGAAATCACATAGAATCACTTCTGCCGTACTCAACTGGTTGACGCAATCACATGGCTGACTCATATATTATAGGAAGGGACGTAAAGCATACTTGCCAATGGGAGGAGAGCCAAAAAATTAAGGTTACATTTTAAAATGGCCACAATCTTGAAAGATGCTGGGAATATGTCTCAGAGGAATAGTCATCTGACTAAAGAACAGGTATTAGAGTTGGAACATTGGGTAATAAAACAATAAAACTAGGTTGAGCAAGATATTCCTGAATGCCAGGATGAGTAGTTGTGTTTCTCTCTTAGAAAATAAAATTTGATATGTCAAAATTAGTTATTATAGCAAAAATGAGAACTTTGTTAGACTACACTTATTTTATGGTTTACCTTGTTGGGGAGGAAGAAATCTCCCCCTACCCTTCCAAATTCTTCTGGCTGGTCTAAGAATTAAATTGACATGAGAAAGATTAACAGGAGAAAATCAAACTTTAATAACATGTATACATGGGAGAGACCCAGGAAACCTGAGTAACTCACCAAAATGGCCAACGCCCTCATCTTAAATACCATCTTCAGCTAAAGACAAAAGAGGATATTGGGGGCAGTGGTTTGGGACTTCAAAAGGGAAGAAGGCAATTCACATAAAGATGGGACACAGGGTGAACTCTGATCTTCAGGTCCTGCAGGGTTTTCCCGTCACACCCAGTCCATATTCTTGGCAGGTATCACTGATGATAGCTCTGTTCTGGGAACAGGACCTTTAAATTCTTTTAGGTAGTTAAGGAGGAGATAACAAGAAACATTTCCTGAGTCTTTTGCTTCTAAAAATAATCAGCCTAAATTAATCCTCATGCCAAAGAGACACATTTTAGGGTGGCAAATTTTGCTCCCCTATAACCTATTTACTCATTTATTCTTATTATGTTTTCAGATTTAACAATCTTTACACTATCTCTCTTGGTCTTACCATGCATGAACTTTTAATAGTTTCTAAAATAATTAAAATTCATCTTATGGCTAGAAAACTTTTGAAGAAAATATGCTATATAGCTTATATATCTCTTCAGAAAAAAATGTAGGTATTCAATTAAAAGGGATAAAATTGTAATTGACTGCTTATGTATAATTTAATTGCCTGATAATTCAAAGACTGAGAAAAGTTGTTCTTATTCCAGAGATTCATAGATAATTTATAATAATCTTCCCAATCAAGAAAGAGATGAACCAACATATTTTGGTGCCGGACACCAAGTCAGGCACTTCACTGAAAAGCATTACTTTAATTTTAAAACCTACCCTGCATATTATTTTCCTCATTTTAAGAATTGAGAAAGTAATCTTATGCACAGAAATCTTGAGGGACTTATATACGGTCTCATTTGCCAGTAAGTAGTAGAACCAGAATTCGAATGCAGGCACCTCTAGACACCATTTGCCTATCTGATACCTGTCATTAGGCAGTTTGGTTGCCTCACATGGTTTCTTTTGTATTTTGATGTGTGTTACCATAAATCAAGTCTAAGACTTGAGTTAAATATTAAACTTATCGGTCCAAGGAAATAGAAATTACTATGTTGCTCATTCTTATGCTAAGAAGTTATATTCTTTAGAAAAATTTCACCTTTTAAAAATACAAACTGAACACAAGATGATCTGATTTCCTCAGATTATCTTCTTATACTTTCAACTGTATCTAGATAAGACAGAGAAATATTTTCAGAGAGAGGTATTGGAATATACATTTATGACTCATATTCAGAGATTTTAAAGGGATTTAATGATAAATAATTTCTATTTTGGAACCTTTACTTCAGAGAAGAAAGAAAGGTTAGTTTAGAGAGATATTCACAGAAGCATAAAGTTGCAAACAGAAGTAAAAATCGCCACAACAAACGTTTTTAAATAACAACATAATAAGATCTGCTCTTACTTACACCTTACCATTCAATAAAGTTTGTTAAGCTAGTTTCCTCGTTGTAATTCTTATAGTCAACTTTCCTCCTCTTTTTTTTTTTTCTCCCCCATCTCTGTGGTAAAGAAGCCAATGCATATGAGTGCCCAGGGAAGCTGTTTTAAAAATTCACTCTTTTACTTCTTGGCCATAAAATAGAAAGTATAATATATTCATACAAATAAATAGACTCACATCTGATTTCCTTATTCATGAACTTGATGCAGTCCCATAGTAGGATATATTTTGCTTTATTATAAAAGACTCTTTTTCCTGTGATTGCACAATGATCCATTAGGGCAAAATGCTTCACATCCTTGTGCACTCTTCCGTTACCTGGAGCCCATTGGTGTTGCAATGTGACTCAGTATCACTTAGCCTAAGTGAAGACACGTGGAAAGAATGTTGATGATGTTTCAGTGGAAAAAAAAAAAAAAGAATGCTGTCTGTAATCCTATGGAAAATATTATAATAGTATTAACACCTATAAAAATAGTAAGAGAAATTAAATTTTTCAGGATATCAGCAAAACCCATGTATTTAGGGAATATACCAGGAAAGAAAATGAATATGAATGTGCAAATGACTTAAAAGAAGAGAAAATTCACTACTTAAATACCCCTACCCGCAGGATCCACTTTGTACTTGAGAGATGAAACCACCTGAGAGAAGAACTGTGTTTTCTTTTTCACCCCCACTATTGTACCTGTAGAAAGGTTAGATATGTAAGTATATGCACAAAGACTGAAAGAGATGAAAGAACATGCACACTTTAGATATGTTAATAAAACATTTCACAGAAGTCTGATTTGGAAACTGCAGACTTTGATATGGTATGTTGATAAATACAATTCTCGCAGATTTGGGAGACAAAATGACTCATCCTTTTCTTCTCTCTCTTTTAAGAAAAAAAGACATTTTTCAATTTCTTCTTCAGGATGCTAAAATAAAACCACTCAAGAGAGTGAAAGCCACAAAGAAAGAACTATGTGGAGGAAGATGAGACAATATATTAGTTTATGTTTAAGCTGTCGAAGTTTCTCATTTTCCCCTATGACTCATTTTGCTTTAAAATACAAGATCAACGATATAAGCAGTGGCAGTTTTCAGCCCTAATTTTTATCTCAAGCAGAGATTTCACTAGCTTCTCTAAGTAAGGCTGAGGAGGCTTTCTTATTTCATAATAAATGCATGCACGTTAACAGAAAATAACAGCTTGTATCATAATTGCACTATATTTGTACTTAGGTATGACGTCTAAAAATTTTCAGATTACTCATCTTTTAGTAACTCTGAAGAACTCACTAATTATGATCTCAAATAAAGCTCTTTCAACAGGTAAAAAAAATCAAAATAATTTTTGATTGGTTCTTATATGAAAACAATAAAATTAAAATATAATTAAAATTATATGGGCACATGCTTCACTTCCTATGAATATTTTAATTAGCTATAAGTAGCATTTGCAGGAGATACTTGTTAAAGAATATTTGAGTATACAAATATCTGAGTATTACAAGTTTAGCCATTATGTGCATTGAGTAGTTCTTCAATAAATCTACATCTCTTCGTCCCATTGCTACTTACGTGGTCTAGGTCATCATCATCTTAGACCTGAAATACTGCAATAGTTTCTAGTAATGAAAACTTCTGATCTACTTCCCACACCACAGGGTAAGTTTATTCCAGGGGCAGTGACCTCAATTTTTTGCCACTTGCTTAAAAGCATTACTGACTTCCTATTGGCTTCTGGATTAAGTGTGTATACTCCTTTGAGCAGAGGTTGCAAGTTCTTCATGCTCCAATACCTGGTTGTCTCTCCAGGATTCTTCTCCCTTTCCTCTACCCTTGCCACTTGGCAGTCCAGTTTCATGAACATGCCTGCTACCGTTGGTATGTTCGATATACCAACGGTACCTACTACTTTGGAGTCTTCATCTAGCTAAATTCTCCTCATTCTTGAAGTCTCACTTTAGATGCTTTTCCTCTCTGACGCCCTCTTATGCACTCTGGGATTCTTCCCCCTGCGCTGCCGTGGCTTTAATGGCTTACCGACTTGTTCATATTTTACTGAATTGTGAGTCATTGGAAGATTGGAACCGCATCTGTCAGGTATCCACATGCATCAGGTGACTGGCATTACATAGTGAAACTGCTCGTCATGCTGTAGATGCTCAGTCACTATTTATGGGAAGAGAGACAATTACTGAAGTCGTAAGTACAAAAATACAAACGTTGCTTTCTTTTTTCAGTTGAATGAGATTACATTCTGGAATGTTTACTTTTCTACATCTTAAACTGACATTTTTTTCTCCTTAAAAGTTATACCTTAATTTTCTTGCACAAAAAAAGCCATTTAAGAAATTTATCTGGTGTCCTAAATAATTCCCATTCTAAACAGGAATCGATACTCAGCTTTTGACCAAACTAAACACAAAAGAATATATATCTGTAAATCATGTCTGTCCTCACCCTGAAAGTACTTACTTTGTTATATTTTACATGGTTTTTATTGTTGACTTCACATCTTCATCTTTTGCAGTTTCCTTCTTTTTTTATATGCCAAAGTACTTTGAATTGTTTTGCTATGTTTAGAAAAGCAATTTTACACAGAGCAAAATGGCTCTTCATATACTGTCATTTTAATTAATTCCTTCACAAAAGTTTATTTTTAGGTATATTGGATTAATGATTCTTTGCTAGTGCATGTATTTGTTAAGATACAGGGATGGTTTATGGAGTGTACAGGGTTTTCATAATAATTGCGAATTAATAATAAAATTAACTCCAAGCAATTCTATAGCAATAAAAAAAAATGGAGACTGTTTATAAAAATACAGAAACTCATAGAGAGCGTAAATTTTACTATTGGTATAGTGGGACTCGTGTTTTTGAATAGTGTGATTGGTGAGATGAAGAATATTAAGTTTAAGGACAATTTGACACTTTATTAGGAACTTTCTGATGAGACTTCTTATCCTTTTTGATTATAAATATCATCAATCTAAATAGTGTTATTTTGCTGTAACATTTCTACAAATTCATCAGATGACTTTATCAAATGACTTCTGATTTAACCATTTATACAATTATGATAAAAGGTAATAAATTACATTTTTAAGATTCTTCAAATGAAACATTATTTGGCTTGAATAGCTCAAACGTATAAAAGAACCTCAGTCACTTTGCAATGATTCCTGAATTTAAACATAAATGGAATGAATTTCAGAATATTATACTTGGAGGATTAACTCAAAAGAGCTCAACTGTGTATCTAACTTATCTAGATAATTACTTAAAGTCCCTGTTTCGTTGTACTTGAAAGAGGAACTCTAGCCGAGATTAAGGTCTAGATGTTAGCATGTCTTTGCATACTAGGCAATATGAAAACATGTTCTGAGTCTTTCAGACAGTCTTAACTGGAATTTACCAGATGGAAAATAGTCCCAAATGAAAAATAAGTCTAATTTAAATATTGGTAAATATTAGAAAACAGCAGTGTATATCTAAGATGTCAGATAGTAAAGCAATCTTCAGAAGGAAACAAACAAAAGAGTAACATGTAGGTGGAAATACAAGTATAAAAATGAAGAATGAAAGTACATGGCTCTTCAGGTGTACTAAAATAAGCCCAATAAGTAAGAATTTTAATTAAAAATAAAGTATACTTATTTATATCTCAGTTTTCTATGCTACTTCTATTTACTGTAGCTGGTAAATCTTTGCTTGGACATT
Organism: Delphinapterus leucas; assembly: GCF_059928025.1. NCBI lineage: Eukaryota > Metazoa > Chordata > Mammalia > Artiodactyla > Monodontidae > Delphinapterus > Delphinapterus leucas. The sequence goes on along the minus strand of NC_143133.1, from coordinate 11,825,922 downwards.
GCTCCATATGAAAAGTGACTTGGTGAAAAGGTGAATAGCCTTGTGTGCAAATCAAAACATCTTTCCAAAGATGTACATTCTAATTTAGGAGTCATTTGGAGATGTCTCTTAATTCTCAGTTGTCTGATGACAACTTAAAAAATTTTAAGTTTCTTTATCACACATCACGCATTGGTAATTGGATTTTAAAAATAGCCTTATTAAATAACTCCTATTAATATAACTCATTAAATAGGAGAGATGAAGATGGATATTTCTATTTTATACATAAGGAAATTTAAGTTCTCTGAGTCCTAATTCCATTCTTTCCATTGCCTAATGCTAATATTGTCTCTCTTAGTCAGATGTTGAATAATTTCATTAACTTAATTCTGTATACATTAGGAATTGGTTTTTTGTTGTTTTTTTGTTTTGTTTTGTTTTGTTTTGCGGTACGCGGGCCTCTCACTGTTGTGGCCTCTCCTGTTGCGGAGTACAGGCTCTGGACGCGCAGGCTCAGCGGCCATGGCTCACGGGCCCAGCCGCTCCACGGCATGTGGGATCTTCCCGGACCGGGGCACGAACCCGTGTCCCCTGCATCGGCAGGCGGACCCTCAACCACTGCGCCACCAGGGAAGCCCAGGAATTGTTTTTAATTGAACAGGTTCTTGTTATCTATACTGGTGAATTTTTGCCTAGGTGGTTATCTATAGTGATGAATCTTTTCTCATTCGTTAAGTGTGTATGTTAATGTATGTAAATATAAGTATATCAAGTACATAGGTACATATGTATGCATGTGTATATGTGTATGTATACATAAATATATTTGCATATATATACATTTATATACATGTAAATTCCAATACACCAAGGTAAAAAAAAATAAAGCAAATATTAGTATTTTTCCTGAAAAAAAATTACATATAACTATTACCTGCAGTTTTAGAAACAACATGTAGAAGTTATGGAGTAATGTTTGCATATTTGTTAACATGAAACATTAAAAATTGGAAGTGTCGTATTTGCTTTTCTAAAGGAATTATATATATTTATTTCTTGGAGGCAATTTCCCTCTTTTTACATGGCATAGTTTATTGTAAGCAGTAGTAGTGATACATATAATGATCAATTCTATTTCATTATCTCTCTGTTTATATTCTCATGAAAATTGAAATATGCAGTCATGAGAATTGTGTATGTATGGCATATGGTATTCAATAAAGAGAGAACAAATACCTTTTTCAATTACTCACCCATGACTTTTGCAGCCCTGCTTTATGAATACATTTATAAATCAATGGTCCAATTTCTTAAGATGAATAGCAAATGTTTATTTAAACCCTGGGCTATTTACCAACATATACATCAAAAGTTAGGCATTACACAATTATAGAAGATGACTTTCATAACTGCATGTGGCTGTCTGAAGTATCTCCAACTCTACATATGTAGATTTTACCTTCTAAATGTTATATTACATAAATTGTAACATGCAGTACTTAGATATGTCTGAATCATCACAACTCTAAAAATTAAACAATAATTTCAATACCAGTGCATTAGATTAGTTCTATATGTTAAAAAATTCAATTTAACAAATTCATTGTGTCTTTTATGTACTGTTACTATTCTAGGACAATAGTAAATGGAGTTATTATGCTCCAAAGTTATTGGAGCTTACGTTCTAGTAAAATTGAAATATAGGAAGAAAGTGTAGTGGATTAAATATTCTTGCAAATTCTCTGTCACTCCTCCCCATGGAGAGACAAAGTCTATTTCTTGCCCTTTGAACCTGGATAGTCCCTGCAACTTGTTTTGCCCCAGAAAATGGGGGAGAATTATCATGTGTAACTTCTGATATTGGACGATAAAATATCAGTAGCATCCATCTTTGCTGTTAGGTATAAGTCTTCTTGGAACCTGCCTAGCTCATTCCAGAGTAGAGGTCAAGGTCAAAAATCACCAAGACACTTTGGTGGAAAGACCTCGTTGAGCTCCCCACTGACAGTCTATAGCAACTGCCAGTTTTGTAGGGGAGTCATCTCAAATGTTCCAGCTAGTTGAGCCTCCAGATAACTGCAGCCCCAGCCAATACGATACAGAACAAAACAATTTCCTTGTCAACACTTAGAATCATCCTAAGAAATAATGAGTGGTTGGTTGGTGCTGTGTTAAATCACAACATTTGGGGGTAAAAAAGAAAAACAAAACAGAAGACGTATTTAAACTTTCAAATGATGTTTGTTAGAAGATAAAAAGTAATGCTAATTAAAAAAATAGTACAGTGTATTTTCTTCCCAACAGAGTTTGAAAAGTAGTTGGAATAAATTACACCCAGACCTTCAATATTGTTCACAAGAAAACTAAAAGCAGCCACTCAAGATAATTTTGAACTAGGAATACATTTAATTAGATTATCGCTAACTTACATAAATGGAGAGATTGGAAAACTAACACTTACTTGAAGTTGCAATAAGCACATAGGTGACAGATGTGCTAGTGAGAGAAAAATTAAAGTGACCAACTATGCTTCTCACCAAAGAAGTAAAGCATATCTAATAGGCATATATATTTTAAGTGAAATTTAATAAATTGATATTTTGGTCAATATATGTTTCTTGTGAGTTTGGCTGGTAAAAAGCATTTCTAATAAATTCAGGATATACTGATAAAAATGAATTTATACTCCTGTAGATCTCACTGTGGACCAACAATTCCCAATCCTGCTTTTTAAATAAAGACTTCTGGGAATAATCACCAATAACAGGGAAGTCCCTGGTGGTCCAATGATAGGACTCTGCTTTCACTGACGAGGGCCTGGGTTCAATCCCTAGTTGGGGAAATAAGATCCTGCACGGCACGGCCAAAAAAAATTAAATTAAAATTTAAAAAAATGTTAAAAGACCTGCTTTAAAAACAAAAAACAATTCCATCTAAACTCCACTCAGACCAATCAATTTAGAATGTCTGGGTATAGATCTTAAGCATAGTTTTTTTTTTTAAGCACCGTAGTTAATTTTTTTTTTATATCTTTATTGGAGTATAATTGCTTTACAATGTTGTGTTAGTTTCTGCTGTATAACAAAGTGAATCAGCTATATGTATACATATACCCCCATATCTCCTCCCTCTTGCATCTCCCTCCCACCCTCCCTATCCCACCCCTCTAGGTGGTCACAAAGCACGGAGCTGGATTACCTGTGCTATGCAGCTTCTTCCCACTATCTATTTTACATTTGTTAGTGTATATATGTCAAGGCTACTCTCTCACTTTGTCCCACCTTACCCTTCCCCCTCCCCATGTCCTCAAGTACATTCTCTATGTCTTTATTCCTGTCTTGCCCCTATATTCATCAGACCTTTTTTTTTTTTAGATTCCATGTATATGTGTTAACATACGGTATTTGTTTTTCTCTTTCTGACTTACTTCACTTTGTATGACAGATTCTAAGTCCATCCACCTCAGCACAAATAACTCAAATCGTTTTATGGCTGAGTAATATTCCATTGTATATATGTGCCACATCTTCTTTATACATTCATCTATCGATGGACACTTAGGTTGCTTCCATGTCCTGACTATTGTAAATAATGTTGCAATGAACATTGTTGGTACACGATTCTTTTTTAATTATAGTTTTCTCCGGGTATATGCCCAGTAGTGGCATTCCTGGGTCATATGGTAGTTCTATTTTTAGTTTTTTAAGGAACCTCCATACTGTTCTCCATAGTGGCTGTATCAATTTACATTCCTACCAACAGTGTAAGATGGTTCGATTTTCTCCACACCCTCTCCAGCATTTACTGTTGGTAGATTTTTTGATGAATGGCCATTCTGAGCGGTGTGAGGTGATACCTCATTGTAGTTTTGACTTGCATTTCTCTAATGATTAGTGATGCTGAGCATCCTTTCATGTGTTTGTTGGCAATCTGTATATCTTCTTTGGAGAAATGTCTATTTAGGTCTTCTGCTCATTTTTCGATTGAGTTGTTTGATTTTTTGATAGTGAGCTGCATGAGCTGCTTGTATATTTTGTAGATTAATCCTTTGTCAGCTGCTTCATTTGCAAATATTTTCTCCCATTCTGAGGGTTGTCTTTTCATCTTGTTTATGGTTTCCTTTGCTGTGCAAAAGCTTTGAAGTTTCATTAGTTTATTTTTGTTTTTATTTCCATTTCTCTAGGAGGTGAGTCAAAAAGGATCCTGCTGTGATTTATGTCAAACAGTGTTCTTCCTATGTTTTCCTCTAAGAGTTTTTTAGTGTCTGGCCTTATATTTAGGTCTTTAATCCATTTTGAGTTTATTTTTGTGCATGGTGTTAGGAAGTGTTCTAATTTCATTCTTTTACATGTAGCTGTCCAGTTTTCCTAGTACCACTTATTGAAGAGGCTGTCTTTTCTCCATTGTATATTCTTGCCTCCTTTATCAAAAATACGGTGACCATATGTGCATGGGTTTATCTCTGGGCTTTCTATCCTGTTCCATTGATCTGTATTTCTGTTTATGTGCCAGTTCCATACTGTCTTATTTACTGTAGCTTTGTAGTATAGTCTGAATTCCAGGAGCCTGATTCCTCCAGCTCCGTTTTTCTTTCCCAAGATTGCTTTGGCTATATGGGGTCTTTTTTGTTTCCACACAAATTGTGAAATTTTTTGTTCTAGCTCTGTGAAAAATGCCATTGGTAGTTTGATAGGGATTGCACTGAATCTGTAGATTGCTTTGGGTAGTATAATCATTTTCACAATGTTGATTCTCCCAATTCAAGAACATGGTATATCTCTCCAACTGTTTGCATCATCTTTAATTTTTTTCATCAGGGTCATATAGTTTTCTGCATACAGGTGTTTTGTCTCCTTAGATAGGTTTATTCCTAGATATTTTATTCTTTCTGTTGCAGTGGTAAGTGGGAGTGTTTCCTTAATTTCTCTTTCAGATTTTTCATCATTAGTGTATACGAATGTAAGAGATTTTTGTGCATTAATTTTGTATCCTGCTACTTTACCAAATTCATTGATTAACTCTAGCAGTTTCCTGGTAGCATCTCTAGGATTCTCTATGTATAGTATCATGTCATCTGCAAACTGTGACAGTTTTACTTCTTCTTTTCTGATTTGGATTCCTTTTATTTCTTTTTTGTCTCTGATTGCTGTGGCTAAAACTTCCAAAACTATGTTGAATAATAGTGGTGAGGGTGGGCAACCTTGTCTTGTTCCTGATTTTAGAGGAAATAGTTTCAGTTTTTCACCATTGAGAATGATGTTGGCTGTGGGTTTGTCATATGTGGCCTTTGTTATGTTGAGGTAAGTTCCCTCTATGCCTACTTTCTGGAAGGTTTTTTATAATAAAATGGTGTTGAGTTTTGTCAAAAGATTTTTCTGCATCTACTGAAATTATCATATGGTTTTTCTCCTTCAATTTTTTAATATGGTGTATCACATTGATTGATTTGCAAATATTGAAGAATCCTTGCATTCCTGGGATGAACCCCACTTGATCATGGTGTATGATCCTTTTAATGTGCTGTTGGATTCTGTTTGCTAGTATTTTGTTGAGGATTTTTGCATCTATGTTCATCAGTGATATTGGCCTGTAGTTTTCTTTTTTTGTGACATCTTTGTCTGGTTTTGGTATCAGGGTGATGGCGGCCTTGTAGAATGGGTTTGGGAGTGTTCCTCCCTCTGCTATATTTTGGAAGAGTTTGAGAAGGATAGGTGTTAGCTCTTCTCTAAATGTTTGGTAGAATTTGCCTGTGAAGCCATCTGGTCCTGGGCTTTTGTTTGTTGGAAGATTTTTAATCACTTTCAATTTCAGTGCTTGTGGTTGGTCTGCTTATATTTTCTATTTCCTCCTGGTTCAGTCTCAGAAGGTTGTGCTTTTCTAAGAATTTGTCCATTTCTTCCAGGTTGTCAATTTTATTGGCATATAGTTGCTTGTAGTAATGTCTCATGATCCTTTGTATATCTGCATTGTCAGTTGTTACTTCTCCTTTTTCATTTCTAATTCTGTTCATTTGAGTCTTCTCCCTTTTTTTTAATTGATGAGTCTGGCTAATGGTTTATCAATTTTGTTTATCTTCTCAAAGAACCAACTTTTAGTTTTATTGATCTTTGCTATCATTTCCTTCATTTCTTTTTCATTTATTTCTGATCTGATCTTTATGATTTCTTTCCTTCTGCTAATTTTTTGGGTTTTTTGTTCTTCTTTCTCTAATTGCTTTAGGTGTAAGGTTAGGTTGTTTATTTCAGATGTTTCTTGTTTCTTGAGGCAGGATTGTATTGCTGTAAACTTACCTCTTAGACTGCTGTTGCTGCATCCCATAGATTTTGGTCTATCGTGTTTTCACTGTCAGTTGTTTCTAGGTATTTTTTGATTTCCTCTTTGATTTCGTCAGTGATCTCTTGGTTGTTTAGTAGTGTATTGTTTAGCCTCCATGTGTTTATTTTTTTTTTACAGTTTCTTTCCTGTAATTGATATCTACTCTCATAGCGTTGTGGTCGGAAGAGATACTTGATACGATTTCAATTTTCTTACATTTACCTTGTCACCCAAGATATGATCTATCCTGGAGAATATTCCATAAGCACATGAGAAGAAAGTGTATTCTGTTTTTTTTAGGATGGAATGTCCTATAAATATCAATTAAGTCCATGTTGTTTAATGTATCATTTAAAGCTTGTGTTTCCCTATTTATTTTCATTTTGGATGATCTGTCCATTCATGAAAGTGGGGTGTTAAAATCCCCTACTATGATTGTGTTACTGTCGATTTCCCCTTTTATGGCTGTTAGCATTTACCTTATGTTTTGAGGTGCTCCTCTGTTGGGTGCGTAAATATTTACAACTGTTATGTCTTCTTCTTGGATTGATCCCTTGATCATTATGTAGTGTTTTGTCTCTTGTAATAGTCTTTATTTTAAAGTCTATTTTGTCTGATATGAGAATTGCTACTCCTGCTTTCTTCTGATTTCCATTTGCATGGAATATTTTTTTACCACCCCTCACTTTCAGTCTGTATGTGTCCCTAGGTCTGAAGTGGGTCTCTTGTAGACAGCATATATATGGGTCTTGTTTTTGGATCCATTCAGCCAGTCTATGTCTCTTGGTTGGAACATTTAATCCATTTACATTTAAGGTAATTATCAATATGTATGTTCCTATTACCATTTTCTTAATTCTTTTGGGTTTGATATTGTAGGTCTTTTCCTTCTCTTGTGTTTCCTGCCTAGAGAAGTTCCGTTAGTATTTGTTGTAAAGCTGGTTTGGTGGTGCTGAATTCTCTTAGCTTTCGCCTGTCTGTAAAGGTTTTAATTTCTCCGTTGAATCTGAATGAGATCCTTGCTGGGTACAGTAATCTTTGTTGTAGGTTTTTCCCTTTCATCACTAAATATGTCCTGCCACTCCCTTCTAGCTTGCAGAGTTTCTGCTGAAAGATCAGCCGTTAACCTTATGGGGATTCCTTTGTATGCTGTTACTTTTTCCTTGCTGCTTTTAATATTTTTTCTTTGTATTTAATTTTTGATAGTTTGATGAATATGTGTCTTGGCATGTTTCTCCTTGAATTTATACTGTATGGGACTCTCTGTGCTTCCTGGACTTGACTATTTCCTTTCCCATGTTAGGGAAGTTTTCAACTATAATCCCTTCAAATATTTTCTCAGACCCTTTCTTTTTCTCTTCTTCTTCTGGGGCCCCTATAATTCGAATGTTGGTGCGTTTAATGTTGTCCAAGAGGTCTCTGAGACTGTCCTCAGTTCTTTTCATTCTTTTTTCTTTATTCTGCTCTGGAGTAGTTATTTCCACTATTTTATCTTCCAAGTCACTTATACATTCTTCAGCCTCAGTTATTCTGCTATTGATTCCTTCTAGAGAATTTTTAATTTCATTTATAGTGTTGTTCATCATTGTTTGTTTGCTCTTTAGTTCTTCTATGTCCTTGTTAAATGTTTCTTGTATTTTCTCCATTCTATTTGGAAGATTTTGGATCATCTTTAGTATCATTACTCTGAATTCTTTTTCAGGTAGACTGCCTATTTCCTCTTTATTTATTTGGTCTGGTGAGTTTTTACCTTGCTCTTACATCTGCTGTGTGTTTCTCTGTCTTCTCATTTTGCTTAACTTACTGTGTTTGGGGTCTCCTTTTCACAGCCTGCAGGTTCTTGGCTCCTGTTCTCTTTGGTGTCTGACTCTAGTGAGTAAGGTTGTTTCATTGGCTTGTGTAGGCTTCCTGGTGGAGGGGACTGGTGCATTTGTTCTGGTAGGTGGCGCTGGATCTTGTCTTTCTGGTGGGCAGGGCTGCATCTGGTGGTGTGTTTTGGGGGTGTCGGTGACCTTATTATGATTTTAGGCAGTCTCTCTGCTAATAGGTGGGGATGTGTTCCTGTCTTGCTAGTTGTTTGGCATGGGGCATCTAGCATTGGAGGTTGTTGGCTGTTGGGTGGAGCCGGGTCTTAGCATTGAGGAGATCTCTGGGAGAGCTCTTACTGATTGTTATTACATGGGGCCAGGAGGTCTCTGCTGGTCCAGTGTCCTGAATTTGGCTCTCCCACCTCAGAAGCTCAGGCCTGACACCAGCCTGGAGCACCAAGACTCTGTCAGCCACTCAGCACAGAAGAAAAGGGAGAAAATAAAGAAAGAAAAATTATTAATGAATAAATAAATAAATAAAAATAGAATTATTAAAATAAGAAAAAATTTTAATTATTAAAATTAAAAAAGTAATAATAATTTAAAAACTGGAGAGCCACCAAACCAATAAACAAATACAACAATGATAACAAGCGTTAAAAACTATACTAAGATAAACTTAAAAATCAGAAACAAGTCAGTCACAGACAGCAAACCCCCAAGTCTAGAGTTGCTCTCAAAGTCCACCACCTCAATTTCCGGTTGATTCATTGTCTATTCAGGTATTCCACAGATGCAGGGTACATCAAGTTGATTGTGGAGATTTAATCCGCTGCTCCTGAGGCTGCTGGGAGAGATTTCCCTTTCTCTTCTTTGTTCGCACAGCTCCTGGGGTTCAGCTTTGGATTTGGCCCTGCTTCTGCGTGTAGGTCGCCTGAGGGCATCTGTTCTTCGCTCAGACAGGACGGGGTTAAAGGAGCCGCTGACTTGGGGGTTCTGGTTCACTCAGGCCGGGGGGAGGAAGGGGCACGGAGTGCGGGGCGAGCCTGCAGCGGCAGAGGCCGGCGTGACGTTGCACCAGCCTGAGGTGCGCCATGCGTTCTCCCGGGGGAGTTGTCCCTGGATCCTGGGACCCTGGCAGTGGCGGGCTGCATAGGCTCTCCGGAAGGCGGGTGTGGAGAGTGACCTGTGCTCACACACAGGCTTCTTGGTGGCGGCAGCAGCAGCCTTAGCGTCTCATGCCCGTCTCTGGGGTCCGCGCTGTTAGCCGCGGCTCGCGCCTGTCTCTGGAGCTCGTTTAGGCGGCGCTCTGAATCCCCTCTCCTCGCACCTGAAACAATGCTCTCTTGTCTCTTTGGCAGGTCCAGACTTTTCCCCGGACTCCCTCCTGGCCAGCCGTGGCGCACTAGCCCCTTCAGGCTGTGTTCGCGCCGCCAGTCCTCTCCCTGCATCCGACCGAAGCCCGCGCCTCAGCTCCCAGCCCCCGCCCACCCCGGGGAGTGAGCAGACAAGCCTCTCGCGCTGGTGAGTGCCGGTCGGCACCGATCCTCTGTGCGGGAATCTCTCCACTTTGCCCTCCGCATCCCTGTTGCTGTGCTCTCCTCCGTGATTCCGAAGCTTTCCCCCTCCTCCACCCGCAGTCTCCGCCCGCGAAGGGGCTTCTAGTGTGTGGAAACCTTTCCTCCTTCACGGCTCCCTCCCAATGGTGCAGGTACCGTCCCTATTCTTTTGTCTCTGTTTATTCTTTTTTCTTTTGCCCTACCGAGGTACGTGGGGAGTTTCTTGCCTTTTGGGAGATCTGAGGTCTTCTGCCAGCGTTTAGTGGGTGTTCTGTAGGAGTTGTTCCACGTGTAGATGTATTTCTGATGTATTTGTGGGAAGGAAGGTGATCTCCGTGTCTTACTCCTCCACCATCTTGAAGGTCCCCTCTCTGGACCTCTTTAAAAATAATGAAAAGAAATTTGTTGGCAGGGCGTGTAAGGGTGGGCTGAAGCTACTCCACCATGCGGCAATCAGAAATTGCACCAAGACCACCCTAGTTAATTTTAATATTCATCATAGCTGTGAACCAGTGCTACTATGATTCCATTAATACAGTGTTGCCCAGTGAGCTCCACTGAAATATTCAGCCAGACTCTCTAAGAATTATCTCTCGTCATACTCAACTTATAAAATAATACTTGTATAAACAATTTTTTGCAGTGATAATTCTGCATAACTAGCAACCCGCATACATGGGGCTTTCAGCACACGGCTTTTTGCTTTCTTGCTCGGTAGTCTGTGAGTCATCTGTGACTTCAAGGTAGTTTGTAGGGTCAGTTTGGATTGTCTCTAGACTGCAGCCCACAGGTTATGCTTGGGACTTCTCCACACATCCCTTATTTTGTGACCCATGCTGAAGGATCAATGGCTCCTTATGGCATAGGCTTCTTATAATGGATGGTAGGAGAAAAAGAAGGCTGGCAGAACTCACGTGTCTTTTAAGACATGCTCAGAAATAGTACTCTGTCATTCTGTCATTTGACTGGACAAACAACTTTCATGTACAGACACAATGGTCTATGAGGCAAGGACTACATCCACATGGAAGGCATGGCAAGGGCAGGAGGTGGAGGAGGGGTTTGGAATAAATACTACTACTTACCACAGTGCTCATGGATATACTAACAACATGGTGCGCTTGCAGCATCTAGAAAAAGCAGTGCAAAAATCATTTTATTTTGCAAGTAGCGTTTTACGTCTTGATCAAGGCTACTGTTGGCTTTCATGTATTTAATACAGATTTGACTAAAGTTAACTTATTATATAGTATTCACTGAATAGGAGAGTATTTTGATTTATTTTCTTAAATACTTAAATATATGATCCTGAATAAGCTTTTATTTTATATGCTTTATATTGGCACTGGAATTGCAATTTAAAAATATGTGTTTTATATGCTTCTTGGTATGGCAGTGAAGACTCAAAAAGGCAAATATTCTTGTGAAGTGAATGCAATATTAATTCATTGAATATGTTTTGGAAGCATATATTTTGTAGTTTCTGTTGAAAAGATGATCACTTTTTAGCCATATATTGATTATTGTTCTGCATGGTTGTCAAAATTTTGAGCAGTCCCTTTATATCCTAATGTAGAAAAGTATATATAAAGCAGTCTTGCTGCCATATTTCTACTAGAGTGAGAAATAGCAAGCATATTTCTGTATTAAATATTGAAAACTAGAAAATTAGAATCAAGGTCTTCAAGAACAGGTTTTTTTTTTAATTATCTATCAGAAGTTAATTTATTTGTCCAAATGTCTGATGTATCCATTTCCTCTTACAATGTGCTGTGAAGTTAGTGTGCTAAACCCTCCACTGACATTGTCTTAAAGAATCACCACAAAAAGAAATTATTATACCAATTTCACAGAAAAATAAGAGACTGAACACTTAATTAAGAAATAGGATATAGTAAGAAATTCAAAAAAATCATTCAATTGGATGTTCTTTTTTACTTTTTAAAATAACTATCACTCAAAGAAAAGTTCCATGAATTTTGAACTCTGTTCAGCTTTATCTGTTTAGACCTGCTGAAGAAAGCAAAAAGTTAACTATATTCTAATTCCCAATTCCCATGAAAACTTTATAATTCAGATATATCAACAAAAGTCAAAATAATTTGAAGTGGCCAGCAAAGAGCTTATTACTAACTATTATTAATGATCTACAATTAACTTGCAAGAAATCACATAACATAAAGTACCAAAAAGGATTATCTTAGGTGGACAGACTAAAGAAACATTGAAGAATAATAAAGTATTATGTGCATTTCAATGGCCAAATTTTTCAATCTTGCTGTTGATTTGGCAATTACTGCTTTTAATTTAAATAGGAAATAAATTTAAATAAACACATATTTGGTAAGGATTGTTAACAGGTAGAAAGAGGTCATTTTTATAAAGCGAAGATTTGGAATAACCAAAAATCCACTGTAACTTATCTTGAAATGTATTAGGGCATAATAAGTTCATGTACATAGTTGAAATGATGGCTTTGTTGTAATAATATCTTGCATTTATATAGCACATTACAGTGAATAAAGCATAGTCACGTGCATAATTTTGAGGATCATTTGGTAAGACCTCAAAATATCAAGGTGACATAGATTTGGTAGGGTTATTCAGATTTGATAAATCACCCATCTGGGTTAAAAAAGTTAAATAAATTATTCAAAATTAGACTGTAGTCAAGTGTGAGAGTCGTGAATATAAGCCAGTCATTATAATAAGGTCCTGCACTCTTTGCACTATCTTAAAGATGTTGGACATTTATTACACATCTACAGCACATCACTTTGGGTTCACTATTTTTTTTTAAACGTATTAGTATGCCCTTTAAAAAAATATATTTATTTATTTATTTATTTGGTTGCGCTGGGTGTTAGTTGCAGCAGGCAGGCTCCTTAGTTGCTGCTTGCAGGCTCCTTAGGTGTGGCAGGTGGGCTCCTTAGTTGCGGCATGTGAACTCTTAGTTACGGCATGCATGTGGGATCTAGTTCCCTGACCAGGGATTGAACCCAGAGCCCTGCATTGGGAGCACGGAGTCTTATCCACTGCGCCACCAGGGAAGTCCCTCACTATTGTTTATCATATACCAATCCTATGGGAAACTTATCTTAATAAATTAGAAAGTGAAATTTCAGAACTTGTCAATATTTGATAAAAATTTCAATTTGAAGATATCTTTGTCCTTTTTACTACATCTTATCTACATGCCCAATAAAATCTAGAGTTTAAAAATTATGATTGGACCACAAAATATGGAAGCAGCAAGGCAAGGTATAATACAAACTTTTCTTTGTTCCTCTTTCCTTTCATATTTCTTCAATTTACTTTTCATTTTTGTTTCCCCTTACTTTCTTTTATTTTCTTTCACTTTCCCTTTTCCTCATTTATTGGTAAAATCATTTAAAAAATTAAATCTCCTATAGAACAAAATTGCTGTGTTGAATAGGCGTAGTCAGCCAGAATAGTGGACAGACTTCCCTCTTCTCTGAGGCTTCCCTTGTAAACCATTGTAAATAAAAATGTTAAAAATGTCTGCTGAAGAAACCTGTTACATAATAACTGCTTTGCTATATAGCTTGGCTGGGAAATATAGAAAACAAGCAAAGTTCACAGACATAGTAATTTGCTATACCATGAAGCAGATTTAGGGGAAAAGTGGGAAGAAATTGTTAAGAGAATTGAAACTATAATTTCTAATAATTTTAAAAAGGACTTTAAGATTATATCATCTAATTACAACATTTAACAGATGAGAACAAATGGCCAGGGAAGGTATATGCCTTGGCTAAAATCATATGGTAGAAAGGAGCTTACAAATAACCACCTTGGCATCAACTTTACCCATAGATTTTAGACAGATAGCATCTTAATATAGCTTTCTTATGGCATATATGACAGTATCAAATGTATTATATGTGGATGTCACTGCAAAATTGAATGTCTATATTTAGATATTTTATTATATTTAGACTAGATGGCTATACCATTTCCTAGGAATTTGAAGTCACCTCTTTTCTACCTATCCAACAATCTCAGGGAATAATATGTGAGATTTTATGAACTGAACTGGAAGTTACAGTCATTACTTTTATCCATGTCTTCTGTATCATAACAAGTGCCATGAATCCATCTGGTTGCAAAGGGACTGGGGGGTTTATGCTTCCTGACTGCTCATAGGAAAATGCATTGATTGGTGAACATGTAGAAATAATAAATAAATAAAATTGAGTACCTAGTCTTTAGGCACCAATAAATGACTTTTGAATAGAGAAACAGGTTAAAAATAAAGGTATGACAAAATTTGTACCATGAAAACACTAATAAAAAGAAAACTAGAATAGCTATATTGATTTAAGAAAAGGCATACTTCAGAAAAATGAAGATTATCAGGGATAACGAAAGGCAAAACCTAATGATAAAGTGGTCAGTTCTCCATTTCTATAAATGGAGAATTCTAACATTTCTAGAAGAAAACATAGGAGAAATTTTGGATTTGGTGGTGAGTTTTCAGCTGCAACGCCAAAAGCATATTCCATGAATAAAAAATAAGTTGGATTTTATTAAAATTAAATTATTTAAAATTAAATTATCTGTTAGAATTAAATTTTTTAAAATTAAAAACTTTTGCCCTGAAAAGGATACTGTTAAGAGAATGAAAAGGCAAGTCATTCCCTGGGAGAAAATAATTGTATAAAACAATCTATATCACAAATGTATGAAATAACTCACTGAAAGAAGTAGGGGAACAGATGCTGACCTGTGTAAGTTTGGAAATGTGAGGAACTATAAGGCTAACGGCAAAATAATCTGTCCATAAGCACTGTCCTCTAGTTGTAAAGTTGTTTTGCATAGGGCACAGCTTAACAATTCTGGTACCATTATATACGTATTCTTAAATTTAACAGTTAAGTCCGTGGATGCTGGATGGTGAGGCCTGTGTTTCTCACTGTTGTAGTTAGAGGTTTAGAAAAGCCAGAGAAGAAGGTGAGAATGATGTGTATGGAGTTGGAATAGAATTTGAGATGGGAGGAACTCATGAAGTGCTTAATAAAGTTGCAGATGGATACATACAGAAATATTTGTAGATAGGTGTACATACACCAGTTAGTAATTTCCACATCTATTTCCTTGCTCAGGTTGCTAAGAAGCCCAAGACAACATCCCAGTAGTAACCATCAGTTCCCAGATACTTGTTTCTAATACCAATTCTAATATGATTCTTCAACAAATGAATCAGATTTCCTGAAGAAATGGCTGATTTTAGGTTAGGGAAGGAAATATACAAGATGAGTCTCTGGTATCCTATAGTGCTATAAAGTAAGGAAGTGATACACACACACACACACACACACACACACACACACACACACAATGAGTCAAAAGGATACAGGAGCCAATGAAAAGAGCCTCCAAAGGCCATAGCTAGACCAATTTGAGCAATAAGATAATAAAGTAGCATTAAATTATAACTTAATGTATAAATAAATACCCATGAGTCCATATTATTACAAATAAATGATTGAATACATTCATGAATGGGGGAGAATAGACAAACCCCCCATGCAGAAGAATTGCAAATACTTTATATAAACACTCCTCCTCAAAAAGATTGCATAACTCCCAATTCCTTAATGTGAACTTCATACAGTTGTTTCTTTAAAAGAGTAGAGTGGGGGCTTCCCTGGTGGCACAGTGGTTGTGAGTCCGCCTGCCGATTCAGGGGACACGGGTTCGTGCCCCGGTCTGGGAAAATCCCACGTGCCGCGGAGCGGCTGGGCCCGTGAGCCATGGCCGCTGAGCCTGCGCGTCCAGAGCCTGTGCTCCGCAACGGGAGAGGCCACAACAGTGAGAGACCCGCGTGCCAAAAAAGAAAAAAAAAAAAAAAAAAAGAGTAGAGTGTACTAAGAATCGGAAAAAGATACCTAAGAAAGGCCAGAAGAAAAAAGGTTTTCGGAGGCAGCTGTGATTATGGGTGTACATATTTAATTTATTTTTTGTCATCCTGGGATACTTCTAACTTCACTGTATGTCGGTTTTTCCTCGGAATTCATTAATTATTTGCTCTGGACATGTGGAAAGATCTTTATTAATAAAATTGATTTTACTTACAAAAAAGAAAGAGTAGAGTGTGACAAAGGATAAAAAGATCAACTGTACAGTGGAAAAAAAGCCTGACAAACCCTACCTTTGCCAGGGCATCATGGTTAACATCAACAGTAATAACATCAGTAGTTTGTATGTATTTCCGTGATGGTGTGGTGTGAATGGCACTTTATCTGTGTGGTCTTCCTCCCCCAAACACATAACTCCAGTCTAATCATGAGAAAAATTATCAGACAAATTATCAACTGAGGGAAATCTACAAAATACCTGACTAGTATTCTTCTGAAATGTCAAGATCATCAAAAGTAACAAATGTCTGGGAAACTGTTACAATCTAGAAGAATCTAAGGAGACATGATGGCTAACTGTAATGTGATATTCTGGTTGGCGGTTTGGAACACATAAGGGAAATTAGGTCAAAACTAAGGCAGTCTGAATAAAGTATAGATTTTAGTTAATGGTTCTGGATCAATTACGGATTAAGAATGATGCATTTGTTCTGATAAATGTCCCATACTCATGTAGGTTGTTAACCACAAGGGAAACTGTGTTGGGTATGTGGGAATGCTCTGTACAATCTTTGCAATATTTCTGTAAATCTAAAGCTACTTTAAAATATATCTATATCTATTTAAAAGCATTAAATAGATCAGCCAAATGATTCTCCCTAAACTTATGATATTTTGTATTCTCCCAGGTCTTAGAATATCCACTTCTTCACAATCTTTGAGACTTTGGATATTACATCTTTAAAAAATTTTGCCAGAATGAAAAATGTATTAAATAATGAATCTATATGTGCCTATTTTTTAACCTACATCCAAAATTGCATTTCAGTTTTTTACTAGCATAATAGCCATTCCAAGAATTGCAACCTGTTTAGTTAACTACTCTCTTTCCAAGGAACAGTACTGTGTCCTTATCCCAAAGCCACTGGCTCTGTTCTCATTTGATTCTGACAAACTACTCTAGAATTGTGATTTTACCTATTAAAAGACTAACCTATTGCCACTGTCCCTGAGAGGTTCTACCGTATTCACCCATGATACTGAACTTTTTGTTTAATGACATGTATGAATGGGATCTAAATTCATTACATTCCCTTGGATAATGGTCATGATTGCAGGTACCAGCCCAGTGAATTTCTGGGTAATTCCCCATTCTCCTGCACTTCCTTCTCATGTTCTGGCTGGTTTTTCAGTAAAAATAACACAGATTATCCTTCTATCTCTTTACCTATACATATAGACATCCATTTATAATTTTATTTCCTTAATTTCAAAGATTTTTTAGATTGCACTTCATGTAATACATTAGATTTATTAATGTAATGTTACTCTGTCACTTTCCACATTATATTCATTGAAAGGTACTCTTTGAGTTAAATTTTTATTTTTGTTAACTTGCTCAAGTCATTCATATCTCCTTACCTAAACAGCTTGTAAAGGAGTTTGACAGATAGAATTCTTCTTTATTGGCTGCCTACTATCTCTCTACACCATCACTCAACAGACTTCCACATCTAAAGATACAAAAAACAAAGTTGTTATTGCCATGAAAGTCTGCCAAAGAGAACTTTGTTAAATAAGAGAAAATGATGCTGCGATATCATTCTCAAGTTGAAGACTGCCTTTTGCTTGTGGTCTTGAAAATCATCTTGCAGTTGAAACAAAGCATCTGTCACTTTTCCAGGATAGGGATAGAATAGGGAAGAGTAAAATAGGTGTATAAGTATCACTTTCAAACTCTCACTATACAAAAGACTAGGAAACCTAGACAGGTTTCTTAGTCCTATAGTTAAGAAACACTTGCTAGGGGCTTCCCTGGTGGCGCAGTGGTTGAGAGTCCGCCTGCCGATGCAGGGAACACGGGTTCGTGCCCCGGTCCGGGAAGATCCCACATGCCGCGGAGGGGCTGGGCCCGTGAGCCATGGCCGCTGAGCCTACGCGTCCGGAGCCTGTTGCTCCACAACGGGAGAGGCCACGGCAGTGAGAGGCCCGCATACCACAAAAAAAAAAAAAAAAAAAGGAACACTTGCTAATCTCACATACAGAATCTGGATCAGAATAATAAGTGTATGTCAATTAAATTCCAATATAGTTTCTTTCAGAGAAAAATATTTAGTTATGCACTAACGGTAATATAAGAGAAACAATTTTCTTTCAGTTGGATAACAACTGTATTTCAGCTGAATTGGCTGAAAAGGGATGTATGAAAGCTACTTCTATAAAAATGGATATGTCTCCTACACCATCAAAATTTAATGAATGAGAAAGATATGGTCCATGTAATGATTTTAGATGTTTTCGGGTTTGAGTAAATATTTATAGTGTTAACTTTAGTGCTTATTATTCTATATTTAATTTGCATTTAACCCTGTTTATTCATCAATCATTCCCCTTGAGATTATTCTATAAGCCAGTATCTATGTGTGTGTTTGCATTTAGTGTAAAAAATAGAGACTGCTATTCACACAGATTCATGTGTGTATGAAGTCATCGTAGACTCTCAGTACAGTAGGAAAAATTTAATTAAAGAATTCACTTGAAAAAAATTATTGTTGGGAAGAAATGAGAACCATCTCTAATACATTATGGATACACAATTTACAAAGAAAGAAAATAGTAATCAGTGCCAGCATCTAAAAATTGAACATAATGCTTTACTCAAAAAAAGGAAAAATTAGTATGAGAAATAAATTCAGGTATAAAAAGAAAAAAAGACTCAAGCAGTAATTACTGTGTGCTGTATGCGATGAAGCTGTTATTATACATGAAAAATATTCGTATGTAATCAAAATGGAGATGAAGAAACAATCTTGATCAGTAGGTTTGTGTGGATAGTAAAATGAGCTGCCTTTTGAAACATATAATGACAACATACATTTCTTTATTTCAAACCCTTTTCGGGTTTTCTCTCTTAAATGGAGTAGAGAAAAGAGCGAACAGAGAATAATTATATTAGTTGAAGTTTACATAGTATTCTTCAAATAAATTGTAGATAGTACAATGAACTGAAAACTGAAACATATTTAAGTTATCAGAGTTAAAGAAAGAAAGGATTATCATAGAGAAAGAGAAAGGAAATTATGTATGGGGTGAGAATAATCCTATAATAATGGGTCTTAAGGGAAAATTGGTGAGTGACTATCTAATATGTAATGCATTTTGGGTGACCAAAAATGCATAGTAGTAACTAGTGATTTTGTTTTTGTAGTTATTTACAAAGAGAGGTCCTTTCTACTGATTTGAGTATTTTCTCCATTTATTTACAATGTTAGAACTTCTTTTTAACGTTTGTTACACTGTGTTCATTTAGCTTATCTTTATCGTACTCATTCATTCATCAAATATTATTGATTGCTTATTATGTGTCAGATACTTTACTAGGCTGTATGGACTTCTACAATGAACGGGATAGATATGGCCTCCACCCTTTAGTATACCATATCACATGCATTTACATGCAGTAAGTATATTAAGACTAAGAAAGCAGGGACTTCCCTGGTGGTCCAGTGGTTAAGACTCTGGGCTCCCAAAGCAAGGGGCATGGGTTCGATCCCTGGTCAGGGAACTACGGTCCCATATGCCCCACAATGCGACCAAAAGAAAAAAAAAAAAGGCTAAGAAAGCAAGCAAAGAAAATCTATACATGAGATAGAATGTTGAGATAGAGAAAATTGGGATGAACAGCTTTTTTAGTTAGGAGATTAGAGAATGTCTCTCCATTCTACATGAAAAGTAAAAAAGATGAGAATGAAAATAATCATAAAAAATAATTCTAGACTTCCTAGCATGATTGAAGGTCTTAGGACATTTTTGGACGTTTTTAGGACATTTTTATTCATCCTGTTTACATAGCTTCTAGATGACCAAGCTTGAGGCAATTAGTGTTCTTGGATCTCTTCTACTGGAATAAATTCATCCTATCTATTTTTCTGGAGTGTACTGGTCAAAATCATGGCAGACTTTGAAGTTATCTCAAATATCTTTGTTTTAATTAAAATTTTCTGTATAGTCTGTTCATCCTATCAAAAACACAACAGTAGAAGGGACTGATTTCTAACAACTCCTCAAATACTAGGATACTTATCACAAATATCTGAAATTACATTTGTAATTTTGCTGCCATTTCTCACAAGAAAATGCCTTAGGTAAAGTAACCTATTGTCAGATACCAATTAAACTTTGGTTGTTTGATCATTGTATTTTATATATTTTAATTTTACTTATTTATTGGTTTTACATCTATTTTCTTTTTGATGGGATAAATTTAATTCTTTCAGTCCAAAAATAGAGCCACAGTGTCAACTGGAGAAACATCTTCCTGTATTTTGATTTTTGTGAGTTAACCCCACAAATAATCTAGGGCTGTAGAAAATCTTGTTCGCAATAAGAGTTATTAGGCTACTTGTCTCTGAAGAAAAAAATAACAATGATTACCTGTGCTGTGTGGCGTCGCTCTTCAGATGATGATTAAAGTATAGGAAACGAGCGTTAAGTATCTGGCAGTAGGATCACAATTGACTGAAAAACACATCAAGGATTTTATCAGAATAAATTACAAGAAGCTTCAACAATCTAAATTGATTTGGACAGTTGAGTGATAAAGTTATAACTGAGTAGTGGTCTTTCATGGTTACATCACATGTGGCCCAATATTATTTTAATATTTTTAACACGTGTCAAGTTCCTGTTTTTTGGTTGTTTTTAAACTTGAGAAAAATGTACTGTAAGGTTTTGAAGACTGTTAGAGTTTGTCATTGTGAGTTTTTAAAGAACTTCTTCAATTTTAATAAGAACTGTTGAATTCATTGTATGTATATATAGCTGTTTCTTAGCTTTAAGCCTATCTCGTTTCCTGTATAATTCTTCATTTGAATTTTGACTCCTAACTTCGAGGAAAAACAAGTTATTAAAATATGACAAATGTGCAATCTAAAACATCACTAATACCATATGCACTAAATTCTGACATTTTTACTAAATCTTATCCATTTTCAAGAGCCTGGACTATTACTACTTTGTTTCCATTCACGTGATAGAAATCAAGTGCATTCATATCTTTATTTTCTTTCTAAAGTACACTTTTTGATGGTTTAAAGCTTACATCCGTATAAATTTTAACAGTTTAGGCAACTCTGTTCTTTTGTTGTATAGCTGTTGGAACAGCAAAATTTCCAATTTTGTGGGGTGTGTGTGTGTGTGTGTGCGCATGTGCATGTGCGAGAGAGAGAGAGAGAGAGAGAGGGAGAGAGAGGGAAAGAGAGAGAGAGAAATGTCCTCATGTTCTGCACCTAGTTTGTAAAATTCTCCGCAGTGGGTTAAAGTCCAAAAGTTTTTCACCTAACAAATCTGATGGGTTTGTGGATTAATCAGACAAAGTTATTCTAAGTGCTCCAGAGGGATGTGCTTTTCAGATACCACAATGTTTAAGCCAGATTACAATACTCGTGTTTCCATCTAGGTCATCTGAAGTGGATAAAGTCCCAGTTGAAAATGTTTTGGGAAATTATAATTATATTTAATTATAACTATATTTAATATAATTATAATTTCCTGTACTTGACAATGGTGATTTCAAAGGCTTCAACTCACTGCTTCCTCCTGGACTCTGCATCATAGACATGTCACTGCTTTGATTGATAAACCACCATTATCTTGATATTGGGTTATCCAAAATTCTACACAATTACATCATTGCTAGTCTAATGATGGTTAGTAGAAAATATTATTTTCAAGAAAGTCATTCAGGAACCCATGCTCCTTCCCTTATGAGCTCTGCCATCTTCTATGACATGATCCTCTCCTACATTTAAGCAAACATGGAGAAAAATAGAGTAGCACATGAGTCTGGGGTAGGTTTCTATCAGCTAAGCCTGGAAGTGGTATATGTCACTTCTGCTGAAATTTTGTTGCAGAATTTGGTAATATGACTTCACCAAACTGCAAGAATAATTGGGAAATGCACATTATCTCTATGTCCAAGTAGAGAAGGAAACCAATTATAGTAAATACATAGTAATCTCTGGCTCAGAGCTGACTTAAAAGCTCACAAACTTTACCATCTCAGAGTTTAAGTCCTAATAAATTCTGAGCAAAATTAGATTCAGTCACAGAGAGATTGACTAATAGAAGACATACATCTTTCACATGCTGTATCAGGAAGAGATTAATTATAACTGCTTTTAAAGAAAGACTACACTAAAAATATCCTATAGTTGTGATAAATTTTATTTTTGGCATTTTCTAGAATTTTCATCTTTCTTCAACATTTGTCATATAAAGCTCATAGTGTTCATTTGCTTCTTCCACTTTCTGTAAAGTCTTTTCTTCTAGGTTTCATGTCATCTCTGTGTGTAACATAGTCTGTCCCTCCTTTAACCCTTTACTTATGTTTAGGTGCCTCTTTTCAGCAGGAAATGGGGGAAGTTTTGCATTTTTCTACTCACCTTGACATTTTATGCACAATTTTGTCTTTTTAAGAGCAGTCTTTGTCTCTTCTGTTTCTTCTGCCAATAAACATTGATTTCTTAAATTTGAGTATCCATTTTCATTAGTTTTGAGAGCTACAAGTTTTTGTTATTAAAGAAAAAAACTGACTCCCCTCATATTGTGCAGGGCTCATGCACACACACGCATGCGCACAGGCACAACTGAATGACTTAAAAATTGGGGGTTCCAATATTTGATTTATTGTATCTGAAGTTTTTGCAGTACCTTCAGAACATTAATATCACATTTAGGTCTTTCTCAGTCTTGAAACGTTTGGTTTATTTTGCTTTATTTTGACCATATTTTAGCATATAAAGTGTCAATGAAAGCATCCTTTAAGAATACATTGATTATTTCTTTAGGAAAAAGATATGCTCAAGCTTCATCATTCTTAAGTGATAAACCTAATAATTTCTAAAAAATATTTTCAAATGACTGTGTATTCTAAGATACATGGAGAATCACTGCCAAATATTCCAAAAGATACTTGGGTCAATATTGCAAAGTATATTTATTTACAGATGTTTTGAGGAGAGAAATGACTTCTCCAGGAAGATCTTTGATGTCTACAGCATTCACTTTCACAGTAATTAATCCTGGAGGATTGAACAAGCCAAGTGATATTTAGGTATCACAGACTTTAAACACATCAAATTACCCCTAGAGATATATGGACATCATTTAGTCTCCTGCTTCTGAAATAGCCTCTTCTTTCAAAAATAGCAAAATGTGTGAACCTCCTGACATCCTCAACTGCTTGAGGTATTCTAATAAACAACGTGACTTGTCCTAATTAGGGTGTGAAAGTTTTACTGTCCAAATAGTTGCTCTTGGAAATGCTCCCTTCTTCAGAGTTTCCAGTAGTTGAAACATTGAAGGAAAAGAGTTATTCATTTCTCTTCTTGAAAAAATTGTCCTAGCTGATATAGTACAGTCTACATCACTTTCCACTTAATGATCAATTGATAACAGGATATTGAAATCACATGCACTTGTGTGGATACATAAAGACATACATACTCTATATTTTTAACCTGAAGTATGTCTTTATAACATATGACACTGAATACCTGGCAGAAACAAATAACTCTTAGAACCCCAAGAGGCCTTTCCAGGTAGAATCCAAGTTGTGTTCATAACCAGAAGTCCTTTGTGGGAATAAGGAAAGAAGATCCTTGGTAAAAGGGAATGGGGCAGTGAAGGGAAGACACACTGATCTCAAGCCAGGGCCCTGACTGTTTCTATATTGTATCAGTGACTGGTATGAATATAGAAAATCATCGCTATGAAGTTTACTGATACTGAGAACTGGAAAACTAGGTAACACTAATGATAAATGAGGTTCAAAGAGGTTAAACCATTTTGCCCAAAGTCTTACTCTTAATCATTTGTAGAGAAGGAATAGAATTCAGGTCTCCTTATTTCTAGTTCATTGTTCTTTCCATGACATCATACTACAAGTGTTATGAAGTTTAATTGTTCATGAGATAACATATTTCAATAAATGATATTTAGAGTCCATTTCAATTCTAAGACTTTTATAATGACATCTGACAATCATGTTTTAATACTGTCATTGTCAAATGATTTCATATAGTACAAAATATATAATTCTACATAAGCTATAAGGAATGGTTATAATATTAATAAAGCATATAATAAATTATAAATGCTTTTATGCCATAACAAAAAACATAGCAGGAAAAAAATTCATAAGCCCAGCTTCCAGGAACCCTTTATATATTGACTTGAATGATAAGCAGCATACTGTCAACAGAACCGAGTTATATGATATAGAAACTGTGACATCCTGTAAACACACCCTGTCATAAAACTCTGTTTGAATTTCTGAAGCATTTGAAGCATTTTGACTGACGATATTTATTCACCATGGTGGAAAATTATCAGAATGCAATCTGGCACCATTACTGTCAGGAGATAATCCAAGAATTGAAACTTTACTATTTCATTTAATGTGAAAATATAGTGTTAAGAATGGTATTGATCATTTTAATTCCATGTCACACTAGAAATATTGTTAAAACTCTGTGATTCCTCTTTGACTGCCATTTGCCTCACAGCAGAGGAAAAACTACAGTGATCTATTAATATATGAATAGACTTAGAAATACATTGTACTATAGAATTTAATAAATGGAGTAATGATTTAAAAAAAAATTGGTGATCATATTTCATAATACCATTACCATAGCAATGGTTTAGTTACATGCCAAGTTAGACTGTGTTTATATTTTCACACTAAAAAGTAATTAGTCATGAAATCAGCAAACAGAGCATTAACTTATATTTTGTCATTTGAAAAAAATATGCAAACTCATTTAAACTGTGCCAGCTGCACTATGAGAAACATTGTTCATAATATTGTTATAGGTCAATAGCTACACCTAGGTGGCTGAAATGTATATACTCAAACAGTAACAACAACGATACAACAGAACATCATAACAAAAACCACATTTGAAATCCTTACAAGCCACCCCTTGGGAAAACAAAGCTAACTGAATATTGTTCTGGATTAAATTGTATCCCTCCAAAATTCACAGGTTGAACTCCTAACCCCCAATGTGACTGTAAAAACATGTGACAAAGTAAATTATATCCATATATCCTTCCAAAAATACTTATTTATAAGTTACATAAATATGTAAATGTTGGATCTTATGAGAAGACAAGATAATTTTTTCACTATTAAAGACCAGTTATAGTTCAAAGACCATCTATGATGAATATGATTACATGATAATTTTATTAATTATTTAGTTTTGGCATCCATCTAGACTGTAAATCTTTCCCAAATACTACATTTTAAGATTTATCAAATATGATGAAATAAAAGAGTTGCCGTAAAATCTTTTCTTGCTCTGTGTTATCAAAATGTATTTTGAAGTTTTATAAGAGACAATTATGTTTTATATAAGAGACAATTATAAAGCAAAATCTCATTCAGGTACAAAAAAAAAGTACTGTTGTAGATTACTACTAGTTAGTATTACAGAAAGGATGATAAAAACAAAATCAAGATTTCAAACCATATTTGAAATTAGAAAAATTAGAATGGAATTAGGAAATTAAGTGAAATTAGGAAAATTTGGGCCAGAAGTGTCAAGATTGATTGATCTATCTTTATATCTATTTATCTATCTATCTTCAAATTATATACCATCCACCTATCTTTAAACATAACATTGAGCATAAAATTGTCTGTAATATTTTCATTAAACTCATATTGTCTTTTGATACGTTTTACATTTGTTTCTATTGGACCAGTTTCTGGTCGTACACAAGTCATTTAATGAGAGTGAGGTAGTTTTTCAGATTATATTACCCATTTGTTTTTAATTTATTCATCAAATATATTAAACTAATTCCACGTGACAGGCAGAGTGTAATTTTGAGGGTAAATAGAGAACAAAACAGACGTGTTCTTATCTCTCATGTAGCTTTCTTCCTAATGAGAAGACTGAAATTAATCAAGTTATTGATCAGTAAATGTATTATTTAAAATTGAAATAAATGTTATAAAGGAAAATTAAAACATTGAAATTTAGCCATGCAAAGCATAATTTAGAGTCAATTTATTTTCTCTGAAAAATAATAAAATATTATATTTTGACCTATTTCAAATGCACTTGTCTTAATGATTGATAAATATTTACTCTCTACTAACTTTATTATTTAAAACAATACTTGAAGACATTTTACTTTTTGGTAAATTACTCCTTAGGAGCATTATCAGCCTGAAAATATGCATGCAATTTCCAATTATGCCAAAATTACCATTAAGGGATAGTTATAATTGATTTTAAATAAATATCTTAAATTAAAATAATGGAGTTGCAAGCATATATATGAATCCATACAATATTGGTCTTTAACATTTGTCTACTATAGAAATACATACAAACTTTAATGAAAACTTTAAATCCAATTTTAATCTGTTTAAAATGTTCATGTGGCTTTATTTTTTTGTCAATAAAGAAAATATATAAGATTAATGCACCAGAAAATTGATCTTCTGTTGACACTCCAGCTAATAATAATCCAATTACACAGTAAAGAAAGCATAAATTGTACTACATAATTATTTTAAAAGCAGAAATTAAAGATACTATTTGTGTTTAAAAAACTCACATATAGGGACTTCCCTGGTGGTCCAGTGGTAAAGAATCCGCCTTACGATGCAGGGGACGCGGGTTCAATCCCTGCTCAGGGAACTAAGATCCCACATGTTGCAGGGCAACTAAACCTGCACGCCACAACTACTGAGCTCGGGTGCCTAAACTACAGAGCCCACTTGCCCTGGAGCCCACACACCACAACTAGAGAAGAGAAAACCCGCACGCCACAACTAGAGAGAAGCCTGTGTGCTGCAGCGAAAGATCCTGCCTCAACGAAGATCCCACATGCCACAACTAAGACCCGATGCAGCCAAAAGAAACCAACCGAACAAAAAAAAACACATATAAGCTCAACTGTATAACTATCTTTTAGATAAATGGATCTAAGGAACATTTTGTTGATTAATCAGTATAATTTAAATACAAGTAAATTTACTTCTATTCTCAGTTTTTAATACTAAGAACAATTTACAGATCTAGTTAAAATAGAACAATAACAGTTCTTGCAATCTTAATGAAAATTTCATGTCATTTTCAAAAAGCTTTGATAAGTGTTTTCACTGTTGGCTGAATTTTTCTGGTTAATGAGAATGTGAGTTAACCACAACTGCTCATTGCAACCCAGATTTCACACTAGAAATAAGAAAAGACATTTGCCTCCTAGGTACTTACCAATTTCATTAGAAGTGATGGATATTTTTTGCAGCATAGAGATTCTTAGGCGATGAAAAATACTGATTGCTTCTCCTTTCTTAATATCGCAATAGTTCATGTCTTGGAACTAGTTCTATTGTCAAAGTGAATAATATTTTAATATGTTTAGGTATGGCCTTATTCTTCCTGATAGAAAAATGGAATGACTCTTGGCATTAAGGGAGTTTGTTATCAGTCACTTGAGTAGTATTGATGCCAAATATTTCTGATGATGCTTTTGAGCTTCAGGTAAGATTCTGGGAAAGAAAATGAGAGGTTAAAATGTGTGCACTATATCTCTCTCTTTGGGTGGTTTGTGTAAGCCAAGAGTCATATATTCCAGCAAAGGAGGAGGGCTTGCTGGAAAATGGGCCTTATCAGAAACTAGATTTGAAATTATATTGTTTTTGCAGAAATGTTTTTTAAGCATTTGTGTTAGAGGTCTAAAAATTCTTTTGATGTTAAGAACCAAGCTTTTGGTTCCTAATCTTTCAGAGACTGTAATCTCTAGGCAGCATCGAAACTACCAGATAGATTCTTGGCAAATCAAAAGCACCGTTCTAAGTACAATTGTGCCCATAAAGAAGTTAAGATATATTCAAATAATGCTTTAATGTTTATGAAGCCTATAATATCTGTCCCTATAATCATTTGTTAAAGATTTTGAGACCCTGCTTGGTGTCCTGTACATGGATAGATTTAGGGGATTATTGAAAGACAAGGTCCTTCTTGTCAGGTTGGTCATGTTGCAATTGGGGAGGTGAAAATAAACACAGAGTTAACATATAGGAAACGTCTAAACACTAAATGATCCAATCAAATTTCCCGTTCTAGGAAAAATAAACACCAAGACAAGAGGATTAGAGATAAGAAATGAAGGGCCACCAAGTTTCATGCGTACTCATGCTAATGATAGAAAGAAAGGAAAAGCCATGGACACTAGGCAACTTTAGAGCACCAAGAGAGTTTGCCAGCTGCCACCATACAGAACACCTCATGCAAAATTAACTCAGTGAGGACAGCATTGGTAACACCATGGTTCAGATGAGGAACATTATACTAACTAATAAATGTGCTTATATGTCCCTTGCTATTAAGCAAGTCTAGAAATATAAATAGAGAAAAAATAAACACCCTCCAATAATTACATGATAAGCAAGTAAGATGTGTCTGGATGTATAGAAAACATTAATGGAACTTGATAAAAATGTACAAAACATTGGAATCAGTAAAATCAGTAGTTTTAAAATATGCAATGGAAAATTAACTTTCTTAGGATATTAATAGAATGAAGATTGTACAAGGCATTCTCACAGTTTACAGTTTTCAAATGTTAAAACATGCACATGGCAACAAAATAAAGCTAGGAAGTACATCTATAAATATTCAATATAACAATACATTTTAAATGTTATTATCGTAGTAAAAAGACTGTTGGGTCAAAGCTGTTGACAGTGTAAAATTAAGAAAGTGAATGTAATCTGGTAAATAAAACTTCTATTTGAGTAATTACCTTGACATTCTTAATTAATATGAAATAAGTGTTGGCAGGATAAGTGTGTATCTACTTTATGTTGCTGACAAGAAACAATATATATTATAATCCTATTCTCATTATTGGTGTCTGGCCACATTCTCTCTAAGCTTTTCTAATGTAGAGCTCTTAACATTCTGACCTTCAATTTTGTTTTTGGTCAGTCATGATGGTTTATGCAATCCTACAGAATTTTAGTTATTCATACCTTCCCAAGGGTGATCACACAGGATGAGATGGAGGTTATGATCATTCAGTCCTCTTCAGGAGTATATAGTTCATGACCAAACAAGGGGCTAGGTCAGGTCATGGCAGTAGCCTTCCTGTTCACCTCAGGAACACTGTACCTTTTAGTTCAGGCAGTTACTTATTCATTTATTCATTACTTCATTCAAAATTTATCCAATGCCTACTGTCGGGAGTACAGAGTAATATAAACTGCTTATTCCGTAGAGTTCAGACTGACTTGACTAAAATCCTGCCTCTGCTGCCAACCAGTTATCTAATTTTGTAAAAGCCACACAAATGCTCCTACCCTAGTTTCCCATTCTGTGAAAATGAGAATACAGTGACCTAGACCCACCTCATTTATTTTTCTCTAGGATAGAACTTATATGAATATACATAAAATATTTGGACCAACGCATAACAGTGATATGGTCACTTTTAAAATGTTGGAGCAGTAACTTGTTGCCTTACAGTTTTTTCCTTGCCATCTTTACTTATTGACTTTTATTTGTTGACTGCTTCATGAATTTCTCTTAGAGAAACACATCTTCCTTACACTCAGGCCATGTACTTCGGGTTACATCTCAACTCTAGTGTAGAACATATGTCCCTAAGGCTGGCCAGTCAGCACTCCAGATTTCCATTGTTGTGATGGACTAAATCCAGGATGGACACGTGACCCATTGTTCTCTAAACAGTGCATTCCATGCCTTAAGGAAGAAATTTTCAGGACCTGCAGCTGTCTTATTGATCCATGAGGAGGACCCCTGTCCAAATATGCCCTGTCTGTCCATGGAGTGGAGGTGAAGTGGAGAAGCCCAAAGAAATAAAATAACCAGGCCCTTATGTCCATGTCATTGCCACCTTTTTATGAAATGGCCCCAGTAGAAGATATATTAAGATTTTTCTTTAAACTATTTTCAATTGAGATTTTTTTTTACCATTGTTATCAAAGGAATCCTAAATGATAATAGAAAGAACCTGCAGTTCAGAATACTTAGATTTCTCCACGATTTTTTTAGGCCTTATTTTTTTAGAGCAGTTTCAGGTTCATAGCAAAATTTGAGAGGAAGGTACAGAGATTTTTCACAATATTGTATTTTAAATGTATATATTACTACACTTTAATAAATAAACATTTTTACATTGCTGGATACAATGTATACCATATTTACATATACATACTAGAAACTATCTTAGATGTTGAAATCTAATGGGATTTCCTTATATTTGTAAGCTTATATATATATATATTTTTTTGTTTTTTTTTTTTTTTTGCGGTACGCGGGCCTCTCACTGTTGTGGCCTCTCCCGTTGCGGAGCACAGGCTCCGGACACGCAGGCTCAGCGGCCATGGCTCACGGGCGAAGCCGCTCCACGGCATGTGGGATCTTCTCGGACCGGGGCACGAACCCGTGTCCCTTGCATCGGCAGGCAGACTCTCAACCACTGCGCCACCAGGGAAGCCCTATATTTATATTTTTTGCCTTGTACTCATACATAGCACAATTTTTTTAACAATTCCTTCAATGATATTTTTGAAATTTGATACATTCTTCCACTAAGCTGTCAAGTGCCTCTTTTCCATCAATAATTTCCAATAATAAAGTTGGCTGTCACTCTATAGTTTCATATTTAAAACTCTAAATTTTACAGTTGTCCTATTCAGTAGGATATACAGTTGACTGTCTCCTATGGAAAGCAGAGAGAACTCAGCTTTTTGTTCTATTGATGAATTATCAGTAGTCAAGACCAATAAAAAGTGGGGAACTCTATCTCCATATGCCTAGCTCACTTTAAAGAAAAAAAGAGAAAGAGAAAAAAAGTCGCTTGTATCTATCACAATCAAACAATCATGTTTCCCTTCTTAACGGGATATAATAGCTTCTATTATATCCCTGATTATAGGCGACAGCGTGACAACAGTGGGACATTTCTATGGAAACTTTATCTTTACTTCTGAATACTAAAACCAAATTACCTTGCTGACGGACTTCCTGAGTCATGTGCATGCAGCAATACCACTATTTTTTGCCAGATTCATAGGACATAGTTCTTTACAGAGCTATATATTGTGGTATGTTGTTTGCTGTTAAAATTATTTTCAAATTATTTGGGTGTTGGTGAATAAGATATAAACTGTACTAACACTTTCACTAAATTTTTCTCACAGTACTCAAATGTTTATATATTTTTGCATTTTATTTCAAAAATGATTTTTCCTATGTAGGATTATAGTTTGAGTAGAATTGCTTGAACTATAAGATTCATGACTTGTATTAAGTTATATTTAGTAAAAATGGTTTTATGAATTATTTAAAACACAAATGTAGTAAAAGATTTTTTATTTGCTTGAAATTTCTGTTTATAATCCATTCAGATTATTCTATTATAAAATATAATATTTTTAAAGGATTTTATAGGTATTTAATTTGTCTCTGTTAACATTGTCAGGCTTTTTTCTTCCTGTCACCAGATCTTGGGGCTTGTCACCACATTTGTCACCATTTATGGATATAAAACAGGATCAAAACAATTGTTACCTGCCCAAGGTCATACAACTTGTGTAACTGGAATTCTTAACAAGAAATGACTTATGAGCTCTAATCTCAGTGGAACTGCCTACTCAGTAGACCATTCTGCCTTTAAAGCTACTCAGTGGATTAGCCTGCCTTGGCAATGAAAACTTGGCTGTTTCCACGGTATTTCTGGTCACTCTTAGGCACTGAAATATCAACTTAGTGACTACAAAGCCTAGTCATATGCATGATTCAAAATTTAGAACTTCGTTTAAAATTGAGACTTCCCTCCCATCCCGGGCATAGATCTGCTATAAACTGATTCCGCTTTCATTTTACACTCAGTGTTTCAGCTTCTCCCCCAGCTTGTAGATTCAGAGTTCTTACCTTTTCACAGTTGGAGCAAGAAGAAAAAAATGATGTGTAACAATGTCCTTTCTTGCTTGGTAATGTCCAGAGCTGGCATCTCACCATCTGTATTAAGCAGGAGTTTAAGCTTTCTCCTTCATTCAAGAATCACTCCTGTAGAGATTTGAGGACACCCTCTCGTCCCCCTCCCTGCATTAGCTGGAAATTCTCATCTGCTGAACTCTTTTTTTTTTTTTTTAACTATATCAATAATCACTTCATTTCTTTTTTCATTTTCACATCTTTATTGGAGTATAATTGCTTTACAATGGTATGTTAGTTTCAGCTTCACAACAAAATGAATCAGTTATATATATACATATGTTCCCATATCTCTTCCCGCTTGCATCTCCCTCCCTCCCACCCTCCCTATCCCACCCCTCCAGGCGGTCACAAAGCACTGAGCTGATCTCCCTGTGGTATGCAGCTGCTTCCCACTAGCTATCTACCTTACGTTTGGATGCCTCTCTCTCGCTTTGTCACAGTTTACCCTTCCCCCTCCCCATAGCCTCAAGTCCATTCTCTAGTAAGTCTGTGTCTTTATTCCTGTTTCACCCCTAGGTTTTTCATGACATTTTTTTTCTTAAATTCCATATATATGTGTTAGCATACGGTATTTGTCTCTCTCTTTCTGACTTCCTTCACTCTGTATGACAGACTCTAGGTCTATCCACCTCATTACAAATAGCTCAATTTCGTTTCTTTTTATGGCTGAGTAATATTCCATTGTATATATGTGCCACATCTTCTTTATCCATTCATCTGTCGATGGACACTTAGGTTGCTTCCATCTCCAGGCTATTGTAAATAGAGCTGCAATGAACATTGTGGTACATGACTCTTTGAATTATGGTTTCCTCAGGGTATATGCCCAGTAGCAGGATTGCTGGGTCATATGGTAGTTGCTGAACTCTTGAAGTGAATGTCACAGTAACTTTTGTTTGTGTCTTACTCCTCATTACTCAGCCCTGAGAAACATGCCTCTTTCACATGGCATATGCATGACTTACACCCAATCCACCAAGAACATTTATGCACTCATTTTCCCACAGGAATCTGGGAGTGTAGCTACTACACCTTATATATCAGACTTCTATTCTGAAGTCCCCTTGCTGATTCTCTCAACTACTCTCCTCATTAGCTGCCACAGGCGTGACTCAAAACTTAACCCCTTTAGCTCCTCCAGATTTCAAGGGACACATTAAGCTCTTAGAGTTATTTTCAAATCACCTCTCTGATTGGAAATAAAAAAACAACAATCCCACCTTTCTCCTTGGGATAGGTGATGTATTACGGTCAAGAAGGTCCCTGCTAGGATCATTCTTTCTCGAAATAAAAGATTCTTCTAATCTCAAATGCCTCACTATTTTGTCCCCTCAATTTATGTGAAGGTTTTAAGAATCTGAAAATGGGTTTCATTTTTTGTGTAAGTCCTACTAAGTGGTCTCATTTTTGGTAAACAGTACCCTAAGTGTTAAATTTTAATGGCCTGGTACACACAGCAAGTAAATGGCAAATGACATATAAACTGATTATCGTACTGAGGTCTCCCATTATATATTTGCAGTAACCACTTAGTCCAAAAGCATTATGAATATATCAAAATTACACTAAAGTAGGGGCTTCCCTGGTGGCGCAGTGGTTGAGAGTCTGCCTGCTGATGCAGGGGATACGGGTTCGTGCCCCGGTCCGGGAACATCCCACATGCCGTGGAGCGGCTGCGCCCGTGAGCCATGGCCGCTGAGCCTGCACGTCCGGAGCCTGTGCTCCGCAACGGGAGAGGCCACAACAGTGAGAGGCCCACGTATCGCAAAAAAAAAAAAAAAAAAATTACACTAAAGTAATGTTAGAATAATTTGTGTAATCTTATATGGCTCTCAGCCTACCAAACAATCTAAAGGAAGAAGGAACATTCTGGAGGTATCACTTTTGCCATCTTTTCCTTCCTTATACATCCTCATGCACAGAAACAAAAGGAATCTCCACATTTCTTATTTATGGAAGATTAATTTTAGGAAACTATATTTCTTGTTATGATTTCAAAAGGTATGTAATGATTGTTGTAAACATTCACATTGTGTTAGGTGTTATTGAGATGAAGCTATTGTTTATTTTTAGGTGCTGATCTAGAGGGAGTTACAATCTAGCTGAACACCTGTATTTTTGTTGGACTACACACAGAATAAAACAGATTTTGACATACTATTGATGAGAATAATGTCAAAGCAACAAAATAATATTCAATATATACTAAATGCTTTTGACTTTTCTGCTTATAAAACTATGGAGATGTGATTTAAAGTCCTTGAACTTTTTGTCTGTCTTTAAGAAAAGCTAGGCTTTGATGACTTGATAAAAACAACTTCCATATACCGTATATATCTAACATCTTAGCAATTAGAACTGTCACCACCTAATCGGACCCTCTTTTTCTTTGTGCTCATTCTATAACTATATTTAGTCAGAGGGAAGGGATAAAAACTATGATAAATATGTACTATTAAAGGGATAGACACCACAGGACAGAAAGACGTATGACAATATGAATGAGGAAGGAGAGTGTGACAAAAGAAATAAATGACACATGTAGCTTAGACACCTGAGTAGGGACAGTTTCGATGAAGATGAAAGACAGGAAAATTAAAACTAGAGGAGAAAGAAAAAAAAAAACATTACTGGAAAATGATATAGACCTCCCAGGCATGGTTTCAAAAGCTCACTGAGATAAGAAAAGCCTTTAAAAGGATAGATCATTAATCACTGGTATTTCAATTAGCTGATATTGACTGGGATGGCAATTATGGCATTGATAAGAAAGGGCTTCTTTTCCTGGAGGTAACACCGTCTGTTTCCTGACATATTCTTTCAACAATCCACCGGAGCCTAGGCTATTATATACTTAGCCCTAATGTGGCTGGGAAATGAGACAAGGATGAAAAATAAGATAGTGGTATAGAGTCATCTCAAGTCTAGTGATCACAATGTCATCAGAATGTCAATGCCCTTGAGGTTTTATGTGAAGGTAACGGAACAAAGACACTGGGCTTGAGTAAATAAATGAGATAGGCCATTAGGAAATGTGGAATAAGCTTTTAAAAGTTGGTTAAGATCAATTTCAGTAAATTTATGAGAATACAAAATTTTTAATAGCAAAAGGTAGACTAGCTTTCTTACCATAGAAAACCTTTTTGTTTCTCTGAAAGCAAATGTAGTTCTACTTTCTAAATATTTTCCCCTGGCTTTGGGAGAGGTATAGCAGCCTCAGAAGTTTCTCTTGAGGGGTCAGCCTTTCAGAATAAGTCTGTTCACACCTCCTGCTGGATGTTATGTGTGCATAGCTTTAAAGGTAGCTCTTTAAGTTATTGCCTAAAAGTACCAGGCTATCATCATAGCATATGTGATTAATACAAACACGAAAGTATACTGGGAAAAGAGATAAATCATAGCACACTAATACTTTATAGTTTTCAAAAGCAAAAAACTTTCCAACTTAATGCTAATTTTAGTTTTTTTCCTGGTACTTTTTTTTTTTCTTAATTGAAGTATAGTTGACTTATAATACTGTGTTAGTTTCAGGTGTACAGCACAGTGATTCAGTTATAAGTTAGTGATTTCCTTATAGGGTATTACAAAATATTGAGTATAGTTCTCTCTGCTATAGTTAGTCCTTGTTGGTTATCTGTTTTACATATAGTGTGTATATGTTAATCCCAAATTCCTAATTTATCCCTCCCCGCTCCTTTCCCCTTTGGTAAACATAAATTTGTTTTCTATGTCTGTGGGTCTATTTCTGTTTTGTATATAAGTTCATTTGTATCATTTTTATTTTTAGATTCCACATATACGTGATATCATATGATATTTGTCTTTGTCTGACCTCCTTCACTTAGCATGATAATCTCTAGGTCCATTCATGTTGCTGCAAATGGCATTATTTCATTTTTTCTTATGGCTGAAAAAATATTTCATTGTATATATGTACCACATCTTCTTTATCCATTCAACTGTCGATGGACACTTAGGTTGCTTCCACGTCTTGGCTATTGTAAATAGTGATGCAGTGAACATTGGGATACATGTATCTTTTCGAATAATGGTTTTCTCCAAATATATATATGCCCAGGAGTGGGATTGCTGTATCACATGGTAGCTCTATTTTCAGTTTTTTAGGAACCTCCATACTGTTCTCCATTGTGGTTGTACCAATTTACATTCCCACCAACATTGTAGGAGAGTAACTTATGCTAAATTTAAAAGAGAAAAGAAAAATACCAAAAAGAAACAGAGATGTTAAGCTGTGACATAAGTTTTCCAGCCATATCTTCTGAGGAATGGACCACAAAAACAGAAATTCAAAATTAATATTTTCCTGTCTGAGACGAGAAAATAAAAAGAATACATGCCAAATAATTTCCTTCTAAGTTCAACAAACAATATATGTTGCAAATGTATCCACTTAAAATCAATATTTAACCTATAATATACTTGCATACTTTAGGCTGTATGGTGGGATAATGCTTCATTATGCACATAACATATAATTAATCCATTTTGCATAACCTTTAAATAATTGATTCATTAAATTTATATATTTATAAGTCAGGACCCCATAGGAAAGGAATGGTGCACTCACATTGTTAATTTTTTTTTTTTTAATAAAGAGATGCGTTCTAAAATGTGTTGGTGTGAGGAAACCACAAGGACCCAGGGGCTAGCAGCACCCAAGGGCTAGTGGAGTGATCACCAGCCCTGGACTCTAAGGGCCCAAGACAAGGAAAGGTTACAGGGCTCTGAAAGGAGAGTCACGTGGAGGCCACTGCCTGGGAGACAGAAGTGACCTTTTGTGGAGACACTCAGCCAGCCTGTGGTTACACTTCAAGGAGGAAACTGGGAAAATAAATTCCTAACTCTCTTTCCTCATTCAGATCACCTGCTTGGTTCCCATTAGTATAACTTAGCAGGAAGCTAGAGGGCACAGGACCCCATTGCTGTCATTTCTCCAGGTCATGCTCCTATGACATAGAGCAGGATGGACCAGAGTAGATAGAACCCTGGAGAAGCACATGAAAGGCATCCAGCCCAATGTACAAGATATTAATAGTACATGTAAAGGCATATGTAGGCATAAATTTCTAAGCTTTATCTTTATTGAGAGAACTGTGAGGTTTAAATACTGATTGTCTTATAACTTTTTGGCTCCAAATTTTGCCCATTTTACACACATACTTATATACACATAGTGAATGACAAATCGTATTTTCAGAAAAGAGAGGAGAATGGAGAAAATAGTATCAAATTCCTATTTTCTGTCAGACACTAGCAAGATGTAGAGCCTAGGAATTAAAGAAAATAGTGCAAAAACAAAGTGGATTTAAATCTCTGTCAGTTACCAACTGTGAATTTTGTACAAATTAACCTTAAATCAAGATATGAATTTTACCTCAAAGATTTGTTAGGAGGAGCTAATGAGAGGGCATATTTACATTTTATTTCTCGTTTCTTCATTACTGATCTTAGGGCCGTTCATACTACCTTAGAGAGGGGAAGCCTTCCATCTCCTGTGTAGGAATTATGAGTGAAAATTATCCCTTTCTGGGAACGCTGCATGCCTCCCTGCTACTTCCAGTTTTTGTCTTCAGTCCTTCTTTCATCTTTTACCTACTTGGGTCACCATTTCAACAAGCTCTGAAGAAAGATATTTGGCACCAAAGTTGGTCGGTCTCTGAACACCTAGGATGGGCAGTACATAGAAATCAGTTTCCTCGGTTTGGGTCTTGGTTGCAGTTCTTAATAGAACGTGAAACCTCTCACTGGGATTGTATGATTATCCTGTAGATTAGCTACCACAGCAACCATATGGGCAAATGTATATTATCCCCAGATACTCGTGAAACGGCTAGAAAAGCTCCCAGGGTCACACAGCTGGGAAGTCAAGTTTGCCTGATCAGAAAACCTGGGCCCTCTCTATTTTCTCCTGTTATCAGATTAAAAAATAATAGCATAAGTAAAAACTAAAAAGAAAACTGCAACTGAATGAAATATTCTTTCTAACACAAACTTGAATTTTTAATATAATTATTTTATTTAAAAAATACCCAACTCAATAGCATAGGGTATAAAATATTATGTACAGTATTAAAGGAAATGTGTGACTAACTGACAACTTTTTTTTCAATTTTAATTAAAAGGAACAAATAAGCAAACTAATACATTCTACTCTAATGCTTGCAAGATTAATGCTCATAACATCAATTGTCAAGTCTTTGACTGGGTTATTTATTTATTGACTTATTTTACTACTAATGAAATCATTTGATAGAGGATGATTTTTTGTTTGGGTCTAGGCCTATGACAAGTGGTGTATGGTCAATCTCTCCTTTAACACACGGTAACAATGAAGGTTAGATGTTATGCTTCTCATTGCGCAGACCTGAAAACTGAATCATGGAGAGACTCAGTACCTGCTCCAGGTAACCAGCTAAGGAGGCAAAGTCAACATTTAAATATAGGTTTTCAGACTTTCAAGCCCTTGCACACTCCCATCATGGTGGCTCACCCTTTCTCCTTGATTCTGCCATTGGGCTTTACTGTTCTGTATGTTGTTGGTGGTGGTGGTGGTGGTGTGTGTGTGTGTGTGTGTGTGTGTGTGTGTGTGTGTGTGTGAGGTTTTTTGGTCAATTTCCCTCAGACTGTCTCCCTTACCTCAGGCAATTCTGCCAAGGGATGTCTCCCTTATTGCCCCATATTCCTCTGAAGTTGACCTTTAAAAGACCACCAAAACTTCTGAATATTTTTTCAGAATAGGCGCAGGTGGTGACCATGGGCACCTTTCTGACACTCTCCTCCCCTGACTTTCACCACTCCCCTGTTGTTTTTTGTTTTTTGTTTGTCTTGGCCGTGCCTCGTGGCTTGTGAGATCTTAGTTCCCCAACCAGGGATTGAACCTGGACCCTTGGCAGTGAAAGTGCAGATTCCTAACCCCTGGACCACCAGGGAATTCCCTCCCCCATTGGTTTTTAATGGAATTGGTTACAATTAATTTTCTGATTCATTTTCTTTTGTGTTACATTACTTTTGTTACACTTAAATGTCTTGGTCTTCTTTTTTTAATCTACTCTGTTGGGGAGGAAGAAATTTTCCTCTCCCCTTCTAGGTTCTTCTGGTTGGTCTAAGAATCAACTTGTCATGAGACAGATTAACAAGAAAAACTAAACAAAGGTTTAATAACATATATACAAAGGAGAGACCCAGGAAAACTGAGTTAACTCTCCAAAATGGCTGAACCCCTCACATTAAATGCTATCTTCATCTAAAGACAAAAGAGGATGTTGGGGGTAGTAGTTTGAGACTTTAAAATGTAGGAAGACAATTCACATGGAGATAAAATAGCAAATGTTTGTTGAACAGATGTTCGCTGGGCCATGCAGAGACAATGGGACACAGAGTAGACTTGGAGATCTAGGCCCAGCCTAGTCTGTATCCTTCGCAAATATCTTTGGTGATAGCTGTATTCCGGGAACAGGGTCTCTATCTACATTATTTTAGGCAATTAAGGGGGAGGTAGCAAGAACTTCCTGAGTCTTCTGTTTCTTCAAATAATCTGTGTAAATTGCTCCTCATGTCAAAGAGACACACTTTGGGGTGGCAAATTTTCACCCCTGCACTAAGAACCATCACACTTTTTAATTTTTTCTCTTCAAATCTTTGCAATAAATGTTTCATTTTCATCTATTCTGTTAAAATGACATTAAGATTTTTTATATTTTCAGACAGTTGTATGGATAATACCAATAAACATACCGAGGACTGATTAATTCATAAAATGTGATACTATAATTCTCATTATTTTAGGATGGATATGGAGGAAATGTAATTTTGAATGACAGAAAATAGAAGGTTTTAATAGCTTGTACCTTTTTTTAATGTCAGCATATTTTTATTTTCACGAGTTCAAAGTGATTTTGTGGTTCTTTTTGACTGTTTAGTTCCTCAGAACTAAATATGACTGGAAAACTAACTGGGAGGATGAGTAAAGCATTTGCCACAAGTCCTTGGACAGACTCTTTTATTATTAAATTTAGATAAGTTCCTAGGAAGTTTATTTTCCTCCTTTTTATAAACATTTTTAAGTGACAATGCTGGAATTGACTTTCAGGTTCAGAGATATCTACATGATGAGAAACATACAAACAAAAAAAACCCTTTTCTCTTTTGTTCACAAAACCTCACCTTGTGGCTTTTTCATTTTCTCAAAGCATCTTGTCAGCCAAACAGTTTTTATTATTAATCTCAAGTCTGTCTTTTTCTGGTGGTTATTAATCAGTTGCTTTCTGAGTAAACATTTCCTCAGATAAATTCACTCAGTTCTATTTCAGAACTTCAGGAAATTTACTTTATACATTAAAAATCCAAATAAATATAACTCTGTAGTTGACAAATCCTAAACAAAATAAAAGTTCTAAAATTGAAATATACTTGAGAAACTGATCAAGAAAAGGACTAAGAATAATTGGGAAAAAAATACTGATGCCTTGTGTCTGCTGTAAAAGTGTAGAAAGTAAACAAATCATTAGGTTGCTTTGGTAGAGGAATGAAGCGTAAATCCAGGGAGGTAGGATTTTTGTTACTACAAAGAGACATTGTTTGGATTTCACCTGGAGTTCTTTCTGCAGAACTGTTCACCGTGGACCAGTAATTACCCTTGAGGGCCCTTGGTGAGAATTGAATTTTCATTCAATAAACGTTGACACTGGGCCTGGAGGGTAAGGGAGTCAAGCTAGCTGTTTGCAAATTAAATTTTGAGGATAAGATAAAGATGCTGGGCTTGTCCCTCTGTCAGTTGGATAGGATATTATTGAAGCATGTAGATAGATGATGACAATAACAGCTGTTTAGCTCTTCCCCTTTTGACCTGTTGGATTTGCTGAATGGACATGAAGATGCAAGAAGATTTTTAATTTGTGTTTAGATTTCTTTGGCTAGAAAGAAAACAATTTGGGTGTATTCAGCAAAAGGTATAATCAGTAATACACACACACGCACACATATATATCTATATGTTTTGTGAAAGTGTCACTTAATATATAATCCAAATAATTCTTGAAAATATTCAATCTGTTTATAAGTATTATATAATCTAAGAGGGAGAAAATAGCTTATCATTTCAGTGGCCATATTAATTATGTACAGTTTATTTAATACAATTAGTAACTCCATTTATATAAGTGCATGTATATGTGTGTGTATTTTATATATGTATATCAATTTTATATATTATATATACATATTCTTGAAAAAAAGACATAAGCAGTAGAACTGAAAAACTGGATTTTCTTCTGCTTGCAGTTGACATTAAAACTGATGTCAGTTATTTGTCCAGAGGGTATGTTGCCAAATATAATGTTTATTATATAAGCAGATACCTAATAGCAGACTACAGCAGATGCTCATTGAAGTGACAACTTACAGGCTGAGTCAGAAAAGTCATAGCTGGTGTTCTTATTCTCTGGTGTGAGTTAAGCAGCAGATACAGAGCGTCTAAACTCTGTTGTATCACATGGCCCTTCCAGTTAAGTCATTTTATGGGCTGCTCGAAGAGGTGACCACTTAGATATATAAACCTAACACAGCGGGTTAAGATTTCAATGTGATATATTTTAAAGCATATGTTAAGGTAATTAGACTATAAAATTAACGTTTGCCATCTAAATGTCTTGTGTGAAAGAATGAAATAAATATGAGCCATATGTGTTCAAAATGTAACATCTCTTGAAAAAATAATGCATGCAATCAGAAGAGATCTTCCACCACCCTTATCTACCTACCTGCCTGCAGGTGCCCACGCACTGTGAGTGCTAAGTCCAGGGACTCCTGTGGATTCCAAAACCATCATTAACTCAGTAGATCCCATCTCCTCCTTACAGAGCAAAGCAGTCACTCTGCTCAGCTTCCTCTCCTCTTCTGTGCTCGCCTCTTGACTGAAGTATTTGATCGGCTTACCTATGGCTTTTATTTCTTCTTTACGATAAACCAAAACAAATACACCAGACAGCACCACCACCACAAAACACATGTCTCAACCACCATACATTTCCTTCCAGTTTCTGTCCCCCCTCCTTTTTTTTTTGCTTCTTTTGCTTCTTTTTAGGGCGAAACCTCTTGAGGCTATTATTTTTATCCAATGCCTATTCTTCCAATCCTTGAAACTCACTCACTTGAAACTCACACTGATTTTCACTCGGCGTGATGTGCTAGTAAATGTTAAGCAACCAGCTTTCTGGAGAACAAAACCCTGATTTGAAACATTTTCTGATTTTCACGGTATAAACATGTACTCCTGCCAGGGCTGATTTCACACGATGAGGGACTGATTTCAAACTATCCAATGTGGTGTTTGGAAGAGATGTGCTCAGTTGGCGCCCTCGAGGTTTGGGGGCTTTTGTTTGGTTTTGTTTGCGTGTCCGTTTGGTTTCTTTGAGAGCCAGCTCCCGCATGCCAGTCTCTACCACGGATCACCTGGCTGAAAAATGCTCTCTTAAATCCCCTCCAGCGGAGCTTTAAACTCCCCCCACCCCGGGACCCCGCGCCAAAACGACTGTGCTAAGATTACTGAAATTTCAAGTTGCTAAATCCAGTATCTCACTTTCGTGACCTTTTGCTCCAAGAGCAGCATTTTAAACAACTGAAGCAAACACATCTTAGGTTTTTTTTTTTAACATCTTTATTGGAGTATAATTGCTTTACAATGGTGTGTTAGTTTCTGCTGTGTAACAAAGTGAATCAGCCATACGCATATCCCCACATACACCTTAGTTTTTTTTGTTTGTTTGTTTGTTTGTTTTTCAGTACATGGGCCTCTCACTGCTGTGGCCTCTCCCGTTGAGGAGCACAGGCTCCGGATGCGCAGGCTCAGCGGCCATGGCTCACGGGCCCAGCCGCTCCGCGGCATGTGGGATCTTCCCGGACCGGGGCACGAACCCGTGTCCCCTGCATCGGCAGGCAGACTCTCAACCACTGCACCACCAGGGAAGCCCCTACACCTTAGTTTTTTAAATACTTTTTTCAATTTGCCTTCAGGCCTCTACACTTCCCTCTTCATCTCCCTACCCCTCATCGGCTGTCCTTTCTCTATTTTCCTTTCCGGACTTTTTTCTCTTTTTGTGCAACTCTTTAACCATGGAGTGGCCCACTGCCAGGATTTGATGTCTTCTCAAGGCTGTTTACATTCACTTCTTTAGTGATCTCAGCCTATCTCTGGGTTTTTTATACCATTTACAGAATGACAATACTTCAATAAATATTTCCAGCCTGGAACACTTCCCTGACTACAAACTCATTGCTGGATAACTATCGGGAAAATATAATTAAAAGAAAATTCCTCTCCCATCCCCACAAAAGAGATTGCTCTCTTTTCATAGAAGATTAAAAAAAAACAACAAACAAAAACACAGTTTTATCATTGAATAATCATTAAGCCAGAGTGTGATGTACCTCACAGGCAATCTGCTAAGAGATTGCAATGACAGAAAGAAATATCACCCTTTTATGTAGCCAAGCCAAGATATGAACCATTACATACATATTCTCAAGATAAACAATAACTAGTCCTCAAGTAAGAGATCTTGACAGCACAGTTTGGTGCCAAAGTTCATCTTAAATTGGGATGACCACCTCTGTAAGCTGGTAGGTTTTATCTAGAGGAAAAAGTAAATTCTCATATCTTTATGACAAGAGGTGGTTTTGCAACTTGGAGGAGTAGCCCTTTGAAGGTAGGCTTCTACCCTCCCAAAGGAACTGGGAGACAGGGCACATCTTCCTTGACGATGATATTTCAAAAGAATGGTTCCCAGGTCCTTGAGAAAAACAGTCTTGGGTCCTGAAGCTAATAAGAGGCTTCTTTAGCTTTTAAAAAGATTTACATATATTCCAAAGTCAACCAAGTGACGTTAGAGCTGTCTTTTCCAGTCTCTTCTTGTAAGTGCCAGATTTCTGTTTGTATGTTAATTAAATGCTTTCCTTTCCTACATCATGCTTCCAATCATATCAGTCAATAAAGCATTTTTGTATTAAACTTAGGGCTTGAGTACTTACACGGATGTTAATTACTTTTACTTTGTTATCAAAAATTACTAATCAAGATGGTCCAGTTTTTACTTTATCAATAATCAGATTGTTGTACTTATAAATGCAAATCCTGTTTATGCTGGGGGTACAATTTATAGCTGGTCAGAAATTAGACTGTGGGGTTATTACTGGGAGTACAAAAATGAAAAGTTCTATAACAAATAATGTTTGTTTTCTAGGAAAATGTGATTCTTAAAGTAATTGAAATAACCCTTCTGTGAATAGGACAACAGGCAGTCTATAAGAATATTAATAAGTTTGCTAGAATACCTCCTTTTAGTTGTGTTCAGCACATATATCACTTACTTCAGAAAACTACGTTTCTGAGTCCTTTGTAGGAACCATAGGCATCTTCCTGAGGAACTGGCTTCCCATTGGGAGCACAA
Organism: Delphinapterus leucas; assembly: GCF_059928025.1. Lineage (NCBI taxonomy): Eukaryota > Metazoa > Chordata > Mammalia > Artiodactyla > Monodontidae > Delphinapterus > Delphinapterus leucas. The sequence continues at coordinate 11,781,641 of NC_143133.1, read as the reverse complement.
ATCCAGCTGATTTTGTTTTAGCTTGGTTTTCACTTTGGGCGATCACCCCAAATTTTTTAAAAGTAAAAAGAAAATTTAGCCATATGGGTCATTATCAGCACTTGAAAGGGTCCCTCCCCTTGTTTACAGCTCAGCTGTGTTTCCTGTGGAACGCTTTAACATAGTCAAATCTGTTCCGTAAGTATAGCAGAATTCCTTGCCTGTGTCCTTCCAGGTCCTTATGACTTAGTGTCTCAGGGTTTCTAGGGAAGAAAAAAGCCTTTTTAAGTATTAAGCATGATTATGAGATAATTCCGTTAATTTCAGCACAGGATGTTGTCTAAGACCCAAATCGAGAAGTCTGTCACATAAATTTCAAAGGAGAGATTCAGTGTTTGTCCCCAGATGTCACTCTAATTTTTTAATAAGGCTAGTGGTAAAGATCTAGACCATCTTAACATAGTAGGTTAACCAATATTAGGTTGCAGAGTAGGTTAAGTTAACATAGTAGGTTTCTTTTTTTAACAGACTGTAATTTTTAGAATACTTTTATCACAGCGAAATTGGGTAGAGAGTACAGAGAGTTCCCGTATTCTGTCCCCACTCGCAATATCCTGCTTCACAGTGGTACATTTTTTTACAATCACTAACCTCCATTGACACATCATAATCACTCAAAGTCCATAGTTTACCTTAGGGGTCACTCTTGGTGTTGTACATTCTATGAGTTTGGACAGATTTATAATAACCTGTATCCACCATTATAGTATCATACAGACTATTTTCACTGCCCTAAAAATCCTGTGTTCTACCTTATTCATCTCTCCCCCACACCCATTCTGACAATTATTGATCTTTTTATTGTCTCCACAGTTTTTCATTTTCCAGAGTGTCATCGACTTGGAATTATACAGGACGTAGCCTTTTCGTTGGCTTTGTCCCCTTCATTATATGCATTTACGTTTCCTCCATGCCTTTTCAAGGCTTGATAGCTTATTTCCTTTTAGTGGTGAGTAATAATCTATTGTCTGGATGTACCACAGTTCATTTATCCATTCACCCACTGAAGGACATCTTAGTCACTTCCAAGTTTTGACTATTATGAATAAAGCTGATCTAAACATCTGTGTGCAGGCTTCTGTGTGGACGTAAGTTTTTAACTCCTTTAGATAAATAACAAGGAATGTGATTACTGGGCCATACAGTAAAAAATACGTTTAGTTTTATAGGAAACCTGACTCCCAACTGTCTTCCAAAGTGGCTTATACCATCTTGTGTTCCCACCAGCAGTGAATGAAAGTTCCTGCTTTTCCACATCCCCGCCAGCATTTGGAGTTATCAGTGTTTTGCATATTGAACTTTCTGATAAGTGTGTAATGGTATCTCATGGTTATTTTAATTTGTATTTCTCTGATGACATGCAATGTGGACCATCTTCTTATATGCTTATTTGCCATCTGTATATCTTCTTTGGTGTGGTGTCTATTCAGGTCTTTTGCCCATTTTTTAATGGAGTTATTCATTTACTTACTTATTGTTGAATTTTAAGTGCTATTTGTATATTTTGGGTAACAGTCCTTTATCAGTATGTCTTTTGCAAAAGTTTTCTCTTAGTCTGTGGTTTGTCTTCTCATGCTCTTTACAGTGTGCTTCTCAGATCAGAAGTTTTTAAGTTTAATGAAGTCCAGCTTATCAATTATTTTATGGATTGTGCCTTTGGCATTATATCTAAAAAGTCTAAAAAGATTAAGATTAAAAGTTTATATCTAAAAGATTTAAGTCTGTATCTAAAAAGATTACCCAAGATATTCTAGATGTTTTCTTATGTTACCTTTTAGAATTGTCTAGTTTTGAATTTTACATTTAGATCTATGATCCATATTGTGTTAATTTTTGTGAAGGCTGTTAAGACTATGTGAAGATTCATATTTGTGGGTGTGGATGTCTGGTTTTTCCATCCCCGTTTGTTGAAAATACTATCTTTTCTCCAGCCAATGAATTACTGAGTTTGTTAGAGTTTGATTCATTCACTTTAATTTCTTTCCTTTTGCCTAATTCCTTGTTTTGTTTCACCGTTACCCCCTTCATTCATTCTGCTGTAGTCACACTGACATCCTTGCTCTTACTTTCATAGGCCAGTAACTCCTGAACTTTAAAGCCCTTCATGTTCACCACCTTTACTTCTGCATAGAATGTTCACCTCCCAAATATCTGTATTTTTCTTTCCATCACCTCCTTCAGTTTTTTCCTAAAGGGTTATTTTTTCTGTGGGCCCTTCTACAATGACTCTATTTATAAATGCAAGCCCCCTCCACTTCCTATCTGCTCTGATTTTTTTTTTTGGTTGTGTTATTTCTTTCTAATATAACTTACTTATTTTCTATCTCTCTCTCCACTACCAATGGAAGCTCCCCTAGCACAGGAAACATTGCATGTTTTGCTAACTAACCGTAATTCCAACACCCAAAATAGTGCCGAGAACACAGTTAGCATTCAGTATGTGATTATTAAGTAAATGAAGAAATGAATGATAATAGTTATTTATTGTGCATCTGCTATGTATTATTTACATATGTATTGTTTTAATTTTCATAGCAACACTGTGGGAATCTTTTAAATACATTTTTACCAAGCCTTGTTCCTAATCTTATTCAATAAAAAATTCAGAAGTTTATTTTAATAGAGGATTCTAGAAAATGCTTCTTGCTGATTTGGTATCTAAACACATACTAGTTCCAAGCCCACAGAAATTTACACGTCACCCTCAACCTTGGATAAATTCTCTAGGCTCTGTAAGCTCTGCCCACCCCATGGAGCTCTCTGAGTTGTTCTTCTCTAAGTTTCCCCTAAGTCAAGTTAGCCAATTCAGTCCTTTGTGCTCCTACAACACTTTAAGCATGTATCTGTAATTGCACCAATGAAGTTATATATCATTAAGAGTATATTTTCCTGCATGAATATGGAGAAATTCTTAAGTATAAGAAATATGACTTTCCTATTTGTGCGTGTCTAGGTGTTTGTTGAAATAATGAGCCCAGGGCACTTCACTGATGTATGTAATTATTTTTTAAAATTAATTAATTTATTTTTGGCTGCATTGAGTCTTCGTTGCTGTGCACTGGCTTTCTCTAGTTGCGGCGAGCAGGGGCTACTCTTAGTTGCGGTGCGTGGGCTTATTGTGGTGGCTTCTCTTGTTGCGGAGAACGGACTCTAGGCACGTGGGCTTCAGTTGTTGTAGCACATGGGCTCAGTAGTTGTGGCTCGTGGGCTCTAGAACGCAGGCTCAGTAGTTGTGGTGCACAGGCTTAGTTGCTCCGCAGCATGTAGGATCTTCCCAGACCAGGGCTCAAACCTGTGTCCCCTGCATTGGCAGGTGGATTCTTAACCACTGTGCCACCAGGGAAGTCCCTTGATGTATGTAATTTTTAAGGTGCGATTTTACACGTTACTTCCACAATTTTTTTATCTGAGAATATGATAATCTGTACTAAAAATCATAGAACATTTAGTAAACCTCATACGTTTTTTAACTTATAAGGTAAGCTAACTTATCTAAATTGTAGCTATGAAAGACCCTCAAAAAAGAATAAAAATGAAAAGCAACTTAAAAAACACCCTGACAGGGCTTCCCTGGTGGTACAGGGGTTGAGAGTCCGCCTGCCGATTCAGGGGACACGGGTTTGTGCCCCGGTCCAGGAGGATCCCACGTGCCACGGAGCAGCTGGGCCCGTGAGCCATGGCCGCTGAGCCTGCGCGTCTGGAGCCTGTGCTCCACAACGGGAGAGACCACAACAGTGAGAGGCCCGCGTACCACAAAAAAAAAAAAAAAAAAAACCCTGATAGTTCATACACAAATTCTTCACATGCTCAAAATTCAGTTAATATTGTACATTCAGTTAGATTTTCAGTCTGTTTATTTGTTTTGACTGTTGTCTACTCAAATTTCTTATGCATAATTAGATTCAGAATAAATCTTATTGGTGAGTTTAAAATAAATCCTATGATACAATTTTAGGTTATTTTGATTAGGTACATCAAGTGAATATCATTCTCTAAAAATTATTCCATTGCCTCAATAAATACTGAGTTCCCATGGGATAGAAGGATACAAAGTAAGATACAAAAGATATGAAACTTTTAGTATGGAACTTTTCAAAATGTAAGTGACTTAATCCATTTGTAAACTACATACATTTTATCAGAAAATGTAATTTTTTCCAATGAGCATACAGACATAGAAAAAGTGACTTCATCAGTTCAGATATTTGACTCTGTCTCTAAATTCATTATATAATAATAAACATAATAATAAGATTAATAGTAATAGTTTTTCATAAAGTGCCTCAATGCCCATATAAACCTGCATTTATTCCTTCTGCCTATTAATTTAATGCATATTTTTGTATGCCAAAATTATGACTGTATTTGGCTATGCTTAGTTTAAATAAAATAATTTTAAATTAGCTATTTTATTTGGATTAAAACATGTTTTTTAAATTTAAAAAGTCCAAGTTAGTAGAGCAGAGAATTCCATACACTATAACATATATTATGAGAGTCGTCAAACCTAGAACCAAAAGAGCAAAATATCTACAGTCCAAGTACATGATGTGAAATAAAATTAAATGAATGCAACCACATAGAAAAGCACATTACACAGAACTGGGGCTTTTATTACCTTTTAAACATCATTTCATTTTACAATTTGAGTATCAGAAAAGAAAAAAAAAGTCTAAAGAAAAGGAAATGCCAAGTAGAATCACTAAATTGAGCACTGCCTCAGCAAATTAAACTTTGTCTAGTAGCACAGTAACTTTCTATTCATTTATCATTTCACACTAATTTTACAAATTAACCTGGGATACTACAGAATATGGATTATCTCAATTATAGAAATGTGATTTCCATTATCATTCCATTATTATTCCATTCTACTTATATCTATGTTAATAAGTCTCGAGAATAGCTTTGACTCATAATTCACTCCTAGAAATTTCTCCACCATGAGTTCACTTGTTAAGCATGGTTATCCAGGATTCACATTTATCATTATATTTGAATATAAATTTCAAGGACTAAAATTCTTATCTTCCCCAAATGAGAGGTTAGACATTAAAAATAATAATAAAATGAGTAAATGCAAGGCATGTAGCCGTAAACTTTTAATATCCCCAAATGCTCCAGGGAGGCACTTGGGAGAAGTGATTAAGTGTGGAGATTTTGAACGCAAAACCCTTGTCCGCTAATCACTGCTATGCCAGTTATTAGCCAGGTAAACTTTCCAGACCTCACTTACCTTTGTATACTTTAAACCGCAAACAATAACTTATATACTTCCAGAGCCTGATTATTATCTTCTTATGGCAATGCACATTTCCCAGCCTCATTAAGCTGAAGATGCCAGTCATTTTTGTACTTTCCTATAGCCTGCACTACCAGAAAAAATGAGGTTTTGTTCTCATATAGATTATTCTCATGATCTCCTGTACCATCAGACAATACCAGTTGTCAGCAACACTGTGGATCAGTTTCTCGGTCTAGCACTCAAGTCACCAAGCTAACACTTAGACTCTTCTGACATTTCTCTAATGTTTATGGCCTGCCATTCATCTTGGAATATCAACCGTTGCCAAAACATGTAGAATGCTCATCGAAGTTTTTGCCTTTCAACATGTTGTTTCAGTTCTCTAATATTCAATACCTTTCCTATTTACCTGTGTGAATTATTATTCCTCCCTACAAAATCCTTGCTGATATTCTCACCAACACTCAGAATCTATTACAATCTCATGTTACATTTTGTTTTCAACTCTCACATGGCTCTCCCTTGCATTATAGTCATTTGTTTTTATTTGATTCCAAATATTGCATTATAGTTTCCTGGAATAGCAGTCCCATATCTTACTAACCTTTGCATTTTATGCATTGCAATTCAGGAAGATGTAGAGACCGCAGTTAATTGGAAATATTTTCTAATATGAACACAGGACAGGCACTCTTCTCATATACACTGAAACAAATTAACTAAGGAGACACAAAATTTAGAAACTTATTTGTGTTTCTCCAGGATAGGTATTACTTGTATGTTAATATATTATGAAACTGGAAAGAAAAGTAATTTTTTTAAACAACGAAAGAAAAAATGCTCAAGCTCAAAAACAAGTTTAAGTCTTCATGGGCCAGAAATGCAATCTCAGGGTACAAGTCTGAGGCATCTAAGTGTGGCATTATGTAGAGATGACTTGGAGCTTGCTCTTATAAGTGATGTGGAACACAAACCCTCCAAACACAAATTTGGGTATAAGATTTATTTTCACTACCTCAATCTCAGAAAATGGGTTTGGGAAGTTGCAGTGAACTAAGACCTGAGGCTGCGCTTTATGCAAATACCTAAGGACATAGGATCCAACAGACACAGCCTTGGAAACAGCGACTGAGCTGAAATACCACTGCTTGCTAATTGATATGAAATGTATCCACTAGAATAATGGGGCAGGGGCCCTAACCAATTTAGATGAGCCTACATTTAAAGAGGGGATTCCCAGGGGAAGGTTGGTGATAAGCAAGACAAGCAGTAGCTAAGCCAGGTGGGTGAGAGAAGGGGTTCTGAGTGAGACAACACAAAATGTACGTGTAGACCCACATTAGAAAATGAAATATAACCCTAAGAAAGATAGCCAAATTAACGATTAAAATATAAAAGCCTTCTGGATGACATTAAATGAACACAATACACTAAACAATGTGAAACTGCATACTAATAAATTCCAAGTAAGTAAACAAAAAATTAATTTCCAAGTGGCGTATTTCTATTTAAGATGTTAACGAACATATAAGATAGTTACTATATTTTAAAGGTAAAATACAATATTGAAATTTTAGCAGATAATGACATCAGAAGATACTGAGTATTCTGATGACTGTACTTTTTGTGTAAAAGGTAATAATCATGAGAGGAAAAATTTATAAATCATTATTAATGAAGCTAGAAGGAAGAGAGGGAAAGGGAGAAAAAGGAAAGAAAAGTTAAGTAGAATTATAAAAAGTGAAAAAATAGAAGTAATTTGCAATATATAACAATCACAATAAATGTAAATTGTTTTAATGTAAGCCTTGATTCAAGTAAAAGGATTATTAACTGGATTTAATATCCTCCCATGTACTACTTACAAGTAACACAACAGAATATACACATAAACAGATGGGAAAAAAAGGGATCATAAAGAGAGACCAGGCAAATAATAACTAAAAGAAACACACACATACACAATTAAGCAAAAGGATAAAGAAAGAATACTGAATGGCAAATGAAGAAAATGCAAAGAAGACACATCACAAAAATCTACGAACCTAACCATGTAATATTAAAACATACAGTACAAAATCTGACAGCATTAGAGAAGAATTAGCAAAATCAAAATCAGAGTGGGTGGCTTAAATATACCTACTTAAAAACTAACAGATCACGCTAACCAAGTTCCTAGAAACGATGGAAAAGTTTGGAACCACTGGATTAGTCAGCGTAGGTGATCTCAATAAGAAGGTGATATCTGAGCAATGGCTTTAAAAATGTGAGAGAGTAAGCCCTGTGAGAAGAGTGCTTTAGGGAGAGGCAAGAGCTGTGCAAATGCCCTGAGGTAAAACACGCCTACTGTGCTCCAAGGACAATAAAGAGGCTAGGGTGGCTGGAGAAGAGAAAGAAGGAGATGGGGCCAAAGAAGCAATGGGGAGGGAGCAAAGAGACACATAAGTCAGCTTGGAGTGGGTTCAAGAGAGAGAAGAGGAAAATTCAACACAGTGCATATACACAACTCTATCCAGGAGTTTGGCTATAAAGAAGAGCAAAGAATGGGACAAGTGAAGTAAAAAGATAGTGCCCTTGTTTGATTTTTTAGGTATAGGAAATAACACCATCTTGGCCTTGAGAGAAGATTCTTTCCTTTTGTGGGAGAGGATGGGATACAGTGACCCAGTGGAGGTGGTAACCTGAGGTCCGTGCTTGAGCAGCAAATCCTCAGGGACGTTAGAACAGAGAAAGTACACTGACCCTTGGACGATGAAGGTTTCAACTGCACAGGTCTACTTCTACGCAGATTCTTTTCAACAGTACATACTATAGTACTATATGGTCCACGGTTGGTGGAATCCATCTAGAATTTTTAGAGCTGTAAAGTTAGTAATATATGTGTGAATGTCCAGGAGGGTATATATTTGTGTTTGGGATTTAGTTTTCTCTACTTGAAAGCCTGCTACTCCTTCCTGGGTGCTGGCAGAAAACAGGAGAGAGACTCCTGTGTAATAGACAAAATAACTTTAATATTCATTTATTTCTCATTTATTTTGTCATGCAAGCAGCATAAATATGCTGTGTATTGATCCCCTTTATACCCAAGTCTCACAAGGGTAGCGTGGAGGGGCACAGAGGGTTGCTGCCCATGCAGTGGATTTGTGTCACACATAAAAAACATTTACATTGGGAAATCACCTTTTTCCATAAGTGGTAAGCCTTCACTGTAAACAGTAAGCTCTTTTTCCCAACGGAAGATATGACCTCATCCCTCAAGTTTCCTTGGTACAAATACAGCCTTTTGGCAGTGATGATGACAAGTCCAGCCTGCAGTTATAGCCTCGATGTCAGAAACATTATTCTTTGTGCCCGGTCTGAAGGGTGGATGTGTTGCCATTTCTGGTGTGATGATGGATCTTGGTGCCAGTGGCAGAGATCTGGATGGTACAGGTTTGAGCAGCAGCTTGATTCCAGTGGATCTCAACACAGAACCCTTACTGCGTCCATCTTCATGAGTGATCCAGACTATTCAATCAGCAGCTGTGGTTTGTTTCCACCACCTGAAGTCAAACTCAGAAAGGGTCTATAACCCTTCTATCGGTCTTCCAACCTTGTCACTCAGGTTGAATGGACGCTGCCTCCTAATAAACACCATCAGATTTTCACTTAGCCAAGTCATTAGTGAACCAAGACGGGCATTTAGGAAGATCTTTATAAATCAAGGGTCCCATTGAGCAAGTGGCTTTTCTTCAAGCGGTAGAGTGGAAAGTAATTGTCCTCACTAGTGTAGCTGCCACTTTTTCATGTAACATCAGGCCAGTTACACTTAAACATCATTTTCACATGAAGAGCGAGGCCTCTTAGGTACTTCCCTTGTTAGTCATTGAATCTAAGTTGACAAACTCAGAAATAAGGATGTCATGAGACAGGTGATGCTCTTGTGCTGGGAAATGATGTCTCTGAGTACTCTAATTCTTTAATCCTGTGATTCCCCTTTCTCCTCCTAGTTTTCTATTTTGCTCCTGTTGGACTCCATAAGAGGAGACAGGGATTCTCTCTATATATGTGGCCATCCCTGAATGGATGAATTCCCTCAGAAACAGTGTAGGGTATTCACAGTACGTGCATGTTAGACATCAAGATCCATTTTACATTCAGAAGTGGAAGCCACAAAAAGAGTACACTGGATTGGCCCAAGGACCTCAAATACAAGGTCAGATTAATTCCCTTTCCCGCTGAGAACTTGGCGTGAATTTGATGAGCTGAATTCAGGAGTTCCCTCCCTCCACAGGACCCACTGCAAAGGCATTTGGTGGAGTGCAGGGCACAGGGGAAGACTGGAAGATGTGGATATAGGGAGGCTTTTTCTCCCGTGACCTCTAGTGCCAAGCTCAGTGCAGGCAAGAGAGTGCTGCTCTGTCCTCTGTGTGCTGCCAAACATCTGACAAGGCCCCGGACACAGAGGCTCCTTTCTTTCTTCCCCATGCATGTCTCTATAGCTCTGCCCCATTGCAGATTATCCAGCAGTGGAGAGCAGCTCCATATTGGCAAGCAAATCTTTGCATTCACTTTTGCATTTAAGCGTCTACTTCCTTGCTGCTCAACCAAACAAACCTCTAGTGTTTTTGGCTCATCCGAAGCTCTGTATTGAATAGCAGGTTTCTTATTGTTGACACCTTTTACTTCAACTCTGGGAGCTACACAGCCACAGCAGCATTGCCTTCTAGCTCTGGCAGTGGGACTTGCTGCATCATTGTCATCATAGCATTCCTTTTTTCTCCTACCCAGAGGAGAATAGGCAACAATCAAGTCACCATTCACGGGTTTGTTTCAATTTTACCTCTCATTGTTCTGCCTCGTTAACTGGATACTGAGAGACCCTTACTCTTATCTAGCCCATTACTTCGGCAAGAGCATATGCTACCCAATCCCAGAGAATGTGCCCATATCCCCAAACCCAGTTTGCAGGGTCCTTGACCATCCTCTTATTTAGAGTCATTTTAAACATGGCATACTCATCAATATTCTGTATTCATCACCAAAATTTTTGGGTCTAGAAATCAATTTTAGCCTACTTCCAACCTAAAATGTTAGCCTATTACTATTTCCCAATGCAGGCAGAAGACAGGAGAGTCCTGGATTAGAGTCAAAGGACAGGACAGCAAGCAGCATGCATGTCAGGCCCCTTCCCGCCAAGTCCCATGAGGGCAATGCGGGGCCGGGGGATGCTAGATGGATATTGCACATGCAGTGGGTCTGCATCATATCAATAGATGAGCAATATTGACCTGGGAAATCCACATCTTTCAGAGCAAACAGTAAGGAAGGTTCTTCTTGGTTCTAGAGGGTGACATTACCTCATCCCTCTAAGTTACTCACTACAAACACAACCCTGAAAAGTGGTCCAGGTACACAAATGGTCAAGCCTTGCAACCTTGCACACAGGTATGCGGGATGCTCTGAGTTCATGGCAGACTACCTCTCCCAACACATATAATATTCCACATTTCCCCAAGATCACAAGTTTCATTTGCCATTAGTCTATACAAGCCAAGTAATAAACCAAATAAACCAAAAATCCTAGAAAATTGCACAGGAGATCAAATATTGGAATTAATTTTGAATATTTGTAAACCTGAAAAATATTAGAGTTGACCTAATTCCATTTTATATGTATATATCCTTTATATATCCACACATATATGTCAATGTATATATATTTACAAGTTCTAAAATATGTTTTATAACTGTAAGTATTTATAAATATTATATATACCATAAGTTTTCCTACATAAGAAAACATGTCAGGAAAAGAGTTTTGTTTATATAACAAAATTATTTTTTTAATTTTATAAAAAACATCAGGATAAACCTGCATGAAGAATATAACTTCAACTCAATGAGGAACACAAAGTCAAATCAAAATAAGTGGAAAGAAATATTAACTTATAAATATTTTACTTCTTCCTAACTTAATCTTTTAATTTAATGCAGTTTTAATCAAAACCCCAGTAGAATTCTGTACTAGAGCTTGACCTGTGTATTCTGAGACTCACCTGGAGTTATGAATTTGTGAGAACTGACACTTCTGGGCCCAGTGGAATTGAACTAGTAACCTGAAAATCAGTAGCACACATAAAGGTATGAATTTCAGGAAATGAACATAGATTATTTCAAATTCATGCTTTCCTAAGAACAGTGACCATTATCTGATTCCAGAGGTAAAAACAGATACTTCTTCTGTAGGCTAGTGACAGACCTCAGTCTCAGATTTGATATTTCCTTTCAAAGAATCCATTATTCACACCTCATAGATGACCCTCTTCTGTGAGGGTATATTACTTCTTGAAAGCAATCCTCTTAATAGAGATTTTGGTTACATGAAAAACACAGTGTATTATAATACAACCCAGTTAACTTATCAATGAAGCCAACAGTATAGTCATCCTGAATATATTGTATTAATGTAAGTTATCCACAGTGTATAGAAATCTAAGCTTCCAAAATCCAAATACTGCTTCTCTATTTATAAGAAAATGAAATTAGTATACAACTGAAAATGCACGTGTTTGGAAAAATAAAACAGTGCATGTGCATGCGTGCATGCGTGTGTGTGTGTGTGTGTGTGTGTGTTGCATGGTCACTTGTTATATGATGTTAAAGTTAATAATATAATGGTAATATGGATTAGGAAAGAAATCTACTGATTGATAGAATGATTAATAGAAGCTTAAACAAGTGAATAATTAAGTGTATGTGCACATTTTTTTTTTTTTTTTTTTGCGGTACGCGGGCCTCTCACTGTTGTGGCCTCTCCCGTTGCAGAGCACAGGCTCCGGACGCGCAGGCTCAGCGGCCATGGCTCATGGGCCCAGCCGCTCCGCGGCATGTGGGATCCTCCCGGACTGGGGTACGAACCCGTGTCCCCTGCATCGGCAGGCGGACTCTCAACCACTGCGCCACCTGGGAAGCCCTATGTGCACATTTTTATGTAGTATATATCTAAACATAACATGATTTACTTTTGTGAAAAACTGAATACAAGTTTAAAGGAAAAGGAAATTATTACCCTAATTCAACCACTGGTAAATAAATTCTATATTTGTTAAATGCAGAAATAGCTTATAAAGGTATTGAATGAAACATTAGCAAATATTCACATGTTAAAAAGGTGAATGTCTTTTTAGGCATTATAGCCAATTTACAGATTATAATAGAAATAGTGACAGATGTGACTATGTAAAATCCTAAACTATGTTCCATAAAATACAGCACAGTATAGAGTCAAATGATTAAAAAAGGAACATAAGTGGAACATGTGTGACTTTTATTATTTTAACAAATAATTAGGAAAACATCAAATACCATCCAGAACACTGAGAAAAATTAATGAAAAGATAACTTATAGAGTGGCAGTCTGCAACCTTTTGGGCACCAGGGACCAGTTTCATGGAAGACAGTTTTTCCACGGTTGGGGGTAGGGGGTGGATGGTGGTTCAGACGGTACTGCGAGGGATGGGGAGCGGTGGGGAGCGATGGGGGGCGATGGGGAGCGATGGGGATCGGTGGGGGGTGATGGGGAACGGTGGGGAGTGATGGGGAGCGATGGGGAGCGATGGGAGTGGTGGGGAGCGAGGGGGAGCGGTGGGGAGCTGTGGGGAGCGATGGGGAGCGGTGGGGAGCAATGGGGAGCGATGGGGGGCGATGGAGAGCGATGGGGGGCGATGGGGAGCGATGGGGAGCGATGGGGAGCGGTGGGGAGCTGTGGGGAGCAATGGGGAGCGGTGGGGAGCGGTGGGGAGCGATGGGGAGTGGTGGGGAGCAGCAGGTGAAGCTTCGTTCACTTGCCCGCTGCTCACCTCCTGCTGTGCGGCCGGGTTCCTAACAGGCTGCAGACCAGCACCGGTCCGTGGCCTGGGGGCTGGGGACCCCTGTTATGGAGGAAGACGGTGAGTCACCAAATCTATGTGAATATTTTCAAACTTACTCAAAATTAAATTTAAAAATAATTACTAAAATAAAAACAAGAAGCTACTTTTTGCTTTTTGCCTGTCAATGTGAGGGTTTTTTTTGTTTTGTTTTAAGAATGATACCCATCAGTGCTGATAAGTGTGGTATGACAGGATTATATTTTGAATTTACATTATCTACACTGTTAAAATGTCTGGAAGTCTGTGAAAATACACTGGCAAAGCCTTGATGTATATAATAAATTTTTCCCATTGCAACTCATAATTACTTTCTCTTCCTTTTATCTCTCCTCCCTCTTCTCCCAGCTCCTTCTCTTCCTTCCTTCTTCCTTCTTTCCTTGCAAGAGAGGAGGTCACTTTTGATATATTTTTTAAGAGTTTCTTTTCTCCTTTAGATATCTATGTTCTTTACCAAATTCTGGGCCTTATTACACTAAAAAGAGTATTTATTTCTAAAACTTAAGTTGAAACATAATGCTTTCTCTTAACCTGGTTTTAAACTGCATCAAATCCTAGATGCCCTTTTCTGATTTATCTTTTCTCATTTTATAATTTACAATTAAATTTACCTATCTATTTATATTTATTATATAGGTGATAGAACAGCTCCACAATATAATTCATGAATATAAAAATGGATAGAACAGTGCCTGGTACAATAAATGTTGGGTATGTTAAATATTATAAGACAAATAAATAAATGCATATGTAAATATAATGACTGGCTAGGAGAGAGAAAATGAAAAAAATATGTGGTCTTAGATGTCTTTACAGATTGTGCCAGAAGCCATAGTATTAGAAAATATCCGTGATTACTAATAAGATGTACATACAATGGATATATGAGATGTATGTATGTATACTGTTCTAATAAGGCGGGTTTACCATGAAACTAACAAAGCTCAAACTTGGGTCCCCTCACTTGAACAGGCTCCTTTTAAGTCCCTATACCTAAAATTAAAATTTTAATTATATATTTTTTCTCCTTAGGATTTCACCCTGCATATTCTGCAGTTATATTAGCTTCAGTCCCTTCAAACCTTGTTTCATTTCTCTGTCTAAGGTTATACATGTTCCTATCATGCATGTCAGTACAAAAAAAGGAAACATGAATTCAGCCATATGTACCTCAATTTAAAGAATGGATGTACTAAAGAACATGTCTGGTTACTCAGGGAAATATGGAATGCCAGGTAATAACAGTCCTGGTTGCTGCTAATGACTGAAACAATATCCAAGTCAAGTTTCAGTTTTCCTTATTAAGAAATAAGCAATCTTAAAACAAATCAGCCAGTATTTTTTTAAACTGCACTACATTATCTATTTAATCATCATTTTGATAATATTAATGAAAGTAAGAAAAGAATCTAGCTACAGCATAGATGGATGCTATAACATCAGAGTATTACATGCTCAGGCCTCAACACACACAGTTCAAACATGTGTCGTGTTCTATCCCTTTGAATAAGAATCAGTTTCACCTGCTGAGGCCTATTTTTTTATGAGTCACACAATTCATCATTTGCTCCTTTGTACTTACCAGACATGTTTTCATCATCATAAATCTGAAAGAGTTTAGTCGCTCGGTAAATCGCTTATGGGTCAAGAAACTCTCATATCTCATTCTGTTGCCACTGACTTGGCTTAAAATCAGATTCCATGAGATGTAAATAACACCGGAGACATTTTCTGTTGAATCTGAATTAAAATTTTGATTTTAATTAATGGATAATTCTGCTTGTTTCAATAAGTATATGATCTTGGTCAAATCTTTTAATGTTTTTTAAGTCTATTTAATCATGAATATAATAATTCTACTTTATTGAGTTATTGTGAAGATGAAACTAGATAATATTAATTCAGGTAGATCTATATGGAAAATGTTCATGAATGTTTGTTATTATTAATGATTTAGTTATGTTTCTGATACAAGATACAATGATTAAGACTATCTGAAATATTTCAGGATGGGGGAACAAAGGTAAAAAAAGAAACATGAATATAATTGAACAGTGGGATTCCAATGTTGACTCTGACTATTTAGGGAGCTATGTTAAGATATAGGAGTAAAAAGTTTCAAACAAGAATTTTGGATATTAGAGAAGACATTCAAACCAACTTGGCAGTGAACTTAATTGATAAGATTTTTTTAATTAACAAAAACAAATAGGAACAAGTAACACAGTGAATATATGGGCACCAAATTATTCCTGATTTCTTCTTTTGTAAAAGTATATGAATGCTATATAAAGGTGAGATAGTTTTGTCTGACCGTGAATAATAAAAATTTGAAAAAATAATTGAATAAAAGATGCCAAACAAGTTGCACATTTATTTTTCTTTCCTTTATAATTTCAGATATGCATTCCAAGGTTGGTATGACTCAAAAGCTTTCTAGTCCAGTATTTCATTATATACATTTAGAAATAAATGAGTATTTCTGAACTTCATAATCCAATCTAGCAACACTCCTATTACAAACTGTGGGTAGGGGAAGAGACAAACAGGGACCAGCAGTGGCCTCAGCTGTTTCTTAAATGGATGTGCCTGTAAGCTTCCCCAAACACTTTCACGTAATAACAATCCTATTTGTTGCAAAGGGGGCTGTGAAATATATTCTTTAATACTAAGGGAGTCATATGACCCTCTGAAAATTTTATTACTATTGAAGAAGAGGCAATGGATTAAAGACATAATTTATATTGATCTCTACCAAAGTGAGGCATGATTTTTCAACATTTAAGTACCTACTGTGTGATTGTATCCTGTGATTACTTACCTAAGTTTCACTTCAATCTTAAACGTAAGACCCATTAAAAGATGGTTCTAGCTACAAATAACTTTAGAATGTCTTTAAGGACTAATGTAACTAAATGGCTATAGAGCTCTCTACAGAGGATTGCTTACTTCAAGGGCTGGAATCAATGAAAGAAGTTTTCATTTAGTTTTGAACAATAAAGTTAATAATACGTTGAGTTTTTTTAACAAGACATCTTACTAAATACTGTGGAGGATGAAAAGGTAAATGCCTGGAAATGTCAATATTAACTGCAATTAATTAAAAAGTACATGGGGGAGGCACTTCGGGGAAGATGGCGGAAGAGTAAGACGCGCTCCTCCCCACGGATACACCAGAAATACATCTACACGTGGAACAACTCCTACAGAACACCTACTGAAGGCTGGCAGAAGACCTCAGACCTCCCAAAAGGCAAGAAACTCCCCACGTACCTGGGTAGGGCAAAAGAAAAAAAGAAAAAACAGAGACAAAAGAATAAGGACGGAACCTGCACCAGTGGGAGGGAGCCGTGAAGGAGGAAAAGTTTCCACACACTAGGAAGCCCCTTCACGGGCGGAGACTGCGGGAGGCGGAGGGGGGAGCTTCGGTACCGCGGAGGAGAGCACAGCAACAGGGTGCGGAGGGGAAGGCGGAGAGATTCCCGCACAGAGGATCGGTGCCGACCGGCACTCACCAGCCCGAGAGGCTTGTCTGCTCACCCGCCGGGGCGGGCGGGGCTGCGAGCTGGGGCTCGGGTTTCGGTTTTGGACTGAGCGCAGGGAGAGGACTGGGGTTGGCGGCTTGAACATAGCCTGAAGGGGTTAGTGCACCACGACTAGCCGGGAGGGAGTTCGGGGAAAAGCCTGCACCTGCCGAAGAGGCAAGAGACTTTTTCTTCCCTCTTTGTTTCCTGGTGCGCGAGGAGAGGGGTTTAAGAGCGCTGCTTAAAGGAACTCCAGAGACGGGCGCGAGCCGCGGCTAAAAGCGCGAACCCCAGAGACGGGCGCGAGCCGCGGCTAAAAGCGCGAACCCCAGAGACGGTCGCGAGCCGCGGCTGAAAGCGCGGACCCAGAGACGGGCGCGAGCCGCGGCTGAAAGCGCGGACCCCAGAGACGGGCGGGAGACGCTGGGGCTGCTGCTGCCGCCACCAAAGGGCCTGTGTGCGAGCACAGGTCACTCTCCACACCCCTCTTCCGCGGAGGCTGTGCAGCCCGCCACTGCCAGGTTCCCGGGAACCAGGGACAACTTCCCCGGGAGAACGCACGGCGGACCTCAGGCTGGTGCAACGTCACGCCGGCCTCTGCCGGAACGTCACGCCGCCTCTGACGCCGCAGGCCCGCCCCGCACGCAGTGCCCCTCCTTCCGCCCCCCACCCCCGACCTGAGTGAGCCAGAGCCCCCGAATCAGCGGCTCCTTTAACCCTGTCCTGTCTGAGCAAAAAACAGACGCCCTCCAGCGACCTACACGCAGAGGCAGGGCCAAATCCAAAGCTGAGCTCCTGTGAGCTGTGAGAACAAAGAAGAGAAAGGGAAATCTCTCCCAGCAGCCTCAGAAGCAGCGGATTAAAGCTCCACAATCAACTTGATATACCCTGCATCTATGGAATACCTGAATAGACAAGGAATGATCCCAAATTGAAGAGGTGGAATTTAGGAGCGAGATCTATGATTTTTTTCCCTTTTCCTCTTTTTGTGAATGTGTACGTGTATGCTTCTGTGTGAGATCTTGTCTGTATACTCTTGCTTCCACCATTTGTACTAGGGCTCTATCCGTCCATGGTTTTTAAAAAAAATTTTATTTTTCTCAATAATTAATTTTATTTGTAATAACTTTATTATACTTTACCTTCGTTCTTTCTTTCTTTCTTTCCTTCCTTCCCTCCTTTAGACAACGAATCACCCCAAATTGAGGAGGTGGTCTCTGAGAGCAAGATTTATGATTTTTCCCCCTTTACCTCTTTTTGTGAAGGTGTATGTGTATGCTTCTGTGTAAGATTTTCTCTGTATAGCTTTGCTTCCAACATTTGTCCTAAGGTTCTATCCGTCCCTTTTTTTTTTTTCCTAAATATTTTTTAATTCAATAACTATATTATACTTTATTTTATTTTTACTGTATCTTCTTTCTTTCTGTCTTTTTTCCTTCTTTCCCTCCTTCCTTCCTTCCTTCCTCCCTCCCTCCCTCCCTCCTGTCTTTCCTTCTTTGCTTCTTTCTTCCTTCCTTCCTTTCCTCCTTTCCTTCTTTCTTTCCTCATACTTCTACTAATTCTCTCTACTTTTTCTCCCTTTTATTCTGAGCCGTGTGGATGAAAGGCTCTTGGTGCTCCAGCCAAGAGTCAGGGCTCTGCCTCTGTGGTAGGAGAGCCAACTTCAGGACACTGGTCAACAAGAGACCTCCCAGCTCCACATAATATTAAATGGCGGAAATCTCCCAGTGACCTCCATCTTAACACCAGCACCCAGCTTCACTCAACGACCAGCAATCCACAGTGCTAGACAACCTATGCCAAACAATTAGCAAAACAGGAACACAACCCCACCCATTAGCAGAGAGGCTGCCTAAAATCATAATAAGGCCACAGACACCCCAAAACACACCACCAGACGTGAACCTGCCCACTAAAGAGACAAGATCCAGCCTCATCCACCACAACACAGGCACTAGTCCCCTCCACCCGGAAGCCTACACAACCCACTGAAACAACCTTAGCCACTGGAGACAGACATCAAAAACAACGGGAACTACGAACGTGCAGCCTGCAGAAAGGAGACCCCAAACACAGTAAGATAAGCAAAATGAGAAGACAGAAAAACACACAGCAGATGAAGGAGCAAGATAAAAATGCACCAGACCTAACAAATGAAGAGGAAATAGGCAGTCTACCTGAAAAAGAATTCAGAATAATGATAGTAAGGATGATCCGAAATCTTGGAAGTAGAATGGACAAAATGCAAGAAGCAGTTAACAAGGACCTAGAAGAAATAAAGATGAAACAAGCAATGATGAACAATGCAATAAATGAAATTAAAAATACTCTAGATGGGATCAATAACAGAATAACTGAGGCAGAAGAACGGATAAGTGACCTGGAAGATAAAATAGTGGAAATAACTACTGCAGAGCAGAATAAAGAAAAAAGAATGAAAAGAACTGAGGACAGTCTCAGAGACCTCTGGGACAACATTAAACGCACCAACATTCGAATTATAGGGGTTCCAGAAGAAGAAGAGAAAAAGAAAGGGACTGAGAAAATATTTGAAGAGATTATAGTTGAAAACTTCCCTAATATGGGAAAGGAAATAGTTAATCAAGTCCAGGAAGCACAGAGAGTTCCATACAGGATAAATACAAGGAGAAATACGCCAAGACACATATTAATCAAACTGTCAAAAATTAAATACAAAGAAAGCATATTAAAAGCAGCAAGGGAAAAACAACAAATAACACACAAGGGAATCCCCATAAGGTTAACAGCTGATCTCTCAGCAGAAACCTTACAAGGCAGAAGGGAGTGGCAGGACATACTGAAAGTGATGAAGGAGAAAAACCTGCAACCAAGGCTACTCTACCCAGCAAAGATCTCATTCAGATTTGATGGAGAAATTAAAACCTTTACAGACAAGCAAAAGCTGAGAGAGTTCAGCACCACCAAACCAGCTTTACAACAAATGCTAAAGGAACTTCTCTAGACAAGGAACACAAGAGAAGGAAAAGACCTATAATAACGAACCCAAAACAATATAGAAAATGGGAATAGGAACATACATATCGATAATTACCTTAAATGTAAATGGACTAAATGCTCCCACCAAAAGACACAGATTGGCTGAATGGATACAAAAACAAGACCCTTATATATGCTGTCTACAAGGGACCCACTTCAGACCTAGAGACACATACAGACTGAAAATAAAGGGATGGAAAAAGATATTCCATGCAAATGGAAACCAAAAGAAAGCTGGAGTAGCAATTCTCATATCAGACAAAATAGACTTTAAAATAAGGACTATTACAAGAGACAAAGAAGGACACTACATAATGATCAAGGGATCGATCCAAGAAGAAGAAATAACAATAGTAAATATTTATGCACCCAACATAGGA
Organism: Delphinapterus leucas; assembly: GCF_059928025.1. Classification (NCBI taxonomy): domain Eukaryota; kingdom Metazoa; phylum Chordata; class Mammalia; order Artiodactyla; family Monodontidae; genus Delphinapterus; species Delphinapterus leucas. The sequence continues at coordinate 11,761,525 of NC_143133.1, read as the reverse complement.
GCACCTCAATACATAAGGCAAATACTAACAGCCATAAAAGGGGAGATCGACAGTAACACATTCATAGTAGGGGACTTTAACACCCCACTTTCACCCATGGACAGATCATCCAAAATGAAAATAAATAAGGAAACACAAGCTTTAAATGATACATTAAACAAGATGGACTTAATTGATATTTATAGGACACTCCATCCAAAAACAACAGAATACACATTTTTCTCAAGTGCTCATGGAACATTCTCCAGGATAGATCATATCTTGGGTCACAAATCAAGCCTTGGTAAATTTAAGAAAATTGAAATTGTATCAAGTATCTTTTCTGACCACAACGCCATGAGACTAGATATCAATTACAGGAAAAGATCTGTAAAAAATACAAACACATGGAGGCTAAACAATACACTACTTAATAATGAAGTGATCACTGAAGAAATCAAAGAGGAAATAAAAAAATACCTAGAAACAAATGACAATGGAGACACGACGACCCAAAACCTATGGGATGCAGCAAAAGCAGTTCTAAGGGAGAAGTTTATAGCAATACAAGCCCACCTTAAGAAGCAGGAAACATCTCGAATAAACAACCTAACCTTGCACCTCAAGCAATTAGAGAAAGAAGAACAAAAAAACCCTAAAGCTAGCAGAAGGAAAGAAATCATAAAAATCAGATCAGAAATAAATGAAAAAGAAATGAAGGAAACGATAACAAAGATCAATAAAACTAAAAGCTGGTTCTTTGAGAAGATAAACAAAATAGATAAACCACTAGCCAGACTCATCAAGAAAAAAAGGGAGAAGACTCAAATCCATAGAATTAGAAATGAAAAAGGAGAAGTAACAACTGACACTGCAGAAATAAAAAAAATCATGAGAGATTATGACAAGCAACTCTATGCCAATAAAATGGACAATCTGGAAGAAATGGACAAATTCTTAGAAATGCACAAACTGCCAAGACTGAATCAGGAAGAAATAGAAAATATGAACAGACCAATCACAAGCACTGAAATTGAAACTGTGATTAAAAATCTTCCAACAAACAAAAGCCCAGGACCAGATGGCTTCACAGGTGAATTCTATCAAACGTTTAGAGAAGAGCTAACACCTGTCCTTCTCAAACTCTTCCAAAATATAGCAGAGGGAGGAACACTCCCAAATTCCTTCTACGAGGCCACCATCACCTTGATACCAAAACCAGACAAGGATGTCACAAAGAAAGAAAACTACAGGCCAATATCACTGATGAACATAGATGCAAAAATCCTCAACAAAATACTAGCAAACAGAATCCAACAGCACATTAAAAGGATCATACACCATGATCAAGTGGGGTTTATTCCAGGAATGCAAGGATTCTTCAATATACGCAAATCTATCAATGTGATAAACCATATTAACAAATTGAAGGAGAAAAACCATATGATCATCTCAATAGATGCAGAGAAAGCTTTCGACAAAATTCAACACCCATTTATGATAAAAACCCTGCAGAAAGTAGGCATAGAGGGAACTTTCCTCAACATAATAAAGGCCATATATGACAAGCCCACAGCAAACATCATCCTCAATGGTGAAAAACTGAAAGCATTTCTACTAAGATCAGGAACAAGACAAGGTTGCCCACTCTCACCACTCTTATTCAACATAGTTTTGGAAGTTTTAGCCACAGCAATCAGAGAAGAAAAGGAAATAAAAGGAATCCAAATTGGAAAAGAAGAAGTAAAGCTGTCACTGTTTGCAGATGACATGATACTATACATAGAGAATCCTAAAGATACTACCAGAAAACTACTAGAGCTAATCAATGAATTTGGTAAAGTAGCAGGATACAAAATTAATGCACAGAAGTCTCTGGCATTCCTATACACTAATGATGAAAAATCTGAAAGTGAAATCAAGAAAACACTCCCATTTACCATTGCAACAAAAAGAATAAAATATCTAGGAATAAACCTACCTAAGGAGACGAAAGACCTGTATGCAGAAAATTATAAGACACTGATGAAAGAAATTAAAGATGATACAAATAGATGGAGAGATATACCATGTTCTTGGATGGGAAGAATCAACATTGTGAAAATGACTCTACTACCCAAAGCAATCTACAGATTCAATGCAATCCCTATCAAACTACCACTGGCATTTTTCACAGAACTAGAACAAAAAATTTCGCAATTTGTATGGAAACACAAAAGACCCCGAATAGCCAAAGCAATCTTGAGAACAAGAAAAGGAGCTGGAGGAATCAGGCTCCCTGACTTCAGACTATACTACAAAGCTACAGTAATCAAGACAGTATGGTACTGGCACAAAAACAGAAAGATAGATCAATGGAACAGGATAGAAAGCCCAGAGATAAACCCACGCACATATGGACACCTTATCTTTGATAAAGGTGGCAGGAATGTACAGTGGAGAAAGGACAGCCTCTTCAATAAATGGTGCTGGGAAAACTGGACAGGTACATGTAAAAGTATGAGATTAGATCACTCCCTAACACCATACACAAAAATAAGCTCAAAATGGATTAAAGACCTAAATGTAAGGCCAGAAACTATAAAACTATTAGAGGAAAACATAGGCAGAACACTCTATGACATAAATCACAGCAAGATCCTTTCTGACCCACCTCCTAGAGTAATGGAAATAAAAACAAAAATAAACAAATGGGACCTAATGAAACTTCAAAGCTTTTGCACAGCAAAGGAAACCATAATCAAGACCAAAAGACAACCCTCAGAATGGGAGAAAATATTTGCAAATGAAGCAAATGACAAAGGATTAATCTCCAAAATTTACAAGCAGCTCATGCAGCTCAATAACAAAACAACAAACAACCCAATCCAAAAATGGGCAGAAGACCTAAATAGACATTTCTCCAAAGAAGATATACAGAATGCCAACAAACACATGAAAGAATGCTCAACATCATTAATCATTAGAGAAATGCAAATCAAAACTACAATGAGATATCATCTCACACCAGTCAGAATGGCCATCATCAAAAAATCTAGAAACAATAAATGCTGGAGAGGGTGTGGAGAAAAGGGAACACTCTTGCACTGCTGGTGGGAATGTGAATTGGTTCAGCCACTATGGAGAACAGTATGGAGGTTCCTTAAAAAACTACAAATAGAATTACCATATGACCCAGCAATCCCACTACTGGGCATATACCCTGAGAAAACCAAAATTCAAAAAGAGTCATGTACCAAAATGTTCATTGCAGCTCTATTTACAATAGCCCGGAGATGGAAACAACCTAAGCGCCCATCATCGGATGAATGGATAAAGAAAATGTGGCACATATACACAATGGAATATTACTCAGCCTTAAAAAGAAATGAAATTGAGCTATTTGTAATGAGATGGATAGAGCTAGAGTCTGTCATACAGAGTGAAGTAAGTCAGAAAGAAAAAGACAAATACCGTATGCTAACACATATATATGGAATTTAAGGGGAAAAAAAAATGTCATGAAGAACCTAGGGGTAAGACAGGAATAAAGACGCAGACCTACTGGAGAACGGACTTGAGGATATGGGGAGGGGGAGGGGTGAGCTTTGACAGGGCGAGAGAGAGTCATGGACATATACACACTAACAAACGTAGTAAGGTAGATAGCTAGGGGGAAGCAGCCGCAAGGCACAGGGATATTAGCTCGGTGCTTTGTGACAGCCTGGAGGGGTGGGATAGGGAGAGTGGGAGACGCAAGAGGGAAGACATATGGGAACATATGTATATGTATAACTGATTCACTTTGTTATGAAGCAGAAACTAACACACCATTGTAAAGCAATTATACCCCAATAAAGATGTTTAAAAAAAAAAGTACATGGGGGAAAAAAGGTAAAAAGTAAAAACAGCTCAAGTCAGTCAAGGAAACACATTCCCGTATATAGATATTTCAAGTCTTTTATTGGATTTTATGTTGATTTTAGTAAAAAATAGATTTGAATTTTAAGAGTTTTTTAAACGTAAGTTAATTATCAGTCTTTGCCTTGACCTGCCTTCAACCAATTAAAGAGTAGAGGGACTAAGACATCAATAACCTACCTAGGGTCTCAAGTTCTCTTTTTTCTCCTCCCTCCCTCCCTTCCTTCCCAATTTCCTTCCTTCTTTCCTTCCTTCCTTTCTTCCTTCCTTCCCTCCCTCTCTCTCTCCCCTTCCTTCATTCCCCCCCTCCCTTCCTCTTTCCTCCTTTCTTTATTTATTTCTTATTACAATAATTATTTTAACTGACTATCCATAAAGAGAAACATTTTAAAATTTACACACTACTACCACTACTATTACTGCTATTGCCATCACTATTACTATTATTACTACTACTAATAATAATTATAATAGCAAACATTTGTTGAGTGTTCACTGTATATTAGACACTATCCTGAGCCTTTTAAGTAGGTTACATAATTAATTTTTTATAATAACTATATCAGGTAGAGATTATTATTCACTTCAATGTTACTTTTGTTAAAGATACCTGATGAACTAGGATTTTGTTACAGTATACAATAGCCGCATGGTATTTATCCATTTTTCACCAGTAATTGTCCATTCCAAGTAACCATACCAGTGGAGGAAAAAATATATAACTTTCAGGGATTTGACTTGAAGGAGTGGGGGGATGGAAACGCTACAGCTTTGGCTGCAGAGAATTTACAATGAGTGTTTGAAGGACTGAGTTCCAGTCCTTCTATTCTTTTGTAGAAGAAGCTAAGATCCAGTGCCTTTATAGTAACCAATTAACGTGTGTGACTCTGGAATCCTCTCACAGTATATGTGATAAAACTCTGCAGAGTTACGTGGGCCATTCTTTCACGTGGAAATATTATTCGCCTTTGATTTTCCAGAATTTTCTGTACGTTTGATTGTAAAGTCTTAACTAAATCCTCATGAGAATTTGTCAGAAGTCTCAAAACACCATGCCTGTCATATCCATTATTACTGCTTCATTATGGATAACTAAGTCAGTGGGATAGCTCAGCACTATCTGTTTTGATACCTTCCACACTTGTATAAGTAGCTGAGCTATGTAAACAAACTTATAGAGTTCTGCAGTTGGGTCTTAGTGTATTGATTAGCCTTCCACTCAGCAGCTCATGACATTTTAATACAGAGAGAGTAATGTGTTTTTCTTTTTTGATGCTTATTAACTCTGATTGTCAAAAGACATCTTTCAGCAAAATTTACTTAAAAGCAAAACCTAAAATTATTTTACCAATACTTTGATGTAGCCTCTTCTGTTTTCTCTCTGTATTTTAATTTGAATCATGAAAAAGTAGGTATGCATCTTCTCAACAGTAGCCTATGAGTGAAAGTTCAGCTCTATAGTGAAAATTGTGGACTATGGTAACACATAGTTTTGGGTTTAGATACTGTCTTTGCTCTCACTAGCCATGTGACCTGGGGCATGCTTATTTACTTGTACAATGAGAATAATAACCTCTACCTGATATAGTTATTATAAAAAATAAATTACATAACATACTTAGAAGGCTCAGTATAGTGTCTAATATACAGTGAACACTCAACAAATGTTTGCTATGATTAGCAAATTACTAATTATTATTTCTAATTACTAATTATTATTACTAATTACTAATTACAAATTAATTACTATTAGTAGTTTTAATAATAGCAGTAGTGAGGGCAATAGCAGTAATAGTAGTGGTAATAGTGTTTGTAGTAGTAGTAGTAACATAGTAGTATGATAATTCCTTCACAGTTAGAAGCTCATGGTCATGAATTGGGAAATTACTTGCAAATATTTTCTACCTAATTCTAGAATTTTAAATATTAAACATTCTGTTTCTTAAATTCTCAGCTATTCCTAATTAATGCTGATCTTTGAAATATGAGAACTTAAAATTTGGATGAATCTAATATTTTAGATGGCACAGAAAAGCAACCTGCATGAAATCCAACCAATCTGTGCATGGGTATACATAGAATTTAATTCTGCATGAACATTTATGGTAACATTTTTATACCTATAGATGACAAGTGCCTGAGTAAGATTTTATTACATATTTGATGCTCTGTTTTGTAACATATCTTTATTCCTAAACCAAGCAATTCATTTGTTAAGCAACCACTGAAGTTGAAAAATGACACTTAGATTACACATCAAAGGCTCCAAGCTGTAATCTATCCTGATATCAATGAATGCCTCTCTTTTTAAAAATTCTTTTTGTGTGTAAATTCACCTTCTTCCAAGTTTGGTGTCATATATTAAAATATCAAATATAATGTGATCATTGTTTCATAAGTAAACATCTCTATTGAAAATATTCTTGAGAGTTTCATCATATTAGATTTTCTGTTGAATCAAAAAGTATGTTCCAATTCCAAAATATCAATTCCAAGCTTGTTTGATTCTTCAACGTCTTTCAGCAACTTAAAACAAATTCTATATCCCTACTGCCTTCTTTTTTGATGAATAGTAGAGCATATTTTCTGCTCGCAACCCCTTAACAGCTGTCTGGTGTTCCTTCCATCTCCACTCTAAGTTAAAACATAGTTATAAATGCTTTTAATGGGTGTACTGTAGCCTTGATTTTACCTTCTAACCAAGATGTTTTATGGCATGTCTGGGAATACACACCTTTCCAAATTGTCCCCTGCGTCAGCAGGCGGACTCTCAACCACTGCGCCACCAGGGAAGCCCAAGGGAATACACTTTTAAAAAGAAATATTAGGGGGCCCCTGTCATCATATTTGGGCTTTTACTCTTCAATGTGTACTAAATCGAGCATTGCATTTTCACCCATAAGGTAGTAAGGAACATATTGCACTTCAGGCAAAATTGCAATAATAGCCCCTTCACTTGCATTCTCTTTCCACGTTCATCAGACATTCTCTTGATTCTCTCTCCTCTGAATTTTATCTTCGAACATTTTACCGCCTAACTTCAGTGTAGACCATTTTAGCAAAGCTAAATTCAGGCCACTAAAATATCTCTATCTTATTCAGTATCAAGACGTTCTACTTTATACTCAAACTTCTCTAATTCTGTGAGTGATAAAATCCTGTTTTGTTTCTTGAAATTCTCCCAGAATCTTAACCTTCTCCTCCTCCCTCCTATATGATGTGGTAGCTCCAGATTATTCTCTGTTTCGCCTCAAGGAAGACTTCCCCTTCCACTCAAGGAAGAACGGTTCTTTTTATTACTGGTTCACATAGAATCCCATATGCTTTCATCAAAGAATATAATGAGTGTTTGTCTTTATCACTAGATTCTAGAGTCTAAGGGGGGATAGTCTCGATCAATTCTGCTCACATTGGAAATACCAGCAGTTAATATAATATATAGCTTATAGTAGCTACATTTATAAGTGAATGAATAAATTATATAAGTTCTTATCTCACATCAAAATGTTTCTTTACTGACATTTTCCTTTTTTAAATAATAAAATATCAGCTTTCCTATGATAGCTATGTTTAATAAATCCACATTTGTGATAATTTCTTTAAAAATTTATACTAATAGATATTTTCAGCTTTACCTTACATTATAAACCCACTGTTGGGTGAGTTTATTTATAGATAGCATCACGAAAGAAAGTTTAACATAGGTGAAGAAATGAGAAGTATTTCCATATGTGTTATTAAAGGTGCTAAGCAACAGTTGAGAAAATCAAGGGATGTGTATGATTCAAGAAATAATTTCCAAAAGGTTCTAGAATACATGAGTGCAGGTGGCATGACCTTTCAATTAAACTTAGTCTTAATGAAGTATGTTCATCTATGCTTTCAATATATGTTTATTGAATTCCCAGTGTGAATGAATTGCTGTTTTAAGTGTTGGTGATGCTAAACAAGTAGAGCTGTGGGGGAAGAATTTAAACAACTATTTAGACAATTTTTAACATAACCATAACTTATGTATGGGAAGGATTGCTTTTGCATAATCGACTTCCTTTTATATGAATTTTAAAGGATTTCTTCACTGTTTATCTTTTCATACGATAAAATACAGTGTGATCAGCATACTTACCTATATTATGTTAAGAATGTTGAATGCTTTATTGCAGTATTTTATATTTTCTAGTAATATCTGTTTTCAGACTATTCCAGTTTGATGTTAAATTAGACATAATTTTTCGCAGGAAGTTTGCTCAAGATTCTATTTCTAGTCATTCAGATATTAAGATATTTTTCCCATTTAGCAAAACTATATTTGCTCTGGCAATTAATTTGTGAGTTATTATATCTCCAAAGAGAATATGAAATATAATAAGACTGCTTTTATATTTTACACATCGTGAAACTTTCCAAAGCAATATGCCATGTGTGCTATAGGATTTGAGTAAAAAATGTTCCTTTTTTAATTCCAAAATCAATGCTAATTTAATGGGTGTTTAAGCTCCTCTGGAATAAAACAAAGAATTTATGCTAATTGCCACAGAATCCTACAATATTGTTTTCTTAATCTAAAACTGTGAAAAATTACATAGCATAGTAAGTGTTGTAGACTGAATTGTGTTCCCTCCAAATTCATATTTTGAAATCCCAACCCCTAAAGTGACTGTATCTGGACATGGGTCTTTAAGGAGGCAATTAAGGTTAAATGAGGGCATAAGGGTGGGTCTGTAACCCAATATGACTGGTGTCCTTATAAAAAGAAGAGACACTGGAGATCTCTCTCTCTTCATACCTGCATAGAGGAAAGGCCATGTGAAGCCACAGTGAGAATGTGGCCACGTACGTGCCAGGAAGAGGGGCCTCACCAGATCCCAACCCTGACAGCAACTTGATATTAGGGTTCTAGCTTCTGAAACTATAAGAAAATAAATTTCTGTTGTTTAAGTTACCCAGTCCATAGTATTCTGTTATGGCAGCCCTAGCTGACTAATATAGTAAGTCACTCGGTTAACCAGTTATCTTAAATACTTGATTAGAGGTGGTTATTAAATTGCAGTACCTTTTGGATGGATAAATATTCAATATTATGTCCCCTAGGTTTTTGTCAAAATATACCCAAATTATTCAATACGTATTTAGGTATGTGTTCTTCCTATTTCCCAAATAATAAACTTCCTAAAAATGCCCATATTCTCCTGATAAGTGCTGGTAGTTAAAAGTACTGTATTTCCTTTTAAATTTTACTTATCTGTAGTCCATAAGAAATATTACTATATTGAAGAGTTTTTATCATTTACAACAGTTCAAATAACGTGGTTTTAAATATACTTATGCAGGAACAACTAATAATTAAAAGAAATCACATGCAACTCTTGGAACAGTTTCTTAATTGCAACTCATTAAACAAAATTGCAGCATATTATCTCTATTATAATACCCAAAATAGAATTTTGTAATCGTCTTTCTGTCACTCTTCCATGCATTTTAACATTAATTTATAATATCTGATATTAAAGTAACTTTTATAATCAGGTGGACTTTATGTTATAAATCATACAATCTAAGTTGTTTTTAAAGCTCCAAACTTATTAGTAGGGTAATAGTTGAATTTTCAGTCGATATTAATAGCTCACTCAAGGTTATAAGAGCCAAACTAGATGAATGCAGTTTCTATCATTTGCATATGGTCTCTTTTAAACCAATTTTTATGTTTGTAATAATTCAGTCTACAGTACTTTAATATGCTATATTGCTAAGGGGAAAAGGGGATACTACTTAAAAATTACAAAATAAAAATGCCATGCTAAAATGAATTTGTGTCTTCCATTATAAGTAAAGTCTCAAACATTTAAATGGAAATCACAGATACTCTGATATAACTCAATTTTGTGGGTTGGCCAGACTGCTGTAAGTCTAGTAAGCATATATTGAATGTACCATTTATTCTAAATACTAATAAAATTATGCAATGACTAGGGAAACTGTAGATGCACATTTACATGTAGAAGCCATTATCTCTTATTGAGTTTATATGTGTTCTGACCATGGAAAGCCAATGTTGACCACTGAGAAAGTAATCAAGCCATAGAAAAGAGAGATTCCACCAAACAAAGAATGCAAATTTTTGATGAGTTTTTAATTGTCTTAAAGAGTTTAATAAATATGTAAAAAGCCAAAGTATCTCATATATATAAAGGCAATCTTTACCCACATTCTCTATCCCTGCTTATAAGTTTCCTCAGTGTAAGGATCCTATCTTTTAGTTTGTTTATGGCTGGATGTTTTATAAAGATGTTTTATTGCAAATCTTAACGTAAGATATCTGAAATCACCCTTAATGTGTACATTAATATTTTTGAAACATCCAAGTGTAATAATATCATGATATCACCATTTCATAATGTGTTATCTCTTTCCATTTGGTCTTCCACTTCTCCAAAGAAACAGGATCAATCTGATGTAAACTTTTCACTTATAACCCTTCCCACCATCACACATATCTAATCAAAGCTGATCTTCATGACATATGATTGATTGATTATGAAGACATGTGTTCCTTTGTCCTCGATTTGTCTTTTATCAATTCTTTATATTCCAGGTTTCTGTTGTGTGTGTATGTGTATGTGCATGCTAGAAAACCCATTTAGATATTTTTTTAATACAAATAAACACATAAAACACATAAAAATAAACTAAAAAACCCTGTTCTATTCCTTTTTGCCACTTTAGTTAAACATTTTGCTCTCTATTTACCTGGAGACAATCATTGTGTGTTCTCCATTTCCTCACTTCCCATTTCCTTTTCTGTCCACTTCAGTATCTTCCATCCCATTACACATACGAAACTACTGTGGATAAACTCACCAAGCAGAAAATCCTACCTTTATCTTGTTAGGTTTATCTTGTGCCATTTGATGTGCTTAATGATTTTCTACTTGTGGAAACAAAAAGCTTCTAGCATTTACTTGATGCCACTCTCTTACCACTCTCAGTTTTCTTTGTAACTCTTATTGTCTTTTTTCTCTTTTTAATGGCTTCTTTCTTCACTGATTTAAGTAATGCTGTTCTCCAGTGATCTAGCCATAGCTCTCTTGGCTTTACTCCTTCTCTGAGTGTTTTCAACCACTTTCAACCCATGACTTTGGCTTCTAATTATTGCCTGTCCACTCCTGTTACCTTTGGCTGAGCCACCATCATCACCCACTTGGACTACTCAAGTATTCTACTGCTCACTCTTCTTCCATATTCCGCATTGGTTTATTCTCACATTTCTGTACACAGTAGCCAGGAACGTCTTTTTAAAACTATAAATCAGATCAAGATAAACCCTTGCTGGAAATACTCATATTCTCATGATTCTAAACATAAAATTCAACTTCCTCACCATGCTCTTATCTGCAACATTGGATGTTATGGTGTTCTATGTACCCTCTTCAGGACTGGGTCCCTGTTCCCTCAAATGCTGCTAGCATTGGCTCCTAAGCTTCACAGCTTAGCTCCTCCCCAGAAATTACCTTCATTCAAAGAGCCACCTCATTCAGTGGGAAGCCCACGTTCAACGGCAGGTGTACAAAGGCCTGCCCCTTTGCCTCAAGCCTTAGCATCCCAGCTCCGCAGCTGCCCACCTCACCCCTTACCTCTGTTCCAGTTCCCCTCCTCACTCTGCACAATGATAATCCCTTTGCTCCCATACATGTGCTGTACCTTAGATCAACTCCCCAATAGACTTTCTATACTCTAATCTCTTATTCCCGGGATCTAAAGCACCTGTTCTGAGGCCATACATCACACAAATTTTTACCTGTCTTACTACCTTGCTACACTGTTTTCCTGGTTTTTTTTTTTCTGTTTTGTTTTATTTTGTTTTACTTTAAAAGTATATTTCCACTTGCACTTATTCCTACCTGGAAGAAGTTTTCCTTTTATCTTTACCATTTAGGTCTCGGTTCCAGTGTGACCTCCACAGAGAGACCCCTCAGGAGTAAATCCATCCCTTCCTTGTCCTTTTTCAAATTCTACCACGTTGAAAAATTCCTTTTTTTCTACATGCACATCCTACTTTCGGAATGTACCTTTTTAAATTTCTTTGTGTATTATTATTTTCCCTTTCAAATAGAAGGTAAGCTACCAGAAGGAAAGGAATCTACCTCTTTTGTTCACCACTGAATTGAACATAGGGCAGGCATGTCTTAGTCAGTTTGAACTACTATAATAGAATACTATAGACTGGGTGGCTTAAATAACAAACATTTATTTCTTACAGTTCTGAAGGTCGGGATGTCCAAGATTAAGGTGCCGGCAGATCCGGTGTCCAGTGAGGGTACTTTCTTCCGTTTGCAGACAGCTGTCTTCTTGTAACTTCAAATGTGTGTGTGTGACGGGCGTCAGGGGTGGAGAGAATGAGAGAGAGTTCTTTCCTGTTTCTTCATATAAGGGCACTAGTCCCCCGAAGATTTCACCCTCATAATGTTATTGCCTCCCAAAGGCCCACCTCCAAATACAGTCACATTGGGGATTAGAGTTTTAACATATGAATTTTGAAAGGGATCAAAATTTCTGTCCCTAGCAAGGCACATGGTAGGTATTCGATAACTTTTGAAGAAATAAATGAATGAATATTAAAATCCTCAAATCATTCCAGAATGCCAGAGTCACATTTTCAAGTATCTAGAAGCTACAAATAAATTTCAAATTCATTATGTACAAATCTGACTTAGTAAGTTAATTCCAACGTTTCCATTTAAAATTTTTGATTTCCTGAGTTGCTGGATATCCCATATCATGTCCTTTCACTACTTGGTCAACCAAACCAAATTTGGGATTATTGTTGCTTGAGATAGTACATTACTCATTTTTGACCCCTCTGGTTTTCTTAGCATCTCGTCATTATAAATTTGCCATGAAAATGCTGTAAAATCTGTCAACCCATTATCACTTGATTCTACCCACTTTATTCATATCCACTGACACAATATGAAATCTAGCCTCATCTTCTCTCCTCTGGACTATTATAAAAGCTATATAACAATCTTTACCCCTCTCATATATTTTCCCAATTTGTGCCAAATTATTTCCTGCTTAAAGGAATTTAGAGATTTTTATTGTTAGCAATTAGATAAAATCTTTTTAAATAACTGTGTATGAATGCATAGTGTTTAACATTTAGGCCCCTGTGTAGATTTCCTTTCTCATCTCTTGCCACTCCCATTCTCAGATCCTATTCCATGGCCCCAACAATTAGCAGAATTTTATCTCTCCAAATGCACTTACTGTTTCCTTTCTTGGAATTCCTTTTTTTTTCCCTATTTACCTAGAAAATTATTAAGATCTCACTAAAATACTACTACTTTTGGAAACAATTTCTGATTTCTCTAGATTTAGAAATCTTTTCTCTGTGGTTTAATAGGATTTTGCTTAAATTCCCTTTACTTATTTCTTTGCAAGTCTATCTCCTTCAGAGACTGGTGATATTAAGACAAGGGTTCTGTCATATTCATCTTTGTCTTACTAGTGCCAAGTACTGTGCTTGGCTCTTACACTGCACTCATAAAACACCAAGAGAATAAATAAATGTATGATGAATGAGGAGCGTTGCAGGGTCAGAGGAAAAAATGTGAGATAAGAACTTACATTTTATTCTCAGGAGATTGTAAATATAACGTTAGGAGACACAAAAGTGATTTATGATCAAATAAAAAATAATGAAGTTGTTTAGGTTGGAGGGAGGGTCAAAGGATTAGTATTGTTTGATTTAAACTCCAACAGGTATGTACAAAGGTATATCGGAATGGGATTTAAAGTTTTATTTGCAAAGACTATTAAAGCTAGCGTTTCTGGAGAACTTACACAATGAAGGTCAAATTAGATATTCAAATGAATAAAAGGATATAATGGAATGATAAGTACTAGGAATACACATTGTGATATTAAATGCCATTTGTTTTTATATGATTATTCAGTTCAGGAAAGCCAAATCCTATTTACTTTATGATCTTTGTTTTCTCTAATGTCAGAATAGGTCATGATTAATTAATGTCTGGAAAGATATTTTCAATATCAATATTAGATTGTGTCCAAACTTTGGCCTCTAGTTAAGTGAGGAGGAACTGTTATCACAATTTCTCTCCAGTGCTTTAATATCTCTGTATTACTATATCTCATCTCATGGTTATTGTGATGAAATCACATATAAAATTGAGAAAACAATTTATAAAAAATTTATAAAACAAAATATATAGAAAATAATATTGTTGAGTATAAATATAGCTTGTTGGTAGAAAAGAATATTCCAGGCACTGAAAAATTAATAAAACTTAAGGAAAGATTAATTAATTTACTCTTTAAGTGTTTTCTTAAAAGGCACAAATAAAAATTAAAATAATACATATGTGAGTATGTATATTTAAAGAGATAATGTATAAATAATTCCGAAAATCATAAAATGAAAATTTTGGTGCTAAGCAGTAGATAGCAATTGTATAAAATATCAGAATCAGATATTTATGGTTTCAAATATATTGGTTCTCTACCTTTCTAACTGTGACCTCAGGGAAGTTACATCACTCTCCTTAGGTTTCCTCATAGGTAAATTGGGACTCTAATAGTAGGCATGTAATATGGGTGTAGAAAATAAAAGAGATGACAATGCATGTGAGAAGCTTAGCCAGGTTCACAATGATAACAGTTGTTAAAATTCTCATTATTCCTGGACAGTATATAGGAGAAAACTACCTTTAATAATACAGTTCTGCCTGATTGCATTTTGATAATTTATATTAAGTAGTAAAGAGCAAGTATTTTGGCCAAGCAAGTCCATCTGAAAGTAATTATTAAATTATACTCACTATAAATACAATTCTTGAATTTGCCAGTATACACATGAATTATATACTTTGAACTTATTCATGTCTAAAGCAAATAGTAATTGTAGATGAACAGCTTTGATAAACTTAGATGTTCTGGAATGTTCCTTTTTTACAACCACACTGAATACTGATATATTAGAGTATATAAACTATGTTTTCAGGCCAAAATTCATGATGGGGTCAGCACTATCTGGTGTCGACCAAAGTATATTTGATGAATGGAAGAATATAATTTATCTGAAAACTCTGGTGCAACATTTGAAATAAAAAGATTTATCACTTGTCATTTTTAAGTTATAATGATGCAGTTAACCCTCTTTACTTTGCCTCAAAGGAATTGTCACAAACATATTATTGCAGATGATATAGAATCATCTGTATTTTTTGAAATAAAAGTGCTCTGAAGATCCAGGTTGCAAGAAGGATGACCTTACAGAGGACACCAGTTTGGAAATTAACAGAAATGAGAGAAGGCAGAGCATGTTATAGCTGTATAAATGGACTGAAAAGCTCAAGGAAAAAAAAAAAAATAGAAGGGGAAAACAAAGAAAAACAGAAACAAGTTAATTAAAGTGTGTCAAAATCATACATTATTAAAATTATAATTCTTATATCTAAAAATAAATAAAAACATCCAGATTATTTATTTCTTCTTCACTGCATATAAACCTGATGTCTTTTTTTTTTTAAAGACAAATCCATGAAAATAGCATTTGTTTTCTCCCTAAATTGCAGAGATTTAGACTTGCTTTGTAGAGCCCCTGAGGGAAGGGAAGTTGACCTAAAGGGGAGGAGGAGTGAGACAACACCTGTTGTTTATAACTGGAGTTCAATGACATCCACCAAAATTGAAAATTGGATCAACTAGATCTGGTAATATTGATCCCTCAACCTACCCCTCATCCAGGGAAGAGAACTGAAAATAAAAAAAGCAGTTCAACAAAAAGCAATTTAAGACATCAGTCTCTACCTTTCACCTAATAATTGAAAAGTTTGGGTTCAAAGAACTTTTCCTACTATGTACATACAGTGGTTTTAATTTTAATCTGAAGGATTTTCAACAAATCACAAATTTTAAGTGGAAAAAATGCAAAAAAAAATCATAGGCTATAAATTCCTTTTTACATTTATACATTTCATGTTGAGTGTTTTTTGATAATTTAATCTCATTTATATATAAGTATTATTTTAGGCCACATTTTGCAACCTTAAAAGCTTCTTTTTGCAAATTATCTCTCTAGATTGTTACTATTGATCAAGTCATTCAGAGAGAGTCCACTTGTTTTATTCAACATTCCAACCACTATTGTCTTTGACAGTTAAAAAAAATTTCTCATCCATATATAGCAGGATTTATTGAATAGCAAATAGCTAAAGTAGAATAAAGCAAGCGTTTTCTGATGTAAACATATTAAAATAGTAAACATGTAAAACATCTCTCTTAAAGTTAGGTTTGCCTTACAAAATACATAAATTACCAGATGGAAAGCCATTGTGAAAGAAGAGTAACAGGTTATTATCTGATACAGTTAGTACACAATGAATAAAGTAGGGCAGGCAGCTCCCACCCAAAATTTTATAATTTGTATTTGAGTTTTTTACTCTTTACCTATTGTATACATTACTCAAGGGTGTGTATTGGACTAGAAGTCATATCTCTTGATGTCTGGTCCAGGGATCTTAAGAAAACCATGTTTTCTACATAAAACATTTTTTCTTTTTGCAAATGATGGTGATGATAATTAGGATGATGATGGTGATAATGATAACTTAAAGCCACAAAAGAGAAAAGATTGGTAAAATACTATAATATAATGTAAAAGAACAAAGATAATGAGCATAAAAGATGACTAAACTAAATTGAAAACATGGATGGAAATTAACAAAGCACAAATAAGTTTGGTTAGCAGAAACATGAATGACACATCTTTAGATTTATTACAATAATTGTTTTCCTATCCTAATAACTGAAAGACACACAAATGACAAAGATTTGGATTTTTCAAAATTTATATGTCACCCATATCACATGTGAGGCAATTTCTCATTTTTATTCAGGTAAATGGAGGATTAGTATTTAGTTAGCCACAGTTAGAGAATAATGTTAGTTACATGTACAATACTCTGTCTAGTTGAAAAATAAATGTTCAGGGGCTCTGTTTAGAAAGTCTCAAACATCACATTTAACTCATTTATTGATTTGTATAAATTTTCTAATTATTTTATCCATGTAGAGATCAAGATTAGTGGGGGGCAAAAAACCTCATTTGTATGAGTACAATTTCAACTCTAAAAGGAAGGGATACCTTTTTAAATCATTTCAACAGAAGTAATTTGTATCCTCGGGTCAGGATTGCGTCAGCCTTAGTCGTGCTAGATTGAATAATTTGCCTTTCAATTTTTATCTGTGTCTGTAATTTGATTATCATTAAATGAACCAGAAAATAAATTTGCTTCAACAATGAAAACCC
Source organism: Delphinapterus leucas (assembly GCF_059928025.1). Lineage (NCBI taxonomy): Eukaryota > Metazoa > Chordata > Mammalia > Artiodactyla > Monodontidae > Delphinapterus > Delphinapterus leucas. The sequence continues at coordinate 11,744,316 of NC_143133.1, read as the reverse complement.
ACAGGCTAATATGTCAGTCTTTGAACAAGATTTATTCTTTTATACACACACACACACACACACACACACACACACACTAAGAAAAGAATCTAATGAAAGGCAAAATAAAAATTCTCATTATATAGCTTCAGGCTACAGACTGAAATTTGGAGAAATAAAATGCATTAAGGCCTAATGCTTAAAACATCTAAAAAGTTGTATAATAATGTAATAGTATACACCTGGCCAAACTCTGGAAAGTATTTCAGAAAAGCATGGGAATCTTCCTTGTGGCAACAGAATCTGTGGCCTCAGTCCCACCACCCTCTATGTTCAATGCTTCAGTCCCCCAAAGGGAATGATGATCTCTTTTTGGCAGTAGTTAGCACAACAGTTGTAATTGTTACCTGAGTCTTCCTGTAATCCAAGCATTGGTAGAGTCTCGTCTTTGCCAGATACAGGTATCTCTCTCCAAGTCACATTTGCTTTTGTCTTTTTCTACTCTTGCCTATTCCTCTGTGCTTACTTCTATAAGATTTTGCCTCTGCTTCTTGTAGCCATTGTCCCTAGCATAACCGCATTCTACATTTGCAGCATATACTAAACCTTTGTGGGAATTGAGAACAAAGCTTCCCCTCTGTTGTGATCACTCTGCATAATGGACCCATACCCAAAATTTGGTTTGAGTATTTAACGACAACACATGTGCACGAAAAGGAAATGAATATTTTTATTATAACTCACCTAATGAAGAAAATGGTGACTCCCAAGCAGGACTGAAAATGGATTGAGAGAGTCAGGAAATGAGACAGACTCGGGGTTTTACAGTGATTAGGGCAGGGGGCCAGAGTGAGTATTCCCTGGAGGCAAGGTGTGTTGGTTGAACTTCCTACTGGTACCAAAGGAGAAGCACCTGGGATTTCTTATCAGCTGCCCAGATGTAGAGTGAGAGGAAAAAGGAAATGTGTATGATTGGAGGCTGTCATCAATACAACCTCAAAAAATGGACACCCTTTATTACACACAGACATAAATTTTTTAGAAAGTGTCTCTTCTGAGAAGGTGTATTATGAAATGGCATGCCTTCCTCCAGGACAAGGCAGCTCACAAAGTGCACAGCTTGAGTAGTAATGCTGGTTGGATTTCAATCCCTAATTCCACCTCCTTCGTCAGTGACTTTGGGTAGGGCACAACCTGCATGACTGTTATGGGATGCATGGATGGAATGCTGAAAGAGCATGGCTTTTAAGGAGAAAAAGGATGAGGGCCTCATGGGCTGATTACTGAGATTTGAGACAAGTCCATGGGAATTGGTAGCAACGTGTTGAACACATCATATGGTCAATAGGGTAGTAAAATTTTCTTTACTGCATATTAATGAGAAATAATTTAGGAGGTGCTTGTAGGGAGAGTTCTGGGATGTAGGTTCAAAGACAGCTGCACAAATATTGTCATGAGTATTGCTAATATTTCTCCAAGTATGGACACTTCCTCACGCATCTGTGGTATGCCTCAAGTTGATCTCATTGTAATAAGTAGTACTATGATTTGTCCTCAATAAGCAGAAGATTCCACCCCTTCCAGCTTTAAGTTACAGAGATATGCACTTACACTAAGCATAAAAGGATAGAAATTTATGACTGCTATGGGCAGAAGCCAGTTAACTCTTTAGAACTCTGGCCAGGTTGCCTTAAAGATGAGAGAGGTCAGAAAGACTAATGCCCATTAAGAATGAATGGCAGGCTTCCCTGGTGGCACAGTGGTTAAGAATCCACCTGCCAATGCAGGGGACACAGGTTCGATCCCTAGTCCGGGAAGATCCCACATGCCGCAGAGCAACAAATCCAGTGTGCCACAACTACTGAGCCTGTGCTCTAGAGCCCACGAGTCACAACTACAGAAGCCTGTGTGCCTAGAGTCCATGCTCCACAGAAAAGAGAAGCTACCGCAATGAGAAGCCCACGCATCACAACAAAGAGTAGCCCCCACTCGTGACAAGTAGAGAAAGCCCACGTGCAGCAGTGAAGACCCAACACAGCCAAAAATAAATAAAATAAAATAAATTATTTAAAAAACCCAGCTATTCCTTTGTATACAAACATATAAAGTTCTTCTTAAAAAAAAAAAAAAAAGAATGAATGGCAGTAGTTGGGGCATCTTACAGCTCATCCCCTCCTGCAGGCCGTTACCTTATTGGTCCTTCAAAAATGTCAGCTAAAGGTCTCAGAGTTGTTTTTAGTGTGTCCTGACTGCTAGAAAGAGTTTTTCCCCTTTCAGGAAGAAGTCCTTGTGATAGGCAAACTTATTTGAAAAAACATATATGAGGCATTGACTAGTAGTAGGGCTCTTAACTGCTCTAAATTGGATTTAATATGCTAACGAAGGTGATAATCTAGAAAATAAGAAACTCATCAAACATAGTACCTATAGTTAATGATACTGTATTGAATACTTAAACTTTTGCTAAAAGGGTAATTCTTATGTGAAGTATTCTTATCACTAAAAATAATAATAATAAAATAAAAAGCATAAGAAGAAACCTTTGGAGTTAGTGGATATATATGGCATATAATGTGGTGATGGCTTCATGGATGCATACTTATTTCTGAACTCATCAAATTGTATGCATTAAATATGTATAGCTTTTAGTATGTCAATCATACATACTTCAATAAAATGGTTTTTAACAAAAGAAAGGAAGGAAGGGAGGGAGGGAGGGAGGGAGGAAGGAAGGAAGGAAGGAAAGAAAAGGAAGGAAGGGGAAGGAAGGAAAGGAAGGAAGGAAGGAAGGGAGGAAGGAAGGAAAGGAGGGAAGGTAGGAAGGAAAGGAGGGAACCCCTCTGCAACTTGGAACAGGCTACAGGGAAATGGTAGAGGAAGAGCTGTCTCCCAGGTCTCTGGGGAGGATTACAGGCAGCCGCTAGATACGTGCTAAATTAGAAGCACAACTTTATAGTACATTTAGTGTGTCTCTGTTTTCTATTTTATCAATTTTTTGCTCTGATTTTATTATTTCATTCCTTCTGCTTGCTTTGATTCGTATTATTTTTTCTAGTTTTTTTAAGATGGAACTTAGATTATTGATTTGAGGTAACTGGACATAGAAAGATAGCTAACACTCTCATATAAAGCATTGGGATGATCTGAATCCAACTCTAAAAATGTATATTTCTCTATATCTTTGAAATATTTCCAGTATCCTAGGTTCCTTTTCCTTCTTTGTGCCTCCTTTTTCTTATGAGAAAAAAATCGTATTTACAGAATGATGAGTCCCTTTTTTTGTGTGTTACAGTTTTATATAAATATACTAAAAATGTGGAAAAAAAAAAGAGGCACAAACAAAACCCACAAAACAACAATAAAACATGAGCTCAACTTGGGAATAATGTTACCCAATAGATGGCACTATACTCTTTGTAATGCACTACCCAGTGTGATCAAGATAATTTGATATGAAAAACTCTTACTGTTTCTCTATCAAATCACAGATACAAAAATAAGCATTTTCATTTTTTGAAACCAGAAAGTGGTCTTTAGGGAATACAAAAGAATAAGCTATTTCTAATAAGTCTTTACTTCATTGTATTTAAAGCAATAATGAATTTAGTCCATAGAATCAGTTATTATAACTTATCAGCCTTAAAATATATAGTTTAATAAAAGGACCATAATTTTTATATCAAAGAAGATATTTATGTGTCTGAAAAGCAGAATGGAAAATCTAAATGTCAGTAAATTGCACACTAACATTAGAAGCATTATGTTTATGTATATATTAAAATTTAAGAAAATTTGTAAATACAAGGATATCAGAAAAAAACACAGAATTTTTTTTGTCTTCATTATACTTTTTATTTGGAAACTAGAGTCTGATGGTTTATTTCTTTGCAACAGACGTATATAGTTTTGAATTATATGTTTGAGCCATATGATGTTATAATGTATATTGAATCTGTCCCAGACATTGGTATTAATTGAGGTTATTAAGAAAATTCACAAAAAAATACACTACCTGAATAAAAAAAAGTCATGCCTTATACTTATTGACTTGAATATATAAATGTCAATTGAAATTTCTGTATCATATTTAGACAATTTAAAACTTAAACCGGTGATAGAAAATATTAGGATTGAATTTACATTCAATCCATTTTCCAAAGTATTATTGAGTGATGGTCGAGTACTATTTGAAGTTAGAGATTTTTTTCAACTTATTAAAACAAACCAAAGAAGGAATGACTTATAATTCTAATAGACTTTATTTTCCCCCTCTCTACCTCAGACCTCAGCATTCAAATGTTTTTATAATCTGTGACTTTTTGCCGTTTCTCATGATTTTCCAGATAAGCACTGGACTGCAATCAAAGTTTGTCTTTTAATCTCATTTTAAAATTCTATGATAATTACTCAAACTTAAAAAAACATTAGAGTGTGACTTTCAGCATTGAATGTTTGTAGAAAAGTTCAGGGTATTCTGAGAACAAGGTGTTCCTATGTTCTTATGTTTATAATCATACCACTCAAAGTATTATTCATCTTTCAGAAAGCAAAGAAACATAGAAGTATTTGGAGTTAATATCCCTTTTATAATTCAACTGAAAACTATGAGAGGTTATTTTAACCAAACAAGAAATTAATTTGAATGAAGGCCACAAGATGCTGAAAGATAAAGAACATAGCAAGCGGTGATCATTAATCCTTGTAATATAAATATAGCTAAAACCAAAAAGATAATCACAGTCCTTGGAAAATGTGATATAAGCGCTAAATGAGGACTCCATAAAAGTCCTCATTTAGCACTTATATCACATGTATATTCATTATATGGAGCTGCTTGCCTCATTTCTTGGTCTCAAGTTTCCTTCCTGGCTTGGTGGGCACTTTTTCTTCCCTCCATCCTCCAACACTTGGACAGTCCTAGCCTAGATAAGACTAATTCTATGCAGACAAAATCCAAGGACTGCTATTTTTTATGTGAGAGCATAAAAAGAAAGGTGCTGATTTTGCTGAGAAATAACAGTGTGAGAAGAAAACCTATAGATTTCATATTTTTGTAAAATATTTTCTATCATTCATATGATCTACTTATTGTGCATCTCATAATTCACATTTCAATGTTATGTAAATTTTATTGAATTTTTTAGTGGAGTATTTAATTAAAATATTAAAGTTATGCATGTTAAAATTATAATCAATAATAAAACCAATATTTAATTTTATCTTACAATTATTAATGTATGTTTTCACAAACATTGCCCTTAAGGTCTTATTCTGTTGATTACATATGAAAATTAGTTTCTGTACATCAGTCTTTCTTCAGATTACATAGTGTGCTAGAAAAATTGTTTTTAATATAATAACATTGTTTTACTTCAAATTGTAAAAGAAAAATAAGAGAGAAATCATTGTTATCCTACTCATAATTAATGATTAAGAGCACTTTAAAGGACTTTAATTTTGTGAGTGGAAAGGCACAATATTAAAAATGTTACTTCAAAGATAATATCTAAAATGTTAAGTGTCACCACACTAATTTTTAGTTTTCCAGAGCAGGTTTAAAGTAGTGAACATTTTTTTTTTTTTTTTTTTTAAACATCTTTATTGGGGTATAATTGCTTTACAATGGTGTGTTAGTTTCTGCTTTATAACAAAGTGAATCAGTTATACATATACATATGTTCCCATATGTCTTCCCTCTTGCGTCTCCCTCCCTCCCACTCTCCCTATCCCACCCCTCCAGGCTGTCACAAAGCACCGAGCTAATATCCCTGTGCCTTGCGGCTGCTTCCCCCTAGCTATCTACCTTACTACGTTTGTTAGTGTGTATATGTCCATGACTCTCTCTCACCCTGTCAAAGCTCACCCTTCCCCCTCCCCATATCCTCAAGTCCGTTCTCCAGTAGGTCTGCGTCTTTATTCCTGTCTTACCCCTAGGTTCTTCATGACATTTTTTTTTCCCCTTAAATTCCATATATATGCATTAGCATACGGTATTTGTCTTTTTCTTTCTGACTTACTTCACTCTGTATGACAGACTCTAGGTCTATCCACCTCATTACAAATAGCTCAATTTCGTTTCTTTTTATGGCTGAGTAATATTCCATTGTATATATGTGCCACATCTTCTTTATCCATTCATCCGATGATGGGCGCTTAGGTTGTTTCCATCTCCGGGCTATTGTAAATAGAGCTGCAATGAACATTTTGGTACATGACTCTTTTTGAGTTTTGGTTTCCTCAGGGTATATGCCCAGTAGTGGGATTGCTGGGTCATATGGTAATTCTATTTGTAGTTTTTTAAGGAACCTCCATACTGTTCTCCATAGTGGCTGAACCAATTCACATTCCCACCAGCAGTGCAAGAGTGTTCCCTTTTCTCCACACCCTCTCCAGCATTTATTGTTTCTAGATTTTTTGATGATGGCCATTCTGACTGGTGTGAGATGATATCTCATTGTAGTTTTGATTTGCATTTCTCTAATGATTAATGATGTTGAGCATTCTTTCATGTGTTTGTTGGCATTCTGTATATCTTCTTTGGAGAAATGTCTATTTAGGTCTTCTGCCCATTTTTGGATTGGGTTGTTTGTTTTTTTGTTATTGAGCTGCATGAGCTGCTTGTAAATTTTGGAGATTAAACCTTTGTCAGTTGCTTCATTTGCAAATATTTTCTCCCATTCTGAGGGTTGTCTTTTGGTCTTGATTATGGTTTCCTTTGCTGTGCAAAAGCTTTGAAGTTTCATTAGGTCCCATTTGTTTATTTTTGTTTTTATTTCCATTACTCTAGGAGGTGGGTCAGAAAGGATCTTGCTGTGATTTATGTCATAGAGTGTTCTGCCTATGTTTTCCTCTAAGAGTTTGATAGTTTCTGGCCTTACATTTAGGTCTTTAATCCATTTTGAGCTTATTTTTGTGTATGGTGTTAGGGAGTGATCTAATCTCATACTTTTACATGTACCTGTCCAGTTTTCCCAGCACCATTTATTGAAGAGGCTGTCCTTTTTCCACTGTACATTCCTGCCACCTTTATCAAAGATAAGGTGTCCATATGTGCGTGGGTTTATCGCTGGGCTTTCTATCCTGTTCCATTGATCTATCTTTCTGTTTTTGTGCCAGTACCATACTGTCTTGATTACTGTAGCTTTGTAGTATAGTCTGAAGTCAGGGAGCCTGATTCCTCCAGCTCCTTTTTTCGTTCTCAAGATTGCTTTGGCTATTCGGGGTCTTTTGTGTTTCCATACAAATTGTGAAATTTTTTGTTCTAGTTCTGTGAAAAATGCCAGTGGTAGTTTGATAGGGATTGCATTGAATCTGTAGATTGCTTTGGGTAGTAGAGTCATTTTCACAATGTTGATTCTTCCCATCCAAGAACATGGTATATCTCTCCATCTATTTGTATCATCTTTAATTTCTTTCATCAGTGTCTTATAATTTTCTGCATACAGGTCTTTCGTCTCCTTAGGTAGGTTTATTCCTAGATATTTTATTCTTTTTGTTGCAATGGTAAATGGGAGTGTTTTCTTGATTTCACTTTCAGATTTTTCATCATTAGTATATAGGAATGCCAGAGATTTCTGTGCATTAATTTTGTATCCTGCTACTTTACCAAATTCATTGATTAGCTCTAGTAGTTTTCTGGTAGCATCTTTAGGATTCTCTATGTATAGTATCATGTCATCTGCAAACAGTGACAGCTTTACTTCTTCTTTTCTGATTTGGATTCCTTTTATTTCCTTTTCTTCTCTGATTGCTGTGGCTAAAACTTCCAAAACTATGTTGAATAAGAGTGGTGAGAGTGGGCAACCTTGTCTTGTTCCTGATCTTAGTGGAAATGCTTTCAGTTTTTCACCATTGAGGATGATGTTTGCTGTGGGCTTGTCATATATGGCCTTTATTATGTTGAGGAAAGTTCCCTCTATGCCTACTTTCTGCAGGGTTTTTAGCATAAATGGGTGTTGAATTTTGTCAAAAGCTTTCTCTGCATCTATTGAGATGATCATATGGTTTTTCTCTTTCAGTTTGTTAATATGGTTTATCACATTGATAGATTTGCGTATATTGAAGAATCCTTGCATTCCTGGAATAAACCCCACTTGATCATGGTGTATGATCCTTTTAATGTGCTGTTGGATTCTGTTTGCTAGTATTTTGTTGAGGATTTTTGCATCTATGTTCATCAGTGATATTGGCCTGTAGTTTTCTTTCTTTGTGACATCCTTTTCTGGTTTTGGTATCAAGGTGATGGTGGCCTCGTAGAAGGAATTTGGGAGTGTTCCTCCCTCTGCTATATTTTGGAAGAGTTTGAGAAGGATAGGTGTTAGCTCTTCTCTAAACGTTTGATAGAATTCACCTGTGAAGCCATCTGGTCCTGGGCTTTTGTTTGTTGGAAGATTTTTAATGACAGTTTCAATTTCAGTGCTTGTGATTGGTCTGTTCATATTTTCTATTTCTTCCTGATTCAGTCTTGGCAGGTTGTGCATTTCTAAGAATTTGTCCATTTCTTCCAGATTGTCCATTTTATTGGCATAGAGTTGCTTGTAGTAATCTCTTATGATATTTTTTATTTCTGCAGTGTCAGTTGTTACTTCTCCTTTTTCATTTCTAATTCTATGGATTTGAGTCTTCTCCCTTTTTTTCTTGATGAGTCTGGCTAGTGGTTTATCTATTTTGTTTATCTTCTCAAAGAACCAGCTTTTAGTTTTATTGATCTTTGCTATCGTTTCCTTCATTTCTTTTTCATTTATTTCTGATCTGATTTTTATGATTTCTTTCCTTCTGCTAGCTTTGGGGTTTTTTTGTTCTTCTTTCTCTAATTGCTTGAGGTGCAAGGTTAGGTTGTTTATTCGAGATGTTTCCTGCTTCTTAAGGTGGGCTTGTATTGCTATAAACTTCCCCCTTAGAACTGCTTTTGCTGCATCCCATAGGTTTTGGGTCGTCGTGTCTCCATTGTCATTTGTTTCTAGGTATTTTTTTATTTCCTCTTTGATTTCTTCAGTGATCACTTCATTATTAAGTAGTGTATTGTTTAGTTTCCATGTGTTTGTATTTTTTACAGATCTTTTCCTGTAATTGATATCTAGTCTCATGGCGTTGTGGTCAGAAAAGATACTTGATACAATTTCAATTTTCTTAAATTTACCAAGGCTTGATTTGTGACCCAAGATATGGTCTATCCTGGAGAATGTTCCATGAGCACTTGAGAAAAATGTGTATTCTGTTGTTTTTGAATGGAGTGTCCTATAAATATCAATTAAGTCCATCTTGTTTAATGTATCATTTAAAGCTTGTGTTTCCTTATTTATTTTCATTTTGGATGATCTGTCCATGGGTGAAAGTGGGGTGTTAAAGTCCCCTACTATGAATGTGTTACTGTCAATCTCCCCTTTTATGGCTGTTAGTATTTGCCTTATGTATTGAGGTGCTCCTATGTTGGGTGCATAAATATTTACAATTGTTATATCTTCTTCTTGGATCGATCCCTTTATCATTATGTAGTGTCCTTCTTTGTCTCTTGTAATAGTCCTTATTTTAAAGTCTATTTTGTCTGATATGAGAATTGCTACTCCAGCTTTCTTTTGGTTTCCATTTGCATGGAATATCTTTTTCCATCCCCTTATTTTCAGTCTGTATGTGTCTCTAGGTCTGAAGTGGGTCTCTTGTAGACAGCATATATAAGGGTCTTGTTTTTGTATCCATTCAGCCAATCTGTGTCTTTTGGTGGGAGCATTTAGTCCATTTACATTTAAGGTAATTATCGATATGTATGTTCCTATTCCCATTTTCTATATTGTTTTGGGTTCGTTATTATAGGTCTTTTCCTTCTCTTGTGTTCCTTGTCTAGAGAAGTTCCTTTAGCATTTGCTGTAAAGCTGGTTTGGTGGTGCTAAACTCTCTCAGCTTTTGCTTGTCTGTAAAGGTTTTAATTTCTCCATCAAATCTGAATGAGATCCTTGCTGGGTAGAGTAGCCTTGGTTGCAGGTTTTTCTCCTTCATCACTTTCAGTATGTCCTGCCACTCCCTTCTGGCTTGTAGGGTTTCTGCTGAGAGATCAGCTGTTAACCTTATGGGGATTCCCTTGTGTGTTATTTGCTGTTTTTCCCTTGTTGCTTTTAATATGCTTTCTTTGTATTTAATTTTTGACAGTTTGATTAATATGTGTCTTGGCGTATTTCTCCTTGTATTTATCCTGTATGGGACTCTCTGTGCTTCCTGGACTTGATTAACTATTTCCTTTCCCATATTAGGGAAGTTTTCAACTATAATCTCTTCAAATATTTTCTCAGTCCCTTTCTTTTTCTCTTCTTCTTCTGGAACCCCTATAATTCGAATGTTGGTGCGTTTAATGTTGTCCCAGAGGTCTCTGAGACTGTCCTCAGTTCTTTTCATTCTTTTTTCTTTATTCTGCTCTGCAGTAGTTATTTCCACTATTTTATCTTCCAGGTCACTTATCCGTTCTTCTGCCTCAGTTATTCTGTTATTGATCCCATCTAGAGTACTTTTAATTTCATTTATTGCATTGTTCATCGTTGCTTGTTTCATCTTTATTTCTTCTAGGTCCTTGTTAACTGCTTCTTGCATTTTGTCCATTCTACTTCCAAGATTTCGGATCATCCTTACTATCATTATTCTGAATTCTTTTTCAGGTAGACTGCCTATTTCCTCTTCATTTGTTAGGTCTGGTGCATTTTTATCTTGCTCCTTCATCTGCTGTGTGTTTTTCTGTCTTCTCATTTTGCTTATCTTACTGTGTTTGGGGTCTCCTTTTTGCAGGCTGCACGTTCGTAGTTCCCGTTGTTTTTGATGTCTGTCTCCAGTGGCTAAGGTTGTTTCAGTGGGTTGTGTAGGCTTCCTGGTGGAGGGGACTAGTGCCTGTGTTGTGGTGGATGAGGCTGGATCTTGTCTCTCTAGTGGGCAGGTTCACGTCTGGTGGTGTGTTTTGGGGTGTCTGTGGCCTTATTATGATTTTAGGCAGCCTCTCTGCTACTGGGTGGGGTTGTGTTCCTGTTTTGCTAGTTGTTTGGCATAGGTTGTCTAGCACTGTGGCTTGCTGGTCGTTGAGTGAAGCTGGGTGCTGGTGTTAAGATGGAGGTCACTGGGAGATTTCCACCGTTTAATATTATGTGGAGCTGGGAGGTCTCTTGTTGACCAGTGTCCTGAAGTTGGCTCTCCTACCTCAGAGGCAGAGCCCTGACTCCTGGCTGGAGCACCAAGAGCCTTTCATCCACACGGCTCAGAATAAAAGGGAGAAAAAGTAGAGAGAATTAGTAGAAGTATGAGGAAAGAAAGAAGGAAAGGAGGAAAGGAAGGAAGGAAGAAAGAAGCAAAGAAGGAAAGAAAGGAGGGAGGGAGGGAGGAAGGAAGGAAGGAAGGAAGGAGGGAAAGAAGGAAAAAAGACAGAAAGAAAGAAGATACAGTAAAAATAAAATAAAGTATAATATAGTTATTGAATTAAAAAATATTTAGAAAAAAAAAAAAAAAAGAGGGACGGATAGAACCTTAGGACAAATGTTGGAAGCAAAGCTATACAGAGAAAATCTTATACAGAAGCATACACATACACCTTCACAAAAAGAGGTAAAGGGGGAAAAATCATAAATCTTGCTCTCAGAGACCACCTCCTCAATTTGGGGTGATTCGTTGTCTAAAGGAGGGAAGGACGGAAAGAAAGAAAGAAAGAAAGAAGGAACGACGGTAAAGTATAATAAAGTTATTACAATTAAAATTAATTATTGAGAAAAAAAATTTTTTTTTTTTAAAAACCATGGACGGATAGAGCCCTAGGACAAATGGTGGAAGCAAGAGTATACAGACAAGATGTCACACATAAGCATACACGTACACATTCACAAAAAGAGGAGAAGGGAAAAAAATCATAGATCTCGCTCCTAAATTCCACCTCTTCAATTTGGGATCATTCCTTGTCTATTCAGGTATTCCACAGATGCAGGGTATATCAAGTTGATTGTGGAGCTTTAATCCTCTGCTTCTGAGGCTGCTGGGAAAGATTTCCCTTTCTCTTCTTTGTTCTCACAGCTCACAGGAGCTCAGCTTTGGATTTGGCCCTGCCTCTGCGTGTAGGTCGCTGGAGGGCGTCTGTTTTTTGCTCAGACAGGACGGGGTTAAAGGAGCCGCTGATTCGGGGGCTCAGGCTCACTCAGGCCGGGGGTGAGGGGGGGGAAGGAGGGGCACTGCGTGCGGGGCGGGCCTGCGGCGTCAGAGGCGGCGTGACGTTGCGGCAGAGGCCGGCGTGACGTTGCACCAGCCTGAGGCCCGCCGTGCGTTCTCCCGGGGAAGTTGTCCCTGGTTCCCGGGAACCTGGCAGTGGCGGGCTGCACAGGCTCCGCAGAAGAGGGGTGTGGAGAGTGACCTGTGCTCGCACACAGGCCCCTTGGTGGCGGCAGCAGCAGCCTTAACGTCTCCCGCCCGTCTCTGGGGTCCGCGCTTTTAGCCGCGGCTCGCGCCCGTCTCTGGGGTTCGCGCTTTTTGCCGCGGCTCGCGCCCGTCTCTGGGGTTCGCGCTTTTTGCCGCGGCTCGCGCCCGTCTCTGGGGTTCGCGCTTTTAGCCGCGGCTCCCGCCCGTCTCTGGAGTTCCTTTAAGCAGCGCTCTTAAACCCCTCTCCTCGCGCACCAGGAAACAAAGAGGGAAGAAAAAGTCTCTTGCCTCTTCGGCAGGTGCAGGCTTTTCCCCGAACTCCCTCCCGGCTAGTCGTGGTGCACTAACCCCTTCAGGCTATGTTCAAGCCGCCAACCCCAGTCCTCTCCCTGCGCTCCGTCCAAAACCGAAACCCGAGCTTCAGCTCGCAGCCCCGCCCGCCCGGGCGGGTGAGCAGACAAGCCTCTCGGGCTGGTGAGTGCCGGTCGGCACCGATCCTCTGTGCGGGAATCTCCCCGCTTTGCCCTCCGCACCCGTCGCTGTGCACTACTCCTCGGTCCCGAAGCCCCCCCCTCCGCCTCCCGCAGTCTCCGCCCGCGGAGGGGCTTCCTAGTGTGTGGAAACTTTTCCTCCTTCACAGCTCCCTCCCACTGGCGCAGGTGCCGTCCTTATTCTTTTGTCTCTGTTTTTTCTTTTTTTCTTTTGCCCTACCCAGGTACGTGGGGAGTTTCTTGCCTTTTGGGAGGTCTGAGGTCTTCTGCCAGCCTTCAGTAGGTGTTCTGTAGGAGTTGTTCCACGTGTAGATGTATTTCTGGTGTATCCGTGGGGAGGAAGGCGATCTCCGCGTCTTACTCTTCCGCCATCTTCCAGTAGTGAACATTTTAATTCTAATATTTAGTGCATATTCTTCGAAGGGGATGATAGGTGTAAGTATTTCACTTGAAACCAAATAGGACATTATTTTTACCTGTCTGAAATGCTTCTTGTGCCTATTCACAAAGCAACCCATATAATCAACTTCAGAACTTAATAATATTGTTCGAATGAATAGGAATATATGAAGCAAGATTAAAGAAAACCAAGTGGATGTAATAGAGCACTTTGCTTTTGCAATTGGACAGGTAAATATTATTTCTTGGGATGCCATAATCCAGCAATTAAAAATTTTAAAATTAATTTTAGAAATCTTAATTAAAACAAATTATGATTCTATTATAAAGAATTGCCAAAAATACTTTTCTGGAATGATTGTTGCATATTATCCTGGGTGTTGCATTAAAAGTTAGGATAACTTTTCTCCATGATTTAGCTGAACTTTTAGTAGCTGAGAAAAGTCTTAATATGTAATTTGAGAATACTTTGAAACTATTTTATACTGTTAGCATAGTGTTTGCCATTTTTAAACATCCACAATATCTATTTTGAAACATGCTTACAAGTAGCATATGTAAGCCAATACATATTACAGAGATATTAATATAACATATAATAAAGTATTGGTCTGTCATAATGTATTCTTTATTAACCTATACTTCTATTAAAAATAGCTATTTTATTGCTAAAAAAAATCTAATAACTAGATTTTACACATATTTTCACTGAAGTAAAATTTACATACCGTGAAGTGAACAAATCTTAAGTGCATTAGTCAATTAGTTTTTAAGAATGTATAGACTTGTAAAACAAAATACACCTACCAAGAAACAGAAAAATTCTATTATCCTAGAAGCTACCCTGTGGCTCTCCCAGTCAAAATCCAACTCAGAGAACACTCAAACTCTCCTTTCTTTCAACATTGGTTAGTTTCACTTGGTCTATAAATCCCCATAAATGTAATAATATAGTTTCTTCACTTTTTAAAATTTTACTTTTTTTCAGCATAATGCTTTCCAGATTTATTTATGTTGTATGTAATAATATTTTAATCCCCTTGTATACTGAGTAGCATTCTTCCATATGAATTTGCCACATTTATATTATGGATTCACCAGTTGATGGACATTTTAGTTGTGGTTTGTCTTTTGTGAATGAACCTAGTATGTACATACATTCAGAAGTCTTTTTTTTAGAAAATAAACACATTTCATTATCAATCGTATTGAGTGTTCCATGTGCATTTGATTTTAATGGTGAATGTTCCATGTGCCATTAAGAATGATATATATTCTGCAGTTTTTGTTTTATTGTTCTTTGTCAGTTAGGTCAGGTAGGTTGATAATTGTTTAAACCTTTTATATCTCTTCTATGTTTTTTCTTTGATAGTTCTATCAAGTATAGAGAGAAAGATATTAAAATTTTCAACTGTAAGTATATGTTTCTTTATTTCTCTCTTTAGTTCTTTTTGGCTTCGCTTTAGATATTTAGAATCTCTGTATTAGGGCAAATTAATTTGGTTGGTAGGTCTTCCTGGGTATCAACTATTTTATCATTATAAAGTGGCCCTCAGATACCTGAACAGATACCTGTTCTTGGACCCCTTGTTTTCATGTCTGCTTTTCTATTTTAATATAGCCATTCAGGTTTTGCCATGATTAGTATTTTCATGGTATATCTTCTTCCATCCTATTACTGTTCATTTGGTTTTTTTTAAAAAAACATTTAAAAAATGTTATAGAGCATCTCTTATAATCAACAAATTTACTCTTCCTCTTTTTATGTAGTCTGACAAGCTGTTTCTTTTTTTTTTTTTTTTTTTTTTGCTGTACGCGGGCCTCTCACTGTTGTGGCCTCTCCCGTTGCGGAGCACAGGCTCCGGACGCGCAGGCTCAGCGGCCATGGCTCACGGGCCCAACTGCTCCGCGGCATGTTGGATCTTCCCGGACTGGGGCACAAACCCGTGTCCCCTGCATTGGCAGGCGGACTCTCAACCACTGCGCCACCAGGGCAGCCTCAAACCGTTCCTTTTAAAAGTGATAGAATTCCATTTAACGTAGTTAATTTACACAGTTTGGATTAGATCTACTATCTTGCTCTTTCTTTTCTCTTTGACCCTTCTGTTTTTTAGTTCCTTTTATTCCTTTCATTTCTTCCACATTGTGGATTAATCTAGTATTTCTTAGTATCATATTTCATCTCTTTTATTGGTTTTTCAGCCAAAGGTGTGTGTGTGTGTGCGCGCGCGCGTGTATTTACTCTAGGGCTTAAGTATGCATATTTCACGAAAAAATTTATATTACTTCATGTAAAAAGTAAGATCATCACAACGATGCACAGTTGGCCCTTGAGCAACATGGCAGTTAAGGGTACCAACCCCTGAACAATCGACTATCCACTTATAACTTCACAGTTGGCCCTTCCTTTCTGCGGTTCTGCACCCACAGATGCAGCTGGCTGCAGAGCATGTAATGCTGTGGTGTTTATTGAAAAACGTCTATGTAAAAGTGGATCTGCACAGTTCAAACCCATGTTGTTCAAGGATCAGCTGTATTTTCATTTATTGGTTTTTAGTCTTTGTAATTCCATCTGGCATTGTGAACTTCTTTACTCACGCAGCAGTTTGACAATTGGTGTTAACTGTTCTCTAAATGTTTGGTAGAATTCACTGGTGGGACCATCTGGTCCTGGACTTTTCTTTGTTGAGAGATTTTGATTGCTGATTCAGTCTCCTTACTTGTTATTGATCTGTTCATATTTTCTATTTCCTCATGATTTACTCTTGGTAGCTAATATGTTTCAAGGAATTTATCCATTTCTCCTAGGTTAACCAATTTTTTGTGTATAATTATTAATAGTAGTTTCTTATGATCCTTTGTATTTCTGTGGTATCAGTTGTAATATCTTTTATTTCTGATCTTAGTTATTTGGGTCCTCTCTCCTTTTTTTCTTAGTCTAGCTGAAGGTTTGCCAATTTTGTCGATCTTTTCAAAAAAACAGCTCTTAGTTTTATTAATCTTCTATTGTTTTTCTAGCCTCTATTTCATTTCTTTCTGCCTCAGTCTTTGGTATCACCTTCCTTCTGCTAAATTTGGGTATAGTAAGTTTTTTTTTTTTCTAATTCCTTGAGTTGTAAAGCTGGACTATTTGATGTCTTTCTTTTTCTTAATATAGGTATTTATCACTCTAAACTTTCCTCTTAGGACTGTGTTTGCAGCATAGATATTGACATGTTGTACTTCCATGTTCATTTGTTTCAAGTAATTTTTTTTTTTTTTTTTTTTTTGCGGTACGCGGGCCTCTCACTGTTGTAGCCTCTCCCGTTGCGGAGCACAGGCTCCGGACGCGCAGGCTCAGCGGCCATGGCTCACGGGCCCAGCCCCTCCGCGGCATGTGGGATCCTCCCGGACCGGGACACGAACCCGTGTCCCCTGCATCGGCAGGCGGACTCTCAACCACTGCGCCACCAGGGAAGCCCTGTTTCAAGTAGTTTTTGATTTTCCTTTTGACTTCTTTTTTGACCCATTGGTTGTTCAGGAGTGTGTGGTTTAATTTCCACAGATTCACAACTTTTGACTACTTATGGACAGGCAAGACTTTTTAATTGCCTACATAATTAAGGAAAATGGAAGACTTTCTCCCTCAGTATTAAAGTTATTTTTAATTTAGATTGGTTCACTGCAGTGTTAAAACCAAGAATAATTTTTATGGTATATTTGGTTTTTCTAAATTTTCATATTATGGCTATTTTCACATTTAATATACAATGACATACATTTCATATTACTTTTAGGATCAAATTTAGAATTTTGTCATATTTGAATATGACATTTGTTTTAAAGTCCACTGAAGAAAGAAAACTTATGTCTGTTTTTTTAATATATGCATAAAAGTAATACTATAGTGCAAGCATTAATATAATTTAGTAGGTGTTTCATGTATGCTTGCTCTTATTTATCACCTATGTGCAATACCCTTGAAGCATGTATTCTGGATCTCTAAAATTATTATGTATATAATTTTGTCACCACTGATAATTTATTATCTTGTTATAAGTAGCCATTAATTTAACATTCTCTTGAGTTCAGGGCAACAGAAAAGGTATGCAGAATCCATTTTTCACAAATAAGCATAAAAAGGATTATTGAAACAGGAGTGAGTTCATTAGCAGCAATCCAATTGTGAAAGATGAATCATAGATCAGTGACTAATAAAAAGCTCCTTGAAAGGGTTAGAATACTGACTAGAAAAGCAGGGGTACTCTGGTGGCTGGCATTGATTTATCTTATCTTTAAATTGCACACATGATATAGGTAAGTTCAAAAGATTTTAATACTCTTAATCTCATGTATAGCTAGTATATTTTTAAAATAAAATTAGATGCTTTATACTTCTCTACTAGTGGATATGCATATTTTTTTAGATACAAAAGCAGAAACTAAGGTATCAGATTTTTATTGTTCTTTGCAATGTGAACTTGACATATCAAAGATTCCTATCATGTGTTAGATGTATTTTTTCTCTAAACTTCTGTTCTCCACATATTCCTTTGCGGCTATTACTAGAGCCAACTTACACTGGCCACATAGATCATCTGATTATGCTGTCATCAGTTATACTTCAAATTCACACATTTCTCTCTTGACCCTGCTTACATTTCACGAAACTTCTTTGAGTTCCAAATACCCTGTAATATTGTGGTGTGGTCATCGAAGTGTGTTGGAGCATAGGAACATTCTCTGAGGGGGGAAAAAAAAGCTATATTGTATTTTAATTCTAAAAATGTTTTTAAAACTCTGTCTTTTTATATAATTTCACTGTAATTTTTTTATAGAAACCTTAAAATGAGGAAAGGTCAATTATATAATACATATAATGAGGAAGTTAAACTAGACAATGCAGAAAGTGATTTCTCAGGGAAAATCAGTTTATGTGTTTCCTGCTCTTTAATTTTAATGCGTGACTCCTGAGGATTCTTGATTCAGATGCTTTGTTTAAACTCAGCCACACTCCCGAGGCAGCAAACACTACTGAGTGGACTGATGATCTCTATTTTTGCATAAAAACTGAAGCACACTTCCTCTAGCCCAGGCTTGGGACTCATTCCTGTTCCTGCCTTTCATCAGCTTTGTCCCAGGGTGAATTCCCTCTTGTTTCCAAGGAAAATTTCAATCTTCACCTCTAGTTCCTATAGGTCTGTGTGTCAGGTTAAAATATTGTCTCCAAGCTCTCGGAGGTTTGGTTGCCAGGGCAAGTATAGACCATGCCTGAATAACAGTGAGAGATATAAGCAGAGAGAAGCAGAATAATGAGGCTAAGAGTTCATGGAAAGAAAAGGGAGGTATAGATTAAGAAAAAAGGGAGGTGCAGATACTGAGGAAAAAAGAAAGCAGATTTTGTTTTCATCAGAATATTTGAAGGTTCAATTCACATATTCCTTTTTTTTCCTGTTTCTCCCAATCATAATTAAATTTCCCTTTCTCTGTGTTTACACAGCAATTTCTTCATATCTTTTCTGTAGCATTTACAAAAATGTCCCTTAAGTTACTTATTTTTTGTGTGTATGTGTTCTCTTCCTCCCTCAATTATAACTGCTTCGTAGTATGGATATGTTTCTATATTGTGCAATCCTCAAATAATCTAGGGCACTATTTATTCATTGATTTGAACTGACCTCTTTTAACTGGGGAGGACACATGCATATATTTTCTGCATCTTCCTCCCAACATGCTATCAGTAAAAAGGCAAGTTAAGGTAAAAGCTGGTAATCAGCAACACATAAAAAAAAAATACAATCCAGGGAACAGAAAGAAGAATAAAATATAAGATAAAAAAAAGATTAAGCAACTTGATAAGGAATTAATTCATTTAGGGGAAGACATTGTCATATCAAGTGCTATGGACTGAATTGTATCTTCCCCCCTCATTCATATGTTGAGGCCCTAACTCCACCATGTGATGGTATTTGAAGATGGAGCCTTGGAAGATAATTAAATTTAGATGAAGCCATGAGAGTAGAGCCCTAATGATGAGATCTGTGGCCTTGTAATGAGAAACACCAGAGAGCTTGAACTTGTTCTCCCTCTCTCCCTCTCTCTCTCTCCCCACCCCCCTCCCTTCTCCGATATGAGGATACGGTGAGTAGGCAGCCTCTGCAAGCCAGGAAAAGAGATGGCATCAGAACCCAACCACACAGGCACTCTGATCTTGGACTTCCAGCCTCCAGAACTGTGAGACAATAAGTCTCTGTGTTTAAGCCACCCAGTCTATGATATTTACTATGTAGCCTGAGACGACGAAGACAGGTTTTGGTACCAAGAGAAGAGTGCTGTCATAACAAATTACCTAAACATGTGGAAGTGTCTTTGACTGGATAATGGGTTGAGGCTGGAAATGGTTTGAGGTGCATGCTAGAAATATGGATGTTAAGGATGATTCTGATGAGGCCTCAGCCAAAAAAGAGGAACATGTTGAAAACTGGAGGAAAGACAATCCTTGTTATATGTGGCAAAGATCTTGGCTGCTCTGTGTTGTAGTGTTTTGTGGAGGAAAAAATTGTGAGTGATAAAATTGGATATTTAGCTGATGAGATTTCTAAAGCAAAGTGTTGAAGGAGTGGCAGTGTGCTTCCTCCCCACTACTTATAGTTCTTTATTGAGCATTTTATTATTTTTAATTTCTGTATTAAAATACATTACAAATTTAGCACATTAAAACAATGTTCATTTGTAATATCACAGTTCTGTAGGTTAGAAATCTAGGCAGGCTTGAATGGTTCTCTACTTAAAGTCTCACAAGACCAAAATCAAGGTGTCAGCCATTGTGGACTCTTATCTGGAGACTTTCAGGATCAATCCTCTTTTCAAGTTATTTGGATCCTTGTGGGTGTAGGACTGAAGTACCCATTTCATTTCCATCTGTCACCTGGGAGTTGCTCTCAGCTTCTAGAGGCTACCCACCCTCCTCATCCTGGGCCTCTCCATCTTCAAATCAGAGTCAATATATTAAATTCTTCTTGTTCTTCCAGTCTCTCTGACTTACTCAACTGTGACCAGCTGTAGAAAACATACTGATTTTTGACTGACTGATGTGATTAGATTAGGACCTTCTGGATAATCTCTCTTGTGATTAACTCAAATTTAAATGAATATAATCTTAATTACCTCTGCAAAAGCCCTAATCAGTGTATTTATTATGTCTCATAATATTCACCTTCCCAGGGGTTAGGCAAGAAAACTTGGGAGGCCATCTTAAGATTCTGACTATCCCAACACCTAGTCACTCATATATTTTGCAAATATTTTTCTTAAGTTCCTTCTTCTTTTTTCTTTCTTTATAACTACTTGATTTCTTCATTTTATGCTTAAACAATGAAATTCTCCTATGTATAAATGAAAACTAGTCAAGTAGAACCCATCAAATTTGTTAATAACCTCTACTTTATACATGAGATTCACTTCTGTTATAGTGTAAGATACAGATATAGATACTATATTTTCTTCCAAATGATGGTGATTAACTATTTAGAGCAATACCATCTATAAACATGATTCTGTTTGTTGCAGATTTAAAATTCCCCTTTATCCAAAATGTTTCAAGCCTCTTGATCAAATTCCACATTTTGGGGAAAATTTTCTTCCCACCCTGAAACATCACCTGGTTCAGTTTATCTTTTAAAAGTCTTCAATTATGTTTTTCTACAAAGTATTATTATCATCTGTATAGGCTAAAATACAGACATTTTATTATTCCCCAAAGACTTATGGCAGAACACAGAGTTTAGTCTAGGTTTGTAGTTTCATAAAAATAAAAACTTAGATACAGTGCAAGTTTTACTTTTTGAGTTTTTTCTTAAACAGACAAATACAAAATGAATGTGTCAATACTACCTCTATTTTTGTATAGACCATTCTAAAGAATCCACTTTAAGACTAATAAAAATTGCTATTATGGAATATAAGAACAGTGCACAGAAAGCAATCATATTTCTGTACACTAGCAATGAACAATCTAAAAATAAAATTAGGAAAACAATTCTACTATCACTATCTTTAAAATAATAAAGTTGACCCTTGAACAATACAGCGGTTAGGGGTGCCAACCCCCTGCACAATCGAAAATAACTCGTGTAACTTTTGACTCCTTCAGAAGGTAACTACTAATAGCCTGCTGTGGACAAGTAGCCTTACTGATAATATAGTGAATTAACACATATTTTGTATGTTATATGTATTATAAACTGTATTCTTACAATAAGGTAAGCTAAAGGAAAGCAAATGTTAAGAAAATTATAAGGAAGAGAAAATACATGTACAGTACTGTAGTGTATTTATCAACATCATAAGTTTACATTGTCTGTTTACATGATGAATTGTCTGTCAGTACCTACATCAATATTTTCTTACACGATACAAACCACTGTAGATGTTATACATATTATGAACACTAGACATCAAATGAAAAGATAATGTGAAAAAGAAATATTTATTAATTTACAGGTATAGCAATTCATGCATTGATATCAAAGAAGCAGCAGTGTGAGTGCGTTGTGGTAGCCTAGTATAATAAATACGATTGCTTCGCAATAGCTTAACCTATGCACTAATGAATGAATTGTTCAAAAAATTTATGGCATACAGTACTATAGTCATGTTCATAATACAGTACTGAAACTGTTACATAAAAAAAAAAACTACCGACGTGTAATGATAGGCTGATATGTGGTTTCTCCAGTTACGAGAGAGAGGAATACTGCACGGTGTTATTCTTTCAAAGCAAAGTTAGTTATAAAACAGTAAGAAAGCTAATTCATTGTTAATTTTATACTAAATATCATTCATCTTCTGCCTATTTAAAAATAGGTTATCCATTTCAAAACAAGTCTTGCCCTTGATGAATAGTTGGGTGATAATGATTATGATGACACAGAAATTCCTCGTACAGTTCTATCCATACCGTTGTTAGATTTTCACAGGAAGATAGCCACACAAACACACAACACATAGTTTATTAACTGTACAGCATGGTGATTACTCACTGTTCATTAAGTGGATCATCATAAAGGTCTTCATCATTGTAGTTTTCTATGAGGAGGAAGCGGAGGGGTTGGTCTTGCTGTCTCAGGGGTGGCAGTAGCCGAAGAGGTAGAAAGGGGTGGATGGTGAGGCAGGCACACGCAGTGTAACTTTATAAAAATACATTGTAATTTCCGACATTTTTGTTTTTTCACTTCTCTAAAAATGTCCCTATATGGTACTAATCCTTCTTCCATCATTTTCTTAGTTTCAGTGCTCAAATCATAGAGGGGTCCGTGTTGTGAAAGAAATCAAAAGCAGTCTTGAATAATGGGAACCCTTCTGCCAGATTGTCCGGTGTCAATTTGTTTTCTGGCGCTGCCTACTTTACATCTCCTTCATCGTCTGGCACTGGTTCGGAAGCACTCGTCTCCATGAAGTCGTCTTCTGTTACACCTCTGGTTTGGTGTCTATTAGCTCTTGAGTTTCCCCAAGATCTGTATCTTGAAACCCTTCACTCCTCACCTTTTTTGCCATATCCACGGTCTCGTTCATGATTTCCTTGACTGGTTCTGTTGTAAAGCCTGTGAAGTCATGTACAACATTTGGACATGGTTTTCTCCAGCAGGAATTTACTGTTTGGGGCTTGATGGCTTTGATGTCTTTTTCTGTAATAGTGATGGATCTTCAGTGGTGTAATCCTTCCAGACTTTCATGATGTTCTCTCTGTGGGTGTTCTTTTCCATAGCGTTGACAAACTTTTCCATAAAGTACTGAGTGTGATGAGCATTAAAGGTCCTTATGACCCCCTGATCTAGAAGCTGATCTAGAGACGTTGTGTTTGGGGGCAAGTAGTCCACTTCAATGTCTTTGGTGTTGAACCCATGGGGTTCTGGGTGGCCAGGGGCATTGTCCAATATCAAAAGAAGCTTAAAAGGCAGTCCCTTACTGGTAAGGTTCTTCCTGACCTCAGGGACAAGGCATCAGTAGAATCAATTCAAGAAAAGGGTTCTCATTTTCCAGCCCTTTTTGATGTAGTACAACCAAAAGACTGGCAGCTGGTGTTCATATTTTCCCTTCAAGCCTCAGGGGTTAGCAGCTTTATAGATAAGAGCATTCCTGATCTTAAACCCAACGGCATTTGCACAAACAGTAGAGTCAGCCTATCCCTTCCTGCCTTAAATCCTGATGCTTGCTTCTTTTTCTTCCTAATAAATGTCATTTATGGTATTTTTTTCCACAATAGGGTACTTTCTCTGCATTAAAAACCTGTTCAGGCAGATATCCTTTCTCCTCAATGATTTTCTTAACAGCATCTGGGACCTCATCTGCTGCCTCTTGGTCAGCAAAAAGGTGCTTCTCGTGTTATCTTGACATTTTCTAAGCCAAATCTCTTTCTAAAATTACCAACCATTCTTTGCTGGCATTAAACTCTCCAGCTTTAGATCCTTTACCTTCCTTTTGCTTTAAGTTGTCATATAATGACTTCACTTTTTCTCAAGTCATATTAGAGTCCATAGGTATACCTTTCTCATAGCAATCCTGCATCCTCATAAGAGCTGCATTTTCAGTACGACGTAAAGAGGTATGTATTTCACAAAAAGCGCAAGGTTTTCACGCCTGCTGGGGTAGCTGCAGCAATGGCTTCACTGATTTTCTTTTCTTTTTTAAAAATTGTCCTTATGCTGGATTCATGTACTGTGAGATGGTGGGCATCCACAGCTGAAGACATCAACCTATGGTAAATATCAAGCAATTCAACTTTTTCTTCTAATGTCATGTCTTTTCTCTGCTTTTTGGGAGCACTTCCAATATCACTAGTGGCACTTTGTATGGGTCCCATGGTATTATTCAGGGTTTATCTTATTCATTAAACGCAATGGAAAATATACGAGAACTTGGAGAGATCACCTTTTACTGTGATATGCAATTTCTGGAGAGATGAACTGCTCATGTGGAGATGATTAGTGTCACATGGAATTTTAAGTGGATACTCACAACACTTGAGTTAACCATAATAGCAAAACTTACTATCCAGCTACAGTAATCTTGATAGTCTGGTACTAGCACAAGGATAGATACATAGCTCAGTGGGATATGTTCGGGAGTCCAGAAATAAACCCTGACCTTTATTGTGGGCAAGATTTTCTTGCAAGGATTATGTTTAATTGTTTTGCAATACTTTCTCTAAATCATATTAAATTATATCTAAATATTGAAAGATAGCAGTATGATTTTATTTTTGATAATCGTTTTAATGAAGCTTAATAGAATTATAGATACGGTGACTGTTCATTTTAAACATTTCTATTCTTATATAACCATTTGTTCTTTTCCTGATTAATGTTATTTCTTCCCTAAAGACTCTGATAGAATAAGCTGCAGTTTTCAACTTTACGTTTTGTTTGGTTTTGTGTTTGTAGTTGTTACTATTTGTCTCTTGAATCAGTGGTAAAGCTTCATTATCTAAATAAGGAGTGTAACTTTAAAGCTAAGATATTTCTCTCTTAAGCAGGACCTGATCAATGAAACAACAAGATTATAAATTGCCTGAATTTTAGTAAATAATTCCAGATGGTAATTATATTTTATATAGAAACCAGAAAGAGAAATTCAAAATATATGCACATTTTAAAGATTTTTCTGAAAACATAAAATATAGCCTTTTCCTCATTAGGCTTTTCACTACAGAAAAGAAGCTGGAAAGGGACCTCTAAGTCTAAAATAAAGGACAATGTAATCCATAATACTTATCTGATTATAAACTGATTATATTTCCTCCATGCCAGCATAGAGACTGAAGTGGAAGGAAAGGAAGTGTCTTGAGTATCAATTTACTTATTATCTCTAATGAAATTAAATAATGCATGAGGGACTACAAATTGTAATAATAAATATGCATTGAAATACTTACCAATGCAAAGAATAAGATGATCTTTTTACAGACAAATCATTTTCAGCTTTTTAAAAGTTAGATTACCCAGATGATTGTATGGTTAGCATAAGTATCAAAAAAGGTATGTTCGGGAAGAGTAATCACTTTTATGCTAAACCACAACAGATTTCTTATGAAATGCTTCAAAAACAGAGTTCCACAAAATATTAGATGAAAACAAACAAAAACAAAAATGGAAATAAGGGCTAAAGCTAAAGATACAATGCTTCTGTAGGCACATTGACTGTATGAGTTTAGCAACCATTGTGATTTTTTTTTGGTATGTTATTGTTTATATTGTGGTTAATCCTTATGCTTTATAGTATTAGATCAATGTTTTTTATCTTCTACAGTTACCACTGGCATAGTCCAAACACTTAAAATTGATAAGATATTGGTGCTCTCCAATATTACTTTCCTGCCTATTTTAACATTATGCCTTCAAAATATAATAATTAGAAGTGGATAATATAATGGTGATTATGTACCACAATCATCCTTCAGTGCTAAGCTGCTTACAATACTAAGATAACATCTATGAGACTGGTTATTAAATTATATTAGGTTATGACACACAACATGAAACTTAGAAACACTAAATATATTTTGAAGCTGAGTCTAAAATAATGTTAAATAGCTTGGAAAATAAAGCAACACTCAGTTTTGATTTCATCTGTCTGGTCAAATGACATTTGAATTGAGTCTCAACTAAATCAATTGGAAAAAAAATCAAACAAACAAACAAAAAAATGTACTCGCTGCCAATCCCATATCATATGCTTCACATATGGCTTAGTTGATGTAATCCTCAAGCATGTTGCAGATTTTAATAGCACTGACTTTGAAGCTAAGTGTTAATAGGGTTTGGATAGCATCCCTTACTCTGAGTGATCTTGGGGATAATGCTTACTTTCCTTAAAGTTCAAATTTATCACCAATTAAAGGAAGATGATCACAGTAACTGCCCCATGGAATTTTGAATAAAATCAATGACATATGCCTTGTAAATGTTTTGGTAAAGAGTCTGGTACATAGTGAGTATTCATTAAACATTAGCCATTACCTTTATTATCAGTAGTATTCTGTAAGTCTGTATTTGTTTCTAATAAAACAAGTTCCTATGTTGTACTTTGAGCCTCAGGGGAAAGAACATTAAAAAATGTTTATTAGAAATTGAGACTGAGGGGGTGAGATTAATATATATATGAGGGAGATTAGGAGGAAGGAAAGAGGAGGAAAGAGAAAACAATACAACATATACCAAAATGGTAGGTTTTATGATAGACAGTTTATATTCAGTGGGAACCCAGATGTTCAAGAATTTAGTGGAAACTCATAGACCAGCAAGGAGAGGGCAATTCAGTCTGATTAATGGAGGAATTCAAAAGTTATGGGAAGACATTATTCTTGAGCAAAGAGATGCAAGTATAATTAAAGAAGATTAAATTTGATAGTAGTGCACAGTGTTAATTGAAGGAAGAGAGGTTTAAGGTGGAAGATAAAATACTCATTTAATCTAGTAATGTAGACACAGAGGATATTACTTGTTGACAGTGATAAAAGAGTCATAGGGTTAGGTGAAGTTACATGTATTGTGGGTAAGTGTGTATCTGTCTAAATTACCATAAAATTCAGTTTTACTGGATAGTTTTGCTGTATACCCCTTGTCTCAGCATAACTTTTTAAAAAGTTCTTTGCTCTCATAAGTCTTAGTTTGAATATATATCCATATGCATGCATATGGATACACACTTATGTGTATACATACACATATGTGTACATGTATGTATGCATATGATTGTTTACCTACTTATAAATTATCTTCAATTATTGAATACATATAGATTTTTAAAAAATGAGTAATATCTTACCACAGCCTTTGGGTTAGAATATCCTAAATCTTATATTTGTCTGAACTTTAATTACTATTGTCTTTATATTTTGTTTAATTGACACCACACAATTGTACAGTTATAAGTGAAAAATATAAATTTGGGGAATGTTGGTTTCTTTTAAACTTATTTTACATTTACTCAGGTTAAGAGCAGAAGTTTACATTCTAGAATAATAAATTGTTTGCATACTCAGTGTTTTGGGGTCACTGTGTGGAAATGAGATGGACTTCTGCCAATTCTAGGGCAGATGTCAAGGATGATGACACCCACCAGACTAAGGTATTTTGAGAGTAAATTTATTTTTCACACAACAGATACCCGGAAAGCAGGGCTGGCCTGATTGAATAGTAGGGGTGCGTTGGGTCTTTATGGGAGAGGATGTGACTGAGGAAAAGTTCCTATGGTGGGCTGGGGAGCTGTGAGGTTTAAATTTCTCACCAGTGCCAACGGAGGAGATTAGCAAGGGCTTATCCACATGTTGGGTCAAAGAAGAAAAAGGAGCATTAGACTCACAAAGAAGTCAGTGGTCAAACATTAAAAATAATTAGAGTACTTAATACACACAAACATTAATTTTAATACCATAGTTACTTGAACTATGAAATGTTAACAAAAATAGGAAACAATAATATTATAATTTCAAGAATAGCAGAAGTACTTAGTAATTAGAATTGACAAAATATATTCAAACCATTTAAATATCTTTGATTGACCTGTACACCATTGTATATGCATTAAGTAAATTTTAATTTTAGATGTAAATTTGTTTACAATAGTTGGCCTAAAAGAATTTATGGCAAAGGTAATACTATGTTGTGTACATTTCTAAATGTAGGTCAAATGGAGACTATATACTTATTAAAAAGTAAACTATAAAGGCATACCTTACATCATTATGTTTCTGCTGTTAATAATATATTGGCAATATTTAAAATATATTATTTTTGTCTATGTAATTAGATATTTGTATTTTATATGTACTAGTTAAATTTTATATTATAAAGATGAACATTTAAGGAAGTGTCTATATTTTCCTGACATTATATGGTTATTTGAAAAAGTAAGGAATATTAATTCAATGATAGTCTAGGTAGCAACATATTAGATTCAGAAGAGACAGGAAAGGGGTACAAAATTTAACAGTGAAAGCAATTACTGACATTATCCCCAAATATACATTTTCTGGTAAGAACATATGATCATTTCAAGAAGATCAATTCATATTTAGCAAAAGAACAAATGAATCAAATGAAAGGAACACGAAAATGATACCCATAGACATGAGATAAATTTTTAAGAAAGAGCACATTGTACAGAATAGTTCTGAGAACAAAAATGATTTCCTCAAAATTAATTTTTTTTCACCTTCAAAATTGCCTGACCTAGATCACAGGTTGAGAGATGGATGAGGTAAATAATGTCAGGAAAATATTTTGGAATTATGTGACCCTATTTCAATGTCAAGAATTATTTACCATGCTATTTGTTGTCTAATACAGCTTTTTCCCTCTAAAGTATTTTTCTAAGGCACACATCAGTATGAAGCCTCACTAGCCTGATCTCACTGGCTTCTGATATGAAGTTGAGATCAGGGACTTCCCTGGTGGTGCAGTGGTTAAGAATCCGCCTGCCAGTGCAGGGGACAAGGGTTCAAGCCCTGGTCTGGGACGATCCCACATGCCACGGAGCAACTAAGCCCGTGCGCCAAAACTACTGAGCCTGCGGGCCATAACTACTGAAGCCCACGTGCCCAGAGCCCGCACACCGCAACAAGAGAAGCCCCCGCTCACCACAACTAGAGAAAGCCCGCGCGCACCGAACACCCAACGCAACCAAAAATAAATAAATAAATAAAAGTAAAATAAAATAAAAGTAAGCTGAGATCAGTACTACAGAAAATGTTCCCTCTCTCTCTCTCATTATTCAATTTTTTCCCTCAACCAGATAATCCCCATTAGTGTACAAACGTGAAATTTCTCTAATATTAAAAACAAACAAAACGCTCCCTTGAATCACATCTCCCTCTAGCTAATAATCCATACACTTTCCCATGCAGAAAAAAATTATCCTAAGTGTTGTCTATATTTACTGTATGTAATAGCTCACTTTATTTCTTAAACCCATCATAATCTGATCTTAAATCATTGTTTTTTAAGACCATTAGTGACTACCACTTTGCTATATCCAGATTTAATTATCAGTTGTCATTTTACTTGACACATCACTGAATGAGCCTGCCAAAAGATGTTGGAAATATAAGTTACAAGTATATAAGTACATGTCTAAAATGACATTTTATATATCTGTTTGTCCTTCTAAGCTGTACCATATTTGTGTAAAACAAATAAATGAACATTGAATTTCACCCTGAAATCAGAAGAGGATTTTACATATTTTAATGACGTGATCAGATTTGTAGGCTCATATGGATAAAATATAGTCAAGTAGAAGAAATACAAAGACCTTGGGGAAGAAGAAAATAATTACAGAAAGATGTATGATTTCTATAAAGAAGAAAGTAATCTTCCTAGATGATTGACCTGGCCAGAATTTAGCCTATAAAATGTATCACCTAAGACATCACCTCACCATTAATAGGCCACATTTAGGGGTATCAATGACCATAATTATAAATTTTTGTGTCAAGTACATATGATATAGCCCCACTTCTAGGAGGAGAGGCTTTCTGGATATGGCAATGCCAATAAGAGGTGTTTAGCAGAGATTATCAATCATACTGATAAAACATGGGTCTTTTTAGGGGGCTTCCCTGGTGGCTCAGTGGTTGGGGGTCCGCCTGCCGATGCAGGGGACGCGGGTTCCTGCCCCGGTCCGGGAACGTCCCGCGTGCCACGGAGCGGCTGGGCCCGTGGGCCATGGCCGCTGAGCCTGCGCGTCCGGGGCCTATGCTCCGCAACGGGAAAGGCCGCAGCAGTGAGAGGCCCGCGTAGAGCAAAAAAAAAAAAGAAAAAAACGTGGGTTTTTTGCTTTCAAAATTATTTTTTCCTTTCAGAAAATTTCAGACATGGTATTTATATTAAAATGTGGAATTACTTGTCATTAAAACTTGATTGATATGATAAGAGTATTATTAGGAAAATGCTTTAAAATATAACAGCATGCACAATATTGTAAAGTTTATTAAACTAATTGATTGCCAAGTTTTTATATTATTTGTTCACAAAACTTTGGAATTTTATGCACTGCATCCTTAACAGCCTTCTAATAATATAGCTGTGAAATTTGCAAAATATGAAAGAAATTTGAACTAGAAATGATCAATTTTAAAAGGAGAGGTTTTAGTTTGGGGGAAGAAAGTAGTAAAAGGGAATTCTTTCATATTACTAAAACTTTTAGGAAAGGATATTACTATGGAAGGATTTTTTTAAAAGGCTTTTCCTTTTATTTATGCCAATAAAATAAAGATATCAGTGACTGATAATAAATTTCAAAGTATAATTTTCTTGCTCTGATTAATGCATGTTTAGTGTAAAGTTCAAAAAATGTCTGAAATTCTTAAATATTTATGTATTTCAATTTCTCATTCCAATATTTTACTGGTCAGAAACTAAGAGAGTCAGAATTTTGTGAGAAGTTTTATCCAACAGAGTAAATGTATTAAGTAGGAGAACTTGCCCTAGAGAGATTAAAAGACAGATTTTCCTATCCAAGAGTGTCATGGAAATTTTATGTAAGAATCATATAAATGTCATGTATATATTTGTCATCCTCTTAAACTCTCTCCAAATTTAAATGTAACAATTGATCTTTTGATGATCCTTTAATCTATTGGTTAAATATCATATATGATACATTTTTATGTCATTTTCCATATTTAAAACTGAAAAAGAAATTGGTCTGCAAACCATATCGGGTCTTAGTATATTTTTCAAATTTCATTATTCTAATGACATTTCTCTCTTCTATTCCTTCCCAATCCATGAATACCACTTTTTAAAAATCTGTAGCCGAGGCTAAATTCCTTCAAGAAGCCAAACCACGTTATACTTCTTACTTCAAGCATTCCCAAAGTTGAATAACAGTATCTTAATTTTACCATTGTAATATAATAAAAGTAGTGCTTTAAATTGTTAAGGGAAAGGGATCTTGTAACCACATTTACTGAATTTGGAAACCCAGGGCTTGAGTTCAGGTTCTCGCCCACATTTACTGTATTTGGAAAAATAGTAATAAAAATATAAAACCTGTTTCCAGTATCCTTTACAATGAATGACTGCCCCGCTGGGTTGTGTTGAAGTTTAAATAATCTAGGTAAAGACAGTTTGTTAATTGTAGCAAACCTTAAAAATGTTAAAGATTCCTACTGTGTTGATTTGGCATTTGTATGTTTAGTTATTCATATTTAAATGTATTCCTCTTTTAAATTTATGGGTCCCTTTATTGATGTCAGTGACAAAACTAAGTCTGCTACCACACATACAAAGGCTATTTATTCATAAACTTGCCACAAGGGACTCCATCTGCCATCACTTACATTTCAGCAGGGGTTTAAAGGAATTAGACAGGAGAGTACATTTTTATAGAGAGTAAAAAGAGGAAAAACTGAGACAGTCTTTGATTGGCAAGCTTTCTTTTAAGGTGGGAGTTTTGAAAGCAGGGAGACACTCTAATTGGTCATCTGGAATGTTTGGCAGACCTTGATTGGCTACAAGGGGGCAAGTTAACAGTTTGGAGTTATTTCAAAAGAGAAAAAAAAATGTTCAGTGTTAGAGACATATAGTTTTCCCTGGCCAACTCTTTCCTGGAACGAGTCGGGGGTCGACAGAGTGCTTTCCTGCTGTCACAACGTCGTAGTCATGAAGGTCCTTTTGTGGAGTGGACTGGCTGCCATGGCCGGCCGTTGCTCACTGAAAACATCAACGTGTGTAAAATACTCTCTTCAGCTTTATAATTTTATTTGACAGCTGCTAACCATATGCTCAGCATTCGTCACTCCCTACTCCTTAGTGTTTGCAGCTTTGGTTTATAGATCATCATAGGGTTCTTCCTACCACGCTCTGATGTCCTCTCTGCCTCAGTCAAAGGTTTATTTTTTATCTTTCTCCTGATCTAAAAATATTTCAAAAGTTCAGGCTGTGGTTATCTCTCAGTTGTTTTCCCTCCTTATCAGTTCTTCTTTCAGTATTACATCCGTGAGAAAAAACTCTGATTATTTATATGATTGCATTAAGATAGGGTCTAGTGCTCACTCAAAAAATCTACAGTCACGTATATGATAAATTGTTTTCAAGCTCAGAGCCCAACACCTAGGAGTGGCTCTCCTGGCCAAAGAGCCTCTCTATAACTCCTATTCTAGAATCTGTCACATAGAATCTGTGTGCCTTGTTAAAAAATACTGCAATCGGGCTTCCCTGGTGGTGCAGTGGTTGAGAGTCCGCCTGCCGATGCAGCGGACACGGGTTCGTGCCCCGGTCCGGGAGGATCCCACATGCCGTGGAGCGGACTGCAATCTATATGAGATGATGTTCTCTAAATTTATGGTAGTAATCATACATGATGTATGTAAGTCAAATCATTATGCTGTACACCTTAAACTTAGTGTTGTATGTCAATTATCTCTCAATAAAACGGGAACAAAAACATCCTATCACTTCTGATAAACTATGTTCACCCTTTAGGATTCAGTTTCTTCAAGAAGTTTTTGTAAATCAAATTATAGTGTATACTGATATAAACATTCAAAATGACAATTTTCTAATGTAAACATATCTCAAGTTTACCAATTTTAATATTAAAAAAGACAAAACAAAACAAAAACACTGCAGTCTGCAATATGCCATGTCTTCTCTCTCGCTGTCTTTACTTAGCTTTATACTTCATATGTATGGAATTTACAGTACAGGATGCACTCTGTACCTCCCCTCAATCCCCACCCCTTTTACTATTCTCTGAAAAATACAATCTTTTATGTCATAAAACAGTAATGATAGGAAATTTACATGTGGCAATGGAATAAGCCCTGAGTGTTTTAAAATATAACGTAAAGGGCATGCAGTCAGTATTATGGGCAAACAAGGAAATTCCACATGCCCGACTTGGGTATGAGTATGGATGAATCAGCCTACAGATGATGCTTCCACAGAGCTAAACTGAAGTTACTGAGTCTTGCATGATTTTACAATTTATTAGTTCTAAGATTTATTGTTGTCATTGTTGCTGTTTTATATTTTCCTGTGAGTATCAGTATTTTAGTGTGGTAAAGACTAAATTGTATTTGTATTGTGAGGATCAAATGAGAAATTAACTGAAAATTGTAGTTGTGTAAATAGCATATTGTAAACGTGCATTGGACGCTGGTTGCTTCATTCAGCCACGCCTTCATTCATGACTCTCCCAGAGGCAACCCTTCACTCTTCTGTCTCAGTCATTAGTCAGATACTGGTCCAAAGTGCCTTCACCTGCAAGGAAACCCATATGACTCCCTTAGCTTGTGACTAAATGTGGCATCTTCCCAGCACCCACTTAACCTCTTCGGGGAGAGAGATTTACGGTCAAATGCTCTCCAAATGAATCCTCTTTGCAATTTCTGTTTCATTCTGAATGTTGGTGAACTTTCTAAATAGTTTATGGTGACTTACCTTGATATATTTTAATGGTAATCTATTTTCTTTTTTGGAATGTGCATTTAGTTCCTTCAAGCATCACCTAAAAGCGAGACAAGGACCCATCTCATTTTAGTATTTTACCTGTGAAAAACAAGTGTAAGATAGGGATTAGAAAGAAAATAAATGGTATAATTGAAATCTTTAGAAAAATCAGGTACTTTAATTGTGAAAAACAATAAGTCTTTGAAAAGGAACAATTATAAATCAATAATAATCTCCTGGAAATAGAAAGTATTGTAATCAGAATAAAAATAGTAGCCAGGTTAGAAGATAAAATTGAGGAAATATTCTTAAACTTAAAACTAATGAAAAAACATAATGAGCAAAATAGGTGAAGAAAAATAAGATATTTAAAGAATGGTCAAGAAGTTCCAATATTCCACTAATATGAATTCCTTCCCCCAAATTAATAAAAGCAGAAAAGAGGTGACTACCAAAAGAAAATTTTTTTAAATCCGAGAACTTGTCCTGTCACTCAGATAAAAGAGGCCTTTCCAGTGCTCAGAGAAATAAGTGAATAAAAACCCATAGAAAAGCAATTAAAAAAGAAAGTCAGAATTTTGTTAATGTTAAAGAGGAATAACAATCATACAAATAGCATAACAACTATACATACAAATATACACATATATGTACACACACAAATACAAATGCATATATGTGTATATATGTTAACTATGCATAATTAGTTAGAAGCTAAGTCTATTACTTGGTTTAACAGTGAGTGATATTAATATAGTCAAATAGTATAAATATTAAATTTATGTGATTACAGTTTCTGATATGACAACCTTGTGAGGGTGAAAGTAGTACTTAAGTACTTAAATTCTCGACTAACATAGTAGACAGTTGTTAAGAAAGTTGCTAAATCAACTTTAAATATAAAAATATAAGCATGTAGGGCTTCCCTGGTGGCGCAGTGGTTGAGAGTCCGCCTGCCGATGCAGGGGCCGCGGGTTCGTGCCCCGGTCCAGGAAGATCCCACATGCCACGGAGCGGCTGGGCCCGTGAGCCATGGCCGCTGAGCCTGCGTGTCCGGAGCCTGTGCTCCGCAACGGGAGAGGCCACAACAGTGAGAGGCCCGCGTACCGAAAAAAAAAAAAAAAAAAATATATATATATATATATATATATATAAGCATGTAAATATTTGGATTAACAAAGGATAAAAACACTAAATTACATACTTTAAACTCCCATACTTCCCCAATCACAATCAAAAGAAAGTTTATTGACTGATTTCATGGAAGCTATATAGCTTTCTATTTCCCCTTCTCTTTCAATTAAGAGAAATTTGGGAATATCTTGATTTTTCTTACCATAAAGATCATGGAGAGAAATCTTCATGAGGAAGGCCAAATAAATGTGAATGTATAATATGATTCTTAGAGACTAGTTCTATTTTATCACAAAATATCTTTTCTATTCTGACTGTATATTCACAATAATTTATTACAACTGTTTCATAAAGTGAAAATTTGCTTTTAATTAACTGCTAAGTTTTCATCATGTTACTGAGGTGATTTTAGCTAGAGTTCTCCTTGGACACTGCCCACTAATAGTACTAACTGTCTATATCAAATGAGTGAGCTGAAACTTATATTGAAAGCTGATATAAACTGCTGCTGGTAACCATTTTAAATGGAAAAGCCAATTCAAGGTAGGGTGTGGTTCTGATTCAGCATAAAAGTTAATGCTGCCTTTAGGTTTTTTGTTTACCTTCAACTTTTTCATGTCTTGAAAAGAATCAGAGAGAAAATCTGAACGGGTGTGGTAAGGGGTGTTGTATAAACAAATATTTTCTATATTTTGAGAAAATGTGGCTATAGAAACAGGGAAAGATGACAGTACAAATAACTGCATGAGACGGGCAGTGTATGAACAGTGGAATGTAATTAGTTTGAATTTTGTGAGTGAGTCAAATATTCATGTGGGAATAATAAAGTCTTATAAACATTTAAAAATCATAACTGACAAGTGAAATATTTATAATGTGGTATTGTAATGTGTAAAATTAAATGCATGAATAGAATATGATTGCTAGGCAGAAATATTGATTTTTATTAAAATAACAGAAGGGTTTTAGATTATGTAATTTTCCTATTTGATACTAAAGTACACAGTTCTAACAAATCACTTAATTAAAAAATAAGTCAGGGGGCTTCCCTGGTGGCACAGTGGTTGGGAGTCCGCCTGCCGATGCAGGGGACGCGGGTTCATGCCCCGGTCCGGGAAGATCCCACATGCCACGGAGCGGCTGGGCCCGTGAGCCATGGCTGCTGGGCCTGCACGTCCGGAGCCTGTGCTCCGCACACAACAGTGAGAGGCCACAACAGTGAGAGGCCCGCGTACCGCAAAAAAAAAAGAGTCAGAAACAGGTCAGTAATCATACATTTAGAAATTAAACTTAAGTATATTATTAAGTACTAATAATAAACTTGAACATTTAGAAATTAAACTTGTGTATTATGTTTCCCTAAGTTTTTAGCAATTTTCTAAACTATTTCAGAAGGTATGGATGAACTAAAAGTAGATTATGTATTTTTCTAATATGAGATGAAGCAATGATTATCCAACACTTTTTCTAGGCTTCTAAGAGTCACCATCACAGTCAGTGTGCCCCAGCCTCCTAGATTCTTTCTGAAGGTGCTAATACCATATCCCAAAAATGTGCAACCAAGTGAAAAAAAGAATCTTGCTTATCCAGACTTATTTTTTACTTTGTTGATAAAACATCTTCAAAATTCATACCCAGTATAAGACTTTGACTACCAGCAGTATGAGCTAGTAGAGAGGAAGTTCTAGCTCTTAGTAGGAAAGTAGTAGAATTCTCTGAGAGTTCACAGTGCTCTGCAGAACCAACATCCTTAGAAACATCCTTCTCAATGACCTGAATGCATGTGTTAATCACAGATTTTCTCAAGCAGGGCTCCCCTCTTAGCATAAAAGACATGCCTAGATTGAGAATTTATATATCTCTGGAGCCCTGTAACTATAAGTATCAGGTCTTTGGTCTGCTGTTCAGCTGTTTATGCTTTTCCACTGTAGGCAATAAAAGATTCTATGTTAGCTATGATACAGACACTCTGGTTCTTACACTTGCCATTTATTTGCCTTAAGTTTTTAATCATCCCTCTCTAGACTCTCAGTATAACTTAGCAGTAAACAGCTAACTCTGACACCTTGATAAAAGACTTTGCTGCCCCCATATCTTTCAAAGGTCAAGATCATTTCAACTGCAAGGATAAATTCCTAGGATATTTTCCCAGGTAAGCATTTGGTGAAATCACCAGGAATTGGATCACCACCTTGTCCCAGGGGCTATCTATATTCCACATACCACTTACAATAGCGTTCTCTTTGCTTGTCAGGCAATGAGTGAGCCAGTCCCCAAACCCCGTCTTATATCCTGTTTTCTTTCACCATTTGTGTTAGCTTAGAGAAGCAGACACTGGGACAGGGGTAGACGGGAAATGCCTATAAGGGAAAAGCGGTTGGTAACCAGGGAAGATGGGGAGAGTCTTCAGATCCAAAGAGGATAGGATCCCTGTGAAGTTATGGGGGGGTGGAGAGGGGGTGGGGAATAGAAAGAGTCTCAAACTGAAGCACGGTTCCAAGAAAGTTCCATTCATGCTGACAGAGACATTAAGCCAAAGTCACTAAGTTGAGGACTCCTGTATCTCACAGAAATAGGCCTATATTTGAACACTTGCAATCATTCATTACCTGGGAGAGCTCTGTGAAAAGCATGACCTCAGCACAAACGTGATGGTAGATTCATAAAGGCAATAGCTTGGGCCATTAATCAGTTATACTCCCCACAACACAAGATCTCATTGGTACATTTTCATAGCCACCATACTAAGAGAATGCATTAGAAATTACAATCGAATGTCAAGGGCGGGTGGGGGAGGGATGGAGGGGGAGTTTGGTGTTAGCAGATGCAAACTATTATACAGAATGGATAAACAACAAGGTCCTACTGTATAGTACAGGGAACTAGATTCAATATCCAGTGACAAACCATAATGGAAAAGAATGTGAAAAAGAATGTATATATGTATAACTGAATCACTTTGCTGTACAGTAGGAATTAACACATTGTAAATCAACTATACTTCAATTAAAAAAAAGAAATTGCAGTCGATAATCAGTTCAACCATGTAATATATATCTGTACACATAATCATCAATATGTTTGGATATTAGAATAAAGACATACTTTTCTTCATTTATTCCTTATGATTTTTGATATTATTTCTGATAACAGCTGTTAAATTAAAAATATCAAATTTCTTCCAAAAAAATGTCGACCACAATATAGAAGAAAAAGCAAACAGTCTAATTTCCTAAGAACCTCAATATGAAACCAAGTTTGGAACTTTATATCTGGGTGAATTGGGACAAAACATCTGTGCTCCTAAAGATCTAAATCATAATTTTTAAAACTGAAAAGAAAAATCATTTTCTTGAACACTGCAAGTGGGTAATGAAACATTTGTTAAATGTAGCACAGTACCATCTCTGGCAATATCTACTGCTGCCAGTCCTATTAATGATGAACTGATTTAAAAGTTAACTAGAATTGGAACTGTGTATTTTTGTAGGTACATGTGTATGTGTGTATATTATTCATCTTATATTTATTTACATATTTTTTACAAAAAGCCTGTATATTTAACACAGGTGTAATTATAAGCATTTAATAGCACCAATGGAACAAACCGCTTAGGTTTGACAGTTACCCTATGCTACAGTAAGGGCTCTTACAAGTGGAACAAACCGCTTAGGTTTGACAGTTACCCTATGCTACAGTAAGGGCTCTTACAAGAAAAGGACTCAGAATCCTTAGCTGGGGACGCCACCGAGCTGGAGCTTTCACAAGATGACGCTTGTACTCAAGATTTACCCGTGTCTCTACTTTAGAACAATAAATATGATAAAGTCTCAAGTGGGCCAAACAGGGAAATATAGTTTCTGCTTCGAAAGGAAAAAGCTTACTCAGTGAAAGAATTTCAAGACCCAGTTAAAATATAGTTGAAAGAAACAGGAGGCATTTTTTGTAGATATGGTTCTTGAGCATGTTGAAACAGAACAGGATAAGGTAAGTTTATTGTCATGGGAGCACACTCCCATTACTCAGGATTCATCAATCTTAATATACTGCAGGGGTGGCTCTGTCCTTGAAATATAGACACTATAATGGTCTACAATAAATAAGACTGAGATCTTAGAAATACTTTGAAAGAGTACTGGGGGAAGTGTCAACAGACTTAAGGAGATATAAATGTTCAAATTAATTTATCATCTTAAGTGAGAAAAAGTGTTACTTGACTATATTCTCCAAGAGGGCTGGGTAGACATAATTTTCAGCAAGATAATAAAAAAAGCAGTAGTGAATGTGTACCAGCAGAATGTGAGAAGTCAGCAGAGGCCAGGACTGATAGTATGAGATGCTTCATAGAGCTAGGCGAGGTATCCTAGCATCAATGGTAATGATAGGATTCTAGATTATTAGAGATCAGATGGCTGAATTTAAGTAACAGAGAAAAGTAGATGTAATTTTCCTGGGGCAATGAGTGTGCTTTGATCCCCCAGGATCTGTAGTAATGGCTAAGAAACCTTGGACATGAGAGCAGCGGACCTTACTTGGATACTGTTTGACTAAGTATTAACAGGTCTCTTGATTTTGAAGGCAACATAGACAACATTCAGGAAAGATCATTTATCAAGTGATGCATGATGGTCAGTTTGAAATGAAACCCAGAGAGAGGATTTAACAACAAATCAGGGTGATACTATGAGATAGTCTACCATTCTAGCCATTTGATCTAGATCCAAAAGTACTAGAGGTATTTGAGATAGATAAGAAAGATGTGGTGCGTCTCTAATACGTGCAAACTCTAAAAGGAGAGTCATAGCCAGACGCCTTGGGCATTCCTTCTGTTAAAGAGAATTACTTGCTTTTGAAAGCTATTCCTCACATACTGCGGGGCTTGTAGTAAAAGCTAAGAGGATACATATAAGACATTGAATGGCTATGTGACACAAACTGCTCCCCACCAAAAGCTGGGTAGTGTAAGATCTACCACATCACAAGTTTACGCAAGCACAGCAGCTATCCATTATGTGGTGGAAATACTACCTTTAGGATTGAACCTGGGCAGGTCCAGATAATACAAGTACGTTACACGTACTGGTGGCTCAGATTTCCTATGATAGCTATCATTTTGTGTCTTATCGTACTCATGTCTCACTTATGGCCTCATGGGCATTCTTCATGATTAGTCAACGGAGAAGAAAAAATGCTTAGGTCTGTTTTACAAAGGGATAGCTCAATATTTTTGAAAATGGATTCCTGCTATGCTATAATTCTGTTCAAACGTAGCACTAAATAACATTATTGAGAGGAAATTCTCTCAGTTGGGGAGCGTGTTATACATGGAATTCAGATCTGTATGGAGTATGGTAAGAGTACATAAGAATTCCTGAGCAGTGATAAGTAGTTCCCCTGGTTTTTCCAGGACCGTGAAGGAGCAGTATTGGAAGGTTGGCATAAAGGAGATTTGGGGAAGAAACTGTGACTGGAACTAGAGGAGTAGGTGCAGTGTTTTGAGTTTTGACGTTCACCTTAAAGTTCACAAAACAGAAGATTCTCTACTGTAGAGAGGATACTCAACAAACATGTAGAACAAGATGACTTGTCCTCTACATGTCAGCCATCCACTGTACTTGAGCATCTCAGACTTGCATGATATGCCCGTGCATGGATTAGCCCTGGTGATAGGAATAGTACTTTGCATGGACCCAGCATCATGGCCTGTCTCTCACTAAGGAAATAATGACGCTGCCTTGTAGCAACAGAGACTGCAGCATTTCCGCCGTACTCCTTTGTTGTGACTTTTACAGAAATTTTCAGACAGAAACCATTTTGAAACCTGAGAGAGAGGACTTTACATATGGCATGAATGGATCTCAAAAGTGGCAGAATATTTGGTCTCTTTCGACAAATATCACCCACGATACTTTGGGAAAGTTGGCATGAGGCATTACCACTTAAAGAGGAACCAGAGCTTCTGCCCAACGGGCAACCTTGATAAATTGTGGACCTTGGTCAGTGAGCAGACACGGGTAAATGCTGCCAAGAACAAGACCTGGTTGCTCCTGTCATTGATGTGGCACGATTGGGTTACTACAAAGTTCTGGGGAAGGGAAAGCTCCCGAAGCAGCCTGTCATTGTAAAGGCCAAATTCTTCAGCAAAAGAGCTGAGGAGAAGATTAAGGGTGTGGGTGGGACTTGTGTCCTGGTAGCTTGAAGCCACATGGTAGGAGATTCATTAAATGATAACAAGTGCTTTTCAAAAAATATATATATATATATTTGGTCTCTTGCTTACATTTCTAGGCTCAGCACAGCTTGAATGGTCAGTTGTTTGTTTGTTTGTTTTGCAAGCTCAGACTCATGCTAACAGTATCCCCCTCAGTTCTGTGCCACATGTCTTTTTGTGCTTTTCCCCTAGGCCTGCTCTGGACATATGGAACTCACTTGGCCTGCACAAAAATGTCTCCCAGAAGTGTGGGAGATTTAGCTCTCCTTGCAGGCAACCTTCAACTAGTGGAGGATGGAATGTCAGTGTATAAATGCCTCAGCCACCCATCCTTTGAGGACTATTTAAGAGACATTCTGTGTGCTTCTTATAGATGCACATAAGCATCTTTTAGACAGAGCTATAACCTTGATAAATTACTCTGCTTATCCACTTTTCAAGTCCCATTTTCCCATCTCCCTCACTTTTATTTATTGACATTACCTTATCAAATGATGTACCAGCATACATGTCTCTGCATCTAGGGTAACCCAAATGGAGTCAGGATATAAGTAGCATGATACAATTTACATCAATGACTCTACAATGAATGTTTGTATGTACTTAAGAATAGTTTTAAAATTATATATGATTCAGTTGTAAACCCAGAGATTCTGATTTAGTGTTTATTGGGAAAGACCAAAAGACCTTTAGGTAAGTTTGTGCAAGACATCTGAAGATTAGTTCTGAGAAACAATTTTAGCTCTTTAAGACTATTCCCTAAATTTACTTGACATTTCAGTGTAATTTCAACACAGAAATAGGCATCAAAATTATACTCCAGTATGCAATGTTCAAATTAGAGTTTAATGCCATATTTTTGGAAAACATACAACAAAATCTACAGCAGTGGTTGTTTCCAATGGAGTGAATAATGCAATATCAACTTTTGTAGGATTTTTAAAATGCTAAATTCTCTTAGATCTTCACAGATCCAAGTCTGCAAAGGCCTCAGAAGGCAGTGATATTTTTGTTTCTGTTGTGATCTCCAACAGAAACAGAGTCCTAATATCTGACTGAAAAACTGTCTCAAGCCACATATTCTCTTAATAGCACTAAGTCAATATATCAGAGAATGGTAAATGCTTGCTTCCAAAATATGTTAAATAAATTCACTAATAGGTATGAAAAATTCATGTAAGAATACAGATGTTAATATCAGTTGACACATTGATCCACATTATAGATGAATATGATCTTCCAATACAATCCAACTCAGTGATATAATACTTAAAAGAACAGTTCAGTGAAAAAAATCTAGAGCTTGTGCCACTTCTTTAGATTTCTATTAATTAATCTTGAC
The DNA here is from genome assembly GCF_059928025.1 of Delphinapterus leucas. Taxonomy (NCBI): domain Eukaryota; kingdom Metazoa; phylum Chordata; class Mammalia; order Artiodactyla; family Monodontidae; genus Delphinapterus; species Delphinapterus leucas. The sequence continues at coordinate 11,701,953 of NC_143133.1, read as the reverse complement.
CTTCATGAAAATAGTAGAGTTCATTAACTCGTTGTGGTTTTGTTTTGTTTTGTTTTACTGTTTGAAGAAGTATGTCTTACATCTTTTCAGTCTTTTCAGCTTAAATCAACTATTATTGTTCCTCCGTCAGAGAGTATATGACAATAACTCTAATATGTGGAGAAAATATCTACTATATTTTCATGTAATATTTTAAATTGAAACAATTATTTTAATCATATCCTGGGGAAAAATAAGTTCATCACAATGATATTGAGGAAGTGCCTTTGTAAACTAGCCCCCAAACAAAGTTACATGCATTTTACTTTGAAGTGTACTTTTGATAAATAAGGAAAATTATTCTGGATAAAAATACTATTTAAAGTCTACTAAATTTCCAGTCAAATTATAAACTTAATAGAATGTTTAGAATGATGATCTTCCTATTCTTTTCAAATACTTCCCCAAACCTCAAAAGAGTGCCTATATGAAACAATGCTAACTACATTTCATTCATAGAAATAAAATGATATTGTTGAAGTAGGCTAAGAAATTTATTTTCTTTGTTACTATTTGAAATTTCATATAACCCAATAATAAATTATTATCATTTTTTTTTTTTTGCGGTACGCGGGCCTCTCTCTACTGTGGCCTCTCCCGCCGCGGAGCACAGGCTCCGGACGTGCAGGCCCAGCGGCCATGGCCCACGGGCCCAGCCGCTCCGCGGCATATGGGATCCTCCCTGACCGGGGCACGAACCCGCGTCCCCTGCATCGGCAGGCGGACTCTGAACCACTGCGCTCCCAGGGAAGCCCCAATAAATTATTTTAACATAGAGAAAATTATTCTCCCAATTAGTATCTTCATATAAAAGTTCTTTTATTAATACAAATAAATGTGTGCTATATGATTAAATTCAATGTTTTCAGATTTCATATACACTTAGAACGCTCTGTAAAACAATACTGGTACATGCCTCAATTTTCAAAATGTTTCTGATTTAGATAACATTTACAGAAGGTTTTTCTTTATAGTGAATATATACATAATATATATAACTACACGTATATATACGCACACTATTTTAGTTAAAAGTGTGAGACAATCTCAGGTTTTTCATATCTCATATTCTGATCATATTCTGATCTCTGAGGGGTACTAAAGAAACAAGCGTTCCTGCGCTGACTTCCTGTTGAATATATGCATGACCATGAAAAAGTCATTTAACCTTTTCGACCTCAATTTTCCCTTTGTAAAATGAGGAACTTGGTCCAAATTGGTAGTCTCCAACCTTTCTTTACAAGGAGCAACTTCTAATTTATCCAGTTGAAGAGACAACTGATAGTGAAGCACATTCAGGAGGTCAGATGTTAGGAATGGAAAAGTTACTCAGTGTTGCATATGGATACATCACACATCCAATGGCCTCCTTCACCCATCAGGAGTCAGAAAATATTGAAAGAAGGAATTTATCAGTAGATAAATCTACTGATTTGGAAATCTTGGATCTCTCTTTCTCAACTGTGCTTTGAAAATAATTTTTCTCTAAAAATTTGTTCCTTTCCTTGTAACACACTTATTTCTGTACTCTCTTCCATGTGTATGCGGCACTGTGCTGGGATTTGCGTGTAATCTAACAAGGCATAATGAACAGAATTGCTGTTATCTCGTTGATTCTGGGAAAATATTTCTTTCATGGCTTTCATGTCAAGCAAGAGTTAAGAGATGGTAAGAAAATATAAAAGAAAGACATTCTCCCTTTCAAATATTTTTTCCTTAAGGTTTAAAGAAACAAATATGAAGTCCAGTATTTTCTTGTCTATTATTCTTACAACAGTAATACGTTATCTTAACGTTATGATATTAAATAATGCCTGTATTGTGTTTTAGATGCTTTAGAAGAGTTAAATGTGATAAAATTTGGAAATTTCATCATTATGGTCAGCTACTGTGACTTCATTTGGTTTAAAGAAATACAGTTTTGGGCTTCCCTGGTGGCACAGTGGTTGAGAGTTCACCTGCTGATGCAGGGGACGCGGGTTCGTGCCCTGGTCTGGGAAGATCCCACATGCCGCGGAGCGGCTGGGCCTGTGAGCCATGGCCGCTGAGCCTGCGCGTCCGGAGCCTGTGCTCCGCAACGGGAGAGGCCACAACAGTGAGAGGCCCGCATACCGCAGAGAAAAGAAAAAAAACAAAAAAATCCATGTATAACTTTATAGTCTGCCCTCTGTGTCTGTGGTTCTGCATCTGTGGATTCAACTGCCATAGATTATGTAATACTGTAGTATTTTATTGAAAAAAAAAAACGCATATAAGTGGACCTGCATAATTCATACTCATGTTTCTCAAGGGTCAACTGTATAGCTAAAAAATATACATTTGAAAATAGTAATGCTTCTGAGTTTTATTAAGCTTGTGTACCTCTAGGAAAATGTGTGTGTATATTTGTGTGTACACATACCTTTAAAACAATAGCTGAGAAGAAAAAATGTCATTAAAATAAAAGAGGTTTCCTATATGGATTAATGTTAGCATAGAACTCTGCCGGAAAGTCATTGTATTTCTTACAATACAACTTCACATTATTTTATGGTTACTTGAGATGTGGGTGAATGCTAACCTCAAAAATTTAAGTATATTTATTAAAATTGTATTTATGGATACTTAGAATATGGGTGGATGTTGACATAAAATTGAGAATATTAACTATAATACACAATTGTTCATTGCTTCTAAAGATATTGTTCTATGATTTCTAAAAGGACTTTCATTTTCAGACTCACGGAACATTTATTTTTATACTTTATAAGACACTCTCCAGGTTGTTAAAATTCTCAAGAAAAATTGCATCTTAAATAGACTGTTTGCCTCTGGGTGTGTTTTCTCAAGTTTTCTATTTGTCAGTAGCAAATGTTCATTTATCAGAAGTATATATATATATATATATATATATATACACACACACATATATGTATGTATTTGCTAATTGCATGTAGTGATTATTTTAGAAAGACCTATGCAAACTTAAAAACAGATGTGTGAATCAGAAATATTAAAGAATATATATTCCAAATATATTCCTATCTAACCTATTGTTTCAACATACTAAATATTGTAAACTTATATGATAAAATGTAAATTCTTTCTGTGGTTAAGTTTTCCATCGCAAATAAAGTACAGTTGACCCTTGAACAGCACGAGTTTGAACTGTGCAGGTCCACTTACACACATATGCATATTTTTTTCAATATAAAATACAAAAACGTTTTGAGGTATTTAAACAACTTTCTCAGTAGCTGATAAAACATGCTGAAAAGGAAAAAAGCCCCATAAAAACAGCAAGCCTTTACAATATATGAACCATCTTAGTAATAAATTTGACCTGAGCCCAACAACTTCAAAATATATACATTCTTTGTAAGTACACATGCTAGAAGATTAACTGAAATTTACCACATTCTGAGCCCCATAGAAAGTCACAAGAAATATCAAAGTCTTAATATAAACAGTATATTATCTAATTATTGTGAGATTAACTTAAAAATCAATATTAAAACATAATTATCAAACTTCAATTAAGTTAGGAAATTAGAAAGCAGAATTCTAAATACCCAACTACTGGGATGAAAAAAATCACAATACAATTAGAAAATCTTTTAAAATTAAGTGCCAAAAATTCTAGCTGTTGTTAGAATAAAGTTATACGCCTACTGCATATTCAAGAAAATAAAGGTGAGGAAATGAATGTTCTAAGCATTCCTTTCATTTTAAAATTAAGAAATAAATAATAACATAAAAATGATCAAGATAATAAAATTAATCATATAAGAAATATATAATATTTACTAAAAATAATAAACCTCTGGTGACACACATCAAGATATTAAAGTCCCAATAATTGACAATAGGATTGATAAAGGGGATATTAATAGAAATTTTACCAATACGAAAGTGGTTGTAAAAGCATATTATAAACACCTTTAGAAAAGTACATCTGATAATACAGATGAAATAGGAAAATGTACAAGAAAACATAATGTATACAAATTGACATAAGAAAGTTTTAAAATCTGAATTATTCTATATCTATTAAAATTGAATATTTATTAAAATTCCTCCTACAAAAAGTATCCATAGGTCAAGAAGTCTCCCCTCATAAAATTGACCAAATCTTTAAGGAAAAAATAACTTCAGATATTCAAAACAATTTCAAGGAATAGAAAAGGAGAAAATCATATCTAAACTTGCTTCAGAGGCTGAACTAACCCTGTAACAAAACCTGACAAAGATATTGTAATAACAGTTAGTTACTGGCAAATTTTTCCATGAACATAAAAATCTTAAATATTATTAAACCAAATTCAAATATTTAATTGTAAAAAATATATATCATGACCAAATTAGGTTCCTTTTAGGAATGTATTGTTAATATAACATTCAAGAATTAATCAATGTTATTTACCAGATTAACAGAATAAAAGAAAAATTATATGGGGATACCAATAGATACAGAAAAATCATTCAATAAAATTCTGTGTCTAATTATAATATAAAGACTTAACTGGTTAGCAAGAAGACTTTTTTAAAAATCTGAGTAAGGATATTAGCCACAACAAAAGTCCAGAAACAATTCACAGGTTTTCTCTGCAATCGATGATGAGCACAGCATGTCCTCTGTCATCATATTTACTCAACATTACATGACAAGTGCTTGCTAGTTCAATACGGCAAGAAAAATGAGCAAAACTTATAAAATTGGAAAAAAAGAAATGAGTGTTATTAATTACAGACAATATATTTGAGTACATAGAAATCTAGAAGAATCTAGCAATGAATTGTTTGAATTAGTAAGTAAATTTGGCAAAGCCATTGAATGTAAGGTGAATTAAAAAATCACCTGAATTATTATACACCACAAAAATTTTAGTAAATGAGAAAGAAAAGATGCCAAATATTAAAAGTAAGTGTAAGATATGCAAGACCTCTACACAGAAATCTCGAGAATATTGTTCCCCCCAAATTAAAGTGAACCTAAACATATGGATCAGCATGTCATGTTCATTTATTAGAAAACTTGACATTCTAAGGATATATATTTGTCACATATTAATTATATGTTCAATACATTCTAAGCCAATATCCCAATGTGTTTGTGTGAATACGTGTGTATTAATTAATTTACTTATTTTTGCTGTGTTGGGTCTTCGTTTCTGTGCGAGGGCTTTCTCTAGTCGTGGCAAGCGGGGGCCACTCTTCATCGCGGTGCGTGGGCCTCTCACTATCGCGGCCTCTCTTGTTGCAGAGAACAGGCTCCAGACACGCAAGTTCAGTAGTTGTGGCTCACGGGCCTAGTTGCTCCGCGGCATGTGGGATCTTCCCAGATCAAGGCTCGAAACCGTGTCCCCTGCATTAGCAGGCAGACTCTCAACCGCTGCGCCACCAGGGAAGCCCCGAATACGTGTGTATAAATAAGGAATGTGGTGATGGGCCTATGATGAGAAAGACCAAAATAAAAAAGACAAAACCAAGTGTTGACTAAGCTCTAGAGCAATGAGTACTTTCACTTGGTAGCATCTGTTTGCTGGAGGGTGTGTAAATTGATACAAGTTTTGGGGGAAACTATTTGGCACTATTTGCCTAAGGATACCGTCTGACAATTTCACTCTTGGGTGGGAGTGTGTGTGTGTGTGTGTGTGTGTGTTTGTGTGTATGTTCACTTGTGTGTGTCTTGAATAGATAAACATGTGTAAGTTCAAAAAGAGGATGTTTGAGATAACATTATTCATCCTAGCTAATAATGTGAGGCAGACACATAAATGCTCATAAATGGCTGAATGAAAAAAAACCTCTTCAATAAATTCATAAAATAGAATATTATGCAGTGATGAAAATATATTCCATCTCTATGAAACAACATGGGGGGTGGTCTCAGAATTATTATACTGCCTCAAAGCAGCCAGGTCAAAATGAACACATAAAGCATGATTCCATTTTTTAAAGTATACACATGTATATATGTATACATAGGGAGAAAATTATGCCTATGTATATATGTAAAATTACAAGTTGTAGGAAGTTATCTTTAGGAAAATAGCAAAATACTATGAGAAAGAATGAGAAAGGAACTAAATTTGGATTAGTGGTGATGGGCTAAAGAAGGAATATTGAGCACATGACATTTAAAGTAATACAAGAAAAAGGAGGAGAAGTTGCAAGCCAAAATATAGAAACTACCACTATGGAGAGAGACAGCAATAGCACTTTCAAAGTATATGAGACTAGAAATAGGTTAGAAGAAGAAATGATTGAAAGAGTAGGTGCAGTGTTATGTAAAGAATGGGGGGAGAGGGGGAACCTGGAAAGGAAGGCAAAGAACAGATGCTCAAGGCTTAAGATTCCCAGTTAAAACTGATAAACATCATTTCAAGGGCATATAAGCTTAGAAAATTACAAGCAGGATAATGGCATGTTATATAATACTTCTAATTTTCAATATATCATTGATTATTTTTCCCAAAATTATTTTATTGGATCATTTGATTGTTTTTATTTGGAAAAGTCCATGGCAGAAAGTGTACAATTATTGTAGAGAAAATAACTTGACTTTGAAATATCAGAGAGGTCAGAAAACGTTCTGAAGTCACACAGCTTCTTAACTGCAGGAGTACAAGACTTCATTATTCCTACTTAAGTATTACATTTAATTACATTAGAACATTTTTCTTCCACCTACACATCAGCATCTTTGACGTGTCAAACTAATAACTAAAAACAGTTTAATCACAAGGTGAAAGTTTTATATAAAAATAGATTTTGAATTTCTTTTATTGCACATTTTTATGTTACTTCAATTGCTCATAAATAATTTGTTCCGTCTTTATACAGTTGACTTGATATATCAAGTGACAATTTAAACATCCCCTACATTTGCTTAAAAGTTTGATCTTGAAGTGAAAGTACATCATTTCTTTAGTAGATAAGTTCTGCATACAAATGTGACTGATCAAATAAGTACTGAAGTTTTTTTATTCAAAGAATAAGTCATTTCTGCTTCTGTAATATTTAAATCTAAGTCAAAATATTCTGAATTCTATATATGGTGGACAGTGGCTTTACTTCCATTATTGAATTACACTGGGGAGGTGTGTTTTTAGGTTGTCATCAACCCCCTTTTACTGAATGGTTATATAAATTGGAACTTACTAGGTAGCAAACTCCACAAAACCAATTTAAACATGCTTAGCAAAATCACAGCAAACAGAATATTAGTTTCTTGGATCAGATTACTAACAAGGCTTATTTCAGGCATAGCCAAGTGTCTCAAGAATGATCTCATTGATCTACCATGTCTACTTCACTAAGTTCTAAGTTTACTCTGCATTGGTGACATTCTCAGGTGGTCTCTTGACATAGGGCAGAATCTGCAGGCTAGGTTACTCTTGGTAAAATCTCCAGAAAGGAGAGGGCTTTTTGTATCTCAACAGATCACAAGGAAAGCCCAGACCTGAATATTATAACCCTAATCCAGGCCAATTACCTATCTTGAAGATAATCTCTGTAACCAGGGGTAAGAAATTCACTGAGTACTGGTTTGAGGGTGAAGAAGAAGGGTCTTCTGTAATTTGGAATCTTTTACCTTAGAAAAGCAACTCTCAGTGTTGGAAGATAAAAATATAAATGCCAGTTATACTATACTAATAACACTGATTTTGAATCACCAATTTAATTAACATTGCAGTGAGCATGCAACAAAATCACTCCATCAGGATTTTAAATAATAATGGTATTGGAGTTTGGAAATTAGGTGTAGAATCCATGGTAGACTGAACTCTTTCATGTGTCTATTTTAAAACTTGACTTTTTTTTTGATCCTGAAATCTGAAGCTATTGTTAGGACAAAGCAAATCATATACTGAAAAGAGAGATTTTTAGTTTTTAATCTCAATTTCACAGATAATGTTTTTAAGTTAACGAGAGATTCTTGGAACTGTTACATAATGTTTCTTTTAAAAAAAAATCCACTCTAATTTGACAAATTATGTTATCTATTTGATGTGCTTTTGATAGCTCTGTCATATGTCAAAGCATTTTTCTTCATTTGCTCCGTTGTAAAAGTTAATTAGGATGGTTAAATAGGACTTGGCTGGAAGAGGGACTTGGCATGACTAAAGATTGAAAGAAGTGACTTTGACTACATATGCACTTTGTTTCCTCTGGGAGGCTGGAAATGGACCTTGTGGTAAACAGTCTCTAAAATGGCTCCAAATGATCCCTACCTCTTGGTATTCCTGCCTTTGTGTAACTCCTCCCCTTAGGATGGGCTAGATTTAGTGATGGGCTTCTAATGAAGAGAATACAGCAAAAGTGGTTGGATATCACATCCAAGATTAAGTTACAAAAAGAATGTGACCTCTGCCCTCTCTGACTTTCTCTTGGATGGTATCCTCCTTCTGGTAGAAGCAAGCTGTCTAGTGTGAATATCCCTGTGGAGAGGCCCACTTAGCAAAGGACCGAGATATCTGACCAAGAATCAGCAAGAACCTGAGGCTTGCTGACAGTCATGTGAGTGAGTTAGAAGTGGATTTTTTCAGGCAAATCAACAGCCATGGAGGACCTACAGTCTCCCAAGAACCACATAAACTGGGGGATAGCCAAGCCTAGCGATGTTTGCAGCCTAGTTAGTAGCTTGATTATAGCCTTGTTTCAGACCCTGAGCTAGAGGATCCAGCTAAGACAGATCTGATTCCTGAACCACAGAAACTATGAGTTATAAATTTTTGTTGTTTTCAGACATTTAGTTTGGAAGGAATTCATAATGCAGCAATAGATAACCAATACAGACATGTTGATAGATTATTGATTTTCTGTATTGACAGTTTCTTCTATAAATTCTATATCTAGACTTGGGGAATAATTCACTACTTTTACTGTATCTCAGTGATACATTCTGAAGTCATATGGCACATTTATAATTCTCTTAATACATTTAATGCCTAAACATCATGTTTAAACATTCAATCAGTAGATATTAATAAAAAAAATAGTCAGCAGTAACTCTGGAATTCTCCCATAATTGAATCAGATTCACAACAGTGTTAAAGAGACAGTGTGAAGTAGTGGGAGAAGTAGTGGGCTGAGATGGAAGGATATTTACTGCAGGCTCGCTCCATGATTTTACAGTCATTTCACTTCTTAGGGCCTCAGTCAATTTCTTTACATCAAAACTAAAGATATTAAAAAATGTTCTCTGCTACAAATATCTCCTATCAGTAAATGAGGAAAGGAGCTTTGTAGTCTAACAAATAGAAAACAGGAGTCAAGAAACTGAATTTTAATTTTCTTCCCATCATTAATTTCTGTTACGATTTAGAGCAAGTTATATAATGATCCTCCAAAATTTTTTCAACCTTAAAAAATGTCCCCTAAGATTCTTCAGTATTTAAAGTATATGATATTATATTACATTTTTTTTTTTTTTGGTCATCACTGTTTATACTAATTGGTCAAATTGCTACTGGATTAGTTTAAATCTAGGCTTGATTCCAATGAAGAAATAAATTTCCTGCTGTACATTTTTTGTTACATGCATTTACGTTTACCTCAATAACTCAGTAACTTTTACTCCTCTGACATAAGATTCAATGATAGGCAGGTTATTATGTTATTTTCTCTCAGCTCTCATACTGCTCTTCTGTGTTCTCCTTTACCAGCTCTTTCCTGTGAGCATCTTTCATTAGGGGGCAGTGGTTGGAGACCTTGAAGCTGGAAGAGAGAGGAGAGACACGCTCCTACCTAGTGGCTTCCTGTCTGCTTGCAGTTTCTGTGAGCATTACTGCAGCTACATTTGTTCACCTTGGTAGAAGCACTTCCTTCCTGAAGCAGCAGCAGTTTGCAATTTTTCCAACATTAAAAAAAATAAAAATAGCCTCTGTCTCATTTAGAGACATCAGCGCTAACTAATAGGACCTCCCCTCCTTAGAGGTCTGAGTTTCAGCTTCTCAGGGCCCTCCTGTAAATTTCTAAATTGTAATTGTGCCAGTCTCTTCACTTGTTCCTTCACCTTGGGGTAGTAGCTGCCACTTCAGATCCCTACCTTCATGATACCGAAGAGTTCTTTTTCTACCCATTCTATTCTTAGTTAACAAATTTATACTTAGTTAACAATTATTTATATTAAATTCCCCCTGTACAAAATACTAACATGGCTTCTGTCTCCTGACTGGCCTTTGAGGGATAAAACTGCTTGGTTTGTCAACTTTTAATATATTGAAAGGATGTGGATCAAAGTCACTTAACTATATACCGATAAAGTTAGAATCTGGTGTTAAAAAGGACAGAATGGCTTTCTTATATAGAATAGGCGATTTAAAATATTTGCACATATTAGGAAAGTGTGTTTAATGTTTGCTTTCCAAACAGCTTAGCTAAGAAAATTCTCCCTCTCCTAGGTTTGTATGGGTATTTTATTAGTTAATTTGATTTCCTAAAATGATTTCATTTTGTCGTCTCTAAGATGCTATCTTAAACTTTAATTGCACCAACAGAAATGTGTTCTATTTGTTCAGTATGCATTCCCTAGTGTTTTAGTATGCAATTTAAAGCAAAGTAGATTTTTCCTTATAATTTCAATATTCAGATATAACCTTACCATCTCCAACAAAAAACTTCATAACCTAATCATGTTAATCAGATTCATGGCAATTGACTCTTGAATGTATATATTCAATTCACATATATACATACATACACACACACAAAGTTAAAGGGTTTTTATTTATATTTTTGGCAAACACTTCGCAGTCACATATAAGTGGGTTTCTGATACTTTACAACTGTATTACAGAAAGATTAGCAAGGGAATCTGATTGATTTTCTTCTTACAATTGCAACTTCATAGTGTTCTAAAAAGTCCTCAAAAGTGCTATATAATGTGAACTAGTTGAGTCATAAAAAAATTTGTGACTTCTTTTTTCTCATATGTTTAAGTGCTATATCACTAATTTAAGTAAAAAATTCATAATTTAAAAAAATGTCTATTTGGGCTTCCCTGGTGGTGCAGTGGTTGAGAGTCCGCCTGCCGATTCAGCGGACACGGGTTCGTGCCCCGGTCTGGGAAGATCCCATATGCCGCGGAGCGGCTGGGCCCGTGAGCCATGGCCGCTGAGCCTGCGCGTCCGGAGCCTGTGCTCCGCAACGGGAGGGGCCACAACAGTGAGAGGCCCGCGTACCGCAAAAAAAAAAAAAAAAAAAAGTCTATTTGTTATTTAAATATATATTCTGAACCAAATGTACTTTATATAGATAATGAAAGATCTCTTTTTTTATTAAGATCCTAGAATAAAAGGACTTTCTTTAGGACAAATGTATTTGAATATGATGTTTCCTGGCCAAGCCACACGTTTATTATTTTGAGGTGCTTTCCACAAGTAACTCTCTTCTTTTGCATGTTTTCCTTTTTCTTTTAAACTCCCATTTCTGATGAACAAGCGATTTACTATTTTACTAAGGCATATAACTGTATCCTTGATTCTACCACTTTGATCATCTAGTAATAACTGCTAAATCATTTTCTTCTCTGGATCTCATTAATAGTGTTTATAAGATAATAGTAATTTTATTGCTTAATTTATTAATTTTTTGCTTAGAAATAAAGAGTTACAACATATCAGCTCATGAACTAATGTTTCAATGACTGAGTGACATTCATTTCTTCCTAGCCCAATCCTAGTTTTGGTAGACTATACTTCTTTCATGGAGATACATTAAATAAAGATGACCCAATTTACTCTGGATTAGTATCCATCTCTACTGTAATTTACTTGAATCATTTGCACCTTGAATCATATTTTCTAGACCAGTTAATATTCTGATTTAAAAAAAAATGATGCCTGTATTACTTCCATAATATCTAGGACAGTGCTTTTAAGATGATTGCTTTAAAATACATATTTATTGAATTGATTTGCTTACAGATAATGCTCTCTACCAATAAAATAGAAACTGAGTGGCATCTTTCTCAACCAGGTATCTCCACATGTTGACCTTCACAACTTCTCTTACTTACTTGAAAGTATTAGCTTGTGTCATCATTTTAGTTCCTTACTGTTCACTTTATTTGTTTATTTATTTATTTATTTTGCTTTGCAAACTTTCATCAACGATTATCTTTCTTTTTTTTAATACATCTTTATTGAAATATAATTGCTTCACAATACTGTATTAGTTTCTGTTGTACCACAAAGTGAATCATCTGTATGCATACATATATCCCCATATCCCTTCCCTCTAGAGCCTCCCTCCCACGCTCGCTATCCCACCCCTCTAGGTCACTGCAAAGCATTGAGCTGATCTCCCTGTGCCATGCTGCTGCTTCCCACTAGCTATCTATTTTACATTTGGTAGTGTGTATATGTCCATGCTACTCTCTCACTTCGCCCCAGCTTCCCCCTCCCCACCCCATGTCCTCAAGTCCATTCTCTATGTCTATGTCTTTATTCCTGCCCTGCCACTAGGTTCATCAGTACCATTTTTTTCCTTAGATTCTGTATATATGTGTTAGCATACTGTATCTGTTTTTCTCTTTCTGACTTACTTCACTCTGTATGACAGACTATAAGTCCACCCACCTCACTAGAAATAACTCAATTCCTTTTTTATGGCTGAGTAATATTCCATTGTATATATGCACCACACCTTCTTTATCCATTCATCTGCTGATGGACATTTAAGTTGCTTCCATGTCCTGGCTATTGCAAATAGTGCTGCAATGAACATTGTGGTACACGTCTCTTTTTGAATTATGGTTTTCTCAGGGTATATGCTCAGTAGTGGGATTGCTGGGTCATATAGTAGTTCTATTTTTAGTTTTTTAAGGAACCTCTGTACTGTTCTCCATAGTGATTGTATTAATTTACATTCCCACCAACAGTGCAAGAGGGGGTTCCCTTTTCACCACATCCTTTCTAGCATTTATTGTTTGTAGATTTTTTGATAATGGCCATTCTGACCTTTGTGAGGTGATACCTCATTGTAGTTTTGATTTGCATTTCTCTAATGATTAATGATGTTGAACATTCTTTCATGTGTTTGCTGGCAATCTGTATATCTTCTTTGGGGAAATGTCAATTTAGGTCTTCTGCCCGCCCATTTTTCGATTGGGTTGTTTTTTTTTTTTTGATATTGAGCTGCCTGAGCTGTTTGTATATTTTGGAGATTAATCCTTTGTCCATTGTTTCATTTGCAAATATTTTCTCCCATTCTGAGGGTTGTCTTTTCATCTTGTTTATGGTTTCCTTTGCTGTGCAAAAGCTTTTAAGTTTAATTAGGTCCCATTTGTTTATTTTTGTTTTTATTTTCATTACTTTAGGGGGTGGGTCAGAAAAGATCTTGCTGTGGTTTATGTCAAAGAGTGTTTTTCCTATGTTTTCCTTTAAGAGCTTTATAGTGTCTGGCCTTACATTTAGGCCTTTAATCCATTTGAAGTTTATTTTTGTGTATGGTGTTAAGGAGTGTTCTAATTTCATTCTTTTACACGTAGCTAAAAAATATGGAATGCTTCACGAATTTCCAGTGAACTCCTTGCCATGCAAAACAAGGAGTTTTTTATTAGTCATTTTACTTTCATTCTCTTTACCATGTTCTGTCCATATGAGACAACCAAAAAAGAAAGTACAATCCATGCATTAGTATGCTGTGCTACTCGTACACGTGATTCTTTTTTCTAACGTATATTTCCATCACTCAAATATTACTCTGGCAATCACCCATTTTAATCATCCTATGAAATTTTCTCATGTTCCCCTTCCTTTCCTCTTTTTCTTCTTCCTTTCTTATATAGTATTGTTTAGTTAAAAATATGTTTTTAAAAAACAAAATTTTATTAATATCAACCATATACTGAAATTTTTTTAATTGCTAGATAATAAAGCAGGAAGGTGGGGGAAATAAAGAGGTTCAAGGATACTAACATAAGCAGCTAAATTTAAGAAAAAAAGAGCTTTGTATTTTCAGTTCACAAGTTTTTACAAGTCTCATGTCCACATTAGATTTTACCTAGGAGGTCTGGGGCTTGCTGGGGAGAGATGCCAGGTGTGTGGAATACCAGTCTGGAGGCAAAATCAACAGATTGAAGAAGCAAATGGGAAGGTCACATCTGTGTCTAAAATTGGAATAACAGGATTTCATCTCTTGTCAGTAGGATCCAATAGGGCTGACAAGCATGAAGGTAGGAAATGGTGTCTCACAGAGATTGTAAGCATAGTACCAAGCAATAGGTTCTATTTTTCAAGAGGCTATCACCAGTGACTTTTTTTCATGCTGCAAACAATAAGGCAGAAGACACAGTTTGCTCATTTCTTAGTTTTGGGACACTTTTTTCTTTCCTCAGTATGCAACAACCCAGTATTTGTATGTGCTGCCTCAGATCTTTGTTAATAAATCTGTATTATTTATTTAAAATGTTAAATTCTATAATCCATGACAAGACAGCCAGCTTTCAGCATTAGGAATCTTAATTAAATATCAGTTAAGGGGCTTCCCTGGTGGCGCAGTGGTTGAGAGTCCGCCTGCCGATGCAGGGGACACAGGTTCATGCCCCGGTCTGGGAAGATCCCACATGCCGCAGAGCAACTAAGCCCGTGAGCCATGGCCGCTGAGCCTGCGCGTCCGGAGCCTGTGCTCCACAACAGGAGGGCCACAACAGTGAGAGGCCTGTGTACCGCAAAAAAAATATATATATCAGTTAAGATTTTAATAAAATTATTCTTCCCCACCTTAATATTTCACTATATAAAATATTACAAAATTATCCTGACAGTCCACCTGTAAACCTTCTCCTTTTTGCATTCATTCCACTTCATTAATCTTAACCTTTTCCATTTTTTGTTATTTATTCAACGGAAAATATGTAAGTAGTTATAATTTTTAATAAAATATAATCATTCTGCACATACTCTTCTCATTTTATCATTTTTTTCTCTTTAATCTTGCAAGTGGAAACATCTATTGGCAGAAAATCAACTTTAAAACATTTTATCTGATCTAAATTTTTATTGAGTATTTAGTTATCTTAGCCATATTTTTAATATTGAAGAATGGCCGTTATGTTTCCTATTTGAGTTTACATATGAAATTAAATCAATTTATATACCATTCATCATAGATAAGAAACTTGGGGACAGACTTTGAGGGAAACAGCTTTTTTCATTGTATTGCATTTTTCTAGATCTACCTGCATTAAAATCTCCTGTAGCTCTTGGTTAATACGCACATTCACCCAGAGTTTAAAATCAGAGATTATGGGGGTAGAAATCTGTGTGTGTTTCAATAATACTTTTGCATAGTAAAATATGAGAATTAAGGTCCTAATATTTTTCCATATTTCAAATTCAGATATATAGTATAAAAACATTGCCCATTTGAAAGAATCTTCCTTAATAATAAAACTATTAACAATACATTAAAGAAAAAATTTTGAAATGAAATGAGCCAGTATTGTTAAATATGCTTCTCCAGGAAAGGGAGTTTTATTAAATGACCTCAAGTTATGAAAATCTCATAGATTCCGAGTTTTCAGTGTTTTGTAATATTAATCTTTGAATAATTAATAAATCAGTAGCATTTGTGGCTTATATATCTGGCCTTGTTCTAAGTGATTAGCTAGCATATGTCAACTTTCTTAGTCTTCACTACTGCCCCTTGAGCTTGGTACTTGTCTTACCCCTGTTTTGTTGATGAGGAAACTGAAGCACAGACAGTTTAAGAAATTTACCCATTGTGGGACTTCCCTGGTTGTGCAGTGGTTGGGACTCTGCCTGCCAGTGCAGGGGACACGGGTTCGAGCCCTGGTCCCGGAGGATCCCACATGCCGTGGAGCAGCTAGGCCCATGTGCCACAGCTGCTGAGCCTGTGTGCTGTAGCTGCTGGGCCCGTGTGCCTGGATCCTGTGCTCCACAACGAGAGAAGCCACCGCAATGGGAGGCCCATGCCCCGTAGCGAGGAGTGGCCCCAGCTCGCCGCAACTGGAAGAAGCCTGCATACAGCAATGAAGACCCAAAGCAGCCAAAAATAAAATAAATAAATAAATTTATTTTAAAAAAAGGTTAAAAAAAAAAGAAATTTACCAATTGCAACAAAAGTACAAAGATGGCTCCCTATACAGGGTTGACATATGTGAAAGTTAATTTTAATGGATTGCACAGGTGAAGGTATTTGTTTGAAATTTTAAGGAATTTATTTTCAAAGACCATTACTGGTTAAGATATACTAATATTTTCAAAGATGATCACAAAGTCGTTGCTATCTAAGTTTTCAGAATGTTATATCGGTGGTTACATTATATGTAAATAAAACATAAATAAAAGGGAAAGAATTGTCTGAAAGCAATACAAGTATAATTACTTTGTGATACTTTTACTATAGATGTTATCTTATCTTTTAACTATACCTACTTTGTAAGAAATAATGCTTATAAAAAGTATTAGAAAAATATATAATGCCTAACATGTTATTTTCTTACCCTACATCCAATGAGGAGGGTGACTCATCCAATCAACTTAAGTGATTTAACAGTATTATTTAAAGTATTGATGTATTTACTTTGTATTTTGAATGCAATGCTTTAAATTTGGGTTGGAGACTGACCCTTTAGTAAACTGGCAATGGAGAAGTTAAAGGTGATATGGTGAGGGAAAAAAATAATATTTGAATTATATCTGAGGAAGGAGGAGAGGTTAGAAGACATTAATAGACAAATTAGGCATCAACTACAGAGTCCAAAGTGCATGGGAAAGAGAACAATGAAATATTTTTACTTAATCAACATTATTGTAGAGAAAAATGGGAATAGTTATAAAAAATCTGTGTAAAATAGCAAAACTATAATAATCATTGCTTTTTAAAATTAAATTTTATGTTTTATTAAACTAAGCATTAAAAAAGCATAGATTTTAGAAAGAATCACAAATTTTTCTGATTGCTTTTTTAAACAGAAATTACTGTGGTTTCATAATATTCCCAAAGCCTAGTGAACTGGATATTACAAGGTCCTAAAAAGCAGTTAATAAAAGACTACATGTACTGATGATTACATATTATTCACTTCAACTTTCAAATGATCTCCAGTAAAAACTTATTGGAGCCAAAGAGGATTTTTCAAATACTTTAATACAACTGACTCTGACCAGTTGGCTTAGAAGCCTGCCTCATCTGAGTACAAGAAATAAGAAAGGAATTGAAAAGCCTTTAAATCCAAGGGCTCTGTCCAGTTTAGCGGCAGCCACTCTCTGACTCTAGTCCTGTGGATTATACAATTGTCTAAAGATTTACTTCCAGGTTCTGACCCTCCTTTAGCAGCCATGGTATTAAAGCTGGCAACTTCCCTGGCATCTGCAATAAAAATGTGACTTACTAACGACTGTTGAATGGTTCAGTGCTCTTCACTGCATGTTGCACAGAGAGAGGATACATCTGACTTGATTCATTGTACTTAAAATGATTTCTGCACCATCATAAGCCGGACACATATATTTACTCATTTAACCATTCTAGCAAATTTATAAAGATATTATAGTATCATCTGATTTTTCAGTGATTTCACAGATTTCAGGTAACACGTCAATGCAATATATTTGACATTGATGGATCTAGGGTTCAAACCCAGGCCATCTGTCTCCACAATATGCTTTATTTATTCCCTATACCAGTGGCTTTCATCCTTTTTTAAACAATCCACAGTAAAAAATAAATTCTTTTTACATAATGATCCAACACACACACACACGTACACACAGACGCATGTACACACAGACACACAGACACCCCTTACTACTTGGGCTACATTCTGATAATTTCTTATCTATTGTATTCTATTCCATTCCATTTACTACATTTTTAGAAGAGCTAATCTGGATCCACTAACAGATCTGGACCTGAATTGTGACAAACACTGCAAAATTATCCCCTGTCTCTGCATCAGGGTGTTGATGTGCCAGGTAAAGTCTCATTCACTCTCTATGACTGATAATGAATAGGGAAAAATAAGTAGGACATCCAGAGTCAGATGTAATTAGTGATTGAATATTATAAATAAATATTGCCTTTTTTTTTTTAACCTCTGATATGGTAGCCCACCTAGTTCAGGTCGACTGGAATAGAGGACCCTTTGCTTGGAGACATGCTCTCACTGAGATGAAAGCATATCTTTGATATTTTTCTATAAATTTATTTATTTATTTTTGGCTGCGTTGGGTCTTCGTTGCTGCACGCGGGCTTTCTCTAGCTGCGGTGAGCTGGAGCTACTCTTCGTTGCGGTGCGCGGGCTCCTCATTGCGGTGGCTTCTCGTTGCAGAACTCGGGTTCTAGGTGCGCGGGCTTCAGTAGTTGTGGCTCGCAAGCTCAGTAGTTGTGGCTCATGGGTTCTAGAGCACAGGCTCAGTAGTTGTGGCGCACGGGCTTAGTTGCTCCGCGGCATGTGGGATCTTCCCAGACCAGGGCTCGAACCCATGTAGCCTGCACTGGCAGGCAGATTCTTAACCACTGCACCACCAGGGAAGTCCCTGCCTTTTAAAAAATGTGTGTAAATATCCATTATAAAAATGATCATTTCCTATCCCCAAATCCAGGTTTTCTTCCTAAATTCCTTAATTTGGTTAAAAAATTTACCAGTACATGACCATTATTCCAGTGACCTATGTTTACAAGTCCATCATAATCCTAGCCATTGTCTACTATATCAGTTGCAAATTGTTTTTGATACTCTTTAAATCATTCATAAAGATCAAATCTTTTCCACATTCACTGTGGATTTACTGTCTTAAACTTTACTTTTTCTTTTCTTGTCAAATGTAATACATGCTAAGAAACATTTCAAAATCTAGTCTTTACATCTTTCTTTAATATCCTGAGTGGTGTTGTCAAATTACTTACTGGACTGTTTATTGTACTTACTGTACAGTTTATTTCACTTCTAATTTCCTAATTTAAGCTGGAATTGCTTATCAGACCTTTACAGTCTGTCTAAAGTTCTATCATTTCAACTCTATTGGCTACTAATTCCCTTTTTCCCTGTTAACTGTACATCTTCCATCACATCTTCCTTTAATTATTTATATATTTTTAAAAAGCCCTCTATCCTGTATTTACCAATTTAATTTTTTTCTTCTATTACTGAATGAACCACAACATCCACAAAACATACCCAACAGAAACTGCAGGTAATTGAGACTTGTCCAAGAGATTAATGAAAGATCACTATGGGTATTTCAAAGCTTTGACAGGGTCTTTTTGTAATAGAGTAACAATTAGCCATGAGAAGTTTACAGCTTTTTTTCTCAAAATAAATAAATAAACAAATAAAAGGCTAAAGGAGAAAGAGTACAAAGGGAATTAACAATGTTCTGCATAACAATGTGAAATGAAAACAAGCGCTACCAGCTAATAAAACCATACATATAAATTATACTATAGAGAGAACATATATTGGCACATTATTTCAGATGAGGTATGTTACACCTGTGCAATGAAATTCTAAAGATGAGGGAAATATATCCTGCATCACCCCCAGTAGGTATGGATAATGTTTCCTAATAGTTGGAGGGAGATTAGAATAAGGAAAATCTTTTGGGGAGTCATGGATTCCTCTGTAAGGATCCCATCCTAAATTCTTTAAAATAAGGGATCATTCTCCTCTCTTTGTAACATCTTACTCTATTTTCATTTGTTTTTTGCAATGTTACAGAGATTACAAGACACTAAAAGAGAAAGACCCATCAAAGCCTTTGTTACACCATTATAACAAATTTCTTAAAATATATATTGAAAACTAAGGTCAAGTTCAGCTTTGCATGTTTTTACTTTTTATTCTATTTATATGTTCTGCTCATACATTGGACTGATTATGTGTAAAAAAATCCTTCTAAATTCCTTAAAATATAGATTTAATTCTGCTATATAAAAAGTATCTTGCTAATTTCAACCAATTTGAGTATATAAAGTTAATTCCTGATTTTCATATTTGTAGGATGTCAGTGAGACAGTTCTACAATTTATTGAGTAATGCACAAGGTGAGCGGGATTCTAAGTCCCTCCAGAACATATTACATATACATGAAAAGTGTATGTTCTCTTCACTCAAACTGATCAGGGAATGACGAGATTAGATATTTTTAATCATTTTAATTGAAACATTGAAACATAGCCAGCATACAGAAAATGCACAGATCATAAATGTACAAATAGGAAAATTTTCACAAAGTAAACTCTAGGCTAACCATCACACACA
The DNA here is from genome assembly GCF_059928025.1 of Delphinapterus leucas. NCBI lineage: Eukaryota > Metazoa > Chordata > Mammalia > Artiodactyla > Monodontidae > Delphinapterus > Delphinapterus leucas. Next base: position 11,681,696 of record NC_143133.1, on the reverse strand, counting down.
TCAAAAAATAGAGTATTGGGATTCCCTGGTGGCGCAGTGGTTGAGAGTCCGCCTGCCGATGCAGGGGACACGGGTTCGTGCCCCAGTCCGGGAAGATCCCACATGCCACGAAGCGGCTTCGCCCGTGAGCCATGGCCGCTGAGCCTGCGCGTCCGGAGCCTGTGCTCCGCAACGGGAGAGGCCACAACAGTGAGAGGCCCGCGTACCGCAAAAAAAAAAAAAAAAAAAATAGAGTATTATTCATACCCCAGGAGCTCCCTTGCGACTCTTCCCAGTCACTTTTCCATGACAAATGTAACTGTCATTCTGAATTCTAACACCATAAATTAGTTTGACCATTTTGAACCTTGTATAAACAGGAACACAGACTATGCTTTGTTTTTACCTGGATTCCTTTGCTCAATATTATGTTCGAAATTCATCCATTGTGTGTGTGCGCTTGTGCATGCATGTGCAGTAATAATTGATATTCTTATAACTTTCTGATACTCCACTCTATGAATATACCACCCTTTTTTTGACCGATTTAAAGTTCCGGGGAATTTGAATTGATTTTAGTTCCTGGCTATTAAAAATGACATTGCAATAGAGAATGCAGAAATAGACCCACACGAATATGCCCAATGTATTTATGACAAAGCAGTAAAAGGGATTCAATGAAGGAGGAATAGCCTTTTCAATAAATGGTGCTAGAACAAGTAGACATCAACAGTCACGTAATGAACCTTTACCTAAAGCACACAGTTTATATAGAAATTAACAAAAGTAGATCACGGTCTTAAACAAAAAACTACAAAACTTCTAGAAAAAAGAAAATGAGAAGATCTTTAGGATCTACTTCTAGGCAAAGACTGCTTAGAATTTGACACAAAAACATGAAACATAAAAGAAAAATTGATAAGGTTAAACCTCATGGAAACTAAAAATTTTGCTCTGCGAAAGGAACCTGTTAGGGGCTTCCCTGGTGGCGCAGTGGTAAGAATCTGTCTGCCAATGCAGGGGACACGGGTTCAAGCCCTGGCCCGGGAAGATCCCACATGCCGCGGAGCAACTAAGCCCGTGCGCCACAACTACTGAGCCCGTGTGCTACAACTACTGAAGCCGGTGCGCCTAGAGCCTGTGCTCCGGAACAAGAGAAGCCACAGCAATGAGAAGCCTGCGTGCCGCAACAAAGAGCAGCCCCCCCTGGCGGCAACTAGAGAAAGCCCGCGGGCAGCAATGAAGACCCAACGCGGCCAAAAATAAATAAATAAAAAAGAAAGAAAATTAAAAAAAAAAAAAAGGAAGCTGTTAGGGTGAAAACACAAATTACAGACTAGGAGAAAATATATGCAAATAACATGTCTGGCAGAGCACTAGCATTAACAATATATAAATAGCTAAAAACTAAAAACTCAACATTAAAAAAATAATTCAATTAAGAGATGGACAAGATGTGCAGACGCTTCACCAAACAATATACAGAGAACAAATAAGAACATAAAAATATATTAAACATTACTAACCACTAGAGAAATGAAAATTGAAACCATAATGAAATATCATTATATGTGTATCAGAATAGCCAAATTAAAAATAGCGATAACATGAAATGCTGGTGAGGGTGCACAGTCACAGGATGACTCCTGTCTTGCTGGAGGGAACGTAGATCAGTACAGTCACTCTGGAAAACATTTTGTTAGTTGCTTATAAAAGGAAACATGTATTTAGTGAACATGAATATGGACTTCTGCTATGTGTTGCTAGGAATGCAATTGCTGAATCACAGACATGTGTGTGTTAACCTTACGCAGATGCTGATAGTTTTTTGAAGTTAATATAAAAAATTAAAACTTCGCTATTAATGTATGCACCAGTTTCTTCACAACCTTGTCAAAAACTGACATTGTATTTTTCATTTTACCCATGTAGGTCTGTATGTAGTGATATAATATTGAAATTTGATTTGTATTTCCCTGATTACCAGTTGATGTTCAGTGCCTTTTCGTATGTCTGTCGATCCATATTTTTCTCTGAAGGCATCACTGATCAAGAGTCAGGTTTTCTATTTCAGCGGCATTTTGTTCCTCAAGTAAGAAGAAACTTTCCTGGGTGTTGTGTCTCAAGTCAGAGGGAAAGTGCACAGATTGGAAACTTATTAAGGTTACATTTGAAGGAAGTAGACTATATAGGCTTCAAGGCCTTATGGGAGAATTTGATGAACCCACCTGCCCTTGGATATCCCAATTATCAGTTTCCCTTTTTTCCTTTTTGTGTAAGAAAAGGAAGGGAATGTCCTTGGAGTACTCACCTCAAAACACTTGGCCACCATGGACCCATAGGGTATTATAGCCAGGAGCTGGACCCTGAAACATGGGAATACCCTCCTTGCCTTAGGGCCGTTAAGACCATTGACTTTTTGGTTAATACCACTGAGACAATCATTGTGCGATCCCCTTTAAACATTTTTATATCTCATGCAGTAGAATCTCTCCTGAATTCTCATCACACTCAACATTTCTCAGCCAGACACCTCACTTCCTGTAAAGTCCTTTTCTTAAGTGCCCCTCACATAACTCTTATGTTGTAATAATATTAACCAGGCTACTTTTCACCCCTCCATCACAGACAGAAGATCTCATGACAGTTTAACGCTAATGGACCACTTTCTGGCTCCTCTAATGATCTACAGGAAATTCCATTGAGTAACATTGACTTCGCATGGTCCACTAATGGTTCTTATTTAAAAGGCAACAATGGCAAATATTGTGCTGGGTATGCTATTGTAAGTCCTTTTCATGTTGTTGAGGTAGCATCTTTACCTATGGCTACTTTGGCCCAACAAACTGAATTATACCCTTTCACAAGGGCTTGTACTTTAGCCAAGGACAAAACTACCCATGTTTACATTGATAGTAGGTATGCTTTCAGAGTAGACCATGATTTGGGGGTGCTGTGGAAGTAAAATGGCTTCCCTCCTTTCAGTCGAAATAAGATTAAAAATAGCCCCGTCTGTTCAGAAATTATTGAATGCAATACCTGCTGCTTTAGCTATTGTTGAAATTCTGGAGCATTCTAAACTTGACTCCCTGGAAGCTAAGGGAAATCACCTTGCTGATATTTTTTTTTCAAGAAATGTTGTCCTTAAAGGAACCAATAGCCACCAAACCTCTGTCATGGACCAAACAGATATTTCCCTAAATGAAAACTTAGAAAAACTGGAGAGAGTAGCCTGACAATTGGCCTCAGAAAAGGAAAAACAAAATAGGAAATTCAACAACTGTTGGTTTGATAAAAAGAGAAAGCTCTGGTTTGGATCAAATAACATCCCAGTTCTACTAGAGACTCTCAAATCCCCAATTCGCACCACTGTACATGCGTTAAACCATTGGTCGACTGACAAAATGACAGCAGTCCTGAATCAGTACTGATGGGGAAACATTAACAAGGCTGCAAAAAGTGCCTGCCTCCCTTGTCCCACCTACTCAAAGTACAACCTAGGGCAGACTCTTCGTACTGCTCCTGGGCATTTTAAACTGCCAGGGCCATTTAGAGCCTGGCATATGGATTTCATACAACTTCCTCCTTCTAAAGGATACAAATATATTTTAGTCATGGGTATACATTTTCACACTGGACTGAAGCCTTTCCTTACAGATACGCTACTGCCTTCTCTGTGGCTAAAATCCTTTTGGAAAAGATTATCCCTACCTGGGGAACTCCTTTCAAATTTCGTAGTGATCGAGAAACCTATTTTATTGGCCATGTGCTTTAAGAAGTCTGTGCTATTTGTCTGGTTTTATAACACTTTTATTGTGCCTAGCATCCTCCATCCTCTGGTTTATTGGAATGAACTAATGACATTATTAAGACTCAATTGGCAAAATTTGTAGAGGCCCTCCAATTACCTTGGCCAAAAGCATTGCCATTGGTCCTTCTAAGTCTCAGGTCATTTTGGAATCAAACTTTCACTGTTTGAGATAGAAAATGTTCAATGCACTTGGCTTCTGCTTCTGTTGACCCACAACTGATGTTAGGAGAGATACTCCAACATAGCATATACCTAACTGCTTCTATTAAAAATAACCATGTTTTCATAGAGCAATTTTTTCACACCATGCCCTTGGCAGAGAAGATCTTAAGCATCACAGTTTGCAACTTGGAGATTTTGTCTATTGGAAAATACATAGAGAACTCTCTTCACCCTTGCTGGAAAGGCCACTTTAAGTACTGCCAATCAATTCTTGTGCCACCAAACTCCAAGGAATAGACTTTTGGATTCGTCTGACACGCCTGAAGAAAGCACTGAACCCTGAATGAACCTGCACATCATCTGATGTGAAAGTAAAGATTTCATTGGAATTAAAGCAGACAATATCTGATTAGACAGCTTTTCCCAAGATATCCTATCAGGCCTGTTGCAACTTTGTTGCCAAACATTTGATGATGGCATAATGCTTCAGATGATCTCCAATGTCTATGAGCTTAATAACCCTTGGACCTTAGGTAAAAAGTGCCTGAGAATTCTCCCTCCTACCCCTCCTTTTTACTCAAATGTGACCTTAATAGGTTTCCAATATGTGCACTTTCTACTGACGTGAGACTCTGTACTCAGGAAAGTTCCTTCTTTACATCGAGGCCCAAAAATCTGCTGAAATTGGAAAACCTGACCCTTGATGCTTTCAGAGGAAAATACTGAACAAAATGAGAAAATATAAAAAAGTAATAAACAAAAGCCTCAAATCAGTAGAGTAGGAAGACCAAAATGAAAGCTCTCACGCCCTGTTAAGATAGCAGAGCCCAACAGAAAGAAGAAAGACTTCTCTTCTTTCCTGGCAAGGACTCAGCTGTGAAAAGCCATGGGCTCTTTGTTTACTATAGCCCTCCCAACTTCCTTTTCCCCCATGTTGGGGACTTACACGTGGCTTGCCATGGTTACAGATCTGGAATAGCAATTCTCTGCTGATCTTGAATAAACTTATCTTTGCTGGAGAAATTTCTGGTAGTCTATTTGTTTCAGATCAACAACTCTCGTACAATTTTTTTATTGTTAAACCTGTAATTCAAGATTGTTTTTCCTGGTTGAGTCCTTTGAATTTTCATACAAATTGGAGAAGCTTGTCAATTGTGACTAAATTGGGATTGTGTCCAATCTGTAAAGTTATATGAGAAAAATGGACATGTTAACAATATTAAGCCCCTAATATGTAAACATGGTACATCTCTTATTTGTCATCCTTGATTTCTTTCAACAATTATTTGTAGCTTTCAGTGAAGCTCATTTGCACATCTTTTATTAAATTTATTCCTAAATATTTTATGTAATTCCAAACTAGTAAATGGTATTTTTATCTTTAATTTGGCATGTGCTTTTTGCTTTTATATAAGAATATTCCTATTACCTGGTTGAATTTCATTTATTAGTTCTTGCACTTTTATTGGTTTCTTTCTTTATAATTCCTTCAGATGTTCTGTTTACTCAACGATGGCACGTTGGAATAGATACTTTTATTTATATCATTTCATTGTTTTTATGTTTAAAAAAATTTTTTTTGTACTTACTACTTCCTCCAGAATAATATTGAGTAAAAGTGGTAAGATCAAGTATCTGTACATCCTTCCTGATATTAGGGCAATAATGTTCAGGTTTTCACTTCGAATATCATGTTGGCTGTACATTTTTCTACATATCTGCCTTACCAAGTTGAGAAAGTTCCCTCATATTACTAGCTTGCTACTTTTCCCTCATAGGTAGGTGGTAAGTTTTGTGCATAATTTTTATGCATCTATTAAGATAATTAAATAGTTTTCCTTTTGGTATGTTAGGACGGTAAAGAATACTGACTGATTATCAGTGTTAAAATAATCTTGCATTCCTGAGAAGATAAACCTTACTTTTCTGTTCTTGTGAATTCCTTTTGCTATCTTTTTAAAAGGTTCTTGCCTCTGTTTTCATAATGGATACTGGTCTCCATTTTTCTCTTCTTATAATGTCCTAATCTAGTTTGGCATCAGGAATATTGGAATTTATTTTCTTTTAGTATTTTGTGAAAAAAGTTTTTGTATGACTATTATCCCATCATTATACACTTGGTAGAATTTGCAGGTGGAGCCATCTGGGCCTAGATTTTTATTTTTGGAGAGGTTTTTAATACCAAGTTAAATTTTACTGACAGAGCCATTTAGTTTTTCTGTTTCAGCTTGTGTCAATTTTGGTAATTTGTGAATTCAGGGAATCTGTCCATTTCAACTAGATTATCAAGTTTATAAACATAAAACAATTTATAATATTCTCTATTTTTGAATGCCTCTAGGATATGTCATGTTTTTACCTCTGCATTGATCGTATCTGTTTATTTACTTATTTTTTAGTTTTTTTTTCCTTTCTAGGTGATGTTATTGTTTAAGAGTTTACATTGTTGTCTGCTAGGCAGGTAGAGTAAATTCATCCCCTTAATTGGTTAGGAAATAAGCTGAGGAGGGTAAGGCATAGACTACCTACCTCTGGTTTACCTCAGCTGCGAAGGTATAACCTTCAGGAATTTAACTGTGAGTTTGCTGGGGTTCCTTCTAAGCTGTATACCTTAAATCCTCAGGATTGGAGGAGTTCCAAAGTTTCTGCTCTGCTTTTAACAAGCTTTCTAATTAATTTCTTAGCCTTCTCCCTTGTATGGCTTCTGATTGCAGCCTATGTCTTGAGGGGAAAACAGAGCAAGTGACAGATTTTTGTCCTGCTTTTCTGATCAGGACCCTCATTCTTGTAGCTTCACATACTGTTTCACAAAACCTCTCAGATCTTTGCTTGTTTCTCTGTATCTTCATATTGGCCCTCAGCTAAGGGAACTTTGTTCTTCAGCCTCTTGTACAGCATAGAGACTTGACAAATGTCTCAGGAAAAATGCAGCAGCCATTGGACAAGGAGTCATCTTACTTCTTTCTGTTTCACTGTTGACACCTTGCTTGTGATCCTGTCCTTTCAAAACTTGTTTGCTTCGGCTGATATCTAATGCTTCCAAACAAACAAGCAGGTAATTAAATAATTTAAAAGAATATATCTGTATCTCTCTATATACATAGGTATGTATATACATGCACATATACACTTTAATTTTTTTTCCTCTGGAAAATGCTTTTAATTTCTACCTTATGGTACTTGTTTGGTGCAGTTCTTATTTATATTCATAAAGTCCCAATCTAACAAAGTTAATGTATATTTAAGGATAAAGTTTTCTTGTGATCTGATTAGTTTCAGAAGCAAAATTTTAAGTTAATATTTTGATGAATATGCCCTTAGCTTTTGTTTCTTTGTACAGGGTCCAAATATGAGTGTATTGAAGACATCTATACATCTATTACTAAAGATATAAAGTACCAGATTAATTCTCATCAGAGTTTAGGCAAAGAAAATCCTTTGTTTCTTCTGTTGGTATTATGTGAGTCTTTTTACTAGAAAGTAAGATCTGCATAATTCACTATGATTCCATTTTTCACAGACTGGTAGAAGACACTGAGTTGACAGTTAGGTTTCAGAGTTTATGCTTAGGGCGACTAATGATTTTTAGTAAAGTTAGCTACGTTTCTCTTTATTATTTGTGCTTTGCCCTTTGTCTCTATTTTCAAAGTATTTGCTCCAACCCTGATATTATAATCAGTGTGGCTGTATTTTTATTTACTTTATGGGCCTGTAAGAGAGGATTTTAAAACAATTTGACATTGGTTACATGAAACTAGAAAATGTGTATCTCTAGTCTCTCAAAAATTATACTAAATAAATTTAGTATTGGATTGTATTACATTATGCAAACTTTCAACAGACATGCTCATTACGAAAATATAAATCAGAGTATTTCAAAGACTTAAATTAATTTGGAAAAATTTTCCAAATTATCGAAATAACCAGAGGCAAAATAATTGTCAGTTTTCATTGGCTTCTTACAAATAAATGTAAAAAGCCATACAGAATAACTAGAAACAGAAAGATGATAAATGTAATTTATATATTTTTTCCTATCACCTAGACTTAAAGTAAATGAAGATTATCTCTGTTTTTAAAGTAATCATATTGACAAAATTCCATATAGTATATTCTAATTAGACAATTTTGTCTTTAAGAAAATTATCTTTCTTGACAGACTTATAGAAATGTTGCCAAATTTGACCATCAAACTAGAATGTTTTCTTGTTCCTTGAGTAGTTCCTACAAGGAGCTTTTCATATCCTTATCATCATTTTGTTTGTTGTTTCTTAACACCCTTAAACACTAACTAATATGGCACATCTATAAGTACATCTATACTTGTTTGTTCTTTTCAGTATTAGGCTTTTGTGGATCCCTGTGTCAGTTACAAAGGGCTGAAAGTGATGATTCATTTCAACAGAAGTTATGTGTAATATACTTTAGAAGATGAGCGCTTGTATATGAAGTCTTTACTGAGTAGAATTTATCAATCCTTGCTTTGCTTTCTTGTATTTTAGCCATTAGCCACATGTGGATATTTAAATTAAACCCAATTAAGAGGAAATAAGTTAAAAATTCAATTCTGTGTTGCTAGCTACACTTCAAGTGCTCAGTGACAAGTTGGGGCTGACTGTTATTACGTAGGATAACACATATATGGAACATTTTTATCACCCGAGAAAGTTTTATTGGATAGCACATGACTTTATATAATTTTTGTTGGAAGTTTTCTGTTTAGAATTATGGCTTTACATGACAGCATTATACAAAATATAATTGCTCTTTCCCCCTATGTTTAACTGACGATTTTTAGATAGAGAATATATTTATAAATCTCCAAAAAAAGCAACAAAATCACTCTTGCTAATTTCTGTTCTGAAAATATTTTGTTTAAAAGTAATTATTCAGAACTGGGAAACTGACTTCCTTCTATAACATTTTTTAAAGTCTCCAATTTCGAGGGATTGTATTTCTTTAGCATAGGTACATACCTACATTTTAGAAATTTTATCCTCTTGGAAACATTTCAGTATTTATCAGTTTAGAAGCAGGATGTATGTCTAAATGTAGAAAATGACTTTATTTAAGTTTATTAATGATAGTTAAGAGGTGATGTTGGATAACTTACCTGAAATTGATTTTGTAGCTGTTGTAAAAGTATACAGAGCTTCTGTGGAATCAAAACCATATCTATTGGTATGGTATTTTCTTCACAATTTCCCATTCAAATATCTGTTGAATAAAATATACAAGGTTTTTTTCCCCCTCTATATTCCACTGATAGATTCATTATTAATTCACTCAGCCATTTAGTCAAGCAAAATGTATTGAAAGCCACTGAGAAAGCATTGTAAGTGGCATAAATATTAAGCCAGATATAGAATTATTTCTTGGAAGTCTTATACTCCTGTATGCAGATTAAGATAAACAAACACACACACATACACAGACACACACACAGAATTGAATGTAGGAAGAGTTAAGTGCCATAAGAAAGAATACGTAAAAGATAAAGTTAGATAGATATATAGATTGATAGATATAGACACAAACATATATCCTAAGGTATATATGTATATCTTAGCACATTGTCTGGCACAAGAAAAACTCCAAATAAATTTTACTCTTATTATTTTTGTCACAAATTGAGAATTCACAGATGAAGAGTTTATTTGTAGGTGTGTAACATGACAGTCTTATAGATTTAAAAAGCTGATTGGAGCTCGGTACCTAAGAAAATGTCCAGCAGTTTATTAAAAATTGAGGGACTTCCCTGGTGGAGCAGTGGTTAAGAATCCGCCTGCCAATGAAAGGGACACGGGTTTGAGCGCTGGTCCAGGAAGATCCCACATGCCACGGAGCAACTAAGCCCAAGTGCCACAACTACTGAAGTCTGCGCGCCTAGAGCCCACGAGCCACAACAACTAAGCCCATGTGCTGCAACTACTGAAGTTCAACTACTGAACTACCGCGACAAGAGAAGCCGCCGCAATGAGAAGCGCGTGCACCACAATGAAGAGTAGCTCCCGCTTGCTGCAACTAGAGAAAGCCCACGCGCAGCAGCAAAGACCCAACGCAGCCAAAAATAAATAAATGAATAAATAAATAAATAAATTATTTTTTTAAATGAACAATGGCAGTGAAACAAGAAAATGCAGTAAATCTATGGGAGTACTAAATAATACATTTTATCCATTTAAGGTAAGGGCTATGGGTGAAAATAGAATATGAGCTGGAGCAACACTAAATATACTTCTTTATAATATTAGTAAGATTAAAAGAGCCTTGATCTGTGTTTAATTAAATTCTTCAAATGAAACAAACAATAGCTATTAATTCCAACACACCCCTTCTTGGTTTATCTCCAGAATCATAGGAAAAAAATTATCATCTTCTTCTTCCCTAACGCTTATTCTTCATTCTGTGTCTCTTACTCAGTGGTTTAAACATCCATTTTTATCATTCATCCTTTTTTTTTTTTTTGCGGTACGCGGGCCTCCCACCGCTGTGGCCTCTCCCGTTGCGGAGCACAGGCTCTGGACACGCAGGCTCAGCGGCCATGGCTCACGGGCCTAGCCGCTCCGCGGCATGTGGGATCTTCCCGGAACGGGGCACGAACCCGTGTCCCCTGCATCGGCAGGCAGACTCTCAACCACTGCGCCACCAGGGAAGCCCATATCGTTCATCCTTAATGTGACATTAATCTCTAGTCTTATTGCATCTATGTTCTAAACCTCTCTGGAATCTGTCTTGTCCCCTTCATTCTCACTGCCTTTATTTTATATACATCTCTTGTCCTAGTTACTCCCAACTATTGATACTAGCAGAAAGTCCAGACTTCTAAACAAAACTTCCTACCTCTAGGGTTCCTTCATTTGAATGTATCAGATAACAGATTTTGCAGTGTCTACTCTGCTCTACCACAGCAGTGCACTTGGGTTTGGATTAACAAACTCCTAAGAAACAGTAGGCTTCTCCTAGCTACAAGTTTATTTTTTAATAATATGGAATAAACATCATTTTCAGAGCAATAGCAGAGCAGAGGTCCCATGTCTTCCAGTTCTAGACACAGCTTTGATTATCCAGTCACTCCAAACTGGGACATGTGTGCTAAAAAGTGACAAGTATGGGTAAACACAATCTATGTCAGCTCATAGATGTCATCATTTTGGGGGATCCCTTCATCTTTCATACTAAGCTAGGCATTCGGCCCCTTTAGGGGTCGTGGACTAATTCTTATTCTGTAGTTCAGATGCATCTTATTATCAGTTCTATTTATTCCCTACCAAAATAAATTATCTTTATAGAAAGGCACACAGGCTTGATCTCTAGAATATAGTCCTTGACTAAAACCTCAGATATTTTCGGACTTATATATCCACCCTCTTACAAATTCCTTGTTAGTGATACAAGAAGAATTCAACCATGGGTCAACATTTTAGGCATTCTTAAGGCTAGGAAAGGCCACAGAAACAGCTGTTTACCCTCTACTTACAAATCTGAAAAAAACCCTAATTTTGTGTCCTCAATTCCATTTTAACCTTTCAACAGTTTCTCATTGCCTATGCTAGAAAACCCCTCAGCATATTGTACAAAGCCTGATTATTGTTCCAGCTTTATTTCACACCAATATACAGGCTTCTCTTTACTCCCGTATCCAAACTTTCCGTGCTTCAGCCATTTGGAATTAGTTTTCCCTCTTAACAGTAGGTCTTTGCATGCAGTGCATTTTCTCTTGAAATGTCATCCTTTTCATTTTTCAATTCAACCCTTATTCCTCACCCAACTACCCATTCTTACTAGAACAGGGTTAATGCTCAGAGAAGCACAAGGCTAATTCAGAGCAAGTATATATGAATGAAATGCTTATTCATAAATATATGATTTTGCTATTTTACCATTTCATTAGTTAGAAAACAGAGTATCTCTGACCCACAAAAACTGATTTTAAAGATGTCCAAACAATTGTGTTATAGAGATCTCAATTCTGAGTGTAGGCTTGGCTTTACTTAAGGCATAGGTACAATCTGCAATAAATTATCTACTGATGCTTTATCATTTCAGATAGAACTTGCAAATAAAGAGTGTGAACTCAAGAGTCAGGAGTCCTATATTCACACAGCATAATCTAGATGTTTAATATTTCTCTGTTACTTTTTCAGCATCTGGCAATTCTATCACCCAAGTTTTAAATCAACTAATTATGTAAAGTGCTCATAGGTACAATTACGCACAGTAAGCACTAGATAAGTGTTACTATTATTTTTATATTTTGCGTTGCATTATCAATTAATTATCTAATTATTTCTAATGGATAGAAGTCAAAAGTTAAATGCATTTAGTATGTAGATATTTAAAAATACATTTGCATTAGTTGTTTTTCCTCAATATTTCTATCAAAAAACAGAAACAAAGGAGAATTTAATAAGAAAAGCCCTGCTTGGATATTTTACCAGAAATAGATAATGTTAGGAAAAAAACAGTTTGAGATGCGTGCAATATGAGTACCTAATAATAAGAATATTTGAAAATCATTTTATGTTTATATCCCATTAGTCACTCTTCCTCTTTCAGCCTTTTATCTATTAGTTAACAATTTGACTGTCTTCTTAGCAATAACTACTCTTCATTTATCTTTTTTTCTATAGATTTTCTTCAGTAAGTATATTTTCTTTGATCTTTGCAGCCTGTTAGAGCTATGATGAGACCTAAATTAATATCATGTAATGCTCTCAGCCTCCCACGTAAGCCAAAATATACATGGGGTTTCCTTTATATGCACAAGATAGTAAAATTGTGCAGTGAGATAGTCAAGAGCAAGCCAAGAAATTTCACCAAGAAACATACACCAGAAGAAATAAATACACCTGTGCAACAAAAGAAATGTAAATATATGTATAGCAATGTGATATTTTTGTTATAACAGCTTACTGAGGTATAATTTTACACCATTAATTTTACTTCTTTAAAGTGTATAATTCAGTGGTTCTAGTAGAATCAGAGTTGTGCAAACATCACCATTATCTAATTTTTTTATTTTTTATTTATTTTGGGCTGTGCCTTCCTGCTTACAGGATCTTAGTTCCCTGACCAGGGATCCAACCTGTGCCCCCTCCAGTCGAAGCATGGAGTCCAAACCACTGGACCTCCAGGGAATTCCCCCAGCCATTATCTAATTTTAGACCATTTTATCACTGTAAAAGAAACTCCTATATATTAGAACTCGCTGGCAAACAATAGTTTACTTTCTGTCTCTATGAATTTGTCTATTAAGGAAATTTCATAAAAATGGAATCATACAATAGGTCCTTCATGACTGGTGTCTGCTACTTAGCATAGAATTCTTAGAGTATATCCATGCTGTAGCATGCATTACCACTTCATTCCTTTCACTAGCGAATAATATTCCATTATACGAATATACCACATTTTACTTATTCTTTCATCTTTGACATTTGTGCAGTTTTTACTTTTAGGTTATAATGAATGACGCTTCTCTGAACATTCATGTCGATATTTGTGCCATTTTTACTTTTAGACTATAATGAATGACGCTGCTATGAACATTCGTGTACAAGTTTTGAGTGCTGATATATGTTTTCATTACTCTTAGGAGTAGAATTTCTGGGTTTTATGGTAATTCTCTGTTGAACATTTTGAGGAACTATCAAACTGTTTGCCAAAGTGGTGACATTATTTTACATTCCCACCAGCAACAGATGACAGTTTCAATTTCTCCAAATCCTCTCCAACAATGAAAACATTACATATCATATGATTTATACGATATGACTTTTTAAAAAGGCAAAGCTATGGAGACGGTCAAAAGATAAGTGGTTGCCAGCAGTTGAGATTGGGTGGGAGAAATGAGTAGGCAGAGCATAGAGGATTTTTAGGGCAGAAGAAGTAGTCTATATGATATTATAATGATGGATAAATGTCACTATACATTTGTCCAAGCCCATAAAATGTGTCAAACAAGTGTATAATGACATGTATTCATCATGGAAGAACATTAAGTTCATACTACTAATTTAAGAAAAGGCAATCTGAAAACAATACACATTGGATGTTTCTAACTATATGACAATCTGAAAAAGCCAAAACTCGGGAGATAGTCAGAATGTCTTTGGTTGCGAGGAATTAGTGGAGGACGAAGGGATAGGTAGATAGGTGACAGTCAGCAACATCAAAAATTAGAACTTGATTTTTAACTTATATTTATATGATTGTTTTTAAGGTGGTAATAAAGATAAAGTAAGAACTTTTCTTACATAAAATACGAATTTTGTCTAGCTTTTCTAACTTTTTCAGTGTGAAATACATTAATTGAAAAGGATTTGGTACTTCCCTGGTGGTGCAGTGGTTAAGACTCTGAGCCTCCATTGCAGAGGGCACGGGTTCGATCCCTGGTTGGTGAACTAAGATCCCGCATGTGGCACAGCATGGCTCCCTCCGCCAAAAAAAAAGAAAAGAAAAGGATGCATAGCTGACACATAAAGGTATGCTACACATTAATAAGAAACAATGAAGACTATTGAATGGGATATTTGATTAGGATATCAAAATGATTAATAAACATATGTAAAAACATCTACCTCATTAGTTATCCACAGATACAAAAGAAACCCTCATTTTGATAACATAACCATAATGGCTAAAGTTTAAATGACTTACAGTAACAAGTGCTAGTGAAGACACAAAACATTGCTTGGGATTTTAAATTAGTTTCACAATTTAGTGAGAAAATAAAATCTAAGAATATTTTGAACAATAAAAATTAAAGTAAAGGGCTCCCTTGGTGGCGCAGTGGTTGAGAGTCCGCCTGCCGATGCAGGGGAAGCGGGTTCATGCCCCGCTGCGGGAAGATCCCACATGCCGCGGAGCAGCTGGGCCCGTGAGCCGTGGCCGCTGAGCCTGCGCGTCTGGAGCCTGTGCTCCACGGCTGGAGAGGCTGCAGCAGTGAGAGGCCCGCATGCCGCAGAAAAAATAAATAAATAAAGTAAAAATTACAAAGTTGTATCACTTATAAGATTTCAAGATTAATGAAAAAATGTTAGTATTTATAATAAAATTTTTGTCAGAGTGCATTACTTTGAATGTTGTAACAGTTTTCAAAATCTCAGTAGGTTAACACCTTGGAACAGTACTCTTCAATAGAACTTTCTGTGTTCATGGGAATATTTTTTACATGTGCTGTCCATCATGATGGTCATGATGATAACCATACTTACCTACTGAGCACTTGAACTTGTGCTAATGTGGCTGTGTGACTAAAATTTTAATTTATTTAAATTCAAATGTAATACCCAATGTGGCCAGCGGCTCCTGTATGGGACAGTACACCCCTAGAATATTATTTCCTGACCACCTAACACTTCAAAACAATTGCTCAACATCCATATTCCTCACTGTGAGTCAGAGACCAGGCTCAGTGCATCTTATGGTTATTCTACCCTCCAGATTTCATAATCCTCTGCTTGCATCTTGTTAGTAAACGGGAAGACAAGTTTGTATGTGAAAGCATCCATGAGCCCATCGGAACTACACACATTACTATTTTCACTGTCCATTGGTCAGAACACAATTACACAATCATATCTTGTTAAAAGGGAGGCTTGGAAATTAGAGATTAGTAGTTTTCCCAAGAGGAAAATGAAGTGGGCCTTGGTAATACATAGCAGTGTCTCTCACAGACAGTATATTAGGCAGGCAAGATAGCTGAAGGTTAAAAGTCCAGACTCTGAAGTCAAACGTCTGGGTTCAAACCTGACTCTACCATGTATATGTGATCTAGGCAAATTATTTAAACTCTTCGTTTTTCTTCTGATAAATGGGTGTAATAAAGTACTTACCTCGTAGGATGGTTGTAAGATTAAATGACTGTTTATAAAGCGCTTATGGCAATATCTGACACCTTAAAAATACTAGGTTGAATTATTATTATATTATTATTATTACCATTATTAATAGTCTTAGGATAGGCAAATGAATAAATAAGATTAACAAGCTCAGAATCGGAAAAACATATGTGTGGAAACGTTATGTGACAAATATAAAATATTAAATGTCAGTAGCTGTTCTGAGACAATTGGTGATACATAAAGAAAAATAAATTTAGATTCATTCAATATGGCACAAATAAAATAAATTTCAATGGGCTACAACAATCAATATTGAGGCAAAACTTAAATATAAGAGGAAAAAATAGGAGACAAGCTATGTGACGTATAAGTAGGAAAAGTTTTCTTTGACAAACCACAAAAACAAAAATCATAATAGAAATTTATGAATCTGATATTTGCCAAGGTTAATTACAATCAAATAGACTCTTACTCTTTACCTGGGGATTTTATTTCTATATGTATTTTCTAGAAAAAGTCACAAATGAGCACTAGAATTTTCATACATTTATGTTTCAGTGTACCATAATTTATAACAGAGAGAATTTTAAGTAAATTAAGTATCCATCAAAGGTTGTTGGATAAATACATGTTTAATATCTAACCAATGGAATTCTATTAAAGAATTAAAATTAATTAACTAGCTCTGCATCTATTAACTTGGCACTTAGAAACGGTGCCTTTGAATGAAAGAAACACAATTTAGAATGGCACATTAATTAAGAATCAGTTATATAAAAATTTAAACATGCATAACAGTAGTAGATTATGTTCATGTATAAGTAAAAGTATATAAACATGCAGGAAATGATGAATGCTGAATTCATCATAGCAATGGCTCGGTGTGTCATGAGGTTTGGCACAATGCAGGGGGGTCGTGAAAAATTTTTTACAAATAATGTCTGTACTCAGCTTTGTTAATCTACACAATATGTAGTAGTTTATTCAGGTTATTATTTTTAATAATTATTTTTTAATAATCTGAATAAACTACTACATATTGCAGGTTAGGTTCCAGACCACCACAATAAAGCGACATTTTGGTTTCCCAGTGTATATAAAAGTTATGTTTACATTATACTTTAGTCTTTTAAGTGTGCAATGACATTATGTCTAAACAAATGTACATGCCTTAATTTAAAAATACTTTATTGCTAAAAAATGCTAACCATCATCTGAGCCTTCAACGAGTCATAATCTTTTTGCAACAGTAACATCAAGGATCACTGATCACAGATCACCATAACAAATGTAATAATGATGAAAAATTTGAAATACAGCGAGAATTACCAAAATATGACACAGAGACACAAAGTGAGCAAATGCTGTGGAAAAAATGGCGCCGATAGACTCGCTTGATGCAGGCTTGCCCACAAACCTTCAATTTGTAAAAAACACAATATCCGCTAAGTGTAATAAAGTAAAGCACCAATAAAATGAGATATGCATCCATACATTTAAATTATTATCCAAAATAGAAAATAATGCAAGGCCAAAAACAAGTACAAGAAACATTTATCACAAATCCAAATGAAATCACAGAAGGAGCATTCCACTGTGCTAAAGTGTATTTTAGAGACACAAAGCAACATCACGATTGGCTTATCCCACTCTTCTTAAAGTCATACATACTACCTTGAACTTAAAATATCCTGAGAAATAAGTATAATTCTGTTTCCAAGATTTTATTAATACAAAAAGGTCTATCTAACTACCTATCTGCCTATCTTAGTCTATCTATCTGTCTATCTATATTTTAAATATTGTTTACTAAATATGTGTGTTCAGGGGAAAAAAACAGGCTTTGACTAGAGACAAAAGTTAAGTCAGAGGCAAATTTTTCTTTTTTTTTTAACATCTTTATTGGGGTATAATTGCTTTACAATGGTGTGTTAGTTTCTGCTTTATAACGCAGTGAATCAGTTATACATATACATATGTTCCCTCTTGAGTCTCCCTCCCTCCCACCCTCCTTATCCCACCCCTCCAGGCGGTCACAAAGCACCAAGCCGATATCCCTGTGCCATGCGGCTGCTTCCCACTAGCTATCTACTTTACGTTTCAGAGGCAAATTTTTGAGAAAAATGTTATCCAAATTTTGAAATCAGTCCTTTTATATAAACACTGTGATTCATAAAGAAAATATCCCTTAATTTTCATGGCACATTACTCATAGCACTTTGTATTATATTTTAACTTTTTTCATCCAACTAATGCCTAGTCTTTATTTAGGCAAAAAATATACACACACCTGCATGCATGCAAACAAAAACTCCTTTAATTTACTTCTAAATGTTGTCCTTCTGAAACTTATTCTATCTTATTGTTGTGTCTGTTTATTTCAATTTTATTTGTTTTCTTTTTAAACTGGAGAAAAACCTAATAAAAGCAATGACATACTTTTATGCATAATATGAATGCACATTACATTTATAAAATTACAGTTAGTCAGTGTGGGACAATTTTATTTTATTTGTCTAATCCTCATATCAGCATAAAATTAGGAGGTTCCATTCATCATTTCTGACAGTTGTAATATGCTTGGTTTAGCAATAAAATTTCATAATGTGTAAAAGGGAAATATTATTTAACACAATTAACAATGAGAAAAATACACACACACAAACTAAGTTTTGGCAGCCCTCCAGAACTGCAGAAATCAGCAGAACTCAACTAATTCTACATTACAGTAGAATATTTTATGGAAATAAATATTATTCTGCCTAAATCTCAAATAAGTCTATTACAGTCAGTAGTATTATAATCACTAAAGTGTTACCCATGTGCTTAGTGACTGTGATTGCAATAATTGAAAAAAAGTATTTAGAATCCACCAAAGATTAATGATTTTTGAAAAATGACTAAAGCAAGTAAGTATCAAACAGTAGTCTTTGAAGTTAAGATAGTGAAAATAATGTTTACTTGTCAGAAGAAGCAAGTTAGATGTATTGGTACAATAGCTCTACAAAGTGTAAATTGTGTAAGAGACATGATCTGTTTGTTGGTGGAAAAATGCTTCAGTCTTCCTTTTTTTTGCGGTACACGGGCCTCTCACTGTTGTGGCCTCTCCCGTTGCGTTGCGGAGCACAGGCTCCTGACGCGCAGGCTCAGCGGCCATGGCTCACGGGTCCAGCCGCTCCGCGGCATGTGGGATCTTCCCGGACCGGGGCACGAATCCGTGTGCCCTGCATCGGCAGGCGGGCTCCCAACCACTGCACCACCAGGGAAGCCCCTACTATCTGGTTCTTTACTGAAAAAGTTTGCTGACCTCTGATTTCAAAGAGCAGCCTGAAGACATAAAGAATAAGCTTTCTGTGTGCGATTTTCAGTTTTTGTGGGAAGTCCTGTTTACTCACATGACACTTAGTCTGGCTTACCTTCCTTCTTTCCTGGTAATTTGCATGGTAGATTCATTGATGAATCTCTAAAGCATCAATTTTACTAACACTTATTAATGTTTGCTTTCCATTTCAAAGATAATGGGATTTATACAGTCTTTATATTTTAATCATATCTAAATTTGAATCTATATACTGAAACCACTAGTTTGTCTTCAGTGATATAACCTATACTGCGTAGAAAGCTGGTGGATGGTAACTAGTTTTGCAAGTTAATTGATTGTTACTGAGGGCCAAAAAAGGAAGACAAAATTGTAATTTAAAAAACACTTACGGGCTTCCCTGGTGGCGCAGTGGTTGAGAGTCCGCCTGCCGATGTAGGGGACACGGGTTCATGTCCCGGTTCGGGAAGATCCCACATGCCGCAGAGCGGCTGGGCCTGTGAGCCATGGCCACTGAGCCTGCGCGTCCGGAGCCTGTGCTCCGCAACGGGAGAGGCCACAACAGTGAGAGGCCCGCGTACTGGAAAAAAAAAAAAAGTACTTATTTTTTCTATAGAATTCCTTCCGTTTCGGTATGACCAAGTTTTATACTATGCTAATATAATGTGTGGAAGACCAGCCACCTTCCCAACATGAAGTAATTATTTTCAACAGTTTCACGATAACACTGCGGAAATAAATCTTATTAAATTCAATGGTTATCAAATGCCCAGAGTGTAAATTTGGCCAAATAAAATTTATTGATCGATGCCAACTAGAGAAGTCCTATAATAATAGTGTGAAAAAGGACATCTCTAACCAATGTCACCTTCTTGGATTTCTTCTATCACATGCTATACATGTGACAGTGTGTTCAAAGAACATTGTCACTAGGTTAAATAGAACTTCTAGTAAATTACTAGCTAGTAAACTCCAAAAAGGAAAACTTCCCCATTTTGAATCAACTTTATTGCTGTATAACTTAGAAACAATAAAATGTACCTATTTTCTTTAGAGTTTGACGAGTTTTGACAAATATCTACACCCATGTAATAACAACCTCAATCAAGATATAGACTATTTCTACCACCAAAAAAATTAACTTCTGCCCCTTTGTAGTTAACCTCTCTACTCCTCTCCTAGACAACTAGGAGACTAGTGACTAGTGGCTTTTTGTCATTGTAGAATAGGTTTTACTAGGGTTTCCATGTGAGAATTCCTTACTAGAATTTTACATATATATACATGTACATATATTTTATATACATATATGTACATACATATATAATATATAACATAATGTATGTTATAATAACATATAATACATGTATGCATATTGTGACATATGTATATACATATATATGTTATATATATATTACAAATCCTGAATCTCAAGGAAAAAGAAAAGAAAATCAGGAAAGGGGAAGACAGATTATAATTCTATTGTGAAAGTCAGTTATTTTCAATGTAGAGATACTACTAATGAAATCAAATGGAATCATGATGAAAATAACAGTTAGAAATGCTATAGGCAGAATCCAAAGTTAGGTTGACCTTTCAGGGACCAGGGCTGGGAGCATGTGGAAGGGAAGAGGTTATGTTGTAATCAGTCAGTCTTGCTTGTAGCTTTCACCACATTATAAATGTGCACTTGTTGCCTTTTCTGCTGTTAAAGGTAAGCTATTCTTACAGATAAAATAAATGTTCTTAAGTTTATAATCCTAGTACACTCCATACAAATCCTATAGATAGAATTAGAAGATGTAACAAATCTTGAATAAAAATGTCTTTAAATCAGTAATTTTGACACATTCTCTATAGTGCTTTTAACTTAGCTAGGTCAGAATGCTATGCTGTTCAAATACTCCCAATGTATTATATGAAGATTGCATAACCTTGACATCAAACTGCACAAAGAATAGTAGAGAAAATGAACTTTCTAAGCCTGTCTCATTTACTGTGTGACATGACACAAAAATTATAAGTATAGTATTAGCAAATGGAAAGTAGCAATATATAAAAAGGCAATCACTGGAAAGTGATTACACAGTAGAAAATAAATCAGCAGAAAAATCATTTGACAAAAAATTTTGTAGAAAATAATTTGAGGCAAATCAGTACATATTTATGGTTTAAAAAAATTTTTTAACGCAGGACTTTAAAATTTGTTTGCATAATGGAGCACTTGCTCGTGCACTCTTGTGTCTCTGTTGTTGCCACGAGAAAAGCTTCCTGGGGGTAGCTGTTGTTCCTCCAGATCAGAGACCAGAATTAAGAAAGGTTTAGCAAAGTTGTTCTGCCCCCATTCAACCACACACACATTTGAAATAAATGTCTTTTGCTCCATGCCCCTGAAAGCTTGTGGTTGGTAGTTATGCAGTACAAATTAGCTGATAGACCCTTCTCTGTCTTGCTCTTCTCACCTTCTTCATTATTAAAATTGCCTTTAACTCATGTAATCTTTGTTCTTTCCTAGTTGTGACAGGATACTTTTGTAAATGCATAGTAAGATTACAACAGAGGCCTTTTTTGCATGAAAGGGGTGGAACTTTTCCTTTGTCCTCTCATGTCTTATCCACTTTTATTTCTGCTTTTGTAGCTTGTAATATATACCATGTTATTTTGAAATATGTAATTTAGAAGACATTACTATGAAAGTTATTTCCATTCAGTGGGTGGTGAGTGGTGTTTAGGGAAGTTGAAATGAGTTAAAATAGGAACAATATATTATACAATAAATCTTGAATTTTACTCTCTTTAAAATAAATATTTGTCCAAAAGAATTAAATCTGAATTTTGAACATGATCCTCTTTTTGTGTAAATATATTTGCCACATGTTTAGACTGATTATGGCTTAACTATACATAAAGATAGGAAGGAAAATTAACTAATTCAAAGTTTTCAAAATCAATATAGATTTAGCATTATTTAAACAAGTAATTTGACATAAGTAAAAAATGACAGAGGCTGTGAAAAGGACTATAAAAATTTCACAATGTTCTGACAGTTTTGCGAGGTCTCAATTTATAATTTGATTCCTCTACTGCTTTCTTAGTAGTATGTTTTAACTTTTTCTTCAAGGTTTATGAGAAAATTAATTATTAACTTTTCTTTTTATATTGATCATTTTTTAATGTAATGATCAGACACAGACTGCTCAAACTGATCATTATTTTAAAAAGTTTCAGCCACATATGCATCCTGTAGCTTTCCCTCAAGTCTGCTCTTTGAGTGGTTTTAAAGACTTTTCTTTTTCTTAGTGAATCCTAAAAATATCTCTTGACTTGATTCTAGGTATTTTGTATTAAACACTCTGTTTAAAGAATCCATTATCAAATTTTTAAATAAACATCTTAATATAATAAACAAATATTTACTCAGTTTCCACAGTGTATCAGCTATTATTGGATGAGTGGTGGAGATAAACCATTAAATAATGTCATAGTCCTTTACCCTGTTGTGCTTACTTATGTGTGAAACTTAGTCGAGGCAATATACAATAATAATTAAGGCAATAGACAAAAAGTCTGTGTTTGAATCCTGCCTCTCGAACTCATTGCTGAGTGATTGTGGATAAGTGGCTTAAATTCCCTTCACTTAGGTTTCCACAAATAAAATGGGGATGATTTTGTGCATTAAATAAATTAACATGAGCAAAGAAGTTATATAATTTCTGCTATCAGGGCATTTTTATTACTGAGAAAGAAAATAAACATAATGCATAATTATGTAATTATATTTAAAGTTTGGGAGCATAAGGGTGGATATCAGAGCTATAATTTTTGTCAAGGTATTCAGGGTAGAGTTCACGGGGAATGTGTCACTTAGGAAAAGAACTGATGGAGGTGAGACTGTGGATATTTAGGGGAAGATCATTCTAGACAAAGGGAACAACTCAGGGCTTTGTAAATACTTTGCAAAGGAACACTTTGAGGCCCAATGACTGAAGCGTGGTGAGCCAGAGAAAAGATAGGAAGAGATGAAGTCATGGAGTTAACAAGCCTGTAGATACTGCAGGGCCTAGTAGACCATTAAAAAAACTACGGTTTTTATTTCACAGTATGTGACCATGAAGGTGGGCTAATTTCAGGAATTGTAAGTTTGTTTCACATGTAAAAATCAACAAATAAAATATTACCGGCATATCACAATGGGAGATATAACTCATGATCTCCTCAAAATCATATAAATCGTATGCTCATATAAATCATATGATCATCTCAAAGTAGAAGATAAGCATTTAATTAAACTCGTTATCCAATCATACTTAAAAAAATTGCAAACCAGAATTAGAAGAGAATTTCATTAATCTGGTTAAGAATATTTACACACAGTATAAAAAAACCAACCTACAATAAACATAGTAAATATATTAAATAGTAAAATATTGACTGTGATTCTCTTTTAGTTCAGTAAGATACGAGAAATTCTGTGTTCACTATTATTGCAGTTCAATAGTATTCTCTAGCAACAGAATAAATGTAAAACAAATAAAATCCCACTTATTACAGAAGTAGATATAAAACATTTATGAATTGCAGTGGAATTAGTGAATTTATTTTGAGTGGATGGATACAAAATCAACATAAAAGTATTTTTCTAGGTATCATAAACAATGATTTTTCACATTCAGTTTATAAATTGTATTTATCTAGCATCAAAATAACAAATACTGAAATCTAACAAAATAAATAAATCTAAAAATATGTGTAAGATCCCCATACAGGAAATTGCAATACATGACAAAAACTGACTCTAAAAGATATAAATGACATGTTTGACCATATTCCTGGATTGGAAAACTCTATTATAATCCTATGTACATTTTCTGTAAATTGATCTATAAATTTAATTTAATCCCAATCTAAATGAATTTAGCCTATTGTGGTAAAATTGACAAATTAATTCTAAGATTAATATGAAAAAACAAAAAGAATAAGTCTATCAAAACCAAAATAACAAAAAAATAGAATTATAGCTTCGGATAGCATGACATTAAGACCTTGAGCAATTAGGAGTCATGTCGATACAAATACACATCATGTCAACTACAAATTGGCACTTGCCACGGGCACTTGCCATCTACCTCTACAAGGATTAAATCAGATGCCCCTGCAGTTGCTGACCTTCAACACCCCTGGAAAGGAACTCAGGGTGGAGAGCAGGAACGAGGCACTCAGTGCTCTGAGAAAAACTGGCAGACAGGTCTTCAGATAGGTAGATATTTTCAGGAGCCGATTTTATGAACCCAATTCTTGCATCTCCTCGTATCTAGAAAAGCACTAAATTCCTTCCTGGTGACATCTGCTCCTCATAACCAGCAGTAACCCTCACAAGACCTTCTGCAAAAATGTGTGCTTGATTGCATGTATTCCCCCTTCACCAAAATCACATATAGATTGACCTTTCCCCCTGCCTCTTTGGAGCAGTTTCTAAGAACTATCTGAAATGCTGTCTCCTGGGCTGTTGCCTCATTTTGCCCCAAATAAAAACTTAATTCGCAACTCTCATGTTGTGCATTTTTTTAAGTCAATGATCAATAGAAAAATAGTACAAAAGAGAGATGTGTGAAGTAGTCTTAAATATTTATGAACATTTATCTTATTAAAAACATTTTGCACCTGTGAGCAGCAGACAAATATTCATTTCAATAAGTAAAACTTGGTAATTGGAAATTCATATTTTTTAAAAATGAAAACTTCCTTCTTCACACTATTCACAAAACTTAATTAGAAGGAAATTGCTAATTTAAGGTAGGAGGAAATATTGGGTTGGCCAAAAAGTGCCTTTGGTTTTTAAGTAAAAATAAAAGACACATTTTTTATTTTCACAAAGAACTTTATTGAACAGCGTATTCACCCTTTTGTTCCACTACTTTCTGCCATTTTTTCAGGCAACTTCATAATTCCATCTTCCCCAAACTTTTTATCTTTTTGAGAAAAGAACTGTTCCAGGTGCCTCTTACCGTCTTCCAGGGAATTTGAAATTTTTTCCATTTAGAGAATATTGTAAAGACAAATAAATGAAAGATCTGAAGATGCAATGTCTGGTGAATACAGCAGATGAATCAGAACTTCCCAGCCAAGTTTTGTAATAGTTTTTGCCTGTCATTAAAGAAACATGTGGTCTTGCGCTATCCTGATGGAGGATTATGCGTTTTCTGTTGACTAATTCTGGACAGTTTTCATCGAGTGCCTCTTTCAGTTGGTCTAATTGGGAGCAGTACTTGTTGGAATTGATCGTTCGGTTTTCTGGAAGAAGCTCATAATAGAGGACTCTCTTCCAATTCCACCATATACACAACATCACCTTCTTTGGATGAAGACCGACCTTTGGTGTGGTTGGTGGTAGTTCATTTCGCTTACCCCATGATCTCTTCCGTTCCACATTATTGAACAATATCCACTTTTCATCAGCCGTCACAATTTGTTTTAAAAATGGAATGTTTTCGTTACATTTAAGTAGAGAATCGCTTGCGGAAATATGATCAAGAAGGTTTTTTTCGCTTATGTGGAAAACAAACATCAAAGCGATTCACATAACCAAGCTGGTGCAAATGATTTTCAACGCTTCATTTGGATATTTTAAGTATGTCGGCTATCTCCCATGTGGTATAATGTTGATTGTTCTCAATTAATGTCTCGGTTTGATCACTATCAACTTAAACTGATCTACCTGACCGTGGAGCATTGTCCAGAGAGAAATCTCCAGCACGAAACTTTGCAAACTACTTTTGACACGTTCGATCAGTCACAGCACCTTCTCCATACACTGCACAAATCTATTTTTACGTTTCAGTTGCATTTTTACCTTTCTTGAAATAATAAAGTATAATATGCAGAAAATGTTGCTTTTCTTCTTCTGTCTTCAATATTAAAATGGCTACACAAAAATTCACCAATTTTGATGTCTTTTTTTTAATGCCCACTGATATGACAGCTGTCACATACAATCTAACAAAATTGTTTCGAATGAAGTTAAAGACAACTAGGTGCTACTAGAGTCATCTTATGGAAAAAAATGAACGAACATTTTGGCCAAGCCAAAGTAATAAAGCCTTTAGGAAATAACAGGAGAATACCTTCAAGAATTCGAGGTGGGACTTTCCTTGACCACAGAAGTTCTAATGAAAAGGATGAAGATAAGAGGTGAATTTGATTAAGCTAAAGTTACACTAGGAAGTGAGGGATTTGCATTTGCATTAATAGATATAAACAAAGATTTTGCAATCTTTACTGTGACTAACGGCAAAGAAGTGGGAGGCAGCTAAGAGGTATCATGAGGTCAAGACAGGGTATTATTAAAGTTGAAGACACCAACACGTGTGTGTACAAATACAAGTAATTCATTGGAGACAGAAATCATGATTCAAAAGAGATTTGGTAATCACAGTAGAGTCATTGCAGGTTGAGGGCAGAACAGAAGTGGAAAAGCAATCTCTCAAAGAAACAGATAAGTTTCATGTACTTTATGCAACAATGAAGTAGTATTCAGATGATGGCAAAAGAACAGGAAAAGCAGAAAATGAAACTTGGAAAATATTATTAAGCCAAAAAGGGGGGTTGAAGATAGCAACGAAACAAGAACCATTGCTTAGGACTGCATTTAGTTATAAAACTACTAATAATGTTTCTAAAACTTTCAGGATTCTATTAATTCTAGACTTAGAATAAGGAGTAGAAATGTTTTATTTGGGAGATGGATAGGTCTTTGATTTATAATTATTTTTAAAATTATACAGATAAAAAAATTATACAGATATGTTTTATGTAGTCTTTTAAATGAAACCCATATCTCAGATTAAAAAAAAAAAGTGTATGAGAGGCTTAGTTTAGAGTCTGGATTATAGTAGATGCTCAATCAAAGTTTGCTTTATTGGTACTCATATTTCAGTCTGGTTTAGAATCTGGACCCTCTTCCCCAGAACCAAAATAAAACGTTAAAAATCAAAATGATTAATTTTGGAAGCGAGTAGTCTTATAAGTATATTAGCTAAATGTTTAGCTTTCAATTTCCAACACGCGATACAAAATTTAAAATTCAATTCCAGTTTCTTACTTCTCACAAAATGTGAATATGTGCAATACAATGTAACTCACTTTCATCATAAGAAAAAAAAATCTCTAAAATTCGATATCTCAAGTATTGACCATATTTAGGTTCTGTAGACTTTTTAAGCTTGTTTAACTAAAAGGGAATTGATTTGCCAAAATAACTTTGAGCCTATATGGCCAAATACATGATATAATATTTATTGCTTATAATAACAGAGGAGTGGTTATTCCTCATCATTTAAGGAAAATAAAAGTTTTGCCAACATTTTTATCATGATTTATGTTTGATGGCAAAATAACTAAAACATGCTTTTTTTTTTTTTTACTTAATTTTCTTTGTCACCACATTTTAGTGTGATAAATTTTGTTGGAACCTAATGCTATTTTTTCATTCTTTATTTAGTCTGAAATAAATAATGATGAAAATATCATCATGGGGGAGACTTTTTCTAAATAACTCTTTCTCCTCCTTCCCCTCTTCCTCTTGTTTCTTCATTTTCTCACTTGCTAGAATTGGTGGTAGGAATTATATGACTTTATGTCTAACAGGAGACTTACGAAGGACTAAAACTTTTTGAATTTTTAACACCTTCCATGTCTCCCACAGCCTCAACCATGTGGAGTTTATGGGTTTGTGAGATATGGATAATGTTTGGAATTCCACGTAAGTACCCATAACATCCCCATTGGGATGTGAAAGGGTGCCTTAACAGAGGCAGAGGGACCACTTCATCTGTATCACTTGCATAAGCTCTGCTAATCCTTTTTTAGAAGATGTATACCTGTTTAAAATTCTCCATTGACATGTATCAGATTTGGTCAAAATTTTCCACCACACGCCTCATTTTATGCTTCTCGGTTTTGTCTCTTTCACCCAGAGATCTTACACCACTTAGATGACACATTTTTATATAATTAATTGGAAGACTTTCGGAGTCTGCCTGGCTGGGCTTGATATATGTTTGTGTTCATCATTTTGGGTCATCAAATTTACCAAACTATTTAATTTGATTGTTTACCCGAAACAGCCAAATACCTATAAGCCAGCAGAATCACCCCAGCTCCTACTGAAAATAGACCTGAAGCCATAATGAAGCCAGAACACTTTCTGTTTGTTCCATTTGTACTTTCTGAAGCACATATTAAACCTATAACTCCACTTTATCAATTAAAGTGAATCATAGCCAAACCAAAAGGAACTACAAGATAGCGTTTCATTGAGCTACAGGCTTTAGAGGAAAGTATACAGATTGAAAACTTAATCTATTTTTTCTACTGTATTTGTAATTCATGAGCTATTTCTTGAGCCTATTGGCAGGAAGATAATGAAGATGAACCTTATTGATTAAAAACCCTCCCTTCTTCTGTCCATGTGTAGTCTTAACATGTCCACTCTGCTTCAACTCTTGCTTTTCTCCTTCCTACACTCCCAACTATGTAGCTTGTTTTATAATTTCAGGATGACCAAAACGAATACATTTTCTAATATTTTCAACATTCTGACTACCACTTAAACCATCTCTGGCACTGAAGCAATCGAGAATGTAATAGACTTCATATGGACCAGATTAACATTTGTGAGAACAGCTATTCATCTTCAAAAAAGATTCATTTTGTGCAACAGCTTTCTATTGTGAATAATAAAGTCCTGAACTGTATCACCAGGAGAGCTAAGATTAGGGCAGTATGTCTATCTTGCTATCTTTTTGCAGCTAACTTCTACCAAAGCCCACAGGAGTAAGAATGCCCTAACTTGCTTCTCTTCAAAGGACTTGGGAACTGCTTCCCGATTTGATTTTGATCTTTCTTCCTTCACACTCCTGGACTCCCTTTCTATTAGTGAAGTGATTGTTTTGTTTGCTTGTTTTCTCTCAGAAAGATACTGGTTATTTTTATTGTAAAGGAAGAATATCTACCTGCTTTCTATATCTGGTTAGATTGTTCTTCTCCCCAATTTTAGGGCCAATATGTCTTCAAGAGATGCAGCATAGAGGAATAAAGCAGACAATTGCAAAGAGTCAGTAATTTTTGATACCTGACATTTTAGGTAGCCTTGAGAATTGGATATGAGTGATAGAGTATTCTTCCCTGCTTTCAGAAACAATTGATTCTAACCTGTGTGATATAATGTACAGAGGAACGGTCCTTTCTCTTCAATATAAACCATGAAAAATTAGCTACATGATACTACATTTTTCAGACTGTCTCATTTTGCCATTTCTTTAACTTATTAATATTTCTCCAAAGTATTGGATTTAAATTGTATGCCATTGGGCATATAATTCCAGAATAACTCTGTAGGTCTTCTTGATTAAGTTCTCAGAATAGTATTTAAGCTTTTTTTTTCTTTCATTTTGTAGGAGAAAAAAAAAAATAAAGCATCGACTAACTGGCTTCTTTGAGTTCTGCTAAATGATTTGTTTCATTTGGGATTCGCAAATTATCAACCCCATTTGCAAGAGAAAAATCTGTGCTGTGCTGCTCTGAAGTTTAAATTAGAATTTTGGAAATCTGAGGATTTAAATTAAAGCTTATACCCAGGGTAACAGAAAACCCTCCACTCTACACTCATAGAGAAATAATTATATATGAGAAGCTGAAATCAGAAGCCGAAATTAGAGCTATATTCACTCAGCCCCAAAGAACAGCTATTTTTTCAGACCTAATAATGAAATATACTATCCAGGTAAGATAATATATACGTCAGAGCCATTCTGTGCCACAGTTGCTCAGCTCGTATTTTCTTTTCTCAAATATATTGAATCCCCTTAACTCCCTTTGTTGGTAAAAAAATGTTTTAAACTATTTATAGATTGCAATATTTGACCAAAGGTTTTGTCTTAAATTTAGAAAAAGTGGTAAAAAGTGCCATGTTTAAATAAATTTTCTTTTGGTTGTATTTAATATTCATAATAGCAAATACAAATAAAAATTAATGGATGTCTCTAGTATTGCTCATCATAGTGATAAGGAACATGATACTTTAATTAGAGAATATTATATAAAATGTGTTTTTCAGTTAATGATAAATAATTTTATGGTAAAGAATATGCAGAGAACATGAAGATATTATCATGAAAATAATAACTAGCACTTACTGAGCCCTTGTTTTGTACCAGACATCTTGATAAATATCTCACAAATATTGTCTCATAAAGCCTTGATAGAAACAGATATATGTATATTTATATATACATATAAACATATATATCAAGATTTTACAGCACCATACATATATATATACACACACATATACCCCAGTTTACCAGACATAAAATTGGTGACTTTCTCTCAGTCACAAAGATAGATTTCCAGAACCAGACTCTTCACCTCTCTAATATAGTAAAATGTGTCACTTTTTACTTAGGGTTCTGAACACAGAAAGATCATTTTATTAAAATAAAATTGATTGATATGTTTCTAATACAATGATTTCATGTTTTATGTAATGTTAGTTTTAATTAGTATGCAAATACATATACAATAGTATATGTATAAAAGTAAACTGAAGAAATTCAAGTAACTAAATTGAGTATGAGGCCAAATTTAAACAGATCAACTAGAACTAGACATGGTAAGGCAACAATTGCTAAAATCTAGCATAAAATTGAAGAAATAATATTTTGGTGTCATCAAAATAGAGATAAATATTGATGATAAATGGTGATAAATCCTATTGATCTTTTGTCATGATGATTCTATTCGTCTAATCTGTCTTAAGTAATCCAGCAGTTTGTCAAAGATCACAATGTGCGTAAAGATTCACTGACACACACACACACACACATATATATATAATATATAATTTCGATGGCGTCAGCAATGTCTATATAAAAGCTTCATTGAGCATTCATTGGCATTCCCTTACGCTTTCTTGAGCAGGAAAAGGGGTTAGATTATATAGCTACTGTCCATTAAATTAGATATAGAGGTACAAAATTTGGTGTTTCCTACTTATAGACTTTATTTTTAACAACTTTATTGAGGTATAATTGATATACAAAAAACTGCATATATTTAATGCAACGTGATGAGTTTGGACATACCAATAAACCTATGAAACCATCATCACAATCAAATTAATGAACACATCTATCACTTCTAAAAATTTCCTCCTCCCCCCACTTTTTCTGTGATAACAACGCATAAAATGATATCTACCCTCATCAAATTCTTGAGTGTACCATACAGTGTTGTTAACTTCAGCGGATCTCTAGGACTTATTCACTTGGCATAACTGAAATATTATACCCCTTGAACAACAATTTAGACTACAGGATATTATAAAAGCTTCCTTTTCTGGAGTGAGTCACCTTATTAATTTATCATTCTCATAAGAAAAAATGAAGGAGTAGGACTACATGAATTTTAGACTTAATCTCTATGTCCTGGTTTATAGGGGAAAAAAATTCCGATGGTAATCATATAGAAGCTATAACATCCATTCATAATATTTTTGCTTTAATTTAGAATTACAGGCTACTTTCTTTCCTTTGAACTCTAGAAAGCATTTGCCAATTATCCTTCCAATTAGAAACATAAAAAGTGTCTTTTTCACACTGTATTAATATGAGAATATAAACTGGTATGACCTTTCTGGAAGGCAATTTGGTAATGAATATCCAAAGCCTTAAAATGAGCAAGAAATAGTACTTCAGAAATATATCCCAAGGAAACAATTATGTGAATGAAAAGTTCCACCAGAAATTTATTGCAACAGTGTTTGTAATAATATTAAATTGTAATTTTCTTAATTGACCAACAACATGGGAAATTTTGGATAAATGTAATTTAATCTAGGCATTATAAAGCATGTCAAATCCAGTAATATCAAAAAATTGAGTTTTAAAAATATCAAGTTATAGTAGTAAGAATATAATCAATTAAAATATATGCACACATACCATATATCAGTCACTGTAGTTGTATTCAGTGGCAAAAAAACTGACAAGAAAGTAGTCGAATCTAACATTCATCCAAACAAGAAAATATAACAGAAAAAAATTTTAAGGTTGGTGTGTTTCAACTACTATTAGAAATAACTTTTAATGGAAATAATTAAAATATAATATATTAGTTAGATGCTATGTGACATTAAGTTAACTGAAAGAATAGAACATGTTTTTATTTTTTTAGTAAACTGATAATTTCAGTGTCATTCTCTATGTTTTATATATGGGACTATTACCAGGTTTACTTTTGGGGAGAAGAAAAGTGGAAATAGTTAGCTTTTTAATCTTTCTCTTTAGGCTAACAACCACTTAAGATTACATCTACTATTAAAGAAATGGTCTTAGACACTCCCTTCATTGTGTGCAGATGGGCACAATTTCACAAACTGGAAGACCTATGTCTAAACACATGTTTGAAAATAGTTGTGATCGTGGTATATTTAATATGTTTTAGAAAGATACCATTTTTCAAGGAATCTCTATGTTTTGGATAAAAAGAAAGGTAGATAGTAAGTCATTTTACTATCAAAAGAAAATCTGTTTATGAAAATTGTATGGATTAGAGTCTTGAATAACTATTTAAACATGTTTACAAGTCCTAGAGCATTTGACATTACTCATCCTAACCTATTCTTTTTATTCTTAGTTCACAATGAAGTGCAGTGTGCAGACAACTGCCCACTGTTTCAGAACATTTACTTCTCATTAATTTTGCAGGCCAAATAAGACTTGATCCTCTCTATTTAAGTTTCTTAATGCTTCCCCCAGCCACAAATTTGAGTTTGGAGTCTAGAAGGATGTGATCTTGACTTTTCTATAGATAATTTTATAGCTCCTAAACCTTGAAATATGTGGATATGTAATTAAATGTTTATATACATACAACTAATAGATTTTCTTGGCTGTAGAATAGTTTATAGTCCACTATTTCCATAATTATTCATTTTATGAGATAGATTATCCCAGAGATTGACTTCTGGCATGACAGCCTAAGGAACTCCACTGACCCACTCTCTAGCACAGGGGTTCCCGACCCCCGCGCCACAGACCTGTAGCAGTCCTCGGCCTGTTAGGAACCGGGCCGCACAGCAGGAGGTGAGTGGTGGGCAAGCAGAGCAAAGCTTCATCTGCCGCCCCCCATCGCTCACAGTACCGCCGAAACCATCACTTGCATTACCGTCTGAACCATCCCCCGCCCCCTACCACCCCTCCACCCCATCCGTGGAAAAATTGTCTTCCACGAAACCCATCCCTGGTGCCAAAAAAGGTTGGAGACTGCTGCTCTAGCAAAAGTGGTTAAAATTATTTTTACAAAACAACCATTTCATAAGAATTAAAAACTTCCACTCTATGAAAAACATTGTCAGGAGAATGGTAAGACAAGTCACAGACTGGGAGAAAAAAATTGCAAAACATATCGGATGGGGACTGTTATTCAAAATTTACAAAAACTCTTAAAACGAGAAAAGAAAGAAGCTGATTAAAAACGGGAGAAGACCTGTACAGACACCTCACCAAAGAATATATAGAGATGATAAATAAGCATGTGAAAAGATAGTCAACATCATATGTCATTAGATAATTAGAAATGAAAACAACAGTGAGATACTGTAGCCAAAAGTAGGGTCTGGCCGCTCACTGCTCAAAAGCCAATAAAGAGGCAAGGCTGGTGGAAAGGAAAGTTTGTTTTGGGTGCTGGCACCCAGTGTGGGGGGAGGGGGGAAAGCCTGTCCCTCCTCCCCCCAACCCCCGGACCATCTGGGGGCAAGAGCTTCTACAGTCGGAGGGAGGGGCCTGCCTGCAGAAACAGCACAGTCAGCTCCGACAGTCATCTTGAACTTGGTCATCGGTGATCTGACCAGCGTCATCTTCATTGTTTTAGGTACAGTTAATCTTCAGTTCCAGGGTTTGCTCCCATTTCCTTGAGGCCAATTCTTGGAATTGTGGCAGCTTATGTCATGGCTACAGTCTGGTCATAATATAGTTAACTTCTTCCACCTGGCGGGGTTTCTGTATCTATAAGACAGCTCACAGGATATGGCTCAGAATATTACCTATAGCTCTTAAGAAGGAACTAAAGGTCCTTGACTATGTTTAATGACTAAACTATTATTGTTTGGTCTCCTTTGACTGTTTTCCTTTGTTTCTGCATTTTCTCACTTCTCTGATTAAACTTATTTTTTGGCTAAAGTTTTTCCACAGACAAAAAGCAAGCTTAGGACGTGGAGGGGCAAAGACCATAGGGTCCTG
Organism: Delphinapterus leucas; assembly: GCF_059928025.1. Taxonomy (NCBI): domain Eukaryota; kingdom Metazoa; phylum Chordata; class Mammalia; order Artiodactyla; family Monodontidae; genus Delphinapterus; species Delphinapterus leucas. Next base: position 11,647,280 of record NC_143133.1, on the reverse strand, counting down.
CTCCATTTCAGGCCAAAATCCAGAACACTGGTGACACTGCTGGTGAGGATGTGTAGCAACAGGAACTCTCATTCATCGTTGGGGGGAATGCAAAATGGTGCAGCCACCTTACAGTTTGGAAGTTTCTTACAAAGCTTATACTCTAGCCTCATGATCCGGCAATCACATGCCTTGACATTTACCCAAAGGAGTTGAAAACTTACGTTCACACAAAACCTGCACATGGATGTTTTTAGGAGTTTTATATTCATAATTGGCAAAACACAGATGTAATCAAGATATTGTACAGGAAGTGAATGTATAAATAAACTGTGGTAAATCCAAACAATGGAATATTATTCAATGTTAAAAATAAATGAGCTGTAATCATGAAAAGTCATGGAGAAAACTAAAATGCATATTATTAAGTTAAAGAAGTCAATCTTTAAAGACAACATACTGGGACTTCCCTGGCGGTCCAGTGGTTAAAACTCCGAGCTTCCACCGCAGGGGGCTTGGGTTCGGTCCCTGGTCAGGGAACTAAGATCCTGCATGACTCGAAGTGTGGCCAAAAAAAAAAAAGACAACATACTGTATGTTCTCAACTATATGACATTTTGTAAAAGGCGAAACTATGGAGACAGAAAAGATTACTTCATTGGTTGTCAGGGATTAGAGGGGAGGGAGGGGCAAATTAGCAGAACACAGAGGATTTTTAGGGCATTGAAACAACTCTGTGAGATATTATATTAGAGGATACGTGTCATTATACATTTGTTCAAACCTATAGAATGTAGAGCGAACTCTAATGTAAACTAAGGACTTTGGGTGATAATTACGTATCAGTGGAGTTCCATTGATTCTAACCAATGTACCACTGTGATGTAGGGTGTTGATAGAGAAGGAGGCTATGCCTGTGAGGGGGACAAGTCAGGTATGGGAACATTCACTCTGTACTTTTTAAGCTATGAACTTAAAACTGCTCTAAAAACTAAAGTCTAAAAACAACAGAAAGAAAAAAGAAACACAACCATTTCAAGCCTCTGGAAGTGGTCCTAAGGAAAAAGAGCAAAGAAAGGAACATCTATTCAATAAAATCTACAACAATTTTTAAGAACTGCAAGAGTCTGTGGTATTTGAACCAAAACCACTTCTCTCCACTCGCCCACATCAGAGCATCAGAGACTCCACTCCAGACTGCTCTGGCCAAGAACACAGGGCTCCCTTTCCCCCAGCTTCCAGTCAGAAGGCTTTTATCCTAGGGGGTGCAGGACTTCAGCACTTCTTATCCTTCCCCAGGTACTCGTTGCTGAGGCTGAGTTCCTGGGTTAGTGTGGTTGAGAGGTAGGGCTTTCTTTATTAGGCACTGCAACATTCACGGAATGAAGTCTCAGCACACTGCCAGTACAAAGCCAGATCAAGTGGTGGCAGTCCCAAACCAGGAGAGGCAAGTTGAGAGGACCTTAGGACAATAGTCCTTCCCTCCACCTAGGGCTCAGCTGCTAATCATCGGTGGGTCTGCCGCTCAGAAAGTAGCTTGTCTTTCTCCTCACTCCAAGCTCCAGAGTCCTATCCCAGGATTTGCCAGGGGAAGTGGCATGCCATAAAACAGATAGCTCCTAATCTCTTCCAAAGCAACTGCCTTTATTTTGCAGGGGATATGGAGAAATTCAAGCATAAAGGCCCTCTGGGAAACCTGAGATTGTGGTGAAAGGAAACTGGGAGGAGATTCATGGACTTAATGAAGGTAGAGTCCAGATGGTAAGCTGACTAGTTTGCAGGATAGAATCAGGGAATGAGAGAGCTGCCGGGGGCAATCCTGTAGTCAGAATAGATCTCAACCATGGACTTCAGAAACTAATCCTTCAAGAGAGCTAAAATTTAATTGGATTAGTTCGTAGAGCAATCTATGCCCCAGGGCATTGCTGAAAACCATTGAGGAGCCTGCCCACCCTTAGTGGAGGTTAACAGCAGAGTATGGTCAGGGAGAGAGAGAAAGAAAGCCCTATCAATACCACAGACATCTCAGGAGACTAGAGGCATATGTCACCCTGCAGAGCAACAGCAAAGGCTTAGCATTGTGAGGAAGGAATAAACAGACTTCACTAAAACAATCTATGCAGTCACTGAAAAATAAATAAGCAAAAACATAGTAAACCCTGGGGACAGGGCGGGGCAGGGGGCAGTACTTAGAGTTGCTACAATATACTACCTAAAATGTCCATTTTCCAACAAGAATTTGAGGCTTGCAAAGAAACCAGAAATTATGCCCTATACACCAGAAAAAAAACAAAAAACAAAAAACAGGAGATAAGGAGATAACACAAATTGCTTGTGTAAGTGACCAGATGTCATACTTAAAGGAAAAAACGACTTTAAAATAGCCATTATAGCATCAAAGCTTACAAAAAAAGTCCAAGGCCAAATGGCTTCATGAGTGAATTTGATCAAACATTTAAAGAATTAACACCAATTCTTATCAAACTCCTCCAAAAAACAGAATAGGAGAGAATGAGAGGACACTTCCTTTCTCTAAGAGGTCTGCATTACCCTGATACTAAAACCAGACAAAGATACCACAAGTACAGAGACAATTGACCAATACCCCATGTGAATACAGAGACAAACATCTTCAGCGGAAATACCAGCAAACTAAACCCAACAGCATTTTAAAAGGATTATTCACTGTGACAAATAAGAATTTATCACAGGAATGTACGGTTGGTTCTCCATAGGAAAATCAGTCAATATAATACACCACATTAATAGAAAAGAGAAAACATAGAACACTTGTATATCTCAATTGACACAGAAAAAAAGTCTGAAGAAATCTGACACTTTCATAATAAAAACACCCAGTAAACTATGAATAGAAGAGAACTCAATATGATAAAGAGCATTTATGGAAAAGCCACATCATATATTCAGTGATGAAAGAATGAAAACTTTCCCCCTAAAATGAGTAGCAAGACAAAGATGGCGCTTTCACCACTGCTTTCAATACTGTGCTGAATTTCAAGCCAAAGCAGCTGGACAAGAAAATAAATAAATAAATAAATTGGAGAGGAAGAATTAAACCTACCTTTTAAGAAACTGGAAAAAGAAGAGGGAACTCACCTAAAGTTAATAAAGAGGGAAGTAATAAAGGCTAGAGTAGAAAAAGAATTGAGAAAAATCCATGAAAGAAAGAGTTGGTTCCTTGATAAAAATCAACAAAATTGACAAAACTTTTGCCACACTGACCAAGAGAAAAAGAAAGAGTTGAATTACTAGAAACAGAAATAAAAGATGGAGCAGCATTATCACTGAACTTTTAGAAATTTTAAAAAAATAAAGGCATACTATGAACAATTGTATGCCAGTAAATTAGATAATTTAGATAAAATAGACAAATACTTGAAACTACCAAAACCAACTCAAGAAGAAATAGATGCACTGAATAGATTTAGAACGAGTGAAATGATTGAAGTGGTAATCCAGACTACCCAGGCCCAGATATATTCACCAATGAATTTTACCAGCATTCAAAGAAAAATTAATACTAATTCTTCTCTAAATCTTTCGAAAAGTAGAAGAGGAAGGAACACTTCCCAACTCATTTTACAAGGCCATTGTTACTCTGACACCAAAACCAGACAAAACCATCACAAGAAAACTGTAGACCTATTTTATCAATATATCTTTAAAAATCCTCAACAAAATACTAACAATCAAATCCAGCAACATACAGAAGGGTAATAACTAAAGGGTATGCGCTTTCTTTCTGAGGTGATGAGAATGTTCTAAAGCTGACTGTAATTCTGCCTGTTCACATCTGGGAATGTGTTAAAAACCGTTGACTTGTACACTTTAAATGGGTGAATTGGATTGTTTTATAGTGAATTGTATCACAATAAGTTTGTTTAACAAAAAAGGAAAGAAAGAACATCTCACTAACATTGAGTTATGCAGAGGCAATGTTCTTTCTCTACTTGATTACTAGCTAAGCAAGCATGACAGCTATTAGACTTGTTAAAAAAACAAAAACAACAAAAACTGACAAAGTGACCCTAGTCATGACCTTATCATTTAAACAGTTACATTGCTTCTCCTCCCTTCATTATGACCTTCACACCTCATTCTCTTCCTAATACAGAATTTAGATGTCAGTAGGAAGGTATATGTGTGCTCACTTGTGTTTTTATATCTGTATTTTCCCTAAACCCTGCTATTCAGTTTCTCATTCTCTCCTTCAGTTTGATTATACCAACTGAGAAGGTACCCATCTCAGTCATTCCAAGTTCTGAAGTTTCTTTCACTTTCCTGTCTCCATCTGTACTTTCCTTATAAAAGTTCTCTGTAGTCTGAACAAGTGCTATTAAATAAAAATATAATGGGATCAATATATGTAATTTTAAGTCTAATAGGCACATTGACAATCAGTAAAATTTATGTTAGTAATATATTTTATATAAACCAATCCCCCAAATTAACATTTTGACATATAAAACCATTAATGAGGTCCAAATTATATACTTTTTATATACTTTTTCATATTAGATATTTCAAATTTCATATTTTACACTTATAGCAATATTAATTTGTACTAGCCATATTTCAAGTTTATAAAAGTCATGTGTGGTTGCCCAAAAGTCAACCACAAGTCAGGTATTTGATATAATAATGGGGTGAAAAAGACATGGTTACTGTCTTTAGAGAAGAAACTATCTTGTTTTGAATGGAAATTTATATTAATTTTTTAAATTCTGAAATTGTGTTTTACCTTGATCTTCTCATGAATGTTCCTTCTGTAGGGAACACTTACCTACTCCCAAGAAGACTGATACTTTGAGCAGATAAAGGAGAATGTCATGCATTTGAAAATATAAAAAGAACATTAGGGCTTCCCTGGTGGTGCAGTGGTTGAGAGTCCGCCTGCCGATGCAGGGGACACGGGTTCCTGCCCCGGTCCGGGAAGATCCCACATGCCGTGGAGCGGCTGGGCCTGTGAGCCATGGCCGCTGAGCCTGCGCGTCCGGAGCCTGTGCTCCGCAACGGGAGAGGCCACAACAGTGAGAGGCCCACGTACTGAAAAAAAAAAAGAACATTATATTAATAATGTTCACAATATCAGTGTTAGTAAATCACAGCCATGCACACTATACAGGTTTAACCCACATAAGATGACATTTTTATGCATCTAGGAATTGGATGCCAGAAGGTAAGTGAATAGAATGGGCAGTAAGAAATAATTTTAGATTAGACATTGCTAAGTCTCTGCTTCCTTTGGTATTTTCTAATACTAGTAATGATTTAATATATTTAACAACGTTCTTAAACTTGGAAAAATTGTGTGTGAGTGTGTGTGTGTGTGTGTGTGTGTGTAAAAATTCAAGACACAGACATGGACATTCACAGAGTATTGAATTGTGTATGTGCAGTTGGCCTCCTTCCTTCCCTATTAATCAATTAGTTTATATGCTTTATGAGAGTTACTGAAGACAAGAGTAATATCATTTTCAAAGTCAAAGTCATTTAATTATTCTTAATATGTTTAATTAAGTCAAAATTTCTTATCATCTGCTAAGATATTCATTATACAACCAAATCCAAGGACCCAAGATAAATCTATGGTGTCTCTCAAATTAATTTCAAATAAAAGCAATCATCACGGGCTTCCCTGGTGGCGCAGTGGTTGAGTCCGCCTGCCGATGCAGGGGACACGGGTTCGTGCCCCGGTCCGGGAAGATCCCACATGCCGCGGAGCTGCTGGGCCGTGAGCCATGGCCACTGAGCCTGCGCGTCCGGAGCCTGTGCTCCGCAACGGGAGAGGCCACAACAGTGATCAGCACATTACTACCAACTTGCCACCCAAAGTCAGTGCTATATATTAACTAGCTTAGATTTCATTATTAAACATTAAAGCACATTTTTTTGTTGTCAAGTATGAGAGAAAAGAAACCAAAAATCAAGGTTATTGGAAATAAATTGAAGCCAGCAAGGCTGGGAGTAGCTAATTATAGCAGAGTGATAGTATACCTGGACATAGAATTTTCAAAACAACAGGAGTTGAAATTAGAAGAGGAAGAGGGGCTGCAATAAATAGAAGCTGATGTGTGCACTTCTCTTTTATAGTTTAGCGTTCATATTTTATTTCATGTGAGAAAGGTAAAAGCAGTCATCCAAGAGCTGGTCTAGCACCCAGAGCTAAGCCTGATGTTCTCCTTTTAAATGTTAATAATTTCATAGAACATCAACATCAATTAAAGACACACCATGGCTGTGATGAAGTGAGATAAAATTTGTCCACACACAGAAAAAAGTAACAAACATACTCTGCAAATTACAAAAACACCAAATATACCCCATCATTGCTAACATGAGTGGCTGCTGCTTCTTTACCTGTATTTTCAGTCTCATGCTAATCTTTTCTACTTCTAGATAAGGTTCATTAAGATAGTAAATCATAGAATTACTCCTGCTTTCTAACAGCTTTTTTTTTTTCTTTGCAGTACCCGGGCCTCTTACTGTTGCAGCCTCTCGCGTTGTGGAGCACAGGCTCCGGATGCGCAGGCTCAGCGGCCATGGCTCACGGGCCCAGCCGCTCCGCGGCATGTGGGATCTTCCCGGACCGGGGCACGAACCCGTGTCCCCTGCATCGGCAGGCGGACTCTCAACCACTGCGCCACCAGGGAAGCCCTCTAATGGCTTTTGATATAGAACAAAACTTAGTTGCCTTGAACCACGCCCCCAAATCATTTAAAAGATCCAAATAAAACAGAATTTCCTTTTCATACCTTCTTACTAGACACTCCACAAATCCCCATAGTGTGATTTGCCTAGCTGCAATAAGCAATGTACCCATCTTGTTCAACTACAGGAGAGGTCCTAGTAGTCTTTGACTGAGGAGTCTTGACTATTGTAAAAATGACAAAATCACCATATATTTACCTATTCTCCTCTTGAGAGTCATTCAGATTAATTCAGATTAACTTTTGATAATAAAAATCAAATATACAGTAAACATCATTGAACCTATCACCTTGAACATATGTGAGTTAATATAAAAATTAGGCTTAGAAGTAATATTGGTGGTTTGTATGTTGGAAATCCTTAACACTATGTGGTATTGACAGATTTATGCTTATAGTGTCATATATAATTTAAATTTGCACTATTATTGTTAGGGAATTCCTGATTCTATATATTCTCATCAGTACCAAGTACTTCCACTGTTTATTTTTCTCATTTTGATTTATTGGAAATACTTCTTATTTTCAAATCTATTATTTCTCTGACCACTACTTACTTTAGAATTTTTTATGTTTATTGAGCACTTAGGTTTCATTTTCTGTGAGTCAAAACATTTGACTCTGTTTTTCCTCTGTTGGCTATTTGTTTACCTTTTAAGTATTTGTAGAAATTGTATACATTTTCATAATACTATGCTTTGTTTAATATTGTATTGTAATTATCTCATCAGTGTCTTATATATTAAATTTGTTCATAGTGTTTGCTGTTTTTCAAAGTTTTCTTTTTAATTATTGTCCTTTTTATAAAAGTCATTTGATTTCCATGGGTTTTGGTAAAACTTCTAGACATCTGGTTTCTGTTCAGGAGCTTGTAGTTTTTATCACCTTAATTCTCTGACAGGTTATCTAAGTAAAGTTGTTGATTTTTAGTTTGTTCAGTTTTTTTTTTTTCGGTACGCGGGCCGCTCACTGTTGTGGCCTCTCCCGTTGCGGAGCACAGGCTCCGGACGCACAGGCTCAGCAGCCATGGCTCACGGGCCCAGCCGCTCCGCGGCACGTGGGATCCTCCCTGATCCGAGCACGAACCCGTGTCCCCTGCATCGGCAGGCGGACTCTCAACCACTGTGCCACCAGGGAAGCCCAGTATTCTTTTTCTTGAAGATGCTGACCACTCAATTTCTTCCCAGAACGTCTACTTCCATTATCAGCTACCACATTTAGCGGGCCCTTTTCACATTTTCATAACACTAAAGCATACCTTATAGTATTTATTCCAGGCTGATAATGACAAAAACTACTTTTCAGTGGAAAATCGTGTATCTTTTCCATTATTGTCTCCTGAGCAAAGTCCAGGAGACTCTGGCACTGGGCTTGGGACTAGAAGGAAGGCGGGACTGTCTTGAATATGTTGTGGGTCACAAAGGGAACCAAACACAGGAAACTGTGTGTTGGGTAAAAGTGGCCTAGCTTCCCATTAGTATGGGAAGCAAACCCATACTAATCACCATAAATACAGAATGTGGAGTGAGAGGGAAGGAGTGGAACAGGACGTACAGAAAGGCAAAAAGCAAATATGAATTAAAGGGTATATCATAAGGCCAAGGAGGTTGGAGAGAGTAAAGAGGAAGTTAAAATGTTTCCAAAGGTACCAACATACAGATAGATCCCCTTTGGTAGACTTCTTGGTGTTTGTGGATGTTCATAAACCTCCTTAAAGCTAAGGGAGCAATCCATGCCTTTGGGAGTGGTGTGCTGAAGGTGCAGTGCACATGCTTGCGAGAAATGAATGTCTGAAGCTCTTCTCAACTTCATGTTCAGTGATATAACATTGATAGATTTAAACTGGCCATGTTCCTTTGAAGTTTTACACCAAGGAAATTGGCAAAGTAGACTACTTCAAAAACATATTTTTGTGGCCCATATAGTATGTGTCTGCTTATTTTAATAATTCATGACATTAAAATAAGGATATATAAAGTTAAAAAATAAGTTACTGGCATCCTTTACAAGATCATAAGATGTGGCTATAATTGGCCCCTATGGTTCAGTCGAAATGATGGAATGCAGCTAAGCACATCAGTGAGGTCCTTTAGAGCAAGGGGCCGCACAGCAGGGGGCGAGCAGTGGGCAACAGCGAAGCTTCATGAGCTGCTCCCCACTGCTAGCATTACCACCTGAACCTTTCCCTACCCACCCACCCCCAGGTCCATGGAAAAACTGTCTTCCACGGAGCTGGTCCCTGGTGCCAAAAAGGCTGAGGACCGCTGCTTTAGAGTATAATGTGATTTCCAGTTTGTTTCAGACCTTCTCTCTTTCACCCGGTCTCTTTCATGTATTTGCATTAACAACCCGGCCTCTCCAAGCATATTCATTATGATCCTTGTTTTAACGTCTCTAAGAATTAAAAGTCTATTGATGTAATTGTTCCTAGCCTGGTGCACTCTGTGTTATCTCTGCCATTTGACTCTAACAGTAGATTCGGCAGTTGTTCACTAAGTAATGACAACCATAACATTAATAATAGGTCGATGACGATAATAAATATAATGGAACAACTTTTTCACACTCTGTAATTGACCAATTTGATGATTTATTCCCATCCAATGTAGTGTGTCACTCCATGCAGAAAATATTTTAACCATTCCTCATAGCTGTCAGGATACAATAACAAGTTTTATTGTGGATACTGAAGAAAATTAAATTAGGTTTTAACTAAGTGCGATTAAATTGTGTTATGATTAAAATGTCTACATAACTTGATTGACTCAATGTACTTAAGATTAAGTATGCCTTCAGGTTATTTCATGTCATGAATGAAAATATAAATAAATGCACGTTATTTTCATAGTGTAAAAGATTAAGTTTAGAAGGGCTTCCCTGGTGGCACAGTGGTTAAGAATCCTCCTGACAATGCAGGGGACACGGGTTTGAGCCCTGGTCCGGGAAGGTCCCACATGCTGCAGAGCAACGAAGCCGGTGAGCCACAACTACTGAGCCTGCGAGCCACAACTTCTGAAGCCTATGTGCCTGGAGCCCATGCTCCGCAACAAGAGAAGCCACAGCAATGAGAAGCCCGTGCACCACAACGAAGAGTAGCCCCTGCTCGCCACAACTAGAGAAAGCCTGCGTGCAGCAACGAAAACCCAACGCACCTAAAAATAAATAAATAAATTTATTTTTAAAAAAAAGATTACAATTTAGATTAAAAGAGTCATTTTATTAACCATTGATACATTTAATTTATTTAAGGTTTATATTTTCTGTGCTTTTTGTTTTGTTCCATATCTCTACTGAGAGCCCTCTCTGACAATGGGAAGTAAAATAAACATTCTCGGTACAAAGTTTGACGTTTAGGGAACGAATTAACAATGACATAGGTCAATTTTTTACATTCTTTATCTCAAATATTTGTGAAAATATGACTATTTAAGAAAAACTTACTCATTTCTCAGAGAAAAGTCCAAGGGGATTACTATAGATTTTATAACTTAATCAATTATATTAAAGTATTCAATAAATATTTTAGAATCGATGCAATGATGTTAGTCTGTTCAATACATGCCACAACTGAAATATGGAGCAAAACTTTAGTTATTTGATTAAAGATGCTTAACGTAAATTAATATATTTAAGTAGAACAAACAACAATAAGATGAAAGCGAAAAAATTGGCTCACATTGGAGAAACATACTGGTTTTCCCTCTTGGTCCTTAGGAATAAACTTGGAGGGTCATGGGGTGCTTGCTACAGCATGCTAAAATAAGCTCTAATTTTTTGAAAAGTGTGCATGGGGGCATGGCTTGGGCGTTGCTAACAGATGGTACAAAATTAAATGGGTTTCCTTAGGTAGAAACAGTTTCTCAAAACTAGTGATGTTTAAGCACAGGCTGGCCGTACTATGATATTGATATTACAGTTGTCAATTTAAGTGATTTTTGCCTTTTTTCTTATAAACCAGTGAACAAAAATGTATCATTATTTAATATGTATATGGATCAAAAATAGTAATGGCTAATGAATTATATTATAATACTATATTAATAAATACTATATATAAAATGGAATATATATTATATGTAAATAGTAAAACTTGGAATACTTGTACAACAATAATACATTGTCAATTTTGAGTATTTGTGAAAAATCTGTCATTCTATAGCACTTCGGTGTAAGCTGAAGTCTAATATTCAACTTAAATGAATTGTAAATTATATGTCAAATCCAATCAGGTTAATTGAACATCTTTCTCTGAAAAAGATTTCTTTAATACCTGGAGATTAAATGCTGTACAGTGTTAAGAACATGGTCTTGATAAAGACAGAAATATGCTATTAATACTTGCCCAAACACTGAAATTCTTTATTATCTTTATTATTTTGCTCAAATATTGAAATTTTCAAATAGCAGCCTTTTTTTCTAAAATACTGTTTTATAATAAGAATATTAATCTTCCAACTAAGAAGTTTCCCTTGATTAACTCAAGGAAGGAAACAAATAGAGGTTAAAAATTTGCAAACTTCATGAATTGTGTTGAAGATATTTCTCATCCCAGCAGTGGATCTGAGTTGCCTGAACCTAGTGATTAAAAATGGATGACTTTGTGAAAAACAAAGTGTCCTTATAAACACTTTATATTGGATTTCATGCCCTCTGCCAAATTTACCTAAGATGTTACTTGTGTAAAAATTGGAAATCTCTGAAGGTAACAAATCTGCTACTTCATCTTCAAGTCCACTGCTGTAATGAGACTAATATGAGGTGGGAGGAGGGAGACTACAACATTGGGAATATATCAGGGAGCCCCACAATTTCTTTTCTTTTTTTCTTTCTTTCTTTTTTTTTTTTTTATCTGCGTCATGCAGCATGACAGATCTTTGTTCCCCAACCAGGGATGGAACCCGTGCCCCCTGCAGTGGAAGCTCAGAGTCTTAACCACTGGACCAACAGGGAAGTCCCAGGGAGCCCCACGATTTCCTTTTAACAGAACTTCCACAGGTCGCAGTGTAAAATGGAGAATAAATATAAAGGAGAATAAGATGTAAGGGATAATAGAATTAATTTGCTTTGAAATGTCCTAGAGCAGGGTAGAAGATAGCATGTTAAAATAGTTTTGTAAATGGTGAAACATGTTACAATTCTATTTACTCTATGACAATATATACATTACACATTATTCTTCAAGCTATAATGTAAAATATACTACAACATAAGCAGCATGTCACTGATATATCTATCATCACTATTTCCTCTCCACTTGAAATACCTCTGCTTTTGTTGATGGTGGAAAATGGACAAGTGAAACAAAACTCACTGCATTCCACCAAAAAAAACTCACTTCAAATGTAAATGTAAAGGCTCATAAGTTTAAAGGCAATGGACTGAAAACTGTAGTTCCTGCTAACACTAATCAAAGAAAAGCTGGAACAACACTTTTGTTTCTGGAAGTATATCTGGTCCCTATTACTCCATCTTAGCCTGAAACAAATGACAATGTGCTCTGTTAATGAGGCTGCTGGGGAATATGCATTCTCTTATAATGCTGTGGGAGGGCAAACTATTACATCTGTAAGGAGGATGTATTAGCTTCAGTATAATTTCTATTTAAATATTAAAATTAGAAATGGATTCACTTTTTGACTCAACTGAGAAATATGTTATATATACACTTTTCTCATTAAGGTCATTAATTGCAGCATTGTCTGTAAAGGAAGAAACAATAATTAAATAAAATAATCTAAATGTCTTTCAGTAAGGGAGTGTTGAAATAATTTACAGTGTAACAAATAATGTTATAATGTGCTGCTCTAACCAGCAAGGAAGCCTCTGTGCACTTATACGAAAGTAGACTCCAAGATATATTAAATGAGAGAGCAAGAAACAGAGGAGTGTGTATATAGTACACTACCTTGTGTATAAAAAGTGGAGGGTAAGTACATATTCATAGAGTGCAAGAATTTACATAAAGACACTCTGGAATGACAGGTAAGACACAAATACAGTTGTCTGTATTGTCTGGAATGCTGGGATTGCTTGAGCACAGGGAGAGAAGGGAGAATTTTCACTGGATGAGTCAATCATGTGACTGCATTATATGTGAAAAAGTTAAATGAAAAATTAAACAATGAGCAACCAAAAATTAAAGCAATAGAATGGAAATTCTGATACAAAGAGATCCAGTCACATTCAGTAGAAGACTAAATGTTCTCTTACTTTAGTTGCTCAAAACCTGTGTTTTTGCCTTTTCACTCATTCTTTTGCCATTTTTTCAAATGAAAAATTTTTGGAAAAGTTCTCTCATGTAATATAAGGGAAAATAAAACAAAAGTTTTAATCATCTTTACTCATATAATGAAGAAGACAAGAATACCACTGCCATATCATTAAATGTCCAGAAAATAATACAGGAAAAAGGTGGTTGAAGACTCTTGGAACAAATTGAAAGGTCAAAAATGCATAGGCAGGGGCTTCCCTGGTGGCGCAGTGGTTGGGAGTCCGCCTGCTGATGCAGGGGACACAGGTTCGTGCCCCGGTCCGGGAAGATCCCACATGCAGCGGAGCGGCTGGGCCTGTGAGCCATGGCCCCTGAACCTGCGCGTCCGGAGCCTGTGCTCCGCAACGGGAGAGGCCACAACAGTGAGAGGCCCGCGTACAGCAAAAAAAAAAAAAAAAATTGCATAGGCTTACCTTTGAGAACAGCTGGATTACCAAGATTCTCACACCTAGAGATTTTTGTTTTGTTTTTCCCTCATGGCTTTATTGTTAGGAAAAATGAAATAGTTAATGTACAAAGACAGCTTTCATCAAATATGTGATGAACTGTGAATACCTTCTGGTCATGAGCAAAATGAATTTAGTTTCAAATTTTATGGCTTTGAAATAGTTATTTTAATCATATGCAAAGTTGTTTTAAGTAGAATGATTTTACCATTATTTATATTAATATTGAATTATCATTAAGCTTTCCACATGATATAGTTTCTGCAGTTTTATCTGAGACATTGGCAGGTGTGTTAAGTCATATAAATTCAGGGATTATAATCACTCGTGAATAATCTTGTAGCAAACAGGACGATATAATTGTACACTGTCTCATTTTTTAAAATTTAATATAAAAAACATGAGTGGACAATTTTTATTCCCCAAAACTAACAGTTCTTTTATTAATGGTCTCTGGACTTCAATTAAGAAAAGTAACCATGACTGTTAAGTAAATAGGCATTTTTACACTTTACTTCATTTCATTAATACAGCTTCAACACGTAGAAGTATTTTTAACCTCATTCAAAACACATTAAAGGGCTTCCCTGGTGGCGCAGTGGTTGAGAGTCCGCCTGCCGATGCAGGGGACACGGGTTCGTGCCCCGGTCCGGGAGGATCCCACATGCCGCGGAGCGGCTGGGCCCGTGAGCCATGGCCGCTGAGCCTGCGCATCCGGAGCCTGTGCTCCGCAACGGGAGAGGCCACAACAGTGAGAGGCCCGCGTACCGAAAAAAGAAACAACAAAAACAAACAAAAAAACATAAAACACATTAAAACTGATTAAATAAAAGAGAGATAATTCAATTATAAGTCTGTCTAACTCAAAGTGTATTAACTCAGGTATAAGTTCTGTGCAACCCTTCCCCTGAAAGTCCCAGAGCCTCACTCATTACAGTCACAATATACGTTGCTGCCATTGTATGTACTCAGTGATGTAATTGATTCCATGCTAGTCCCAGAGTTGAAATCAGCATCAGCATCCAGTTTGCCCATATCTGAGATTAGGCAAGCTCTATCTTCTTGCAAGTGTGTTTTTGCCTTAGGTCTAGAATCACATGTAAGAAAGATATCTGACTTGGAAAACTTTTTATCATGAAATAAAAGTAATCCATTCCCAGCTCTATTAGTCTATTGGACATACATTGTCCTACTACTAGGTACTTGGTTATGTGCAAATGAGAGTGGCTTTGTAAGAAGATATAGCAAAGATGGATGAGTGAGAGACAAAATTGCATGTAATTTTAATCACATCATTTAAACATAGGTCTTTAGAATCATTGAAAGTATTGAGAAGAACAAAATACAGTTCCTTCTGATTATGTCTACTGATTTGTGTGGTCAAGGGCAGAATTCTTTCTTACCAACTTTTTTTTTTTTTCGGTACGCGGGCCTCTCACTGTTGTGGCCTCTCCCGTTGCGGAGCACAGGCTCCGGACGCGCAGGCTCAGCGGCCATGGCTCACGGGCCCAGTCGCTCCGCGGCATGTGGGATCTTCCTGGACCGGGGCACGAACCCGTGTCCCCTGCATCGGCAGGCGGACTCCCAACCACTGCGCCACCAGAGAAGCCCTCTTACCAACTTTTATTGCTATCACCAAGTTGGAGCAAAAAGATAAACTTTAATGGCTACTTCAGCCCAAGAGGGATGTTTAATGTTTTGTTAAAAGAAAACAAAACAAAATAAAATCCTGGGGTATCAACGATTCTATGTGACATGTAAGATAGCCAGTGCCAACACAGACCAGGTATTATTATTTTTCATCCAAAGGAAAAAAATTTATAACATCCCACCCACTGCCATAATAGAGCAGAATTTTAAGTAGGCAGAATACTGTGGCAACTTGTTCAAGAAGCACGATTCATATTAGAGACATTTACAGATGTAAGATAACATAAATAGAATGAGAAGTCATTTCTTATTAATCAGTAGCTAATGGTAAAAATTTCTTCAAAGCAAATGGGAGCGTAGAGATCCTTTTGAGCATATCATTGATAAAGACAAAGTAGTTAAGACAAAGCAAGTTTAAAATATGTTTATGCAGACAACTAAGGACTGTCTGATAATATTAGAAGAAAGATGTAACCAACCATTCCACGGCAGAAGGACACATGAAAGAATAGCATGGTACACGAAGAAACTGATCAGAAGAGCAAAATTCTCTTGAATTAAAGAAAAAAAAAAAAGAGATAGCTACAGGACAAGAGCAGAGATAATTACCTACCTTTACTAAGGTAAGAGTTTTCATCATACCCCAAATTATATTTTGGAGTACATAATTATACTAGTTGGAAAATACATAATTCTCATTTTAAATTGTTAATATAATCATTGTCAAATTATCTCCCTTTTGGTTTTCACAAAGTACTGACTTAGAAAATTCTTTCAGGTTGGGGTTGTTTTTCTGGGTCAATTGCTGTCAGCATTAGTAGACATAAAGGGCCTTCATTTGATACAAAGCATACTATACAGAGTACTGCTTCTATCTACAAATGTGTATTATTCCATATCCATTCTCCCTTAAATGTCATTAGACTTACATAGATCTATTTGCATTTATAATTATCCATTTCAGTTTTACAACATAATATTTTAAGTTACACTTTTCATCCTGTAAAATTTAAGAAGCAATAAAGTGTTTTGTCTTCATTCCTATTCTTTTCTCTCCTAAACATAATTATTTTCTCGTGTTCAGGGAAAGTATTGATAAATGCATTTTGCACTGCTATCAGTATTTGGCAATTGGAGGGATCTTCTGCCTGATATCATATAAAGCTAATGAATATCCCCATAACCTTTGCCCCTGTTCATTAAGGAGTACTAGGACAAAATTGGTGACTAGTTACTTCTAACTTCACCAATGGGTACAGCAAGAGAAGAGTTCTTAACTTCTATTAGGTAATATTTTTGCATGCTAAATACTGAAAATGAAATTCATTAAATGGCCTAGATTCCAGGGGTATAGTGTGACTACTTTTTTCAAAAAGATGTAATGATAAATAGATATGCACATGTTTTTGAAAAAATATTAATTGAAATGATATATGATAATGGGAACTTGGGTTCTCACTACATATTCCATAGATCTGAACAGAAATGCTCATCTGTTTATACCCATGGTACTCGTGAGAGAGAACATCATGGTAATAAAAAAGAAAGGGTAGCAGAAATAATGTATATTTCCCTCCCCTTTCCCCATAGCAGAAAATACTCAAAGAAATAATTCATTGTTCTCTAAAAAGATTAATCTTGGAGAAACAGTTTTTGGCCATACAAATTATTCAGTTTGTTTTCTGGTATGCTGTGTAGGTACATAGTCTCAAGTAAAATTTTTTTCCAGAACTAAGGTTTTCATCAATTTCTTAAAACCATAACTTTCATGGGGAGCTCATTAATGGTGATCAAATATTAGAAAAAAGCAAATATAGCCATTTTGCCTGAGAATGTGTTATAGTCATTATAGTTTGTTATCTTCAAATACTCTTTATCCGCAAGTTTCATTTTAAAGTGTAATTATGGTCAGAACAGTGACAATGTAAGAACATGATATCTAGAGTCTATATTTAATCTGCAATTCTGACATCCCTAGTTATTTTTTCTCAGTTTGCAAGTCAAAACAATATTTTCTCTCTGTAAGGACAGCAGTTTTAACTGTTGTGTAAATATCACACTGTCTATATTTCTTACATTTTATCTCTTTAGTGTTTGAATGGGTGACTCCTTTCTTTTTTACACAGGACTTAGGAGACTGAAAATTATGAGAAAGACTTGAATGGGGGAGAATAATTATTAGTGGTGTTATCTATGTTTAAAATAGGTTAACCTTCTACTATTAATGAAATAATAAAATATGTAAACAGAGAAATAAAATACAATAAAAATAATTTTATTGAATAGCATTCATTTAAGCCCCTATAATTGGTGTGCATATTTTACTCATAATGTATACTTGTAAAATAGAGTGATAAATTATATAAAAAATGCATGGTCATTATTATTTTAGAAGCAGTAAGTGAATCATTGAATATTAATTTGTCAGGATTTTACCACTACGAAGGCAAACTTGCTCTTCCTTGAGCAGGTCTGTTTTTGTGTTAAACTTTCTTGTTTTGCCCTCTCCATCTAAAGATAACATTATCTTTTATGCAGCAAGGAAACAATTATTTTATAATCATTAATAAAATTAGTTATGCCAATAGCTATCTTTTACAAAAAGTACAGTTTTCTATGAAAAAGGAAACATAATTTGTTGATCCGTAGAGCCCAAACAAAAGTACTCTGAGTATATCAAGTGATTATCAATATGATGACCTGGAGTGTTACAAAGAAGGATGTTTGAGGCTATGGACTCTGGAGACAGACTATATACTTTCACATGTGGCTGTGCCATGTGCTTACTGTGTGCCCTCAGCAAACTGCCTAACTTAAATCAGCCTCTTTCCCCAACTATAAAATAAGGAGATTATCATAATGTAACTCCACAGGATGGTCATGGTAAAGATTCAGTGAGAAGTTCTTAGGGCTGTGCCTAGTACATGGTGTTATACAAGTGTTGGCTACTTTCAAGTATATATGCGTCAGGACAGAGGCATTAGCTAATCCTCTGATGGTAATCATTTTGCAAGATACGTGTATCAAATCAACACATTGTGCACCTTCAGCTTACACAGTGTTATGTGTCAATTACATCTCAATAAAACTGGAAAAAAGCACACAAAAATAAGTGCGTGCTAATATTAAAATGCAAGTGAGTGACCTTTTAGGTTTAATGATATATTTCATTTATATTGTGTATTAACTATTAGATCCTCAAGTTCTCTCCAACTGTGTTTTATTGTGTTTAAGGAAGAGGTAGTCATTTCAATCATAGTTGATTTTATTTTAAAAAACAAAGTCAAAATAGATTAGAAAAAAAATGGGATAAAGCAGATTACATTAAATATAAAACAAAACATGCTTTCTTAATCATAGAATAGAATTTACAAAGTCTGATCTTCCATAATTGTAGGATGAGGATATATTTTTGACCTTTCTTTTTGTCTTTGTTCTTGTTGGAGAATAGGAGGGGAAAACGTTCTGTTCAAAAATTTTTTGCTTAGATTTTTATAATGGTTTTCTAACTAAATAAATATAACAATATGCTTCAAAGTATAGTTCATGAAATGTTACTCTAAGAGAAATGCCCTGAAAAATGGACTTTGTGATCAAAAAACGCATTTTAAGAAATTATGAAATAAACACACTTGCTTAGCATTGTTTTACTCATCAAGATTCCTACTTTGCAATTCACAAATCTGCTCTGCACATTATTTAAAGACTCATGGACCAATGTTCTATGCAACATTTATGAAAGCATCCTGTACAATCTTACCTTGAGAACTTCTAACCCCACCCTCACAAAGAGCTAAGTAGAAACTCATTGAAGTCAAATATCACTTGTTATGAGTCAAACATTTGTTAACTTACTATGAATTTATAATGAATGAATCATATTACTCTTTCATTTTACAACATTTTTTTTTTTTTTTTTGGCCATGTCGTGCAGCTTGCAGGATCTTAGTTCCCTGACCAGGGATTGAACCCCGGCCATGGCAGTGAAAGCGCCAGGTCCTAACCACTGGACTGCCAAGGAATTCCCTCATTTTGCAACATCAAGTTAAAATAATCTCTTTGTTTTTCATATTATCTGGCTCATAAACAACAGAGTCAAAGCATCAACCAAGACTCCCCTTCTAAGTAGCAAAGGGTGTGGGGACTCCAGCAATCAATTAAAGAAAAATGATCAAATCAAAACACAAATTCATCCTGAAAATAAAATTTTTCTTCTCTTTTGATTTCTATGGAAGATGCTCCTTAACTCGAAGATTGAAATTACCTAGAAATGTTTGGATGTCGCTTACCAGGCTAGCTTTGATTTCCAGAAAATTGAAGATTTACATCATTGAGCATCTAGGAAAATTATAAACAAATTTAGGTGTAAACCTTTATGAGTTGAATATTACTGAAGGTCAAGATTTTTAATTTGCTATGTTAATATAAATTATTCTTTGCCTTGATGACCCAAGGTTATTATTAGAATCATAAGCCATTATAATAATGCTGTAGTAAGTGATACTATTTTATCTCACTGAAGTATTTTGGCTGTTTTCCCTTTACTAAACATTCCAGAATGCTTCATATCTATTGTCTTGATTTTTAAAGTTTTAACCCTTTTCGTATTCTTACTTTCTCTGTCACGTATTTACTCACTGAATCTCAGGCCGGCCATTGACTGTTGTACACTTAAACTTGTCTCTGTACCCCTTGGGACTGGAAGCCTTTAAACAAGATTTTCTCAGACTCTCTTATCATTTAGACTCTAGGTTTTTAAGAAGGTTAGCTAAAGTTAATATCCCAGATTCTGTATTTTATCACCTCACACATGGGAGCAATGCCATTGTGTTTCTATGTAGCATTCCTTTAGGAAGCAGAGGGGCTTAACTCCACCTCCATTAAGGAGTTTACAATCTAGCAGAAGAGACAGACAATTCAATATGCAATTGCAATTAGGGTTTTAAATGTATTATTAAAAAAAGTAATAGTTGTAATAGAAGTACATGTTAAGGACACTGGATGTAAATCATGTTTTCAGGAGGGTTTTAGCCAAATGAAACTGATAGAAGGGCAGTGTCTTACAAAACTGAGTCATATTGAAAGCATAGTGTGTTCAAAAAGAACACAAGGTAAGAGAGTGGAAAATTCCTCCAAGAGGGTAAAGTTTCATGTGGCTTACACAATAGTATGATGTGGTAGAAGATGAAGGTATGTAAGGGAGGGTATATGAAGCCAAGTTTAAAATTAATTGTAAGCAGAAATAACTTCAAGCATGGGCACATTAGAATGACATTCATGTCGTAGACTAACTATTCTGATTGGCAATTGAAAATTTATTTTGAGTGAAGTACGTTATGAAACAGAGACCACTGAGGGACTGACAGTGAACACATAAGACAATGCCTTCTTATTACCATGTATTCTACTGTTTTTTACTTAAAAAACAGATTTTATTATATGTATACTTATATTTGTTTTTCTTTAGATTATGAGATTTCAGAAATATTTTTCAAGTAATTAAATATAATTTTGTTCCATTATTTTAAATCTCTACATAATATTTCATATACTAAAAGACTATTTTTAAAGTATTATTGTGGTTAAAAAAAAAAACAACACACTTGATATGAGATCTACCCTGAACAAAAATTTAGATACACAGGACAGTACTATTAACTATAGGCACAATGTTGTATAGCAGACCTCGAGAAATTATTCATCTTGAGTATTTGAAACTCTATACCCTTTGAATGGCAAAGGTACTTTCCCCCACCTGGACCCCTGCCAACCACCATTTTACTCTGTTTCTATGAGTTTGACTATTTTAGATATTTCATGTAAGTGGAATCATGCAGAATTTGTCCTTCTGTGAATGGCTTATTTTACTTAGCATGGTGTTTTCCAGGTTCATCCAAGTTATTGTATATTGCAGGATTCTTCTTTCTAAGGCTAAATTACACATATATATTATATGTATATACAGATATATATATACATATATATAAACACACATATATATATATACATATATATATAAACATAGATGTAATGTGTTATCAGTTCATCAGTTGGTGGCCACTTAGGTTATTTCCATAGCTTGGCTATTGTAAATAATGCTGCAATGAACATGGGAGGACATATACCTCTTTGAGATCATGATTTCAATTCTTTTGGGTATATAATCAGAAGTGGAATTTCCAGGTCATAAAGTAAATCTTAGGATGCCAAGAATACACAATAGGAAAAAGACAGTCTCTTCAACAAAGCATGTTGGGGAAACTGGATATCACATGCCAAAAAAATGAAATCGGACCCTTTCACTATACACAAAAAGCAACACAAAATGAATTATTTAAATATAAGACCAGGCGCTGTGAAACTCCTAGAAGAAATCATATGGGAAAAGCTTCCTGGCATTAGCTTTGGAAACGATTTCTCGGATATGACACCAAAAGCAAAATTAGACAAGTGGGACCACATTAAACTAAAAAACTTATGCACAGCAAAGGAAACAATCAACAGAATGAAACGGATTCTTCTTGAAGCTTGTTATTCTAAAATCCTTCCAAGTTATACTGTAATTAATCTATTTTATATTGGGGTTATATGCCTTGTTACTAAAAGAATACTATTAAACACCAGCTGTTTCAAGAATTCATATAATCATAGTCTGTCATGTCCTTGTGGGTAGAGACAAAGTAAATGGCTTGATAAAATATTTTGGAGGTAGTAAAAATGGTATTTACACATTGATTGTGTGAGGAATAAGAGAAAAAGTAAAGTTGACTCTTTTCCATTTTAAATAATATATTTTCAAAATGTTTTAATTAAAATAAATGTATCAAATTAAAGATTTTATATATATCCTTGAATTTAATACTATTGTATACACAGGGAGAAGATAGATATACTAAGATGGACAACTTTATTAATTGAGTGGTATACAGGTTCACTTTTAAAAGAATTAATATTGAGTAGCTGGTTTTCAGCACACTATAATCAACATTCATTAGCATTTAGGAAGTTTGACATCTTCAATTTTGAATGTTAGATTCATTGATTTATTTGACTGAAAATCCTGAATGCAAAATTATCAATCCCATATGCAAACATTATAAAATCCACATGAGATGGCTTGTTGCTACACTTTAAATAATGTTGTTCCCTCCAGTACATTACTATGTGTATTGTTTGAAGTAATCACACTCAAACTGAAAAATGTCGAAATTTTTAAAAAGTAAAAGAATTCTTTTTGAGAATTTAAGTGGCAAGGTAATTTTGACTGAATTTTTGCTAATAAGGATAAATGTCTTGGTTGATAACTGATTATCCAGTTCAGCTTCCAATTTCCTAAGTTTTCAAAATGTCATAACAAAGGGAGGGCTGCAATTATAATAAAGAACAAAAGGTAAGAACAATTAAGAACTGAACAATTTTAGGAATCTGTAGAATTTAAAAACCACTCCAAATTTCCCTGAACAGAAGTCCTAAAAATAATAATATTGGCATCTTAATCATCTAATTTAACAATTCCAGGCTTTCTCTGTATGGATAAAACTGTCCAGACTTGTTTCTTTACAAGATCCATTAACTAGGTATTCCTAAGCATATATTATTTATGTGTACATATTTAGAACATTTATATCTAAGAATTTCCACTTATTTAACACAATTTTGAAAAGCCTTCATGTCAAAGCACATTTCAGGCCAGCATATTTCAGCACTCTCTAAACAGTAGAGAATATTCCTGACACATTCATGAAAGTCCTTTAGATGACAAATTATGGGTGTAGAATTCCTCAATGAATACCTTACCTTTAAGTTAGACACCAATAGACAAATCTATTACTAAAGAAAGAAAAGGTTATGCACCTGCTTTTATTCAAAGCTAAAAGATCTCTGAAGAAAACAGAACAAAGGAAATGACCATAACAAAATCGAGTACATATTACTTTTAAGGTGAATTTTGTAGACAGTCTCGAGGTAGTTTAATCACTTGCTGTTGAGGTAGCCCATGCTTTGTACTACACAAGGAGTCTCATGGATATATCATATCATATACCTTTTTGTTCTAAAATCAAATTTAAAGCAGTCTATAGAATATCATTTTATTAAAATAGCAATTGTTCATTACTCTTGTTAGGTTACCCATATTTTTTCTAATTCCTACTCTCAATTTTTAAAAACATCCTTAGCTCTTGATTATGGTATGAATTTTTGGTGTTTGGTTTTTTTTTTTTTTTGCAGTACATGGGCCTCTCTCTGTTGTGGCCTCTCCCGTTGTGGAGCACAGGCTCCGGACGCGCAGGCTCAGTGGCCATGGCTCACGGGCCCAGCCGCTCTGCAGCATGTGGGATCTTCCCGGACCGGGGCACGAACCCGTGTCCCCTGCATCGGCAGGCGGACTCTCAACCACTGCACCACCAGGGAAGCCCTGGTGTTTGGTTTTATCTTCACATGTCAATCTGAATTATTTTGTCCTTATACTTTCCTCAAAATTTAATTTTATGTGTATTCACATAGACTCATATTTACCCTCAATTAAACAGGATAGAAAGCCCAGAGATAAACGCAGGCACATATGGTCACCTTATCTTTAATAAAGGAGGCAAGAATTTACAGTGGAGAAAAGACAGCCACTTCAATAGGTGGTGCTGGGAAAACTGGACAGCTACATGTAAAAGAATGAAATTAGAACACTCCCTAACACCATACATAAAGATAAACTCAAAATGGATTAAAGACCTAAATGTATGGCCAGACACTATAAAATTCTTAGAGGAAAACATAGGCAGAACACTCTATGACATAAATCACAGCAAGATCCTTTTTGACCCACCTCCTAGAGAAATGAAAATAAAAACAAAAATAAACAAATGGGACCTAATGAAACTTAAAAGCTTTTGCACAGCAAAGGAAACCATAAACAAGATGAAAAGACAATCCTCAGAATGGGAGAAAATATTTGCAAATGAAGCAACTGACAAAGGATTAATCTCCAAAATTTACAAGCAGTTCATGCAGCTCAGTACCAAAAAAACAAACAACCCAATCCAAAAATGGGCAGAAGACCTAAATAGACATTTCTCCAAAGAAGATATACAGATTGCCAACAAACACATGAAAGAATGCTCAACATCACTAATCATTAGAGAAATGCAAATCAAAACTACAATGAGATATCATCTCACACTGGTCAGAATGGCCATCATCAAAAAATCTACAAACAAAAAATGCTGGAGAGGGTGTGGAGAAAAGGGAACCCTCTTTCACTGTTGGTGGGAATGTCAATTGATACAGCCACTATGGAGAACAGTATGGAGGTTCCTTAAAAAACTAAAAATAGAACCAACATATGACCCAGCAATCCCACCACTGGGCATACCCTGAGAAAACCATAATTCAAAAAGAGTCATGTACCAAAATCTTTATTGAAGCTCTATTTACAATAGCCACGACATGAAAGCAACCTAAGTGTCCATCAACAGATGAATGGATAAAGAAGATGTGGCACATATATACAATGGAATATTACTCAGCCATGAAAAGGAACGAAACTGAGTTATTTGTAGTGAGGTGGATGGACCTAGAGTTTGTCATACAGAGTGAAGTAAGTCAGAAAGAGAAAAACAAATACCATATGCCAACACATATATATGGAATCTAAAAAAAAAAAGGCAGAAAAAAAGGTAATGGAGAACCTAGGGGCAAGACGGGAATAAAGACGCAGACCTACTAGAGAATGGACTTGAGGATATGGGGAGGGGGAAGTGTAAGCTGGGACGAAGTGAGAGAGTAACACTGACATATACACACTACCAAATGTAAAATAGATAGCTAGTGGGAAGCAGCCGCATAGCACAAGGAGATCAGCTCGGTGCTTTGTGACCACATAGAGGGGTGGTATAGGGTGGGTGGGAGGGAGGGAGGCGCAAGAGGGAAGACATATGGGGACATATGTATATGTATAACTGATTCACTTTGTTATAAAGCAGAAACTGACACACCATTGTAAAGCAATTATACTCCAATAAAGATGTTAAAAAAAAAAAATCCACCTGGCTTATTCTGAGTTAAATAACCCAGGTTCCATGTATGTGTCAAAATACTTCTATTATTTTTTCTACTCCTGTTTGAGAAATCCTGTATGAGCTAATATTTACTAGAATTAAACACTTTATTTATCCTTGTTGCTTTCTCAATATGATTTTTATTTCAAAGCAGTACACTCCCACTCCTAGAATTAAAATTGAATGCCCACTGTAGAGTACAATATAATTAACAAACAAGCATTTGCCAAATGCTTTCTGAGGCTATATTAAGTACGAACTTCCATTAATGTGGTACTTAGCTTAATAGTTTCGAGAATTCTAACTCTGGTTCTTGGGAATATCTAGATTAAAAATATATATATAACACTATCTTTTCTCTAATTCATTCCATCCATTTCTTTTCTAATTATAATTAAAATTACTATATCAAAATCCATCACTAATTATGAGAAAATGTATGCCTGAAAATTTTCTCAGTGTACAATAAGATATGTGTGGAGAACAAATTGATCTTGGATTCACTGAGTCTGACCTAGTATTGATTAGCCTGACTGTTGTCTTTCTTCCTTTGAGGAACTTGCCCTCTAAAAATACTGCTAACAATGGCATTAACATATACATAATTTTTAAATTTAAGATTACATATTCACTTATTCTCTACTTTCAATTGACAGTAATTTGTTCATTACTACATTGTTATTATCACCCATTTCTCATGCTCATAACACGGTTTCTGATACCACTTGTATTTTGACTTTTCTTTCTGTCAATAAATTGATCCATTATACACACCTCTATATTCCAGTCTTTGTACTTGGAAAAAGGGATAGAGAGCGAAATAAGGCATAGTCTCTGTCATCAGAGAATTTAGTCTGGTTGAGTGATTAATAAGAAATCAATAATTATATAATTGTAACATTATTTTGATTTTCTTATCACAGTTTGTTCTTTTATTTTAAAACATTAGGATTATTAAGTTAGGGCAAAGTATGGCACAAAGTTTCAGAAACTTGAAACTGCATTCTTATACAGAATTCTTGCATTCTATATAATTGCATTCTTGTGAACCACATGCTAAATATTACTGTGATTAAATGTAATGGAATATCTCTGGGTCATGGTAAAATATTTTTACAATGTTATCATTAATAAAATGTCCACCATGTTTCCTCTAATTATACATCCCACTTATATCTAAATATGAGAAATATATTAACACACTCTATTGATGATTTTACTTGGAAATGATCTTTCAGTTTTGTTTTGTTTTGTTTTTTACTGTATTAACATTGTTCTAAAAAGGATACCCCACAGTTTATTAACATTGTTATAAAAACAGATTCTCTAACCAAGATGGAGTAACCAGTACAGGAATATATATCCAGTAAAAATGAATATAAAAACTGGGAACAACATATGAGACAACTATTTTTCAATGTTATTTAACAAGCAGTATTGGAATTTGATGCCTGAAAGAGGAGGAAAAAAAGCATGTTGAGCAGCCTATGTATGTTGGCTTTATACTGAGTTTACCTTTCAGATTGTAGTTTAGGAACAGAACACAGTGGTAACTCTGAGCTGGAAAGGCAGAACTTGGAGTTCAGGGCTGCTCAAGTGGCTGCAGTTTGTGATGTCAGGTTACTAGCAAGCAGGGTGCTATTCAGAAAGGGAGCTCCGAATATTGACTTCAGGGATCTCTTTTATTTCTGGCGGAATAATAAGTTGTATATATGCAAGGCAGTCTTCCGTGAGTCCTGGCAGAGGCCAGTTACTGGGAAGCAGGGACCCAAAAGAAGAGTTTAGATTAGAGGTCAAAGAGTGCTGGCAGAAATGGGAATTTTGATGAAACAGACTGCAGAGACCTCACAGTAATGCAGGCACTCAACTGAGACTCCAGATATACCAAGTGTTAAATAAGATCATTTTAGGAAGAGTGAACCTTAATGTAAACTGTGGATTTTGGATGATAATGATGTGCCAATATAGGTTCATCAATTGTAACAAAGGTACAGCTCTAGAGGAAGATGCTGATAATGGGGGAGTCGATGCATGTGTGGTTTAGGGAGTATATGGGAAATCTCTATACCTTCCTCTCAATTTTTCTGTGAACCTAAAATTGCTCTAAAAAAAAAAAGCAATGTCCTGAAAAAAAAAAAGTGATACTGCATGATTTCCAAAGTGATATCGCAAAAGGTTATATGGGGCTTTTGACTGGCTTCTTCTACCTCGGGGCACTTATCTTTGGATCCAGGTATTACGTATGCTCTAAGGAAACCCAAACTATCTCTACTATCAGAGGCCTTTGAAGAATGAAAACTGAGGCCCCCGTTTGAACAGTCAGTATCAACAACCAGACAAGTGAGTGCGTGAACCTTCAGATGATTCTAGCATTTGGTCTTTGATTCTTCAACCCGAGGCCATAGAGGTAATAGAGCTTATACAGGGAATCCCCACTCTGCCCTTTTCAATGTTCTGATTGACAAGAACAATACATGGCTATTTAATGACAATAAATTTTGGGATAATCTATTACAATGCCTCAAATATCCCATCTTTGTACCGACCAAAGTCACTGTCAAGTTTCACTTCTTTAATGACCCACTTTAAGTTCCATTTTCCAACAATAAAATAATTGCCTTGCTTAAAACATCAGCATGTGTGTGATTTTCTTGCTACATTGTACATAGTTGGTAAGTATCCCAATCTGGGATTCAATTATCTGACTACTCCGTACCTGCACCTATGCAGCTATGTCTGTAAATTTAAAAAATTTTAAAAAAACTCAACATGCTGACCGATCTCATCTTTAAATCATGACCACCATGTCCCACGAGACCTCAATATTTGTTCAGAGCACTTAGAAAGAGGTCATTTTACTGTATCAAGTGTAATAAATGACATGGATGTCTTGGATTCCATCTAACACAGTTAACATTACAACTTATGTTTAGATCTTATTTGAATTGTTGTCCTCCAGTGGCTGGTGATTTTTAATTTAATTTTATTGTTTTGGCCACACTGCATGGCTTGTGGGATCTTAGTTCCCTGACCAGGGATCGAACCCAGGTCCTCAGCAGTGAAAGCATGGAGTCCTAACCACTGGACCACCAGGGAATTCCCCAGTGGGTAGTACTTTTGATCCATCTATTTTCTATAACTCTGTGGAAATTAAATTTAATTAAATTGTGTTTTATTAAAATGTATCTTAATTTTATAGTACTAGTATTAACAGGTCTACAGCATCACCTTATGGTTTCCCCATTTCTTAATTCCTTTAAAATCATATTAAAATAAAAATAAAGCAAAGTACTCAATTCTTAAACTTTTGTGGAGTTTCATCAAAAGAAAATGGTATTACAAAAAGGAAAGCAAAGTTATATAATTTTACTTAAGAAAAAACAAAGGATCATAAGGCAATATATTATATCATCTAGATCAAGTATTGTGGTAAATTACAAGTGATTGCAATTTTTATCTATAAAACTGTTACCTCTAAGCAGCATGTTAATTCTAATCTATTTGAGAACATTATTCAATTACCAGTTTTTCATAAAATATCATATAAAATAATAAAATATAATTAAAATATGCATTTGTTAGCAATGCAGCAAAATTAAATAACCCACATGATTTAGTAATGTAACAAATTATTAAAATGTAGAAATTATTCATTATATAAATTTTGAACCATGTATTTCCTTATATAATTGCCACATCCCGTGAAAGTGTACTGGATTCTATGATACTTGACCTAAGGGTTTTTACTTGTACCAGAAAAGTTTTAGATATGTATAAACTTTCAGAAATCAATATTTGATCATCACTTCTTTGTATTTTACTCTTTATAACAACCTATATGGAATTAGAGTCGTTTCTTATTAGTGGACAGGTTTTCTGAAACTCTCTATGTTATTATAATAGAGACATGTTGTACAGGTGAGATGCCAGGGAAAGACAAATAGTCTAAAGTAAAAAATGATAAAAGGAGCTCACAGAGATATACATCAGACAAGTCAAAAGCTTCATGGTTCAGTGAAGGCTCCTGGCAAAATCATTTAACACATAGTTTTCAAGTATTATAGAAAAAATAGTTTTACTCTACTTAAACAGAAGCTATGGTTTAGTGATATATTATATATTGTTTGACTGATTTCTTTTAAAAGTAGCAGTATATTAGGCTGAAAATGGAGAACCAATAGAAATGTTAATATAATTTATACAGGCTGCAAATGTTAAGTAGTTTTATTCATTGTGGGAATAAATCTATCCCACAGTTTGAAACTATCAATTAAGTTGATGGCTAAAATTCATTATAATAGATGTATAGCTATTCACGACAAGCAAATGCTCCATCTATCACTACTAAGTAAATGACTGTAAGGAAAAAAATGATATAGAAAAGATGGCCCTTTAGCTTTCAATTTACACCAAATTAGAAAAGAGTATATGCTTAACATTGTAAATAAGCACAAAGATCCTATAAATATTCCCAGAATTCTCAATGTGTTTTCTTAACTTACTTCACTATTTTAATTAGCAGATCTATAAAATTGTAATTTGTATAAGCACATTTGAAGCAAACAGTTTTTAAGAAAGGCAAAAAACCTCAATATTATTTTCAGCCAAAACAGTACAAAGGAAACTATTTCTTGTGAAAATTTTCCCCTTCACAGTTTTAAGTGTTTATGAGGCTGAAGAAAAACTCAAATGATAGAAGTTGTGATAAAGTAAGCGTTAAAAATGTATACATAATGTCATTGAAATATGATTGCTATCACTATTTTATACATGGCATTGAGATCCAGAGAGGATAACTGTTTAGTCCATAATTACCTGCTCCTATTCCGAATTAATATCTTACTCAAATCTGTATGTATCATTTAAAAACATAAGCACTTTCCCAAGTGTCTCATGTAAAACCATTTTGAACTGTAATATATCAATAAGATTAGCCATCAGAAAAAGAAGAGATTTTCCCACAATTTCTAAGAAAAAATACTGTATTTCACAAAGTTTCATTAACTATCACTTTAAAAAATGGAAATCATGATGTTATTTCACTATAAAATAAAACTTTAATTTACCTAAATAGTATCTGTTGATTCTCTTTCGTGTTTTTAAACAAAATGTTTAAACAAAACTACAATACTATCCAAATTTTATTCATTTAAACAAATGTTGATTCTTCTTTTAATCTACATCACTGTTTTTGTGAGAAATAAAATTAGTACTAGTGTGAAGAGTGTATTTCTAAATCCAGATTTCTCTTTTTATTTCCTTTTTCTTCCTACTTATTCATCTTTTCAAATCCTTCTCCAACTCATTCTTCTTTCCAAACTCCTCAAGAACAAAGAAGTATTTCATATGAGAAATATACACAGTTGCCATGTTATAAGAATTGGAGATTATTGATTCCAGCTGACTTCAGTGTAACGTTGAGATGCAGTTCTTGTGTTCATATTTGAGACAAGATGTTAATTATGACCTGAAAAACTCACACTTCTATTGGGCAGGTGTTTCGTTGTTACAGCTCTTGTTTACAAATATTTCTCTAGTGAGCCAAAATATCACTTTCTGTTACCTCTATCTGTTGACAACATGTGTAGTTCTATCTACTAGATTGACACCAAATATATGTTATATTGTATTATTGCTCAAAACATTTGCTGCTCCTCCTGAGGAAGGATTATACTGCTGTACCGTATCAATGTCAATGTTGGCAGTGCAATTTGCAGGGTTCTCTCTGCAGAAGGATTATACTTCCATTCCTGCCCAGTTATCTCAGACTTAGTCATTGTGATTTGTGATGATGCACCCAAAAAGAGAATTATGCAGCCTTGGAGTCTGAAATCAGGAGAGGTCATATAAATCATTTTAGCCAAGGGTATTTGTGTGGAGGTGATATATGTCGCTCTTGAAGCTTTAAAAGCCAACTCACAGTTAACCTTATCTCTTTATTCCCTCTGCCAAGCAAATCTCCCACAGAGATTCTGCTGCTTCAGCCTGGACCTAGATGGAGGATAACAGAACAGAGATGCATTCATCTTGCAATGGACATTTAGCATGAGATAAAAATAAATTGTCTTTTCATAAACCACTGAGCTTTAAAGTTGTTTATTAACACAACATAGCTTGTTATATCCAGACTAATACCTGTTGTAACAAAAATTTCTTAAAATCAAATTTGAAACAAAATAAAAACTAGCTTAGTGTGCCACAAAATTCTTTATGATGTAGAAATGATGTGACCTGCTTCATTCTGAAGGTCAGGGTGTTTTTTTTTTATGATAGTATCAATGTGATGAGAAATAAATTTTTTGATCAAAGAAATTTATCTAGACATTTCACTTTATGGCATTGTGATTGATTTTTTTTTCATGTTGCAATCACTTACTTTGGTACTATAAGGTCAGAAATGATGGCTGTATAAAGACACATAATTTTGGTCAAATTGACTTGGGGGATTATATTAGTAAGGGTTATCCAGAGAAACAGAATCAATAGAGACAGAATCACCAGAATCATGGTTGGGGTTATCCAGAGAGAGAGTCAGACTATCCAGAGAGACAGAGTCAATATTTATTTATTTTATTTTTATTTTTTTTAATTTTTTTGCGGTACGTGGGCCTCTCACCGCTGTGGCCTCTCCCGTTGCGGAGCACAGGCTCCAGACGCGCAGGCTCAGTGGCCATGGCTCACGGCCCAGCAGCTCCGCGGCATGTGGGATCTTCCCGGACTGGGGCACGAACCCGTGTCCCCTGCATCGGCAGGCGGACTCTCAACCACTACGCCACCAGGGAAGCCCCAGAGTCAATATTTATTATAAGGAGTTGGCTTACACAATTATGTTGGCTGGCAAGTCCAGAATCAGTAGTGGGCACTGGAAGGCTGGAGATTCAGGAGCAGTGATGGTACACATGAAGTCTGACGTCAGTCTGCAGCAGAATCCCCTCTTGCTCTGCTCAGAGAGTAATAATTTTTTTTTCTATTCAAGCTTTCAATTGATTGGATGAGGCCATATTATGGAAGGCAATCTGCTTTATTCAAAGTTTACTTAATTACATATTAATTCATCAAAAATACCCTCCAAGTTGACACAAAATTAACTATCATGGGGATATATCTGTATCTGTCTATTCATCTAGATAGACAGATAGATAGATGATAGATAGATAGACTAAATAAAAGATTATCCTGTGGATCATTACTGATAAGGGATGGTTTCACTTTTTCTTTGGGAGAATTTTAAATTTTCTGCTGTTATCTAGTCACTCAAAATTATAAGCTTGTACATAATATATTATCTATTAATTACATTTGATACTACTGTTTATACATTCATAAATCTGACTGTAGCTATCTGTATTAACTTTAATATAACTCAATAGGCATTGCTTTTGCTTTTGAGATTTAGTTTTAGATCTTTAAATGGATAAATGTTTGAAAATGCTAGTAATATTATAAAAAAGAAAATTAATTCCAAAAGGGAAAGAAACTACTTTTGTTTCTAGGTAGCACACTCTTTATAAATATTTATGTTAAGCCAACAAACAATATTACAAGCCAATTATAAAAATTTCATTTTGAATCATAACATTTATGTGGTCATCTCCTTATAAACCATTTACATTTAACTGCAAGATGTGGCACTTCCCAGCAATCTTTGATAAATGTAATTCAAATATTTTGCTGTTGTTTTTTTTCCCAAAACAAAAAAATGTCATACAACTAGCATTGTAGGATGGTTTGGAAATGATATAGTCCCATCCACTTATTTTTACCAGAATTAGCAAGGTTATTATTTAATTCAGCAACTGTAGAGTTGTCTATATACATTTTAGCATCTCATTTTCCCCAAAAGAGCCACAAATGCTCAGTTATTCCTCTCAATTCATGTTCTCAACAATCCATCAAATATTTAATGAGCATATGTTATAAGAAATACACTTTGCTAGGCATGATAGAGAGGAGTTGTGTGTATGGAGAAAGATTAGAAAGTAATTGCTACTTTTTCTCAC
The DNA here is from genome assembly GCF_059928025.1 of Delphinapterus leucas. Classification (NCBI taxonomy): domain Eukaryota; kingdom Metazoa; phylum Chordata; class Mammalia; order Artiodactyla; family Monodontidae; genus Delphinapterus; species Delphinapterus leucas. Next base: position 11,614,151 of record NC_143133.1, on the reverse strand, counting down.
ACTCTGAAATGTGATATGAGCTTTTTATCTTAAATGTACAGATAAAATATTCAGATTATTTACATTAAGTACTAGTAACAATACTACTCATTGGCAATGAGAAACACATTATTTTATAGTTTATTGTTTATATAAGTTGAAGGGCTACAATTTTCATCCTTTCTATTTCTATGGAGAAATAGACTCCTTTGCTCTTTATATTTCTCTTCCATATTTGTAAAAATGCAAAAACTTCATTAAATTAGCAAAACTGTGATTTTAATACCTCCGTATGTCTCAAAACTTCATGTGGTGATCTGAGTTTTTTAAAACCGAATTATCAAAAACATCTCTTGTTTTTCTAACATAGAAATCGAACCAAAGCACAGGTAAGGAATAATGTCTTAGACAAGTTAGAAATATTTAATTATTTCTTTAGATTTCGAAGCAAACTTCTTATTTATCCTGGATCTACTCCTATTCTAATTAATTATAGAATTCAATATATACTCAGAGGTGCATCTATCTTAGGAATTTTTGTTGTTTTCAAAAGAGTATTCCTTTAGTAGATTTCTTTAAAATACATTCTACATCTACAAAATGTTAGTGACAACTATCCTACATCCGGTTTTTATCTAAAAACAAGAAAACAGAGCATCATGAAATACTCATTTGTAGGAGCAAATATCATGTCTTCCCTCATGAGGAGACTATAGTTTATTTACAGTCAATTTATAATATGTTGACTAATCCTCTTTACACGGTTTTCTCCAAACAGGATTTAACACTGCTGGATGAAATTAATTTACTGACTTCTGTGGTGTAAGACTGATTCCGTTGATAGATAATCAGATATTTATTCAGCTTTCACTGTGGTTTAAAAAAAGTTGCCTCAGTTCATGCAGGTAGAATAGGATTCAAACCATTCAAAATAAAAGAGGTATTAAAATCACATAAAAGGAATTAAAGATCTAATTAACTTTTTTAAAAAAGATCTAATTTAGTGACTTGAATTTCTTCCAAAATTTCTATATATAAGTTTTATCAATGGTTTACAATTAGGATAATGATATAATTAATCATATATATGATGGTACATTTGAGAGTAAAAGGAGTCTTCTTAATAAAATAGATTTTTAAAAAGCAATAGGGGCTTCCCTGGTGGCACAGTGGTTAAGAATCTGCCTGCCAATGCAGGGGACATGGGTTCGATCCCTGGTCCGGGAAGATCCCGTGTGCCGTGGAGCAACTGAGGCCGTGTGCCACAACTACTGAGCCTGCGCTCTAGAGCCCGCAAGCCACAACTACTGAGCCCACGTGCCACAACTACTGAAGCCCGCGGGCCTAGAGCCTGTGCTCCACAACAAAAGAAGCCACTGCAATGAGAAGCCTGTGCACCACAAAGAAGAGTAACCCCTGCTCGGTGCAACTAGACAAAGCCCGTGCACAGCAACGAAGACCTAACACAGCCAAACATTAATCAATCAACTAATTAATTAATTTTAAAATTCTAAAAAAATGGCAATAAATATGTAGGTTCTTGGGAAAACAGGACATAGGTTCAACTTATCTAAAAATAACTTAAGGAGAGGCACTATTTTCTTAAGCATAATATCTTCAGCACCTAGACTGGCGCATAATAGGTTCTTAGTAAAAACAAATTTAAATAAATGATGGATTAATTGTTCAAAAAGTAATCATTATGTCTTCTTTATAGTCACTTATTACAAACTTTATTTATTACACCTGTAATTCAAATTCTATTAATTCTGACATTTTAGAGAATCATCAGTATGCTGATCACTTCAGGTCAATCTGTATTCTGTGAAATAGCATTGACTGTGCTGTATTACTATTCACTTATCCTTTTTTGAAATCAGTTTCTGTACCAAACAGTATACATGCACATTAACCTCATCTATCTAGAGGCAAGTGTGACAGAAGTGGGACAGTAGAAAAGTTTGGTAACTTACCTTTAAGTGGCAGTGTCAACGATTAGGGAATTTGTCAATATGTTTGTTTCTGTCTCATTGCTACTCATGACATCAAGGAATCTGATACTGTGAAATAAGGTATAATGATGTTCATATAATTAAAGTCTAAATAGAATCTTCAATCTTGTTAACCCAGTTTCCAAATGAGGTGTATGTTTATAAAATTCTAATAAGATGTTCAATAGAAAAACCTTGAAAATGTTTCTTTGAATAAAAAACAAAATATAATTGTGACTACCTATTAGATAACTTAGGTTTATGGAATTATAATGTCAGCTACAATTTAAGAAAAGTAAAACTTCATCCTCAGACTTAACTGTAATAATAAAGGTGAGCAGAATTATTTTACACAGCATTTGAATGGGACACAAGTAGTAAGTCCAATTAAAGATTTTAAAAAGGTAAGAAGATTGATTCTATTAAAAACTTGGTTAAAATAGAATCCCAGTTTATACCTGACATAGCATGGTAAATTAAAGGAGCAAACGTAAGAATTCTAGTATGGTCAATAGTGTGGCATAAGGAGAGCTGGATTGACTCTGTTTAGTATTTATCTGTTCAATTTTAGCTAATCATTTAATTTTCATCTTATCTGTTTCTTCAACTGCAAAATTAAGGATAGGGATAAATAAGAATTTCTAAAAGTCTATTCATGGCAAACACTGGCATGCATAATAGTCTTTCAAAAATTATGTTTTGTTTTGGGATCCAGTCTAGGACCATCCTGGACATTAATCATTCACACCGCCATTATGAGAAGCATTGCCGCAATAAAACAGCGTGCTTGACCATGTTCAACATAGTAAGAACCAGACTTCAGCACAACTCGTTCCTTAAAGCTCAATTTCTAGGAAGTGCTTTTGGGGAGCTATGAACAAGACGATATTTAAGCTATTTAATCTGATTATTATGAAGTATGTCATATGCATTAAATCAATGACCTGGTTTATGTGCATTTCCAGTGTAATGGGAAAACTTTCCAGCTTTGTGCAAATAAAAAGTCTTCATATTTTATAGTTAACCCAAATCAGATTTCTGTTTCAAATCTCCCAAAGTCTTGAACTGGGTTGATATTGGAAAATAGAATGACAAAAGGTAATGTGCTCATTAATAATATTTCCCATCTTTCCAATAAATAGAATCTAATATGATGACTAAAACCTCAGTCACTTACCATGTTACAGTTATCCTTCATCTTTAATCAGTTGAAACGCCTCTCCTGGCTTGGACAGAGCTTCCTGGCCCACAGCAGTCTGCTTGCAAATCTCCTTTGCCTCCATCTTCCCTGTTTTGCTGGCCTGTCAGATGAAAAATGGGGTGGAATTGGATAAGACAGCTGCCAATATGTCTGTCCACGTCTTGGTTGAAATAGTTTCCACAGCTAATCTACATATATTTTTTTCTCTAAAGAATTCTATGGTCCACGTAGCTTGAAGTCAAGAGGCTTACATACATGGGTGGGACATGATAAAACCGCTGTAAGGGACCTGATTCTGTGCAACTCTATGTATGTGAGAACTCCAGGAGTTTTTGCCCCGTTCCTCTGATTCCTGGTTGGTTGCATCATGCCCACTTTTATTTGATACAAGCAAACCTTTGCCTAACTCTTCAGTAGCTTTTAAAAGGCCTACACACCCTCAAAACTCCTATGAATATAATCAAGGCCTACTGGAAATAATGATATGCTGTTTATACCAGAGCTGGGAGGGGCTTGAGAATGTCTTTATTCTTTCCAGACTGTTTGTCCCATCGTGCTACATTTTCTAAGATCCTTTCCCATGTTCTGCAAGACAATGACAATGCTGGCAATGGAGATATAGAAATACAAAAAAAAAGTCTTTATGACATACGATGCAGGCCATGCAATGCCACTTAAGTGAAACTAACAAAACACAGGGATGATAATTTACAGGATATACAACCTTTTAAAAGAGCATATTGGAGATTGAGCATAAAAAAGTAAAAGTTGCTGTACTTGGTCTTTGGTTGAGGCTTCTGTCTTACCCTTGCAGCATCCTCTAACTTGAGCTTCCTCCTACACAAGAGATGGAATCTAATCCAGACAAGTCCCAGAATTAGGCCCTTCTACCTGTGGACACATACCACATAGTGACAGCTACACATTTTTCTGATTTAAGTACTTTTCACATATATTCTCTGTGCACTGCTTGAGACCATACTTTTCACTCCAGAAAATCTCAGGACTAACGTTTACCAGAAATAAAACTGGGCTTGCTTATCTTAGAGGGTATTGGTTCTAGTCTATTTAACTAAACTTTCCTTTGCTGGGTGAGGGGTGCTTCCTTGCCTTATGTGACTGATTTCTCTTCCCTTATTCCACAAAAGCCACACTGCTTTTATCCTGTTGTCTACTTCTTCATAACTCAACATCTGCCCTATTGCTGGATTCCTAATATAAACATGTACTCAACCTACTTTAATTTTAAACAAATACCATGCTTGACACTAAGTGTATTTTATTAAATGTATCAAGATGTTTTTTATCTCTCCTAATCATATTTGAGTAAAGTTGTACACGTTAAAGTACATTTAATCCATGTTATATTTTGACTATAAACAGATGTGTGTATATATATACATATATACTTCTATGTATAAACATATTATATATTTTATAAATATTATCAAGAGGCATGATAAGAATCAATTGAAATATGTAAACAAATTATATTTTTTTTCTTACTCAAGGACTGGTAGTGAATACATTATTTTTCTTGAAAAGAACATTTGTTAAGTGATTAAGAAAGAAAAGACCAAGACAAGCTCAATCTCTCCATATATAAAATATATTGTGTTTGGTAGGCAAAGCCACTCTTTCTTTAGCATTGTTTGTGAATTTTGTTTATTAAAGTATTTGATAGTTTTTAATGTCTTTGTCCAACATGAGCAATCCTTTTTCTATTTTTACATCTTGGTAATTTTGCATGCCACTATTCTTGCCAAGCAGTTTGGGGCAGTGTCATATCGCTAGAGGTCATAACTCAACAAACATTTTAAGTGCTTACACGTTCTTCCTTTATAGTTACCCTCATTTCACCTTTTGAATACAATGTCTTACAGAAATGCTCTGGGGTTTTATTTGTACTTACTCTCCATGGATCTTTAGCCTAGCAGGCTAGTGAACTAAAACCATCCTTTTAATGCCTGCAGACTGGCTGACTTCCAGTACCTCATTGTCAGTGGTTCCGTTTAGTCTTTTCAAGTTATCTGTTTAATGGCATAATTTTTTCAGGACCTGCTGAATACAGCTGTTTATGATGTTTCTCTTAATCAAACTATCACATGTGTATGAGAAGATCCGTTTGAAAGATCAGAAACAAAAGCATGAGAATAAACCAATTGAAAATTAAAGTGTGTTGTTTAGACAAAGTTGTAATTAGGAGGAAATAAAATAATTTGGGTCATAGCTAAATAAATAAAAGATATATTCTGTTACGTGAGAAAGTGCTTTCTCGATCCCTGTTCATATACTTAAATCCTCTTCATGTGAAATGATGTTTCTTTTTTCTCTTATTTATGCTTTTGGTCTTTTACTCAGTTTTCACAGGCTGAATATTATGAATTTCTGTCATTTTTATGTACTAAAACCCATTTCTATTGAAAGAAAACAGTTGAGTCAAGTGTTGCAAAATATTTTATTTGGGATAATCTTATTTAAGGCATGAGAAATTTTCTTCTACACAACCTACTCCAACTTCATTTTTACTTTAATATGTCTTGGCTATATGGAACAGCAACTGTTGAACACAATATTCCAGATCGTACATTTTTTTTAAACTCAGGATTTGTATTCTTATGGTGGTTCTCTATTTGTTTTATGTGTTTATCTTAACTTTTATTAAGTGATTCACATAATTACAGTAAAAACACTGCTATTTAATGAAGTTGCCAGGTTCATCTTTGGCACATAAAAACAGGGTGGCCATAGTTCAATATTCTGTGAATTGCATGAATATTACTCCCGCAGTACTAGAATGGACACATCTAAAATTAAAGCTTTATATAAGCTCTTGGGGTATAAAAAGACTTAGAAAAAGAGACTTAAACAATAATTACCAAAACACAAAACACTTCATTAATTAGTAGAAATAATAAATTTTTTAAAATGATGAATTCTATAAAGTGATGATGGAGAAAGGGGGGAAAAGTTTATCTCTAGCTAAGTGCATATTAAAGAAGAATAAGAACAATGTAAGTAACTGGGAAGTGACTTTCATCTCTTATTTTAATCACTTGACTTCTATAGCTCTGTTGCAACATGAATGTTGATGACTGAATCCATATGGGCTATATAAAACATCATTAAAAGGTCATTATTTTTAGTTTTCATTCCATGTTTAATATCTCATTGATAGATAATGATACAACTGTTGACTTATTTGCCTAAAAATTTGGAATCTCTATTAAAATGCTGGCTGCCAATTTCCCTATAGTATAAATACTATCAAACAAACTTATACAGTTGAACAGTAGATAATATTATTGATTAAATATCTGAATTTTATGATGTAAAAATTTAGGCCAAACTATTGTTTCCACAATTTCATCAACATATTTTATCAACTATAAAAATTTAAATGGGCAATATTGTTAAGGTATATAAAATTAAAATATTTATTGTTTTAATTACTTAGTATTGAAAATCTCAAGTTAAACAGCAATGTAGTATATGAGTAAATGCTTCAGAATTATTGGTACATTTAGGACAATTAAGATGGATCAATACAATGAATTTGCAAGGGTTTTTGCTCATTGGTCAGTGCAACCACAACTGTGTTACCTCATTAATCGTGTTCCTGTGCAAATGTTCACTTTAAAATAGCCCATGTTTCTCTACTAATATAGTTCTGTATCTAGTGAGTGAGTGTGGGAGAGAGACACACACACAGAGAGAGAGAGAAGCAAAACTATATCAGTTTATGAAATGTTACAAACACAATACTAGGTATATAATTTTGGTGAATAAGATACAATGCTGTGGAGCTTATATTCTTTATGTGAACACATACATAATCTAGAACTTCATTCAACAATCAAAGATCTGAATAAAGTGGAGTTTCCTGTACCTTTGGGTATAAAACTTTTAATCTTAGACATATATCAACACTGGCTGGACATTAATTGTATTATTGTAAGAAATTGAAACTTTTTTATTTATTTGATATTTGTTTTTTAAAAATATGTAGCTGATTCGAAGACGAAGATGCCTCTTTTAAGCAAATCAGAGGCATTTGGCGGAAAAGTAGGCTAATTGTTTTTATTGCACATGTGTGGCTTTGGCCTTGCTTACAAAGTACATAACATCAATACATCCTTTATTATTCAAGTCTTCATCAGTTTAGCTGTTTATACTGGACATACACTGAGAGGTTTATTCAACTTTCATTTGAAGTCCTGATGACTACTGCTTGCCACATACTTTGTTGGTAGTGCAATTAAAACTGAAATTCCCACTTATATATGAAGAGCTTATCAAAAATTTCAAACCTAGAAAAGTTTACGGGACATATTCATACATCAAGGGGTGGCAGTCAAAGGGTGTTCTAAGTCTCACAAGTCCATCTGCCTTAGCATCCCAGAACTTGAATTTCTGACTCTTCCACTCAGTAAAATGGCCACAATCTAGTTAGGTCTCCATTCCCTACACTAATGTCCAGAAATTTCTTCTAGCCTGAGACCACAGTGGTGCCTCATTTGTCTGTCTTTCCTCAGGGGGTCACAGCCCTGCATGTGTTGACAAATATTTGAAAACCGTTGGTTCACATGTTTTGCCAATGTCTGTTTATGGTGAGAGAATAACTCTAGTTTTCATCATGAAAAGAAGTGGAATTTTAATTCTACAATTTTTAGGTTAAAAACTAAATCTACACATGTATCTATCTATTTATCTAAAGATATACATATGTATATATATGTGTGTGTGTATATATATATATATATAGAGAGAGAGAGAGAGAGGGAGAGAGAGAGAGAGGGAGAGAGAAAGAGAATTATATCTATATATACTCTTCCTGGAAAAGATATGTATATTTCTTATTATTCTATTCTATTTATATCTATCTAAATAAAGTTGGGCCAATGGTTACCTTTGTACATAGAGATAATAGGAGAGATTGGATACATCTATTCAGGGCAGGATTCTTCAAAGGCACATATAGTGTTTTCTTTCTTAACTGGATTTGGAGTGGATAGGTTTTACAATATCATAATCCTTTATTCCTTACATACATTTCAATGAATTCATATTCAATAAAAAATTTTAGAAGTATAAAATTACTAGATATTGTATTATTTGTAGCAAAGCTCACTACACTTATGAAGAGTTTAACTCTGTGATATTTTTAACTTAGCTGTCTAAATGAATCTCATTTAGATTTTTTCACATAGTGAACAAGTATTAAATAATAGGTGTTTTAGAAGAAAGATGGAAGAAAGTGCCTTGGTTGTTCTGGAAAAGCAATACAGCACAATGATGTTCGCACCCTGGGGTCTAATAAACGTATATCCAGTTCTGGTTCTTTAACTTTCCAGCTATATGTTTCTGGAAAACTTGCATAATATCTCTAAGTCTTAGGTCCCCATTGTATAATCTGTATAATAATCTGTATAATTTGTATAATAATAATAACGTATTTCTTTTTTAAAAAATTTTTATTTATTTATTTATGTTTGGCTGCGTTGGGTTTTCGTTGCTGTGCGCGGGCTTTGTCTAGTTGCGGCGAGCGGGGGCTACTCTTCGTTGTGGTGCGTGGGCTTCTCATTGTGGTGGCTTCTCTTGTTGCAGAGCATGGGATATAGGTGCATGGGCTTCAGTTGTTGTGGCATGCAGGCTCAGTAGTTGTGGCTCACGGGCTTAGTTGCTCCGCGGCATGTGGGATCTTCCCGGACCAGGGATCGAACCCATGTTCCCTGCATTGGCAGGTGGATTCTTAACCACTGTGCCACCAGGGAAGTCCCAGAACCTATTTCAAAATAATATAGGAGTGGGCTTCCCTGGTGGCGCAGTGGTTGAGAGTCCGCCTGCCGATTCAGGGGATGCGGGTTCGTGCCCCGGTCCAGGAAGATCCCACATGCCGCGAAGTGGCTAGGCTCGTGAGCCATGGCCACTGAGCCTGCGCGTCTGGAGCCCGTGCTCCGAAACGGGAGAGGCCACAACAGTGAGGCCCGCGTACCGCAAAAAAAAAAAAAATGTATATATATATAATAATAATAATATAGGAGTATAAAATAATTCATTTATAATCGGTTAACACAGAGTAAATGTGCAATAAAATATTAACTATTATAATTACTACAGTTCTGTCCAACACTACTAGTATTCATTGACATCATATCTAAAATACTATTAAAGCACTTCCTTTGTTAGGCACTTTTTTCCATTAAGTTCAATAATAACATAATTTCACTTATAAGTAAATTTCAAGGAAAATCTTTTCCTGCTCTGCTATCGTTAGATTATATATGGTAACATTTCAAACACTTGTTAGTATTGACAGTATTTCTAGACTACAGGGCAAGGTTAAAAAAAATGCATTACGATTTTGACTTTGAAAGCACACAGAAGATTAATGTGTTGCTGAATTTAATATTACTACTGAGACCTGCATGCATGATTTTCTGTCTTGGGTTCATCAAGAGAACCCTGATGATGGTAAATAGTTGAACCTGTGCTACCAAACCAGTGTTCCTTTCTTCTGAAGTGGTTTCTGTACATTAGACAGGAGGGAGGATGTAATGAATATAGAAAATTTGTCTGCTATTAGAATCATTAGAATCTATCTGTGATTTTAAGGCAAAAGTAAGTATAGGTTTGAAGACAGAAATATCTAGTTTAAAAGTTGTAGTTTGAAAGCATCCATAGGCAATAAGTAAAAATGTGTGGCTGTGTTTAAATAAAACTTTATTTACAAAAGTAGCAGACTAGATTTGGTGCACAGGCCAGAGCTTGCCATTCCCTCTTCTAAGGTCTTTACAGATATTAACTCACTTAAACATCATGAAGTTAAAGAGGCAGAGTTAGGATTAAACCCAGTTGATTTGGCTGCGAGGTCTGTGCTATACTCTTTCTCAGGCTAGGACTCGCTGGGTCCTCTTTCCTCCCTTGATTGGCCCTCTATTTTCCCATGTTCTCTTTATTATCCTCCATCTATGTTTCTGTATGTGTAATCCTATATATCTATTACTGTCCTACACATCGGTTCTCTGCATTGCTGAAAATATATCCCATTTCTAGTTTTCTTCATTCTCCTTCATTGTGTTTCTTTCACCATTTTAAAATTTCTTGAGGGGCTTCCCTGGTGGCGCAGTGGTTGAGAATCTGCCTGCTAATGCAGGGGACACGGGTTCGAGCCCTGGTCTGGGAAGATCCCACATGCGAGCAACTAGGCCCGTGAGCCAGAACTACTGAGCCTGCGCGTCTGGAGCCTGTGCTCCGCGACAAGAGAGGGCGTGATAGTGAGAGGCCCGTGCACTGCGATGAAGAGTGGCCCCCGCTTGCCACAACTAGAGAAAGCCCTCACACAGAAACGAAGACCCAACACAGCCAAAAATAATAAATAAATTAATAAACTCCTACCCCCAACATCTAAAAAAAAAAAGATCCTTTTAAAAAAAAAGAAAATTTCTTGAGGTTTTATGGAAAGTAGTATTTACAATTTAAAAAAGAGTCAGGTTGAAAGATTTTCTTCATAAATGGTCATTTTTATATTAATTCTTTTTTTAAGAAAATGAACAATAGATTTTGCCCACTAAGTCAGGTGTCTATCTGTTTTACTAAAAATATGTAATAATAAATAAACAAATAAAGACAACAAAAGTTTGAGAACTTCAAATGCAATTGAGACTGACATTATGAAAAATATTTATTTGATGAAGGAATATTTCCTTATACAATAACATTATTTTTTTAGACTTGAAAAAAAGTTAGACAATGGCACCAATTTAAATGGAAAGTTAAAAATAAAGTTACAATAGAAAACTGTGGAAAGAAAGAAGTGAATTTTGTCCTTCAGTATACAGAATTATTCATTAACAGATAAAACGTACTCATAAAACAGGTCTATAAGAAAACAGTTGGAATAGGACATCCAATTGATACATATTATATTAAATTATTAGGTTATAACTAGTAGAACTGAAACAACTTTTAAAACAGATGAACACATATCTCTGAAATGTACTTCAAAATTCTGAAAGTGGCATTTGTTCATCCTTTTAAAAGTACCTCAAATAAATTTTAGAAACTACTGCTACAAACTGAAGTGTTTTGCAACAGAATGAGGATAACTTTTTCAGTGTTAACTCCCTAAAATACATATTTAAGTATATATTTTTAAAACAAGGTAGGAAAAAATTAAAATCTCTTCCATTTTTACTTTAGAATTATTGACTGCTGAGACAGTTTCTCTTATGTTTCACTTATATGTTTTGGGAATGAAGTTCTGGTTTTATATCCCCCAGTTCCGTATGTATACATAAGATCCTTAAATAGCTCTTCTCTTCCAAAACCTTCAGCTTGATACGTGATTTACACAGATGCCTACATTTAGTTTCCATTTATTCCCAATTGCAACTTACCTTTCACATCCACTTATATATTCACATGTTCACGCAGAGATTACTACTAGAAAATTGATAGGAGAATACAAGCTGAAGAGGACAGAAACTATGTTCTAAATATGCTGTAACACTACACCTAGAACAATGCCAGAAAGGCTGTATATGAATAATTGAATGTATAAATAAATTAAATGAATGAATGAAGTAGCTTGACACTGTTACTTTTTTTTCCCTGAAACTATATAAATGTCTTACATTTTTCTTTAATTTGAAACCACCCGAATCACAATATTTGGATAACTTTTTAGTAACGTCAACTCACTTTAACAGATTTCCTGACTTTTGGAATTTAATTAAACCATTTGTTTAAAACAAATCTATGCTCCAGATATGGTGCTTTCTCTTACAGATTCAACAATATGCAAAATACAAACTTTTGTTTTCTAGGCACTCAGAATCAACAGGTTTGCAAGACTTTAAAGATTCCAGTTCACTTCTTATGTGCAAGTACTTTTACATTAATAATTTGATTTTGAAAGCAAATGGTTTTAAAAAATTACTAGTATGCATATACATCTGTTTGTTTAAATCAATACGAGGTACAGTTGAATTTAGTCAGTTTTTGGATGTAATCATAAAGATAATTAATTTTATTTTTCTACCAGTAGTGTCAGTGTGTATTAGGGTTTTCTAGAGAAACAGAACCCATAGGCGATAGATAGACGAAAGAAAGAAAGAGGGAGAGAGAGAGAGAGAGAGAGAGAGGGAGGGAGGAAGGAAGGAAGGAAGGAAGGAAGGAAGGAAGGAAGGAAGAAACTTTTTTATAAGGAATTGTCTCATAATCATTGTGCATGATTATGGAGTGGAGGTTAACAAGTCTAAAATCTGTAAAGCCAGTGTCTCAATTTGAGTCCAAAAACCATAAGCTATTGTGGAAGCAGGAAGAGCTGAATTTCTGTTTGGAGGCCATCATGCAGAAGAATTCTCTCATACTCAGGAGACAGTCAGATTTTTGTCCTATCCAGGCCTTGAACTGATTGAAGGAGCCCCCATACTTTAGGGAGGAAAATTTGCTTTATTCAGTCTACTGATTTAAATGTTAATCTCATCCAAAAAACACCCTCACAGAAATGTCCAGAATAATGTTTGGGCAAATATCTGGGTACCCTGTGGCATGATCAACTTGACACGTAAAATTAATAACCACAGGCTCAAGTAAACCTAGTTTTTAATTGCATTCTCCATTCCAAACATTGCTGAACACTAACAATTCTGGCTGGGTCTGTTTTTGTTTTTCAGATTTCTGCTATACAGGACCTAATTTCTGGGCCTCTCAGAAATCCCTTGGGTTCATTTGTTTTTTGGGCCCTGGCTGCTCGCTAAGTGGAGAGTCTAGTGACCTACTTTGTCTCCTAGTTTTTTTTTTAATACAGCAGGTTCTTATTAGTTATCTATTTTATACATATTAGTGTATATATGCCAATCCCAATCTCCCAATTTATCCCATCACCACTACCCACCACTTTCCCCCCTTGGTGTCCACATGTTTGTTCTCTACATCTGTGTCTCTATTTCTGCCTTGCAAACCGGTTCATCTGTACCATTTTTCTAGATTCCACATATATGCGTTAATATATGATATTCACTTTTCTCTTTCTGACTTACTTCACTCTGTATGACAGTCTCTAGGTCCATCCATGCCTCTACAAATGACCCAATATCGTTCATTTATATGGCTGAGTAATATTCCATAGTATATATGTACCACATCTTCTTTATCCATTCTTCTGTCGATGGGCATTTAGGTTGCTTCCATGACCTAGCTATTGTAAAGAGTGCTGCAATGATGTTTTACTACTACTGCAACAGGCTTTCCTAGGTGTCACCACTACCCATTCACAGGCGGGATCCTTAGGAACTCTAGTGCACAAAGCTGTCCCAAATTAACCCACAGAGTTTGTGACTTTCCCAGTGGCAGTCTGTACGGGCTAGTGAAACAACAAGGAAGTGTGGATTAACAACATGAGAATAACTCTGACCAGGAATAAAAGGCAAGAAATCAAAAGGAACATGAAAAAGACGTGTTCTTTTTGAATATATACCATCCTGTCACAGGAGGGAACTACTTTCTATTTGGAAGTCAGTGTATGATATTCTACTGGGTCCTTTGAGAGAATGAGCATCAGATCATGAAACAACATGCGACTGTACAAACCTAGCTTCCAGTAATGAGCTGGATGCCTTAAGAACCTGTGAGGCATAAAATCAGGAGGAAGCAGCCAAAATCCATTTTACAATGGAAGTGGTCTCTCCAGGATAGGTCTTGAGTAAGGCCGGAAGTCATGAATAAATTGCATGAGCAGGTGGCCCAGACCCCACATAACATACCTCCATTGTGCCGATGCCTCTTCTTGTACCCATGACCTAACAGGGGGATTTCTTTGTTGACGGAGAAGAAAAAGATTCAAGTCAAGTTTTCAGACCATTAAGAGAGTATGTTGGTTCTAGCTTCAAAAAGACTGCTGCTTTTTGCAAAATTATATTCACAAATAACCGTATGCTGAAAGTTATATATTAAAGAGTGACTTTTTAAATGAAAATGATACTAGTATGTGGATTTTTAAATATGTGAAAAAAAAAGGAGTTTTAATGGGCAAAAATTAGCAGCTTAAATAGTAATGGGATGAAAAATAATTTTGAGGTTTAAGTTTTGTTTTCCTTGGGATTCTTATTATACAATTGTATCTTAAATACAGATTTAAGAAATTTAGAAAAGATATGATATCCATATATGATAAAGTATATGGAGAAATGCAAAATTGTCATTGTAAGCATTCAGCAATATTTTTTTTAAAAATGTAGTGATTCAAACATTTAATAAAATAAAATAAAGGCCAAGAAAAAAAAAAAAAAGACTGCTACTGCATGATAACTCCACTTATAGGCATAAAGGACAGAAATGAAGGAAATCGTCCAAGTGGGAAGATCCGGGAACATGACCCTTGGACATCCACTTAGAGAAAGACTAAGTTACAGATATTCACTGAATCCTAGTTACTAGCAGCCAGCAGCAGAGACTGACTGAGATTTTTGACTCAGAACTACTATTTCTAGAGAAGACTGCATCATATCCTAATAGCAGTAAGTTATATTGGACCCCTTTCACCATAAAGGGGGCAGCAAATTGTCTTTATTGTAATAGATATATACAATGACTATGGGTTTGCCTCCGCTAGCTCCATATCCAAGGGCTTACAGAATGCCTCTTCTATTGAGATGTTATCCCACACAATATTACCACATATTGAAGAATTATTTTTACATCCCAAAGAATTGCAGTTAATGAGCTCCTGACTATGCAATTCTTGAGTCTTACCATATAACCCATCATCAGATTTTTTTAAAGGTGTGGAATAATATTTGGAAGGTTTAGTTAAGATGACAGATGGGGATACTGACTTGAATGATTGCAACACACTGTCCTCTTGGAATACATGAATTTTAAAAGTCAGAGGATAGAAGTGGGATTTTCTTTTTCCCTTCTCCATCACTGTGAATGACTGACTTGAACATTTTGAACTTCCCATCCTCACACCATAGACTTTAACAGATAAAACATCCTCATTCTTAGCAAGGAAATACTTTCACTAAGTGACCTATCTAAAGCAGAAGGTAAACAAAATAGAAAGAAATTCTAATTTTATGTGTGTGAAACCATCCCTTACCAAAATAGTAACCTCATTATCTACCTGTTAACCTACTGGAATGAGGAGCCTGAACTTTCTAGTAGGCAGCCTCGTATAATGTTAAATGGAATGATGGTTGTGTTTCCAGATAAAGGCATCCATAAATATATAATTTTTGTAAGCTATAAGGATTCTTTCCATGGTTAAAGTTTTATCATAGCTCCATATCTTCAAATAACCAAATGGCATTAAATTTTCCAATTTTGTGTGTGTGTGTCGTTGTTATTTGTGTTTTTTGTTTATCTGAGTTTAATTTTTAATTGGGACTCAAATAATATTTGTACATTAAAATGACTAATAGCCAATTAAATTTCTTTCAAGGTTATCTAGGAGCTAACTAGCTAGCTAGCATTTGTTTGTCTTTCTGTCAGTCTTTCTCTCCTAATGGGCTAGGAATTTCAGCTTGCTTTAAGGTACCCTATATTTTGTCTGTGGGAAAAATAGCGCCCATAATTTGTTGCTAGTTTATGGTATTTCTCACTCTTCATGACATTACTATATGTTATTTCCACATTTTCACTGTAACTTTGTGAAATATAACCACTCTGATTGTTCTTCATTCTACTTCTAGGTGATGGGGAATAGAGTATGACTGCTAAATCAGTGGGTATCAGCCCATTACCTTACTTTTTACTTTAAAAATAAATGTATTGCTTAGAAGTAATGCTGTGTATGCTATCATAATGTGGTGAATGCCCACAGATGGTGGCCCTGACAGAAGGATGGTAGACACATACTTGTCTTGCCCATGGCAAGAATACAAATAAAGGTCCATATGCTATAGGTCTAAATAGTTAGAAGTGACAAGTCAAGTTAGATGACATATGACCTATCTTCTTGACAAATATGCTCTCATAACAACCTGGAAAGCTAAGTTTGAATATAAAATTCTTTACTTCCTTGGCGTTCCATGTCAAAGCTTAGTGGCACAGGAAGAGGTATTTCCTAGGCCCCATTACCAGGTCCCCAATCTTCAGAATGTCTTACTTCTTGTTTCTTGGTTGCTTCATTTTTGTACTGCTAGTGGCCATGTACACATGTTGACAACCCAGTGCTCTTCAACTAAAAAACGAAAATGGATAGCTGAAGGAAACTAATATATTCAGAATTGGTTAGGTGTCTCACTGGCTTCAGCAAATTTAATATTTAGCAAATTGACCTCAAGAGATCTTTGGATATATTTCTCAGCACTTAAGAGCTAGTTGGACAAGTTGTACATGATAAATATCCCTCAAAGGGAAAAAAAAAAAAAAGGGGGTGGGATAGGGAGAATGGGAGGGAGACGCAAAAGGGAGGGGATATGGGGATATATGTATATGTATAGCTGATTCACCTTGTTATACAGCGAAACTAACACAACAATGTAAAGCAATTATACTCCAATAAAGATGTTAAAAAAGAAAGTAATAGATAATATGATGAGCAATAATAAATATGTAGCATCCAAAAAAACAAAAAACAAAAATAACCCCAACTTCTTTTCTGAACTTTCTGGGTTATTCCTTCTCACATTCAATAAGCAACTTATGACCTCAGAGCATCATATAACTTAGTCCACCAAGGACTGAAGACTTAGCCATTTCTAAAAGTACATGCTTTCCTCCCACCTCTCAGAATTCATTCATACCCTTAGTACCAAGATTTTTTTTTTTTTTTTTTTTGCGGTACGCAGGCCTCTCACTGCTGTGGCCTCTCCCGTTGCGGAGCACAGGCTCCGGATGCGCAGGCTCAGCGGCCATGGCTCACGGGCCCAGCCGCTCCGCGGCATGTGAGGTCTTCCCGGACTGGGGCACGAACCCGTGTGCCCTGCATCGGCAGGCGGACTCTCAACCACTGCGCCACCAGGGAAGCCCAGCCAAGATTTTTTTTATGACTGTACGTTAGTTAACTGTTAATATTTTTTGAGCAGTCTTCTCCTTCCTGGTTTCATTTTCGAATCATTTCTCATCACCATCCTTCCCACATACACAGGCTGGGGTACAGCTCACATTAGTAGGTATAGATATAGAGAGAAACAGTTATTAGTGAAGGAGGAGAGCTAGGTTCACCTTACAAGACAACTCATCCTCACAACTCATCCTCAGTAAGGATTATCTATTAGCACTGCTTCCTTTCCAAGTTAGCTTTTGGCCCAAGTTACATACTCTTCAAGAAAGAAAAGAACTTCCTCTTAATAAAAGGGACAAAGGAGGTTCAGTGGGCATTGGTAGTTGGTTTTTTTTTGTTTAATTTCAAGTCCTTGTACCCTCTCTGTTAGTTTTCAGGGCCCCACTCTTTTTGTAACAATGAAGAGGAAAGTCTGTCAGTTTTCAGGCTATCTTGACTATTAGGACAAAATGCCTTTAAGGATATTCATTTCCTCTTCTATTCTTTAATGATGTACTGTACTATTAACAATAGCTAATCCAACTCAAGTTACTGTGTTTTTCTTGTTCTTCAGGGTATCAGCCATTCTAATATTTAAAGCTTAATTCTCAACGAGAGCTTCATTCCAGGTGACAATAGGTGAAAAAGGAATTAATCATTTTCCACTTCACATCATGGCTGACAGATTCCTTAGCAGTAAGTGGATTTTCCACGTAGCCCCAACTAAGCCAGATAACCACTCCCAAACTTCCCCACCACTTTCTCATAGCCCCTCTATTTTCCTTTCCTGGTAGTGATCCCCAGATTAATCTTTTAGTCCCAAATAATAGAAACCTATCATGGTCTATTGAAGCAGAAAAGGGATTAGGTAAAAGTTTAGATAACTAATTAGATAACTAAATTAGCAAAAAAGCCTGGAGAATCAAACTCAGAAAATCTTCAAAAGGGAAGAATTTAACCAGTCAGAGCTACACAAATCCTGCCACATTCAATACTACCACCAAGGGACTTCCCTGGTGGTCCAGTGGTTAAGACTCTGTGCTTCCTATGCAGTGGGTATGGGTTCGATCCCTGGTCGGGGAACTAAGATCCCACATGCTGTGCAGCCAAAGAAAGAAAGAAAGAATAATAAAAGAATAAACATGATCAGCAAAATCATACCCATACAACTCATCCATTGAGAAGCTGGCTCTTACTTTTCTGAGCACCGAATCCCAAATCTTACTTCCAGGCACTGGATCTTAGATGGCATGTTTATCTCTGCTGTCAGTGCTCTTCTAATGTCCCTCCATTTGCTGCCAATGAAACTTCTTGAGGGAGGACTTCCCATAATTCCTGCAGTTTTGCCAGATTAGCTCTTGGTTCAAAGTTGAGAGTGGTTGTGCATGTTGAACAGTCTGTATCAACAAGCCTGGCCAAGTGACTCTTTAGAATTATCAGCTTCCAGAATAGGACAATATTTTCTGGTTCTCATAAAATTTCATACGGTGGGAAGAATCATGGATTGTATAATGTTGATTATGTAGTGGGAACTCAACAGGTGTTGAATATATACTATATTCTACCATCTAGCTGTGCGACATCAGCATAGTATAACAAATAAGAAATGCTGTTTCTGGATGCAGAAAAACTATCTCCTCATATATAAATAAAATCCATCCATTCCCTCTGTTAATGTGCTTTATTCCTTCCTGGCCCCAGAACATAGAATGTATTTCCTGTTACTGAAATGCCACCTCAATTGTAGTTTAACAGCATCGACCAGGAAGCCTTCCTGAAGCTCCATCCTACAGCAGGGCAACCTGGTAGTCTGCTCATAGCATTTGTACTTCTCCTTTCTAGTGGTTATAATCAATTAAATAAGGAATCTTGTCATCATTCATTTTATGTCTATTTTACCTGTTAGAATGTAATCTTCAGTCTGTGTTGATTTTGTCCAGATGTGCATTTATAATGCTAAAGCAATGATTTACATACAATCGTAGCTCAATACATATATTTTTCAATGACAAAACAAAATGGAATGAAGCTACATGCCATAACAGGGCTGGATTTCTACCTAAGCTCTCTTGGCAAGTTTTGGATGATTTTACTCAAGAGTTTGCTATAGAATATATAGTTTGACAGAGTCCACTTTCTACTCCAGCAGTAAGAAATATTATTAGAATGATAGACTGAAGGATACAGGGCCCTGTATTGTAAATTTAAAGGAGAATTATATCTATAGATAAAACCTGCTGTCATATCTTACAAGTATTAATGATGCATTAAAGGTCAACAATGATGTCAGTTCACAGATAAATTCTCCAAAACTTCTAAACCAATTTTATTGTAATTGTGTTGCCACATAATTATTTGAGAAAAACCTTTGCTAATATTTGCAGTGATTCAATGATACTGTAATATCTGGACTTCGACAGATGTTACTAACACCAGCTCCTAAGAATGAATTTTCTATCTGCCTGTTGGATTCAATACCTCCTGCCTTCTTATGAATTTTATACTGTTTCACTCTCTAGCTCTGTGTCTGTTGCTTTTCCTCTTTCCCTGTCTCCTTCCCTTCCTCCCAATCCCTTCCTTTCTCTTTTCCTCTTTTCTGGTCAACCTCTCCCTATAAATTGAATCCATTCTATAGGTTTTGACATATCCAAGTTTTAACCAAAAAACTTTAAAAGTTAAAACTCAACGCTGGTGCATTAGTTACTTATTTCTTTCTCTCCCTTCATAAGTAAAATTTGGGGAAGATATGTCTTCATTTTCTCGATTTCTATTTTCTCCCCATATCATTCCGGTCTGTCATTCAGATGTGCCCGTTAACCCAGTTCTCATTATGGTTACAACAGTCTCCAGAATATCGAGCAGATATGTTTTCAGGGCTCACATCATTTGACTACTTAGCCACACTTGAAATCACTCCTTGCTTCTTAAAATGTTTTCTTCCTCTGGTTTCTGAACACATTTTCCTGGCTTTCCTCCTACCTCTCTGTGCCATATTGGTGATACTTATTTGGTGAGCGTATTTTCATCAGCTGGCCACTAGTAGTCACTGTGACTCAGCATTTGGTCTGGCCGTGGGCATCTCTTTCACGCTATGGTCTTTCTAGGTCATTCTTCTACCCAGGCTCATGGATTCAATTGCTCACAAGACTCACAGTTTATATATTCAATGAGGACATCTCTATGATTTCTAGACTCAAAGAAACCTAAAACTCAAAGAATTCAAACTTTATGATTTGGTAAATGCTATCATCATCCATCCACTTAAATAAACCAGTACCTCAGAAGTCATCATTGACACCTTTCTTTCCTTAAATGCATATATTTAACTCACAGTTTAGTCCTATTGATTTTATCCTATACCTATCTCCTGTAGTAGATTCAAATTTGGTCAACTCACATCTAATATTGCTCAATTAAAATATATTTTCACTACATCTGGGATGACCTTTCATCTAAACAAAATCATAGATTCCACTACTAAGTAAAAATGGAGTTCCCACTCCATTGCTTAAAATACATCAACAAAATTTATTAAATCCTTACACTTACTTGTAATATTATTTTGTTGATGTCTGTTTCTATTATTAGAATAAAACTCATTGAAGGCAAGGCCTAATTTCTTTTTGATTCATTACTGTATTGCCAGGAATTACTAGGAACTAATTAAACATTTTTTGAAAGAATGAAGAAATTATCATATTGTGTTCTCCCTCTAAATGAATTAAAATAGTTTCTTTTCCCCTCTGTTTCTTTAAACATAGTATATTTATTGCATTTGGTTAAGAGAGTGATATAGGCCTGTGTAAAGATTATCCACTTGTTTCATCATGGTAAATCAGATAATAATTGTTTATTATATCATTCCTAAATCATATAATCAACAGATTTAAATTGAGGGTTACCAATTAATCTGAACCATTTGCTATTCATTTACTTAAAAAAAAAACCCAAGCAAAATAAGTATAAATTACATTTATAACTTTGATAGAGTTAGAGAAATGTTTTCTGTTTCTAACTACGAGAAATATCATTGATGGTCCAAAACATTACAATGTTTCTATGAAATTTCCATTTAGAATATACACTGACAAAGTTTTAATTTATACTAAATTTTTAAGCTTCCATAAAAATTAGTAAAAGAAATCTTGTGGTTATTTAACAACTTTAGTTTAATGAGTTAAAATATACCTGCACAGTTATCTCATTGACCATTTTCCCAAACCATGTGAGGATTATTGAAGATATTTTCTCAATTTTATGGAGAGTCAGAAGATTTGATCAGAATCTTTTTTATTTACTTTTTTGATTTTATAATTTTCTCAGAACATTTACCTCATTATCTCTATTTTCTCAAATTTTGATTTATCATTTGACATGATACAAGATGCCCACAAATATGGACATCAAGAAAATATGATTATATTTATGTATGATAAACATAATACAAAAGTATAAATGGTATAGCAAAAACAAATATAGGGCAAAATGTTTAAATGTCTTAAACTCTTCATATTTTGTATGGATTATCTTCAATGGTAATCTTGCATTTAATAAAAAAGTTTATTACATTTCAAGCACTCTGAGAATAAGTTTAATCCTCAGAACAATATTTTAGGCAATTATTATGATATTAAAGCTAGATAAGGTTAAATTTGGATACAGTACATAATTTGCCAGAAATCAAACAATGAATGGCAGTGCAGATATTTAAAAATACATCTATTAAACCCTGCAGTTTATGTTTTTGAAGACAACTGCATACTTTCTACCTTATGATAATTAAAAAGTATTGATACCTGCAATTTGCTAATTCATTAATCTCATTATTGGGTGGGCTTAAATTGAAATAATTACTAAATTTAAATAAAATTGTGATCATAATGCAGTTTTTCTTTTTGTATTTTTTCCAGAATCCTACAGGTAAATAATTTTATTGGGAATAAATTCAATTACAGTGTTCATTTATACATCTTGTTCTAAGTATTCAGAGAAAGCCAAAATGGTTGCATCATGGAAAGTATAAAAAGGGTGGTAGAGAGGATACTTTGAGTATTTAAATACATAGCTGAATAAAAGCTTCTTATAAATCTTTAGCTTTAAGCACAAAATACTCAGTCATAGTCGTTGATAACAGCAAAAGCAAATTCATAGAGGACTGGTCTGATAATAGCTGGACTCAGAAGAAATACATTTATGTGCAAAGAATGTCTGTAGATAGGGCAAAACAAAGAGAAATCGGAGGGGAAAACACATTTATAATATACTGTGCAAATTCACTAAAGCAATAGCTTTGGAAACCTTACATCTGCAGAAAATTTTGTGGGTCTGAATTCAATCCAAGCCTGTCAAAAATACTGATGGAAAAAATGTGTCTTTATATTTAAGTAAACATGAATTTAGGAACCTGATCCTAAATTCAATTTTTCCATAAGAAAGGTAAAATTGTTCCTTACGTTGCATTGTGTAGGCATGAAGATTTAATTAAGACACTGATGATGCCAACAAAATTACTTTTTCACTGAGGTACTGAAATAGCTATTGACAAATAACAAGTGTATCAAAGATTATAATCATGTTTCTGCAAATTGCTTTTATAGCTATTTTCAATAAATAGTTTCAATAAACCTAGTTTCTTTCAAACTGATTTGATCACAGCCATTGTCAATATTCAAACTATAGTCTGCTTCTAAAACAGGATCTGAACATACGTTAAATTTCTCAATCTATTCCACTATGTTACTTTACTTCAGTTACTCAAGTCGTATCTAAAGTTAGATATACTTAAAAATTATACCTACAAAATGGAATCAGAAAATATAATCAATTTTGTCCTTCCAAAACAACCCATGTTAAAATGCATGCACGGATAAGTATTCACCTAACACACATTGGAGAGGGACACTTGAGAAATCTGACAATTTTCTGAAGTTTTTCTTAATCGATATATTCTTGCTTGATTGTAAAGACCTATTTTCATCTTCAGCTTTCAATAAACAGTCTAAAATTAGTCACAGTCTTATTTTCTTGCTCTGGATTATTAAAAACTCTTAAATTGTAAATCAAAAGAGTCCACGATGGGCTTCCCTGGTGGCGCAGTGGTTGAGAGTCCGCCTGCCGATGCAGGGGACATGGGTTCGTGCCCAGGTCTGGGAAGATCCCACATGCCGCCGAGCGGCTGCGCCCGTGAGTCATGACCACTGAGCCTGTACGTCCGGAGCGTGTGCTCTACAACGGGAGAGCTCACAACAGTGAGAGGCCCGCGTAACGCAAAAAAAAAAAAAAAAATTGTCCACGTTGCAGACAACCTTATTGTTGTCTGCAACGTATTGCCTTGAAATGCATTTTATTATGATTTGCTATAACTCGTAAAGTTATTAAACCATATTACTATCTAGCAAATTCATGTAATTTTTGAAGTGTAGCATCATAATAAATAAAGAGAAGTGTCATTATATTATATTGTAATCGTTTGGTCTGATAATACTCAGCCATATAAAAGAAGGAAGTCTTGCCATTTGCAGCAGTATGGATGAATCTTGAAGTGCCAAGTGAAGTAAGTCAGACAGAGAAAGACAAACACTGTATGAGCTCACTTATATGTGGAATCTAAACACATAAAGTCAGAAACAGAGAACAGATTGGTGGTTGCCAGAGCCAGAGCATTGGGAAACTGGGAGAAATGGATGAAAGTGGTTAAAGGGTACAAAATTCCAGTC
This sequence comes from Delphinapterus leucas, assembly GCF_059928025.1. Taxonomy (NCBI): domain Eukaryota; kingdom Metazoa; phylum Chordata; class Mammalia; order Artiodactyla; family Monodontidae; genus Delphinapterus; species Delphinapterus leucas. The sequence goes on along the minus strand of NC_143133.1, from coordinate 11,590,271 downwards.
ATAAGATAAATAAGTTCAGGGGATATAATATACAGCATGGTGACTCTAGTTCATGATACTGTATTATATACTTGAAAGGTGCTATGAGAGCAGATCTTAAGTGCTGTCATCACAAGAAAAAAATCATTAACTATGTGAGGTGATGGATATTAACTAAACGTTGTGGTAATCATTTTGCAATAATACATATATCAAGTCATTATGTTGTACACCTTAAATTATAAAATGTTATATGTCAGTTGCATCTTAATAAAGCTGAACAAAAATATCTGGGTCTGGAAGCATTTACAAGGATTGGTATAACAGAGGAAGTGCCTTAATCTCACCCTAAAATAGACTTTTCTTGGGTATGCTTGTTCCAATGGTATCTGGGAGTAAAGGATTCTGTAAAACACATTTCAACTTATTTTCAGACAACAAGCACTCCAATGCTGATATTAATTATAAGATTTAGCTGAGAGAAACTCAAATTAACGTAAGAGGAAAAGGGGTAAATCCCTTTAACCTACTAAATATGTTAATATAATTCATAATAGCATAACTCTGTGATCAAATACTCACATTTTTCTGTGAAAGAATTGCTGGCTTTCTAGCCTGGATTAAGAGAAGGAGAGAGAGCTACAGGGTGTTTTATACTGGGCAACACTGGGGAAGCTTATGTGAAAAGACACTATAACAAAGAAGGCATTTCCCAGGAAATAATATAAAAGTTTAAAAAAGAAAAAAAATAACTCAAAGAAATACACCCAATGCAATATTAAAATCATTGCTTTCTCATTAGCTAATTATCATTCTAAACATAATTGAAAAATATGCAAATAATTCCCCATGTTAAAACATTTTAAACAAGTTGAGAAAGGAAAAAATACAAAGATAAGCACTTACTGTCTGGAAGGACTTTTAGTGGAAAATAAGCATAAAACGTCCTTTCAGGCAGAGCAAGGAGTGGGTTTTCTGTTTCTGAGGTAGATTATCATTTCTGAAGAAAAGATCAAAAGATCATTTCGTTTAATGGAGACAGCTTTTAGTGTGGAGTCCTGCCTTCCAGCATCAATACGTAAAGAATTTAAAAAGCAGTTCTAAGACGTATGTGCTATGAATCCAGTCCAGTGTTCGTAAGCTATTTCACATCCCTGCGGCAGCTCTGAGTGCCAGTTTTTATTCCTCTTGCTAATTCTTAGAAATATTAAGGTTAAGTGATTCTCGATCCATTTGCAATGAAGGATATATATTCGATTTCATTGTTACTTCCATTCTAAAATCATAGATTTTAGACTATCAGTTTGAGACCTAGAAAAAATAGGGTAAATAATTTGCCCATTCTCTTCTTTAAATTACTACGACATTATTGTAATTTTGTGAATACTTAGGATATTAACAGACTACCATGAACATCACTTGCTAAGCCTTTTATTCAATGTCATTTAAGTTAATAATGACATAATCAACAGCAAATACAAATTCAATTGGGGCAGCATGTTTGTCGTTTTGTTTCAAAGTAATAGTATAACTTAAGCAGTGATTGTATATTGCTGTGTGAACAAACAAAGAGAATATATACTATTGCACTATGCTCTCTCCCTTTGGAGTTTCTTTGATTCCTTTCATCAAGCTTTTCTTAAAAGTATATAGGAATACTCTCAAAATTAATTTTTATATAAAAGGTTAATGATAAATTAGAATATTATATGTTCAAATGCAGACCTTGGTAAAATTCATCATACATAATTTAAATAAAAATTCAATAAGTTTATGCCTATGAAATGCTAATACAGTCCTTGAGTAGTAAAATATTCACTGATTCAATTACATATTCTGTGTACATAGTAAATATATGGATACTCTTCCCCATGAAAATTAAGAGCTTGTTTTGACAATATAGAGTTTAGTTTAAAATCTAAGATGTTAGCAAAGAGTTCCATGAATTTCGAGCATAGCTTATTGATAACTGACCAGATTCTGTAAGTCACTATATTAAAACCAAAAAGCAATAAACAAATCTTTTCTTGGTTAAAGGTGTTTGATCAGTTGTTGCTACCCTCTGTATATTTGCTTTGGCATTTGAATAATATTTATTCATGTAAAGATTTAAAAAATAAAACATTTAGTCATGTTAATATTGTTATCTAAACCTTGCATTGCAAATCGATTTTAGAAGCTTTGCAGGATATATGACTGCATTCTATTAAACAATCATTTTAAAAGAACATGGATAAGAAAATGCAAGTGAACATATTGTCCATATGTACACACACCCACTCCTATATTAGCATGAAATGGTATAGTACGAATAATTGGTAGCTATATTTTTCATTTTTCAGTGAGACAATTCCTTGCACCCTCTTCCAAGTTCTTCTTTGAAAAGCGTCTCTCTTTCTCTCTCTCTCCATCATTAACCTTGTTCTTGCTACTTAAATACTTGCCACTCTGGCCACCACTCCTTTTTCTACTTAACATAAAGGAGTCATTTCTGCAGGAGTCTGCATTCTATCTAGCAAATTATGTTGCCATTAAGAGATACAATAAGAATATAAAGCAGGAGTCAATGCTACTGTGGAAATCCAAAGGAGAAAATAAATGCACTCAACTGGCAGCAAGAGTGATTTGGAGGGAGCGTGCATTCGAGGTTCACCAGAAATTAATTGTTGTTAAAGCTTACAGACTATGATGCCAAGACTGGATTCCACTTAGCCCAGCACACACATGGGTTCTTTACAAACTGATGGAAAATTCAGTTATTCAGTCCTTCTACAAGAGTCTGATTTTTAGTAGTTTTTATTGTGTGTTAATGATAAATCAGTCAAGAAAAGTATTGCTAAACATTTTACATGGACTCCTGAGCCTACATTGCCTTCCAGCTGCGCAATCCAGATATTTTGCAATTTGAACAATTATCATGAATAGACTGTACCTATCTATAAGATATTCTAAGCTTTCCCCTAAAAAACAAATAAATTTAAAAATAAATATCTTGACTATCAAGAGGTAAGACACACCTAAATTATTATAATAGACTACTGATTTAAGTCATTTTCAACAGTTAATATTTATATAATTAACTAATGAGAATAAATTTTGCACTTTTGGGATTTCACATTTAAATTTAATAAAAGAAAAAAAATTTCTGTCTTCATCTTCATTGTGTCTTTCCTATAAAAAATGTGTGGTCACAAATTAACCCTGATTTTAACACAGTTTTAAAGAAAAAGAAATGACCAGCTCTTTAAGTGTAGAGCATAAGTAACAAAAATAAACTTTACTCAAAAAAGATGCATGTTTCTTGAATTGTGTGTTTTATATATTGAGCTATTCTTATAATTTATGAATTTACTTTCATTACATTTATATTTGACTGGATTATAATCTGATTTTGTTTATGCCAGAGTCTGGTTAAGTCTTTCCTAACTTTTATGTCTGATCTATATTTTGGAACTATGTATATCTGATCATAGTTGAGTGTTTAAAGGTCCATTTTAACAATTTACTACAGGGCTAAGAAAATGAAAGAGTACTCCTAAGATTGGGTCAATTTTTAGAGCATAAATGCCAAATCTGAAAAATATTACAATATTGTAGCACTCTCTATTGATATGACCTTTAGAAAGTAATTAAGTGCTTAAAATAAATAATGGGTATTCTTCCTTTTTACCTATTTTATTGTAGTGCTCTTACTGAATAACAAATCAATTTGTACTATAAGGACTACTTAAGTCTGTAAGGAGTACTCATTTGATACAGTTATTTTGAGCTGCCCATCAGTTATCTAGGTATTCTCTTAGTTGAAGTTTAGTTTCTTTGTTAAAGTTAGCATGAAGAAATCTAATAGAAAAACAGAAGTATAGTGTTTGCAGTTATTTTGTGTAAGTAAAATATGAAATGATGATGAAAGTATTTTTAATGTTTACACAACTAATAATTTATATCCCAAATTTTCAATTTGGGATTGTACACTAATGAAATCTTAAAAGGAAGATCTTCTACTGTGCATTTTCACAGAAATAACATAATAAACTACTTAATAAATACTATTTGTGAAGACAAATTAAACAAAAACAATTTTTCATTTTGTTAACTGCTTTCCAGGTTTAAGTTACCTATAGGAAAATATTATTAATGTAATTCAACTAATTGCAGTGTATATCCTATTTTAAAGTGTGTAAAAGTGTCCTAAAATAAAATAATTTCTCCCATAAATTATTATCATTTTTTTGGTTGCATATAAAGTAATATTGTGTTTTATATTTTTCTATTTCAGGAATAAGAAAAGGTGCACTTCTTAAGTATAAATAATGGAGAAGTGGAACTTATTTCTAGGAAAACAAAATTTTATATGAATGAAAAGTTTCTTCAACCAAAGATATGTTGAAGTCATGAGCCCCAGTACCTGAGAATGTGACCTTGTTTGTAAATAGATTCTTTGCAGATTTAGTCAAGTTAAGATGAGGTCATTAGGGTGAGTCCTAATCCAATATGACTGACATCCTTATAAGAAGACAGCCACGTGAAGACACAGAAATATGGGGTGAATTCCATATAAAGACAGAGGTTGAGATTCTATAAGCCAAAGAATGCCAAGGATTTTCTGCCATCACCAGACACTAAGAGAGAGCCGTGGAACAGATCTTCCCTCAGTCATTAGAAGGAATCAACACTGCTGACACTGATTTCAGGCTTCTGCCTTCCAAAGCTGTGAGAAAGTAAATTTCTATTGTCTTAAGCCATTTTTTTTGTGATACTTTATGGCAGTCTTAGGAAACTAATACACTACTTACATGTAGATATTCAAGGTTCTGGCCATTTTATTCTAGGTGCTAGATTGAATTGGTATTTATGTAAGCTACACTTACTGGAACAATGCATGAGACGTTAGGTTAATATATCATTTAAATGTGTGATTTCAACTGTGAGGTTTCATTAGGCCCTAGACTATAATAAATGAGATTCATCCCCCTCTAGACCAGACTCTACTCTTTCCCTGTTTCTGTTTCATATCATCGTTTACAATTGTTCTTTTCTAGTGTACTTCACACATAGAGGCAATGTCATTACAAGAAAACTCTTATAAACCTTTGTTATTTGACCTCAGCATTCACGCATTCAAAGACTACCTGTTTTTATGCTTCTTTCTACATTTCAATGAACACAGGCTGTAAAAGACAAACGGTGTATCAATGAACCATTGCCTTAACTTCCCTTCTATAAACCTTCACAGAAGCAACTTTAAGTTTGTTCAGGTCCTCTAGATTCTTATAAATACAAGTTCCATTTTTCTCCTTGCCTTGAAGTAGTTAGATATCCTGACCAGAATTAAATCTTCCAAACCTGATATTAACACTATTTTTTTTTGGAAGCAACCTAAAAGTCCATTGACAGATGAATGGATAAAGAAGATATGGTACATATATACAATGGAATATTACTCAGCCATTAAAAAGAATGAAATAATGCCATTTGCAGCAAACATGGATGGACCTGGAGATCATCATACTAAGTGAAGTAAGTCAGACAGAGAAAGACAAATATCATATGATATCACTTATATGTGGGATCTAAAAAAAAGATGCAAATGAACTTATTTACAAAACAGAAACAGATTCACAGACTTAGAGAGCTAATTTATGGTAACCGGGGAAAAGGGTAGGGGGGAGGGATAGACTGGGAGTTTGGGATTGACATGTACACGCTGCTATATTTAAAATAAAATGTCTTTCCATGAAAAACATATTTTTTAATAAAATAAATAAAATCAACACTTTAATTAGTATCAGACAGTTCTCTTCCTCTTTAAATTGTAAATCCTAGAGGTTAATAACTCTTAATTATTAGTTTTACTATCCTCAGATGATTTTCACTTAGTGAAATTCAGTGTTGCTTGGATTGAACAACACTGTTTCCTCTACCTTTACTTAATTCTCATGTCTGACTCTAACATGACCGATTCACCCTAATTCATAATGCTTACTTTCCATATTGAGTTGGTTAACCGTTATACTTGTCAGCTTGTTAAACATCAAATATGATAAAAACATGTATAAATATATGTGAGTTTTAGAAGAAACACTGATATATCTAGCATATAATTTACAATAAAAATCAATATTGCTTTTGGAGACTGCTGTGGCCCCCTACTTGGTGCCAACTCTGTCTTTCCCATCAGAGGAAACCACTACCCTGAACGTTATGTTTGCCTTTCCCTAGATTCCTTTAGTTTTCCAAATATGTGCCAGTGTCCCTGAACGAAGATGTTTCTGAGCCTTGATGTTTTTAAACTCTGTGTTAATGAAATTACAATCTGTGGCTTCTTCTGCAACTTGCTTATTTGATTTACCACTGTATTCCTGAAATCCATCTATGTTTACTGTAAATAATGATCATATATTCTTAATGATTGGATAATATGCCACTGTATAACACTAGCATGTGTATCAAACATAGGATTATTTACAGCTTTTTTTTAATACGAAAATTCTGTCATCACCATTCTTCTATATGTTTCCTGGTGTGTGTGAGCAAGGGATTCTCCGGGGTGTACAGCTAAGAATAGAATTGCTGCATCATGGGTATGTATATCTTTGTTCCTCTTAGAAGATGTCATGTTTCTTTCTAAAGCAGTTGTATCAATGTGAGCTCCCACCAGAAGTATAAAATTATTTCAGTTCCTCGTATCATTACTAACACTGGATATTTCAGACTTAATTTTTTTTTGCTAACCTGGTTGATAAGAAATGATATCTTATTGTAAGTTCAATTTGAATTCTACCTACTATTTATCAGGTTAACTTCTTCAGATATTTAATGGCTTATATGGTTTTGTTCTCTGGAAATTCTGCTTTTGCCCATATTATTGGATTATCTCATTTTCTTAATGATTTGTAGGTAGTATTTATGTATTCTGAATGTATAAATTACATCCGTTTCAAATGTTCTCTTCAAATACATGGCTTGTGTTTGCACTTGTTATGGTTTAGTGTCATAAATAAATATTCTTGTTTCAATATAAGTTTTACAAGTTCTACAAGTTTTATACTTTTTCACATTCAAATTTATAATTCATAAGATCTTTGTTTTTGTTGTGAGGTAGGAGTCCAGTTCCACTTTTTGACATATGGATGGCTAATTATCTCAGCATGTATACTGTAGTTCTTTCTTTCTTCCATGACTGACAGCACAATTTCTGTCATAAATCAAGTTTCCATACAGCAATGTTTGTTTCCTGTGAGGTCACCTGTAATCATTTCATCTTTGTAGGCTTTAGTATATAGGATGTCTTAATCCAATAAAATAGTTGGAGAATGTTTCCTATTTTATATATTCTACAGTAGGAACAGAGTCCATATTTTCTGAATATGGAAAATGGGACTAGTTATTCCTTAGAGATTGTTGGTTAAAAAAAATAACCTAAGCTTGGTGTTTCCTTTTATTGAAGACTTTACTTAGCCAATATATTTTGTTATAAAGTGAATCTGATTTTTAAGGTATTTTCAGTGAGCTTTTCAAGTTGATTTATTTAGAAATTAATTTATTTGCTTGATATTTTCAAAGTAATTGCCATGTTTTACAAATTAAACATTAACTATTACAATTACACTTTGTTTTGACGAGTATTAGTGAATTCTCTCTTTGTTCATCATTTTACTTTCCACTTTTCTCTTTGCTACGTTTTAGAAAAGTCTCTTGAGCAGCACAGGTAGATATGTTGTGAGGGGCCTATTCTGATAAACTTTGTGTTTCTTAATCACTTTGTCCATTTATATTTATTGCAATGATTTATTTTATTCATTTATTTTAATATTATAGGTTGTCAAAAATTTCCCAAGTTTTCTACATTTTTTATTCTTTTTCTGTTTTTGTGAATGTTCTAATTTAATTTTCCCCTCCATTCAATTAAAATTATACATTTCATTTATCTCTAGCTTTTCCTCAGCAATTTTAATATTCATTTAAGTCAATTAGTATCATTAGTCTTCTTACAAATACTATTTAGAATAGTTTAAACTTGATCAAACATTTCCCAGATTTTCCCAAATCATCACCATTATTATTCATTTTCAAAATAAATATTTAATATTGGCATATACAGGCAATGTTTGTTTTAATTTCTGACATGCATATCAGGTTTTTTGCTTTTTGTTCCTGATGGTACCATAGATATCCTTCTAGCATCATTTTCATTGGGACAGAAGTATACCCAATAGAATTTCATATGAAGAGGATCTATTTGTGGCAAAATCTCATATTTTGTTCTCCTAAGCATCTACTTTTCACTTTCACAAAAGTTATTTTCAAGTGGATTAAACAAAGTCCCCTGTAAGTCTAATTGCAAATGTTTTGAGGACAATCTTTGCCTTCTTTTTGTCCATTTTTAAGAGATTCTTTTTGGTCTTACTGCACTACAGGTTCACTTTGGTGTGTGCCTAGGAGTAAATGTCTGTCATTTATCTCATTTGAGATTTTATAAGTGTCTGTGAATTTTTTCCTCTTACCGGTTTTGAAATTTTTTGGTCATTTGCTTTTCATATAGTTTTATGTCCATTCCACCTCTTCTTTCCTGAAATTCTGATTCAAGCATTTTAGATTTTATCCTTCTAAACTCCAAGTATCTTAACCATAAGTTTTGTTCTTAATCTTTTTACCTTTTAAGCTCCGTTGTGAAAAATGACTTCAAATATATATTCAGGAGTTGTTCTTCAGTTCTGTATTGTGTCTACTAACATATACATTGAGTCTTTAATTTTTGTTATATATGTCTCTTTATGTTTAATTATTTTTCAATCAGGTTAGGTACCTTTACTGGAGTCAGTCTTGCTTTTATCTCATTTGCCTCTCGTTTCTTGTTATTACTAAATGTACTTAATTTTGTAAATGCATATCTTTGCTGTTTTAATATTTTCTTCCAGTTGTTTATCATGGCCCACATTCATGGTACTGAGTGTTAATTGTGATATTTTTGACTGTGGACTCAATTTTCTTGGAAATGTTTTTTGTGGTAATTCTTGAAGATAAGTTTTACGGTAAAAAAGAAAAAGCTTAATATAATCAGCAAATGTTCAACAGTGAAACCTGGCTCCATTGCTCCTTTTTCCTCTCTAGGCTTTCATTTCAGTTAATATTTGATTTGATCAAAGACTCAGAACATAAATGTATTTTTTTATTGTATATATATGTATACGTATATGTGTATCTATCTCTATATCTATCTATACACATACATTTAAAGTTTCAGTTGTTGTAGTTGGAATATTTGGTCAGACTACCTAGAATGTCATATTATCATATAGTAATTTTCTCTTCCTACTTTTGATCCTATTTTATAGCCATTTAAAAAATTAATAGTCTAATGGAAAGAAAGGATGCTTTTTTTATCCCTTGCCAGTAATCATAAAATGTGTATTTTATTTTTTATGTTTTTTCTTAGTTATACTAAATTATGCTTTATACTATACTTTACCTTAGTAGCACTCTTTTTTTAATTTGAAAACTCTTCACTGGAGGATATTTTGGAGAAGAAATATTCAAATTGGCAGCCTTAATAGGCATGGTGTTCTGGTTTGAATTTCAGTATATCACCTCTTTCTGTCACTTTTTTGCCTGGTCCAGATGGCAGAGTTGCTTGACTTGCCCAGTGTCTGGCTGAGTTAAGTGTGAACCATTTGAAATTCAAACAGTAGAAGATGGAAGTGATGGCTTTTGGGCAGAGGAAAGCATTCTGATAACTTATAAAGCATTTTATTTAGATGACCATGAAAACTACAAGCTATGTTATACTGTGATAAACCTGACACTTTTGGCATTAGATTAAAATGAATTTTCCACTCAAAAAATCAATGATATGCTTCTTCTTTTTCCTTTATTAAGGAAATAATCCCCAATTTTTTTGGCTTAGAGTTTGTAGATTAATTACATGCATGATGTTTTGGCTTCATTTCTGTGCATTTTAATAGACTTATTACACATTTTCTACAAAATATAAATAGAGTAGATAAGAAAATGTTATGTACAAGAAAAGTATTGCTTTCGTGGTTCAGATCGATTTTTTGTACAGGCACAAATTATACTTTGAGAAAATGGAAGCACTGGATTTCTCTTGCATTTTGTTTTAAATATATGATTTAAAATCAACTTTCATAATTATCTTGAGACATTAATATGACAATTTTCACAAAGTTTGATTATTTAGAAGACAGACATACTTTGGGGATACTCACAGGACGTTCAATGTCATATTCATATTTGTATAAATGCAGGAAGTGGCTTTAAGAACCAAAAGAAGCCCTCATATTACTTATATTTTAAAACATTTAAGTGTTTGGAGAATAGGCCACATAAAAATAATTATAAATATATATTAAACAGATTCTAGAAACATTTGAAGTAAAATATTTTATGTTTCTGATTCCATATAAGTTTAATTTCAGTAAACTTAAGCTTGTTCATGATCTTGTGATTATTTAATGTTAAAGACAAGTGTTTCCAAGTATAAATTTTGTAGAATCTTAAAATCAAAGCAAAGCAAGGCAAAAAAAACCCCAAAACAAAAAATTATACCAAGAAATAACCTTAAACATATAATATATTATTCTAATTTAACCTAATGGGAAAGGATCTTTACAGTAGGTCAGATGGAATGTCTAACCCCACTTAGCTGGTCAGTGGGAGAGGTGGTACTACAAATTAAATTACCAAGTTCATTTGGTTTACTGATGGGAAGACACAGGTTTAAATTTTAGTTTTACCCTCAGTAGATGCTGGCACATCTAGTACATCTGTAAAAGTTAGGAAGAGGTCCCTTCAAGGCAAATCAATTAAGAGACTGCTCCTTCTATGCAAAGTAGAAGTATTCTCTGTGTCAGTCGGCGTCCCAGCAGGAAAAAAAAAAAAAACAAACCCTAATCAAATTGGGGTAAATAAAGAAGATCTTATTGTACAGGCACAAATTATACTCTGAGAAAATGGAAGGATCTGTAGTACACCTGGTTTTTTACTTTCTCTTCCATTAAAAGGGTAAGGGGAGGAAGCAATTATGAAGGCTAAACAATAAGAGTCCTATAGTCCATATTGAGAGCTGGAAAATAGCCAGCCTGAAGCAGTGCTGGAAAGAAGGAGATTGAGAAATAAGTACCCCAAACTCACTCTCCTTCCTCACTTTCATCTCCTTTGTTGCTACCTATTGGCCAACATATGTAGGTGCCAGGAAGCAAGAAAGCCTAAGGCGGAAACAAAGTAGTGAAGGGTAGAAAGTGAATGTGGAGGAGATAAGAGATGTCCAGAATAGGTTCTCTTCCTCCAGGCTGCCACAGTGCTGAGCCAAGTTAGCGGATCTGGCAAGCCATGCCTGTCTGCTTCTCAGCTGGTACTTCGTACCTCCTTGGCCAGGCGTTCTTGTACGTGGTATGTACATTTGCTTTCACCACTTACTAACATTGTGAAGTAGAGCAAATTACTCCTATATGCAAAATAAGCATAATGATAATATTTACTTCACAGGTATGTTGTGAAGACTAAATGTAATTAGCTATTTGGAAGAATATGACAAATCTAAATAAACATGCAAATACGTGACAATTTTCATTACTGAAAGAAGAGAACCATTCTTCTAATAGCTGTCATATGCAAGGCTCTGGGATTGATTAATCTCGCTTTCATATGAACATTCATCAGTTTTATTCCTCAGTTTTAGTCAGTAGATATTCTTACGCCCCACCACACTTACCATGTTTCTACTCAGCTGTCTAGATTAAATCCTGTTGCTGCTCCTTCCTGAAATGTTTTAACCATTCTTTCATGTATGTTTCTAGCACTTCCAAGAAACTATGCTGGTCTATCGCTTCCAGTCCTTATCTAGCCCTTTCTTACCATACTTTTGGTTTGTTTCACATACTTAACATATTAGCATCAGTCATATAATAATCTATGTTGATCATTTCATACATATTTTGTGATAACCCTCAGTAATGATGGAAGATCAGACTGGAGAAAGCAGAGGATTCAGGGCTCTTTGAACCCAGTAATTGTACACAATACAAAATGTAGAAAATACAAAATTTAGAAAACAGTTGCTTCCGGAAATCAGAGCATGGCACATTCTACCCCAGTTTCATCATATTTTGAATATTCCTTGTAAGGGACAAATCTCTGGAAAATTATTACTAAGCCAAGAAAGAGTTTCTATCTATTTACTAGCTATCATTTTTCTAACATAATTTAATGGTTTGATTTACACAGAATAAATGCACATGGTTGACTCTTACAAATAAGTTTCTTGTCCGCTGACGCTGGTCCAGCAGTTCTAGGTCAGCTGAGATTGAGTTATACCTCCTTACACCGTCAACCACATCAACTACACCAACAGTTCCCTTCTTACCCGGTAGAGCAGAATATCAAATCAAATGTCCCTTTAAAAGAAAATTTTAGAATGAGTCATTCGGACTGCTTTTAAAGTTAGCCAGCTTATGCGTACACACTTCTAAAATTCTCCATTTCTAATATCCTGATTTCTTTCAGTACGTAGGTGTCAGTTAGTGTAAATTAACATCCATAAACTGATAGTGACTTTTTTGTCCATGGTTCTGGAGGGCTTGTCTATAATATACTGATATTCTCTTAAGCAGTTACTAACATGATAACAATTTCTGAGTCGAAAGGGCCTTTTAAATACAACAAACAGTTTTATTTTTCTGTGACTAAAACTATATAATATTAAAAGATAAACTGAGGCATATTAAAAATTTTAAGCATTTATTTGAGCAAAAATTGATTTGAATGGGGCAGAGCCAAACCGGAAGTGGTTAGGAGCTCTCCAGCCACACGAGGGAAAGACTTATTTTAGAGAAAAGGAAGAAGCAAAGCAAGGAAATTATCTGATTGGCTATAGCTTAAATGTCTGCCCTATTTGGAGAAGCCCAGTTGGCTGTGTATGATTGGCTGTCCTTAGGTTTCGACTTCTTAACCTTGAGTCATTTATAGGTTCAGGTTTTGATTTGCTTCCGTAGGCTGCTAAGGTATTAGAACCACATCAGTCTGATGGCCTCCTTGTTTAATTAGTTTAACAATAATAAAATTTGATGTTTTGGCAAGATATTTTGACACACATTGTCTCATAAAACACACCATAAAACTGCTGTAATATTATTTCACTTTATAGACAAGACACTAAGATTTAAGACTGTGATTTGCCCATTCCTACAACAAAGAAGTGGCCAATCCAGATTATCTAGGATTTGGCCAACAAAACCAGAGACTTTACCATTGTTTACAGTAGCATCAAATTGAAAATACAATTCAGTGTCATTAGCTGTTTTAGCTCTTTGCTTTCAGAAACAAAGCTAATTAGCTTACAAAACTTACAACAAATTTCACATTTAATTCCCCCTTGAAAAATGATATAAAATGAATGACTTCATTTTGATTTTTTCTCTACAGAAACTAAACCTTTGCAAACAATTTTATATATGGATTTTAATTCTAATGTTTAACATATTTATACATGTGTTGCAATATTTCTGTGTTAGAAATACAGAAATCCTGGGACTTCCCTGGTGGTCCACTGGTTTAGAATCTGCCTGCCAATGCAGGGGACATGGGTTCGATCTCTGGGCGGGGAGCTAAGATCCCACATGCCCAAGGGCAACTAAGCCCGTGCAACACAACTACTGAGTCCACGTGCTCAGCTAGAGAGGCCGCGTGCCGCAAACTACAGAGCCCATGTACCATAACTAGAGAGCCCTCACACTGCAACTAGAGAGAAGCCCACACGCTGCAACAAAAGATCCTGCATGCCACAAAGACCTGACGCAGCCAAAATTAAATAAAAATAAATAAATAACTATAAAATTTTAAAAAATATTTGTATTGATGCTGATTTTTGTATTGAAATGATGACTGCAAATTAAATACTCTCCTCAGTCTCCTCTATAAAAGATTCAGAAAAATCCATGTTACTGAGAAATCTATTTTCTGAAAATGTAAACGGTCCTATTTTTTTTGCGCTTGAATTTTAGGATGGGTTGAAATCAGAGGTTCTCCAATGAAACTTCCAACATCTGGCTAACATGTTATACACAGTAGTTTGAGGTCACAGGTTGTGTTTATCAGCTTATGAATCCCCAGTAAAAATTAAAATGATTGAAATATAGCAGAAGATAATAAATGTTTGATGAATGAATGAATGAAAGAAAATGATAGAAAAGATATAGCAAGGAGGGAGCAGGATAAGAAGGGCAGATAAAAAACAAGAGGGTACGAGGAAGGGAGAGGAAAATGTATTCTGAAATGGAACATCTTTATTTGAGCCCTCAGTTGATGAGTTTCTGTGGTCTGTCCCCGGGCAGTAGTAGCTTTTGTGAGCCTTGGTTTCTCCTCTTTGCAAAAGAGGAGCAATTATACCTACAATTGCCATTTTGAAATATGAGGAGATTCAGATGACAATGTAATTAAAAGATATTCAGAAAATTGAATTATGTTATGCTTATCTTAGAATTACTCCAAGCAGAACTAGTCAGCAAATTTCAAACCCTCTCCATTAGCTAATTTTTCTCCTGCTCTATTGTTTTGTGAAAATACATCATATTAAAAATAGCAGCTTCCTCTAAGGGTATGCTTTGCCTCACTCACTATACACAGATACCTCTCGTACTTGTCTCTACCCATTCCCTCCTACCACACTGATCTTTTCTTCTCCTATTAACTAATGAGGAATGCTGCTACTATCATAAATTGTATTGTAAAGCATGAAAACTGTGAGAGGAAAACAGAATTAGGATCCAGCACAGTAACTGAAAAGAAAAATGTTCTACACTGACCAAAGGAAGAAATGGATTGAAGTTTGCAAGGATTTGGGAGTCTTTTATAGGGAATGCTTTGTCTTTTTATGATTAAATGAATCCCTAATACTGTATTACAGTATAAAGTAAAAGCCAAATAGTCAGACACTATTGCATTTTAAAAAAAAGTGACTTTAGCTGTTTTGTGAAAAAGTTATGCTTTTTGTGGTTTTCAGTTGAAGTTTGGCATTATATATAAGAGTCGAAATGATAGTGATTGAAATAAATCTGAAATGTTCAAAGTCCTGGAGCTCTCAAATAAGCAAACCTCATTTTCCAGTGTTCAGTAGGCATTCAATTCCATTATGAACCTTGAAAGAAATAATGTAGAAATCGATGTGGAATTTGAAAGAAGGGAGAAAATAATATGTAATAATTATTTTATTCCCTTGAAGAATGCTGCACTACCAAAAAATCCTATAGTCTGTATTTCTTTTCCATTAGTTTCCGATATCATAGTGAGAATTTACTTTTCTTCTGAAAGTGTAACTAGATACTTCTTTTCCTGTTTCTGCTTTGTGATGTGGAAATGGCATTTGATGATTTCTTTTCTGGTCTCTGTGCCTTTCATTCCTCATTAAAAGTCTTAGTTCAAAAGTACACAGCTTCATGACTGACCCTGGCAATGGCCTGCTAACAGGTCTTCTGTCCTCCAGAATCTCTTCCTATAATCTGCTGTATATTAGGCTAAAAGATTACATTTTTCCTTATGTAAAATTATGAAAATGTCTTTCCTTTGGTCAAAATCACTAATGTCTGCATACGTGTTGTGTATTCCAGCCTCATGGCCAGCATTCAAGTTCCTCACAATCTGGCACAAATCTAAACTTCCAGCATGATTTTTCACTATTCTATCCTGAAACCCCATGATCCATTCACATTACAACACACTCTACACATGCACATGCATTTGAATGCCACACATGTGTTCATGATGTGTTCTGTTACTGGAGAAACCTGAATTATAACTTTTAAAATTCTAGAAATCCATCCAAGGCAAGGCTATAAAGGCCTAAAGAAAATGACCAAATTTTCACCCCAAATGCAAATTTCTTTCCCCTTTGGTCAGCTGTAACATTTTCTTGATATAAATCATACTCTTGGCTTATAATTTTTATGAAAAATAATCTTATTCCTACTAGAAGATTATAAAGAAAAATTAATCCTACTTATGTCTCCAGTGTAGTGATCCACAAACATAACTCTTTGCCTCATACAAGATTGTAGACTAAATAAAAATCAGCAGAAAAACTTGCCAGTATGTAGATTCACAGTCTATACCACAGAGTTTCAGATTTAGTCTGACTGAATGTCCTGTACACAACCTTCTAGGTTTAGAAAACTATAATCTAATTCAGTTGCACAACTCCAAGGAGCAAATAGATTATTTTTAAATGAAAGAATGAGTTTAATGCATGCATATTTATGAATAAATGAATTAAGAATGGAATGAAATGCATTGTTAAAGAAATGCTATATTATTGAAGAATTAACTTTTAGCTCTGCTATTTAATCCTTTTGAAGTAAGAATTTAGTCTTGCTAAGCCCCAATTTCTTCATGTGGAAATCTGAAGAAATACCAAGTGAAATGCAATTTTTTAAAGGCTAAAATATGTTCTTGAGATATAGGAACCTCTGTGTTTCTGAGACTTTGAAAAAAATAGCTTCTCCTATTTTGCACCCAATTTTGTATTTTTAATTTCAAATGTCCTTCTATATTTTAGAATACGTGGGATAGAAATATAATGTTCAACACAATATGTATACCTCCTACAATTGAGACCAGATTACTTTTTATCACAAGAGGCAGAAAACAGAGGTGTCATACCCTAAAAATTATGAGCAGGAAGTAATGATTGGAATACCAGACATTATTCATTGCTCGCTATGAAGTATGAGTTTCCATAAAATCTTCTCCTATAAAAAACGTATCTCACTGTCTCAGAAGGAGAGAAGATGCTATTCAAATCACAAGCATGTTGGAAATCTACCACTTCCTTATATCAAGGACTTTGCTTTATCAATAATTTTTTGTCCTTTCCATAAATTTCTTTCACTTTTTATGCACGTATTCATTTGTGTAATGTATATCTTTCGAGAACCTAATATAATCAGGACACTGTGCTAAGTTCTAGAGATATGGATGTGAATACATAAAATCTGGAGCACTGAGCAGAAATTAGCCAGATGAAAATGTTCAAGAACATTCCTAGCAAAGGAAGCAAGTGCATCTTGGTTAGAACAGTGAATCTGTGGGATTTAAGCAATGACCCATGACCCTTTCCCTAACTCAGTGAGAGGTATGGATCCTCTGGGTGAGTGTAGCCAAGAGCATAAGGTTCCCTCTCCCCGCAAGTTCCCAGTATAGGGCTATGACTTCTCACGGGAAGGGGCAGGCTAACAGGATTTCCCATCGTTCCAATCCTTTCCGTGTTTCAGGAGCTCTATTTGAGGCAAGTGTGACTTAAGAAGTCTGGGGCTCCTTTCTCCTACCCAGCCTCAATTTCCATGGAGAAGTGTTTACCAAAGGCATGCATGGCATGCCAAATGATCACCTTCACTACAGTTTGCTCGTGAGATGAAGAATCCATACCAGGTGAGGTAAACTAAGATGACCAGAGTCTACTCCACCTGCTCAGCACCTACACATACACCAAGGGTGTTCCTGCAAGAAAAAGCTGGTCTCTGTCTACACCCCAGCCCTAGAGCCGTGGTGCTCTGCCCAGGGCACAGACAGGCTGTAAGAACAGATGGCTCCAGAAGCTCTCCCTTCAAGGAACCAGTTTTATTTGGAGTGTAGTGTAGAGAAATTCAAGCCAAAAAGTGCTATCAAAAACAATGGAGATTTGGTGGTGAGAAATTAAGAGGAGGCTGGTGGCTCTACAATAACAACAAGTAAAACAAGTAGAAACAGTAGAAATATGACATGCAGAGTTGTAGTAACACAAAGGAGACAGGTAGGGAAAAAGCTATATTGGTGTAAGTAAATGGTAACAGATGACAACAAAAAAAACCACAGGAAGCAATGAAGAGAACCAGGAATAAAAAATAAGAAGGTTGATATAATGAACTATAAATATATACTTGCTGTCCTTCTCTCAACTTCTTTAAAATACATAAAATTATATAGAGTAATATCATAAAACCACATTATTGGGTTTGTAATACCTATACACATAATATGCATAACAGTAATAGCACAAAGGAAAGTGAACAATAAATAGAGCTATAGTGAAAGAACACCTCTATATCTCACTGGAATTAAGTGAGTATAACTCTGAAGTAGATTCTGATAGGTTCAGATGTATATTGTAAGCCCTAGAGCAACCTCTATAATGTCTAGATTGGAAAGAAATAAATAAAACTATGTCTATTTGCAGATGACAAGATCTTGTATTAAAAAACTTCTAAAACTTTACCTAAAAATCTATAAGAACAGGCTTCCCTTGTGGCGCAGTGGTTGAGAGTCCACCTGCCGATGCAGCAGACACAGGTTCGTGTCCTGTTCCGGGAAGATCCCACATGCCGCGGAGCGGCTGGGCCCGTGAGCCATGGCCACTGAGCCTGCGCGTCCGGAGCCTGTGCTCTGCAACGGGAGAGGCCACAACAGTGAGAGGCCCATACCACAAAAAAAAAAAAAAAAAAAAAAATCTATAAGAGCTAATAAATTAGTTCAGCAAGGTTTCAGGGTAGGAGATAAATATAAATATTAATTACATTTCCATAAAATAGCAAGGAAAAATCTTAAAGTGGAATTAAGAAACAATTCTTTTTACAGTAACACCAATTATAATAAGATCTAACAAAAAAAGGGCAAGACTTGTACCCTGAAAACTATGAAAGGTTGTTGAAAGAAATGAGGGAAGACACAAATAAATGGAAAGATATTTCATGTTCATGGAAGAGAACGCTTAATATTGATCAGGTGGTAATACTGCCCAAATTTATGTACAGATTCTGCAGAATCTTTATCAAAAATCTCAGGTAGCCTTTTTTTTTTTAAAGAATTTGACAAATTGATCTAAAAATTAATATGGAGCTGCAAGGAACCCATAATAGCCAAACAAGTTTTGAAAATAAAAAGTTGGAGAAATCACGTTTCCTGATTTCAAAGCTTACTAAAAAGGTACAGTAATCAAGACAGTGTGGTAGTGGCATAAGACTAAACATATAGATGAATGGCAAACAATTTAAAGACTAGAAATAAATGCTTGCATTGATGGCTAATTCTTTTTTTAAAAAATTTATTTATTTTTATATTTAGCTGTGTTGGGTCTTTGTTGCTGCACGCGGGCTTCCTCTAGTTGCAACGAATGGGGGCTACTCTTCGTTGTGGTGCATGGGCTTCTCATCGCAATGGCTTCTCTTGTTGCGGAGCACGGGCTCTAGGCTCGCAGGCTTCAGTAGTTGTGGCTCGCAGGCTCTAGAGCGCAGGCTCAGTAGTTGTGAGCATGGGCTTCGTTGTTCTGCGGCACGTGGGAACTTCCCGGACCAGGGCTTGAACCCGTGTCCCCTGCACTGGCAGGCGGGCTCTTAACCACTGCGCCACCAGGGAAGCCTGGTGGCGCAGTGGTTAAGAGTCTGCCTGCCAATTCTTTAAAAGGATGTCAAGATAATCCAATGGGGGAAATAATAGTATTTTCAACAAGTGGTGTTGGAAAAACTGGATACTTGCATGCAAAACCAAACATAAAAATTAAATCAGTGTGATTCATAGATCTAAATTTAAGAAGAAAAACCCTAAAATTCTTACAAGTAAATATAGGAATAAATCTGTGTGACCTGGGATTAGGTGAAGGTTCTGTAGATACTACATCAAAAGCACAAGTCACTAAAATACTAATAAATAAATTGTAATTCATCAAAATTTAAAACTTTTGTGTTGCAAACAATATCATAAAGACAACACATAGAATATTTACAAATTATTTATCTGATAAGGACCTCTATCTAGAGCTTCCTTGGTGGTGCAGTGGTTAAGAATCCACCTGCCAATGCAGGGGACATGGGTTTGAGCCCGGGTCTGGGAAGATCCCACATGCTGCGGAGCAACTAAGCCAGTGTGCCACAACTACTGAGCCCACATGCTGCAACTACTGAAGCCCAAGCACCTAGAGCCGGTGTTCCACAGCAAGAGAAGCCACCGCAATGAGAAGCCTATGCACCACAACGAAGAGTAGCCTCCGCTCACCGCAACTAGAGAAAGCCCACGCCCAGCAACAAAGACCCAACGCAGCCATAAATAAATAAATAAAATAAATTTTAAAAAAAAGGAGCCCTATCTATATTATATAAAGAGCCCTTACAACTCAACAATAAACAGGCAAAAAAATTAAAAAATGGACATAGGATTTGAATAGGTATTTTTCTAAAGACATATATACATGGCCAATAAACACATAAAAAGATGTTCCATATTATTATCCGTTAGTAAGATGTACCTTAAATCCCCAATAAGGTATCTTTTCACATCCACTAATATACCTATAATCGAAAAAACAAATAAGTGTTGGCAAGAATATGGAAAAATTGGAACCCTTATAAACTGCAGATAGAAATGTAAAATGTGGCAGCATCTTTGAAAAAGAGTTTGACAGTTCCTCATAGTTAAGCAGAGAATTATTATATGACCCAGTAATTCCTCTATGAAGTATATACTCATGAGAAATTAAACCATATATTCACACAAAAACACATAAACTAGTTTTCATTGCAGCATTATTCATAATATCCAAAAAGTAGAAACTACCCAAATTTCCACCCAAACTGATGGCATTATAGAGAGTATATGCATAAAATAGAATATTATTCTCTGTTAACAAGGAATGCAGTGCAGATACATGCTGCAACATGCATGAATATTAAAAAAATTATGGCCAATGAAAGACACCACAAAAATCCACATATCGTATGATTCAATTTATAGAGGAAGAAAGTAGATGAGTGGCTGCCTGTAACTGGACTATTTTCAAGGAATGGGGAGTGACTGTTAATTGGAATATGTGGTTTCTTTTGGGGGTAATAAAAACGTCCTAAAATTGATTGTGATGGTTGCAGAACTGTGTTAACATGCTAA
Organism: Delphinapterus leucas; assembly: GCF_059928025.1. Lineage (NCBI taxonomy): Eukaryota > Metazoa > Chordata > Mammalia > Artiodactyla > Monodontidae > Delphinapterus > Delphinapterus leucas. The sequence continues at coordinate 11,569,376 of NC_143133.1, read as the reverse complement.
AAACCAATTGAATTATACACTTTAACAAGGGAGAGAGAAAAGAGTGAATTTAGGAAGTTTTATGTAGCAGTAAACATACTATCCCAGGTGAAAGATACAGCCTTATACCAAAAGATGGTGGTGAAAATCAACAGAAAGGGGCCAATATTAGCAATAATTTTTACGGGGAATCACAGCATGGATCCTGAACTGTTCGTGAGTTTTGAGGAACAGGGAAGAGGAAAACTGCTCCAAAGTTTTTGGTAAAGGGTGCCACTGACTAAGACAAAGGATGAGGGATGTGAGGTACCAGTAGTTGATGGTTATAGGACTGGGGCTAACGGAGGGAGGTGTAAGGAAGCATATAAATACTTATATATTAGCTTATACGCAGGTTATATACAAACCCTTGGAGATGGATGCACATACAGGGGAAGAAACAATATCAAGTAAGAAGGTAAATGGTCATAGGATCAATCCCTGTGGAATGTCAACAATTCTTAAGTACGGCAGAGAAAGTGAAGTGTGTAAAAGCAACGGAAGACCAACCATAGAAATAGAACAGAAACGACAACAAAAATATTGAAATATATGTTCAGAAACTTGGAGAATAATTTAAGAAGGAAAGAGTATCCAGTTATTTTTTTAAAATTGTATTGAAGTATAGTTGAGTTGCAATGTTGTGTTAATTTCTTCTGTACAGCGAGGTAACTCAGTTACACAAATATATATATTCTTTTTCATATTCTTTTCCATTATGATTTGTCACAGGATATTGAATCTAGTTCTTTATGCTGTACAGTAGGACTTTGTTGTTTATCCATCTTATGTATAATAGTTTGCCTCTGCTAATCCTTTCCCACCCCTACTTCCCCTCCCCTTGGCAACCACAAGTCTGTTCTCTATATCTGTGAGTCGAAACAAAAAGAGTATACATCTATCTTTAAATGCTACACTATTAAAGTAAGATGGCAACCCATAAGAATCCCTTTGATTAAGCAATAGAGAGATCCAGTTGAATTTGAAAGAGCAGTTTCAGTAGGGATATAAGCCAGACTGGTGTAAATTAGAAAGTGAATAAAAAATAAAAAATGAAATCAGTGCCTTCAGTGGTCTTTTTAAAGAAATGAGATATAAATATGGGCTGAGAGAGCAACAATTTGGGGGAATTTGTATCAAAGAAGAGTATTTTTTAAAAAAGGAAGCTACCAGAATATGTATAAATATTGTTGGATTTAGTCCAGCCAGGAGATAACAATGATTAATGCTGGTGAGGTGGCAGGAAGACATAGCACGCCGAACATGTGGAAATATACCCACCATAGACAGTGAGAAATGGCTTCCATTTCAACAGGTTTAAGGAAAGGATAGGGCAGCACAGATACCTTTTAGTTCAGCATAATGGCCTCTATTTTTTTTTTTTTTTTGCTTGAAAATACTTGAAATGAAAAGGACGATGAAGAGAGGAGTAAGTTGAGATGTTATACATATTAGAAACATGATCATCATCATTTTTATTATGCACTAAAAAACCCACAAAACTATTTCCCTCTATTTTTATATTACCCAGTCTCTGTTTTCACTTTTATTATCTAGTTTTCCAGGGGGTTGGGGGAGGTCTACTCTTCCAGCCTGTCATCTTTACCTCTTTTCTATTTCTCAGCCCACTGCCATGTAATCTCATCACTCCCTGTAAACTGAATTGCGCTTAGATGACCAAAGATCTCCTATCAGGTTAATCTCTTTATCTTTGACTTCTCTGTAACATTATGCACTTGACCCTCTTGCCTCGCTGTCTCTCTCTTCCTATGTTGGTCTATCTCATGGCTGACCTATGTTCAATCTGTGCAACTTTTATGTTCCACTGAGGTTCCCTAGCATTTTGTCCTCTGCTTTCTTTTCTTCTCTCTATACACTTTCCTAAACATCTTGCCTGTACTTTTGGCTTCACCTATGACCTATATATTAATTGGCATAAATTCATTTCCAAAATACAGATTAAAAAAAAATCAAACGCCAAATATCAGTGTTCTTTTTTAGAAATTCCACTTGGATTACCTTTTGTACCTCAAAGTCAACTTGTCAAAACATGAGTCTTCATCTTTCTGTCCCCATGTGACATTTCATCTGTTCCTATATTCCCGATGGTAGTGACATGGAGAGCCCTGTGCACTAAGCATGAATCCCTGCGAACATATTACTCTTCCATCTATTTATCCCTCCAATTCATCATCACAGCCCATCTCTTCTGCTTCCAAGTTTCAGTGTCTCCTCCATCTCTCTTGTCAACTCTGCCCTAGTTTATCTTCATCCTTTCTTTATTGAACTATTTTAATAGTCTTTTGTTTACTCTCCCTACTTCTAGTCACACCTATATCCACTGACTTAAAACACAGTCAGAGTGGTCTCTCTTCAGAATTGTAAAGCCAGGAGGCAGGAGTTCTGGATCCATTTCTAATTCTCCCAAGCAGTGTAGACACAGGAAGTTCACTTAAGCCCTCAGGTGTCAGGTTTCTCAATACTGAGAATGTGCTGAGATTATCGAGATGATATTTAAGGTTACTTCAGTTTTAATGAATTATGATTCTATAACTTTTATATTTCCATTTATAACTCTGAAATAGAAACAGTGATGGGTTTTGATTTAACATATTTTACTTCTAATTTTCACTATAAGCAAAACATTAAAAGCCTTAAATATTATTATTTACTGAAAACATTGCGGAAGGAACTGAGATAAGAGGAGACTGACTTTTCTCCTAGAAAAGAGATTCACCCTAAGAGATGGGACTTAGATTTTAAAATGGAAATAGGGCTTTTAAAAATCATGTGGATAAATTATCAGTGATTACACTTCGGTTTTTTACTGAATAGACTTCAGCTTGTGTGTGCATACATAGAGTAAAGCTCTTTGTTCTAAACCACAGTAATTCTAAATTATTCGTGATTTACAAAACAATCATTTGAACTAGGCTTAAATTTCCTCACTTAGCAAATTTTTCTTTTAACACATGTTTTTAGATAATGATATTAATGTGAACCAGCCAGAAGGAGAAATGTGTTAATTTTGTTTGACAGATAATTTTGGACACTTACCAAGTACTGAGCTTGACAAAAATCATGTTTAATACCAACCCCTGTTTGTAGGAAGGTTACTGAGTATTTAGGAATAGAAACAAAAAACCTAAAGAGCTGTAAGGCTGCTCTGTGTTTTTAATTGCAAAATCATTACAACTAATAAATGATTAAGAAAAACGTAATTAAACATGGCCTGAGAATACAGTATAGACTTTCAAAGAGAATGCTAGACTAGAAATGCACTTTCAATAACGGCGATAATATCAATGAAAAGAATGTGTGAGATTTGTACTGTAAATTGCAATGTTTAAAACCATGTTGCAGACAGCATTTAATTTGGTCCCCATAGTAACTCTGTGAAAACAATATAGAAAATGCTGTTATACTTCCTTAATAGATGAGAAATTAAGAATTGGAAGAGATAATATATATAGATTATAGAACCTGTAAACAGGTTTGGAATTAGTTCTTCAGTGACTGGACTTTATTGTCCACTGGATAAAGAACACTGGATGGGAGAGGTAAAAAAGAATTGAAAAAATAAAAATTAACATTTATTAAGGCTATGAATGCCTTTTGAAAATGCTGTTATGAAACAACAGAATAGCACTCCAAATTCATATAGTAAAACTCAAAGAATGTAGTTTGTCAAAGTAAATTGATACTCATTTTTTTTTCAGATTTTATTCTAAGGCCTAAATACTGCCACTAGAAATGCTAGGATTTATATAGATTTAAGGGAATAAAAATGAATGACTGACTAAAATAATTATATGGGGGTAAAATTGCTATATTTGGAAAGCAAATATATGAGACTATATGGACAAAGTATTGATACTAACAGAATATAGTTTGAAAGGGAGATTAGAATCACACTGTAAGACTTTGAATTTCAGCTAATGCATTTGTGCTACATATTTTAACGCAGGCGAAGCAACAGAATATTCTCTGCAAAGGAATTGCAAGGCCTTATTTTATTCAGTAATTAAAATGTACAAACTAGATGTTGATGATAAGTATGTCTAATAAAGAGCTTAAGAATAAAGTATCTCAAGATTGGAGTCCCAGAGAGAGTAAAGGTTACTAAAAATCTTATTTCTCACCCTTCCTTGCAGTTAGGCAAGACAACATTGCTAATCCTGGACGACAAGCTGGGAGGGAGGTGATGTGCACCACTTCCAAGCCAGGCTGGTGCTCGTCTGATCTCTCTTACTTTGCCTTGGCAAAATGTGTTTGTTTGTGGGCTTCCCTGGTGGCGCAGTGGTTGAGAGTCTGCCTGCCGATGCAGGGGATGCAGGCTCGTGCCCCGTTCCGGGAAGATCCCACATGCCCTGGAGCGGCTGGGCCCATGAGCCATGGTCGCTGACTGCGCGTCCGGAGCCTGTGCTCCGCAACAGGAGAGGCCACAGCAGTGAGAGGCCCGCGTACCACACACACACACAAAATATGCTTGTTTGTTCCAGATAAATATTTTAATTCCTAGATATTGTGCTGTACTTCATCTGCATTCTTGAGTGACTACGTGAAGCAGAGAATCCTCCTACTACTGCCACAGAACTGCGGTGGACATGAATCTGAGTCTAAGTTTAACTTTGGATTTAAGTCACTGAGATTTTGACAGTTTGTATTACTACAGCATAACCTAAGCAATACTGACTAGTAAAAAAATTGACATCAAAAGTGAAATGATTCTTTAAGGGAAAAACTAAACTATGTGGCAGAGTTAGAAAATTGATATCAAAGGCTGGAAAGATAACAAGCACGATCTGTGGCGGCAAAATACTTAGAAAAATTGTCAACTGAGATTAAATGGATGCAAGGTAAACTGCTTAATGAATTTAGAGCCCCATGAGAAAAAGTGAGAATACAGAATCTTCTAAAATGCGTTGGTATTGATTGGTTATGTTTGCCAGGGTATTAAAGAAAAAACAGCTCAGAAGAAAAAAAAATGTTGACAGTTTGAAAGCAAATAGAAAGTAAATATAGAGTTTCTAGAAAATTTTTGCCTTTCAGTGTTAAAAAAACCTCAACTACTGTTCAACAAAGAACAAAAAATAAGATTGGGAGAGAATGTGAATGGCAAATCCTAAGTATCTTTCAAATGATTAAATTGCACCAGCAATAGAAAAGGAACATAAACGTGTGATTCCCAGTGAGTTATTTCAATTCAATGACTTAGAACAAAGGGCAGATTAAGGATGTGGATTTCCCATCAAAGTCAATATGCTTAAGTTGTCCAATATTAAGTTGAGAAGAAAGATGGACAGAGACTAGGAGGTAGAGTGTAGAAACAAAACAGAACAAATAAAAAATTCAGCTTCAACATATCTTGAAAAATATGTGAGCATGTTTATTAAATTTTAGAGAAATATATCCTGACAAAAATGACAAGTCACTTCTAAGAGATACTGTTAGCTTTTAAGGCGAAAAGTGTGCTTTGGCTCCCAAAATATCTACATGCAGCAAATAAACTAAGAAAAAAGCACAGTGTACAAGGAGAACATACTTTCCTAGGCCTATTTCTCATGTGGCCCATCAGAATAAGGAACACGGAAGAATCTCTCAGAGAGTTAAATAGCCTGTGAAATTCTCAAAAAAAAAATTTTTTTTAAGTAAGTGTTCTGCACGTAATTCCAACGTGTTCAAGAAATTCTCAGACACCAGCTGGGTGTGCTACAATTCAACTAAATTCTGACACTTTCTATCTGGAGACAGCATCAGATTCCACAGGTTAAGTGTTCAGTCCCATAAGACTGCCCTCCACTCGAGATCCCAATTACAAGCAAGTCCAGACTGTCACCTACACTTCTGACCAACTGGCTATAAATCAGAAGTTCCCACAACCCTTTCCTTGGGCTCAATTCATTTGCTAGGACTCAGGAAACCAGTTTACTCACTAGATAACTGGTTTATTACAAGGATATTACAGGCAAGGAATCAATAGGCAGATGAAGAAACGCATAAAGTGAAGTCCAAGATAAAGAAGCCTCTGTTCTTGTGAAGCTCGGGCATGGCATGGTGACATGTTCACCAGCCTGGAAGCTCTCTGAACCTCCTCCTGTTGGGTTTATATGGAAGCTTCATTACATAGGCATGCTTGATTAAATCACTGACCATTGGTGATTGATTCAACCTCCAGCCCTTCTCCCTTCCCTGGTGGTCAGGGGAGTGGGGTTGGAAGTTCCAGTTGTCCGACCACATGGCTGATTCTCCTGGCAACAACCAGCCCCCATCCTTAGATGGGGTGCAAATGTCACCTCGTTAACCTTATAAGAGACACCATCATGGAAATTCCAAGGGTTTTAGGAGCTCTGTTCCAGAAATGGGTGAAAGACGAAATATATATTTCTTATTATAAACCACAATATCACTGTTAGGAATAAAAAAAAGAAAGGGCGAATTTGTTAATCAAAATAATGGATTGAGGCAGATATTAATGCCTACTAAATGTTCCATTTGTCATAGATTTTCTGTATTATCCAAATAATGTGAGGCTATGTGTGGCTCTGGCCAAGGGCTCTAAAGAAAGACATATCACTCAGAGCCTTGATAATGAAAAGCCCATCAGGATTTTCTAATATTTTTCTTCTAATTCATGGACTAGCTGAAAAAGCCACATATTTCAGCTGGTGCAGCAAGAAAATGATAGAATTTTTGTTAGCCTGGGTTTTTGAAAGCCTGTGTCGAGCAAAGCTCTTTAATGACCCATGTTAACTGATCATGCAGCATGAACAGGGAGTAAATATATGTTGTTTGCTTTTTGTTTTGTTTTGTTTTTACACCACAGCAAAATTAGGGTTATTTGATACTGTAGCCTTTTCTGACTCTACAAGGGGTGACTTGAGTGTCCTAGTCATTGCACAATGCTTTCCTTTATTCTTTTTAGGACACCAATTAAGTAACTGTTCCATCATTTCTGAAGACATCCCATCCAAATGATAGGCAATCTTTGGTAAACATCAATCTAAATCATACAACTTTTTAATTATACAGATAGGGCTATCAAAAATCAGAAAAGTTTATTATATGACAACTGAGAGGATAAAAGAAGATTGCCATTTTCAACTCAAGAATTGCTTATGAGAATTTCTCCATTTGTTATAGGGTAAGACTTTCCCAGATTCCACAGTATGAATGGTGTCATGAAGCCAATAAAAAAGTCTTGGGTTTTTGTCAGCTGGAATATCTTCACATTTACCTCCATAGTTCTCAAGGTGTATCTTAGCAGCCAAAGTCATAATTGCTTTTGAATGATAAATGTACTAGAATTTTAATAATAGAAAAAAAAGTTGGGGAGGGGTGAGAATAAGAGGTGTATGGCAGGGACATAAGTTGGAAGTATAATGATAAACAATACTAATCAGAATTATTGCATAGTATCAGCAAGTCTCTACAGGAAGTATATATATAAAAATACATATATAATTTTATTTTTTAATTCACTTCAATGAATATGAAAGAGGTACACAAATCGATCCTTAAAGAAAGGCAAATTATCTGGAGAAATAATTACATGTTCCAGAGCAAGGTTCGATTCACCTTTAATCAGTTTAAGAGAGACACAGATGTAGAGAACAAACGTATGGACACCAAGACGGGAAGTGAGTGGCGGGTGGTGGTGGTGGGATGAACTGGGAGATTGGGATTGACATATATACACTAATATGTATAAAGCAGATGACTAATAAGAACCTGCTATATAATAAATAAATAAATAAATATTAAAAAAAACAACAACCAAAACTGCACAGGGAACTATATTCAATATCTTGTAGTGACCTATAATGGAAGGGAGTCTAAATCTGCTAAACAAACAAGTGTGGATATAATCATTGCAAATTCGTATTCCTTAATCTGATCAGATATTATCTTATTTTGAGTTACTGTATATAATTCAATCGAATCCAACTATATTTCTTTAAATATATGAACTTCCCCATTATTTGATTATCCTGAAACACTAACACAGAACTATGTTCCTCTGTTTTTTAAATAAACATATTCCCTCTCAATTCCTACTCATGATGATCTGGAAAAATCTAAAACTTTGGGGAACACTTTACCTCTCTGTGTATCCTGATGTACATTCAACGGCTGCTAGATAAAGCTGCCAGAGTAAGTGAAGCTGCCTGATTTCACTTGAAATTCATAATAATAAATGTAAAAAAAAGTCCTTTTTACGTTGTAGACAAATTGCTTGTTGTTGCCTGTGTTAATCAGGGTTATTCAGCAAAAGGGAACAAACAGCATAGAAACAGATAGATATAGATATATAGACATAGATATAGATAAAAGGAGATTTATTATAGGAATTGGCTCACACAGTTGTGGAAGCCAAGAAGTCTCACAATCTACCATCCACAAGCTGGAGGACCAGGAAAGCAGTGGTGTAATTCAGTCTGAGTCCACAGGTCCAAGGACCAAGAGCCCCTATGACCAAGGGCAGAAGAAGATGGACATTTCAGCTCAAGGAGAGAGAGGAGAGAGAATTCATCCTTCCTCTGCCTTTCTGTTCTATCCAGATCCTTAACAGATTGGATGACTCCCCACCCACGCTGGTAAGGGCAGATCTTTATCCAGTCTACTTAATCAAAAGCTAATCTCTTCTGGAAACACCCTCACAGACACAGCCAGAAATACTATTTTTCTGGCTATCTAGGCATCACTCAGTTCAGTCAAGTTGACACAAAATTAATGATCACGTTGCCTAATATCTGTTCTCCCCCCTACTGTAGTTGTAGATCCCAAATTCTCTTTGGATACTTGTCTACCTGGAATAGACTGCATTTCAGTCTTTTTTGCAGCTAAGCATGACTATGGGTCTAAGTTCTGGCCAAATTGTATATAACATAAAATGGTGCAGGAAACATTGGAATTGTGCTTGAAGAGAAGGAATTTTCCCTTCTTCCTTTTATTGCTTTTCTACTTCCTGCTGCCTAGAAGGCATATAAATGCTGGTATCAGGAACCTAAACAGGTAACTTGCACCGTGAAGAGAAAACAAAGTTCAGATTGGTAGAGCGAAATATGGGAACCTTGGTTTCCTGATGATCATAACATCCTCACACTAACTCTTGTCTGTCTATACATATATATAAAAAAATATAAAATTTAATCTTATTTAAGTAACTGCTATTATTCTTTCTTACCACTTATAGTTTAATATTAATAAATACAACCATTCTTCAATCCTTTTTATTTATAATGGAGATCCTTTCCCTTACTTCCTAAAATGTTTACTTTGCACCCTTTGACTTCCCCTCAGATATTCCATATGTCTTCATCTCCTCTCACTTCCAGCTGTGGTCCTGCCCACAGTTCATTGACAAAATAAATAAACAGCTACACAACTTCTCACCATCACACTCTGAAATCTACATACCATGGCTTTGTTCCAATGATCTCCTTTCCTCCTGTTAAAATGATTTCCTCCTATAAACCATTCTCTTCTTAGAAAGAAATAATTTCTCCACTTGTGTTGTGAATCCCTTCCACTCTAGACTCCCTTATATCTGCACTTTGACTTAACTCCTCTCTTCCATCATTTTCTCCATTTCAACTGAATAATTTTCATCAGTGTACAGATATGCTCTAATTAATGAAATTCTTGCCCTGTAGTATAATATGGAGACCACCAGATTCACTGCTTTATTTCCCTGTTTGGCCTCTAAAATTATGTACTTCACAGGGATCATTTTAGTCCCTTTTCTGTCTTAGAATCACCCTATTAATTGTATTACTGATTTCCAAGGTTTTGAAGACCAGCTCAATACCATGTTTCAAATTTATGTTTCTGTTCCAGGTCTTGCAATCTCCTACATGCCCTTCCAAGTATGTACTTGGTATTTCCTTTCAGGGTCTCACAGAGAAATCTCAGACTTATCATGTCCAAAACTGAAATCTTAATTCATCCCCTCCGCATGGGAAAGCTCATATTTATAGAAATATATTTGGATCCTGTTAAATTATATACAGTAACTCAAAATAAGGCAATGTCTGATTAGCAAAGGAATACAAATTCGCAATGATTATACCCACATTTGTTTGTCTAGCAGATTTTTTAAACTGACTGAATGTGAATGATACCTATCTGCAAACTCACCAAGCTCAGGAACTCACACTCATTCATTCATTCGGCTGCTTAAGCCATGACCCTAATAGTCATTTTGGATACCTCTCTTTCCTTGACACTCCTACAAATGATATCTGTTTCACCAGCATGTCCTGTTAATATCAGGGCATGTTTCTCCAATCTACCTACTCTTCTCTACCTCCAGTACCAAGGTCCTCATCTACTTACTGACTTCTCTCACTTAGACGATTACAACAATTTCTTAAGTAGTGTCTACTCTTTTATGCCTCCAATATATTCTACACAGGGTGAGGGAATGCATTATATCACTTTGTTGTTAGAATACTTTCATTGTTTTTACTATACTTGGGAAAAGTCAAATTCCTTAACATGTACACATACAAGGATATATATATGATCATACGCATCCTCATACAATGTAATTATTAGTCTTCATTCAGACTATATAGTACAAAGATATTGTTTACAGTCTTTCCCACATTGGAACACTTTTCTATCTCCTCTTCACGTGTTTAACTCCATCTTATCTTCCTGGTATAACTGTCACATCTGTGTGAAGTGGCAAAGTGTACTCTGTTTATTATATGTAAATACCCCTCGGCAAATACACACACTCCAAGAATCCCAATATTCTCTATCTTAGCATTCTGTTTCCTTTATACCATTTCTTACAATCTGATATTATTTTTCTTATTTATTTTACAATTGGTGGTGACTGTCTCCCCAATAGATTTTAAGCCTTACCACAGTCTTTTAACTATTCTATCCTCAGCACCAAGCAAAGTATCAAGTAGAGTAGATACACAATGCACACCTGTTCACTGAACAAGTGACTAAATAATTTGTGTAGGTTTCTCTTTGGGAGGAACCTACACAAATTATTTGGACTCAATTAACACCGGACTCAATCTGAGGAAGCCCGAGTTACAATCTGGACTCTGTCACTAATTCTCAGTTCCTGTGACCTACTATAACAAGATTCTATAAACTGGGTAGCTTTTACTATGAGTCTACTAAAGTAACACTTGTTAAGTAGAGCACAGGGTGCTGAACGATGAGCCACAATTCAGAAGCACACCACAAGAGAAATTGGAATAGAGAAGTTTATTACTCACAGATTCTGGAGGAAGCGTCCGGCACACCCTGAGGGGGCCACACGGGGAGGTCCAGGCAGGGTGCAGGCAGGCAGATAGAAAGACACAGGAGCCAGGACACAGGACTTTATTAGGGTCTGTGGGTGGAGTGCTTTGGAGTTCCTGGGCTATGTCTGGATAGGTCAATTCAAACCACAAGAATGAAGTTTTGAGAAGCCCCACTGCCGTCTTATCTAAGAGGTACATGAGAGGAAGGCACTGGAAGGCAGGGGAGACTGTGGATCACAAGGACTGCGGGGGAAGTCATTTCAGGAACTTAGATTTACTTGGGACTCTGAGGGCTCCTATCTAGGGCATGTACTTGCACGGGAGGCTACTGTCCATTTAAGGTCACTGCCAGCCAAACAAAATGGATGCCAAGGCAGCGATATCATGAAGTAGCTTAGCTAAACTCTCAACACTTAGGAACAACAGAAATTTACTTCTCACAGTTCTGGAGGTTGGGAAGTCCAAGATCAAGGTGCCAGCTGATAATCCAGTGAGAACCAGCTTCCTCACTGGCCGCTATCTTCTCACTGTAGCCTCACGTGGCAGAAAAGGGGCAAGAAAGCTTCCTTAGATCTCTTTTATAAAGACACCAATCTCATTCACAAGGGCTTCGCCATCATGACCTAAGCACTTCCAAAATATGCCACCTCATAATGCCATCACATTGGGCATTAGGTTTCAACATATAAACCTGGGTGGGACACACATATTTGGTCCATAGTACTCTCCATGAGGCCACATGGAAATATTTAAGTTAACAAGGTATTTTCGGATTTCTAAGACCTCTTCAATTTGGAGCAACTTCTATGCCTTTATAAATTGTCTCCAATTTTAAAAGTAAAATCAATAAACAGCTTTTAAAAGTGTTATGATTTAAATTTAGAATAATTTAGACTTCAGAAGATATTTGTCAATTACAAAGAAAATAAGGAATTAAAAATTCCTTATTTTTAATTAAGGAAAATTAATTAAAATTAAATTAAATTACCTGTGTAATAAAGTTACATTTGTCTTGGTAAATCCTGTGGCCCAGAACATCATTTTCAGAAACAAACACAGGCTTAAGTGCAAAATAATTTCTCAACACATGTGATTAATGGACCAAATTTACTTACACTGCAAAAACTACTTCTGACTGTCATCCAGGAATCAAATGTGAATCATGAAACTTAATGTTGCTATCTGGAGTCACAGTGGCTAAAAATATTTATATATGCGTCTTCCTCAGTCTGAGTAAATATACAGTTACATAAACTCCCTGCAGCATAATGGTATATTACTCATATTTATATTTGCATTGGTGCCTGGGACAGAGTTCATACTCAATAAATGTTTTATTTAATAAATGAATAGGAGGTTATAGGATATATCTGATACTATTTGATCTTACTGTGCTATAAAAAATCTTTTGGTCTCTGTTTTTATAAGAAACTATTTTAAAGCTGTTTTTATTTTAATTATGTTGCATTTGTAATTTAATCCATTATTATCGAAAAATAGTTCCTTAGGAACCAAAAGCTTGTCAGAGAAGGACAGACTTCAGGCAGTGGGAAAAAAAGAGACAAATAACCTGTTTGCTTCTATGCTTACTGTCATCAAGCAGCTATATGTCTCTAAAGGTACTGGTATGTCCTCCTTATTATTACAAATTAAATCTGAATTGTACAACAGCACTTGTAAACCCCTGCACGCAATTCTTTTGATTCTTAAAGGAAAAAGAAAAAAAGAATACAGGAAGAAAAGTGAGTAAAACATTGGTAATTTGTTTAGCTGGCGGTGCAGGCAGTTCTCCGATCAAATTTTGTTTCCCAAAGGAAGGCATCAGTTTTAAATTACACAGCAAGCGGGCAAGAGAAAGGAAGCAAACAATCAAAACCTTCCCAGGAGGGGAAAGAATAAGGTAAGAGCTTCAGAGATCGCATTTAATAAATAAACACCTTCATTTCTGTAAGTTAATTTCACCACAGGAAATAAGTTTAGTTTTAATTATATTGCCTTATGTCATGTTTTATAAAAGGTACATGAGGTTCATTGACTTTCTCTTATTAAAGCTTTGGCTGTTTCCAAAAACATGTCATGTAGGTTAAATCTCTGAGGAAACGTATGTAGCGTAATGTACAATTATTTGAAATGAAATATTTTCGTCTTATCCCATGTTAGTGACAATGAGATAGATGAAAACAGCATGTTGTATTTAATTTTCATTAAAAACTGGTTTTACTTTTAGAGTATATATGAAAGACTCTGAATAATACAGGCTAGTTGTATCATTGGCACTAATGAAAAAGTAGGCTACCTTTTGTCAAGTTTGAGAAAATATATATTTAGTAAGTTCATGGTTAATTTTTGTAGTGTAGACTTCTAGTCTTCATACTTATATAAGGTTGTCATTTAAATTTAACATACCAGGAAGTGAGTATTTTCATGTTTTTGCAGAGTTAGGGCTTTCTGAGCCAAGAAACTGAAACCTGGATTAAAGTACAAGTCTTAGATAGTGAGAAACCTCCAGAGAGATTTAGATGCTTATCTTAAAATTTGTTTACATTTCAAAGTGGAATGAAACCTGGAGCTAGGAGCGGGCTGTTTACATTCCAAAGGATTATAACACATTAGGGATGGGGGAGGATGCAGTATGGGGGTCTGATATAGGTATCGCTGTACATAATGGTAATCTGTATTTGATCCAGAAACTTTGTGTTTGCCTTTGGAATAATATAAATAATGTAGAAACTAAGACTTCTCACACACTCGAATCCATGACTTTAAAATCCGTCATCTGCACAAGCTTAAAGGTGAAAAAGATTTATCTGAGCCCCTGGCAAAACTCTCTATTTTACAGCCTATGAGAAATTTATTCTTATGTTTTTCCTTTTAGGGATAAAGCATAGAAAGTTTAAGGAAAATGTCCAGAGTCAAATCCATACATTCAGAACTCACTTCCTTACTAGTTATTATATGATGGATCGAGTTTATTTTAGCTTGAAGACTAAATGGTACACAGTGGATAAAGGAAAAAAAAAATCATAGTGGGTAAAGTTGGCTATAGTGGATATAAGGCAAAAGAATAAAAATAAACAAGATATGGTCTACATATGTATTTTGGTTAGTGAAAATCAATACTCTGTGGGTGAGAAATTTCACTGATATGAAAACTCTGAGGGTTATCAGGGAGGAGACAAACATCAAACATATGTCCCCAATCACACATTTCTTAAAATCTTGGTGTATTGAGCGTCCTTAACTAAAGCAAGGTATTAAGACCAGCAATGTACTTCCTGAGATGAAATCAATACAGGGTAGGTTGGCTCTAGGTTTGTGAGATGGAAGACAGTTACTTTTGTTCTCCAAACAACCATTTCCGTAAATTAGGCTTACATTCTAAAGACAACCTATATGTATAGCACATAATATGATCACTGCAATGCCTGGCATTTATTAAGCATTGACTATATAACTGCTCTTCTTTTCATTAGTGCTATTCCTGAGTTGTGTTTTGTGTTGATGCAGTTAAGTCGGTGTTGAATAATTATTATATTTGTCTTTCTAGCTAATATAAACGGGATAAGCCAATGATAATCATGCCCTCATAGCTCTCACTAGGACATAAGAACATAGGACAAAAAGCGAGAAGACACTTCCTTTTATATAACACAATTTGAAGAGGCACACACAACTGAGAGCTGATTTTATCTAGATAACTGTTAAAAGAAACTATGTTGCTAAAGACAGTGTTTTATTCATTCTGTTAAGATGCTGCTCCAAAACCCAGCCTTACTCCTATAGGTATATCTGAGAGAAAAAAATATATGTATGGGGCTGGGAGTGGTTGAGCCATTGTGACCATAATTGGCACAAGGTATACAAGGGGGAACACATGACCAGGGTGGATGGACAATGGTAGGCCTCATAAAGGGAGCAATATTTATGTTTTCCATTTTGTCTTTCTATTAGGTATGTAGGTTACTTTTTCATTTAAATGCCTGTTACTAAATATGTTCAATTAAATTGAACCTCATGGGAGGAGAGGATCGCTTGAAATAGAGTATATGCAATGTACTAAATTAAGCCAATGGAAGGACTTTTGAGTTGGACTTAGTCAACATTTTTTTAAATAAGGAAAAACTTGTGTTCTTTAAAAGAATTATTAAGAAAATGAAAAGACAAGCCATAGAGACAAAATTTTAAGCCATAATCCTGATAAAGGACTCTCATAAGTCAATAAGAAACAAAAAAAACCCAATGCAAAATAAATTGAACAGAAATGTCACCACAAAATATATAAATGACAAATACACATGAAAAGCTGCACAAAGTCATGAGTTTAGGGAAACGCAAAGCCACAATGAGAAAACTACATGCTTCGCAAACTAAAAGACTGATTATACCATGTGCTGGTGAAAGTCTGGAATAAATGGAACCCTCATACACTGGAGGTAGGAATATAAAATCTTATAACCATTTTGGAAAATAGCTGTCAATCTCTTCAAACATTGAAGATACACCACTAACTATTCCACTCTTAGGTATTAACCCAAGAGAAAAAAAGAATATATGGTCGTTCAAAGACTGTCACACTAATCTTCATAACTGACATTTGCGAATAGCTCAAAACTGGAAACAACCCAAATGTCTATCAACAGGTAAATGATGAAACAAATATTGACATATATCTATACGATGCAATAGTACTTAGCAATAAAGGAAGAACTCCTGATACATGCATGCAACCACATTGGTTAATCTGAAAGAACTCTTCTGAGAAAGCGTAGCCAAACAGCCCCCTCACAAAAAAAGTCCATACTAAATGATTCCATTTATATAAAATTCTATAAAATGCAAATAAATCTATAGTTGAAAAAAAAGATTAGACCAATACTTTCCTGAGGATGGACCAGCCGGAACATCAGGAGGATGGGACTAAAGAGGGCCCTGGGCTTCCCTGGTGGCACAGTGGTTGAGAGTCCGCCTGCCGATGCAGGGGACGCTGGTTCGTGCCCCGGTCCGGGAGGATCCCACATGCCGCGGAGCGGCTGTGCCCGTGAGCCTTGGCCGCTGAGCCTGCGCGTCCGGAGCCTGGGCTCCGCAACGGGAGAGGCCACAACAGCGAGAGGCCTGCGTACCGCAAAAAAAAAAAAAAAAAGAGGGCCCTGAAGAAACATTTGAGGGTGATGGATTTGTTCACTAAGTAGGTATAATATGTTTTTACATGTGTAAAGACTTAACTTGTATGATTTAAGTATATGCAGTTTATTGTAAGCTTATTGTATGTCAATTATGCCTGCATAAATCTTTTAAAAATAGAATAAAAGTAAACAACCATCTGACAAAAAAAAAAGATAAAACATATTTGCATGAGATTCTCATTCCTCAATTATTTTTGTAAAGCAAGAGTTTCCCATTCAGACATTACATTCATTCTAATAATGCATACATTTATGGGTGACATGATTATCATACATGATATTCATTTATAAATTCATACCTTTGCCACATTTTTACTTTGGAATGTTCTATAGTAGCATCACCATATTCTGTACATTTAACACAGTGCCCTTCAGATTTTCATCTGCAGGTTGAGGTATCCGTGTGCGTAAAGCATCCCTATCTGACAGTTCCAGTAATGCCTCTCCAGGCTATTTTACCCACACCAATGCAGAAGACCTTCCTCTGGAAGCTGTGCCGAGAGACCTCAGCTACCCGAGGACTCAGTGTCATAATGCTCTTCTTAATCTCACACTATTTTGATTACCAATCTGAAGAGACTGTAGATTTCACTTTTTTGTCATCATCAGGTTTTCAATTCATCAGGAGGTGAATAAGCAAATTTGTTGCTTTCTTCTCACCTGAGGAATTGTTAGAGCAGCCTGACCACCTGATCTCATATAATGATCCATAATCACCTTGGTTGCCACTTCAATTATCTCCTCCCGTTTGGTACCACTTTTTTTTTTTTTTTTTTTGACTGTGTCGGGTCTTCGTTGCTGCACGCGGGCTTTCTCTAGTTGCGGCGAGCGGGGGCTACTCTTCGTTGTGGTGCGCGGGCCTCTCATTGCGGTGGCTTCTCTTGTTGCGGGGCACGGGCTCTAGGGGCCCGGGGTTCAGCAGCTGTGGCACATGGGCTTCGGTAGTTGTGGCTCGCGGGCTGTAGCGCGGAGGCTCAGTAGTTGCGGCGCACGGGCTTAGCTGCTCCGCGGCGTGTGGGATCTTCCCAGACCAGGGATCGAACCTGTGTTCCCTGCATTGGCAGACGGATTCTTAACCACAGCACCACCAGGGAAGTCCCTGTACCACTTTAAACTAACCACCTCCTTACATTTTGTTTGACCATCCTGCGTCTTTATCGTCCCTTTTAAAATTATGTCGTTTTTTCCTGAATAATTTATATCTTCTTTCTGTCATGCAGCCCATTATGTGAAACTTAGCTAGTAGAACTGTGATAGCTTTACTCATTTGGTCTGTTATTTTAGCCACAATGTAAAATAAGGTGTTCAAAGAGGCAGAACTCCACTTATTATGGCATCAATCACGACATCAGTTAAAGGGATAAAATTAGGAGACAACCTGACATCACCGTATAACCAATCCAAAGTAGCTTACCTTCTTAAAATTTAGAAGACTCAAGAATGCTCCCTTTAATATATAAGGATGGCTTGGGCAATTCTTCTCAAGGTAATCTTTACTGAACTCTCACCTTTAACCAGCTCATGAGCTTGGAATTTGTCCCTCCATTTATATTTCTACCAGTCTGTGATTAACTGAGATGTTGAATAAGATCAAACCTCCACTTAGATCACGATGTCTTAAGCTAGAGAGAACACTCTCTGGTCATCAGTGCTTAATATATACCTCACCAAAAGGTCTCCAAATTCTCAGTTGATTTCCCTTCTGTCGAAATTACTCTTTTTATTGATTTAGCAATGATTCCACGTTTCAAGCCTACCACCTCTACGTCCCATGGCTAGCTTTTCTAACTGTCCATGACAGTAACATTTATTCAACTTCAAACCATGGATGGCTTGGCAGCAATCTGGTCTTCACGAGTTCCTCTTCCTCCTGTTTCTTCCATAGAGGATGAAAAACAAATCTCCTGCCCTTCTCAGTTCTGAGCTGAGACCCTATAATAAAAACAGATTAACAATAGAAAACAAACCAATCTTTTAAAACTTCTTTCAGAAAATAGAAAACACATCTCCATGTGTTACATGAGGCCAACAAAACTATGACCCTAAAACTGTGGCAAGGATATAACCAGTAAAGAAAGTGAAATCAGGTTTGTGCTTACCAGAAGCAGAGGGAAGCGGGAGGGAGAATTGGATGAAGCCGGTCAAAATGTACAAACTTCCAGTAGTAGGGGTGCAATGTATAATGTGATGAATACAATTAACACTGCAGCATGTTACAGATGAAAATTGTTAAGAGAGTAAATCCTAAGAGTTCCCATCACAAGGAAAACACATATTTGTCTTTTTCTTTCATTTTGTAACTATGTGAGACAATGGAATGTTCATTAAACTTTCTGTGATCATCATTTCATGATGTGTGTAAGTTACACATCTGTGCACCTTAAACTTATACAGTGTCAATTATACTCAATAACACTGGAAGAAAAAATGCATAAACACATATATAAATACCTACAATAGATAAAATGTAAAAAAAGAGAGAGAAAAAAAGAAAACGAAAGACCAATATGGCTCATAAATAATGACAAGAGTTCTGAATATTAAATTAGTATTTTGAATTCAACAATATATAAAAGAGATTTCAAAGTTGGTTTAACATTCAAGGATTAATTAATACTCCAATTTAGCAGAGAGAAAGGAAAAACATATGCTTACATCAAAAGATACGGAGAAAGTATGAAATTCAAGTCCATTTTTAGAAAACCTTTCAGCAAAGTACAAACAGAAGGAAACGTTCTTTACTTGATGGATATCTCTAATAACCCTGAAACTTACATTATACTAAATAGTAAACACTTTTCCCGTAATTTGGGTACAAGAAAAGAACATTTGTTACTGCCTTTTATTCAGTGGTATTTTTTAAATACTAAAAAAGAATACTACATGTCACCATGCAAAAATATGGATTATTCATTTAAACCCAGTATTGCACAAAAGAAACTGAGCACAAAAGAATACATACATTCCATGGTACAAAGAAAGTATGAGGTTCAAAAACTACAGAACTATGGTGTTTGAAGTATAGGAAAGAATGTGTGGAAAGTGACTGGGAGGAAAAATCAAAGGGTTGGTTGCTGATGAGGTTTACTTATATCCTGAACTTTTTACTTTCATCTCTATATTTTTAAAATGGAATTTTATTCATTTTTTTAATTTCAACTAGCATTCTCATATAAATGATTACCAAATTTAAATTCATAGCCCTATGCTCTCCAGAGAAATAAATCAATAGTACAAAAGGCCTTGAGCTTTATTCTTTAATCTTTATTTCAGGTTATTACATTTACCTATAATGTCCCTAATCCCCAACTCCATCACATGAAAGTATTCCAACTTTCCAAGGTCCATCTCAAATATCTTTCTGGTAAGACTTCTCTGTGAAATTTCCCTCTATGATCTTTCATTATGCTCAGTTTGTAACCATTTCTTTTTTTTGCCGTGCTGCATGGCTTATGGGATCTTAGCTCTCTGACCAGGGATTGAACCCAGCCAGGCCTTCTGCAGTGAGAGTGCCGAGCCCTAACCACAGAACCACGAGGGAATTCCCTGTAACCATTTCTTGAAACGTCCCAATCCAGCTTGCGTTCAACTGTTTATCTCCATTTTCCTCAAAATATTTTTTTTTAAATGCCTTGAAATTTACTCATCTTTTATCCACCAGAGTACTGTAATCAATGCTTTAATCAACACTAGTGCTAAAAAGGTACTTAACAAATTGCATTTGTATCCAGGATCATGGCCCCCAACTTCCAACTTTGGTAAAAATGTTTATTTATACATTGCTTTTGGTAATATTTACTATGGAGGGGAGTTAGGTATGAGAGAGATCAAGCTTCCAAGAGAAGTACTGAGGACAGCACAAGCCCCATCTGAAGAAAGACCATCCATTACATCCATTATCAGCACCAGCTCATGAGAAGTATGAACATGTGTCATGCATTGACCATCCATTCTGAGTACTGCTGGATTGGGACCCCAAACTCTGCCCAGTCCCAGTTCAGTTCCAGTGTCATCGAACTTGAATGAGTGCTTCCACTTCTGATATCTCAGGTCATTTATATGTCAGAATGGAATGTCAGAGCTGATAGTAATGGAGGGTACAAAGTTGGAAAAAAGGCAAATCTCACCAGTGAAGGAAAATGAAACTAGACACGATTTGTAATCTGGTACTTAGGAAGGCAGTTTAACACCCAGCTTCTGTTAAACATCCTGGTTCTAGTTTTCCCCTTTAAATGAAGACTATTTAAATCTTTTAGGAAAAAAGGTAATTGCATGTACTTTCATTACTGATATATTTTCCTCCTATTTCTCTACTAACAAACATCTATATCAATGTTTTTTCATTCTTACATCATGTAAATTGAAAACATGTTAATAACCCTCCTGGTCTATAGTTATTGAAAATACAGAGAAGAAGAAATGACTTTGCCTATTCTGATAGGTACATTATTCACTATATAGAGTTAGAATTTATTTTCATATTTATTGGGATCTAAAGGGCCAGTTATCATTCAGTTTTATTTAGAGCACCACTCCAGCCCAAAGGGAATGATGCAAGCTATCCTATAGTTCTTGGTTTTCTTGCATTCACTTCCAGGAACTCTTTCTCTGAGCTTTCATCTCATTAATTCCTAAATATTTGTCTGGTTTTAGACCAAAATTGCCAGTTCTTCAGAGGGATTTTTTTCTTAATATGTGTCATAAACCCATTTCTAAATCAGCTAATTGTGTTTTTCTCTCAGATTTTCATGGTTTGCATCTTTCAAAGTCTTCATTGTTGCGTATAACTATATATTTATTCGATGTGTGCGTATCTTCCATTTTCTCCACTGGACATCGGCACATATTTCAAGGGTATATGGATGATAATAATAAGTCTTTGGATTTTTAAAATTTTAATCTCCTGGATGTTTTCTTTATATTTTGAAAACTATACTATAAGCCTATAGTATATAACATTCTGTGTATTGCTCTAAGAAAACCAGATATGTTAACAGCTATATTTATGTCCTTAAAAAAGCCCTGACTCAGAAGTCCTTTACCTGCTCTGGTTCAGGGGCCTCTACCTCATATTCCCACCATCTACCCTGATGTGACTATATCTTACACCTTGTCATCACTCCAGTTTGTACTATTTTCTTAATCTTGAAACCTGAAACATGTACCAACTTCCTGCAGTTCCTTTAAACCTACTCTTTAGTCTCACTGGAAATTCCCTTCAAGTTCTTGGTCTCATCTCAGTGCTCTGACCTAAAATATCACCCACCAAAGTGACTTCATGCAATTTTCTCTCCAAGGTAATATTCTCAACCAGTCGAAGCACATATTCTCTATTATATTCAAATGCAGGAGAGTGGAAGCTGAGAAATTTTTAGAGAAAATGTGCTGACTCATATCACTAAATTTCATGTTACCTGTCTTCAGATGGGATCTCTATTTCTTTCTAAGCATTTAATTTTGGCTTGCTCAATCCCCTCTTTTCTCATGCAAACTCTATCTAAACATGGTTATATTCACTATGACCTTTACTCTATTTCTGGCCTTCTCACTCAATAGCAGGCTAATTTTCAACCTTTCTGAGAAACTGAGAAAACAGTCCTCAATTTGTTTCTCTTATAACTTCCTTATAATTTTTTTCATACATATGTGTTACTTTATATATAAATATTATTAGCTTATCATATACAACATATAATTTGTATATTATATTTTAATAAATTCTGTTTATGTATACATAAAACATAACTGTGTTACTCTCTTCCTTTTTTCTGGCCAATTCAAAACTATATATCTGTCTGTTAATACTTTCCTTACTCATGTCCTTTAGGGTCAAGTTCTAAAAATTATCCTCTCTTCTCTAGTGTATACGTTATTTTTTTCCCTTCACTTCAAAGAAAAGCAAACTAGTATAAAACCTCCTTTTGAATATGAAAATCTCTTTCACTCCTTCACACTCGCTCTCTGTCCCTGCTTTTAATAGCTCAGGTGTTCCTGTCAAAATCACAGAGGCATTTTGATACTTGAACTGGAGAGACCCTTGAAGATAGAGTCTTCATTATTTTTTTCCTCTTGTAGATGAGAAATAAAGCACCTAAAAGTTAAGAGATTTGCTCAATATCACATTCCTAGTTATGATCATAACTGAGAATAATACCTAGATTTTCAAAATATAAAATTCAGTTTCCTTTCTTCCATTAAGCTATTCCTTCGGCACCCACCCGTATCTCTTGAAATTCAGGTTTTTGCACTTATCCTGCTCAACCAAGACTAAAATATTTTACTCCTACTTCTTTTCTTCCAAAGGAGTGATTTACTAAATTCTATAGATTCTACCAGCATAAAGCCAGTGTACTCCACTCCCCCTTTTTGTTACTATTGCCCAGTAGTTCCTGACCTTATGAAATCTCATCTGTGCAGTCATTACCCAAAGGCTATAAAAATAAGCTTCTAAGTGATTCTTCAGTTATGTATTGTTACTAACTCCCAAGCCCAAGCCATGCTATGCACTGTGGTGGATTTGGTTTTATAAAAGTGAGCTCCATTCAAAGTATGTCCTTAATTACTCTACAAGTAAAAATACAATTCAATTTACCCCATCCTCCATCAACTGAGCACTCACCACATGTCAAATGTAAATGATAGGTCTTAAAGTTCTGCCACTGAAAATAATTGAAAATAAAGAGATGTATTCGAATAGACAATAAAGAATGCTTCCTGTATCACAGGATTAAAATTATTGGCATATTGCATTTGAGTGGAGATTTAGTAAACAAATAAACCTTTAATTGTGCTGTCATCACCCGTAGGATTAGGCGAGAACTCCTCACTATGGGTTTTCAGGAAACTCCACAGTATGACACTAGCCTCCGTTTTCAGGCTTACTTTGCATTTTATATTAAGAATGTGTAAAGGTGAGAAAGATATACTGTTTTCTGAAAGAAAAAGAGAGAGAGCAATTTTTATATTATAATCACGAAGTTCAGGAAAAGGAAAAACTGGTTGAAATAAGCAACATTAGTACCACTTGAAAAATGTGTTTCCTTCGACAGTGGAAAGTCACTGAGATTTTAAATAATATTCATCCAATGGCCCAAAGAAGTGGTTGAAAAGCACAGGCAGCGAGGATTACAGAGCTACAGTGACCAGGGGTTAGAGTAGGGAATTGCTGCCTTTCCTTCCCTTCTCCAATCACAGGTGGGGCAAAGATCCAGCTGCTCTTAACATTTCACCCTGTATTTCCCCAGCATGTTTCACTTTATAAAAAAAAAAAAAAAGAGTGGTTCGCAAAGCAAAACCAAGTTAAAATGAGAGAAAGATAAAACAGTAAAGGCTGAGTCTTTATCATGCTACCTTTGGCTGTGACACTGCTTGATGGTTTTAAAGCTCTCAAGGAGCAGTTGCTGTTTCACAACAACAAAAAAAAGGCCAGGGAATTATGTGGCAAATCATTTTCCCACAGTAAATAAGGAGAGGATTATGTTAGGTAAGAATAATACAGTAAGTACAGTGGATCAGTGAAAGAAAGGGAGCAGTTATGCCCAAGAGAGCCTGCAAACGAGCTTGGCAACAGTGCTTCACACACTGCCAGAGCCCGCAGAAGAAAAGCCGTTCTCTAGCTCTGCTTCATTATGTGACTAATAGATCTTCTGATCCCTGAAGACCCATCTCCCATTACCATTTACAGTAATGAGCAATCACAACCTCAATCGTCTAATGCTTAGAACGCAGAGAGTCGTCACCTACTTGACCTGAGGTTTTAGTTATGAGCCCTGAAGGAACCGCAAAAGGTGGGCATTGTGGGAAAACAATCAAGAAAATGCAGTTAAAGCCTGAATTTAATAAAAAAGGAGAAAAAATAAGAAAAATAATGTTTTCTGAGGAACAGAGAGTATAGCAGTACTAAAAATATAGATAGGCCATTTAGAATCATGGGAAATATTTCTGAGGCAAAACAAAAACAGATTTTGATGGTTGAATTCTTAGATTATTTCAGTTGTTTCAGGTTTGCGTGTTCAAATAAATAGTATGACATGTTAGCATGTTCAGGAACCAAAAAGAGTTTGAAAAGGATAGAGCCAGGGCCCTGGGGAGTAGGCTTACCTGAGGCCGATTTTATTTGTGTACAATCCTCTAATGGCTAATCATCACTAATGATGGTCATTGTGAGGAAAATGATACTACGTGGTGACTTCTGCTCTAGAGAACTGGAGTAAAAGCAAGTGTTCTTCCCTATGTGTATTGCTGTTTTCAATAAACCCATTCAAAATACGTATCGAGTGATTAAGACTAATATTCTCAAATGATAACAATAGCAACACATAATTTGGAATTACTGTGTGAATCAATATACATACGGTGCTTAGAATAATGCCTGGCATGTATTAGACACTCGATAAATTTTTGTTGTATCTAATATTATGCTACATTTCTGCAGTAACTGCTTTGAACAACTCAAAAATTAATTAAAACATAAATCTCCTCAAGCAGATTATAGTTTTAAAAAGGAGATTACATGTGTATGTATGTACAAATACACGTAGGGGTGTGTGTGTGTGTGTGTAGATACAAGCTCCATAATAAAATGAGGAAAAAATCATAGGAGAACAAGAGCAGAGCTGGCCAAATTCAGTGAGGATTCAGTGGCGGTTTGAGATTCCATCTGTGGGAAACTTGAGACTTAGGAGATAAAGTAGCATAAGAGCTAGACATTTAAGACTGGATTGCATTTGAGGATCTACATTGGGGGGTAGTCATTCCAGGCAGTAAGAACATTGATCACATAGACTAAGACATGGAGAAAATGGGAACTACATTGAAATTTGCAAAAATGCAAACTGGAAAAGTCAAGAGTTTGTGGTAATGAAAAATGTTAAATAACCCTGATTATTTAACCAGGAAAAGATCATAGAGAATGTTTATTCTAGGAAAGTGGTCTGAACTTAATCTGTGATGATGCAAAACATTGAAAGTTTTTAAAGTCCATGAATTTCGGTCTTTCTTGTGAGGAGGTATTTCATACATGTATGCAATAAGGAATAAGATGTGCTAGAAGGAAAGGACATGAATGGATATATGGCATCCATAATTTTATGATGTCAATCTCAAATGGACCTTTATTATATTTTTACTTATGCCCAAGAGGAATGCCATGTAAACTTCGTCCACAGCTCTAATTTCAGTGCCTAGAAGAATATTTCTTGAATGAATGTATAAAATATAGAGGCTGGCTGAATTAAATTAGATGGAAGTGAAATAAGGAGAAGCCATGATAGAGGTTCTGTGACTATTAATGATTTCCTTTCTCCTCCACTAAACTGTGAATGGCATAAGGAAAAGATTCCAATTACTGTGTCCACTATTTTCTCCCCAGTTCCTAACACAGGCTCTACTACACTGTAGTACTGGAAAAATATTTGTTGAGTGAACACATTTTCATTAGCATGATCATACGCTACAAATAGCTTTGTTTAATTGCTTAATATTTTATCTTGAGATTATTACATACATATGTATTAACGTATACACACATATGTAGATCTATATCACAAATTTTAATGGAAGGCGTCTTTCATTTTATAAAATTATCAGAATTCATTTAGTAAACTCTGTATTGCAGATAATTTAGATAATTTTAGCCATGTGATTTATATACATAGATTGAACAACTATACGGTAATAGATTAGATAATATCATACGACTAAAGTCAAATTTATGGAACAATGCATGCATATATAATGTTTTAATATATTATTAAATTATTCTCAAAAATAGTATTATGCTTTTCATATATATTCAGAACTGTATGAGTGGGTCTGTTTTCCCACACCCTTGACTTTCTCTGGTATATAGTTATTTCAGTCTTTGCCAAACTGATAAGTAAATAAAGGTTATCTATTTTTAAGTTAAGTTTGATGATTACTCAAACACACGCAATATGTTTATTGAGATTTTCTTTTATTTTTTTGAATTGAATGTTTATATCTTTCACTCCATTTTCCAATTGCTTTTTGTTTCTTTTCTTGATATATTTGTAAGCAAAATGTTCACACTGAATATTAACTTTGTATGCCATATTCAATGAAATATGAATAACCTTCTTTTCAAATGTGAAAAGAAACATTTTTTCCAGTTTCTCAATTTACTATGAATTTGTATTTTTACATATAATTTTTCAAGTTATCATGGGTCAGATTATTTATCTTTTCCTTTATACTTCCCCAGTTTTGTATATTACTCTTATGCAAAGCATTGCCATTATAAACAGATGATTTTTGCTCTACAAATGGTTGTTATTTTTCCTCTTCAGCAAAACATTTTTCTCTTAAACTTATTCCAGCAAATAGGTTTTTCTATGCCAAGATTTAAGGGATATTGTATCATAAAGAATAGAACAGAAGAGTCTTTCTCTGACTTTTACAATTAGAAAACCTAGGCCATTAGGTTGATGTAAAGATCAAAATCTTGAAAAAAAAAATAGAGTTTTTCCCATCTTCTCCCCCCACAACAAAACAGGATAATCTCTGCTTTGGAGAGTTGAGGAATTGATGGAAGGGAAATGATGAAAGTTGAGGGAAGGAACTCTATACTCTACAGCCTATGAAAGGCCTGGGATTTGGCAAACATCCCAGAATTACCTTTGGTGAACCATATCTGAAGGCAGGAAGAATATGATAGATTTTCCAAGTAGAAAGTTGGGATTTATCAAAGTTGGGATTTTTCATTTTATTCAAAAATGAAATGATGCTTGGTATATATAAGCAGCAAAGGCCTCAAAAAGCCTCTGGGAAGTTTTATTCTCAAAATTCACAGGGGCTACAGTCGGACTACTGTAGTGTACCAGAACGTAATACAAAAATATAATAGTTCTCAGACCTGTAGGATCCATGAAACAAGAATGAAGAGCAAGTATGCAGTCAACTTTGAGGACCACTAACTTAGGACCAGGTGAGTGATGGGTGCCCAGTAGGAGCCTCTGTCATCATATGACAGCAAGGAAAAGACCTGAGCTCCTTTGAAACCATGACACCACTCAAACACCATCCCCCACTCCAAACTTAGATGCAAACCTACCTCATGGGAGGGGGGCCTCAATTTGACTGGGGTTATATGTCCAGCAAAACTGCAGATCAGGGGCTCGAAATGATAGCAAAACTAATTCATAAATAATTCAATAGTTGCATATCTGACTTTGTGAACAAAAATTTAACCGTACTATAGCCAGGAAAGAAAAGAAAACCATCAACCTATCATTTTTCCAACACATTTGTCAAACCTGCTCTTAATTTTAAATAGTTGAATGTAACCACTTGAATTTATTTTTGTGAAAGAATGGAGAATCTAAATGTCATGAAGAACAAGTGTTCACGAGTCCTGAGGAATATACCCTTCCTGATGATGTACTGCTCAGATTTCAGATTCGTTTGCTCCCTCAGTTCTGAGCGAGCCCAGTCTCAAGGAGGAAATACTGCATTAGAATGAGACCCTCAGTTTGTATTACCTCTGATGGTCAAGTTACAGTTGGTTAAGTTACAGATTAATATGGTTAATTTTCCCTACAAAGGTTCTGTTTTCCCTGACTGTCTAGTGGCTTTCAATTACTACTCTTATCTCCGGCCCTTTAGACTTCCTGGTAGAATGAGATGTTTATGCAAAAATATTCAATATGTGGATGCAAGGGCAACATGTTTTCTTCAGTTTTGATGTTATTGCTCATCTACTGAGGTAGAAAGGCTTGGAAATGGATATTCTCAATTGTTCCAATACTCTTTCCAGAACTTCACTTCTTTTTATTATGGGTCCACAGTCCCTTATTTGCATTTCTGAAATC
This sequence comes from Delphinapterus leucas, assembly GCF_059928025.1. NCBI lineage: Eukaryota > Metazoa > Chordata > Mammalia > Artiodactyla > Monodontidae > Delphinapterus > Delphinapterus leucas. The sequence goes on along the minus strand of NC_143133.1, from coordinate 11,541,074 downwards.
CACCAATATCTTAAGAATGATTTCTTGGGGGTAATTCATTTACATATCTGATATAAACTTGAATTTACATGAGGCTATTTATATTGTTTGCATTTTTCCTACAGTTTTTACCCTAAATCCTGCTGGGGATGTTATAGAACAGATTGTATGTTAAGTTTTTGCTTATTTAAATTGGAGAGATTCTGAATTTTAAAAGACAGATGTATCGAAAGTTTTCAGAATGTGGACCTGTAAATATTGGACTATATTATAGTGATGCTTTCAGAAATTGTTCCACCTACTTGCCAGCTCACATGCTGTGCTCTCAAACAGGGTTTATATGCTAACTCCGGTTCTTCTCTTCCCAACTGTTCAAAATCATACTGTATAGGTCATTTGTATTATAGTTTGAGGTATTTTAGGTTTGCTTTGGTTCATTATAGTTGGTTATAAGGGAGGAGGTGGTTTTCAGGGAGGTCAGATCTCTGACAATGACTATTCTAGCAATTTTCATGAAAAGTTCTTAGAATTGACTCCTAGAAAAATCTTTTTGAATAAAATATAGGGAGTGAACTGGAGGGGAACAAGAAGATGAAGAAACACCATTTAATGTTTTCAGCAGTTAGTGAATCAGTCAAAGGGCAAATTCTACCTATACTCCAGGGCTCTGTATTAGAAAAGTATGTATTTTTTTTTACCATTGCTTTCGAACTTGGAATTCTGGCCTGATGAATTGTTAGTAGGTTCCTTTCTGCAGAGAGCTAGCTGATTGGGGATCCAATCTGGAGTTGGTGCTTGGATAAGCAAATGATGCAAGTAACACAGATGTTTTATGAGATTTGAAATTAAATAACTATGTGAAGTATTTCTTTTTAGGTAAATAATGATCTGCATTAGAGTAAATGATTTCAGTCCCCACCATGTGCTTTCAAATTCTATTTTATGCTCCTTTCAAGTAAAGATATGAAAAATGCTTACTGAGATCTGTAACGACCCTGAATATAGTTTTCTGGATAGTTTCAGTGATCACTCTGAGGCACATTCTCTGCACTATTCTTGTCCAGGCAATAGATTTGCTTCTCATTGGTTAGGAGAGACAAGAGTGTTTTTCATCACACCATGGAACTCTCATCTCAAAAAGACAAGGCAGGGAGTTACACAGCTCTAAGTTAACTGTGATGTTCATTAACAGTCCCAGCTTTGTCAGGAGAGTGAGTAGTGATCATATACTTCAGAGTAGGCTCTGGGGAGGGATCTCTGTTTAAGAGTAGTTTGGAGTTGCTCACTAATAGCATGCCTGTGCAAAACTAATAACAAATTATGAAGCAGGAAGCCGTTGCTTTTAACTCAACTAAGTTCAAAGTCCAAGAGTTCTGCTTTCTAAGTTCCACATACAAAATTAAAGGTAAAGACCATATAAAATGTTACCAAGGGCTTCCCTGGTGACACAGTGGTTGAGAGTCCGCCTGCCGATGCAGGGGACGTGGGTTCGTGCCCCGGTCCGGGGGGATCCCACATGCCACGGAGCGGCTGGGCCGGTGAGCCATGGCCGCTGGGCCTGCGCGTCCGGAGCTTGTGCTCCGCGACGGGAGAGGCCACAGCAGTGAGAGGCCCGTGTACCGAAAAAAAAAAAAAAAGTTACCAAATGGCTTCTCACTTGAGGGTAATTGAATTCATGTAACTGGAGCTCTCATAATTACGTTAGATGTGAATTTACAGACTAACTCACAGAATATATAATAATACAATGCACATTTATTTAATACATGAATTTTAAATAAACTTATATGATGGCTAAAATCTAGAGATATGAATGAAAAAATAATATGATTTTATTTACCAAGCCTTTAAGTATTCATTTTTTTCTGACAGATTAATAAAGAATATTCATCAAAGAAAAGTTTTAGAGCTTAAGATGAGGTAAAAAATTGTTAAAATTTGACAAAATGGAACACAATTACCTCTTTCTCCCTCACTTCTTTCTTCTCTCTTTCACTTTTTTAAAAGTCATACCTAAGGTCTCATCATTTTCACCTCTGCATCCTAATGCATTGCTTAAGAACTATTAAAAAAGTGCCATTTTTTGAATACTTTTGTACATTTCCTACATCAATCCTTACCTAAAATTCTATTTCTCTTTCACACTTATGGACTCAGAATTACCACTTTATTGAAGCCTCCCTTTTTCATATCAGATATAATTGTTATCGTCAAGTTTGCTTTTTTCTTTTTTTACATTTACATGGGGTTTTTAGCACACTTCTGGTATAGTGTTTATCATACAGTGTTTTAATTATTTCTCTGTATTTCTGTCCAGCCCATGCATATAGTGATTTCAGAGAAGAAATGGACCATATCCCCAATTCCTATTCATTTTTTTAATCATAGGTCCTAGCCTATGATGTTGCATAGATGAAGCTCAGTAAATTAATATTACAGAAAGCTTTCAATTATTTTAGTAAACTTTCAACCTGATATATTGTGCATCAAATAATCAGAAAAGCACTTAATACTTATGCAATCAAAAATAAATTATATATGGTAGCATTTGTCAATTATGTTTTAAACAATTACTGTAAATGCACTTTTAGTGACATTTTAAATTGCAAAAATATTAATCTATACTTTGAACCTTCAAATTATTTTCAGTAAATTATATGCTATTTGAGAAGGAAAATCCATGAAAAATTTCCTCCCATGGTGTTTATTTGCAACAGTTCTCTGCCATTTTTAGGGAAAATAATAATAATATCAACTAATAATGATAAAGGGCTTAATAGGGGTCAAGCCCTGTTCCAGGTGCCACATATTTTCTCATTTAATCATTACAACCATCCATTGAGGCTAGTTTCCCTGTCTCAGAGATTGGGAGCTGACATACAGAGGAGTTCATTAGATTCAGTCACAGTGGCAATGACTGGTGGATCCAGGTTGCAAAATAACCATTTAGGTGCCAGAACTTTTGTTCTTAACCGATTAGGTAAGACATACTATTTATCATCCAGCTTGGAGATGCACGTAATCATAAATTCCATGGGGAAAAAAGGCACACTTGTTAGCGATCCCTAAGCAAATGTATATTCATGATTCAAAATGAAAATGCCAAATATTCTATTTCTCTACTTCGGTGACTGTTAGATTACATATCAATCTTGGGAAATTATGTTTGGCATGAAGACCCAGTATTTCATCTTGTAAAATGAAGGGCTAGAGTTTAAATAAGTCTCATTAGCACCATGATCTAATAATTGGTTTACATATATTATAATAGTAGGTATGTATGGCTAACAGTCATTAGAAGCAGCAAAAAAGTGCATGTCACTGAAATCACTTTGAAGAAAATATGTATTTTAGGATCAGAATTATTAAAATCCAAAATAAATTAGAAATGAAACTATCTCTTCCATGTGAATTTTGAGAATCTGAATCATGTATACCAGTCAGATAAAGAAAATTGAAAGCATTCCAAATATTTCAAACACTGGACATTTACTATAGGAAATTGCCTTCAAAGAACATAGATGGGCTAGAAATGCTAGAGGTGCAAACACAAAAAGAATCCACGTTAAAACATGAAGAAAAAAAAAAGATGATACCAGAGTACCCACGATATTAATACCCCAGGCTGGAGCTCATGCACTCACAGTTCCTAAAACATGATTGGAAATGCTCTTGTACTCCCTTCTGGATTCACAACAAGAACAGCAAATACTACTTCTCCCTGGACTGCTCAATTCAGGAATCATCTTGCCCCACTGCTATTTCAGTCACTTGCACAATCACTCCCAGAAAATGCTAGCTGTTGGGTTCAGAGGTAGGGATTTCTCTCGTTTCTCCATAATCTTATCTTCAAACAGTGCCTACCCATTGGAGGCACCCAACAGGAAGTCACTCGGCAAATGAACTGGAAAAATAGAGTTTGCACACCCCCGACCTAGCGATACACAGCAGGATTTAGAAAGGTGGGTGTCAGGCTGGGAGCTCGATGTATAAATAACTGGAATGGCATGTTACATGAAAAATGACAGCCCCAACTCCTATGTCTAGAATCCAAGAAACTTTTGCTTTTATGTTTGCTTGAAGTATTGTTGGTATCTGGGACACTGTATTCACAATGTAAACTTTGTGTTCTATTGAAACACACTGTAGACTTTTTTTTCCTAGTCCTTAGATATCTGATTTTGGGTCCTTTAGTGAATTCATTTTGCATTTGCACTGTAGTGGGTCACAAACAATCATCAGTGTATTTGGCTGTTTTTTGTACAAATATTGTTGAAAGAGAAATCAGTTTTGAGAACTTTAATAGGAATGGCAGGCAGACATAACAGTTAAGACCTAAAGCATACTTAGAGACATCAACTCAGCTAGTGAAAACTGTTGGCCTGTCTCAATACACCCTTAAAACCACCATCTCTCCAGCTGAACTACACCTACTTGTATCTCTTTACAACTACTCTACTAACTGTTATATAGTTACTTGTCCAAATAACCTTTTAGTATACTCTTAAAGATCTTCTTTGTGAGCTACCATGTCTCAAAAGGTGCACAAAGAGTTGTAGGTCTCTTAAATTTCCATTTATATACTGAGATAACACTCTCACAAACTTGGTTACTATTTTTTTTTATGATTAATGAAAACAACTAGAGATTTATTTGGAAAATAATAAAAAGCAATAGATAATTAGCAAACCTGGGATTACTTAAAAGTTCTTACTTTCTATGGAATGTAAAGCCAGTGTAGATTTCATAGAATTAATTGAAAGATTCATCCAGTTATGAAATTTCCTTCTCTCACTGCAGACTTTCTGGTCTTCACAAATTATTTAATCTCTCTTTCTCTTACCAAATGTTGAACAGATATGTAACAAGCACTGTGATAAACTTTTCCTATGACTAGTCTCATTTAATTCTCACAACAACCTTAAACCTTGATTACTATTATTCCCATTTCATAGAAATGAAAATCAAGTTCAGACAGATAACTTACCCAAGGTCGGTTTGTAGATTTGGGGGCTGGAATCTTAAATAATAATTGCTGATTCCAAAGTCTCTGTGCATTTAGCATGCAATAGACTGCCTCTCTCTCTAAGCTATGTTGGTTAATTTAATTTTTCAGAAAAGAACAAATAATTTAATTTATCAGGTTCTTTTAGAACCATAAGAGATAAATGAAATAGCATATATAAAGTAATGACTACTCTCTGGAACCCCATAAACCAGTTAGTAAATTTGCATCCCTTTTCATCTTTCCATCCTCCTAGAATAAAGCAAAACAAACAAAAAAATTTTGAGAAAGATTTCCGTTATAGAATCAATGAGTTAATTCAAGTCTCATCTTGTAAAAGTTTCCCCTTAAACTTTTAATAATAAATCATATTAATAATAAATCAATATGAGCAGATGACCACCCATTGCAGAGTTATAATTTAGTTAGATCAACAAAATATTTAAAGTACTTATTTACAAGTATATATTGAATGTCAACTATATGCCAGGAACTATGTTAAATTTTAAACTGTTAAAAAAGAAGGCATTCTGAGCAGATACAGAAGTAAAACAGGGAAACTGCTATATAATGATAGCACATATTTAGTTCACCTAAATCGATATCAAAGGTCAGTGACTTGGAAGAAATAAAGACCTCTCAAAATATCTGTCCCAGTGTTGGAATCAAAGTGTAAACTATGATTATGCACGGAAGGGGTTTCCTTTGATGTTTCACCTCTACCTCTAAAAGCTCCAGCAAATGGCTTACCAAGATCAGCTTGACTAGTACAGAAGTAATGGCAAGACTTCAGTAAAAACTGTTTTGACCTCAAAACCCAGAAACTGGAATGTATGATACATATTTTAGTATTTTTAAAAAATAATAATCATAATAATGCTACTTACTACGTAATTATTAATGTCTTAATTCAGTGATGTGATAGAACATTTGAGACATTATTGACACTTGTAAATCCGCTAATTTTGTTTTCTCTGTAAAAGCATAAACTGTTTTACTCTGAAAAAAAATCTCATTGAAGATTCCAAGCCTATAGCATAGAATATTGGAAGAGTAAAGTAATTTGTCACTGTTATTTTTTTCCCAGCATTTCATGCTGTCAGTTAATAAAATTATTTGACTTAACTAAAAAAGCAACTTCTGTATTGTTCATGCTGTGAAACAAAAAATAGCTATTCCTTCCCTGTTCTTCTTCTGACAGAATTAAATTGCATTTCTGATGTGTCAGACTGGAGAAAATCTTGTTGGTTTATGACATGGTGCAACACAAATATATGTATAAATAATAGCCCAATGTGACAAATTACAGATTTTAATATTAAATACTAGCTATCAATTCACACATTTGTACAGCAATGGTTTGGATTTTTAAAAAGTGGCAAATGGAAAATAACCTAAGTAATACATGTTCACGTAAAGTGTGAACAAGTTATTTTTTGTCTGTCTTCTAAAAATCCAAAAATTCTTCTAATTTACTTTTTTTTTTTAATTTAGAGCTGTTTGCAATATAATATTCCTATAGAGTTTTATGATTCTCAATTATAGTGTAGTACTGGACTCTATATTGGTACCATCATTATATTATAATGGCAAGTTCACAAATTTAAATTATTTCCTTTGGTGTCAATATTCTTCAAACTTAAAAGGGCAGGTAATTGTCATTATCTGTCTTTATTATACTATAAAATATGCATTTACTTAAATAATATATGCGTATTTATAGTGGCGATGTAGCTGCAAAGAGCATTAAAATAAGAGACAAAGTTACGGATCCGGAAGGGAGGGAGGGAAGGAAGAAGAGAGGGGGAGAGACAAAGATACAGAGACAGAGAAACAGTTGATACGTCTGATGTTGAACCTGGACAACATACAGTAATTGGATCATTCTAGTATAGTAAATCTTCTGAGACAAATATCCTGTCTTTACTTCATAAGAAGTTTCCATGCTATGCATAGGATGATGCACTAATGGAGTCGGAAATTAACACCTAAGCCAGACCGCCATTTCTCATTTGCCCAGGGGTCAATGGGGTAGATTGTGAAAAATAATATCGAGTAGTGTTTAAGTTCTAGGCGGTCTTCATTACTTACTAGCTATGTGATCTTGGGCAAGTTATTTAACTTCTCTGCATTTCACTTTTATCATCTCTAAAATAAGGAAAATATTATTAACTTGCCTAACTTAGAGATTATCTCTAAAAATTTAAAACCACTAATAATATATAATAAGCATTTGATATTGCTTAGTGACTAATGAATCAAATCAGACTTTTAATGAGTCATAGGCACAAAGGAGTTACAAAGGGGTGAGAATTGACAGTATAGCAGTATACTGAGATAGAAATAATGATACCTCAAAGATTTGTAGGATAGAAGAGCACAAGCTACAAAAAACAAAACAAAACAAAACAAAAACCATATACGGTGATGTCCTATATCTCTGGTTATCAGCATCTCTTTGACAGGATTTAATACCTTTAGGTCTTCCAACAGAGGAAATCTTTTAGAAGGTATGGAATGTGACCAGGTGGGTACCAGTGCACTAGAGTAGAGCAATTATGAGCCGTTCTCAGAGAATAAAATTATGATGTGCTAGTGAAATTCTAATGATAGTCCAATTACCAGGAAGTTCAATTATACAACTGTTAATTAGTTTTTCATGCTTCCTTATGTCTCCATTTATTCTTTTTTTTAATTAATAATTAATTAATTTTTTGTGCTTTGGGTCTTCGTTTCTGGGCACAGGCTTTCTTTAGTTGCAGCCAGCGGGGGCTACTCTTTGTTGCAATGCGTGGGCTTCTCATTGTGGTAGCTTCTCTTGTTGCAGATCACGGACAACAACAAGAAGGTTCGCAGGCTTCAGTAGTTGCAGCACACAGGCTCAGGAGTTGCGGCTAACAGGCTTAGTTGCTCTGCGGCATGTAGGATCTTCCTGGACAAGGGCACGAAGCCATGTCCACTGCATTGGCAGGTGGATTCTTAACCACTGCACCACAAGGGAAGTCCTCCATTTATTCTTATAAATCAAAATTCCTATCACTTGAAGGTATATGCCATAGCTTTGTTCTCTACAACCTGGAAAAGTCAAATATAATATTCTACCTAATCTATGATAGCCCTCAGATTTAGACCAACAGATGAATCAATTTGCATGTGTGGTAAAGAATGGTAAAGATATCTACTGCAATTGAATGCAATTTGAGAGAAAAGAATACATCTTACGTTGTCAGATTTACATGTCTGATCCAGGGATGTAAGTCAGGTTCAGAGAGAAGGGGGGATACACAGTATCCTAGAATGAACATTCTCAACGTTAGTATATGTAAGAAATGTTTCAGTTAAGATGTAACAATTTTCAGCGGACCAACAAAACAAGTTTATTTTGTATTCATGTAATGATCCAAATGGGTGTTAGTTTGTCAGTTAGTTAGTTGTCGAGTGGCTGGCTCTCCTCCAAGAAGTGATTCAGGGACTCTTCTCTCATTGGCTCTGCCCATGTCTATCATCATCCGCATCCAGGCAGAAAAAAAAGGCGTGGGGGGGGGCGGGGGGGGGAAGGGAAGAGAAGGCATGATTACATCTTTAAATCCCTGGTCTGGAAGCCACACACAGCAATTCTTTTGACATTCTATTGGAGGATTCAAGGTTATGGACAAATCATAATGCAAGAGAAAAAGGAGCCAGCTAACTGGTAACAATCCCACAGTATGGAAAGAGGGTTATAGATTTCCACGGTGAAAAATCTTCCATGAAACATATCAAATAAAACTACTTATTTCAAGAGCAGTGTTGCCCTTTCTTGGATTGCAAAAAGATGGGGGATTTGTCAACCATCACAGGGCTCAGATACATTTTAACATTGTCAAAAGAAAAAAAGTCCAACGAAGAAGTAAAGAATGGAGTAAAAAGGTTTTTTTTTTTTCCTTTGATAGAATGAAATTTGTTAAGAAATTCTAAATTAGATTCACATACAAACACCAGATAGAAAACCTTACTGGTTTGAAAGGAAATATATCATCATTATTTCATATCTTCAGGTATTTACTTAATAAAGGCTTGAGTAATATTTTGAATTAATGGTTTAACTTACCAAATTATCTTTGTTAAATTAATTAATTTACCAAATTATTAATTCATTTTGAAAATGGACCTAGAGTTTACCTATCTAGTTTAATTTCCCATGACATGCAGAAAATGTTTTTAAGATATCACTGAATATCTTGTGCTGAAAGAGTTGCTTCAAGAGTTTCATTGGCAAGAAAGTCATTCTCTTCTTAGCTATCTTGTTCCGTGATAGGATAACTGTAACATGTTTAAAGATATGCCTTAGGGGCTTCCCTGGTGGCGCAGTGGTTGAGAGTCCGCCTGCCGATGCAGGGGACACGGGTTCGTGCCCCAGTCTGGGAAGATCCCCCATGCCGCGGAGCGGCTGGGCCCGTGAGCCATGGCCGCTGAGCCTGCGCATCCGGAGCCTGTGCTCCGCAACGGGAGAGGCCACAACAGTGAGAGGCCCGCGTACCGCAAAAAAAAAAAAAAAAAAAATGCCTTATATTCAAGTAATAATGTATCTATCCGTCTTAGTCCCTTTGAACTTCTATAACAAAACACCACAGACTAGGTAGTTTATAAACAACAGAAATTTATTTCTCAAGCTTCTGAGCCTGGAAGCCTGAGATTTGGGGGCCAACATGATTGGGTGAGGGTTCTCTTCCTGATGGTGGACACGCATGGACCACACTTTATGCAAGCCTGAGGAGACTGCTTGGCTTCTATTGTAATGGCTCAGGGGGTCAAGCTGGAGATGGGTTCTCTGAGGCTGTCAATTTCTTGCCTTTTATGAGCACTGAGTTCACATGAAGATATGTAAATTGAAGCACTTAAAAACAGGTTCTGGCATTCAAATAACCAGGAGCTGTCAATTAAAACCAGAATGGATAGCATTTTTTCCTGTAGTTCTTATTTTCTTATGCAAATTTGTACTCTAGTCTCTAAACAATACCAACATGCTGATCATGCTAATGATTTCCATTTATTTTACTCCTGAACATTAAATTAATATAATTTGAGCTAATGGATTACCCAGGCATTAGTAAAATACCTTTTGTAGTATTCAGTATCTGAAATCACAATGTGTTAAACCAAAAGGAAGCAAAAAACAGACCCCAAAATGCAAACTGACTATTTTATTCACATCTGCAGTGATTTTGAGTAAACTAATTACATACGATTGTAGTTTTTGTTTGGTACACTGTTGATGTTTTCATGTTTTATTTTCTGGACATATAAGAAATCCCTCCCTTTCTCTTAAACAATCTATAACATAATATTTAAGTAGAATATACTTTGTAAAACAGAAATGAAGTATTTGTAAGTTATATATATATTTTTTTCCCTCTATGACTCTCCAGAATTTGGAAACCCTTATTCAGTATTATTATTTTCATGGCAATATAATTATTTACATTAAGTTCAATAAGAATCTGTCCTCCTTTGTACCAGGATACAATTGGAAATATTGCTTAAGTAACCAAGTCCTTCCCTGGAATGCCATATCTGAGAATAATGCTAATATAATCAGATATGAGCAAACACTTAGGAAAGTAAGCTTAAATTTATGGAGCCAATGCTTACAAAGTCCTTTTGGGAAAATTGGCCTGGTATCTGGCTTACAGAGTTTTCAGTCTTTCACGTGAGTAAAGATGATTTTTTTATTTTTATTTTTTGGCAAGCTCAAGAATCCTAGCATACGTTAGAGTCACCAAGGAGAGAGAAATTTGCCCACACTTACAGGAGCCACAGGTAAACTCTGATGGAGAGTTTATGGCATGGTTTCTTAGCCTCAAGATACTTTTAAAAGTCCAATCTGAGATTCCTTCTGAAATCTTCCAGCAAAACAAACTTATGAATGTCTATATAGTAAATTACCATTCTTGGCTGTCCTACATAAATGTTTAGTCCTAATCTAATGACACCAATCATGTTTTATAATAAAGAACAATCTCTCTTTGAGATTATTTTTGGTCAAAAGAGGAGTAATTGTAGAGTGAAATTTTGTGTTTAATTTAATTGTGTTTAATTAACAAAATTGTGTGAATTTTGTGTTTAATTGTAGAGTGAAATTTTGTGTATGCATTTTCTATAGCACGACCTTCCCAGTTAGCAGTTTGAAACCCTATGCATAGTCTTTAAACAATGTTGTACCTTTTTGTAAATGACAAGTAACTGATGGATACACAAATTCTGTCTTATCTGGATAAAATTTAATTGACTCATTCCCTCCTTCCCTGGAAAAAACAAACAAACAATTTTGTCACCTTACTGCAAGACAACAGTACTGGATCCTGTTACTTGCCCAAATTGTTCATCCTTAGCAAATTTTCAGTTCTTTGGCTACATCTCTCCAATCTAACTTTTCCAATTTTCCTTCCTCTTGCCTGACTCAGCATCACTGAGAACTAAAAACTGGCTTCTCAGATCCACATTTGGACTCCAGGTTTCCTTGTGGCTGGCCCTCTTATCCTGTGAATCTGAACAAGCTCTGTGAACTGAATGAAACTCAATGACTTCCACCACATGACCGCCCCCAAAGCAAACCATGGATGGGCCAACTTTGCTATGGACAAGCTGTGATCGGGCCATTATGGAAGTCGGATGAGATGTTCGGATCATGTAGGTCCTTATATAAGAGGTAAATAAGACTTTGGACATGACCAAGAGCTTGACATTCTAGCTTGAAACTTTCAAGAAACTCAAGCACTGGTGCTACATAACTAACTGAAAGATTTTCCTTTATAGACCTCTTGAAATCCACAGTACTGGTATCTTCACGGTTAACCCTGGGACTCTAATACACCTCTTATGTTAACATTTCTCTTTTTTCATTTTGGTCATCTCTCTTTTAGATGCCTGATCTCCAAGACCCTAAAACAAACAACAAACAAACAAACAAATAAATAAATAAATAAAACTCTGGTCTTTACAACCACCATTCAACAGATGGTTCAACTAGTGTTATGGAACAAACTCCAACAAGAATTCTCCAGAAACTGTATTAAATCCTGCCTCACTCTACTCTAGAGATTTAATTTTGCCTCTGACCTGTTCAGTGACAAATCATATTTATTCTCTTGATAAAAAAGAAAATTGACAATGTTGCATTTCATCTGAGTCTTATACTCTCTGAAAGCAGTGATGGTTGGAAAATCTCATCCCAGTGTGATCCCAGAAACAGCTAATTTCAAAAAGGCCATCCTGTTGCTCTCTCATATCCCAGGAGAAGACCTGCCTTCACCTTCCCTCAGTGACTCAGTTAAGGCCAGTCTCAATCCTTCCTTAAGACTTAGTGATGACTCTCTTGTTTACCTGCATCTATAAAACCCCAGGTTACTCTTCTTTTCTTGTAGATACTTTTAATAATGAACATTTTCCTTATTGCAATAGTCTGAATAAAGTCATCTCCCTTATTGTCCCAGGCATTTTGTCTTTTGTACCTTACTGCCACCAAATTCACCATCTAGATATACAATTTGTTTTTGATGTTAAACATCCAATTATTAAGCATAAGTTAAGCGAATCCCGTTGAAAATCTTTCCACATATTGAAGTGTGGATAAGATTCCTACCGTAGATAATATGGCAGCAGAATCGGGTAGGCACAGTTGACAACAGTAATTGATTAGTTTTTACTATCTTTACTTGCTAACTTGGAGTAATAGCAAAATTGATTCTTCTAAAGCTGTATTATGAGTACTGAATGGCAGCTTTATATTGGTTTGTTTGTTGCAATTAAAACAAAAGTTATGGTATCATAGAAGAAGAAATTGTCAATCTAATTGATTCAATTAGATCAAAGAAGTGAAAGTTGCCTCAGTATTGTATGTGTATATCTGTGTGTTTTAAATCAATAATGAGAAGGAAGGCCTAGATTTTATTAAATTACAATACCTTGGTTTCAGTTGTTCTGAAATCACGACTTTGAAACATCTGTAAGATCTTAACCCCCCCTCTCTCTTCATCTACCTCTCAATCTCCACTCTTCAACCTTCTAACTTTCTCATACCTGATGGTGAATGAGTGCACTTAGTCTCTGATACATGTTTCACAATGTAATTCAATATTATAATAATACAAAAGATTATTATTGATCCAGAGACATTAGTCCACACATTAATTCTGCTAATGCAAATAATAGGTTTTTGAGGTAGGGAATGCATGTATGTCCTCAGAAGAAGTCTGTTTCAAGGATGAATAATGACTCCATTTTTCAGTAATCAGGGCTATCTGTGCATGGCTACTAAAAAACAAACCAAAGACTGTTTGGATAATCAATTAAAAAATTGGTCAATATCAAAATAAGTTATGCTTGGAGTAGGAATATTTCCAGTCTTGATTGAAGACACGTAGCTAGAAATTTGCAGATGCAATGTGTGTGTGTGGTGTCTCCTGGATTCAGGTATTCAGTTATCATGTTAAAGATATTATAAAAACTTTAAATGCTACAAATGATAAGTTAGTCTTTAACCCTTTAACCCCTTACTCCGACAATAAAATTGGTTTTCAATTTCACCTTAAAAACTTATGGGAAATAAGCTTGATAGAATTTATTGCTTTTAATTTTTAAAAACAGAATTAGGGTATGTGTGTGTGTATGCGTGAGTGTGTGTGTGTGTGTGTGTGTGTAGTATTATGTCATTGTGATCAAGGAAATGTTGAAAGCATGCAACTGATATTCTATTATTGCACACACACCCCATTTGAAGGGCTTCTCAGACATCAGATGCTACATGAATGTAACATTTACTCTTGATTAGACATTTGTAAAAAGACCTAATACAGGCCTAGAGATTACAAATTCATAAAGTTACATGAAAACCTTATCTGTATCAATCAGTTTGGTAAATGTCCACTTATCTATTTCTCTATCAAAAATAATAGATAATGATTTTTGGTGTTGTTTTAAAATTGAATCACTTTGTTTTCTAAAACTGTTGCAAATGAAAATTTAGCGTGATATAGTTATATTTTAATATAACCATATAATTTCAATAATGTCAAAGGATAATACAGATTTACTCCATTTCTAATACCTTATACGGTATAAAATGATAATTTAAACTATAACATATTGTTCATCACAAACTTTGAAGTAACTTAGTTATCTTCAAAGACTTGAACTCGGTGTCTACTTTCATGGCAGGTGAAAGAGGACAAGAACTGTGCCTATCTTGTATTTACGGTTATTAGAACAGTGTGTAATCCATACTCAATATGTTTTTGAATGGATGAATGGACGAATAAGTACATAAATATACGAGTTTATATAAATGTTGTATAATCCTCTAAAATTCTCAGCTCTCCTTCATGCTTTTCTTCAACCAATCCACATATATGGAAGAAATGTCATATATTACTCTCTGTAGAAAGCTAAATGAATACATAATTAGAGAAAGAAAATAAGCGTTTATTCTACCATATGCTAAAATCTTGTATATTGTTATGTAATACAATGTTTTTGTTGTTAGAAAAAGGACTAACTGAGGATCAGCCAGCTTAAATAACTTGCATAGTATCACACAGCTAGCAGGGTCAGAGCTGAACCACAAACTTGATCTATGTTAACTTCATAGTCGAAGGTCCATTCATTACACCATTCTAGGTGAGAAGAGCTGAAGTATGTGTGAATGGGAGACACAGACAAAAAAAAAAACTGATGGAATGCAAAGCCTAAAGGTTGTTCTTACAGTGCAATTACAAAATCATTTACAAAATCATGTTAAATGAAAACCAGCTTTCTCAATAACTCAATTGGCTTCCTGTAATTTGACATATTTTGTTATTCTAGCATAATTAGCTACAATTTAAATGTCTAGATCTTTAGAGAGTTAACAAGACACACATAAATATATTTATATATGTATACATATATGTATATGTATTCTCATTAAAACATATTGCTTTGCTGTGCCTGTGTGTGAGTCTCTAGATGTGTTTTTAAGTGTGTTTGAGTGAGTGAAAAGAGTGAGAACAGGCCAGGAAGGAAAATACAGAAGGGCCAGAGAGAAGAGAATTAAAATATTTTTAGAACGGTATTTCTCCCTTCTGTTCTAATCTTTGCATACTTCAAGTTCTATTCCCAAGAGATAATGCAGATAATAACAAATTCAAATGCACTGCAATATAAATACATTAGCCAGTGCCTTTGCCTTTAAAATTCTTAACCTTTAGGGCATTTTCCTTAACAAAAAGTACTATTTACACTAAAGATATATGTAATTTTACAAAAAAAGTGAAATTTGTATTTAGACATAAAGTCAACTACACTTAAAAATTCTATGAAGTACTAACGCTGATTCAAGGGAGATTAAATGTAACAATTAAGTATTTATATTTATGTATTTACTAATTTATATTTCACATGCAATGCAAGAAAAATGATGAAAAACACTATAAATACTGACACTTTGGTGATGCTTGTGTGTGTGTCTATGTGAACCTCTATAATGGATATTATGCCTTACATACTCCCTAATAAGTTGTTTATTCAAAATAAAAGTGAACAGCCTCTAAGACATTATTCTGAAACTATTCACTCACTTTTTTCATTTTTTTTTACAATTTATTAATTGAATTACATATTTTTAGGTTTGCTATTTTCAAAAAATATTAGAGGACAGAGGTGGAACAGAGTAAAGAAAGTTGGGCACAGGTGTTATAAGAGGTAACATCAAGTGCATTTGTCAGGTGCCCTTCAAAACCAGAGAAGGCTTCATGCTGAATATCACTTGTTAGTAGTATGGCCTTAGATCTGTTATTTCATCAACTTCAGTTTCTGATTTGTATAATCCTAATAGTGAAATATATTTCATAGGAAATGATGAGGATTAAAGTTCAATTCTCAGTACAATGCCTGTCACAGAGTAAAGGCTCAATGTTTAGAAATTATTACAAAATGTCCAGAAACTTAGTTCTTACACAAGTGCATAAATTATAATTTATAGGTTTTCTTCGATAGACCAAAAATGTATAACTGCACATGTAGGGAGTGATTATGGAAATTAATCACAACTTAAGCAATAGCAATGCAAAAATTTCTTCACTTGCATTTTGCTCTTGACATAATTTTCTATGCATTTATTACACATACAGATTTATTCAGAGACACACATGCTGAGATATTTTTAATGAAATAACATTGTACATGTACTAAGTCTACTCCCATTCATCAGTGGGTAGTTAAGATCTCCCCATATTGCTGCTTCTAAATATACACACATTAAATGGATGCATGAACTTCCATATCATGGATGTACCAATGTTTAAATATATTTCTCACTTTTGACAGACATTAAGGTTGTTTGAAAATTTTGTTCTTACAATAATCACTCTTTCATATTCTCATTTATGCACATATCCTAGTTTTCCAGAAGAGAACTGCTTAGTTGAGTTTATAGATTTTTAAAATTATTGGTAAAGACAAACAAACCTGCGTCCGAGAAAAAAAATTTAGCCATCAATTCACAATTCCACTACTACTGGAAGACAGTGTCTTTACCCGACACTTTCTCCAGTTCTAGATTTTTAATAGTCTTTTAAATGCTTGCCAAATGGGAGGAATGGAGTTTTATTTTTCCAAGTTTTATATCCCTAATTACTAGTAAAGCTAATCATTTTATATGTTAACTAACAATTTGTATTTCTTGTGTATGTGTGTCAGATTTTGTTCATAACTTTACTTATTTTTCTGTTACTAATTTTATTAATCTTAATTTTAAGAACTCTTTGATTACATGTGTTGAAAATACTATGTAGCCAGTCTGTCACTTAATTATTTTACTTGATTTACAGCATCTTTTGTTTTACTTGAGTTTCATGTTATATGTACTTAAATATGTCTTCTTTATGAATCCTGACGTTTTCCCTGATCTTGGGAAATTTTCCCAAGATCTGAATACCCCAAATGATTTTTAAAATAGTCTCCTGATTTTTCTATAGTTATTTAAAAGTGTTTTTAGGGCTTCCCTGCTGGCGCAGTGTTTGAGAGTTCGCCTGCCGATGCAGGGCACACAAGTTCATGCCCCAGTCTGGGAAGATCCCACATGCCGCGGAGCGGCTGGGCCCGTGAGCCATGGCCGCTGAGCCTGCGCGTCCGGAGCCTGTGCTCCACAACGGGAGAGGCCACAACAGTGAGAGGCCCGCGTACTGCAAAAAAAAATAATAATAAATAAATAAATAAGTAAAAAGTGTTTTTAAACATTTACATTGGAAGTGCCATTAGTTCAGTTTGGGTATAATGTTAGGTAAGCACTTTGATTTTTCCCCAAATGGATACCAAAATAGCTTATGAGTATTTACTAAAGTGTCCATCTTTCTCTGTATTTGAACTACCAAATATTCGTAAGCCAACTTCACTCTTTGAGTCTATTCCTGGATTATCTATTTTGTTTATCGATGTATTTGTGTGTCCTGACCAATACCAGAGTGTTTTAATTGTGACTGATTTATAGAGTTTTGATATCACATAGGGCACTTAACACTGTTGCTATTTTCAAAGCAGTTTGCCAATGGTATTTTTACAGCAGAATTTTCAAATCAACTTTTTAAATCACATAAAAATAATAGCATCGTGCTTAAAATATTTACTCCTTAAAAGTAAACAAAAAGATAAAGATTAATGATGTTTGTATTTCCTTTCCCCACAAAGAACCTATTTGAAGAGCCTCATCCTACTAGGAGAGATGCTTTAATAGTGACAAATCAGAACTGAATTTACTTGCAAGAACAGCTTTCTGGGCCTACACTGTCATTTTATGGTTTTCATTATTCAAATTCAATAAAAACTATTACTAAAAGTGTTTACCTTGTTCCCAGGAATGAACATTTTAACTGTAAACTACAGTGAATTTTTTTAAACTAGAAGTTATCCTAATAGTTTTTCAGGAATGAAATAGATATAGAAATCTATCTATATATAGATGTATATATAGAGAGATATATGTTGACATATACTTCAAATATCTTTATATATATATAAATATTTTGCCATAATGAAGTATGTGTCAAAATTTTGTGGAGAAAAGTTACCTGTGTTATTAAATTATATTCAATTAATTGCTTTGTTGTTTGAGTTCTATTTATTTTATACTTGCTAAAGCAAGATTGTGCAAAATTTCATTTGTACCCTAAAGTCATATATGAATTCAGTTTGAGACATAGATAGAAGTATTGTTTCTGACACTGGAATCAGCAAAGGGTAACAGACAATAACATGGCTGATTACTAAAGTAGAAGATGTAAATTCTGCTACATTTCTATGCATTAAAAGCCTCAGAATCCCTGAATTTTAATATAAAATACAATGAAGTGTATCAAATGAGATTCCCCTATCTCGCCTAGTAATAATGTGGTTAAATCACAATGTGAACACTTTAAAGGGCAAAAAATGGCTTTAAAAAACCTTTGCCTCACTAAGTTTTAAGAATATCTCATTTTATTTCAAAATCTTATTGAACTTTTCTACACTTTCTTCCATGACTGACTTTGACAATATTAGTGTCTTGGTTGTCACCTCCCATAGAGAACCAAAGACAAGAATGGTGAATGATTCTATGGCAAGATATACTCTGTTAATTGGATGCGATGCAACTAAAGATGCAGAAGTATGTAAGAAAAAAAAAGGGACAACTATGTATTTTAACTGTGACAGGGTGTCTGCTTAACCACGCCCTGTTCATAGTGATGAACAGTAGTGGCACTCAAATAGCCTAAGCTTTTAAAAATACAAAACCATAGCCTATCATTTGCTTCTGAAGGGAATTCAACCTGAGATGAAGCTCCAATTTCCCTAATAAAGGGTGAAATTCATATATTATTGTGTCTGTGAGACCTAACTTGATTAAGACATAAAATTTTACTAGACAGCTTTAAGCAGTAAGAAAAGAAGGCAGAGTATTCTTACTTTTCTTTTAAGGATTTAAACTAGTGTTCCGTATTACACTACTGTATATGAAGCATGCACAGAGGTTTTATTTTCTATGAATATAATCAAATAATCAAGAGAAAACATAGCCTACTGCTTAATAGCATGGCCTTCAGACACAGACTTCCTGAATTCAACTCCTAGCTCCAATGCTTACAACCTGTGTGACTTTGAGTAAGTTTTTAAATCTCTCTGTGGCTCAGTTTCCTCAATATTAGTACAGGAAGAATAAGGGCACCTTCTTTATAGGGTTGTTATAATCATAAAGTATTTTAAACTTTATAAGAAACTTAGAGAAATGTTCACTTGGTAAAGTGGAGGAACACTAGAATATTTTAATGGGGGAGAGACATGATTTGATTTTTACTTTTCAATATTTCCAATTGCTGCTTTGTGAAGAATGCATTATGGGGTGGGAGAAAAGGGTGTACACTGGGATAAGTTAACTGGCAACTGACACTACCTAAATTTTAAAAGTTGGTATTTTGGACCAAGTTATTAGCAGGGAAAATGGGGATATATCTTACATATAGAAGTCAACAGAATTTCCTGTAGGATAGGTAGATATGAGGGAGTTGTTTTATGGATAAAATGGGACAGGTCTATTCTTATCTCCAGGGTGACACCTGAATGTCTGGTTTGATACTTGTGCAAAAATAAGGGCAGCTAACTAAATAACTAACAAATGATTTATGATGTCTTTTTTATAGTCTGAAATTCCCTGGGAGCACCCATGGCTGTTTTTTTATTAGTGGCTTTCACTTGACGGATTGTTTAGACAGCCTAGTTTAGCTCTATGACCAAAGAGGCATAAATGACCCTGCTGTGAACTCCTGCCCTGAACTGTCCTGAAACCATAATTTGTCAGACAAATCTTGACACTTAAATTCAGAGAAAAAAAATGTATCCTTGTGCACATAAGAACGCTGGGGAATTTGTGCCTGGGTGTCCCTCCAATGTTTGTCATCATTAGAAGTCTTACATGAGTATCTCCGTGAATTCTTGTGAGTCCGTTCAAAAATCTCCAAGCCTCTCGAATCTTTGCATGGGATTTGAGGATTGAGCAAAAGAGAGGGATCAAGGGTAACTTCTAGGTCTTTAGTTATTCCTAGGAATAACCTGTGAAATCAAGTGCTGTATACTGAGAAGTGAGGCACTGCTAAGGTACAGTCTTATAGCAAGATATTTTGTATATGTTAATTTTGACATATTCATAATTGGAACATACTAAGTTGAGTTACTATGTAAATAGTTTAGAGTTCAGAGAATAGATTGGGGCTAAAATATAAATGTTTTACATAAGATTATTCATGTTTAAAAGTTCATGAAAGAAATGATATGAGAAGAGTTACAGGGTGAATTAGACATGAGTTACAGGGTGAATTAGACATCAACCAAAAGAGGTGGAACTAGCAAAGACTGAGAAGATGGGGTCATTTAAGTGACATGGAAAACTAGGTGCACATTGTGACAAGGCCAAGAAAGAAGGATGTTTTAAGAAGTGGGATAAACACTTGTGTTGAATATTTCCAAACATATAAGTAAGATAAATTCAAAGAAATACTATTGGGTTTGGTCACATGTAGTCCATTGGTGATTTTAAAGAGAGATATTTAACTCACTGTGGAGTTGTGGGGAGAAAAGTCTTATTTAGTGGCCTGAGACGTTTTGATGGCTGTACTTAATTGAAAATTCTTTCTAGGAATTTTCGTCATGCCAGAAAGCGAAGAAATGGCTGGCTGTTTATTGACTAGAGGTAAGAGCAAAGATTTTTTTCTTTAAAATAGAAGACACTAAAGTATATGGAAATCTTATGGAAATTATCTAATAGAGAGGGATAAATAAATGATGCAAATGAAAGGCAAACAAATTGCAGAAGAGATGTCAAAAATACAGGGTCTGGAGCACAAATGGGAGTGTTGAACTTTGACAGGACAAAGGCTACTTCATCCATTAAACACAAGACTAAGGGCATGGGTACAGAAATGTTTAAAGAAATAGTATAGACATGGTAATGGGAAAATGAAGGAATTCTAGGTTTCTTTTTGCTATTTTCTCAATGAAGCATGAGCAAGTTCATAATGAAAAATAAAAATGGAGGAAAAAACAAACAAGAAGTATGAAAAGAAAAAATAAAAAGAAAGCATGACAAATATTTCTTTGGGAAGTAAGGGACTCATATGCAGGGGAAGAGTCATAGTACCGCCTAGGAGTCTTAATGTGCCATTTGGGATATGTTGTTGAATTAAGCAAGGTTTAAATTCTTGATATTCATATGAACGTTTTCCCCTATTAAAGATTTCATTTCCATTGCTGCCAAGACTATATTCATTCTAGAAATGAGGAAAAATCTGTAAGATTAAAAAACATATTCAGCACAATTTCCTCTATGGTGGCTCTTCATATGGTAAATAGAAATTTTCACAGAATTTATTCAAATTAACATTTGAATTATTTTTTGAAATATGTTTATACATATATCCATATATATGCACATATGTATATATTTTGCCTTAATTATTTGCCTAAAATACTGTTCTAAGATCAACATGCTTACTTTTTCTCAATTGCTAAATCTTTCTAAATTCTTCATTAAACTTTAAAAAATAATAGTAGATGGATACTGGTTTAACCCTGTTTGATTTTTCCTGAACATATTGCTTCTCTGTAAGCCATAGAATATTTCAATTAAGCTTGTGTTCCACTGATACATACTCTATTGTAACTGGTATTTCTTAAAACGTGTCTTTACACTTTCTCCTCTAAACATGTTCTGTTTAGATTCTAAGCAAGTAAAAGCATTGCACTCTGTTTACCTAGCTTTGTACATATCCCTGAGAGTTCTGGAGATATTTGCCACTAATGCAAGTGGGTGTTTATATACTGTTTGTTTATTTATGACAGTTCCACAATGTTTGGAAAGTGATAAAAAATATTAATAATCCTGTGGTCATTGAAATGCTCCCTTAATTTCAACTTCAGTTATATTTATAGTCTCAACATTTCATGAACACTTACAGCAGTTAAACCATGATGTCCTTTCAAAAATAATCCGGAAATACTGTGGCCACAACTGCACTTGAGACACTAGCTACGTAAGTGAAGCAGTAGTCCTCTGACTAGCGTGAATTCGGGGTTACAGACATTCCTACATCCATGTCATCTTTCTTCCTCCCTAAAAGAGACACATGCACACATATACAGACACACTTCATGCATTCACTATTCCATGATACATATGCCTTTTCTATACGTCTTGTTATATCAGTTTTGTAAATACACCACAGAGGCAATGAATTCAAGATTATTGTCCCAATAAAAGTTATTTTAATAAGGGCTTATTGTGAAAGAAGTGGGTAGATTAATCAACTTGTCTTTTCTCATTGTTGTCTTAGCAAATTTCTTCCATTATTCAATCACTTGTGTTAGTTTCC
Source organism: Delphinapterus leucas (assembly GCF_059928025.1). Classification (NCBI taxonomy): domain Eukaryota; kingdom Metazoa; phylum Chordata; class Mammalia; order Artiodactyla; family Monodontidae; genus Delphinapterus; species Delphinapterus leucas. The sequence goes on along the minus strand of NC_143133.1, from coordinate 11,518,682 downwards.
TGAGGCTGTATAACAAATCACTACAATGTTTGCCTAAAACAACAGAGATTCACTTTCTCAAAGCTCTGGACAGGCCTGCAGTCTGAAATGAAGGTGTCAACAGGGCTGTACTCTGTAGCGTACAGACTCTAGTGAGGAATCTGTTCTTTGTCTTCAACTTTTAGGAGCTGTTGGCATTCAGTGACCTGTGGCCATGTAACTTCAATCTCTCCCTCCATGGTCACTTTACTTCCTCTTCTCTCTGTCAAATCTCCGTTGGCCTCACTCCTTTTTTTCTTTTTTTTTAGAACCTGGCATACAGTAGGCGCTTTTTAAAAAATTATTTATTTATTTATTTTGGCTGACTTGGGTCTTCGTTGCTGCACGTGGGCTTTCTCTATTTCCCTCGAGCGGGGCCTACTCTTTGTTGTGGTGTGTGGGGTGGGCTTCTCATTGCAGTGGCTTCTCTTGTTGCAGAGCATGGGCTCTAGGCATGCGGGCTAGTAGTTGTGGCTCGTGGGCTCTAGAGCACAGGCTCAGTAGTTGTGGCGCACGGGCTTAGTTGCTCCATGGCATGTGGGATCTTCCCAGACCAGGGCTCAAACCGGTGTCCCCTGCATTGGCAGGCGGATTCTTAACCATGGCACCATCAGGGAATTACCTCCCTTGGCCTCACTCTTATAAGGACACTTATTAGGAATTTAGGGCTGACCAGGATAAGCATCTCCTCACGAGATCCTTACTTAATCACATATTTTACCATAAGGTAGTATTCCCAGGGTCCAGAGATTAGGACCCGGACATATCTTTGGGCAGGACATATCTTAATAGTGATTAAGCATACTGCACTTCTTTAATGTCAGAAGGATCCTGATGTTAAATTCATTATATACACAAGATTACATTTTAATGAGAATGGAGCATTAATCAGTAAGCAATGGGACTTAGGGAAAGGTGTCCCAGTGATTTGATAACACATGGACACTAGTGAAGACAGCCACAAGTGCCATCGAGGGAGGAGGTGATGTCTCTCTCTCAGCACCCACTACCCTTCTTCTCTCTTTATGGCTGCTTTCTTCAGTGTCTTCCCCTCACTCTCAAATTTGGTAAATTTAAGACGTAAATATATAACTACTCTGCAGGCTTACAATAGGATTAAATAAAGCGTTAATCTGGTTTTTAAATAATTCTAAATAACCTTTTTGTTAACAAAAGAAAAAATTAGCAGTACTCCATATACATAGTGAATAAATTCATAAATGGTCATTTCTGTGTCTAAATTATAGGAACATGACTAATTAACACACCAGAAGCTGTGTTTTTATGGTTACCAACATTCTAGTTTTTCTGCATTTTCTTGACTACTGGCTGGAAGACAGAGGATACAGTGAGGAAACTGACTGAAACATGGGAGAAAAATAAAGTATAAAATCTGATGATGGCTGACATTTATTGAGTATTTACTATTAACAAGTATAGAATAAAATATTAGTGTAACAATTTATTATAGTAACTGATCTATTCTTCACACTCTTTTATTGTGTCTGTTTCACAGACAGGAAAACTGAGGCACGAAACCCTTATGTGAATGGCTTAAAGTTACAGAACACAAAGCTAGGAAGTGTCAGACTTAGAAGGTTTGATAGTTAATTTTATAGGTCAACTTGACTGGACCATGGATAGCCAGACGTCTGGTTAAACGTCCTATCTGAGCGCGTCGTGAGAGTGTTTCTGGAAGAGATTAGGATTGGAATGCACAGACTGAGCAAAGTGGATGGCCCTCCTCAATGAGGGGGCCAGCATCCAACCCAGTGAGGACCTGAGCAGAGCAAAAAGTTGGAGGAAGGAGAGGTTCACCCTCTCTCTGCTTGCCTGAGCTGACTCATCAATATCCTCTTGCCCTTGATGTGCCCGTACTCAGGGCTTCATAACTTGGACTGGAATCTATGTTATTGGCTCTCCAGCTCTCAAGCCTTCGAACTACACCACATGCCTTCGTAAGTGTCCAGCTTGCAGAAGGCAGATTTGGGGACTTCCTAGACTATAATCGTGCGAGTTAATAACTTATCATAAATCTCTTTATATATATATTGATCCTGTTTCTCTGGAGTACTCTAATATAAAAGTCAGACCATGAGCACTTAAATTTTAGGCTATGCTGATACTCAAAAAAGTATTACTTTATAGAAGCAAGGCCTTTATTAGCATTTAAATTTTTCTTTTTATGTTAAGATAATGGAAATGTTGCTCCAGCCTAGAGGAAACGCAGGTCACTTGTGATTGTTTCTTCTTAGAACTGCATTGAAGGGTCTCTAATCCCACCAGAACTCCCTTTCTCATCCTGTGCAAAGAGAAGCCTTTGAATCAGTCTTGCTTATCACCTCCCTTTGCCAGAAAAATAACTGTCATCACTAAGGTCTGAAGCTCCAAAATGATGATTTGGAATAAAGATTAAAAGTGAGTCACTCGGCACTCAAAATTATCACAGCTTCCAATTTTTGACCCTCTACCACCCATCAGGTCACAAATATCTTTTACTCTCAGAAGACTTATGAGAAAGTTGAGGTTCAGGGATTTTGAACTTGACAAAGCTCATTCAACTAGTAAATGGATAAGCTGGGATTTGGATCAATCTTGGGTTGATTCCAAAGTTCGTGATTTTTCTACAAGAACAAATTTGTTTTTGACAGTATCTTAAAGAGAGACCTATTAAACTGGCAAAACTTCTCAAAGTATGTTCATTTCACCTAAGTTATAGCTAGAAAATTTGGCTTGGTAGTAGTATTAAATCATACTGATAATAATAACTACTGGTGGGGAGAGAAAATAGATTAATGTAGTGTTTGGTTGAAACCTCTCAATCAATTCGAAGTTTATAACCGCATCATGCCTTTGAAACAAATAAAGAAATGTCCAGGCATGTCTTACTCAGATATGTCTTTCCAGAATAAATTCAATATAAAAAATTGAATATACTTATTCCTCTAATGTGCAAGTGCAACTGGAAAAATAGAACAGACACCATGAAGGCTTTGGTATTTTTAAAAGTGCTGCCAACTTCACTGGTAGCAGTCATTTCCTTTCCACTAGAAATTGATGATGATAAAATAAAAACAATAGAAATTGTACAATATTAATCAAAATCACCTGTAGTCTTTACAACTGATCTTCCCAAGTTATTATTTAAGCATCAGCTTAACTAAAATATACTTTTAATAATACAGAAACACCATAATCATTAAGCTTAACTTATGTATAACCAAGAAAAAAATAATCACAGCTGACTTGAACTTAAATGAGTCTCAGAATACCATGTGGGTAAATATTGCTTTTCAGTTCAAAATATCTGATTTGTAAATATGATAAGTATAAAGTTCCCATCGTCTGGCTATTCAGAAGCTGAGATATTCCTATATTCCGGCTACTTGTTTTCCATATGAAGCCATGTGGTGTCAAATGTATCCCTAACAAGAGTAGGGTAGTCATTAGCGCACAAGCATAGCCCTGTTTTCCCAGATTTCATGTCTATTGGAACCCAGGACCCAGAGCCTAATTACAGATTGTGTCATGGGAAAGCTTGATTAATCTTTTAGATAACAACTTCAAAAGGTAAATAAGAAATAAAATCATTCTAGCTCCTTTCAATGATCTAACATATATTTATTACACTTTATCAAATACATATGTAATCCGATTTTGTATCCAATACCATTGGAATTTATGAGTATCTCCTCTAACAACTCTTGAAGTCAGAGCATTAAGAAAACAACAGAAGTCTAGGCTTTGTTGTTAAATCCCATCTTCACCACCTAACAACTGTGTATGAATGGGCATAGTAAGAATACTTAGTTTATTTAAGCTTCATGCTCTTTTTTTTTTCCCATACTAAGTGGGAATAACAATCATTACCTAATGGAAGTTTGATTGGAATAAGTACACAGCAAGTGACAGCTCTTCCTGAGCTCTACCGGGGCACCCTGTGGCTCTAAAATTCAGCCTAAATTTTGATTTTTAAAGACTGAAGTGTTTTTCTCAAAGCAGACTATAAAATGCAAGAATTTAGTGAGTGTCCCTGTGATCATCTGAACATTATGATTTGATACCTGATATGCTTCAGGCTTCTTTGTTTGTATTTTTAGTGTGGAACCTCATAGTATATTTAGTTTGACATCCTTACACCCTGGTGCCGCTTCTTGAAATTGGACTCCAGTTTGAATGTGTGTGTGTGTGTGTGTGTGTGTGTGTGTCTGGCTGTTGGTGGCATTTCTGTGTTTTGCTCAGGTGCTAAGAAATAAAACACAAATAAATGGATTAGTAGTCCTACATTCCAAAGCAAGGCATTAGATGACCTATAGAGAATTATAAAGGAGGTATTTAAAATCAGTTTGCAATACTTAATCTGTCACCAATCTGGTGATATTAAAAAGAATTTAGATTGTGGAAACTGGAGGACTTATTTGAGTAGAGTAGGTGCCGTGTGGTGAAGAAGTTTGAGAGGGTTGGTGGATAATCACTCCTCATTTCAAGTCTTGTGAAGACACTACTCGGAGGAAACTGTTATGTGTTTTCTAGAATATATAGGAAACTATGAGCTAGTGTCAGAGTTGACTGAAAAAAGAAGTGAAAGGGGAGCTGCTGGCTGAATGAGTTGGTAGTAGCAAGGTAGATGGTTGCATTTGTAAATTACTGCTTTTCTTGTGATAGAAGGTCAAAGTTGCATAATTAGCAGGAAGTGGTTGGCTAATGGTTGCTTTAAAAGGAACAACCGTGCTCTGGATGGTGTTCAGAGGGTGAAGCAACCCACACCCAAAGGGGCCGGAGTACAGCAATGGCTGTGGAAGTTGAGGAACGAGGTTGAGAAGCCAACTCAAGAAGTACTGCTCAAGGCAAAAGAGCCACTTGCTGGGACCCTGTGAGGAATTCTGAGAAATCCCCAAGACATCCCAAGAGAGAAAATGAGCTTTAATCATTAGGATTTTCCAGAGGAAAACAACACTGAATTATTAAAGTGCCGAATGAGATACTTCCTGCCCCTTACCATTCCTCCTACTCCAACTTTACCCTGAAAATAGACATGGGCAGTCTACTAAATGGGGAAGAAAGGATAGAAACGTAAGAATGATAAAAAGTCACCAATGCTTCCTTTCCTTCAGTGCTTGAATAGCTTGTGACAGGGGTAAGCTGGGAGGGAAAAGTTTTTAACTTTGAAAGAACTTTACAGTTTTGTGTAATTCTGAACCAGACAAATTAGTTTGCAAAAAAAAAAAAGGATATTTTTGTAAGTTGGAGAAATTTACTTCTATTATAGAGTTTGTAACTGAACTAAAGGGCCTATCAGAGATTTCAACTTGGCAAAAGTTTTTGTCACCTAGAGTTAAGATTGAACAGGCGATGGGAAGAAAGAATATCTATCTATCTATCTATCTATCATCTATCTATCTATCTTTATTTTTATTCTGATAGCACCCTATGAAGTCTTCTCAAAGAAGTAATGAGAATATCATTTAGCTTATTTGAAAGTTTAGATATTCTGAGACACTTCTTTTTATTAGGACTAAAATAGATTCAGCTAATAGTTAACTACTGGAGTTTTATTCCATTTATGCATTTAGTGGATTGTAAAGGCAATTGAATGAAGGGCTCAAAAAGTGAAGGGCTCCAAGCTGTGAAACTGATTCACTTATATCCTTGTCTTATTCCCTAATCAATTTCCCCACATTTATGGTATAAACAGAAGAGAACATGAACTGAAACATTTGACATAAGTAGGTGTCATCTAGATCTGCATTTCAGTACATATATACGTTCACCACTACTTAAACCACAGACGTGTAGCAATAGGCAAATACAGCTATTTCCAATACCCTGGAGTGAAATATTTCCAACACTCTGGAATGAAATATATGGAAGCTGTAAAAAAATAATAAATTCAGTTAGATGAAATAAAATTATTTCTCATGATTATTTTAATGCTTATACAGAATGGAAAATAAATATTCCCTTGCAATCAAAACTACAATGAGGTATCACCTCACACTGGTCAGAAGGGCCATCATTGAAAAGTCTACAAATAACAAATGCTGGAAAGGGTGTGGAGAAAAGGGAACCCTCCTACACTGTTGGTGGGAATGTAAATTGGTGCAGCCACTATGGAGAACTGTATGGATGTTCCATAAAAAACTAAAAATAGAACTACCAGATGACCCAGCAATCCCACTACTGGGCATATACCTAGAGAAAACCATAATTTGAAAAGATACATGTGCCCCAATGTTCATTGCAGCACTATTTACAATAGCCAGGACATGGAAGCAACATAAATGTCGATCAACAGAGGAATGGATAAAGAAGATGTGGCACATATATACAATGGAATATTACTCAGCCATAAAAAGAATGAAATAATGCCATTTGCAGCAACATGGATGGACCTAGAGATTGTCATACTGACTGAAGTAAGTCAGACACAGAAAGACAAATATATGGTATCACTTATATGTGGAATCTAAAAAAAAGGGTACAAATGAATTTATCTACAAAACAGAAATAGAGTCACAGATGTAGAAAACAAGCTTATGGTTACCAGGGGGTAAGGTGGGGGGAGGGATAAATTGGGAGATTGGGATTGACATATACACACTACTATATATAAAATAGATAACGAATAAAAACCTACTGTATAGCACAGGGAACTCTACTCAATACTCTGTAATGGCCTATATGGGAGAAGAACCTAAAAAAGAGTGGATATATGTATATGTATAACTGATCCACTTTGCTGTATACCTGAAACTAACACAACATTGTAAATCGACTGTACTCAAATAAAAATTTTTTAAAAATTCCCTTGCAAGTTGTATCAGAGGCCATCTTTGATGTAGATGTAAATATTGATAAAATAATGATTTTATTATTATATTTTGTCAGAAAGGATGTTTAAGTGGTGTCAACTCAACAAAAAATAGACAGTAAATATAGTTATATAATATAGTGAGTTTATGAAGAAGTCAAGATGAAAAACACAAGTAGGAAACTAAAGACTCGGGGCCGGGGGTGGCGGGAGGAAGAATGCGAGGAACAGAGTAAAATACATATTATTTTTTATTATAAGGGGCAGAGTGCTTAGAGCAGGTGAAGTTGCCCCAAACACCCTTTACATGGTAAAAATAAATCGTGCAGAAAAAATTTCCAGTGACCTTTTATAATCACCAGTGCTACACAGAAATCATGGATTCCATTTGTCCTTGATTTATATTTTACACACCATGCATTACTCATGTTTAATTCTTTGTATTTTTCCATCATTACAGAACATAACCAAAATGAGTTGCTTTACTAGTGTGAAATATAAATACAGGCACATCTTCCCTCACCCCCCTCAAACTTCCATTTAAGCCCCAACATACCTTTTAAAAAATATATTTATTTATTTGTTTATTTGGCTGCGCTGGGTCTTAGTTGTGGCATGCGGGATCTTTAGTTGCAGCATGTGGGCTCTTAGTGGCAGCATGCGGGATCTAGTTCCCCGACCAGAGATTGAATCTGGGCCCCCTGCATTGGGAGCGTGAAGTCTTAACCACTGGACCACCACGGAAGTCCCCCCAACATACCTTTATCTTCAGAAAGTCCAATATCCCCCATATTAGGTTTCCATTAACCAACATTTTGAAAATAATCTTGAGAATTTGCTCATTTCATGTTGTGAGAGGTGATGAGGCAGTCTCACTTGAAAATGCTAGGATGAAAAGACAACAGAAATGTACTCAAGCCTTAGAGCACTTGAGTGCTAGCTCTCTACCACTGTCACTAGGTGGAGCTGTGGACACTGTTCTGCCCAGTCTATTGGACGCTTGTTTGCTGCTATAGAGTTGTCCCTGTTAGAGTGCAAGATCATAGCTCATTCAATTCACATGACCCTAAGTCAGAGTAGCAGACCAGAAGGCTTCAAGTCTAGCTACCAGCTCTCCATCATCAGCACTTAAGTCCTTGTGTTGTCACTAATTCACCAGTTCCCCTCTTTTTTTTGAATTCCATATTCAAAACCTTGGTTAGAGTAAACTTATCCCAAATAGAAGATGGAGAATACTGGTCATTCCCTCCAAAAATATTCAGGAATCCGTATCCGCATCAGTGCACTCTCACACTATACATCTTTTTAAAAAGGATCTAAAACCAAGAAATCCTTCAAACCACAACATTCGATTAAGCACTTTCCCAGTCAATGGGAAGGTATTTATCCTCTAGGATGAGCAAATACCTGCTCTCTCCAGCTACGGAAGTAAAGCATCTGGCATATCTGTTTATTTTTACTTCATCTGGCATCCTGTTATACTAAATATTTGACACATTAAATATCTGAATACGAAAAGTGGAGAGAAAAGTTCTCGGAAGGGGTTTTTCCAACAATAAATGGCCTAGATTCAAAATGGTTAGTAATTTAAATTCTAATTGTTCCATCACAGTTCTGTCTTGCTCTTTGGGAAGCCTCTGCGTCAGAAGGCATGAAATACAGGTGCTTTTCATCTTAAGGTAGTATGTCATGAAATAATGAAAAGAAAAGGGTAAACATGCTTTTTTATCTATATTAGTTATCCATTTTCTTGCTCTAAACAGCCAATTTGCTGAAGTCTTATTTAACTGTTTAAAATGTTTTACATTTCTAATAACGCGTGTTAATCCCATTCTATTGAAGGTAGTAAATATAGGATAATAATATTCTGATGCATAAACACAGGTTCAGTTACTACATTAGCACTTGCAGATTACTGACTTGTACTCTAAAGATCTACAACATTCAGTAAATTTGGTAGCACAAGATCATTCATTAATAAGCCTTTTCTATAGTAAAAGAAAAAAGTTAATTATGTATTATAAATAATTTTGGATGTCATATATTTATCATACAAAGTAGGTATTTTCAGAAACACCGAATATTCAGAAAACATATTTTCTTGCACCATATGACCATTAAAAGACATCTGCATTGTCAATAGATGGCAGCATAACTCTTCAGGAGTTCCTGGGAAACCGCTTTACAGTTTGAGATCACAACTATTACCACACTAAAAGTGGTAATGTCAGCGAAGCTTTCTCATTGCATTTTCTTTTAATACTTCATTGAACTGATGTTACATATTTCCAAAAAGGAAAATGAAAAATATGTAAACCATAAACACTTTATGGTCCAGTTTTCCTTTTTTTTTTTAAAGTGTGTATAAATTTGAGGTTAGGACTGTGGGGTGAAGGAAAAGATATCACTGCTGACACATTAATGTATGAATCTTTCACTGCACTATTAGACCTTGAAATTTTAGTTTGACATCAAGCATGTGAACTTTTAATAAATTATCAATAATCTCTCAATATGAAGGGCACTTTTAAACAAATTTTTCAAATAATTATGGAAAAATATTTGATCATCAATCTATCTTCCCTAGAAAGATAAGGATTTAATTTATGAGAGTAGAATCTCTTCTTTAAACACGTCAGTGGATCTGCTTTAAGGGGAGGGAAGCAAGCTGAACTTTTCAAATCTGTTCCATAAAATTATACATGGACCTGGTAACTTCTGAAGAAAAATAAAGTTCTTTATGAACTATTTGAATTGTATTCAGGAGGCTCAGGGTGCCTCTAAAGTTGAGGTTGTTAAGGTTACACTACTCTTACGGAAATAAATGCCGGCCATAAAGATATAATGTGTTAACACAAAGGAGAAGGAAAACAGGAGACACAGTGATTTGTTGAATAGACAAGCATTCTGCGCTGAATATCTATCACTATAAGATATAAAAGGGTATCAATCACAGTGCAAACGAAAGGTTATAGCTCTGTAATTAGTTTCAATAATCCCGCGCAATCAAAATTGTATCATTGCTTAAAATGTATCATTGCTTTGTTAATATTACTGTAGTAATCTTTATCAATTTTGAAAAGAGATTCTTGAATTATTTTCTTACATTTTCATTAATTTCCACATACAGAAAAACCTCAATTTCTATGAGATCTATTCTGTTTTACTAAGTCTATGACAGAGATCTTTCTATGACATATATTCTCATCTGTAGAAAGGGTTTTAATTCTAAATAACCTATACAGAGAAAGAAAAGATAGTTTGATTATGGACACTGGTGTCCTTTATTATAGCCACAGGGTTAGCTGTCAAAAATCTCTCCTTAACAACTGTTTTCAAATAACTACCACTATCTTTAGAAGGTTTCTCTAAGTAAACCACTTTGTTTATTCATTCATTGATTATTGATTTATTCATTTAACAGGTTAGATGAACGTTTAGTATATTTCAGGCACTATGCTAGACAGGACATTTTCATGGATAGGGTAGAAGTCCCCTTTTTTTCCTACCCAGTAGGAAATAAAGACACATGAAGAGATGTTGTTATTGCCATGGAGACATATGCACAAGATACTGGAGTCACTCTTCTGACCTCCACATAACTTTCTCCCCAAAACATCAAGACTCTGTGCTTCCTTTGTACGTCAGACTGACTGATGTCAGGGCCACACTGAATGTGCTGCTCTCAAGTACACTCCCACCAGCTTATTTGTATGTTTACTAAGCATCAGTTGCATGTCTTCCAAATCCTATTTATGTCACTCACACCTAATGCTATAATTTGATTGCTGAAAAAATGTAAGTGTAAAAATAATTGCTGGTTGTTTGAATACTAAGTTAAAAACTAAATTTTTCAAGAGACTAGAATAAGTTAGTTAAAAAATATTTGTCTTATTAGAAATCATCATGCCAACAATAAAATCTCTTTAAATGAAAGAAATATATAAAGATTTGGAAAAGAAAAAGAAACAAGAAACATTTTTCAATATGCATTCATTTGTTTAAACTTTGTTCTTACTATACTTTAAAGAAACTGAAACTGTGTTTAGAATATATATTTTTGGTATTTTATGCGATCAAGCTGGTGCTAAACTCTAAGAAGCTGACCCATATGCAAAGTAAATGCCTTGGCCTATGTCAAAGATTGAAATATACAAATAAGAATTTGTAACTGAATGAAATTTATAATTTTTCAGTTATTAATAACAATTTTCCAAGTAGTTGATAAAATACTATATTAGTTTCCTAGGGCAACTATAACAAATTACCAAAAACTGGGTGGCTTAAAGCAACAGACATTTGGAGTTCTGGAGTGTAGAAAGATAAGTGGAATTATGTCTGATGCCCATAACTGGCATGTTTCATTTTTAAGTCTGTTTGATTATTTGTTTAGTTGAATATACTTTGTTTATCTGTAGGTCTGTAACTATGTCAATGTAATGATAATGCCGTCTTACAAAGCAGCAATTAGTAAAAATATACAGAAAATTCATTTAGTCATTAATGAATAAATATTTATTTGGTGAACAAAATATAGTATGAATAGTCATAACACTTATAGGCTACAGAGGGAGATAAAGGAGTAAACAAATAATTGCAAATAAACTATAATTTCAAAATTGCCATGAAGTTGGTTCAAGTGTATAGTTAACTATCTACTTACAATTAATTTGGGAATTCAAGGTATTTTGAATTATGTAATTTGATTTTAGGATGTCTGAGTCTTGTTATAGCTATGATAACAAATAATGAGGGAGAAATGATAGAAGTGCACAGCTTTCTTAAAGCTATTCTGTGGTGGCATTAACTTTATTTTATTCACTTATTTATTTATTTTTATTGAAGTACAGTTGATTTACAATGTTGTGTTAGTTTCAGGTATTATACTAACTGAAGTAAGCCAGAGAGTGAAAGACAAATATCATAAGATATCACTTATATGCGAAATCTAAAAGAAAAAAAAAGATACAAATGAACTTATATAAGAAACAGAAATAGACCCACAGACATAGAAAACAAACTTATGGTTACCAAAGGGGAAAGGGTGGGAGAATAAATTAGGAGTTTGGGATTAACATATACACACTCCTATATATAAAATAGGTAACCAATAAGGGCCTACTGTATAGCACAGGGATCTATACTAAATATTTTGCAATAACCTATAAGGGAAAAGAATCTGAAAAAGACTATATATATATATATCTATATATATATATCTATATATATATATATGTAGTTTCCATATATATAATCCAAGTCTATATATATATAGATTCCATATCTATACATATATATTCTAAAGACCATATATATATATATATATATATATATATGGCCTTTGGAATCACTTTGGATGCATTAACTTTAAATTTGCATGTTTAGCCATGAATGAAATCTTCCTAGGCCTCTGACTGTGACAGGTCATTGAAAATAGCATTGAGTGCCTTATATTAAGTGTCCTGTAATTTACGTAAACCTAAATATTTCCACAGAAACTGATTTAAACTTTCTGTCATTAATATAATGTAAGATTTTGAAAGACACTTTAATTTTTTTAATAATAAACACTTATATAATATATCTAGTGTGTATAAATATTTGAAATGTTAAGATACTTATAAAACAATTTTGGGTACAATTATAATTAAACTTAGGAGAACATATAATTAACATACCTCATATAAGAATAAATATTGATTTTTCAAACTGCATTATAATTAGATATAATGTCCATATTACGATGAAGGATAAGAAGAAAAAGAAGGAAAGAAAAATGAGCAAAAAAGCAAGAGAAAGGGAGAGGCAATAATGTAATCAATTATTTTTAATTGTGTAAACTGGCAAAGCTTTTTCAAATTTAAATGAATGGACTTTACTTTTTAGAAGTTTTAGGTTTACAGAAACATTGAACAGAAAGTATATCAATTCTCATACATCTTTCCCCACACCCCACCACAGCTTCCCCTATTATTAACATCTTGCATTAGTGTGGTGTACTTGTTACAATTGATGAATTAATATTGATATATAATTATTAACTAAAGCTCATAGTTTACACTAGGTTTCATTCTTTGTCTTGTTCAGTTGTTAAGAGTTTTGAGAAATGCATAATGCCATGTATCCACTTGTCCAATGTCATAAAGAAAAGTTACATATTCTATTTGTTTTTGTTTTTTTTCATCTTTTTTTCCTCTCTTTAGACTTCATTTTGGAAAATTTCTATTTGACGTATTTTCAAGTTCACTGACTCTTTCCTTAGCTATTTCCAGTCTGCTCATGAGTCCATCAAAGGCATTCTTTATTTCAATTACACTTTAAAATTTATTTCTAGCATTTCCTTTTGACTCTTAGAGTTTTTATCTCTCTCCTTACATTAAGCATATGTTCTTCCATGTTGTCTATTTTTTTTTCCCTTAGATTCCTTAGAATGTTAATTGTAGTTGTTTTAAATTCCAGGTTTGATGATTCCAAAATCTTTGCCATATCTGAGTCTGGTTTTGGTCCTTGCTTTTTTGTCTTCAGGCTGTTCTTTCTTGCCTTTTAGCATAACTGGTAATTTCATTTGAAATACAGATATTACATATTGGGTAATAGGAATGGAGGTAAACAGGCCTTTAGTGTGAGGTTTTATGTTTATCTCTCTAAGGGTTAGGCTATGCTTAATGTTTGCTGTAGCTGTAGGCACCAGAGACTTCAACTTCCTCTAGTGTGCTTGTTTTTGTCTACTCTAGTCTTTGGGTTTCCCTTGAAACTCCTTCTTAAATAAAGTTTGTGTCTTGCAGCTGTCTCAGTTGTAACCCACTGTTATTATAATGTAGCATTATTGATGTGGAGGGAATGTTTTCAATTATCCTATGATCATATCTCATTTTTTATTTTTTAAATTATTTATTTATTTATTTGGAAATTACTGTAATTTTATTTGCCTCAGGCTTATGACTTGCAACCAAAGACACTGTGCAAAGAAAGCAAAGATTACGGCCACTTTAGGGGGAAGGAGACAATACACACTGGTAACATAGGAGATCAGGTTGACAAAAGAAGCCATCCATTACACTATATAGATTGCAATATTCAATAGTGATTTCAACACAACTTTTTTTTAATCAAGAGCAAAAAAATTAAGCAATGTTTACAGAAACATAAATCTTACACAATTCAAAAAGCGTTTCTTTTCAGATCATAGAGCATAAAATGGAAAAATGTCTATGTAGGTGAAGTCTAACTACTGTACATTTACCACCTATTAAAGTTGCTTATAAGAAAATTATAAGACACTGATGAAAGAACTTAAAGGTGATACAAATAGATGGAGAGATATACCATGTCCTTGGATTAGAAGAATCAACATTGTGAAAATGACTCTACTACATGAAGCAATCTACAGATTCAATGCAATCCCTATCAAACTACCACTGGCATTTTTCACAGAACTAGAACAAAAAATTTCACAAATTGTATGGAAACACAAAAGACCCCGAATAGCCAAAGCAATCTTGAGAATGAAAAACGGAGCTGGAGGAATCAGGCTCCCTGACTTCCGACTATACTACAAAGCTACAGTAATCAAGACAGTATGGTACTGGCACAAAAACAGAAATATAGATCAATGGAAGAGGATAGAAAGCCCAGAGATAAACCCACACACATATGGTCACCTTATCTTTGATAAAGGAGGCAGGAAAGTACAGTGGAGAAAGGACAGCCTCTTCAATAAGTGATGCTGGGAAAACTGGACAGCTACATGTAAAAGTATGAGATTACATCACTCCCTAACACCATACACAAAAATAAGCTCAAAATGGATTAGAGACCTAAATGTAAGGCCAGAAACTATCAAACTCTTAGTGGAAAACATAGGCAGAACAATCTATGACATAAATCACAGCAAGGTCCTTTTTGACCCACCTCCTAGAGAAATGGAAATAAAAACAAAAATAAACAAATGGGACCTAATGAAACGTAAAAGCTTTTGCACAGCAAAGGAAACCATAAACAAGATGAAAAGACAACCTTCAGAATGGGAGAAAATATTTGCAAATGAAGCAACTGACAAAGGATTAATCTCCAAAATTTGTAAGCAGTTCATGCAGCTTAATAACAAAAAAACAAACAACCCAATCCAAAAATGGGCAGAAGACCTAAATAGACATTTCTCCAAAGAAGATATACAGACTGCCAACAAACACATGAAAGGATGCTCAACATCACTAATCATTAGAGAAATGCAAATCAAAACTACAATGAGATATCATCTCACACCAGTCAGAATGGCCATCATCGAAAAATCTACAAACAGTAAATGCTGGAGAGGGTGTGGAGAAAAGGGAACCCTCTTGCAGTGTTGGTGGGAATGTAAATTGATACAGCCACTGTGGAGAACAGTATGGAGGTTCCTTAAAAAACTACAAATAGAACTACCATATGACCCAGCAATCTCACTACTGGGCATATACCCTGAGAAAACCATAATTCAAAAAGAGTCATGTACCAAAATGTTCATTGCAGCTCTATTTACAATAGCCCAGAGATGGAAACAACCTAAGTGTCCATCATCGGATGAATGGATAAAGAAGATGTGGCACATATATACAATGGAATATTACTCAGCCATAAAAAGAAATGAAATTGAGCTATTTGTAATGAGGTGGATAGACCTAGAGTCTGTCATACAGAGTGAAGTAAGTCAGAAAGAGAGAGACAAATACCGTATGCTAACACATATATATGGAATTTAAGAAAAAAAAATGTCATGAAGAACCTAGGGGTAAGACAGGAATAAAGACACAGACCTACTAGAATATGGACTTGAGGATATGGGGAGGGGGAAGGGTAAGCTGTGACAAAGCGAGAGAGAGGCATGGACATATATACACTACCAAACGTAAGGTAGATAGCTAGTGGGAAGCAGCCGCATAGCACAGGGAGATCAGCTCGGTGCTTTGTGACAGCCTGGAGGGGTGGGATAGGGAGGGTGGCAGGGAGGGAGACGCAAGTGGGAAGAGATATGGGAACATATGTATATATATAACTGATTCATTTTGTTGTAAAGCAGAAACTAACACACCATTGTAAAGCAATTATACTCCAATAAAGATGTTAAAAAAATAAAGTTGCTTATATATGTACTACAGCATAAAAAAAAATTGCTGCATGAAAAATAAAATAACCAGTGGCTTTTAATGACTTCTCCTGGCTATCAGTGCTACAAAAAGACAAAAATCTTCTCATCTGAACAGGTGATAAAACCAGGCACAACTGGGCCTGAGCCCCTTGTCTGTGACCTTCAGAAGAGTTTTTAAGCCTTTTTTGACCCCTTATGTGTGAAAACAAGGCTAGAAGGAGCTCCTATTTTCAAAATTACCCTCCCCCTCGGTCAGATAAAGCTCCAGTAAAAGTAGGGACTTCCCTGGTGGTCCAGTGGGTAAGACTCTGAGCTCCCAAGGCAGGGAGGCCCAGGTTTGATCCCTGGTCGGGGAAATAGATCCCGCACTCATGCCACAACTAAGAAGCCCGCATGCCACAACCAAGAGTCCGCATGCTGCAACTAAGAAGCCCACATGCGACAACGAAGACCCAGTGCAGCCAAATAAATAAATATTTTTTTAAAAAAAAAGCTCCAGTTAAAGTAAAGTAGATTTCCTGAGGCAGACCTTTGTTACAGAGCACAGCCCCTTCAAGGCTGGCATATTTCAAAAGAGTAACTTTTCTCTCAGGCATAATTAAAAAGTTACTTATCTCATCTACCTGCGCAAAGGATAAGGGATATTTTTCACCAAGAAAAAAGAAGAATGCTTCTGGAGTGTAGAGACTTTCACTAAAACTGGCCCCCTGTAGTTTTTAACTCTCAAGTTAGACCACCCTCTGTCTCCAGCAAGTCCTCAATTACCATTTAAGTATTCCTACCAGTTACTGGCTCCAGTGGCTTCTGCTCCTAGTAAGCTGCTGTACTCACCTGTCTCTACAGTTTTCTAGATAGTAATTTGCCTTTTGACCTCAATTCTCTGATGAATCTAAGAAGAAATATCTACTTGTACTTTGTTCAGCTTTTTCTTCTTGTGAGGAGTGGTGTGGAGTGATGATTTCCAAGCTCTTTATATGTCAGAGCAGAAATGACAACGCTTCTTTGAAGAAATTATCTTATCAGGTAGTCGGGGACAAAACATACACTAACATTTATAAGGATTTTATGCCAGGCTCAGTTTCTTCTGGAGAGAGTAAGTTCTATGGTAATTCAAGATGACTTCTTTTAAATAAGAGTTTCACAGTTCATTATGGATATAGTTCAAACTTGGTGTAAACATTTTCCAATATGAATTTAAATTCAGATTGGAAAATGTTATTTTATATAAACTAATAATTATTAAAATAACACATGGTCATGGTAAGCATTTGAAAAAACTGTGTCTATAAAATAAAAAGAAACATCACCTTTCAACCTGCAACCTTCAATTCCTAATATTACTGCTCTCAAATATAGTTAATAGCATTAATGTATCCTACATACTTATATATTCATAGTTCATATAAATTAATAAATATAAAATAAAGAATATTGACTATTATATTTAAAAATATCCAGCACCTTTTGGGTCTTTTAACGTCCTTTACTTTTTAAATGTCTGCATAATATTCCACATATGGATTTGCCAGCCTCATTATTAGTGATGGTCATGTAAATCTCTTTTAACATTTTTTATCGCTATTATAAACAGTGCTGCTGTGTACATCTCTGTACATATGTACCTTTGCCATCCATCAACAGGATAAATTCATTAATTGGATTTCTGGGTTGAAGGGAATAAACTTTTAAAATTTCGATAGATATTGCCAAGCTACTCTGCTAAAATATTGGCTCAATTATCTCTATTGGCATTTTACCTACCTTTCTTTAAAAATTTCCCAGTAAAATTCATTTAAACCCCATACTAGCAAACTTAGTGTCATGAGTAAAGATGTAAGGCTCTGGAACCGGATTGTTAATTTATAATTTTAACTTTGTCAATTACCAACAGTACAACATTGGGTGAATTACTTACCTTCTCAGTTAAAGGTGGGGTGGGGTGGGGGGTGGGGGTTGCATATTAACACAATAAGCCCATGAAGGCTTATCTTAGAAAGAGTCAGGCTTTTATCTTATAGCAGGTGTTCATTCCAACGTAGTTTCTGTTTTTTTGAGTCATGATGGGACCAGTTGGGAGAACTGTTGAGTACATTTAAACTGTTCCTAAATACCCTGTTTCTATATACCAGTGCCCATGAAGTGACTCTAGAGTGCCAGAGTCTTGTTACTTAAGTAAACCCTAATTAGTTAAATCAACAATTCAGAAGACTCAATAAACCTCCACTTAGGCACTGAGTAGAATAAGAAACTTCTGTTTTTATTGTTCCATTTGATTATTTCTGTTTTTTTAACTAGATTTTTAATTAAACTACTATTTTTATCTCTTACAAGCTTTACTACAATGCCCAACCCCCCGAAAAAATAACAGAAGCCAAAACGACTGTAAAATGCAAACTAACAAAAAGAGAAAAAGAAAACAGAGATCTGCGTACTAAGCATATTCAAATCTACCTTTACAATTACACCATATCAAACATGAAAAATCATTAATAATGTCAGCTATGTAACAAATGGTTTATATCCACAGTCTGGAAAACCTTATGTATTATCAGATACCTGTGACACAGCTTTCCTAAATTTCACTAGCTTTCTGGGGCTAACCTATTTTATGATGTAAAAGTGAAAATTATTGAAATGTCCATATCATGCATGTTGTTCAAAGGCAAAATTTTCTCAAATTTTTTAAGTCCACCTCCATTTTCCTACCACTGGTTATATTTTCTGAAAATCTATATAATCTCCATTCTGTATTTCTTGCCTCATGGCCCTACTGTATCTTTTCTTCATGGTATAATAATAAGCTGGGCAAGAGATGTATTTTCTTCATTCCTACCATAATCCTGATAGAAGATATTGTGTTCAGCAGAAGTTGAGTGAAGGTTTGGAACTTGTTTATGTTTGAGTGAGTATTGGTAGTTTATACCGTAAATGCAAAATAACAGATGATACAAATACAGCTGTTTTCAAACATGTCAGAGCAATACACTCCTCCAGGAACATTTGCTCATCTGTGTTCCTCCGAGTCTCAGGGTTTCACTCTATGGAGTGTTTTTGCAACCCTGCAATCCCCTTACCCTCAGCTTTTTAGGGCTATCTATCCTTAGAAAAATAAATTTTCATATTTGTTTATTATTTAGAGTAATTTATTTCTCCTCATCTCTTTTCTCACTTTCAATATTCAGCTCTACAAATCACTTTCTAAAATTAAAAACCAAAACAAAGGGCTTCTCTGGTGGCGCAGTGGTTGAGAGTCCGCCTGCCGATGCAGGGGACGCGGGTTCATGCCCCGGTCCGGGAAGATCCCACATGCCGCGGAGCGGCCGGGCCCGTGAGCCATGGCCGCTGAGCCTGCGCGTCCGGAGCCTGTGCTCCGTAACGGGAGAGGCCGCAGCAGTGAGAGGCCGGGGTACCGCAAAAAGAAAACAAACAAAAAAAAACAAACAACGCCCCCCCCCCAAAAAAGGAGTGAGTAATCAAGATTACTATATACAATTTTACCAAGATTTTTAGGTATAGTGATATGGGTGGAAGTCATATAAGAGTAGATAAAGGATAAGTTGGAGGTGAAGAAATGGAGCGGCAAGTATAAAAAGAAACTTTCAAAAGCTCCCCTGTGTAAGAGGTGTGAATTTTATAGATAGCTGTCATAGAACTTGATCCAAAACAGAATTTTTAAAGGTGATGAAACTTGAGTACTTTTTAAAAGCATGGGAAAGATTCAATTTGATCAAGGACTTGAATATACAGGAAAGAAAAGGAGAGTGGGTGATGTAAATTTTGAGAGATAAGAAGTGATGTGACCATGATCATGAGCACAGGAAGAGGGAAATACTGGCCTTCAACAGGAGACAAAGCTCTACTATAGTAATCAGAACACTAGAGGAGATATTGGTATGAATTCAAGTAACTTTTTTCAGCTGGGAATGGGCATTTTTGCTAACATAATTATCTGAGCCTTCGTTAACTTTCTTCACTTTAGCATCGTGCATCCCTTTCTTAGACAAGAGAAACCTATGTGGAATTATTCCTTCCCATTTCGTGCATGAATATATGCAGGCTATGAATCAAGGTATTTATATTTTCCCATCTGAGTTCTGACTGCAGCTGAACTAATTAGACATTCCTCAGATTTTGAGTCCTGATAATGAAAACAGAAAAGAATTTGATCTCATTTATTACCAGTAGTATATACAATAAAATGGAGCATTTTAGGCTACCTGGACTCCAGGTAGCTGCCCTATCTTGTTCCTACAGCTTATCAACAACTAGAGTAATAAAGGCTTTTAAGCAGATAAAATTTTGGAAAATTGCTAATTTATATCATTTAAAAATATTGAAGAATATGATTAGGGATGGGATTGTGTGTTCGTGCTCTAATACAATACACTTAACCTATTAATTCAGTGTTGATATGAGGGTACATAGCCTTCAAGACGCTAGCTTAAGGAATCGTGTGTGTTTCTAATAGTGTGTGTGCATGTGTGTATATGCGTGGGAAAATGTAAATTTTAAGATGCAATAAGGACACTGAAAAGTCAGTTATCATTTAGCATAAACAGATGAAGAAATGTAAAGCCTTTGTGGGATAAGAATGAATCACCAAGTCTGAGTCTGTGACCCATTTCTCAGATCTGAGTCAATTCTTAGATTCAGGATCCTTAAAAAAACAGCAGTTTGATTAGCCTGAAGAGGCACCCTGGTACACTGATATAAAACCACAAACATGTACAGTATCCTGCCTTCTATTTCAATTTTAGGTGACCTGAGGACATTCAAAAGGGTATTTTTTGAACTGAGGAAGATGAAAAGTCCAAACTGAAGGTTATGGATAATGACTTTTTAGATGTTTGGCTATTGTTCTGAACTAACCTAATTCTTGAAGATGCTAGATGCCATTGTGCTGCACCAGTGAGACAGGTGATAAATGGAGTTTGACCAGAGTACATCTCACAGGAGCTACTTATTGTTCTAATTCCTATGCTTGCAGTTGGAATAGATAACTTCAATACCAGAAGAATCCTCATTATAAGTATGGTCCAGAGCTAGGAGCTAGTCCTTGAATCCAGGTTATGCTTCAAAATGCTCTACAATGTGGTACACTCTGACCTGCCAGATCCAGTAGGGCACAAGATTTCTATGACAAGTCCTAGTAGGAAAATCTCAGACATTTGTAGCAAGCAGAGTCGTCACTGGTCACTGACAGCAATCACCTATTCTCCTCTGAATAACAGAGAGCAGATTAAGGTTGAAAATGAATGCTTGTTTTACTTTGTTCAATACAAAGCAAGTGAATCTGATTCATCCCTCCACAATGTTGGACATGCCTAGCAGAAATCTATTATCCAGTGAAAATGGTATATTCAGAAGTGCGATCAGCATGAACTAAAAATGAAAGAAACATACCTAGGTAGATATTTCAGAATTCCAATACATCTCCTAGCACACAGCAGTGTTGCTGAAGTAAGTCCACTCAGGGGGATTCTGAAGAAAAGTGAAGAGGGGGCATTCTTTAAAGGGGTATAATTTTGAAAAGAAGCTCCTTACAAGGTGTTTCTCATAAGGTATGAGCTGATAAACATAGGAAAAATTAATTGGGGCTGCTAAAATGTTTTTGGGGCAGTAAATTTGATTAACAAATCCATTTAGTTATGTTCTCTTCTGTTTTGAGCTAAGAGTGACCATTATATTTTGACAATGCATAGATTTAAAAAGATGCTAATTTATACTCTTTTGCCATCTTTTCCTCTTGATTATTTTTCTTCTTTTAGCAGGCTATTATTTTCTCAAGAGGATTCACAAGTAGCATTCAATAGTCATGACAAACCTTCAATTAACTGGCTTTCATGCAGCGTGTATTATTATCTCATTATCAAGTTGTCTTTGTGTTCTTTTTTTTCCTCTTTCAAGTTATTTATTTATTGCAATTGGCCCACACAAAATTTCTTTAATTATTTTAAGTGACACTTTTATTAGCATTAACACACTTTTTATGAAGTTATTCTTGAAAAGAAAAAAAGGAGAACCTAATTTAAATGTGCTCTTCTATACCATGGATTCAAAAGAACAAGCTCTGATGTGGGAAATTGGCAATGCAAGTTCTAGCTTTGTTTGCTGAAATATACCTCATACAGTCTTGGTTTCCTTGTCTGTAAAACTAAACAGTTGTTTTGGAAGGTTGTTAAGCTCTATGATATTGTGGATTTCTGTTTGGCCATGCTATTATATAAAGAAAATAATAAATGATATAAAAACTAAAATTTTAGCTTAGAAATTGGCAGTAGGTCTTCGTGAGTTCTTGTGAAAAGTTAACTCTTATAGATATCAGTTCCTTCATCTCAAAAACGGAATGATTCTAAATGGTGATTATTCTCTCTTCTGAAATGTATAACGATGGCTCTGCTACAATCTTAAACATTTAAAACTTATTTCATATCTCCAGATAACAGAATTACCTTTCTATTGATTTGCACAGCTTCATTTTCACATACAAAAAATCATCAACATTTTATAAAATATGGCCACAATTTGCAGTTAATTGTATTTGTGTCTGGATTAGTGAATGCTAGTTGTATGCTGGCTGTACATCAGCGTCACATCAAAAAACATCTCAATGAGAGCACAACTAGGAAACTTGGAAAATATTTTAGAAATATATATTTTTAAGACATGGAGGATTTCCAATGCAGTAATGAACTGAGAAGTCAAAATTCCGGATGGAAGGAAACTCAGATATGGGCCCAGAATTTGGAGATCTTTTTGCCAGTGGACTTCAGAAGAAGGTTAGCAGAGGAGAGCTGAGCTGCAGAAAAGCCACATAGTGGCAGCTGAAGTGAATTTTAGCACAATGTTAAAGTCTCATAGGCCTCAATATAATTTGAAAAATTTATAAAACAGGAATAAAAGAAAACGTATTATTCCTATTTGGCATATGAAAATATTATAAGACTAAAAATTGATTTGATGAAGTCACATAATGTATTAGGGAAATCCAAGCTCTAGATGAGAAATGATAGTTTGGAAAGAGAGTTTTTAAGCATAAATAGAGTTTAGATTTTTAAAAACTAATTCAGTCATTTAAGAGGTTAGTTAATGGAACTGGGGATGGGGTGGAGTGAGTCAGATCAAGTTCTTACATCCTGATTACGTGGAGCTTGGATTTTCAGACCAGGAAACGTTCTCATTTGTGGTTAAAATATTCCAGCCCAAAGTAAATAAGGTACAACTACCAAATTTCGTTCTCCTCACCTAACAATTTCTCTTTTTTAATACTTTATTAAGATAGAGCATCTATCAAAACAAACAACATGAATTGTTGTAAAATACTTTTTCATTATTGTGACATGAATGAGCAATAATGCAAATCTGAAAGCAATACGAATTTCCATCTCCATTTAATGTCCAACTGTACAGAGTGAATTGCAATACCATGGCACAAGAAAAATCATCATGACTTTTGTCACTAGAAACCAGATGTATTTACCATGTTCTAAATATGATCCATTCCACACATCTTTCTTAGTCATTGCTAAAAATGAGGACAACCAGGGACATCACAGATGCAAATGACCTGATAATTTGTGAATTTTAAAATCATATCTCATTACTTTATCAAGATGGAATTAAGTCTCTCCAACTTTATCACCAATCACCTCATTGTGCAAGCAGATTATTTTTAATACTGATAACTTTTGTCTTTTTAAATTTATACTTTACTAATTATTTGGCCTAATATAGCTATACTTATTTGTTTAAAAGCTCTATTATAATATATTCTGTGTTTGTATATATATACGTCATTAGCTCTACAGGTATGTATGTTTTATATATACATAAAATATAAACATATATATATATATAAATCTTGATAAATTCTAAACTCCTCAAAGAAAGAATACTTTTTAGTTTCTTTGCAGTTTTCGCATTTATTATTGTCAATGAATGGTAAAATGTATTTCTAAAACATATATAAATATAGCAGACAAAAATAATTCCCTGAGTGTGACACACATAAAATGATATACAGAAAATATTTAGAGAATTACATACAGGTAGATATAAGAATGGAGGTTTTTGTTGTTGTTTTTCTTTAAAGCTAAAAACTGACCAATGCAATAGCTATTCTAACTCAAGTTTAATTTTGAACTGGTTGGTTTACAAAGGAGTTTAGGTTGACATTTAAACTCCTTCCAAAAACATATCTATTGCCATTGCTAGAAAGAGGATTAGAACCATGCTAGGTTTCTAGGCATGTCCTGGCATAGGTGAAGTATATTTCAATAAATGGATTTGCTGATAGAATTAGGATTTCACAGAAATCAAAGGCTATAACCAGAAGTTCAAAAGCCTACTTTTCCCATTGGTGACCATTCTAACTTATTTTATGCCTTCCCTAAGTTTTTTCTGGATAATATGATTAATTTTTGCTTAAGTAGATAAACACATTTTATGATTTTACTTACTTAGGTTGCAATGGGAAAAGTCTCTGATCTGGTGTGTTTCAATATTACAATGGTCACTTTAAGCTGATATAACTTTGGAAGTATTAATAAATATATGATGTCCAGCATAAGATATCTCCCTTCTATTTTTATTTTCAATATGAGGTGTTAATTCAGTCAACATGATATGACTAGAATGTATTATTAAACATTCTAGGTAAATAAACACAAAAATATATTCACAATTATAAAATATATACCAAGGAAAACATTGACATTCATCATCAATCAACTGATATATTTTCGTAAAATAAGTATTATTGTTTTATTAAAGTTAAGTTTAGAACTCCAGAATATATACAGTTTATTTCATAATTTAGTAACAATGAATGTTAAATAATAGAGTCTACTAGTGTATAAAGCTGGAAAAAAATCCCTAAATGGTTTTAAATTACAGTAAATTGATTTATATCACTGATCCCTTTTTCTTAGGGACAAAGTTCCAAATAGGAACTAATCTTCAAAATAAGTAATGTACAGATATCGTAGTTACTCTGTATACATTTAATAGTAAAATAAGTTAGTTTAAATATATGAAAATAAGTTTACTTAAGTTGAGACTGGCAGAGCTACAATGAGTTTATCCAATTCTTTTAAGCCTCTTGTCCTTCTAACCCACGTCTTAGCAGACGATTTACCTCACACGGAAAACATCGAGGTTAATACCACTGATCTACTCATGATTATAAACATATCATAGGTGAATCTAGCAGTTCTTCTTTCTGTTAGTTTCATGTTTACCACCTCCATAAACTTTCTCTAATTTACTCTTTTTTGCTTAGGACCGTCATCCCACATTCTTGTATTTTCCACCTGTCCCTCATGTCATCCTTGTGGATACACACAAAGAACATGTCTAAGTTCTGTGCCTTCTCTAGTCATCACCTTATTTCTCTTCTTCCTTTTACATCCAAGTTCTTTCATAAAAGGAACTCCACTCATTACCCATTATTTTTTTTATCCATTCGCTCCTGAACATAGAGCAAACTGTTCTCCACTCAAAGCAATCCATTGGCAAATGACACCAGTGTTCCCCTAATTCCTTTCACTAAATTCCTTCACTAACATCTCAAAGTCAATATTTTCATAATTTACCCTAAGACTACTAATCCTTCAATTCCCAGCCCCTATGGATGCTAACTAGTGCCAAAGGCAACCTTGCATTTGGGCATAATCTTGTTACCTGATGCTCCCACAGCACTAAAATTCATCAAGTCATCCAGGTAGACACAGAACACTGGCTCTCTTCACTTAGCCTTTGAATTAATAATAAAACCATGTTTTCCACGTTTTATTTCTTTTTTCTCTTGCTAATGACACCATGGAAAACCCAATTGCCCAAGTCCCAATGCTGAATGCCATAAACTATCATATGTCCTTATTACTTATATCTAATAAATTACTGTATCTTCTCAATTTTAGCTACTAAATATGAATTGATTCTATCCTTTCCTCTATATTTCTACTATGACTGTCTGTTGTAATTTCTCACACAGACAGCTGTGTTATTCTCCAAAGAGGTCTCCCTGTCTTCTATACAACTGCCAGAATATATGTGTAATTTTAGTAAAACTATGTATTTTTTTCCCAAAAACTTAATGAGTTGTTGACCTACACTACTGAGAAAACTTTATTTTGTTTTTGTTTGAGTTTACATATTAAATACACACTCCCCAGCACAGCATGCAAGGCGCTATATCTGCTTCCTGCCTATAACTTCAACCTTATTTCTTTCTGCAATATATACTGAGATGCTAGCTCTAAACTGCTCTTTTTATCTTGAACTTCTCTGACTGCTTCACATCACTTGACCTTTTCTGAAGCTGATCCCTCAGGCTGAAACACTGCCCTAGCTCTCATATATTCTTTCTTAGTCCAGGACACGGTCCTTGATCTACCACCTCCCTGATTATCTGCTGTCATCTTTCAAAACAAGCACTATGTTACCCAGGGTGAAAAATTTTCTGACTCATTAAGGAGAAACATACCAACCCATTTTGAAGATTCTTTTGTGTGTTTTTCTGATATTTACCAATGCACCGTTATATTACACTTATTGCTTATATGTCTATCTTTATCTAGAAGAGTAAAGTCCCTTACAGAAACCTTCAGGAGTATTAAACAGTTTTTATTTGTCTTGTGCCCAGTGCTGTCTCTGATATATATTGTATGCTACGTATATACATATTTGTTAAATAAAGACTTCTTTAACAAATAAGTTAAATATATTTATTTACTTAACTTATTTAACTGCTTAAGGCAGTTAAATATATTTTCATTTATTCAGTAGCACTTACAGCTTTACTCAGGCTATTGAATATTTACACAATGAGTTTCTTGGTCTTGAAACACAATCAAATTTTATACATAATATAAATGACAAAGATTCTCAGTAATACATTGTATATGTGTTCTTTGGTGACATGAATGCTGTGTGAAGAAACAACTTTACATACCTGGAAACAAAAAAGGGAAAGCAGACATTTAAGAGGAGAAGCATTTAGAGGTAGATGAACAGAAAAGAAATCACTTAATATTCTTATTATGAAATAGCTCTTAAAGTTTGTGCTAATAACTCAAGGAAACATTGTGGGAAAAAGCAACATAAGTGATAACCAGCATGGATGAAGAAAGTTGTAGAGCCTCTCCGATGCTCACCTTCTCCCTCCGTCCTAGAAATTCTAACAATACTAAGTGAAGTCAGACAGAGAAAGACAAATATCATATGATATCGCTTATATGCGGAATCTAAAAAAAAAAATGATACAAACGAGCTTATTTACAAAACAGAAACAGACTCACAGACTTAGAGAACAAATTTATGGTTACAAGGAAGAAAGGATGGTGGGGAAGGATATATTGGGAGTTTGGGATTGACATGTACACACTGCTATATTTAAAATGGATAACCAACATGGACGTACTGTATAGCACAGGGAACTCTGCTCAGTAACCTAAATGAGAAAATAATTTGAAAAAGAATAGATACATGTATATGTACAACTGAATCACTCTGCTGTACACCTGAAACTAACACATTGTTAATCAACTATACTCCAATAAAATAAAAATTAAAAAAAACAACATTGCTATTTCTTTAAGCTTTATTTTATAATATATATTGTTTTGTATATAAATAAAATGTATAAATCTGTAATTGATTATAATATTCTTTTACTTCAGGGTTTGGTTTTATAGAAAATGGAAAAAAATGACTGACTGTTTTATTTACATCTGGAGAAAAAAAACAGGATATTTTTCAACTTTAATATTACCCCATGGGGAGGAGCTTCAAGATGGTGGAAGAGTAAGACGCGGAGATCACCTTCCTCCCCACAGATACATCAGAAATACATCTACATGTGGAACAACTCCTACAGAACACCTACTGAATGCTGGCAGAAGACCTCAGACCTCCCAAAAGGCAAGAAACCCCCCACATCCCTGGGTAGGGCAAAAGAAAAAAGAATAAACAGATACAAAAGGATAGGGACGGGACCTGCACCAGTGGGAGGGAGCTGTGAAGGAGGAAAGGTTTCCACACACTAGGAAGGCCCTTCGTGGGCAGAGAGTGCGGGTGGCGGAGGGAGGAGCTTCGGGGCCGTGGAGGAGAGCACAGCAAAAGGGGTGTGAAGGGCAAAGCGGAGAGATTCCCGCACAGAGTATCGGTGCTGACCTGCACTCACCAGGCCGAGAGGCTTGTCTGCTCACCCGCCGGGGCGGGCGGGGCTGCGAGCTGAGGCTCGGGCTTCGGTCGGAGCGCAGGGAGAGGACTGGGGATGGCGGCGTGAACACAGCCTAAAGGGGCTAGTGCACCACGGCTAGCTGGGAGGGAGTCCGGGGAAAAGTCTGGACCTGCCAAAGAGGCAAGAGACTTTTTCTCCCCTCTTTGTTTCCTGGTCCATGAGGAGAGGGGATTAAGAGCACTGCTTAAAGGAGCTCCAGAGATGGGCACGAGCCATGGCTAAAAGTGCGGACCCCAGAGACGGGCATGAGATGCCAAGGCTGCTGCTGCCGCCACCAAGAAGCCTGTGTGCGAGCACAGGTCACTATCCACACCCCCCTTCCGGAGAGCCTGTGCAGCCCGCCACTGCCAGGGTCCCGGGATCCAGGGACAACTTCCCCGGGAGAACGCACGGCACGCCTCAGGCTGGTGCAACGTCACGCCGGCCTCTGCCGCCGCAGGCTCGCCCCGCACTCCGTGCCCCTCCCTCCCCCAGCCTGAGTGAGCCGGAGCCCCTGAATCAGCGGCTCCTTTAACCCCGTCCTGTCTGAGCGAAGAACAGACGCCCTCTGGCGACCTACATGCAGAGGCGGATCCAAACCCAAAGGTGAACCCCGCAAGCTGTGTGAACAAAGAAGAGAAAGGGAAATTTCTCCCAGCAGCCTCAGAAGCAGCGGATTAAAGCTCCACAATCAACTTGATGTACCCTGCATCTGTGGAATACCTGAATAGACCACGAATCATCCCAAACACAGGAGGTGGACTTTGGAAGCAACGATATATATATTTTCCCCCCTTTTTCTCTTTTTGTGACTATGTATGTGTATGCTTCTGTGTGTGATTTTGTCTGTATAGCTTTGCTTTTACCAATTGTCCTAGCGTTCTGTCTGTCCTTTTATTTTTTTTTAATTACTTAAAAAAAATTTTCTTGTCATTTTTTATTTTAATAACTTTATATTTATCTTATTTTATCTTCTCCTTTCTTTATTTTTTTCTCCCTTTTATTCTGAGCCAAGTGGAGGACAGGCTCTTGGTGCTCCAGCCAGGCATCAGGGCTGTGCCAGTGAGGTAGGAGAGCAAAGTTAAGGACACTGGTCCACAAGAGACCTCCCAGCTGCACGTAATATCAAATGGTGAAAATCTCCCAGAGATCTCCATCTCAACGCCAAGATCCAGCTCCACTCAACGACAAGCAAGCTACAGTGCTGGACACCCTATGCCAAACAACTAGCAAGACAGGAACAGGAACCCATCCATTAGCAGAGAGGCTGCCTAAATTCATAATAAGGCCAGAGACATACCAAAACACACCACCAGATGTGGACCTTCCCACCAGAAAGACAAGATGCAGCCTCATCCACCAGAACACAAGCACCAGTCCCCTCCATCAGGAAGCCTACACAGCCCACTGAACCACCTGGGGACAGAAACCAAAAACAACTGAAACTACGAACCTGCAGCCTGTGAAAAGGAGGCCCCAAACACAGTAAGTTAAGCAAAAGGAGACGATAGATAAACACACAGCAGATGAAGGAGCAAGGCAAAAACCCACCAGACCTAACAAATGAAGAGGAAATAGGCAGTCTACCTGAAAAAGAATTCAGAGTAATGATAGTAAAGATGATCCAAAATCTTGGAAATAGAATGGAGAAAATACAACAAACGTTTAACAAGGACCTAGAAGAACTAAAGAGCAAACAAACAGAGATGAACAACAGAATAAATGAAATTAAAAATTCTCTAGAAGGGATCAATAGCAGAATAACTGAGGCAGAAGAACGGATAAGTGACCTGGAAGATAAAATAGTGGAAATAACTACTGCAGAGAAGAATAAAGAAAAAAGAATGAAAAGAACTGAGGACCGTCTCAGAGACCTCTGGGACAACATTAAATCCACCAACATTCGAATTATAGGGGTTCCATGAGAAGAAGAGAAAAAGAAAGGGACTGAGGAAATATTTTAAGAGATCATAGTTGAAAACTTCCCTAATATGGGAAAGGAAATAGTTAATCAAGTCCAGGAAGCACCGAGAGTCCCATACAGGATAAATCCAAGGAGAAACACGCCAAGACACATATTAATCAAACTATCAAAAATTAAATACAAAGAACAAATATTAAAAGCAGCAAGGGAAAAACAACAAGTAACACATAAGGGAATCCCCATAACGTTAACAGCTGATCTTTCAGCAGAAACTCTGCAAGCCAGAAGGGAGTGGCAGGACATATTTAAAGTGATGGAAGAGAAAAACCTACAACCAAGATTACTCTACCCAGCAAGGATCTCATTCAGATTTGATGGAGAAATTACAACCTTTACAGACAAGAAAAAGCTAAAAGAATTCAGCACCACCAAACCAGCTTTACAACAAATGCTAAAGGAACTTCTCTAGGCAGGAAACACAAGAGAAGCAAAAGACCTACAATAACAAATCCAAAACAATTAAGAAAATGGTAATAGGAACATACATATCGATAATTACCATAAATGTAAATGGATTAAATGCTCCAACCAAAAGACATAGACTGGCTGAATGGATACAAAAACAAGACCTGTATATATGCTGTCTACAAGAGACCCATTTCAGACCTAGGGAGATACACAGACTGAAAGTGAGGGGATGGAAAAAGGTATTCCAGGCAAATGGAAATCAAAAGAAAGTTGGAGTAGCAATTCTCATATCAGACAAAATAGACTTTAAAATAAAGACTATTACAAGAGACAAAGAAGGAAACTACATAATAATCAAGGGATCAATCCAAGAAGAATATATAACAACTGTAAATATTTATGCACCCAACAGAGGAGCACCTCAATACATAAGGCAAATACTGACAGCCATAAAAGGGGAATCAGCAGGAACACAATCATAGGAGAGGACGTTAACACCTCGCTTTCACCAATGGACAGATCATCCAAAATTAAAATAAATAAGGAAACAGAAGCTTTAAATGATACATTAAACAAGATGGACTTAATTGATATTTATAGGACATTCCTTTGAAAAACAACAGAATACACATTGGTCTCAAGTGCTCAAGAAGCATTCTCCAGGATAGATCATATCTTGGGTCACAAATCAAGCCTTGGTAAATTTAAGAAAATTGAAATTGTATTAAGTATCTTTTCCAACCACAAGGCTATGAGACTAGATATCAATTAAAGGAAAAAATCTGAAGGAAATACAAACACATGGAGGCTGAACAACACACTACTTAATAACCAAGAGATCACCGAAGAAATCAAAGAGGAAATCAAAAAATACCTAGAAACAAATGACAATGAAAACACAATGACCCAAAACCTATGGGATGCAGCAAAAGCAGTTTTAAGAGGGAAGTTTATGGCTATACAAGCCTACCTTAAGAAACAACAAACATCTCAAATAAACAACATAACCTTACACCTAAAGCAATTAGAGAAAGAAGAACAAAAAAACCTCAAAGTTATCAGAAGGAGAGAAATCATAAAGATCAGATCAGAAATAAATGAAAAAGAAATGAAGGAAATGATAGCAAAGATCAATAAAACTAAAAGCTGGTTCTTTGAGAAGATAAACAAAATTGAAAAAACATTAGCCAGACTTATCAAGAAAAAAAGGGAGAAGACTCAAATCAATAGAATTAAAAATGAAAAAGGAGAAGTAACAACAGACACTGCCGAAATACAAAGGATCATGAGAGATTAAAACAAGCAACTATATTCCAATAAAATGGATAACATGTAAAAAATGGACAAACTCTTAGAAAAGCACAACCTTCTGAGACTTAACCAGGAAGAAAGACAAAATATGAACAGACTGATCACAAGCACTGAAATTGAAATTGTGATTAAAAATCTTCCAACAAACAAAAGCTCAGGACCAGATGGCTTCACAGGCGAATTCTACCAAACATTTAGAGAACAACTAACATGTATCCTTCTCAAACTCTTCCAAAATATAGCAGAGGGAGGAACACTCCCAAACTCATACTACGAGGCCACCATCACTCTGATACCAAAACGAGACAAAGATGTCACAAAGAAAGAAAACTACAGGCCAATATCACTGATGAACATAGATGCAAAAATCCTCAACAAAATACTAGCAAACAGAACCCAACAGCACATTAAAAGGATTATACATTATGATCAAGTGGGGTTTATCCCAGGAATGCAAGGCCTCTTCAATATACGCAAATCAATCAATGTGATAAACCATAGTAACAAACTGAAGCAGAAAAACCATATGATCATCTCGATAGATGCAGAGAAAGCTTTCGACAAAATTCAACACCCATTTATGATAAATACCCTCCAGAAAGTAGGCATAGAGGGAACTTTCCTCAAAGTAATAAAGGCCATATATGACAAACCCACAGCCAACATCATCCTCAATGGTGAAAAACTGAAACCATTTCCACCAAGATCAGGAAAAAGACAAGGTTGCCCACTCTCACCACTATTATTCAACATAGTTTTGGAAGTTTTAGCCACAGCAATCAGAGAAGAAAAAGCAATAAAAGGAACACAAATTGTAAAAGAAGAAGTAAAGCTGTCACTGTTTGCAGATGACATGATACTATACATAGAGAATCCTAAAGATGCTACCAGAAAACTACTAGAGCTAATCAATAAATTTGGTAAACTAGCAGGATACAAAATCAATGCACAGAAATCTCTTGCATTCCTATACACTAATGATGAAAAATCTGAAAGTGAAATGAAGAAAACACTCCCATTTACCACTGCAAAAAAAAGAATAAATATCTAGGAATAAACCTACCTAAGGAGACAAAAGACCTGTATGCAGAAAATTATAAGACACTGATGAAAGAAATTAAAGATGATACAAATAGATGGAGAGATATACCATGTTCTTGGATTGGAAGAATCAATATTGTGAAAATGACTCTACTACCCAAAGCAATCCACAGATTCAATGCTACCCTTATAAAAATACCCCTGGCATTTTTAACAGAAGTAGAACAAAAAATTTCACAATTTGTATGGAAACACAAAAGACCCCAAAAGGCCAAAGCAATCTTCAGAAAGATAAATGGAGCTGGAGGAATCAGGCTCCCTGACTTCAGGCTATACTACAAAGCTACAGTAATCAAAATAGTATGGTACTGGCACAAACACAGAAATATAGATCAATGGAACAGGATAGAAAGCCCAGAGATAAACCCACACACATATGGTCACCTTATCTTTGATAAAGGAGGCAGGAATGTACAGTGGAGAAAAGACAGTCTCTTCAATAAGTGGTGGTGGGAAAACTGGACAGCTACATGTAAAAGAATGAAATTAGAACACTCCTTACACCATACACAAAAATAAACTCAAAATGGATTAAAGACCTAAACGTAAGGCCAGACACCAACAAACTCTTAGAGGAAAACATAGGCAGAACACTCTTTGACATAAATCACAGCAAGATCCTTTTTGACCCACCTCCTAGGAAATGGAAATAAAACCAAAATTAAACAAATGGGGCCTATTGAAACTTAAAAGCTTTTGCACAGCAAAGGAAACCATAAACAAGATGAAAAGACAACCCTCAGAATGGGAGAAAATATTTGCAAATGAAGCAACTGATGAAGGATTAATCTCCAAAACATACAAGCAACTCATGCAGCTCAATATCAAAAAAACAAACAACCCAATCCAAAAATGGGCAGAAGACCTAAATAGACATTTCTCCAAAGAAGATATACAGATTGCCAACAAACACATGAAAGAATGCTCAACATCATTAATCATTAGCAAAATGCAAATCAAAACTATAATCAGACATTGTCTCACACCGGTCAGAATGGCCATCTTCAAAAAATCTAGAAACAATAAATGCTTGGGGAGGGTGTGGAGGAAAGGGAACCCTCTTGCACTGTTGGTGGGAATGTAAATTGATACAGCCACTATGGAGACAGTATGGATATTCCTTAAAAAATTAAAATTAGAACTACCATATGACCCAGCAATCCCACTACTGGGCATATACCCGGAGAAAACCATAATTCAAAAAGAGTCATGTACCACAATGTTCATTGCAGCTCTATTTACAATAGCCAGGACATGGAAGCAACCTAAGTGTCCATCAACAGATGAATGGATAAATAGATGTGGCGCATATATATAATGGAATATTGCTCAGCCATAAAAAGGAACGAAACTGAGTTATTTGTAGTGAGGTGGATGGACCTAGAAACTGTCATATAGAGTGAAGTAAGTCCAAAAGAGAAAAAAAAAATACTGTATGCTAACACATATATATGGAATCTAAAAAAAGAAAGAAATGTGATCAGAAGAACCTAGGGTCAAGACAGGAATAAAGACGCAGACCTACTAGAGAATGGACTTGAGGATACGGGGCTGGGGAAGGGTAAGCTGGGACAAAGTGAGAGAGTGGCATGGACATATATACACTACCAAACTTAAGATAGCTAGCTAGTGGGAAGCAGCCGCATAGCACAGGGAGATCAGCTCGATGCTTTGTGACCACCTAGAGGGATGGGCTAGGGAGGGTGGAAGGGAGGGAGATGCAAGAGGGAAGAGATATGGGGACATATGTATATGTATAACTGATTCACTTTGTTATAAAGCAGAAACTGACACACCATTGTAAAGCAATTATACTCTAATAAAGATGTTTAAAAAAATATATTACCCCATGAGTACATTTCATTTGGTATGCAACTTTATTTAGGTCACTACAATGTCTAGGAACAAATAATTGTTTGTGGCTGACTTTACAATATAGTTTTACAAAGTGATAGCAAAATCTCACCTCTAATTTAAATATTTCCTGCAAATAATCTTAAGAAACATGATATTGTTAACTTAATTAGTTAAATACATTATGAAAGACAATGAAATCTTACATAAGGCACAACTTCAAGACAGTTTTTTTACAATCTTTTTACTGAAAGAAGCTACATTATTGCATATTTGAATGATCATTACCAAGGTCCCAGAAAAAAAACTGATTTGAAACATGTAATATTTGATTCTGTCTTCTCTTAAATTTTGTTCTCTTTTAGTTTATTGAAAACAGTTGGAGACCTAAAGTCAAAGATGCTTAATTGGATTAATAAATATGTATGACAAAATAAAATATTCCTGTGTCTCATTTAACTTATCAACCAAACAGGATAAATGTTAGCAATGCCTATTTCCTTGAAAAGTGCTTGACAAGAAGAATATGGATGTAATCAAGGTATAAAACCTAAGGCTTTCTGTTTTATTTCTTCTTTTAAAAAGGCATCAATCTTATTTGAAAAAGCCCATGTTGATATATATCTAAATACATACCATAGAATTCACATTTTTATTTACATAAAACAAAATAAGTAGAAAGAGGATTTTACTATCAGAAGGATTTTTGTCCCCATCTAATGGCCAGGTTTACAAATAAATTCTACTAAGTGTCTCCTGGAGTTTTATAACGTCCTTTCTCATTTTCAAATGTTATTCAGATTGTTTCCACTGTTCCTGAAAACATGTGCAACTAGATATTTTAAAATAGGAAGCATGATTACAAAGCTTATTTTATTTTAGAAAATAAGTCTACTTCAGATTAAATATCCATATTTAATTTTGTACTAATGATAAATTAAAATTCTAAATTTTAAGAATACCCATCAATTCTTATTAAAACTTTTGGAATTTCAGTTATAAATACACTCTAAGACAAACAAAAAATTTACAAAAATTTGACTATAAAGAAGATACATTTCTAGTTATTTTAAAATTCATTTAAGAATTTTATTAGTAAGAATACAGATTCTGTCCTAATTATAAATTATAACATAATTACTTTTAGCTGAATAACAAAGGATTGAAATGTTTTTTGAAAAATATTTCAAAATAATTTATCTCTGGTTTTCTTTCAACATTTCCTGATACTCAGCTGCTTAGCATTCTTTATGCAACAATACAGACTTGATTAGCATGAGCTAGATTATGATTTTTTTCTTTGAAAGGATATTTATGCTCATAATGTGAAAATTTTGCTGTTTTGCGTATTTATGATGTCTCCAGTGGTTAGGCATTTGAACCTCCTGGATAGCTATCAGAATAAAATGACTAATAAAAACTTAGTGCATGCACAATCAAAGGCAGTTTTGAGTTCTTCACTTCCCATTTCTCTGCCAACCTCCACGCCTAAGGAGTTTGACAATTTCTTATTGTTATAAATTTCCTACTAATTAATTTGGCATGAAGAATTTTTTAAAATGTTTAACTAAACATGGGTTTCCCAAGCTGAGACAGCTCTTCTTTAGAAAATCATGTATCTACGGCTGAAACAGAAAAACTTGTAAGATACTGAACACTAATATGACTCTCTAGAGATTTTATAATGAAAAGTATAGTATCTGACAATCCATTGAGGTCCCAGCCTTGTACAACTGTCCCCTCATTTTCACGTGAACTGTGGCAAGGTAAGTGCTTCCCCTTCAGCACCAGCATAATCTGTCAGATTTAGTCCCAACTCCTTTAAGTGGTTTTAAAGATGATAGTGGAGGAGAATTGGTAATTTAAAAAGACAGTATTCTCTTGTATGATACAAAATTAGTACACAGAAATCTCTTGCATTCTTATACACTAACAATGAAAGATAAGAAAGAGAAATTAAGGAAACAATCCCATTTACTGTTGCAACAAAAATAATAAAATACCTAGGAATAAACCTACCAAAAACCTGTACTCAGAAAACTATAGGATACTGATGAAGGAAATCAAAGACCACACAAACAGATGGAGAGACATACCATGTTCTTGGATTGGAAGAATCAGTATTGTCGAAATGACCATACTACCCAAAGCAATCTACAGATTCAATGCAATACCTATCCAATTACCAATGGCATTTTTCACAGAATTAGAACAAAAAAATTTACAATCTGTATGGAAACACAAAAGACCCTAAATAGCCAAAGCAATATTGAGAAAGAAAAATGGATCTGGAGACATCAGACTCCTTAATTTCAGACTACACTGTATACAAAGCTACAGTCATCAAGACAGTATGATGCTGGCACAAAAACAGAAATATAGATCAATGGAACAGATTGAAAGCTAGAGATAAACCCATGCACCTGGGGTCACCTAATCTATGAAAAAGGAAGCAAGAATATACAATGGAGAAAACACAGTCTCTTCAATAAGTGGTGCTGGGAAAACTGAACAGCTACATGTAAAAGAATGCAGAACACTCCCTAACACCACACACAAAAATAAACTCAAAATGGATTAAAGACCTAAATGTAAGGCCAGACAGTATAAAACTCTTAGAGGAAAGCATAGGCAGAACACTCTTTGACATAAATTGCAGCAAGATCTTTTTTGACCCACCTCCTAGAGTAATGAAAATAAAAACAAAAACAAACAAATGGGACATAATTAAACTTAAAAGCTTTTGCACAGCAAAAGAAACCATAAACAAAACAAAAAGACAACCCTCAGAATGGGAGAAAATATTTGCAAACAAAGCAACCAACAAGGGATTAATCTCCAAAATATACAAACAGCTCATGCAGGTCAATGCCAAAAAAACAATGAAAAAATGGGCAGAAGAACTAAATAGATATTTCTTCAAAGACATACAGATGGCCACTGTTTTCTGTCTGCCTGACAAATTTGCTTCTTTTAGTGTAGGTATACTGGCGATCAATTCACTTGGCTTTCTCTTCTTTACTTCTATAAGATAGCTTTATTTTCATTCCTATTGGTAAAGAATTCTACATTGGATTCTTTTTTCTTAGTCTTTTAAACATTTCATTCACTTCCATTCTGGTTTCCCTTATTTTGTACAGTATGTTGTCAGTCTTATTCTGTGACTTTGAAGGTAGTATTTATGTTCTATTGCTGTCTTTAATATTACTTTTTTTAAACTTAGTTTTCAACAGTTTGACTATGATGTGCATAGATGTTATTTTCTTAATATTAATTCTGTTTGAAGTTTGTAGGACTGCTTGTAACACTATTTTGATATATTTTATTATATTTTGGAAAATTCTTAGTATTTCTTCGAATGATGCTTATGTCTTATTATTTTCATCCTCTCCTCTGTATCGCCAGCTACATAACAGGTAGTCTTTAGGGTCATACAGAACTCTTAGACTCATTTCTGTTTTCCATACAAATTTCCTTTCCATGATCCTATGTGGATATGTTCTGTTAAGTTTTCTTCTTGAATACTAGTCCTCTAATCTGTTAATACCATATGTGTTGAATTTTTAATTCTTAGTTTATTATATATATCACTTGGCTTATTTTATTAAATAGAAAAAATTTTAATAAAATATATATGTCTTACCTAACTATTATATTATATCCATTGAAATAAGCACCAAGTTGAAAATTTTAAGACAATGAAATAATAAAGTTCTGTTATTTTCTTCAACATTTGGGTTGGATGGGTGATTAGAAGAATCCTTGAGGTAAATGCTCCTTCCTTTAGAGAGCACTACTTTAAATAATTTTAAAATCAGTAAATAACTAAAAATTTTTCCCCTGAATTCTAATGGGTTGAAAAGGGCAAGTTTCCAAGGCTAAGAGCAGACAGAATTAACAAAGATCTTAAATATTTGAGCAGATATTTCAACAACTGGATTGTATAGGGGGACAGGGATTAGAATTCTGGGCCATCTAAGGGCCTTCTATCTAAGGCAGAAGGGTTCTGGTAAGTATTGCAGTGTTTTATGTACTCTCATCCTGGATATAAGAAGACCTACATTACAAAGAAGCTACAAGAAGTTCTTCAGGATGAATAAGAATGATGGTAGAAGAAAGCTGAGATCCACAGGTAGGAATAAAGAACACCAGAAAAAAGTATATAATGTCAAATCAATCCCCTAAAAACTGAACCCTTTAAACACCATCTGGATCTCCATACTTAGAGCTCGTACTGTGGTACTATTTGATATAGAACAGGTAGAAATGACCCAGTATAAAATCTTTGTAGACTTTTTCCTAGTTGGTAGCTCCTCTTTTACTAATTCTAATGACTGAAGACAAATGACAACCACCACCACAAGACTATGTTTGGCTGTAAATTATTTTTTGTATCTTTTGATAGTATTTGCTGAACTTGGGATCTACCAATGCATGTATTATAAATAATTGCCTGTAGATCTCACCAATGTTCACATGATTACGTACTGTGTTAATATATATGTAAAAGCTGTAAGAAATTTTTAAAAAGTTTTCATGGACTACAGATCACTGCCGTTACAGGTTGGTTGTTCAGTCCATCACCATGTTAATTTTTATTTTCTTTTTACAAATTAAATTTTGAAGTCATTCAAAGACTGCTCGACAACTTTATTTTAGGCTGAATTACAAATAACACATTTTAGCCTCTAGGTATAGAGACTGCTTAAAATGCAAGCATCTTCGTAATATAAATTCTGAGTAGAAAGTAAGTTAGATTTTGCATTAGAACTATAAAATAAGCATATTTGTACCTATGAGGAGTACAAAAAACAATCACCAAACTCTGGTAAAATGGGGTTTTTTTGTCAGGTTTTCTTTTTAAAGGAGAATTTATTTAGTAATAGTCTTTATTTTAATAGGAAGGATACTATTATGCCACTCTCAAACATTTAAAATTGAAATGCTATAAATTGCTTTATTCAGAGAAAACATAAAGAACATTTCTAATGGCTAAATAGCAGTTTCCTATGTGCTTCATGCATCAAAGAGTGCCCTGGAAAATACATTTTGCATGTGCAGGCATGCTGCAGAACAGATGTAAAGAGATTAGTGATAATACATGCTGCTTATTTCAGAGCTGAATTTCAGTGCTTTACCAAAACTTGAAAATGGAAAGAAAAACAATATTTTCCTACACACCATTAAAAAATACATTAACAGATTTATATACAACTATAAAAGTATTATTGGTTGTAATATTTATTAATCACTATATTCACATTTCATAAAAAAGGAACTTAGTTCATAATAGCAATATGAAAAAACAAACAACTTGAAAAATCAGCTCTCTCAGCTGAAAAATAAAAGAAATTTTGCATCTGAATAATACTGCCTGTGACCAAAGGCTTACAATTCATATTTGTATCTGAGGTGTGTGAAACTGCCCCATTTTCCCACAGCAGTTCATAGGAAATTCTTTCAATCTCAGACTTTCACAGCTACTTGAATTTTTCAAACCTCACCAGAACTTAAACAGGTCGCTGTCAAACTTTGCAAATATTTGCAAAGCTGTGAGCCTTGTAGCAAAATTTTAAGCTCACGTGCCACTTATAGTGGTACTTATTTGTAACCAGAAGAATAAAACAGCCACGTATAGCTCAAAATTCTCAGAATCAAAATAAATTAAAATTCAATCTTGGGATTAGGTGAGTGAAAGTTACTACAAAACATATGCACAATGTCTGTTTTTTAGGTAGAGTTGGCAAATTAAAACTTTGATTCTATATTTACAGTTACATACATTAAATAATATGGCTGGATAGGATCTTTAGAATGTATATCCAACACTTATATTTGTACCTAAAGCATTAAGAAAGCAAATTTAATTTAAATTAGTGAGTTTTATTTATACTGATTAGTAATAAGAAATGGTGATTTTCTGAATTATTAAAAATTAAGTATAAATATTCAAATTGTCAGGAGAACCATAAATTAATCTTACCTATCAAATTAATATTTAAATTGTCACCTAATATATTTGAGAGTTGAAGTTTTGTGTTTACGATTATTTAAAAATTAAATCAGGAACTTCCCTGGCAGTCCAGTGATTAAGAATCCACGCTTCCAGCTCAGAGGGCACAGGTTTGATCCCTGGTTGAGGAACTAAGATCTCACATTGAGCAATGGCCAAAAAAAAAAAAAAGAACAGAAAAAACTAAATGAGAGCAATAAGACATTTATCTAAAATAGTTATAAAAGATAGTATATTTATGTAGATAGTTATAAAAGACAGTATAATAAAATTTTTCTTCTCTTAACCAATTTTAAACAATAAAATATTGCAAAAAACTGCATCCACAAAGTTGTGTTTTTCGGCCTATAATATAGAGATATACTACACTGTACAGGAAGATAAGAAATGAGTTGTCCAATAAATCAGATTAAGGAAATGACACTATATGGCAACTTCTTGAATCCACAGGAATAACTGAAGATAACCAGGAATGTTAGATAGGAAGATATACATGTATATATATAATTTTGTTTTTATTTTTGTTTTTTAAATTAGTGTTCTCTTGAATAAATTCACTAGAGTTTATTTTTTCTATCTTTTATGTTACTTGTAAAATGAGATTGGAAAAAATCTGCTATTTGATAAAGAAAAAGATTTAATAAAAATTAAAATTGTGAGAATATATTAAAATGGTGGTATTATATGGAAATGAACAAGCAATAAAATTAAGCCTTATGATTTTTACATAATAATGTTTGTCATAATGTTTGTCACTTTCAAATATGAAATAATTGAATCCATTTTTGGGGGGGAAAGTTCACATTTTAAAAGCCAAGTAAATGAATAAAATATAATCAATCCATGTGAATAGTTCTAGTTATTTGAATAGAACTTCATGTGCTTCTAATTAATTTCATATTAATTGATGTTATAGATAAACTGCATTTTGATGTATAGCTTTTGTAAGAATTTTAAAAATTAATTAACCATAGACATCTTTCTACTGTGTGTATCAGTAGGTTGTTTAGTATCCAAGTTGTATTTCATTTCAATTTTGAAATTGTGGTTCGTTGTGATTCCTTGTTACCTTTAAATGTAGTTTCACTTGACTTACAATTCTGTGTTCAGCAAGAGTGTATGTTTAGTTAATTATAGTTCATAAGGCATTGTGTGCTCTTTGTAGAAGTGGCAATGGATAAATATATTAATTTACCTCATCTTGTGATGAGCTAGATTATGTTAACTATAAACTTGCAATAAAAATGCTTACCCTTCTGAAGAAGTGTCTTTCTCTTGGGCACCAATGTGTCACTTATTAAGTTACTCAATTCAATGCAACTCTAGGCACTCATGTTATAGAAGGAGAAGCCTTAAGAACACAAACACACATACAGGCATATACATATAAGAACATATATATATATACAGGAGGAAATATCTACATATATATGTATGTATATATATATGTACATATGTATATCTGTATTTGTGTACATAGGCATATATATATATACCACAGAGGATAGCATAGCAACAGAGGTGCAGAGGGTAAAGCAGAGAGATTCCCGCACAGAGGATTGGTGCTGACCGGCATTCACCAGCCCGAGGCTTGTCTGCTCACCAGCTGGGGTGGGCGGGGGCTGGGAGCTGAGGCTCGGACTTCGGTCAGAGCGCAGGGAGAGGACTAGGGTTGGCTGTGTGAACACAATCTGAAGAGGGTTAGCGCACGACAGCTAGCTGGAAGGGAGTCTGGGAAAACGTCTGGAGCTGCCTAAGAGGCAAGAGACCACTGTTTTGGGGTGCCCGAGGAGACGGGATTCAGAGCACCACTTAAATGAGTTCCAGAGATGGGCGTGAACCTTGGCTATCAGTGCGGACGCCAAAGATGGGCATGAATCGCTAAGGCTGCTGCTGCAGCCACCAAGAAGCCTAAGTGCAAGCACAGGTCACTATCCACACCTCCCCTCCTGGGAGTCTGTGCAGCACGCCACTCACAGGGTCCTGTGATCCAGGGACAACTTCCCCGGGAGAACACACGGAGCACCTCAGGCTGTTGCAATGTCATGCTGGCCTCTGCCTCCACAGGCTTGCCCCACATTCTGTACCCCTCGCTCCCCTGCGGCCTGAGTGAGCCAGAGCCCCCTAATCAGCTGCTCTTTTAACCCTTTCCTGTCTCAGCAAAGAACAGAGGCCCTTGGCTACCTTCATGCAGAGGCGGGGCCAAATCCAAAGTTGAACCCCAGGAGCTGTGCGAACAAAGAAGAGAAAGGGAAATTTCCCCTAGCAGCCTCAGGAGCAGCGGATTAAATCTCCACAATCAACTTGATGTTCCCTGCATCTCTGGAATACTTGAATAGATAACGAATCATCCCAAAATTGAGGCTGTGGACTTTGGGAGCAACTGCAGACTTGGGATTTGCTTTCTGCATCTAATTTGTTTCTGCTTTTGTTTATCTTAGTTTAGTGTTTAGGGTTTATTATCATTGGTAGATTTGTTTATTGATTTGGTTGCTCTCTTCCTTTTCTTAATATATATACAGATTTATATATTTTTTTCCTTTTTCTCTTTTTGTGAATGTGTATGTGTATGCTTCTTTGTGTGATGTAGTCTGTATAATTTTGCTTTACCATTTATCTCAGGGTACTGTCTGTCCTTTTTTTTTCTTTCTTTTTTAACTACTTAATTTTTTTATTTTTAATAATTTATTTTTTATTTTAATAAATTAATTTTATTTATTTATTAATTTACTTTCTCCCTTTTCTTCTGAGCCGTGTGGCTTACAGGGTTTTGGTGCCCTGGCCAGATGTCAGGCCTGTGTCTCTGAGGTGGGAGAGCCAAGTTCAGGACATTGGTCTAACAGACACCTCCTGGCTCCACCTAATATCAAATGGTGAAAGCTCTCCCAGAGATCTCCACCTCAAAGCTAAGACCCAGCTCCACTCAACGACCAGCAAGCTACAGTGCTGGACACCCTATGCCAAACAACTAGCAAGACAGGAACACAACCCCACCCATTAGCAGAGAGGTGGCATAAAATCATAATAAGGTCACAGGCACCCCAAAACACACCACCGGACCTGGTCCTGCCCACCAGAAAGACAAGATACAGCCTCATCCACCAGAACACAGGCACCAGTCCTCTCCACAAGGAAGCCTACACAACCCACTGAGCCAACCTTAGCCACTGAGGGCAGACACCAAAAACAATGGGAACTACGAAGCAGCAGCAGGTGAAAAGGAGACGCCAAACACAGTAAGTTAAGCGAAAGGTAAGACAGAGAAACACACAGCAGATGAAGGAGCAAGGTAAAAGCCAACCAGTCCAAACAAATGAAGAGGGAATAGGCAGTCTACCTGAAAAAGAATTCAGAGTAATGTTAGTAAAGATGATCCAAAATCTTGCAAATAGAATAGAGAAAATACAACAAACGTTTCACAGAGACCTAGAAGAACTAAAGAGCAAACAAACAATGGTGAATAAAACAATAAATGAAATTAAAAATTCTCTAGAAGGGATCAATAGCAGAATAACTGGGGCAGAAGAATGGATAAGTGACCTGGAAGATAAAATAGTGGAAATAACTACTGCAGAGCAGAATAAAGAAAAAAGAATGAAATGAATTGAGGACAATCTCAGAGATCACTGGGACAAAATTAAATGCAGCAACATTCAAATTATAGGGGTCTGAGAAGAAGAAGAGATAAAAAAAGGGACTGAGAAGATATTTGAAGAGATTATAGTTGAAAACTTCCTTAATATGGGAAGGGAAATAATCAATCAAGTCCAGGAAGCACCGAGAGTCCCATACAGGATAAATCCAAGGAGAAACATGCCAAGACACATATTAATCAAACTATCAAAAATTAAATACAAAGACAAAATATTAAAAGCAGCAAGGGAAAAACAACAAAAAATATACAAGGGAATCCCCATAGGTTAACAGCTGATCTTTCAGCAGAAACTCTGCAAGCCAGAAGGGAGTGGCAGGATATATTTAAAGTGATGAAAGGGAAAAACCTACAGCCAACATTTCTCTACCCAGCAAGGATCTCATTCAGGTATGATAGAGAAATTAAAACCTTTGCAGACAAAAAAAAGCTAAGAGAATTCAGCACCACCAAACCAGCTTTACAAGAAAAGCTAAAGGAACTTCTCTAG
This sequence comes from Delphinapterus leucas, assembly GCF_059928025.1. Lineage (NCBI taxonomy): Eukaryota > Metazoa > Chordata > Mammalia > Artiodactyla > Monodontidae > Delphinapterus > Delphinapterus leucas. Next base: position 11,473,690 of record NC_143133.1, on the reverse strand, counting down.
GCAGGAAACACAAGAGAAGGAAAAGACCTACAATAACAAACCCATAACCATTAAGAAAATGGTAATAGGAACATACATATTGATAACTACCTTAAATGTAAATGGATTAAATTCTCCAACCAAGAGACATAGATTGGCTGAATGGATACTAACGCAAGGCCCATATATATGCTGTCAAAAAAGGATCCACTACATACCTAGGAACACATACAGACTGAAAGTGAGGGGATGGAAAAAGATATTCCATGCAAATGGAAATCAAAGGAAAGCTGGAGTAGCAATTCTCATATCAGACAAAATAGACTTTAAAATAAAGACTATTACAAGAGACAAAGGAGGAAATTACATAATGATCAAGGGATCAATCCAAGAAGAATATATAACAACTGTAAATATTTATGCACCTCAATACATAAGGTGCATATAGGAGCACCTCAATACATAAGGTGCATATAGGAGCACCTCAATACATAAGGCAAATGCTAACAGCCATAAAAGGGGAAATCGACAGTTACACAATCATACTAGGGGACTTTAAGACCTCACTTTCACCAATGGACAGATCATCCAAAATGAAAATAAATAAAGAAACACAGCTTGAAATGATATATTAAAGAAGATGGACTTAACTGATATTTATAGGAAATTCCATCCAAAACCAACAGAATACACTTTCTTCTCAAGTGCACATGGAACATTTTCCAGGATAGGCCATTTCTTGGGTCACAAATCAAGCCTTGGTAAATTTAAGAAAATTGAAATCGTATCAAGTATCTTTTCCGAACATAGCGCTATGAGACTAGATATCAATTACAGGAAAAAATCTGTAAAAAATACAAACACATGGAGGCTAAACAATACACTACTAAATGACCAAGAGATAAATGAAGAAATCTAAGAGGATATCAAATATACCTAGAAACAAATGACAATGAAAACACAATGACCCAAAACCTATGGGATGCAGCAAAAGCAGTTTTAAGAGGGAAGTTTATAACAATACATTCATACCTTAAGAAACATCTCAAATAAACAACCTAAACTTGCACCTAAAGCAATTAGGGAAAGAAGAACAAAAAAACCCCAAATTTAGCAGGAGGAAAGAAATCATAAAAATCAGATCAGAAATAAATGAAAAAGAAATAAAGGAAACAATAGCAAAGCTCAATAAAACTAAAAGCTTTTTCTTTGAGAAGATAACCAAAGTTGATAAACCATTAACGAGACTCATCAAGACAAAAAGGGAGAAGACTCGAATCAATAGAATTAGTAATGAAAAAGAAGTAACAACTGGCACTGCAGAAATACAAAGGATCATGAGAGATTACTACAAGCAACTATACGCCAATAAAATGGACAACCTAGAAGAAATGGACAAATTCTTAGAAAAGCACAACCTTCCAAGACTGAACCAGGAATAAATAGAAAATATAAACAGACAAATCACAAGCACTGAAATTGAAATTGTGATTAAAAATCTTCCAACAAACAAAAGCCCAGTACCACATGGCTTCACAGGTGAATTCTATCCAACATTTAGAGAAGAAATAACACCTATCCTTCTCTAACTCTTCCAAAATCTAGCAGAGGGAGGAACACTCCAATACTCATTCTATGAGGCAACCATCACCTTGATACCAAAACCAGACAAAGATGTCACAAAGAAAGAAAGCTACAGGCCAATATCACTGATGAACATAGATCCAATAATCCTCAACAGAATACTAGCAAACAGAATCCAACAGCACATTAAAAGGACATACACCATGCTCAAGTGGGATTTCTCCCAGGAATGTAAGGATTCTTCAATATACACATATCAATCAATGTGATAAACCATATTAACAAATTGAGGCAGAAAAACTATATGATCAACTCAAGAGATGCAGAAAAGCTTCTGACAATATTCAACACCCATTTATGATAAAATCCCTCCAGAAAGCAGGCATAGATGGAACTTACCTCTACAAAATAAAGGCCATATATGACAAACCCACAGCCAACATCATTCTCAATGGTGAAAAACTGAAACCATTTCCTCGAAGATCAGGAACAAGACAAGGTTGCCCACTCTCACCCCTATTATTCAAACATAGTTTTGGAAGTTTTAGTCACAGCAATCAGAGAAGAAAAAGAAATAAAAGGAATCTAAATCGGAAAAGAAGAAGTAAAGCTGTCACTGTTTGCAGTTGACATGATAGCATATATAGAGAATCCTAAAGATGCTACCAGAAAACTACTAGAGCTAATCAATGAATTTGGTAAAGTAGCAGGATACAAAATTAATGCACAGAAGTCTCTTGCATTCCTATACACTAATGATGAAAAATCTGAAAGAGAAATTAAGGAAACACTCCCATTTACCATTACAACAGAAAGAATAAAATACCTAGGAATAAACCTACCTAAGGAGACGAAAGACCTGTATGAAGAAAACTATAAGACATTGATGAAAGAAGTTAAAGATGATCCAAACAGATGGAGAGGTATACCATGTTCTTGGATTGGAAGAATTAATATTGTGAAAATGACTATACTACCCAAAGCAATCTACAGATTCCATGCAATCCCTGTCAAACTCCCAATGGCAGTTTTCACAGAACTAGAAGAAAAAAGTTCACAATTTGCATGGAGACATAAAAGATCCCTATAGCCAAGCAGTCCTGGGAAAGAAAAATGGAGCTGGAGGAATCAGGCTCTCGGAATTCAGACTATACTACAAAGCTACAGTAATCAAGATAGTATGGTACTGGCACAGAAACAGAAATATAGATCAGTGGAACAGGATAGAAAGCACAGAGATAAACCCATGCACATATGGTCACTTTACGTTTGATAAAGGAGGCAAGAATATACAAAGGAAAAAAGACAGCCTCTTCAATAAGTGGTGCTGGGAAAACTGGACAGCTACATATAAAAGAATGAAATTAAAACACTCCCTAACACCATATACAAAGATAAACTCAAAATGGATTCAAGACCTAAATGTAAGGTCAGACACTGTAAAACTCTCAGAGGAAAACATAGGTAGAACACTCTATGACATAAATCACAGCAAGATCCTTTTAGACCCTAGAGAAATGGAAATAACAACAGAAATAAACAAATGGGACCTAACGCAACTTAAAAGCTTTTGCACGGCAAAGGAAAATTTAAACAAAATGAAAAGACACCCCTCAGAATGGGAGAAAATATTTGCAAACGAAGCAACTGACAAAGGATTAATCTCCAAAATTTACAAGCAGCTCATGCAGCTTAATATCAAAAAAACAAGCAATCCAATCTAAAAATGGGCAGAAGACCTAAATAGACATTTGTCCAAAGAAGACATCCAGATTGCCAACAAACACATGAAAGGATGTTCAACATCACTAATCATTAGAGAAATGCAAATTAAAACTACGGTGAGGTTTCACCTCACACAAATCAGAATGGCCATCATCAAAAATCTACAAACAATAAATGCTGGAGAGGGTGTGGAGAAAAAGGAACCCTCTTGCATTCTTGGTGGGAATGTCAGTTGATACAGCTACTATGGAGAACAGTATGGAGGTTCCTTAAAAAACTAAAAATAGAACTACCATATGACCCAGCAATCCCACTACTGGGCATGTGCCCTGAGAAAACCATAATTCTACAAAAGTCATGTACCACAATGATCATTGCAGCTCTATTTACAATAGCCAGGACATAGAAGCAACCTAAGTGTCCATTGAAAGATTAATGGATAAAGAAGATGTGGCACATATATACAATGGAATATTACTCAGCCAGAAAAAGAAACGAAATTGAGTCATTTGTAGTGAGGTGGATAGACCTAGAGTCTGTCATACAGAATGAAGGAAGTTGGAAAGAGAAAAACAAATACCGTGTGGCTTCCCTGGTGGCGCAGTTGTTGAGAGTCTGCCTGCCGATGCAGGGGACACGGGTTCATGCCCCGGTCTGGGAAGATCCCACATGCCGTGGAGCAGCTGGGCCTGTGAGCCATGGCTGCTGAGCCTGCGCTTCCGGATACTTTGCTCCGCAACAGGAGAGGCCACAACAGTGAGAGGCCCGCACAAAAAACAAAACAAAAAATAATCCAAAAACAAATATCGTATGCTAACAGATATATATGGAATGTAAAAAAAAAAAATGGTTTTGAAGAACCTAGAGGCAGGAGAGAAATAAAGACGCAGACTTAGAGAATGGACTTGAGGACATGGGGAGGCGGAAGGGTAAGTTGGGACGAAGTCAGATAGTGGCATGGACATATATACACTATCAATTATAAAATAGATAGCTAGTGGGAAGCAGCCACATAGCACAGGGAGATCAGCTCCGTGCTTTGTGAACACTTAGAGGGGTGGGATAGGGAGGGTGGGAGGGAGATGCAAGTGGTAGTGCATATAGGGATATATGTATATGTATAGCTGATTCACTTGGTTATACAGGAGAAACTAACACAATATTGTAAAGCAATTATACTCCAATAAAGATGTTAAAAAAACCCCAACAGATTCTTGTTTGGCCAAAATTGGCAGAGGCTGGGCTCCAGAATCCATTTCAGTTGGCAACACAAAATTCTCTGGCTGGCCACCAGGTGGAAAGGTAGATAAAATACACAGGTAAAATACATGACAACAGCAAACCTGTGAGTTGCTAAGTGTTTAAAATGTGGCAATGACAATGAAAAAGGAGAGATGAGAGAATAATTATGGACTATTGGCATGGTTGACTAGAGTAGAAAAAACTTTCCTCTTTCCAAATGTATGATAATGAGGAGTGTCAATAAAGACTTCACTGATGGAAATCAGATCCTCTATCCAGTAGCTACATGCTTAGCTATGTACTTTGTACTATGCAGTACATCCATATTTAGTGATCCTGCTTGAATGATTAAATTTGTCTTTTGATAATATTACTTGAAAAATAATTTTAGATTTTGCATTCTCCCAACCCCCTAATTATGTACCATAAAATCATGATGGAATAGGGTATTAAATGTATATGACATCCTTACAATATAAGCTGGAACTGGAACTCTTGGTTTTGTTTCAAACTGTAAAATTCTTTTTTTATCTGTTTTCTAGCAGTTGGCAGTAATGTATGTTTTTGATGATCATAAAGTGAAATTTAATGGTGCTAATTTAATAGTACTGAATCCAGAAATTTAATGATGTTAATTTTTCTTAAGAAAATGCATACTAGAAAAGAAAAGTTATGCCAGTTTTTTTAATGCTATCAAACACTAAAATAAAAGTCCTAATTATTCAATAAGACTGAGAAGAGTGAGCAGACTTAAGATTTAAAAAACTAAATATTCAAAGGAAAAAAGTCGACATTTCTGTCTGAAGAATAATTGTGTTAGTTAAAGAAGTATGAAAATGTCCTTGTTTTAGAGTGGTTGATAAATCCCTGAGCTATTATGTGGTTGCCAAAAATCTAAATAAACTTCATTACTACATAATAAAACAGCTCAGCTTTAAAATTGGTCAGTTTATTGATTTTAGTGGCAAGGGATTTGAATGTATTTTCTTTGTTTGCTGTTAATTTCTTGCTTTCTGAAACCAATCTGTTACTGCCAATGGACAATTATACATGCAGATATTATTACAGTCAGACATAAAATGAAGTGTGGGCTCTTGGGATGTTCATATAAATTACAAGAATAGCTTTTTTGTAATCTTTTCCAAGTGCAGAAGATATCAGTGTGGGCTATTTTGAAACTTTTATAATTTGTTTGTAATATATTTTTTATCAAATAGTGAATTTTAATTCACTTAGTTAAATCTCAGAGTTTATAACTCATTGGTTCAGTCTGCTGCTTTTCACATTTGTATTTTAAAATTATTAAAGTCATACGTTATCTCACAATAAGCATTACTCAGTTTACTCCTGTTCTTTTCCTCTTTATAAAATACAATATCTGTTCCAATCAACTTAAATTTAAAAAAAAATTAGTAACCACAAAAGCCTTTTCTGAACTCTGGGCAGATGCCACTTGTTCATGTACTGAATTCTTACACTGTGTGCTTCTCATAAAATTTAGCATACTCTGTCATTATTATTATAGTTTGCATAGAGATCTACTGTTCAATTTTAGATTTTATGCTCCAGGAAAAAATGTTACAGAGTGTTGAAAGTAAGACCAATGCCTGGTAGCATTTTATATTTGTAAGCATATTGTATAAGTATTCAATATGCCAGTTTTCATTCTTTATCCTGTTCTAGTTGACGAGTAAATTCACAATCAGTATCTGTTTTAAAATTATTTTAAAGAGAATCACATTTTTAAGTTCCACATTAGAGCATTTTCTGGAGGTAGTCTTAGCTAACACTTAAGAGACAGTACACAAAATGTCTCCTTCAGTCACACTGGTTATCAATCACATATCAATTCAATAAAATTTTTCATTATTTTCAAATGCTAAGGCACTTTCCTTCTATAATATTTGCTTTGTAATCATTCATGGCTCTTCATGGATACTCTTTTGTTTAGCATTTCATGTACACCTCTTTGTTTTCCTAACTAAATTAGAGATTATTCACTTCCCCAACTTTGTAGCTGCTATGGAATTTATTTGTATCTAATTCATTGGAGAAATTCAACAAATGATTGTTGATTCATTGATTTTGTAAGAAGTCAGCAGGATTTCTATGACAAAGAGCCCTGAATTAAAAAATAAACAAAGACCTAGATATTATTAGTGGCTCTACTTCAAACTAACTGCAAAACTATGGAATCTTCTTAATCATTGGTTTCCTCTTTTTATAAATATCGTTAATAAATATTATTTATAAATATTCTTAAAATTGAATTCTCAACACTGAGTGATTGAGAAACCAATAGAATAATGTAAGGAAATTACATGCTATAAACCATTAATGTAATGTCATTATGATTTAAAAAATATTCTTATTTCAACTTAAAGAGTATTGGATGTTTGTTTTTTTAGAATAGTTACTGAAGCAAAAATTTAGTCTTAAAAATAAATATAGCCAGTAGTTTTATTAATGAATGTCATAGTTTAGCTATCAAAATAAGTTATTCATAGAGTCTTCTGCCAGTTTTTTGGTCCCTTTTCACTAATTTTAATGTCTTCATTTATGTAGATAAATTTACCAGTTGTATTCAAATAAATACATGTTCTGTCTGTTTGCTTTATCTGCTGGAGTGGTATTATGTGTGAACAAACCTGAAGTCTTATCTCTCTTTACTTAAACACCGTTTTCTGGCAGATTTTCTATGTGTTTGCTGATGGTGGCCATTGAAGTGATATTTTAAACTTTTTATTTTACTAGGTTGTGACTGAGAAAAAATATGTAACTTACCTTAACTCAAAGCAGGAATGCACTGTCAATATACTCTCTACATTGACTTCTAGAAGACCTGCCTCCCTGCAATATTAAAAAATATATATATTCTGATGGAGATTGTGATGGTAATAAATATTATTTTTTGTTCACATTATATGTCAGAGATGTGTCAGGCACTTTTTATATTTGTAACACTCAATAATTTTTTTTAAAAAACCCATAGGACCATGACCTCTTTCCATAAATAAATAAATAAAGCAAGCAAGCTCAGAGAATTTAAGTCACCTCTTCAAAGTATCCTTGTTGTACACGGTAAAGAAGATCAAAACACAGGCCTTTTTACCACTGTAAACAACTGGCTTTATGATATGATATGAATATTAAAATAACTTTTCACAGTAAAAATGTGCCATTTAAACATGAATGGATTATAAATGAAGGAGGGAGATAAAATGGAACTATATAAAATACTCAATGTAAATCAGAGATGAGAAGAAAGGGGGGGAGAAAAAAAAGGAAAATACAATGAATATGAAATACGTAGTTACAAAGAGGTAAATATTAATCTAACTATATCAATAATCACTTAAAATGTAAATTGTCTAGAAACAGCAACTAAAACACAATATTAAAATGGATTAAAAAGTAAGACCCTCATAAAAACACACATAACACATTCTTAACAAAATGTTAGAAAATAAATCCAGTGGTATAAAGGAGAGTACATCAACGTCAAGTGGTGTTCATTCCATCAATGCAGGGCTGGATCAACACTCATAAAACAATTAAAACTATTCATCATATCAACAGACTGAATAAGAAAAAGTATGTTCATATCAAGAATGCAGAAAACCTCAATATTCATCATGCTCTTGTGTTAAATACTCTTGAAATGTTAACAGTAGAAGTGGATGTCCTCAGCCTAATGAAAGAAATATATGAAAAGCTTACAGATAACATGAAATTTAATGTTAAGAAATGAAACTCCTTCCACTTAAGACCAAGAACAAGGCAATGATGTACTCTCTTATCACTCTTACTCAACATTTTACTGGAATATCTAGTTAGTGCAAAAGAAATTTAAAATGATATAAAAAGTATACAAAGTGTAAATGAAGAACTAAAACACTATTCACAGATGATACAATTTTCTGCATAAAATCCCCAAAGAATCTACAAAAAAAAAACCCCAAACCAAAACCAAAACCAAAAATCCTGAATCTAGTAAGAGAGTATAGCAAGGTCACAGGATAAAAACTAAATATATAAAAGTTAGTCAATTTCCCATATGAAAGAAACAATTAGAATTTAAATTAAAAGAAAGGCAATACTATTTAAAAACACAACCAAAAGTAAAATGCTTACATACAAATGTAACAAAATATTTACAGACTCTGTATGTTAACAAATATAAAACTTTGATGAAATGAAGACATTAAAAAATGGTGAAGTATTTTGTACTCATAGATTGGAAGAACCAATAATGTTAAATGTCAATTCTGTCCAATTTGATGTACAAATTCAATATGATCCCATTCAAAATACCAGCAAGGTATTTTCTACATATTGACAAACTGACTTGAAAATTTATAAGAAAAGGCAAAGGACAAAGTACCAACATGATGCTGAGGAATAACAAAGTTGGAACACTCACCATGCAATTTCAAGGTTTACTGTAAGTCAACAACATTCAAGAAAGTATGGTATTGATGAAAGAATAGACTCATATATTAATGTAACAAAATTGCCCAGAAATAACCCACATAGGTATAGTCAACTAATTTTTGACAAAGGAACAAAGGAAACTCAGTGAAAAAGGAGAGTCTTTTCAAAAAAGGATTCTGACAATCTTACACAAAAATTAACTTATAGTAGGGATCTAAATGTAAAGTGAAAAATTATAAAACTACTGAAAGAAAATAGAATAACGCCTATATAACCTTGGCTTTGGTGATGAGTTTTTAGATACAACACCACAAGAATACCTATAAAGAAAAATATTTCTAAGATGGAATTTATTAAAATTAAAACTTTGCTCTGATGTAGATACTGTTAAGAGAGTAAACAAATAGCACATATTAGCACATATATGCGGAATCTAGAAAAATGGTACAGATGAACCTATTTGCAAAGCAGAAATAGAGACACAGATGTACAGAACAAATGTATTGACACCAAGGTGGGGAGGGGGGTTGGGATGAATTTGGATATTGGGATTGATATATATACACTACTACATATACTTATACCTATTAGTATAAAATAGATAACTAATGAGAACCTGATGTATAGCACAGGGAACTCTACTTAATGCTCTGTGGTGACCTAAATGGAAAGGAAATCGAAAAAAGAGGGATATATGTATACATATAGCTGATTCACTTCGCCATACAGCAGAAACTAACACAACGTTGTAAAGCAACTATACCCCCATTAAAAAAAAGAAAAAAATGCATGTCATAAGCTGGTAGAAAATATTTAAAAATAATTTTTCTTATAGAGAACTTGTATCCAAAAATATACAAACACTTCAAACTCAAACATAAACAAACAAGCCAATAAAAAATGGGCAGTTAATCTGAACAGAAACTTCACCAAGAGGGTATACAGATGGCAAATGAACGTATGAATAGATGTTCATCATTTGGCATTAGGGAAATGTAAATTAAAACTATAATGAGATACCACTACATAGCTATTAGAATGCCTAAAAGCCCTCTTCCCACCAAAAAACAAAAAAACAAAAAAACCACACCAATATTACTGGTGAAGGCATGTAGCTGAGAGAACTTTCATTCATTGATGGTGGGGATGTAAACTGTGAAAGATAGAAGATAGTTTGCCATTTTCTTTCATAACTAAGTATAGTCTTACCATGGGATCTAACAATTATGCTCCTAGGTATATCCAACTGATTTTCAAACACAAAATCTTACACTTGAATGCTTATAGCAGTTTTATTCATAATTGCCAGAAAACGGATGGAACCAAGCTGACTTTCAATAGTTGAATGGATAAACAAACTGGTACATCCATTCGATAGACTATTATTTGTTTATAAAAAGAAATGAGCTATCAACCTGTTCAAAGAGATAAATCTTAATTGCGTATTGGTAAGTTAAAGATGACAGTAGGGAAAAGATGACATATACATAATTCCATTAAAATTTTGAAATGGCAAAACTATAGAGATGGTAAGTTGATCTGTGATTGCTAGGAGCTTGGAGAGGTGGAAGGTGATGTTTTATGGTGGTTAAGCTATTCGGTATGATTACTGTACATGATCCTATACATTTGTCAAACCCATAGAACTTTACAACGCAAACAGTGAACCTCAAGGCATATAAATTTTTATTAAAATCTTTTAGGAAATCAGGATACCTTGGGATGGAATAAAAGCGTTCAAAAAATAATTTGACTGCATTACATATATATGAAATAGCCTAGCTAAATGGGTGGGAGAAAATGATGGTGAATTAAGTAATTCTGAAAATGAGTTAATATTGTAAGACTAAAGGCAAAAAAAAAAGGCTATAGAAAAACATCCTGTAGTTGATAAAATTGTTTCCCATAATGTTAGCAATTCTCAAACATTACATATATATACCGGGTTTAAATAATTAAGAAATATGTGGCATGTGAAGGGGCTAGATTTTTCACTGTTGGTGCATGAGATTACTGACGAGTTGGGGAGAAGGTAGAATAATCAGTGCAGTACTTGCTTGCAGGTGAAAACATAAGTACAAATTTGTGTTTAACTTAATGTACATATAGATGCACACATCCAAAAATATTTCTGGATATGTGTGCGTACATGATTTAGTATATAAATGTATGTTTTCTTGCTTTGTCAGCAAAGAGGGTCTAGATATAAGACACCCCCTTAGCAGCTAGCTCTTGTGGTCAGGTCTTATTTTTTAATAGTATCTTCCTATAACAGGAACAAGAATTTCTTGGAGAAATGATTGATTCTAGCGCTGGGAAAGGGAATATATAAGATGAGCCAGAGGAAAGAAAGTACTAAAAGCAAAATCTACGGTAAAGGGGGAATGTCAAAGGGATACGGGACCCTAAATGAAAAACTTTCCTATTATTGGAAGAATTTGAGAAATGATAAAAATAACATAATGTTAACATAAATAAATGATTGAAAAAGTAGGGTAGAATAGAAAAATCTTTCACACAGAAAACAAACCCTAAAAGTTTATATAGATACTGCCCTCTCAAGAAAAAGGAACAAAACTTTCCATCCCTTATGTGTGGACTGCGCACAATGACTTTGTTCTAAAAACTAAAGGTAAAAATGGAGTAGCTTTACAGTGGAGAAAATTGACAAAAATACTTAACCCAGGTGATAAAAGTCATCATCAATAGCAATAATCATGCTGTTAGCATGTACCCCTGAGAAGTGTGATGAGAATGACACTTTAACTCCGTAGTCTTCCCCAGACCCATAATCCTAGTCTAATCATAAAACACAGCAGACAAACCCCAATTGAAGACTTTTTACAAAATACCTGACAAGTGTTTCTCAAAACTGTCAAGAATATCACAAATAGTAACATTTAAATAACTGTCACAGTCTAGAGAAACCTAAGGAGACATGATGACTACATGTAATGTGGTATCATGTATGGGTTCCCAGAAATTAAAAAAAGACATTTTAGGTAAAAACTAATACACTTCGAATAAGGTAGAGACTCTAGTTAATGATAATGTCGATATTGGTTCATTAGTTGTGACTGATGAAATGTACTAATATAACAAGTTAGTAATAAGGTAAACTGAATAAGGAATAGTGGGGACTCTACTATCTTCACAACTTTTCTGTAAATCCAAAACTTCTAAAGAAAAAATATTTACTTAAAAAAATTAGATAGACACTTGCAAGTGATCCTTCCAAAAAGCAACGATAATTCTTATTTTTACAGTTTCTTTGAATACCTATGCCTTTGCAATCTTCCCAACACTGAATATTATATCTTTAAGAATGTTGCCAACCTTCTGAGAAACATAATTATACCTCACTGTTTTAATGGATATCTCCCCGAATGCTAGTAGGGTTATTCACTAGGTTTTTAATAAATTGATTAGCCACTTCTTTTTATTTTTCTGTAGAATGTTATTCATATCCTCTGCCCAATTTTCATTACTTTGTCTTCTATTTGTTTGACAAGATTTCTTTATATAATTCGGATTGTTATTCTTGTGTATCATATACTTTTCAGATACCTCTCAAAGTTTATCATTTGTCCTTTAATTTGTCACCATAAACTCCTACTAGTTTTCATAGTTTTAAAATTTGCTCTTCGTTATTTGTTCAAGAAGTTGTTCCCTAACTCAAAATTAGAAAACTTCACCTATATTTTTCTGTGGAAAAATTATCAGCATTTTAATCCACCTGAATTTATTTTTGTGTGTATAATAAAAGGATGAGATCTAATTATGAATTACAAATTGATGCATTCTTTCTCCACTAATGTAAACCTGATAAATCAAGATGAACAAGTTTGTTTTTGCATTTTCTATTTCTTATCGGAGGTATATTTGTATAGGCATTAAGTAATTTCATTATGTTTTAATGCTTATGATTTAATAATATATTTTTGTCTTACAGATTGTCACTTTTCTTGTATTCTTTTAAAATATGTTCTTATATATTATTGAGAATTTATATTTCACATGGATTTTAGAATTAACTTTTAATTTTTCATTGAAACATATTTGGAAGTTTTAATTAGGATGGTATTAGATATAATTTGGGGGACATGTATTACAATATAAAGTACTTCCTTCCAATGAAGCTGTAGATCTCTTCATTCATTCAGGTATTCTGTTATTCCTTTTGGTGCAATTTTAAAGTTTACTTCAATTGGTTTACACATTCCTTAGATATTAATGCATATTATTGATAAAATAAAATATATTTTTCTTATTGTTTTCTTTTTCGTTGTTTAAATTATGTACACAAATTGCTATATATAGCACATCACTGCACTGTTTCATCACTTTTAATAATTCTACGGTTGATTCTCCTGAAATGTCTCTAATTGTATAATTTGGTAGTATACATTATTTGCACGCTTATTGATATAAATAGTTGGTCTATAGCTTAAAATCATTAAAGTGCTCAAGAGTGAAATTAAACATCTATTTTTATTACCCACAGATATGAATTAAGTTTAGAAACCTATCAAGTAATACTTAAGAACACGGTTTTGTTTAAGATTTTGATTATTGGTGAACTATAAATTTTTTTGAGAATAATAGTGATATATTTGTTTGAATATCTTCATCTGTATTAATTTAGAATATTTTGTAGGGAATTATATTTGCATGTTATTTTCTAGTATAAATTTCAAGCCTCTTTATCACATTTTAATTAAAATTACATTTGTCAACATTGAAGAAAGAAGAAGGCACTTGACATCTTTACTCACAGCATCTGACAGCACAATAACCACTGAACTTATCTTGAAAGAACAGAGTTGGGAAGGGATGAGGAATCCCTAGATTGCAAATCTGCATTCTTTTTGAATTCTACTTAAAATAAAATTTCTGAGAGTTTTTTTGAAATCTAAATAGAAGCTATTATGATGAAACCAGCCGTAGTCTTTTACAGGTTTTTATTCTCATGACTGCTCTATTCCTTACAGCGTATCTGTGAAGTGCAGAAAAGTTCACAGCAGATGATTATGCTATGGCACCATGGCCACTGGAGTATGAGATAATCTTCAGAGCTGAGAATTAGTGTCTTAAGCAATCAAGTGGGAAACCAAAGGGAGTTATTCCCTCAGTCAAGTTTAATGCCTAAGATACACCTGAATCTATAGGTCTTTATTATTGCTCAAACCTATACTTTTGATCATTTGGTTACATGTTAGTAAAGGTTATATTTTTCTCTCTCTCACTGATCCTTGCTCAGTTAGTAGAATGTAAATTCCCAAGACACTGTGTAGAACATTTAATCAAAATAGTATAGTTTTCAACATTTGCAATTTCATGCAAAGATTAAGCAAATGAGATGATTCTTTATTAAACTTTTGAAGTAAATAGAATGGAATCAAATTAGACTTGGATTTTTTCAAAGTTCTAGACAAGATATCATTAAAGAAAATTAGAGAAACATCATAGGGTATAGAAGAACTTTTAATGGAACAAGTAAGGACATATTTATACAGGGTTTGTGTTTTTATTTGGAGGTTATGTTGGCAGAGGATAATTTACATAATCAGGATCAAAGTTCTATGCATGTTTCTTCTTGGTATGGAGAACATTTTTCACTTTTATATAAATGGTGTATTTTACTATCTCTAGAGTGGAAGGATATTTTAGTGCTTTTTATAAACTCTTTCAAATTATAATTTCTATATTTACTTTTATATCTTTTAAATATAGAAATTATAATTTCTATATTTACTTTTATATATTTCTATATTTACTTTTATATCTTATATATTTAGTTTTACATCACAACTAATGGGCCATGCAGTGCTATTCTGTAAATTATTGGTTATTTTATTTTATGTTTGTGAAGTCAGTGTGACTTTATCACTATTAGGTCTAAGCCAACCCTAGTAAATATGTCCACAACTCATTATTAAATAATGTATCAAGTATTGTTAAATTCAACAGTTATGTTTATGAATGTTGACCTGAAGCAAATGTCTTCTGTTCTTCACTTTGAAAGAATTCAACTCTAAGTTTGTAATAATTTTCACCATATAGAAAAAGCAACCAAATATTTTACAGATAAGCATTATATAAATCGTTATGACAATAAATGTTGAATTTTACTGACTGAATAACTCTTTTTTAGACATGTGTCTATAAACTATTGTTCATCTTACTTAATTAGCATTTTAAGGGGATATAATAGAGCAATCCTTCCAGCAATACATTAAAAGTACCTTAGAAAGTGAAATGGAGATGTCATTTAGAAACTGACAGATTAAGTTTCAAAAGAGAGGAACTAAAGAAATAATATGAGAGGATTAATAGCCTGAGGAATCGACCTGACAGTATACAGCACGTCTACTCATGACTACACTAATCAAATTCACCACTATTGAGCATTCAGCTTATTACAATGAAAAGGAACATGTTGCCTTATCCTCCATAATTCAAAATGTACATCATTAGAAATCTGAGGTTGGGGCTTCCCTGGTGGCGCAGTGGTTGAGGGTCCGCCTGCCGATGCCGGGGACACGGGTTCGTGCCCCGGTCCGGGAAGATCCCACGTGCCGCGGAGCGGCTAGGCCCGTGAGCCATGGCCGCTGAGCCTGCGCTCCGCAACGGGAGAGGCCACAACAGTGAGAGGCCTGTGTACCGCAAAAAAAAAAAAAAAAAAAAAAAAAGAAATCTGACGTTGAAAGAGGCAACTTAATCCTTTTCTCTATTAATTATAGGATAAGAAAATAGATTTCTCTTTAGAACTTCCCAGTTTGTTCATCTTGCTACAAAATCATAGTTCAGACAAATCATTCAGAAATATACTGACTTTTCCCACTATTTTCTGCTGTCTTTGCAAATATGCCTTTGCCTTCTAATGTCTCTGTGGCATTTTCACAACAGGAATTGCCATTATTTGTAGTTTCAGGCATTAAAGCATCAAGCCAAGAATGATTACAGATGTTAGGAAGTAGTAAAACACCTGCCATTGCAAACTGTCTTTAGATAATACAAACGGAGTCTGCTTTGTGTTTATAACTGACCCATTAATTATGTGCTAGAAATTCCAAGCAAAGTTCCTGCTGCTTTCAGAATTGAGAACTCAATCCTGACAGGTCTTGCAAGAACTTCCAAGAGATAATAAGAAATGATTTAAGGGGATATGAAAACAATTCTTCATGCTATTTGAGGCTCTATTTCAGAATGTGTGAGTATCGTGTATTGGCAGAAAATTCTTTAGCTCTAACTATGCTGATTACATGATTAAATATCAGGTATTTCAACTAAATCTTGATTTTGATTCTCTCTAGTACCAAAACTATTGACTTGCTAAAGATACTTCTGTAAACAATTTTAATAAACTTTCTAGACTAAAAAGCTTAATAAATTACATCTCCATTATTTTTTTAATGACCTGAAATAACCCGAGGTTTTATGCATTATCCCCACCAGTTAAAATATTATAAATTTAGCAAGAATGTTAAGTATTTGTGAAAAAAATTTTCATAGGTTTGATTTTTCCATGGAAAATTTTACTTGTAAGTATAATCTGGTTAAACGTAAATGCGAATGAGCCTAGTGCAACAAGTACTGTGATGGGCAAGGTGACACGCCACTTATATATTTTGCTTCAAGGTGGGATTTCTTGCCTCAATTGATGGCAGTCCTGTCAGTAGACAGAATCCAGCTCTTAACCCTTCAGATAATGTCTAAGCTGCAGATGGTCATGCGATTGCTAAGGTCAAAATATCTCAAGACTAATCAAATCAGGTTATAAAGCCTGGTCACTTTGACTCAAGACACAACTCCAATGGGTGAAGCAAGATGCTTCAAAGACACTCACTGGGTGGTGCAAGGCTATCATTCAGGCCTTTAATGCAGAACTCATATTCCCTCTGCCCAAGCCTGCTCGTTCCCCTCCTTTCCACAGATGCTGATTTCAAGAAGATTCCCTAAAAATAATCTTATACATTGTTATGGGCTGAATTGCATACCCCTCCAAATTCATATGCTGAAGCTCTAACACCCAGTACCTCAGAGGTAATTGTATTTGGAGATAAGACCTTTAAAAAGGTAATTAAGTTCAAATGAGGCCATTGGGGGGGTCCTAATACAGTATGATTGGTGTACTTATAAGAACAGGAGATTAGGACATAACAGAGATACACTAGTGGCACGTGTAAGAGGTAGCAAGAAAGTGGCCAGCAACAAGCCAAGGAGAGAGGCCTCAAAGGAAACTAATCCTGCAGGTAAATTTGTATGCATGGTCAGAAAACTGACGCATTTCTCTCTCAGTTAAAAATATTTTTTGTTTGTTTTAATAGAGGGCAATCGCCTTTACTATGCCCCTGGCGGCGGGGGGGAAATTTCTTTGTTTGTTTGAATACACATATTTCTACCTCTTTGCAAGTAGTATTTAATATCTTACTCCCCCCAAATTATTACAATGATGAACAGAGACACATGAACTGGATTTTTCAAGTGCATTTTGTTGTAGTGCATTACTGGTGCAAGATGTATGATGAACAAAACAAAAACTTAATTCAGACTCTGATACTATTGGAAGCTGATGGCTTTGTATACCCCAAATCATTTTTTTCCAATGGGGAAAATAAAAAATGAATTTTAAAAGCCAATTAAAAGTAAAAATAGTAACTAGATAGCATTTAAAAACAAAAAAACTAACAATAAAATGAAGAGCACAACACCCTCTCCAAAACAAACCTCTGGTCATTTCCAAGAAAGCCTTAAGGAGAGCGCTAACAGGGCTGAAAACTCCAGTGAAGAGTGGATGTTGGGTCAGTGTATTATCTCTATTAGGAACCCTCTCATTATTTACATGTACAGCTTTTTTAGAAACTCCCTTTGAAGGTCATATGAAATCATGACATTATTATGCAATGAATTCCAGACTCCATAATGATTAAATGATTATTTTCTGAAAATAGTAAAGGGTTCCAACTTACATGTGAAAAATTAAAACAAATGCATTAAATCATTTAACATAAGTTTATCAAAGTCCTTCTACGTTTTGGTGCTGGAGGTTAGAGCAGTGAGTAGCATAGATAAAACCACAGTCCTTACAGAACTTATGTTTACAGATAAAGAATGTCTCTCTTCTTAAAAGGTTATTCATATTTTATTACAAAATGTTTGAGCTTAAATTTTCTCCCATTCTGAACATTTCTACGTTGTACTACAAAAATAACCTTAATCAAATGAGATCTGATTGTAACTTCTACCTTATTACAAAATTGCACTCATTGACACACTGTTTGGTGCATTTCTTTAAAAACACAAAGAACAAAAAACAGAGAAAAATAACTGTACATGAAATTGGGATTTACAGCAACTCTGAATCATTATTCAGAATGAGTTTAATGATGTATGGATCCAGTCAAGAGATGATGCTGGGCTTCCCTGGTGGCACAGTTGTTGAGAGTCCGCCTGCCGATGCAGGGGACACGGGTTCGTGCCCCGGTCCGGGAAGATCCCACATGCCACGGAGCGGCTGGGCCCATGAGCCATGGCTGCTGAGCCTGCGCATCCGGAGCCTGTGCTCCACAACGGGAGAGGCCACAACAGTGACAGGCCCGTGAACCACAAAAAAAAAAAAAAGAGATGATGCTGAGCAAAGGAACAAGCTTCTAATGGTCTTTGGACAGATGTGAATTTTTCCACTTTAATAATGTTGGCCTTTATTTTCAATGGTGAAATTGGGGAAAGCCTTTGGTTCAACCAGATAAGGAAGTATGTTATACAACCTCTTTACAAGAAGCAGGTAGGTTCTCAGTGTGGCTGGTGACAGTGTGGAGAAGAGCAGCTGCCACTTATAGCCAGCTGAAGAAGGAAAATAAAGCAAGCTAAATAAATTGCCACTCAAAGGCAAAACCAGAAACAAAACAGAAAACATGGGACATGCAGAGCTTTGTTGTTTCCTGATGGAGCACATACTAAATGCTGAGAGTCACACTCACAGGTGTACTGTCAGGGCAGACTGCATAGTAAGAAACAGAATTTTGAGAAAACTTTTTCTTAGAAAAAAGTTCTGACAAAGATAGAAAGTTCTGTTAAAGACAGAAAAGTCCTGAACACATGTAATTTGTATTTATGTAGACAGAGAAAAAAATAACAAAACAACTGACATAAAGACATGGTTAGGGACTTCCCTGGTGGCGTGGTGGTTAAGAATCCGCCTGCCGATGCAGGGGACACGGGTTCAATCCCTGGTCTGGGAAGATCCCACATGCTGCGGAGCAACTAAGCCTGTTTGCCACAACTACTGAGCCTACACTCTAGAGTGTGTGAGCCACAACTAGTGAAGATGTGTCCTAGAGCCCGCAAGCAAAAACTACTGAGCCTATGTGCTACAACTACTGAAGCCGCGCCCTCTAGGACCTGCATGCCACAACTACTGAGCCCGCGTGCTGCAACTACTGAAGCCTGCGTGCCTAGAGCCTGTGCGCCTACAGCCTGTGCTCCGCAACAAGAGAAGCCACCGCGATGAGAAGCCCGCGCACTGCAATGAAGAGTAGCCCCCACTTGCTGCAACTAGAGGAAGCCCACACACAGCAACGAAGACCCAAGGCAGCCAAAAAAAAAAAAAAAAGCTCATGTTTATGTGAGGCATTCTGAATCACAAGAATAAATATATATGGAGGCATCAGAAAAAAGAATCAAGCCTCTTACAATGGTGTGCATATGAATATATGTATGAGTGTGTGTGTGTGTGCGGGGGTGTGTGTGAACTTAAGTGTGTGTATTTTACGGTGAGGGGAAATTAGGATGGGAAGTCAGTGTTAGAAGATCCAATGACAGTGAAATTCTTTCTTTGAAGTCACAGAGAAAAAATTCTACAAAGTATGTGACGCTAACAGTAGATAAATATTTTTAAAATTCACGTTTTTGTTTTTCTTAAAAAAATACGGTGACCAAGTCCAGAAACCAAGAGAAAAATTAAGATATTTAGGAAAGTAATAGTGCTGAACATCACTATTATCTG
The DNA here is from genome assembly GCF_059928025.1 of Delphinapterus leucas. Classification (NCBI taxonomy): domain Eukaryota; kingdom Metazoa; phylum Chordata; class Mammalia; order Artiodactyla; family Monodontidae; genus Delphinapterus; species Delphinapterus leucas. The sequence continues at coordinate 11,453,718 of NC_143133.1, read as the reverse complement.
GGAATCATTTCATGAGATATATATACAGAAAGATATTAACCTATCTCGCCCTCTGTGTGTGTGTACATATATATACAAACACACATATATGTATACAGAAAGAGAAGTATAGTTGATTTCATGAAACATATTTTCAATAAAATGAACCTCAACAGGGTGGAAATAACAAAAATTACTAATGTTAAAAAATTGGGGAGAGAAGGGGTGAGGAAGTGAAATTTCAGTTTTCCTCATCTTTAGTTAGCATGATTTCAAATACATAATACTTAATGCTGACAAACCAATTATTCACCCACTACTAGATGTGTAGTTACTAAAATAATTAACAAGAAGAAGAATTAGAGGAAGAATATGTAGAAAGCATTGTAAATGTGATAATTTTCTTACCATCCCATAATGAGGGTGTAATAATTAATATTAGAAAGTGATGTTAAGATGTAAAGGTCAAATATAATATATAAATTTATAAATGTAACTATAAAAAACCTTAAGTTTCTTTGTGTATTCAGTCTTCTTTAATATACATTAAATATTTACATATAAAATGCATGTAATAGAATATTAATATAGACTTCTTTCTTTGTCCCCCCAGACTACAGCATTATAGGGCAAGATTTTCAGCCATCTATGTGGGTCTCCACCCTGCAAATCTGGACTTGCCAGTTCCATAGCTGTATGAGCTAATTTGTTAATTGTCTATTGTATAAAATGTATATATTTCTCTGGAGAACCCTGACTGATACAATGAATAAGTATAAAACTAATTTAAGCACATATAGCGCAAAACAAGGAGGAATAAAATGAATGCCTTAATGAATATTTTCCAATAACTTATAAAAATCAAAGAAATAAGAAAGCAGAAAAAAAAAAAAAGCAAATTTAGTAAAACAGAAAAAAAAAATCTGTTTTTAAAAAGAAATCAACAAAACAGGTGCAGTGAGATAAATTAATTAAGAAAAACTGGTACAAAATTACTTTGTAAAAATAATAAAAATTGAAAAATGTTAATTGTATACGTATGTGACATTTAAAATATTACAACAGAGTAGTTGTTGTATTCAAATGGATTTAAAAAGCTAGATTAAAATTATGATTTTCTGGAAAAAAATAATTTTGGTCATTCAAACCAGATGTCATAGAGGAGAATTATAATAGCATATGGAGGAATCAAGAAAAGGTAAACAAGCTGTCATATGCTTTTCCTCAACCATTTCCTGCCCTCTACCAACATATGCACGTACACATACACATACACACCCCCATAATGTCCAAAACAATCCACAAGTAAATTATGCTTTCAAGGATTTAATGCCATTTATATTTTTCATGATCATAGAAAGTGAGTTTGATAGCAACTCATAAAAGTAATACCCAATAAAATGAAAACCACTCTTCGGTCTCACATATTGAGATTACAATATATTTTGAGATAAAATATCAAATAAATTTCAGCTACATACTACAAGATTAATAATTAATGGAATCAAATGAAATTTATTCCAAGAATTCAATAGTAACTCATTTTCAGAACATCTTTATTATAATTCATGGTGTTAGAAAGTCAATGGGAAAAAAATATGAACACCTCAAGTGTCAAAAAGTCATTTGATTAAATACAACATGTATTTCTCATAAAAACTCAATAAGATAGAAAGAAAATATTACTTCTTGATATAAATGAAAATATATATAATAAGGTAAAAGCCAGCATCATGCATAATGTTGGCTCATAAGAAGCATCAGTTTTAAGAACAATATAAGATTGTCCATTATAAACATTAATATTTAACAACACTCTAAAAGTACTATCCAATTAGTTGTAGACAAAGAGAGAAGGATAATTATCATTGTTTTAGATGATACTGTATACCTAAAACACTTCAGAAAATGCACTTAAAATTTTGAAATAATGAGATAATTTTTTATTTATGGTGGCTTGTTACAAAATGCATAGACAGAATAGACAAAATGAATAAGTAATTAGATTCCACGTGTAAAATTAGGACTTAAGTTAGAACATTTAACAGAAGATAATATCCCCCTTTACTATAGGAACCTAAAAGTTAAACAAACGACAACAAAAAAAACGGAAATAAATTCAAATATAATACACAGTACCACATAATTATAACTTCAAATTCAGGGTCTTTTTTCTTAAATACCAGAGTACTCAGGATCTTGGCTTCAAGGGAGATAAGTATATTCTATCTAGTTTAAACAAAAGGGAAATTTATTGGACAGATACCAAGGTCTTACTGATTATACTTAGGGTTGGACGTTTTTGCCTAGACAAAAAGTCAGACAGTAAAACTGTTCTGCTGCAGAGAATAAAATGCACCTGGGATCTTTAGTGTAAATCGTCAGAAAGGGCTGTCAGGGTCAACACTAGACACTGCAGCTGCCTCACCTGGATAAGGTGGTAGCTACCACTGAATACCTTTACTGCAGCAACTGCAGAAACAAATTTTCACTGTGCTTTTTTTTTTTTCTCTGGTTGCATCGCTAGCGCTAAGTTTAAAATATAAGGCAGCAGTTTATATTTGGACAAGATACAGGTGCTCCATGTTCTGTGAAACTGAGAGAAATATTTGGGATATTCATCTTCCATAACGAAAGGTAGAACAATGACTCCCACCAGGCTACACACAACTGGTCATCTCCAAAAATTAAAAAGTGGATGTTGGGTGATAAAGAGCCCAAACATACTGAGAATCTTGTTGGTTTCCTAACACTGACACTCATTCATCTTTCCATAGTTAGACTTCCAAAACTTTTTCTGCCTAAATAATGCAACTCTTCTTCTTACAATTAAGAAAACAAAGGAGTCCGTACTTTCCCATAGGAATACATCCCTAAATCCCTTCATTACTGCATATGACCCAGTGCCATTATTTCTGGGGGGCATCTATTCCCCTTCTAATTTTGTTATGAGGAGGAAAGAAAGGTGGAAGCACACGAAGTAAAATCTATTTTTCTGCAAATGGTAAATGGAATAATTTATGTTTATGATTGTCCTTTTTCACTACCTATTCATTAAGCCTGCAACTCTGTTGATAAGCTGTTAAGAGGTCTTTATTCATTGGGGTGAGCCACACCTTCATTTCTGAGGATGTGTGTTCATGGATGCCTCTTTGGGGTGCCCTTGTGTTGCATTAATATTTGTCATTGGACATATTGATAATAGGAGAGCTACCACGTAGTACTCAGCGTTATCTCCTTGATTATCCAGAACACTCACATCCACCAATATACACATCTCATTTTTGTCTGTTCACCAATTATAATAAAGAGCCTTAAGTGGCCTGGTAGCAGATCCAGCTTATAATTTTCTGGAACCATTACTTTTCTTAAATGGAAAGAATCCTAAACCTGTAGAGCCTAGAATTACGCTGATAAAAACATTGTTTTCCTTGACAATCCAAATATTCATTATGAAAGGTGCCATTCTACTTCTACCACTTGGTTAATAGGCAACAGTATTTTCTTCATGGGAGTAACAGCTCCATAAATTATTTCTGGTTCCAATTCCACATTATAGTCTGAAGTCCTGCACCCCATCCTACAAAAAGCTTACCTCCCGTTAGCCAGATAGCTTTCTTCCATATGTGTCAGGGTTAAATCACTTCTTTCAGGTCTCTGATAAACTATAGGCTCCCAGGGAGTAATTTTTTTTGACTGACCTGCCTAAAAGAGGACACCATTCATTATTCCCTTTCCCTTATCTATTCCCAAGGCCTAGAAGAATCTCCAGCACATAGATAGATTGTTTGTTGCAGGAACAGTTATTGACCCTCACAAGTAAAAAAAGAGAGTTTATTGTGATAAGTGTATTGACAGGAGACTGAACTGCCAATCCTGGTTAATAGACAGGAACTACGGTGACTTTGGAGGGCCGAGAAGCAGACAACACTGCTTCAGGACACCGCTGCTGCCACACGATGCCAGCCAACATGCCGGGCATCAACACTGAAGTCATTCCTTTTCAAGCATCTTAGCAGTATTCCTTTTGTTGCTCCATGTTTCAAAGTTTCAGCTGGAGCCTAGTAAATGTGCTCTAATTACCTGGGACCAGCGATGAAGGTTCTGGCCCCTTTGGCCACTTACAAAACAAAATATGGAGAAAAAGTAAAATATACAAAGGAGTGGTCTGACCTAGAAAAATATGTGATATGTCTTCTAAGAAGTATAAAACTAGTCTTGAAGAAGTGAAAAAAAGAAATGTATCTTACTTAGGAAAAAAAATCAAATATAGTAAACTTGACTACATCTTTTTTCCTCTCCTTTTTCACTAAATGTTGAATATAACATGTTAAGTGGAAGGTTATCTTAATCAGAAAAAAGATGTGATTATAGAAATGTATTGCTTATTTTACAGAATATGCATTTATAGTTATGAAGAATGAATATTCATATAGAAATTAAGCATTCAAGAGTAGACAGGAATTTCTGAAAAGAAGATGAAGGATGAATTAGTCATATTACAAGACACTGAAATATATTATGGATTTAGAATAATAGAACATATAGAAATAGGTGCTATCATTTACAATAAATTAATATAAAATAAAACAGTCAATATATTTTTGTACATATAAAACACTAGCCATTTTGTTGGGAGATGGACAGTTGATTTTCTACTAAATTTAAATATAAAAGGAAGTTCATTATTGGAAAGTGTGATATTTTAATTAAAAGATAGGAAGTGAGGAAACATTACGAGGGCAGCCACAAATTCATGAATACATAGCAATAAATATTGCTATACCTTACACAAAGTTAAAAAGAGATGATATATTTTGAAAGATTATATTATCACAAACAAGGATAATTGTCTTAATTAATACATGTTCTAAAAACTAAAAGGAAAATCCAAGAAAGCAAATGGAAAAAAAAGGCAAAGCGTATGAGCAATCAGAAATACAAATAGCTTATGCACTTATTATAGAAAAATATACATGAAATATATGAAAATGTGCTATACACTCATTATAGAAAAAACTAAAATATCAATAAATGTAATATTTTCCCCTATATGGTTATGAATTGATGAAAAATTTGGAAGGTGACTTGGCCATATAGGCAAATATTAAAATGTGAAAAATTTTAATTTTAGCAACTTTCTAACATTTTATTGTATAAATATACTTACAGAGGTGTATAAAGATATACAAATAAGATTTTTTCCAGAATAGCATTTAGTAACAAACAGGGAATAAGAAATTATTCAAATATTGTGCATCATAATACTTGGAAGGCTGTGCATTTATTTTGAAGAAACAGTTATATCTATACGGATTTTTTTTCCCCATAGTAGACACGGAAGATACATTTGTACTATTTGGGTATTTATTAAATATACATTTTTTCATAATATTAAAAAAATTACAGGACTGAAAAGAAGTACGGAATATGATTATAAAATAGGGTCCTGCAACCTTGAATTCATTAACAATATAACAGAAACAAATGTACTCAAAGCCATTAATCCATATAACAGTATCGTGAATGTCAGAAGTCATTATTGCCATTGCCTTGATCATGAAAAAAACATTCTCACTGTATACTACTTTAAGAATCTGTTAAGGGGCTTCCCTGGTGGCACAGTGGTTGAGAGTCCGCCTGCCGATGCAGGGGACACGGGTTCGTGCCGCGGTCCGGGAAGATCCCACGTGCTGTAGAGCGGCTGGGCCTGTGAGCCATGGCCGCTGAGCCTGCGCGCCCGGAGCCTTGTGTTCCGCAACGGGAGAGGCCACAGCAGTGAGAGGCCCGCGTACCGCAAAAAAAAAAAAAAAAAGAATCTGTTAAAACAATGCTATAATGGAGCTAGCCATACTTGTGTTAGAATTTAGGGAAAAATATATTTATAAGTTGATTATATTGTTATATTAATACAGTGTCTGGTTGTCATCTAGACACAATTCCTGGGACATTACTTTTTGCAAGAGACACCTGGACCTGCACAAACATGCTGCATTACAACACAATCAAAATATTATTAATGAATCTCGTCCTCCTAGCCAGATTTATATAGCTCAGAAAATAAAAAGGGAATACTCTTGGAAACAAGAAGACATTTTCATTTCTTAATAGAAACTTGCACCTCAATGTAAGTTAATCTTATTGTAATGATTTTCTTGAGAATCATGGAGAAAAGAACTCCAGCTCTACTGTCAAGGGTTTAGATTACCTTTGGATGTGGATGGATTCTGATTCTTTTAAGAATAAAATTTAGTAATTTTTAAGTGTATGCATTTTTGTTACACTATAGATAAAACACAGAATGCCATTATTTTAATTGAATAACTGGATGTAGCTAAAAGACTAGAGGCATATTACCTACTTCCCAATAAAAGTCACTGAAGGAATCCTTAACCTCTACTAAAAATATCCATCAGGACTGTTAGCTTCGGGACTAATACTAGATCAAAGCTTGAGGTATTGGGAAATGAGTTTGTGCATAATTGCCAGTCACCATCCTTCTCATTCTGCAAATTCTATCTCTAAGTTACCCTCTGCAATTATTCCAAGCAGTGATGTTTCTTTGGACATATATACACTACCAAACGTAAAATAGCTAGCTAGTGGGAAGCAGCCGCATAGCACAGGGAGATCAGCTCGGTGCTTTGTGACCACCTAGAGGGGTGGGATAGGGAGAGTGGGAGGGAGGGAGACACAAGAGGGAAGAGATATGGGAACATATGTATATGTGTAATTGATTCACTTTGTTATAAAGCGGAAACTAACACACCATTGTAAAGCAATTATAGTCCAATAAAGATGTAAAAACCAACAAACAAACAATTACACCAGTCATTAACACCACAGAAGCACATCTCAAAGCCAACATTGGTACTTCCGGAGTAGTTAAACTTGGAAACAATACGGAAAAAAAGGAATGCCTCAAGGCTATGGTTACACGTCATCAAAATTTCAAGTGGAAATTGAACAGGTCTCGAGAATTTAAAGTATTCAAGCAACAAACTTAAAGAAAATTATTAAAACTTAACAAAGATGCATTGAAAAGAAATATTTGTCTCAGGGATATTTAACGGACTATGGGAAGCATGAAAATGCAGAGGTTTCATGTGGATTTTTGCAAAGTGAAATACACACACACACAAATCTACCCTTAGCAAAAGTGTATCCGAATTCAAATATTGGCTCTCCCTCCTTAGTGCAGTGTGACTTTAGTCAAGTAACTTAATTTCTCTGTGCTTCAGTCTCTTCATCCATAAAATAGGATAACAATTACTTCACTTGTTGTAGGGTTGAATTATAGAAATAAGTGAGTCAATAGGTACAAAACTATTGAAAAAGGGATTGGCACATAGCGGCACACAATGTGTGCTATCTCATTGCTATTATTATTACTATTACTAATACTAATGTCAGTGCCTGTTCTCTACGATCTGTTATGTAAATGAGCATTAAGAAATGTGAGCAAAACTAAAAAGTCCTAAGAATTTATCAGTAACACTGGCTTGGAAATCCTGGCAACCCTACAGACAAAGGCAGATTACATAAGTTTTTAGTACCTATTAAGAACATTTCTTTATGAGGAAAAAGAAGAACAATGAAGCCAGTGCCAATTATAAAGTAGGATCTTAATCAGTACACAAGGAATTGAAGTTGTAGAATTAAATTTCGCTAGACATAATTTGTGTTTTGTTTCCTCTGAACATCTAAACAAATAATTTTAGAAAGCATCTGTTGAACATCTCCCACATACTCACACATACACATACACCACAAGCACACACAACTTACCTGTGCTAGTGTCCTTTGTAAGTAAATACCCTATTTTCAAAGTGTTTACCTGTGTACATTGTCCTCTAGATTAGTGCTCTTCAAACTGTTTGATTATACATTCCATCATTAAAAATTCTTTCTGTATTTCCAATATGTCTATTTATGAAAAAATTATATTCATGTGCTACTGTAGTAATTTGTTATGAGCAAAAAATAAAACCAAAAAAAGTAAAAGAATGAGAAAAATATGGAATTATTTAAATAATAATTTTTCTGATTTATTAACAATACTAATTTTATGAGATAATTTATTGCTTTTGTAAATCATTTTTCTTTTAACATGTGTGACATTCCATATTTTGAATGTCTGGTTACATAGTGCTGCATTTTTTTTTTCTGACACATTACATTATTAGCAAGCAAGCACAAAAAGGGTACAAAAATCTCAAATTTTTGTTCTTTTAGGTGTTCTGACCACATCTTGTTTGAACTTGACATTAAGGCCAACTTAATAATATTCTAGAAGCACCATTCAGACAAACAAATTCCCCTGAATTCAAAGCTGGACACAGGACTGATTAGAGATCTTGGCTTGCCGGCCACCCTGAAGTGTACAAGCTACGGGGCATACCCGATTCTTATCTTCATGTAAAGTAGGAGAAGAGCACCATATTTTGGTATTTGATTTTAGTGGCTATCATAGCTAAAAAAGTACTTCACCAAGATATATATATATATATATAGCCCCAAATTTAAAAGGTATGTCCTTGACTCTGTTTTTTAAAAAAAAACACATGATTTTTATTTTCCAATTTTATCAATCAATTTGGGTGATTTTTTTTCTAATTCAGCAAGTACATTTTTGTATTCTCAAATATGGATCATTTGTGCCTATCCACAAAAAGAATGTATTTCATACATAAATATATATATATGCACATTTATATACATATATGTGTATGTTAGGAAATTGTTTCCTTTTTTTGTAATGTGGGAAGAGTTTTAATAGGTGATATAGTAACATTGGTTCCAACAGCAAAATTACATAACAATGGAAATATTCCAAATATTAATGTTCAAAAGGTGTTTTCCATAGGATGAAGAGAACTTGACAAAAGCAGTTACCTTTTTCATTAATTGTAAAAACATCATTTCACTTTGAAGAAACAGGTTAAATGTAAGATTGTTTTTTTTCAAAAGTAACCATGGGTAGTATACAAATCACTGACATATTTTCAGAAGTTAGTAAGTTTGGATCTATTGTCTTTGTGCAAAAGCAGTACACAATAAATGTATAATTTAACTTCATATGTTTTCCATAACATAAACAGTGAAATTTATGTTAGAAGATATATTCACAAACTTCACATTTCATAAAAAAGTAGAGAATATACTATATGTTGAAAATTTTCCTTTTTAAAATTAACCACATCATAGTTATAACAATTTGGGTGTTTGTTTGCTACTGTAGATTATCTAGCTTATTCTTCAAAAAAAAAACCCCAAAACCAAAAGGATTCATTCTTGACTCCTTTTACTGTCTCATAAGCCACAATCTGTAAGAAAAGTCTTCCAAAACATATTTGTAATCTAGAATCTTACCATTTTTGCCACTACTGCTGTGGGCCAAGCTGGCTTTATGTCCTGTGTAGATTACTCCTGAGTCTCCCTACTCCCCAAACTTTCCTCCTAAAGTCTATTCTCAACACTGTATCACCGTATCGACAGCCCTTGAAAAACTGAGTAGGGTGACACTTCTCTTCTGTTCAAGAGAAAAAACCCTTCAAAAGACTGTATCACTCAAAATAAAATCAAAGTTTGTAGAAGGGTCTAAAGGCACTACACATTCTGACCCCTAGAGTCCCTCCTATGGTATCTCTTTCCCCAGCAGATTTTTCTAAGGCTACACTGGCTTCGTGCCATTACTCAAACATGCCCTGCACAGAACACGGCCACAGCCTTTGAATTTGGTGTTCCCTTTTCCTGGAAAACAGTCATCTACTCGGGATTAATTCTTTCACTTCTTTTGGGTCTTTGTTCAAGTGCTACATTCTCAAAAAAAAAAAAAAAAAAAAAAAGAAAGGAAAAATAAATAAATAATATATATATATATATATATATATATATATCACTACTTAAGAAAGAGTATACATCTGTCCTCACCCCCACTAGTGCTCTCTATCCCTTGTCCTTGCTTACTTTTTTTTTTTTTTTTTTTGCGGTACGCAAGCATGTGGGATCTTCTTGGACCGGGGCACGAACCCGTGTCCCCTGCATCGGCAGGCGGACTCTCAATCACTGCGCCACCAGGGAAGCCCATCCTTGCTTACTTTTATTCTATGGCACTCATTAATCTCTGACATACTCCATATGTTGTTTATTTAATGGCATATTTTCTGTCTCCCCTACGTGGTGTTAAGTCCCATGAAGGTAGGAATTTCTGTCTCCTTTGTCCACTGTTGTATCCCAGACTTCCAGTTCCTTGAAAGCTGGTGGGCAGTACATCAGTTCTTATTTAAAGAATCAATCAGTTTATTTTAACAGTTCAGCCAAAACCCTGTGACCTTTTTTTCAGAATTTTTAAAGACTAGCAAAATGGCTATTCCTTTTGTGGCTAAAATTATGTAGTTTTTCTTAATATAAGACATGCTTTTTAAGACATGTTAATTTCATCATATCTGGCTAGTATATCTTTCTTCACTGGTTCAAAAAGTAGTACTTTTTCTTACATTTCATTTTTGAAACAGAATATTGCAAAAACCACAATATAAGACATAGTAGAAACCTGCGTACTTTCATATGATTTTACAGCAATCTTCCCGAAAGTTGAAATATGTTATAAAGCATGTTTGTTTTCAGATCTTCAGCAATGTTTTCCAAGCATCCTCTGACAACATTTCTGACAACAGAATTAACTCTATCTCAATCCCACATTGTTTTGTAGGTTTTATTTGAGCTACTTTACCATTGCAAGAAGAACAAGTGTTACTTTGATGGTATGGAGTATTAGAATTTCACTTTTAAATAAGAAATTTCAGAATAACCATCTCTACCATTAAGGGTATTTTTACAGAAAATTGTGTTAAACATAGACTGACTTGTTGAAAAGTATCGTAATTACAGAATTTACTCTTCATATGTTGGACACAATTTTTAAGTGTCTTGCTAATAATGACGCTTAATCATTATCTATTATCTCAAGCCACATTGGGACTTAGAGCATGCTTCCATCATTAATAATATAAAACTGTATGAAGACCTGTTTTTAATAGTCTATTATAATTCTAAACTCTAAATTTTTTTTCAATTATGTTAGACTTTTGCTATTTTTATCTTCTTAAATTATGTACTTTTATTAGAAAAAGTCAACTTTACCCCTTTCTTATGTACACTTCTGCTTGACTTAGTATTGTCTTTATATGGATTTTTCTTTGTAAATATATTTTGTCATTTTGTGAGTGTTACCATAAATATAATGAAAAAATAATATAAATTTGAATTCATTTAATCAAGTTCACAAAAGATGTATTATCTTACAATATTCTAAAACATAATGAGTTTGTTTATGAATTTATACATTAAATACCCACAACTTTCTTAGGATCACTAGTATATTGCATGTTAGAGGTGATCATATAACATATAGATCAAATAGGATTTAATCTGTTTATCAAAATGTAGATAGAAAGTTTAATGTTCTGCACCCGTGTCATAAGAAAAATTCTTACAAAATAGTTGGCAAAGAATATTTTCCACTACAGGGACCATGTTCATGACTGTAGGCTTCTGAGAGAAAATGCACAATACCCCATTTATTGGATCAAAAGAACAGAAGAAAATAACTGGCTTGCAATGGTAGTAAATAGTTAATAATTATTTGCTGAACAAAGGCATTTAAGCATTTATGTACCAGATACCATAAAATATTAGTTCACTGAAGTATTTATGATAATATAGCTTTTTAATTAATAAATTCTTTTAAAAAGTAAGAAAACTCAAACTCAAAAATAATATAGTTAGTTTGCTTCAGATCAAGCACTATTTTTCAAAGATATGCTTTGAACCAAGATTTCCAGTTGTATCACGTATACTTTCCTGTCTGTATATTTGCAATCATCTTTATTCTGCATCACCATGTACACAGCAACCTTATTCACAACAGTCAAGACATGGAAGCTATCTAAGTGACCGTCAACAGATGAATAGATACAGAAAATATGATATATACGTATATACAATGGAATATTATTCAGCCATAAAAAGGTAGGAAATCCTGCCATTTTCAACAACAGGGATGGACCTTGAGGACATTATGCTAGGTGAAATAAGTCAGACAGAGACAGATACTGTGTGATCACTTATATGTGGAATTTTTAAAAAGCCAAACTCATGGAAAAGTTGCTATGACAGTAGATTTTAAATGTTCTCACCACACACACACAAATAGTAATTATGAGATGATGAGGTATTAACTAACCTTATTTTTGTAATCATTTTGCAATATATAGTGTATCAAATCATCCCTTTGTACACCTTTGACTTAAACAATGTTATATGTCAATTGTATCTCAGTAAAGCTGGGGGAAGAGGACTCATTCTAAGTGTTCCACTGCAGTACTAAAGTTCTGACCATATGCACAACTGGTATAATTATTTTTATTAAACTAGAAAATTATTTGAATCCAGTGAAAGTAGCTAACAATCAATCAACCAACAATAAATATTTACTTAATGCTTAATTATTGTAAGTGTTTAAGCTAGGAAAATATTTTTCTTTTTTATGAAAATAGAGAAATGCCATTATTAATCGCTTCTAAAACATCTACTGTAATTTTATATATTCTTAGCACTATATAATTAGTTTTTTTATACTTCAAATACTTGAACCTCTTGAGATATATAATCTGCACGGGCAGTTAAAGTCTTTAATTTATTGAACGGTAGGAAAGGGTGACATAGACAGAGATTCCTGCCAATAAACTTTACTGCTGATATGAAAAGCAGAGTGTGTATGGATAGAAAAGAATTCCAATATGGAACATCCCTTACTGTTTGCCAAGTTCCTCATAGGCTGCTAATCACTACCTGACAATGATTCGTTGAAAAGTGAAGTCAGACCACCAAACTATTTCATATGTCATAGCCTACTGAGCAGCTGCCAAACGCTAAAACGCCAGGTGTCTTCATTGACCTAGGTTGGACTGAAAGCAGAGAATGAATAGCAATGACTCTATCTCATGGCCAGATTTTCCTAAACCAGTTTAGACTCAAATACGCATGCATTTATTAAAAATCTGCTAAACTGCAGGAACAAAATATTACAACTTCTATTTATATTTTATCTAAAAATGAAGATATATATATATATATATATATATATATATATACACACACACAAACACTGAATGAATGACTGGGGTTTTGTAAATGAATATCAGTCTTGTAAAATGGCAATTAGAGCTAATCACTCTATATAAAACATAAATAAAAAGATAACTTAAAACATAAGGTGGCAACAATGGAAAGGAAATCAGTTGAAATTCAACTACCTAGGTCAATAAAAATTATTCATAAAAAAAAAACATAAGGTGGCAATCGTGACATATTTCATGAAATAAATGCTTGTTTGTTATTTTAAGGTACTATAAAACTAGGAAATGTTGCTTATGAATATATGCCTGTATGCATACACACATATTTTAAAATATATAAGGAGGGAGATTTCCATAATTCATAATATAACAATTTTTATTAGCTTTTTATAGATTGAACTTCAATTTCTAGATGGTATATGTAGTACCTACTGCCATATCCAACTCTACACCAAATTTTGGAACTTACAGAAAACATACATATATAATTACAGCCACACCAGAAATGAGAAAAGAGATTGATGGAGGATCAAAAAATCATGAGCAATCCACTATGCAAGCAAGCCGGTTGACTCATATTTGAAATAAAAATTGCAGCTTAGGGGCTTCCCTGGTGACGCAGTGTTGAGAGTCCGCCTGCCGATGCAGGGGACATGGGTTTGTGCCCCGGTCCGGGAAGATCCCACATGCCGCGGAGTGGCTGGGCCCATGAGCCATGGCCGCTGAGCCTGCGCGTCCGGAGCCTGTGCTCCGCAACGGGAGAGGCCACAGCAGTGAGAGGCCTGTGTACCGCAAAAAAAAAAAAAAGAAAAAAAAAGAAAAAATTCCAGCTTAAGAGAAGAAGAACGGACCTATAACATGCTTAAGTTGGTGGAGTGAGTAGCAGGTGATGATCCAGGGACAATTTAGGATGATTAATTGATGTGCAGAGGCAGCAGCAGTCCAAAGGTTTATGCATCCAACCACTTTGAGTCAGAGAGCAACTTGCAGGGATCTGCCTCCAGGAAGTGTGCCAAGAAAGGGAGAGCTTTGGTCTGGGAGTAAGAGCAGTGCTCCATGTGCCTGATCATAGAGCAAAGAGAAGCATTATAATCAGAAGGGCAGCTGCTGAGGCACCTTCAAACGATAAGTGGATAGTACGTGTCGTAGGCAGAATGATAACGATGTCCCCCAAGATTCCTCTAGCCTGGTTATTCAATCAAACATTAATGTACTGTGGTGCGAATGGACTTCGTAGATGGAGGTAAGATTACTAATCACTTGATCTTAAAATTGGGAAATTATCTTGTAATATCCAGGTGAGCCCAATGTAATCACATGGACCTTGAAAAGGGAAGAGAAAGGTGGAAGAGTTATTCAGAGATGCAGCAGCAGAAGAGACAGGAGAGATGAAGCAGAAGTAGGGGTCAAAGACATTCATTGTGTGAGTGAGAAGGGCTTGATCCACCATTGCCTACTTTGAAGATGGAGAAAGAGTTCTATAAGCCATAGAATGCAAATGGTATCTAGAAGCTGAGAATGCCCCTTGGCCAACAGCCAGCAATATATCAGGGACCTCAATCTTACAACAGATCGGTACTGAATTCTGGCAATAATCTGAAGGGTCTTAAAACAGATTCTCCCGTAGACTTCCAGAAAAAAACACAGAACTGCTTACACATTGATTTGTGAGACTCAGAGCAAAGAAACCTCCCAAGCCCACTGGATTTCAGACTTACAGATTTGTGAGATAATAAATTTATGCTATTTGCCACTGTTAAATTTATAGTGACTTGTTATAGCAGAAATAGAAAACTAAAACAGTATCCCTCTTAAACTCGCATGCCTCTTGCATGCCCAATTAGGATAACAAACAGAAGAGCAGACGATTGAATTCAGCTTCAAAGCTGACCACATATTCAAGAATCACTAAGTATTAGAAAATAAGATAACAGAAACTCAACAGGTGGAAGAAATTAAGCCTGATAAAAGAATTAATGGAGGAACTTCCCTGGTGGTCCAGTGGTTAAGACTTCACCTTCCAGTTCAGGGGGTGCAGGTTCGATCCCTGGTCGGGGAGCTAAGATTCCACATGCCTCGTGGCCAAAAAACCAAAACATAAAACAGAAGGATTACTGTAACAAATTCAATAAAGACCTTAAAAATGGTCCACATCAAAAAATAAAAAATCTTTAAAAAAAAAGAATTAATGGAAAAAATTAATATTAAAATATTTATAATTGATATATCTAGAAATTAACAGAATATGACATATATGTGTATGTGTATATGTGTATATATATACACACACAAGTGATTTGCTCATGATTTACAAGAGAATGAAAAATGCATAAACATAAGTTAAATTATATTACAGAAATTTTAATTAAAAAGATTACTTTAGGGGCTTCCCTGGTGGCGCAGTGGTTGGGAGTCCGCCTGCCGATGCAGGGGACGCGGGTTCGTGCCCCAGTCCAGGAGGATCCCACATGCCGCGGAGCGGCTGGGCCCGTGAGCCATGGCCGCTGAGCCTGCACGTCCGGAGCCTGTGCTCCGCAATGGGAGAGGCCACAACAGTGAGAGGCCTGTGTACCGCAAAAAAAAAAAAAAAAAAAAGATTACTTTAAAACATGTTTTTTATTATGAATAAATATGTACATCAACTTGGATTAATTTTGGCCACATATAACAAAAAGACAAAAATAAAATAGTGACTTAAAATGTAGAGGTTATCTTTTAGCTTTCTCAAAGTATACTGAATGTGAGATGTCCAGGATTACCATAGGAACTTCTGGTACATGAGAGCCCTATGCTATCTTTATCTCTCTTGCTCCACACTTCTTACTATGTTTCTGTAATCCTGTGTATTCTTCTTCATTCTCCATAGCTCTTCACAGGAGCTATGGCAGCTCCTGTGATCACACCTAATGTCCAAGTGGTAGAAAGGAGAAAGTGTCCGATGTTAAAGGGATCACCTTCCATCTGTATTATCCTAACCTAGTTTTCTGCTTACATCTTAGTAGCCACTCTTTTTCCAATGGAAGATAAAAATACAGTTTATATGTGAGCATTGCTGAAGTTTTCTAAGATATCTTGTTTTGAAGATTGACTACTGACAAAAGAACAATCAGTTCTTTTATCATTAACCTTATGTTAACATTGTTTTAGAAGAACTTTTACAAACTACAATGCTTTTGAATGTCACATTCTCTCAAAAATTCATGTCATGCTATATTTTGTAGATAAAGCATACAATGGCAGGAAATATTTAACATCCAAATAGCAGTTATGCTTTACTGAGAAATAGTATATGCATACTTTTTAAAGGCTATATTGGAACCTGAAATCAAACGTGGCCTATATCTGTTATATAGTATTTTTTATTAAAAAATTACGGTGGCAATTTTAAGAAACTACAAAATAAGACTAAATTCTAGGCAAATATTTGGAAAACACATATTCATACTGAATCAGTCAGGATAGGCTAGGTTTTGTCGCTATAGAAAACAATCTCAACAAATTAATTAATGATTATTTGCCATTTACACTACATTAGCAGGGCTCTTTGCTAATTGAATTCTAGTCGTGCACAATGTCAGTGGGAGCTCTAATTTGACAACTGCTTTCACAATCACCTAGATAATATGAAGAGAGTATGCTGGATTACACACTGGGTCTCAAAGATACAGTCTAGAGTTACTGCAAGGCATTTAAACATACATTTAACTGGGTCAAAGTAAGTCACATGTTTATGTCTAACTTAACAGCAGGTCAGAGAGTACAATCCTTTACATGTATTGAAAAAATAATTGAATAGGGCTAACGGATTCTGTACTAACATTTATAGGGAAAAATGTTAGTTGGTTAAATTATTTGAAAAGCCATCTGATGATATGTATTAACAATCTTTAAAATAATCATGATATTTAACACAGTAATCCTTTTTTTAGGGAATTAATTCTAGGAAGGACAAAACATGCACACAGAAATGTTTGTACAATTTTTAATAATAATAACAATAAAATATCCAATACTATGGGACTGGCTATATAGAGGATGACATATTTGCACATTAAAATATTACATTCTGATCCCCTGGGAAATTATCAGATTAAATAATGCATCTAATTTTATATTCCAAAATACCCACTAAATCCATGAAAACTATAGGAATTTTTTTTTTACCATGAAATTATATGAGAGTCTGGTATCTGACTTCCAAACTCAAGAAACCTGGATATAATACATCAATGGAGAAACAAACAAGTTCTAATGACAGAATTCTTAAAAATTCCCCCAAACTGGGTGTACCATGTTCTGCTTCAATGCAAAGTAAAAGGAATAAAGGTAAAATAAGGAAGACTGGATGAAAACATGAGAAGTGGTTATATACCTAGATTCCCTCTCTAAATCTAAACCGTTGGACAGGTACCTTTCTTCCACCAAGAAAGAGATCTGGACAGTTATTCTCTAGAGAGGGTAAAATGGACAGTGTTTGAACTGGTGAAATATAAAGAGTTGAAGGCATGAGTAATTTACTAAAAATTGGGAGAAGACGTAAATTAATGGTATGAATGTAGAAACCTGAACAGTCTTCCTCTATTTACTCTCCAGAACACTTTGAGAAGGATGCTAAAAGACTCTTCTGAAAAATTCAAGAGCAAACAGTTAGATACTGGCCTCTTATCTTGGTGTAACCCCAAAGCAATCCATTGAAATCACTCCAGGAAAACTCAAAGTCAACAAGTCCAATACATACCCTTTGAGTTTTGATATATACGCATATATATACACATATATATGTGTGCGTGTGTATATATATATATATCAGTCCCTCATTCTTTTTCTTTTTTTTCTTCTGGCCACTCTGTATGGCATGCGGGATCTTAGTTGCCGGACCAGGGATCAAACCCGCGCCCCCTGCAGTGGAAGCGCAGAGTCTTAACCACTGGACCACCAGGGAAGTCCCCAATCCCTCATTCCTAATCATAGACAGATACCAAGAAATATAACATTTGTCAGAAATAGCTTGTAACAAGAAAAATTAAAAACTCAAACAAATGGTGAGAAAAAAGCAAATTAGAGGAAATAAAGAAATTGTGAAATAATTTTGAGACAATTTCTTTGAGTGAAACTCTTTTTAAAGAAGTATATAGGCCAGTAGTTGAAGAGCAATAAAGAAAATAAAAGCCTATTAAAGAACAATACAATATTGTAGTAAATTGATTCCTAATTAAATAGGAATCAATTATCTACAAGTACAGATAATTAGTGCAAGAACAATTATAGAAAGATCTGTCTGTCACTGAATGTGACTGGAAAAATTTATAAAGAAACACAGAGAAGTCAAACTCAAAGCAGAGGGGTATTTTCCCATAAGATGTTGACCATTGGATATATCTTAAAAGGGATGGAAATGCACATAGTTAAATGAAATTAACATTTCTCCATGCTCTTGTTAGAAGACTCATCAATAATTTTCAAAAGGGGAATATTTTATGCCACATTTCCCAAAGTTTGCTAATAGTTTTTTTTTTTTCTTTTCTTTTCTTCCTATGGAATACTTGCCTAAGGAGTGATTGTTAGGACGCACAGCTAGAAAGATAGGGAAGGGGTAGTGATGAAGATGACTATCTCCCCATGTCCCAGTGTAAGCCACCAGCTGGTAGTAAGCAAGATTTTATTTTAAATGATTTGCGAAGATTGCATATGATTGGACATTTTATATAATAAATAACTATCTATCTGTAATGGGTTCTAGGGACTAGAGAAGGCTAAGAACTTTTAAATATCCTAGAATAAACAGTGAGTTTGAATAGATAATGAGTACAAAGAATAAAGTAGGTTTCTGCTTAAATAGCGTAATGTGGCTCTTCTAAATCAATGGTTACTTTTGTACAGCAAAAATCCTATTGGATATTTATGTGTTGTTTTCTTTCCTATCTTAAGGAAAACTGACCTGAAGCAAGATTTTGGAAAATGTTTTCCAGTTGCTTGTTCATCGGACCACACAATGCTATAATTATTTCAAAAATGAAGTCTGCAGTTGCTCTTGGCAGGGAGGAATTTGCTCAGGGAGTTATGATTTTTTTAACAGATGGTGTCCAATGCCAATTGCACTACATCTGATACATTGTTTAGTACACTGATGGGAAAGAATGATCTCCATTTGTTTCCCTAAAGTATGTAGAGTGCAGCTGGCACTGGACAAGGGAATGGTCAGCAACACTGCTCCACCAGAGCTGAGATAGCGTCTTTCTCAACTAACTTCTGATTGGAGAAGTCACCTATCAAATCCGGAAGCTTTTCACACTAAGTTTAATTTATGTAAAACCATTTTGGGTCTTTACCGTATGTGAGATATGTTCATTTATATTTTAAAGCTCTAATTTTAATATCTGTTTACTCAAAACTATTAATCATATCAGATTATATTTAACAAAATATATTCAAAATTTATATATTGTATCATCAACAGGCATTTTAAATCCATGAGTCAACAACTATCTTATAAAAGTAGCCTACCAGAAAATAGTTTGCCCTTTC
Organism: Delphinapterus leucas; assembly: GCF_059928025.1. Classification (NCBI taxonomy): domain Eukaryota; kingdom Metazoa; phylum Chordata; class Mammalia; order Artiodactyla; family Monodontidae; genus Delphinapterus; species Delphinapterus leucas. The sequence continues at coordinate 11,434,072 of NC_143133.1, read as the reverse complement.
AGAATAATATCCATTTATTTCTCATAACATATAGGGTCAAATATTATTGCATAAATAAAAACATAAGGGGGCTTCCCTGGTGGCACAGTGGTTGAGAGTCCGCCTGCCGATGCAGGGGACACGGGTTCGTTCCCCGGTCCGGGGGGATGCCACATGCCATGGAGCGGCTGGGCTCATGCACCATGGCCGCTGAGCCTGCGCGTCCGGAGCCTGTGCTCCACAACGGGGGAGGCCACGGCAGTGAGAGGCCCGCGTACCGCAGAAATAAAAATAAAAAATAAAAAAAATAAAAAATAAAAACATAAGAAAAGTATAAGTAAAATAATTTTATATTTATGAAAGATAGATATTTTGTAAGATACATTTTAGGTGTATTTTAATCTTAACTGTACGTATAAAGTGACATCAGAAGTTTTTGGCCAAATTATCAGTTTCTTAATCTTTAGAGCTGACACTATTAATCTTGTAAAGCACATTTTTGGTGGATTGATATCACCCCAGATGGGGCAAAAATGATTGAATCTTGCCCTCTCACTATGAAGAAGAAAGCATAATACCTGCTGGGCCTTTTGAGTTCCAGAGACAATTTATTGAACACTTGGACATACTTATCACACACTTGGACACACTCCAGATTATAAGCCCAATAAAATACATTATCCAGTGGGTTCTGAAGCAGGAAAGTGCTCAGTGTGTGATATAAGCAGCTCTGTCCCTTTGGAAATACTGACTCAGTAGACTTTATTATTAGAGGTATCAGTAACTGGAAAAACTGCTGCATGTAGGTTATGGCAAGTCCCAGGAGGAGAATCAAAACATTGGCTTTTGAGGATCTGAAGTACATCTAGACCATCTGTAGCACAGGATTAAATACTACTTGAAAAACAACTCCCAGCTGATCTGGAAGACATTAAGCACTTAAACCTGGACATCAAGTGACTATGTATCTGGAAATGACAATCACAAACTGGATTCTGTCCTGGCCACAAATCATAAGATCAGGCAGACTCAGAAGAAATCCATAGCATGTTGGCCATTGCACATCTATAATCAGCAGGTGACAAATCAAGGTGTGTGAGCTTGATTCCCTGAAACTTTGCCATCACTAGTGTTTCAGTATCACCCAAATCCTCCCTCACATCCATGCCTATGGAGCAGGAAAACACTTCCCACTGTATGGAGAGTAGCAAAGATCATAACAATACCAACCACCGGAATTAGGAGCCTATAAAGCTGCACCCACTGCATGTGTATGGGTTCGGAGTCACCCAGAAGGACTCAATACACAAGGCACTGGTTAGAATAATTGCCTTACTCACAGAAAGGAGAAGACACAGCACGATCAGCATCTATAATGTGCACCAGTTTCCCCGGCCAGCAGGTCTCTCTCAATAGCTGATGAGGGTGATGGACCGTGTGCACCCCTCTGGTGCTGCAGGCAGAGACCCTGTTTCATGGCTCTGGGTGGGGGTTTGCTGGGCAGATATACTGGTGGGGCTGACCAGCTACCATATGATGCATATGCTCAAGTAATACAAGAAAGTTCACTGAGTACCCAGGACCGAAGAAAAGATTTTTTCTAGTAAGGAAGAAGAATTTGGGGCCAAGTTACAGCTCTGCACTGGCTTCCATAAAGGACAGGGGTTGCCAACCCCCGGTAAGTGGACCGGTACCGGTCTGCGGCCTGTTAGGAACCAGGCTGCACAGCAGGAGGTGAGCGTGGGCCGGCGAGTGAGCAAAGCTTCATCTGCCCCATCGCTCGCATTACTGCCTGAACCATCCCATCTCTCCCCACCATCCATGGAAAAATTGTCTTCCATGAAACCAGTCCCGGGTGCCAAAAATGTTGGGGACTGCTGATATGGGAGAATGTTCCAGACTGTGGACACTAATTGGGCAACCTCTAAGAAGGCAACAGCTCACTGGATGGCTGCTTCTCCCCAAATGACCAGATGGTTCGTCGTTTCTGACAGCTGATAGAGAAGGAAAAAGCCTAGGCTTGGTTTACAGAAAGGTAGGCAAGTATGTGGATGCAGACTGAAGGTGTAAGCAACTGTACCCGGACACCACCAGGCAGTGTCTTTGAAAAGTACAGGGTAGGACAATCTCCTCAGGGGTGAAGCTTCCTGTGGTACATCTAGTCATCCATTTTACGTGGAACAGGAAGTGAACCAAGATTAGACGATATGTGGATTCATGAGCTGAGTTAAATGGTTTGGCTGGATGGTCAGGGGACCAGAAACAGAAAAATGAAATATGAGAGACAAGAAGATCCCAAGTAGAGGCAAATAGACAGATGTATGGAATTTGGAATAAAGTGTGAAGATCTTTGAACCACACGTTGATTCCCACCAAAGAACATCCACCTCGGAATAGAGATGACAATCCAACTTCTCCCTTTTCAATCCTGATTCCCTCTCCCTTTCCTTCCATAGATGTTCACTTCTAATAAATATCCTGAAATGCCAAACCCCACCTCAGCTTCTTAATCTGGATAAATATGTAACAATCTTAAAAAGATTAAAAGAAAGTAAGAGAATGTTGAGTCAGTTTATGTATATAAATTTGATAATTTGGATGAAATGGATGGATTCCTTGGAAGGCACAAGTCATCAAAACCGATTCACAAAATATTACAATCTCCATATCCTTATATCGATTTTAATCCGAACTGTTAAAAAAAAAACTCCTTCACACAAAGAAAATTCTAGGTCTAAACTGTTCACTGAAATAAATAATTTCAATTCTGTAAAACTCCATTATAATATAGAATGGAGGGAACATTCTTTAGTGGAACACCTTGTTTTATGAAGCCTTTACCCTGACATTAAAACTAGAGAGAAAAACATTATAAGAAGACAAAACTATAAACCAATATCCCTCCTCAATATAGATGAAATAATCCTTAGTAAATACTAGCAAATCAAATCTAAGAAAATGTTAAAAGGTAAATGCACCAAGACCAAGTGGAATGCAAAAATTGTTGGATCAACATCTGAAAATAAATGTAACTCACTATGATGATAGAATAAACATAGACTTACATTTTAAAATCACTGTACTACCTGGAGAAAAATAATTTGATGAAATATACAAACCATTTCTAATAATAAAGAAAAGAAAAACTCAAAAATTTGATATAGAAAGTAGCTTTCTCATCCTGATACGAGGCATCTATTAAAAATTATAAATAACATTGTACTTATTAGTTAAAGACTAATTTTTTAACTGTTTTCTTTTCTCTTAAAATCAGGAAATGCACAAGCTGTTTTGACTAATTCTATTCAACGGCGTACAGGAGATTCTATATTATGCAAAATGGCAAGGCAAATAATAAAATCCTACATACTGAAGAGATGCAAATTTGTCTTGTTCACAGGCAACATGGTCATGTACGCATAGAATGTCCAAATAGAAAATTCTACTAAAAGTAATATGTGACTTTAACAATGGTACAGGATACAGGGCCGAGATTCAAAATCAATTGTAACTTTATACACTAGTAAAAAAGTTAGAAATTGAAATTAAAAGAAACATTGCTATTTAAAATAGTAAAAAAGCACCATTAAAAGCTCAATGATAAGTGTGTGTGTGTTTGTGTGTCTGTGTGTTACTCTTAGAAATCCCCACCCCTCCCAAATTGCAGAAAAAACTGAAATTAAATGACCAAAATAAATACAGAAATAAACCAGGTTAACTGATTGGAAGACTCAGTATTTTTAAGGTACTAGTTTTCTCCAAATTAATATGACTATAAGTCAAGCTCAGTCAAAACTTGAACAGACTTTTTTGGTAGAAATTGATAATCTGATTCTAACATATACATAGGAATTCAAAGGTCTTAGAACAGCCAAAATAATACAAGATTTAATAACTTTTACTACCTAATATCAATATTTACTCTAAAACTACAATAATCAAGACAATGTACTATGGATATAAGGATAGACACATGGATTAGTGGAAGAAAATAGTCCAGAATGAAACTCAAACAAATATATATAATTAAATTTGACAAATGTTCCAAGGTTATTCAATGAAGAAATTAAGAAAAACAAACAGTGAATCTTGACCCTTGTTAAAAAGGAAGAAAACTTTCCTCTATCCTTCTAGGGTCCTCTGGGCAGGGGGTTCATTCACAGGACAATAAGAAGAGCAGATGTTTGGAAATTAGATGTTTGCCCTGCCATATAGATGGGGCCACTTAGATAAAATTTATCTCTGGTAATAACACTTTTTCTAAAAATAAATCCCTAGTTTAAATTCTTCTAGGTATTTAAAGGAGGAACAGTCATTTCTCTTGAGTCCACAGGGTCTCCATTGCCTTTAGCTCAAAATAACCCTCATTCCAAATTAGCAGATTTTGTGGAGGCCTGTTCTGAGCCCTACACCTTAACGTACACCACGCATGAACATCACCTTACAATGGGTCATAGAAATCAATATAAAAACTCTTCCAGTCACGAAGAGGTGAGAAAACATTTGTGACCTTGGAGTAGTTCTTAAATAAGACACAAAATACATAAACCATAAACAACTGGTTAATTGGACTTTATGAAAATTAAACGTCTGCTCCCCTAAAAACACCATTAAGAAAATGAAAAGAGAAAAAAGACTTATTACACATAAGTGTGAAGGAAAACTTTATCCAGAATGTGTGAAGAGCTTTTACAACTCACAAAGAAGACAAGACAATCAAAATTTTTAAGTGGGGAAAATATCTGAGCAGAACTTCACAAAAGAAGATATTCAAATGGCCACAAATCCCATGAAAAGATGCTGAACGCTACTGTTAATCAGGAGCACGCACCTGAGAGCACATTGAGATGCCTCTGACATAGCAATTAGAATAGCTGTGTTATAAAGGCCTCACAGCACCAAGTGCTGGCCAGGATACGGACGAACGCTGCTGGTGGGAATATAGATAATACAATCATTTCAGTAAACTGTTAGTTTCTCTTTACCATGTAGCCCAGCAATTTTATTCCTAGGTATTTACTCAACTAAACAATAAACAGGAATGTCTACATAGAGATATAAATATTTTTAGCAGCTTTTTCATAATAGTCCCAGATTGGCTATGACCCATATGCCTCTCATCTGGGAAATGGATAAACAATGGAATGCCACTTTGCAGTATAAAGGAATATACTGATAAAGAGAACTACATATATGAATCTCAAAAGCATCATGCTGAATGAAAAATGTTACACAAATAATACATATTTTGTGATTCCATTTATATGAAAATCAAATAGTAATTTAACTGATAGTAAATAGAAAGTAAATCTGTATTTGTCTAAAGAGTAGGATCAAGCAAGGAGGGGCACAACAGATGTGGTGATGAAAGTATATTAACCCTTTAGTATCCTGGTGTTTAAGTGTATTCATTTGTTAAAACTCATTGAACAGTATATGAAATTTATCTTCTGTACATTATACCACAAGTAAAGCTGATTTTATTAACTTGATACGTTCCATTTTCCAAAAGTTTTCTGGGAGAGCTGAGTTACTGAGAAATATATTGTAGACACAAATCGCTTCTTTATGTAACATGAATATAGTCCCTTTAAAAAAGGCGTTCAAAACAGGAGGATAACATTGTGAATTTAAACAGGATTGAGGAAATATATTTTTCATTACTTAAAAATATTTGTAAGGTTGAAATAAACACCTTATATCAGCGGTCCCCAACCTTTCTGGCACCAGGGACCAGTTTCATGGAAGACAATTTTTCCCCGTACGGGGGGTGGGTGGGGGATGGTTCAGGTGGTAATGCAAGCGATGGTGAGCGTTGGCGGGCGATGGGGGGCGATGGCGGGCGATGGGGGGCGATGGGGAGCTGAAGATTTGCTCGCTCGACCGCCACTCACCTCCTGCTGTGTGGCCTGGTTCCTAACAGGCCACAGATGGGTACCGGTCCGCAGTCTGGGGATTGGGGACCCCTGCCTTATATCGTTCATTCCAATTATTACATTTGTTGGCTAAGTTTGCTAATAAAATTGTCCAAAACCCCTTCTATAAAGGAGTTTATCATACAGATAAACTTGTCAAACATCACACTTGTCTAAAAAAATGTGGTTTTGAAGTATATTGTATGTGATTATGTAGTATATGCTAGGCGATAAATGAAAATATAAGATCATTCTTTTCACTATAAGAGCAACAGTTCAGCAAAGCAATCATTTGCTTGGAATTTGTTCAATTCTTTAATTATATATACATTAATGAAAGGATTACATAAAAAGTTACAGAACACCTGCTATGTACCAAAAACCAACTAGGCACCGGATATTTCCAAGAGACATTCCCATGAAACATATATTCCTGGAGTTTATGGTCAAGGTCAGAAAATACAGGACTAACCAGGTAATTTTAATATGGCGAATAAGTGATAGGACAGTGGTGGCTGGCGGCCACACTTAGAGGAGGACTTAAACCAAGTTTGGAGGCTTCAAGCCCAGCAAAAGTATATATATGCAAATTAGATAGGAGTAGACAACAGAGTATCCTGGCAAGCGAGAACCCCATGTTTAGACAGGGAATAGGATGAATGTTAAAATGGCTGGATTGTGTTATGTGAATAAACAGAGGAAGTTGGGGAGAAGCCTGAAGAAAGGATGGAGGAGTAACATCTCCCCAAAATATTTTTAATAACTTAAAAGCTGTTATACATTCAAAGGGGATGATTAATGAAGTGATTTAAACTGGCAAGTGCAGGGCTGGATTTGAAGTTTATATTTTCTTGTTTGTTACATGTTTTCCTTCTTCAAAACCAGTGGACATTTTATCTTTCTTCTTCTCATGCAACTGGATTTAAGTTTTGAGAAATAAGTCCACAAAATTATAAAATACTCCAATTATATCACTGGTAAAGTTATTTACTAATCCCTATGCTGTTTCTGTGTTTAAGATAATTTCCTTAGAGACCTTTTAATTTGGTGGCTTAGCTGAGTTTTTATAAATAAACACTTATAAATAAAGCAACATATGTTTTTTGTGTTTTTAGCATTTGACAGGCACATCTTCCAGAATCTGAAGATACGGCAGTGAACAAGGTATACCTTCCCTGCTGTTGTGAACTTACATTCTAGAATGAGATCTTGAGAAATGACTTTTGCTTGATTGAAAGTTTAGTATATATGTTGGTTCTGATTTTTTTTTTAAAATGTTACTCCTTTGCTCCATACTGAGAACATAGACTATCAATATTTTCAGAAGTCACAGTGGTTTCATGTCTCTGCTGACATATGAGGGCTCTTTAAACAGCTATAGAAATGTGTTTAGAAACCAATAGGCTCTTCTCAATGCAATATCAATGAACAACTTCTAAATTCACCAATGACAGTGATTTTGCTTTGTGGTCATATAAGACAAGGCAACCCATTTTGCAGGGAAGAGTTCTTCCTTTCCTTTCAGAGGATATTTTAAAGGCCATGCTGAAGGAGAAAGACAAACATCAAATTCTAATCCAGCCTGTTACTTTGTAAACTTTGCAACTAAAATGGTCTCAAAAAAGGAGGAAATTTGAAGATGTGAACATAATTTTTAATTGAGTTTCTGGAATACAGAAAAATGTGACGTGGAATCATATCTTCCAAATTAAAAAAGAAGAAATATTCATACAATGTAGGGTTAAATTATGCCCTAGGTTTTTGCATTGACTGAAAAAGTTGACCCAACTTGAACCGACATTGTCTTTATCTTGTATATATATTTTTTCTTGTTAAAATCACAGAGGGGCTTCCCTGGCAGTCCAGTGGTTAAGACTCCTTGCTTCCACTGCAAGGAGCGCGGGTTTGATCCCTGGTTGGGGAACTAAGATCCCACATGCCACGCGGCCAAAAATAAATCAATAAATAAAGCGTCTGGACTTAATTCTTAAAAAAAAAAAGTATCACAGAAAATGGTAATGGGTAAAATTCTCTTGACAATCCATTTACAGATACAAACGCATATTTTATAGGCACACAGAGGCATTTTTTTTCACATATAATTCACCTGGCTATGTGACAGAATCTACAATCCAATCTCAAATTCCATTTGAGAATGTATTCTTGGAGGTCAGTTGAAAATTGTACACTGAAATTGTTTTTGTAAAACTTTCCAGAGGTCATCTGTTAAAAACTACCTTGTAATAAACAGGGAAGGAGATAATTTTGAATCAAAATATCACCACAATTTGGAAATGAAGCCCTAAGCTATGGCACATTTTTCAAATTAAGTACACTGAGATTATGGCAATGACAAATATATAGTTAGTTAGTTTAAAGAACTATGTTCTTGGGCATTTGTTAGAACACATCAAGTTTAGCTTTTTTCAAAATATAATTACTATTTTATACTTGCAAACTATAATTTTTTGTCATTATGTTAATATGAGTATAATAATACAGAAATCGAATACCAAGACTTATTTTATGTGGTTATAAGTGTTTAATGTTGAGGTGTCTATCATTAAAATCTTTATATTTTATTATAAATAGGTAGCAACTATCATAAATAAGCTAAATCACCCATTTTGGTCTTTGCTACCAACTATGACCTCAACGATGTTTAACAGTAAACTATTCTCAACCATTTCATGAGCTAGCATCAATATTTCATGCTTTGTTTTCCTCACTTATCTTCATACAATCCCAGAAACCACTGTCCCCACTGATACTATATGAAGGACACACAAAAAATATTTAGATGGTCAAAAGAGAGTTTTAAAAAAAATTAGTGGGATTCTTGATGATTTTTTTCCTTACTAGTGAAATATACAGTAGCCTGTATTTTGAGACTAGAACAAGGATATTTATAAAACATGTTCATTCATACCTTGGAAGATTAGTATTTCGGTGCATAAAACTGTGACATGGCTTTGAAAGACAGTTCTTATTTTAACTATTGTACTCTACCCTGTAATGAGCAGCAGAGCAATACTTTCTATTATTTTTAAGTCCATCTGCAAACCTTTTCTCCCTTGGTTAGGTGTGTCATCACCCTCAGCAATTGTGGATGGGACAGCCTGATGTGAGCTTTCATCTGGTTTAGCGGAGCCAGAATTTACCTTTATTCTCCTTCTAAACCCAATTTAAAATATTCTCGACACTTTGAACAACTGTACACAGACTTACCAGTCTTTTGTCTAGTGCAATCAGCTGAGTCTTTCTAAGACCTTACTTCGTTCTAGCACATTGTTGCCTTCTCCATCTGAGTGGTTGCATATTGCCACTCCTGCTTGTTGTATTCTCTGGGAATTGGACTGTGGGACCTTTCTGTACAATGTTCTACTGCTGATATCTTAGTATATTTTTTTCTTGCATCTTGCAGCTACGAACTTGTGATAATTCTTACAATAAAAAATACTGTAAACTTAGTATAACCCCAAACAATAATGTTGCTTTCCAGTTTATGTTCATGAGAACCTAATTTACTTATAACATTAGTAAAATTATGCAAAACATAACTCCATGACACCATAAAAAATATATGCTTTACACAGTAGCATTTGCTAGATTCCTAATTGTAAATATAGCTACATAATTCTGTGGTTCCCTTATCATTCTCCATACCACTAATTCCAATCTGTATTCACAAAAAAGCAGTATTCTTGAGAAAATTATTGATCAGAAATAATGGATTTGTAATAAAGACAACTACGATTTTTTAAAAAGTAAAAAAATTACCCTCTTACATTGTAGCTTTAACTTTGATGTTTACGTGGATATGGCCCAATTTTCTTCCATTCCTTCTCTAACTCCTTAAAAATGTGTATCTATGCCTCTTTCACTTCTTATCCTTTTAACCATTTTATCGTCTCTTTCTCTCTCCTGTCCTCTTTCTTGTTTTACTTTAAATTGCCTTCGAGTTTTAAAAAGTCTGTCCTTCTAGCAATCCTATATATTCTTTTTTAGGTTCTCTTTCTTTTTGGCCTTTATGTGGAATTTGGGTTAGAGGCAAGTTGTTATGTTGGTAAACAGCATGGGTGCTGAGGTCTGACAAAATGGGTTTAAAACCAGGCTCTACCTCTTATAAGCTATGACATATTAAGTAAGTTAAATACTCAGTGTGCACCTCAGTTTCCTCATGTGTGAAATGTGGATTTTCATAGTATTTACCTAATAGTGTTTTTGTGTGTGTGTGTGTGTAAAGATTAAATAAAGGCAGTTAAATTATAAATGTATTACAATAGTAATTGGCATATGGCAAATGTCCTAAAAATTGTTAATATTATTGTATATAAATCCTTCTCTGACTTCTATAGCCTCTCTTTACTTGTCTATACAGTGGTTCTTAAGAGAGGCACATTTTGCTCCCAGGAGGAAATACTGCAATATCTGGAGACATTTTTGGGCTTCACAACTTGGTTGGAGACAGGATGCTGCTGTCATCTAGTCGGTAGAGGCCAAAAATGCTGCCTAAACATCCTGCTACACCCAGGACAGACACCCATAAAAAAGAATTATGCAACCTAAAATGTTAATAGTACCAAGATTGAGACACTCTGGTCTAGTACAATGCTTAAAACTGAATCGAAACCATCAGTAGAGTAGATTCATAGAAGAATCCTAGAAAGAGATGGACTCGTAAAATCCCTAAAATTATTAGGTGCTTATATTGTTTTAAACAATCAAGATGGCATAAGAGAGTGATCCTTTATCAAGGACAGGAGGCAAAGGAGTAATTGTGGCTTATATATATCTCCACAGAGCATTGTAACTCCTGCTCAGACAAGGGCAATATGCCTCAGAGAAGGGCATATTGTGGCTTAATAAATGGTGAAATGGGGCTTCTTCTTGATATAGTGAGTATCTCATCCCTGGAAAAGTTTTCAAATAGAGCTTTCAAATAGTGTCTGGAAAGAGACCATTGGATTGATCCTTTGACTAAACTTGAAACAGTAGTTTTAAGAAAATGAAATACAATTTATCATGTATAAGTGCATTAAGTAGAAGAGTTCTTTGGTGGGTTAAAACAGGTATCAAGTGAAAATTATATTTTCTGGGAACTTGACAGTCAAAGTAAGAAAATTAAAGGAACAGTATCCTGAAAAGATGATAGCTTAAGAAATGACTTTAAAAGCATGTAGTGGGATGAAGGAGACTTAATCGTGACTGTATATAAAGGGAAAGATGGTATCTGGTTGATCTATTTGAGATGTAAAACAGCAGGTATAATTGTTGAAGCAAAATAGAAGGGAACACAGTAGAGGAGAGCATGGAAAGGAAGGATGACTGCCTTAGTTCCTGAGAAAAGTAATGATGACTCTTCCGAGGCAAAGAGGAATGGGGAAAGATGTAGATGATGCTTTCAAGGAGGAAGAAAATCGGCCAAGTTGCAATAAAGCTGAAAAGTTTTATGAAATTGTGAACCCTATATTGAAAGAACAGCAGAATAAATGACAACAGAAAATATCAGAGGTAAGACAAAGTCTTACAGAAGAGAAAGAATAATGTCATCTGCACAGGTGGGCAGCTGTGGAATGAGTACTTCTTTCACTCTAAGGTTTATAATAGATCTATTCAGACCCAATGTTGGAAACTGAAATAGCAGCTTTTGCCCACAAATCATTGACATGAAAGTCTACCTTGTTTGGCATCCTTGAGATGGGGTGTTACATACCAAAACCTCTGATACTGGAGATATAAGAACTGAGGAATGGGACCTAAACAGATCAGTCTTGCACTGAATTCCTACTCTGTCTTTGCTTTTTACCTCCTTAATGGCTCTAATTCTGAACCTGTTTCAAAGTTGAAAGAAAATTGTTAAGACAAATATCAACAAGTCACATTGTTTTCTTACGTTTAACGTAAAAGACATTTTAATACTTAGAATGATACAATTTAAAAGGAGATCAAAAATTGGACTTTTAAATTCTGATTAGAAAGTAGATGAAGCTAGGTATAGTATGGTCAGCTGTCAAGGTCCTAACTTTAAGATCAAGGTACGCATTGCCCCAGATGGTAACTGCTTGTGACTGTGTAACTTCTCATGCATTTCTTTAAGCCAGAGTTGTCTCATCCAAGTTTTGCCCTTCCCCATGGCAGGCACTCATCCAGTTGAATGATACAAATGTTATTCTCCATGACACGATTACAGACAATTCAGAAGCACCATCCTAGTTCCAGAGTTCTGCACTGGATAGACTGAGGGTTTTTTTGTTTTGGCAACTTCATTGCTGTTCAACTTCTCCTTATGCCCAATTCAGATTTCTTTACTTCTTCACAAGGGCTGTTTCCAGACACACACACCAATAAACTTCCTACAAGCAAGTCTCTATCTCAGAGCCTATTTCTAAGAGAACAGGATCAAAGATTATGAATTTTTCCTAAACCTGAGAAGAATAAGTAAAAGAATGTTTGTAAAATATTATGAAAAAATTCAGAAAGCTGGCTATTTGCATTATATGTTTCAATGCATGCATTTTCTTTTATTTCTTTTTAATATTTTTGTTATTGGTTTTAACATTTTAGACAGTAAATGATAACATAGTGGTCATGTTTAGTATATTTCACCAGAAGACCATAGGAGAATGTTGCCATTCATTCAGTGGTACCATATTTAAAGACAAAGTGAATTTTTTAGAGGAAATAAATGAGATATTTCACTTTTGAGATGGCAAATCTAAATTTGTAAATGTGAACAGGAATGTCACAGGGTGCAACATTGATTATTTCTAAATTGCTCTGAATAACTATTATGTTTCCAATGATATAAAAACAACTCAGAGATTTGTAGCATTTGAAGTCTCTGTATAAACTAATAATCCAGTGTAATGAGAAAACTCCATTATATTGGGAGTTCAGGGAAAGTTTGGCAATAATGTTATGGCAAGTTTTTTTTAAATGTTCTTTTATTATATTTCTAATTTCTCACACCTCCAATTTCTTCTTTTATTTTATTTATTTTTTATTTATTTTTATTTTTGGCTGCACTGGGTCTTTGTTGCTGCACGTGGGCTTTCTCTAGTTGTGGTGAGCGGGGGCTACTCTTTGTTGCGGTGCACAGGCTTCTCACTGCGGTGGCTTCTCTTATTGTGGAGCATGGGCTCTAGGCACGTGGGCTTAAGTAGTTGTGGCGCACGGGCTTAGTTGCTCCGTGGCACATGGGATCTTCCAGGACCAGGGACTGAACCTGTGTCCCCTGCATTGGCAAGCAGATTCTTAACCACTGTGCCACCAGGGAAGTCCCTCTAATTTCTTGAATACCTTTGAAATTCAATGCTATAGAAAATCGCTAGAAAATATTCTGAGACATCCTCCAATTAACACCTAATTTGCAAGTGGAGTAAAACGAAAAGAGTCACCATATAATTCCTTTTATGAAATAAGAATTCAGTGAGATTCTGAAAAATTAATTGCTTAATTTCAAAAACAGAAGAGTGGCTGGAGGCCTGAGGAAATTGCAGGAGACATAGGATACTCCACCCCATTGTATTCAGAGACTTCGTCTTTACCATAGACCAAGTTCTGCAGGGATTATTGCACTGAGAATAAAATAGAAAGTTCATAACTCTGTCTTATTTTATTTTTAAAAGTTATCTATGGCCTAATACACACACACACACACACACACACACACACACACACACACACACACACACACCACAGACAGAATCTCAAACCTTAAGAGCATGTTCCTACAAAGAACAGCAACAGCAATAAAATACTAAATTAAAGAGACTACCCCCAGGGGCTTCCCTGGTGGCGCAGTGGTTGAGAGTCCTCCTGCCGATGCAGTGGACACGGGTTCGCCCCGGTCCGGGAAGATCCCACATGCCGTGGAGCGGCTGGGCCCGTGAGCCATGGCCGCTGAGCCTGCGCGTCCGGAGCCTGTGCTCCGCAATGGGAGAGGCCACAATAGTGAGAGGCCCGCGTACCGCAAAAAAAAAAAAAAAGAAGAGAATACCCCCAGTTAACAAAGCAGTTTGTGAGAGTCAGTGAATATCTTTATTGTAAATTATCTTCACTTGATATGGAAAAGAACAAAGAACAAACAAATCAAAAATCCTGAATGTTCAGTGCTCACACTTCCTGCTAGCAGTAGCTTCTCTAACCAGGCAGAGTAACTTTTGGTGCTAATATTTATGACGAGAAAGCAGATAGAGTTAAAGATCACTTATTAAATGAAAATATCCTGCTTTCTTACGTTAAAAAACAAAATTCAGCTGAGCAAATTTGAGGATCTAATTGGCTTTATTCAATGATTCATGAATCAGGCAGCATCCCAGTTAGCAGATAGAAAGGCACTCCAAAGAGCTGCAGAAAAGGAAAGGTTTTTAAAGGTAAAAAGGGGAGGGACAAGGAAGTTATAAACAAAAGAAACAGTTATTTCAGGCAAGGCCACCTTCCTTTGGGGGGATGAAAGGAGTCTATTAGGCCCTCACTAGTGCTGACCAGAAAATTCCAGATTGACTAGTTGAGATTACATTCCTGGGAAAGGCTGAAACTGCAATTAGTGTAGGTATTATCTTGGTTTGGTGACCTGCAATGAGTACAAGTGACTCCATTTTGAGCCCATTGTCTCTTTCTTAACCCTTACCATCATCAGTTAACTAAACAAAATACGTGATAAAATAAATGTATAATGCACAGCTTAATTTCTATGTGAAAAATCAAATAGAGTTTAGTGAACAAGAAAAAAGAGACGCTATTCATCCTATTGTCTAATTATTGTTCATGATATTGTTGCTAAGGTAGTTCATTTATTTTGACAAAAGTGATTTGAGATAAATCTATCTCTATTTGGAGATGAGAATATAGATAAAATCAAACCTTTAATTATTCAATATAAAAAGAGAAAAGGGGCTTCCCTGGTGGCGCAGTGGTTGAGAGTCCGCCTGCTGATGCAGGGGTCACGGGTTCGTGCCCCGGTCCGGGAAGATCCCACATGCCGCAGAGCGGCTGGGCCCGTGAGCCATGGCCGCTGAGCCTGCGCGTCCGGAGCCTGTGCTCCGCAACGGGAGAGGCCACAACAGTGAGAGGCCCACGTAACAAAAAAAAAAAAAAAAGAGAGAAAAGCAAGAGATATATGCAAGTTATATGGAGGTGTACATCTGAATTTTTACCCAAGGAATTAAAGAAAGTTGATATATTTACATAGAACAAAAAATTAAGTATACTTGACTCTGAAAAATAAGGCACAAATGCTGAAATCACACACACACACACACACACACACATACAAACCACCACATTGTGATGAAAAGAAAGTTTGAGGGCTGAAGACAAATTCAAAGAGCTAAATAAATCCACTGCATAAATTATACATAGTTAGAAGCTGCAAATTTCAGAATTACATGCTTCTCTTAGTTAATTCATTTATTTACTTATTATGTTTTAAGTATTGGATTTTATACTGAGACTTATGACTCATTCTTAAGTTCTAGATTCACTCTGTACCCTCTCAGCTGCTGATTTTTTTTTTCTTTTTACAATCTTTTCCTTTAAAATAATTCCAGACTTGCCAGCAAGTGTGGAAAGCGAACAAAAAAAGTCTTGTACATCCTTCACTCATATCTCCAAAATGTTAATATTTTACATTTTGTCTCTGTCTGTGTATGTGTGTGTATATATGCAGATATATCTATACCTATACCTATAAATATATACAATTGACCCTCGAACAACACAGGTTTAACTGTGAAGGTTCAGTTATACATATATTTTTTTTTATTCTTCAATAAGGGCATATTATAGTACTAAATGATCTGTGATTGGTTGAATCGGTGGATGTTAAAACGTGGATACAGAGGGCCAGCTATAAAGTTATACATGGCTTTTTAACTGTGAGGGATGGAACCCCTAACACCCACATTGTTCAAGGGGTTAGATAGATTGATTTATCTTCTGATTGTATCGATAGATTGATTTATCTTTTAATTGTATAGATGGATTGATTTTTCTTCTGATTGTTTGTGTGAAAGTTGCAGGCATGATGCCCTTTTACTTTACTCCAAGTATATTTCCTAAGAAATATTACAGTACAATTTTCAAACTTAGGAAATAAACATTAATACAATACTCTGACTTAATTTACAGATCAAAAAAGATTTTTCCTGGAGTAATTAATAAGTACTGCATGGAGGATATTTTGTAAGTCACAAAACATCCTGTTTCTCATCAAGCTTTCACTCACTAGTTTCATCTATTAAATTTTTAATATTTAAATTTTTATTATTTTTATAGTTGCCAAATTGTGATTTTTTTCTCCATCATTTCTTCTACTTTATTCATTAGAATTATACTCTATATAGAAGAAACGATTTTTTTTGTTTATGTGTTTGTTTGTTTGTTTAAGCCAGTAGGAATTTATGAATTCTCATTTTATTCTATGGACTATCTTACTTTCTGACATAACAGATTTCCAGCTTACTTTGTTCTTTGTCTTTGTCAGTCCTGAAATAAGAGAGAAATTAATGAGAATGATTATATAGAGAAATTGGAAATAGAATGAAAAGAATGGGGGTTAGAATGGGATAGAAAAAAAATGGGGTGGGATACTTCTCTCAACATAACTTTCCTTATAGCTCTCCCTTCTAAAACTCTGTTAAATGCTTTACATATTCAAAAATCAAATCAACAAAGAATACAAACAGAAATAATGAACCTCTGTGTATCCCAAGTGATTAACATAACACACTAAAGGTAAAAACAAAACAAGCAACAACAAAAAAACCTACTAAATATGAAATGCAGTATTTTTACTACATGCAAACAGGCCAAAGACAATTAAAAAAAGAACACTGTAAACATATATCAAAAGGGGGAAAGCTAGTTTGAATCCTGGGTATTCAATCAGAATCAGTATCAGAAAAACTTTATGTTTTTTAGTATATAGATATTCAAAAAGATACAGATAGAGGTAGAGATATAAAAATAGCTATCTTTTGTCATGTCTGTATATATGTATATATATTACTAATATAATAAAGTATTATATTTTAAGTGTCTGTGTGAAAATAGGATAGATAGATAGACAGATAGACAGACAGCTCTGTCCCTAAGGAAGCCAAGAAGGAAGGAATGAGATTCTTGTATCAATGAACATACTTAGAACCCACATTTCTACATACTATTTCACACTTAAAAGTACCATGGCTCGCTATACCTGATTTTACCCATTTCCATCTTAATAAATAGAGTTTTCTGAACGCTATTGGGTAATTTGAGCATCTCCAAGTTAACATTTTTGTAACTGACCTTTTGTTTCTTTCCCACTATGTACTTTTTCCACTTCTCTCCATTTTAGTAAAATGGCCGTTTCCCCTCTGCCCCCACTTTTTTGGCACTACCCATTTTCAGGTTAAGACAAATCCTTCAATGCATTCTCTAGTATACATTTGATCCAACCATTTTTTCCAATCAAACTGGCTGTTGCAAGGCTGAGAGATGAATAACATCCTCCAAGCTAATAAGGAACTTTAAATCCGAAAAACGAAGCAGGTAACTCCATAAAGTGCAGCTACGAAGTTTATTGTAAGTAATTTACATATAGGCAGGAAGGATGCGGCATACCAAGGATCCAGAGGCATTCACAGCTGCGCTCCGCACCACAGAAAGGGGGACAGGGAGATTTAAAAGGACCAAAGCTAGGGACTGCCCTGGTGGCGCAGTGGTTAAGAATCCGCTTGCCAATGCAGGGGACACGGTTCGATCCCTGGTGCAGGAAGATCCCATGTTCTGGGGAGCAACTAAGCCTGTGCACTACAACTACTGAGCCTGCGTGCTACAGCTGCTGAAGCCCGTGCACCTAGAGCCTGTGCCCGTGCTGCACAAGAAGAGAAACCACTGCAATGAGAAGCCTGCGCACAGCCATAAAGAGTAGCCCCTGCTCACAGCAACTAGAAAAAGCCTCCGTGCAGCAACAAAGACCCAACGCAGCCAAAAAAAAAAATTTATAAAAAAAAATAAAAATAAAAGGACCAAAGCTAAAAACAGAATCTGACTACCAGGGAGAAAGAATCATGTCCACACTGATGGGAACCAGATTTTTTTCCTCCCCATGGGAGTCTCATGACCACTGACCATCTGTGTCAGCAAAAGGCATCCTTCCAGTTTTCATATCAGGTGAAGGCAAGATAAAAGTTGATAGGGAATTTATCTGGCTTGGGCACATTCCTTGTGAGTAGGCTAAAGTTCAGTCAGGTCGAAAGGGGAGGGGGTAGGACTGTGGGCCAAAGATGGAGCTGAACAAATGGAGTCAGTGTGGTTCAGCCACACACCGGCATTACCCTAAACATAGCCAACATTACTTTTGACCTTAACTACAACAATAGCTTACTAACGTGTTGCCTCACTTTTAGTCTTGTAAATTCCCACTTCATTCAGAACAAGCAGCCGTGTGTGACGTTGAAGAATAAAGTTATTTTATTACTCCCATACTTTGTCTTTTCATGTCTTTCTATTATCCATAGATTAAATACAAAATCTTTGACTGGCAGTATAGGACACCGAATAAAGAGAACAGACCGGATAGCAGATGGAAAGCTTTGAAACCTATCTTCACCACTACTCTTAGTTGTGTGGTCTTCAACACATCACTCAACTGCTCAATGACTAAGTTTTCTCATTTGTTAAATAAATGTTCATTTTAAACAAAAAGACTGCCAGTTTTTTCTCCAGGAAAAAATGGGTTTATTTGGGATAACAAAGAATTGCGATTCGCAGTCTGCAGCCATGATAAGCCATGTGCAAATCCAGCTCAAAAAGGACAGGAGATACAGTGGGGAAAAGAAAGTTGGGAGGGCTATGGTAAACAGAGTCAACTGGAGGAATTGAGAGTTCTAAGTATAGTGGCTTTTCATTGGCTGACTGACAGTTTCTCACTGGCTGAGCTGTTGCCAGGCAAGAAGAGGAAGTCTTTCTTATTCCTCTTGGGCTTTGCTATCATCATGTGGTGTGAAAGCTCCCCTTTCTGACCTCTCAAGTCTATTATAATTGAAGTTTATGATGATTAATTTTTATAGTACCTATGCTTTAAGATTATTTGAAGATTAAAGAATAAATGTGTGAAGCAGCTCATGCAGCTCAATGTCAAAAAAACAAACAACCCAATCCAAAAATGGGCAGAAGACCTAAATTGACATTTCTCCAAAGAAGATATACAGACTGCCAACAAACACATGAAAGGATGCTCAATATCACTAATCATTAGAGAAATGCAAATCAAAACAGCAATGGGGTATCACCTCACAGCAGTCAGAATGGCCATCATCAAAAAGTCTACAAACTATAAATGCTGGAGAGGGTGTGGAGAAAAGGGAACCCTCTTGCACTGTTGGTGGGAATGTCAATTGATACAGCCACTATGGAGAACAGTATGGAGGTTCCTTAAAAAACTAAACATAGAACTACCATACGACTGAGCAATCCCACTACTGGGCATATACCCTGAGAAAACCATAATTCAAAAAGAGTCATGTACCACAGTGTTCATTGCAGCTCTATTTACAATAGCCAGGACGTGGAAGCAACCTAAGTGTCCATCGACAGATAAATGGATAAAGAAGATGTGGCACATATATACAATGGAATATTACTCAGCCATAAAAAGAAACGAAATTGAGTTATTTGTAGTGAGATAAATGGACCTAGAGTCTGCCATACAGAGTGACGTAAGTCAGAAAGAGAAAAACAAATACCATATGCTAACACATATGTATGGAATCAAAAAAAGAAAAAATGGCTCTGAAGAACCTAGGGGCAGGACAGGAATAAAGATGCAGACATAGAGAATGGACTTGAGGACATGGGGAGGGGGAAGAGTAGCTGGGACGAAGTGAAAGAGTAGCATTAACATATATACGCTACCAGATGTAAAATAGATAGTAGTGGGAAGCAGCTGTATAGCACAGGGAGATCAGCTGGGTGCTTTGTGACCATCTAAAGGGGTGGGATAGGGAGGGTGGGTGGGTGACACAAGACGGAGGGGATATGGGGATATAAGTATACGTATAGCTGATTCACTTTGTTATACAGCAGAAACTAACACAACAATGTAAAGCAATTATACTCCAATAAGATGTTTTAAAAAAAAGAATAAATGTGGGAAGAGTTCAGAGTGTTATCTAGCAAATTGTAATGCTAGCATTCATTACAAAGGCCTGCACAGTGTAAATAAGCAGTATATTTTTGCAGCATGAACAAAACAACTTCCCCAATCTGAAACTCTCAATTTACTTCAATTACTGTAGCTTTTTTCAAATACTTGGACCGTATAATAATCTTTTCCAACCTCTTCTCACATGACACTCCCTCTTCTTGAAAGGCTGTCTTCACTACTCATGTCTACCCAACTCCTATGTATCTTTCAATTCTGTAAATGTCATTTTCTCAGGCAGGCTATTTTTTGATTCCTCAATCTAAATATTAATTCTAACATATAGTAATTTTGCTTGAACAATTTTTCTTCAGAAGAACTGTCAAAATATGAAATACTATACTCTTTTTAAAATATATATATTTATTTATATGTACCTATCTCACATGTGGACTGTAAATTTTATAATAATTGGAATACAGTAGCTTTTTTCTACAGAAACAACTTTGTGAATCTTAGCACATCCTAAGCATTCAATATATTTTTGCAGAATGGTCAGATCAATCAAATGATGAAGAGATTTGAAGAGAAATGACCCAGAAGGGAAAAACTAAAAAGAATTGTAAATAATCATATAAAATATGATGTAATTGGATATCATATAATAATTTAAACATGATTATTTAAGCATGATGAAATGAAAAAAAATTAATAAAAGAAAAAATGTTTCCGATGTATAAGAGAAGTTTGGAATGTGTAATACAGATCTTAGAGGTTACATGTAATATCTAAGGGACTCACCATCTAGCAGGGAAAATTGATAAAAATGTAAAACCATGAAAGCCTGGTTGAAATTTGGTAAATTTATTTAAGATCAAGATTAAGGAAATTCTCTAACAAAAAGAAAGACCAAATTCTATATACGTCTACAATGGTGGGAACTAATAACAATAATAATAAAACTGTCCGGATATTAATTTACATTAGAAAATTCTAGAAGGAAATAGAGTTTGAAAAAATTAGGCAGAAAACAAGGTTTTGTCTTTAGACTAAAAAGAAAAAATTCAAAAATTATTATCTTAATACAGTAAAATACAATAAAAATGATAGAATTAGAAAGTAACTTAAAAAAAACTCCATTTATTACACTTGGATCAAATAGATATACAAGCTATATGAAAATATACTGTCAAATAGCAATAATAAAAACATTCATAATCATCATAGTCAACACCATAGTTACATAAAACTTTTCTCAGGGGAAAATATCCTAAGAGAAAATTTATATGATCATTTCAGTATATGTGTGTTTTTGTGTGTGCATGTATATGTGCAACTGTGTTGCAAAATATTGCAGAATATATGCTAAATTTTTACAGCACTTATGACTAGGAATTAGGATATTAGGAAACTTATACTTTCCTATCATATTAAAATGACCATCTGAATCTTTTTAAGTGAGCATGCTTTTCTTTTGTAATCTTAAAAGAAACAATTATTTTCACATTTTAAATGAATGGCAAAACAGTGAGATTCATGCATATATTTTAAAGGCATTTCCCAAATAAAGTCAAGTTGCTTTATAGAGACAACATTAAATCAGCTGTTAACAAAATCAAAGCTAGAACTTTAAATTTTCATTTTTCTTCCCGTTAAGCCTGATGATAAATATGATATGTTTACATGGACTGAAGCCAAACAATATTAAAACAAAAATTGTCTCAAAGAAATTGAGAGAGTAATTTTTTTTCATGTAGACAAGTCTCTACATTCAAAATATCCACATGGAGTAGAATTGTTAAGTTTTGTTTTTATTATACTTATTAATTTTTTAGGCAAAAATAATAGAAAATCCTGCAACCACTGAGAAAACACATTTACTATTTTTAGATTATCAACAGTCTTGTAAAGTCAGTTGCTTTTATAGTATATAGTATTTTAGAAAAACATTTAAGAATGCAGTATTGAAGGACTTCTTTTTAAACACTTGCTTCACCATAGCTTTAAAATAAAAAAGCATTGTTAAGATGACAAAGAAACTTTCAGTTCCTTATGCAAAAGGTTTTCAGACTTTTAACTTCAATATATTTGTGTGAGTGTGGCATGTGTTGTGTGTAATATAAATATATAAAAATATTTTTTCAGGTTCTCTGCTTTTTTGAGTAGCGGGAGATCTGGACACCCAACTCACCTCTTCTCCTATGTTAACTGAAGAGTGCAGCTGGGCCATGACCAGTTCAATATTACAAGTATTCTATGTAACAGGCTTAGATCATAAGTGCATAAATAGTAATAAAATGAAAAACAGATATTTTTAAATTCCAAAACTAAGATTAATAAATATTGAGGGTTTAAATCATCCTTTCTCTTTAGCAGATCTAAAATTAGCAACATGTCTCCCAATTTTAATTCTAAGACTATGCCATTAATGAATCATCAGACTTCTGTTAGAATTTCTCTGTAAAATATTTGAGTTTTTTAACACAATATCCTTGGGATTTAGTAGTCATCTGATCTAGGTCTCCAATTACCTACATACAGCCTTTTAGGTAACTGAAGACCTAACTGAGTTATTTTTGTGAGAAAATTGGGCATCTCTCCAGGTAATCAAAATTGCATAAGTAGGCCATACATTGATCTTTTTAAAAATTAACAACTTTTACTTACTTCTACAATATTGTCCTCTCTCAAAGGTCTGAATTTTTCCAAAGCAGCTAGAAATAGACCAGGAATAGAATATTTTTGAGCATGTATTCCTCCATGTACTCCCTATCATTCATTTAGACAATCCCCTTGGATCTAATTCAATTTACTCAAAAATTCATTGGTAACACTTATTTCCTATAATTTGCCTCAAAAATTTTGGCCCTTCATACCAAAGATGGGTAAGTGGCTACATCCTGGCTGAAAGACAATCCTGCTCATGGTGTAAATCAGAGACACCACCACCCATTAGATTGTCAAATCAGCTCAATCACAGATCTTGCCAGCGTCAAGTTTTACTAATAATTTCAAGAACACAAGCAATGCAGTAGCATAAGTGAAGCAGAGAGACGACTGGGACACCCTGTCTACTTCTCAAGGTACTTCATTCCCACAACAGCTTCAGGTTCTCTGTTCCAGAGTAATAGTTTAGTAATAGTTTAGATTCTAAGTAAGGTCTGTGTGTCATCTCATGTCATGGAGGTCATTTAGCTTTATCTAACATCTCCATTTTATAAAAAGAATGTTACATTGGTTGCAATTTCCAGAGTGTCGTGCCATAAATCCGCAGTTTGTGTTCTGTTAATAATACTGAACCTTGGATATCATGCTATGAGATTTCCAGAGATAAAAAATTCTGCCTAGCAAATTTCACTAGTCTATTTACTGGGTGATCCAATTATCAACAGGATTAGACTGGGTCAGCAGCTTTCTTTCCCCTGGGGATATCACTCTCATAATCAGGACAGAAATGGATCACAGCTCTGCTCTTTAACTTCATTCTTCCCTGGGTGAGCTAGTATGTCTAATTTTAGGGTGAAATAATTGAGCACATTTATTCACACATTTGTGGCTTTCTCCAAAAAAGCTTTACTAATATAAAAGATAATATTTTGATTTCCATCTACCTGACTCTTTAGGTTATCTCTAATAATTTTTTTCCCACTATTTCTTTGAATTCTGTGTGTCTAAAAGAAAACTCATTTTCACCTCCAAGAAAATTATTTCACTGTGACCTGTTTGATCTGTCCATTGCTTTTCGTTATGATAACTGTTTTCTAGTCACTCAAAATCAAAATTACAGGATTTTGAAATATACTTTGTGTACGTAGAGAATCAAAGCCTAATAAACTTCTGAGTTTAACTGGCAAGTATATGAAAAGGTTTTCAAATTGCAAAAGTTTTGACAATTAATTTATACCTTTATTCTATTTGCATTATCTGGAGAACATTAGTCATTTACAGTACTGTATAACTGATACATATTATTATTGTCATGTTCATATGATGATTGATTGCTATTATACTACTGATTTTTAGTCCTATCTTCTCTATATGGATGGATTTACTTGCTTTTCTAGGACGTACAGATATCATTTAGTATACAGTATGATGAAATTAGTATCTTTCAGGCTTCATTTGGTACTACAACTTATTTGATGTTTCATCTTCTCCCTATGATAATCTGCAGTTCTCTAATTTCAGTTAGATACTGCTGTAATTGCCATACACAACTCATATTTAAATGTTAATGGAGTGAAATTGCTCACATCCATATTTTAAGAGGTTTAAATATGTGCAGTTCACAAGCTCCAGGAAAAATGGAGTTTTTAAAAGATAAAAAAAATCAGGACATTTCAACTGAAAAATTAAGTATAAACAAACAAATCAGTAATGGAAATGCTCAATCTTTATTTTTCTAGTGAATGTCTATTTGTAGTATATAACATGCTGCCTGTTTGTAATGAATGTCAAGGAAATATCAAAATCACACATCAGAAGTTTATACATCTTACTTTTTTTCCATTTGCTAGTTTTAACAAGCGTATAGAATGTCTTCAAATATTAAAAAATAAAATTTAATGAAATTTTCATTTGGCTTATTTGCTCCAAATGTTGTAACCTATTGATATGTTTACTAGATAGCATCTAATTTCATATATCTTAATGTGGCATTATGGTTTATAATAAGAAATTAATATTTGGTCTTCATTTGGCTTCTGGCGCAGACATTCTAAAACCCTTGGAATTCTGTAAGGGATAAGAGCAAACAAGGTATTTTAATATTCATAACAAACCACTTCAATCCCATATCAGTCGAGTTTAATCAGGTGACTTTTGGATTACACCTAAAGATGGGGGCTGTTTGCCAGGGGAACCAACCACGTGATTAGAGTGTTGGAATTTTAGTTCCACCTCCTGACCTCCAGGAAGAGGCTGAAGGTTGAAATCAATCCCAGTGGCAATGATTTAATCAACTATGACTATGTAAGGAAGCCTCCATAATATCTCAGTAGCACAAGGTTCAGAGAGCTTCCAGGTTGCGGAACACGTGGATGTTTGGGGAGAGCTGGCATGCTAGGAGAGGGCATGGAAGCTCCTGGCCCTTTCCCCATACCTTGCCTAATGCATCTCTTCCATCCAGCTGTTCCTGAGTTATGTCCTTATAAACCAGTAATCTAGTAAGTTTCTCTGAGTTCTGTAAGACACTCTAGCTAATTAATCAAACCTGAGGAGCGCTTTGTTGGAACTTGTACTCTATAGCTGGATGATCAGAAGCCCAGGTGACAATCCGGACTTGCAGTTGGCATCTGAAGTTGGTGGGGGAGGGCAGTCTTATAGGACTGAGCCCTTAATTTGTGGGATCTGATGCTAGCTCCATAGATAGTGTCAGAATTGAGTTTAATTGTAGGATACTCAGCTGATGTCAGAGAATGGCTTGGTGCTGTGGGGAACCACCCCCTGCAACACACACGCTGGAATTGGTACTCGATTATTTTACCTAAATAATAGAGCATGTTTCATTGCTGCCCTATAAAAATGTACATCATGACCTCTAAAAATATACTTTTCAATGGGTCAAATTATCATGCACCATGTTATTCTTAAATATTTTTTTACTAAAACAAAAATAACAATACTTACTTTTGCTCAATCCATCAGTTGAAAGAAAAACTTTATAAGCAGTAAAACAATCATATATAATTATGTATGAATTAATTAATGTATTCTCTGCAAATGACTACAAAGGAGATATAAGTGAGTTTTCTCTGGGTTATATATTCATTAAATAATATGAAGCCCACGTCAGATAAACAAAATTGTTTATTCAAAATTTGTCCAAACAAGATTAAGTTTTTATGGATCTGCTATACTGAGAGTGAATCACATTAAGTCTGATCAAATTATTGTTTGGATATAAATAATTAGGGTTTGTATGAAAGACAAATAGTTACATAAGATTATCAAAACATGATTTAACTCAATATAAAACAGCATTTAGAAACATGATTCTAACATAACTTCATAGTTTTATCTGTCTTGATTTTTAAATTTCACATAGCATTTAAACATCATATTACTCAACTTTATTTCAATTATAATACTGTAAGCAATCAATAAAATGACAAAATAAGATTTGACATAGATGTAAATTAAATCTATATCAAGCAGGGTTCGCCAGAGAAACAGAATCAATGGGATAACAGAATATATCTAAAAGTATATATGTGATTTATTCTAAGGAATTGTCTCACATAGCTGTAGTTTGGCAAGTTTGAAACCCCTAGGACAAGACTACAGCGTGGAAACCTTCTCTGTGAAACTTCAGTTTTTGCTCTTAAGCCCTTCACTGATTGGATCAGGTGTATCCATGTTATGCAAGGTATCTGTTTTACTTAAAGTCACCTGATTGTAAATGTTAATTACATTTACAAAATACAGAGCAACAAATGTTGTCCAAGATAACATCTAGACTGGTGTTTGACTAAACAGCTGGGGACCAGCCTAACCAAGTAGACACATAAAATTAACCATCACAAAATATTTCTCTACAGATGTTTTGCCTTGTGAGACAAAGCCTATGCTTTTTCATTTCTCCATATACTTACTCATTCAATTGGTCAGGAAACATTTTCTGAGCATTCAATTTGTCCCTTCAAGTATACTAGCAGAGAGAAATGGGGAGGTTTGAGAGGCACTAAAATAGCATTAGACATTGTCCCAATATTTACATTTTATTCTTAATTTATGGGTAGAGATAGAAAAAGTGATGATCTCTACTGTAAAGGCTATAAATTGAAACAAGATATAAGAACATAGAGGTTAATGTATGTATTAGTCACTGTTCTCAAGAGAAACAGAACCAATGGGAATATCTATCTATCTCTGTGTATATTTACGTATTTACTTACTTATCTATGTATTATACAAATAGGTTAATGTGATAATGAAAACCAGAAAGTCCTACTAACTGCATCTGCAAGCTGAAGAACCAGGAAAGCTGTGGTGTAATTCACTGTGAATCTGAAGGTTGAGAACAAGAAGTGTCAATGTTTGAGGGCAGAAGAAGGATGTCCCAGCTCAGGCAAAGATCTTCTACCTTTTGGTTTTATTCAGGCCCTCAACTGATTATAGACAATGCCCAACCTTATTGGTGAGGGTGATCTTTACTCAGTCTACCAATTCAAATGCCAATCTCTTCTGGAAACGCTCTCACAGACACACACCAGAAATAATATTTTACCAACTATTTGGACATTAGTCCAGTTAAGTCCTTAGTCCAGTTAAGTCGTCACATAAAATTAACATACTAATGGCCAACAGATACATGAAAAACTGCTTAACATCACTAATCATCAGGAAAATTGAAATCAAAACCACAATGATATATCAACTCATACATGTTAGGATGTCTATTACCAAAAAGACAAGAGATAAAAAATGCTGGAAAGGATGTGGAAAAAAGTTAACCCTGTACACTATTGGTTGGAATGTAAACTGGTCCAGTCACTATGGAAAATAGTATGGAGGTTTCTCAAAAAATTAAAAATAGAACTACCATATAATCCAGCAATTCCACTTCTGGGAATATATTTGAAGGAAAGAAAACACTATATGGAAGAGACATCTGCACCCCATATTCATAGTTCATAGCAGCATTATTTACAGTAGCCAAGACATAGAAACAACCTAAGTTGCCATTGATGGACAAATGAACAAAAGAGCTGTAGATGACAGAGAGAGAGATATTTTTCAGCCATACAAATGATTTAATCCTGCTACTTGTGACAACATGGATGGTCCTTGAGGGCACTCTGCTAAGTGAAAAAAGTCAGACAAACACAAATACTACATGATCTCACTTAGATGTGCAACCTAAAACAAAACAAAACTAAAACAAACTCAGAGGAAAAGAGATTAGATTGTGGTTGCCAGATGCAAGGGTGCGATAGGGAGAAATGGATGAACATAGTCAAAAGGCACAACCTCAAGTTATAAGATAAATAAGTACTGAGAATATAACTCACAGCATGATAACTAGAGTTCACCACCAGCTTATAACATATATATGTGTATATATGTCATTAAGAGTGTAAATCCTGAGTTTTCATCACAAGGGGAGATAGCAAGATAGAGACAGACAGATAGATAGATAGACAGATAGGTAGATAGACAGATGGATAGGCAGACAGACAGTCAGACAGATAGATAGATAGGTAGATAGACAGACAGACAGATAGATAGACAGATAGGTAGATAGACAGACGGATGGATAGACAGACAGTCAGACAGATAGATAGATAGATAGATAGGTAGATAGGTAGAGAGGTAGAGAGATAGATAGATAGATAGACAGAGAGGTAGATAGACTGATGGAGAGAGACAGACACACATGATGATGGATATTAAGTAAACTTACTGTGATAATCATTTCATGGCATATGTGAGTCAAGTCAAATTGTTACTCTGTACACCCTAAACTTACACAGTGCTGTGTGTTGAGTCTATCTCAATAAAACCAGAAGAAAAAAAGTTATTCTAGGCTTTTACAGTAAATATTGGTAAGACATATTTTTAAAGCAAACTTTGTCTTGAAGAAACAGGAATTATATTATATATGGATAAGACCCTGTGTTATCATATTCCTAATTTTTTTTCTCTACCACATATAC
Organism: Delphinapterus leucas; assembly: GCF_059928025.1. Lineage (NCBI taxonomy): Eukaryota > Metazoa > Chordata > Mammalia > Artiodactyla > Monodontidae > Delphinapterus > Delphinapterus leucas. Next base: position 11,405,387 of record NC_143133.1, on the reverse strand, counting down.
CTCTTAGAAGTGAATTAACTCTGAAATTACTTAAATATTTGGCTGTGTCGAGAACATACTATTCTGTATAAGTAAAAATCATTTCATTTTTATTTTGTCACATTCAAAGGTTATGATTGTCTAAATGTCTAAGCAATGAAAAGTAGAAATGTGGTCCCTTTGGAAAAAAAAATTAGAGAAACATCTCCATAAACTTTATTTCCCTATGTATCTACAAACTTCTGAGGTTATGTATTACATGGTTGGAAGTGATTCTTGCAAAAATTTTCTATGTCTAAAAAAGCTTTAATTTGTTGAGATCTGTTACTTCAAGGTAATATTTAAGTATTGTACCATATATTCCCTTTAATTTTAATGTTATTTTCCTTAAACTCCATTATATTTGGTTTCTGAATTGGGCCTTCTAAATTGGGTAAGAAAACACATTTTCAAGACTATACTAGACTCCTTACCAGAGCTGCTTTCCTTACAGCACTACTCATTACTATATACATGAGATATTAATATCTATGTGAAATTTATAACAGTAATTTTAAGGAGTGAAAAGAAAAAACTAGTTCCACAGAATTCATAATCCAGATAGCACAGTGTTGAAAAACAGAGTATTCTTAAATAGATTTAAGTTCAGAATTAAAGATAGCTGCTTTGTAAAATTCCCGGTTAGAATCAAAATCTAACATTTCAAAAATATCTCAAAGCTATGAGTTGATTTAAATGTTATCCTTATTTTCCAAATCTCAAATGGAGACATTCAAAAATTTTTGTTTTCTCTTATTTCTACCCTATTTCATGCATTTGAAATTTTAAAAGAGCTTTACATTGATTCAAGACAAACTTTGCAAAAATACAATTTTTTAAATAGCTACATAATTACTTTTGTCTGATTAGTGGCCCTTTACTTTATCCTCTTTGAATATATTTTCTATTTCATCTCTTCAAGCTCATCAGTACTGTTTAATATGGAAATCATAGGCAAGTCTCAGCATGTTGGACTGCTTCCAAAGAACATTTTCTTTTACTTCACTGTATAGCATAGTGTGGTCTTTACTGTGCATTCACATGAAATGTGCCTGGTAATTCTAGTAGGTTATAACGTTCTAGCCCTGCGGTGAAGTAAGTTAGAGCCTTGCTGTGATAAGAAGCAGCATATGTTTTCTACTCTCAACTTGGAAGAATGATTTACTGGTAACTGATGCTAAAGATACATCATTAACACATGGCTAAATATGCTTGACTGCAGTATCAAGGAAATTCAGAATACTGTACCTTTCTTTGAAAATTAAGACTGTCTAATTTATGCTTAATGACACCTCTCAAACATATTTTAGAAAACAAATCATCCTTTATGTTTTTAAACTGTATAGCTGTGCAATCTAATCATGGAATTTATAATAACTCATGTAGTTTTTAATAACAGGTTTAAAAAAAATATTATGAGAAAGTAAAACTTAAAACTTTTTTTCTTTATATTTTACATAGTTAAGAATATTCTCTATGCCTTTTATAAAATTCTTTAGTGAAGATAATGGCCACACAAACTGAGTATGTAAAAAATAACATAATATTTGCTTACTGGTATAATTTATTTCTCTGGGTCAACCATGGGAGATGATCTTATTTATCCATTCAATAAAAATATAAGCAGCAGGAAGGAAACCTGTGAGAGGGAGAGTAGTAAGAGATAAAGCCATGAGATGCAGTGGCGGGGGCAGTTTTTGTCAGTAGTTATGTGAAGAGAGGGAAGATAACTTCTGGCCTTCTAGGCTTTGATTGAACTGGTGATCGGTGGGGGAGTTCTGAGATGAGAGACATAACCTAACTCAAGTTAAATAACACCTTACTATGTTGAGAATAAACCTGAAGTAGCAAAGGTGAAAACAAGGAGGTCAGTTGGAAGTGTCGACAATAATACAGGTAAAAGATGATGGTGATGAGGGTTGGGTGAGACAGTTGAAGCAGGGAAAGTAATGAAAGCCTGGATATGTTTTGAAGTGAAGCTTGTGGATTTCAGGGTGAACTGGATATGTGTTACGGTCTATGAGAGAAAAAGAAAAATCATGATTGCCTCTGATTTATTTATTTATTTTTTTGTCTTGAGCAACTGGAAGGATGGTGTTGCCATCAACTGAGATAAGGGGGGACTCAGGTAAAGGAGATATTGGGGGAAATACTAGAAGATCGTTGATGAACATGTTGAGTTTGAGATGCCTATAAGCATACCCAATTTTAGTAGGTAATTGGATAAACCAATCTGGGCATGGAAGAAGTATGAACATGTAAATTTGGATACACTAGAACCAGAGGTCACATAGCCGGGAAGAGATCTCTCAGGGAACATGTGAAGATAGAGGAAAAGGGAACCAAATTCTGAGATCTGAGACAGTCCACCATTTTGATATGGGAGTACAGTAATGAAAAGGGACTGACAATGAAATCAATGGGATGGAAGCAAAGCCAGACAAGTGACATCTCCTCGAAGCCACACGAATACATCAGGAAAAATTAATTATCAAGTGTATCTAATGTTTGTGGTAGATCAACGTCAATCTTGTATAGAAATTTATCTCTGTGTTTTGCAGTGTGAGTTTGAGATATAGTCACTAAATGTCTGAGTTATTTAAACAGCACTAATTTTGTAGGTGTGATTTTATTCAGTGCAATTCTGTTTTGTTTGCATTAGTTCAATGACTGTATGAATCAACAGGACTAAGATAAATCAGTTCATATATGGCCATTTAACAATAACATAATCAAAATTATATTAAAGAATAACAATAATTTGGGTACGGTCTTGGATAGATTATAGAACACTGAATTATATTACATTTATCTTTGACATTTATAATTGTTAAGGGTTTCCACACAGCACCCCTTCTTCTCACTATCAAAGACAAAATCTTCTGCATGCTGACAAAATTATTTGACAATCTGTAATGCTTATTTCATTAAAATGATCAAGTTTTTTTTTTTTTTTTTTTTCCGATATGTGGGCCTCTCACCGCTGTGGCCTCTCCTGCTGCGGAGCACAGGCTCTGGACGCACAGGCCCAGTGGCCATGGCTCATGGGCCCAGTCGCTCTGCGGCATGTGGGATCCTCCCGGACCGGGGCACGAACCCGCGTCTCCTGCATTGGCAGGTGGACTCCCAACCACTGCGCCACCAGGGAACCCCGAGCAAATTTTAAAGTGTCTTCACCTTAACATTTTATGTTTTTGAAAAATAAATATTTGAATAAAAGTAAGATGCATATAACCTACAAAGTCAATACAATTTAATTTTGTTGAATTTTATAATATTTATTGAGAATCTATTGTGTGCAAATGTCTATATTAGTTTCTCCAGGAGATACAAAAGTGAATTTTTAATAAAAGGAAAAATAAATTTCATTGCTTCCTTCTTGTCCATTGCATGGTAATATGAAGGAGACTAATGAATGTGGAAGGGAGGGAGATATGAATGTCTTTGGAAGGTCAATACTTCAGTGAAATTGGATATTTCCTTTTTGTCATGGTGGCTTTCACGCTCTTATAGACTTTTCCAAAGTATTCACCAAAGAGGTTTTTTGTTTGTTTTTGTTTTTACTGTTCTTCATCATTGCTGCGAGACACAGGCATATTTAAATGGTCTGACAAACACATGACTTAGAAATTAACCATAGAAAATTATCCTTGTAGGAAAGAAAAGCTAGTAGGTATGGGCTGATAAATGAGACAATACTTATCTTACTGGTCTGCTTTTTTTTTTTTTTTTTAATGCTTCCTCTGCATTTTCAGCTTTTCTATCTTTTAAATATTCAATATATTCAAAAGAAGCTCCTTACGTTTCTTTCTCTCTATACCAATCACAGTCTTGGTAAACAAATTATGTGAGTCAGTCCATAGGTTACCCTTTGCCTTTACTGTTGTGATAAATGAATCTTTTGGAAAACTTATCAGTTGGTTTAAGTAGATGTGAGCAAGCATTGCTGTGATAAAAAGGTACAGGTACAAGGTCCCTCATATAGAAAAAATAGTCCTATACATAAAAATACAGGTACAAGAACAAAAAGAAAAAGGTGTAGAGGAAAGGAAGAAAATGTCATCGCTTCTTTATCAGTAATAATAATTGTCCTCTATTGATGGATATTATATTTTCTAAAAAAGAATAATACCTGCTGTCTTCTCAGTTTAGGTTTAGATTTCTTTGTCATATACTAGCTCCTTCACATTAGTTGACCAACTATGTTTTTTCTTTCTCTCTGAATAGCTGTGCTCTTTAATTCTAATAAAAACAAACAAACAAACAAAGCCAAAACAGCATTCTCTGAAACCTAACTAAGGCAGAGCCTAAGAACTATGTATTCATGCCTGTGCATACTTTTCTCAGAAGATATTTTTCTTATTATGTCAAAACATTTAATTTTCTTTTATTCCCAATTATACAAAATGTCCACTGATATCAAATAATAGATACAAAACATAGATACAAAAATTTAGCTATCCCAGTTTTCCCCAGATTTTACAACCATCACTTCTCCTATTATTTGAAGCTCTATACTTTCTTCTCCACAAAATTATTTTTAAGGCTGACCACATTTCCTCTTGGCTCTCATAACAGGATTTAGAAGAAAACAGGGAGGTGGTATTGCCATTGCAAACTCTATTCATTTTTGAGCCCTGCTGTTAATGCATTTTGTTAAAGAGCAGGTTGCAAATGTGAACCCAATATATTAACGCAAAAACTATGCATTTGGCAAAACTTGTTCATGTGAAAAATGTGTAAGCTTAGGATATCGAGTGAACCATTTACTCCGAAGCAAAAGCTGTCACTAACGCTTCATCTATCATCTTGCTTAGAGTTTCTGGCTTTGAATATATATTCACATTTTTCTCTAATAACGGAGTATCTCTTAACACAAACTAGGTGTGCCTAGTTTGATGGTGGGGTGGGAAGAGAGACTTGTTGACTCATTAATTCCAGAATACCACAAAACCTTTTAACTCAAATAGCAATTACCTTTATGCAACCTCACCCCTGACCTCAATCTTGCCCATTCTGGGCCAGCAGTACCCTGGAGTCAGTGTTCTACATGGCAAGAGTATAAAGAATTGAAATCTTTCTTGTATTTTCTGGAAATCACGGGTTATGTGCTACTAGCAATCAGGACTTTTGGAAATATCTATTAAAAATGAAATACTATTGAGATTACTGAGTTGGAGGAAACCTTAAATTATTTTACAAATCTCTATTTTCATATTTTCTGGGTTTTTTCCTCTCTCTAAATTTGTTACAGCACATTCTGGTTAAATTTGACTCTACCTTATTTTAAAGGTAACGTTTTTGAATAAGATCTTCACATGGTTTTTCTCACCTTGATATTTTTAAATCTGAAACAGAAAAATTCACATATGTATATATTTGCTTATCATTCTTCTAATAAATACTGACTGAGCACCAACTATATATCAGATATTGTGACTGGTGATGGCAACATTGATGACATATTTAGGGTTAGAAAAAAAAGCAGACCTTGTAGATTAAAAGGAGTCCTTGAACTCATCCAGTCAAAACACTTCATTTTATCATCAGAAAAGCCTTTTTATCACTTAAGGGTTCCTGATAAGATAAACAGATTATTTTCCTTGTATTTAGGATGTGATACTTAATTGGCCCTGAATTTGTACAGAGCTATTAGCTAGAGTTTTTAGTAGTGATCCTTACATACAATCCTCTTCTCATCCTCATTTTTTAAAGAAATCATAAAATCTGTGATACTTCGAATGCATTTTACATCTTTGTAGTCAAGTTGAAAATTATGTGCTTACTGTTTTGTTTGTTTTCAAGAAGATGATGCTACTAGAGGAGAGGAGATCTTCCTCCTCTTCCAACAGATAAATGTTAAGTAAATAGAAAGGTTTCACCATTGCGGGTCAGAGAGAAGGTAATGAAAACAATGTGTATGAAAATATATAAGCTCCAAATTATATAAATTCCTCAAGCCACTTCCCACTAATTCTATCTCTTTCTCAACAGCCTACCTCCCTCCAAAAAAAGACCCTTAAATCTAATATAAATATATCACAGGTTAGAAAATAGACTTAAATAATCCTCTTTGTTTTGATTGGCCCTATCTATTTATATACCATTTCAAATTGATAATATTTTGATTTTTGGCACTGTGTGCGTACTATATATACAAAATATACAATGGGTATGTGAAAATTAATACTCCCCTTATTTCTCACATGTAGACTGTAGGCTTAAATTCAACAGGTTTTGCTTTGTTTTGTTTTTGTGATATGTACAGTAGCTGCAGGGGTAGTTATTTACTAAACCCATATATATATTTTAAAAGTACTATGCTCCCTGGAAGTGAATGGAAGTTACTGGGTAAGGAGTAATAATGTTTATTTTTTTTACTATTGGTTCTATTTCAGAAACTTTACTGCATAATTTACATATGCTATCTAATTTAATGGGAATCTATTAGACAGAAAATTTTATTTTCATTTTATAGATGAAGAAAATGAATATGTAAAAGGTTATCTCTCCAATAAAAATGAGCTTATCCTAGTATTAGACTTAGATCTGTGCTTCCTCATACATATATAAGTACTTGATCACATACTATATTGTATTTCAGAGTGGACAATATTGTTTCAACAAAGTTAAAAATACTGCTGTAATAATCATTCTTAGCTGCAAGCAATCATCACTTATAATTTTAAGTCCAATGCAATAATTCAGAAATTTTTAAAAAGCTATGAAAATATTTCAAAGTATATTTTGCCCATGAAAAAAAGATTAATACGTTGGGTTACTCAATAACAGGTACTGATTCTGATTCCTGATATGATGGACTAAAAATCAACTGGTATGAAATTTATGGTAAAATAAATGAACAAACCAAAAAATATGCAGATAATGCAGAAGTGACAGAAGCAGAAAGATTCTGATGGAGGATGCAATGCCCTTTGAGGAGAGAAGGGGAAGTGAACAAGTCCCTGCATGTTTCTGTGGGTCTTAATCTAAAACCAGGAGCAGTCCGTGTGGTGTATACAATACCTGCTGGGTACACACTGGGAAGACCAGTCTTTCTCTCCTGGAAAACTGGAATGAGAAGCGGAGTAACTATGAACATTGAAAAGATTAGAAGAATTTCAGAAGGAAAAATGCTAAAGAGGGGTTTTCCAAACCAGGCCCCTCCGCATTTTGACTTGACAACTAAAAAAGTGTAGCTCACCATCTGGTTCTACAAGGATGAAGTCATCAGCTACTGCAGTCACTGACCTTTCACACCCCCTGAAAGGAGCTCAGGACAGAGATCAGGCATGAACACTCTGTGCTCTGGGAAAAACTGGCAGAACCGGCCTGTAGACAGTTAGATACTTTCAGGAAAAAAATCTTATGAACACAATTTCTTGCATCTTTTCATACCTAGAAAAGCACTAAAATCATTAATGGAGTCATCTGCTCCTTGTGACTAGCAGTAACCTTCTATGGAGACATATGATTGGTTGCACAAACCTCCTTCGCCAAAATCACATGTATACTGACCCTTCGGAGCAGTTCCTCAGAGCTATCTGAGAGGCTGTCTCCCGGGCTACAGTCCTCAGTTTAAGTCCTCAAATAAAACTAAAACTCAAAGCTCTCGTGTTGTGCTTTGTTTTTTCTTTTTCAGTCGACAGACTGAACCTTGAGCCATGGGTGAAACAGATTCAAACCAGCCAGCTGAAGGAACTGGATGGGAATTGAGACCAGAGATGCTGCTCAAGAAACAGTCCACAATTTAAGCTTAGACAAATATTTCTTGCTAAAATTAAGGAAAAAATGCTGACAAAAAAAATAACAGGACCCAGAATCCCCACAACTTAACCTTTTCAGTACCAAGGACACAATCAAAATTAACTGAAAAATGAAGAAATAAAAAATGTGACACATTCTCAGGAGCAAAGAATGCTAATTGAGTCCAAAAGCTAACTGTCCAAAAATTCTAATTGAGCTATCTGATATGAAATAAACAAGATATTGGCTCTAACAGACAACATCTTAAAGCATCTTTTGTAACTATTCTCAACTGAACATGGTTGAAGAGAATGCAAATCTCAGAAAGCACTCTCAAATCTCAGAAGAGAAACAAAGACAACAAAATGGAACCAAATGGACATTCCTGGACTAAAAAATATTATTAATAAAATAACAAACAAAAATCTGAGACTGAATAAAAGATCAATGCCACCTTGCATGGCATTATCCTTGCATGAAATCTTGTTTAGGTCACATAACAATAAAATGCAAATGAAATGGTGTTCAGCATGCAGTGGGAAGGATTCAGACAAGATCATGCTCAGTGATCTTCTGTCAAAAGAAAGCTAACATCAAAGTTTTCTCTTATTAATTTGAGTTTTGAAGATATTGAATAAAATAGGAGTGCTGTTAGAAAGGGTGAAAACTGTTATTGAACAAGATTAAAGAGATAAGATGATGAAGCAGTTCAGTTCTCTCATTAGTTATATTTTAAAATTCCAGACTGGATGTATGCATATGAAGAATGTGTACTTATGATAAAAAGTCAGGAAGCATCTCAATATCAGAAATCAAGAGTAAAGATAAATCAATTCACACATGATGAGCATGCTTTAAAAATAACAACAAAAAAGGAGGTAGAGTTTATGAGATTTCAGAAGATGAATGATTCTTATTTGGTGAGAAAGAGTGGCCTGAAGATCTGCTAAATTGTCTTAGAGGCTAATAAAATTTGTGTCATCCTTGAAGACTAGTACTTAGCAACATAGCTGCCAAATATAGAAGAATGTATTTAACTCTTCTATATTTTGAAAATTATAATTCTAGTTTCGCTATTACCACAAACTTCAAGATGTCATATTTATGGATATATTTTGAAGTACACTTGTAATATATCAATAGTGTGATTTCCTAGCAATCCTTGACTGAAAGATTACTGAATTTTTAATTCCTTAGCATAGAGAAATAAAACCTTCCTAGATCTCTCAGTGCTCCTGCAAAGTCCTAGACCCCTGAGACTCCTATGCGACATGAGATTGTATCTGTAGCCATTTGTCTACTGAATTACTTTGATGATCTGAGGGACAATTAAATTCCTTACCTCCCTTAGAAAGACAAATGGATACAGCTCAGACTAGGTCTCAGAATTAAGCTCTAAAGGGTTAGGATGACCAGGGAGCCAGCTACCTAGGTATTTACAAATGAAAAGGAATAAAGTCCCCAAACTTGGAGATATCTCTAGATCTCAAACAAGAGACCTGGACTATTTGGCTGCTGTAGATATTTTATTTACACACCAGTAAATGACTCAGACCTTTTATGTTTTCAAGGAGGCCTGCTTCCTTCCTCCTCAGAAGCAAAGGAAAAAAAATTTTTTTCCCTTAGTCTTCACAAATGGAATACTTGACAAGTCATATGAGGTATTTAGTACGGCTCTTTTTGTGTTACCCACAAGTAAGCACTGGGGCGAGGGATACAACACAATTCTCTACTGTGAAGTAATTAATAGTAAATCCATTTCTGATCCAGAACATCTCCTGTGCATATTAAATTAATGTGGAAAGAATCTGTGGGAAAAATAAGAATAAGAATACTACGGAGAAGAGTCTACACAATGAAGAAGAGGACACCAAAAATTTGAAAGAGAACATGGTCAACAGAATGGAAAAAGACAACGGGTTCATGAAAGGAATAATAAATATTCTAGGTACTGAGCCAAAAGAAAGAGGTGGCATGGGATAAATGACGGGCAGAATTATGAGGAGATGTGAACAATAATGTCAAAATCTAAAGACATTTCATTATTTTCTCAGTTAACTAATTAGCTCAGCATATATTTATTGTGTTGTTACCATGTTTCAGGTTGTAAAGAAAAATAAGATTCTCTAGCCTCAAAGGGCTTACAGCTAATAGATAAAAGTAGACAAATATACATGTAAATAGGCTACATATTCATTATTCCTGTGGAAAACATTTAAGAAAGAAGGTTACTACTCAGTTTTTGTTGCTGGGGTTTGAGGTTAGAAGTTAAAAAATAAATTTATGGAGTGGCTAATGGCTAATCTAAAATTGGAACTATGACAATGGTGTCAAAGGCTAAATAAATCTCATTAATTTAGTGTTAGGAAGTTATTGAAGACCTTTAAAAGAGTTGTTTCTGGACAAGAGTTGGCGAATAAAACAGATTAAATAAGTGACCAACTAGAGAGTGGGGTAAAGAGGGGCTAATCAAGCATTCTATGGCTGTGAAGTTATACAGCATTCTGTACCTGGATACAAATATGACTGATTTATTTTTTTTTTTTACTGACTGGGCTAATGTAACCCCTTAATCAGTTATATGTATAGGCCTAGGCTATGTATACATATCTGGATTATGTCTGCAAATCATCAAAATACTGAAACACTTTTTTTCTTTTTACGTAACAAACTTGGCATGTCTTACTAGCATCCCCCTACATGCAGTAAGAGAAGAAATAGACTGTGCTAAGAATGCATTTGAATATAAATATTTGTGTCCGAGATTATCCTAAAGTACATAAAGAAATTAAAATATTTATGCCATCTTGTATATAATTTATTCAACGAAAATCAATATAAAATCTACTCAGAAAACAATCTATTTACTAAAGCAGCTGTTAAAATGCCAGAATGGGAGCAGTGGCATGGTAATGTCTTGCAGTTTGGTGTGAAACCATGGCTTTGAGTCCTGAGTCTACTGAGTCCTGAGTTTATTTGCCTCATATATGACCTAAATCGTTTTCTTTGTGTGTGGTTAGAATAATACAATGCAAGTTTACTTCATGACATAGATATAAAGATATGAGGATGTTTGGGGTACCTTCTTTTACATTTTGGCTGTTCTGCCTTGTTTTCCTGTTCTGCCTTGTTTGCCTTTACATTTTGGCTGTTTTCCTTGTTTCCTTAGTAAACCTCGTCTTGCTTTGTGATACATGCCTATCTGATAGGAAGACTTACTGAGGGCTCCAATGTCAGTCTGCCTATAAAATAACAGTAAAGTTTATTATTTTCATGGTAGGCACTGAGTGTTGAGCAAAGTACTATAAAAATGGCACTATTATTACTGTAATTAGTGCAGTCTCTCTGTAAAGTGCTCATCTCCTTATGTAGCAATATGGTAAGCAGATCTATCAGGAAATCATTTATTTTGCCACAGGTCTTTTCAAATATTTTGAAAAGTAGAAGGCTTTCTGGAGAAAAATTATTTTCTTAGTTTGTTGAAGAATACCATGAAAAGGTACCTATCTCTTTTCTATACTGTCGTCAAGACTCTAGGTAGACACTGGAACTTGGCACTGACTTCCTTTAGGGATGTCATACTGGTATGGTGGTGAGGAACTGGTAGCTCTACACACAACAGTCTTAGCCAGAAATTTAATATTTTTCAAGTGTGGGCTTTAACGAGTCACTTATTACTGGTTAAGAATTATATCGATAATTAGCACTTCTTGCTTATGGATTCTCATATTGCTCTTGGAGAAGCCCTGTGTTACTGAAAGGTGATCAGTATAACAGGAAAAATAAGGTCAAATATTCTTTGTGTCAAATACCCAGATCCTGTAATAACTAGTTGTACAACACTGGACCCTTGATATCTTGGGTCCCTGATAGGGATGATAGTTCCTATCCTGCACTGTTGGTGTGAGATTCAAATAAATGTACTAAAGAGTCATTATATAGTAGATACTCATTGAAAAATAGCTATTATAATATCTCTTTATATAATAGCTAAAAAATGATACAAATGCACTTATTTACAAAAGAGAAATAGACTCACAGATGTAGAAAACAAACTTACGGTTACCAAAGGGGAAAAGGGGGGAGGGATAAATGAGGAGTTTGAAATTAACGGATACACACTAGTATATATAAAGTAGATAACCAACAAAGACCTACTGTATAGCACAGGGAACTATACTCAATATTTTGTAATAAGCTACAATGAAAAACAATCTGAAAAAAATATATGTGTATAAGTGAATCACTTCACTGTACACCTGAGACTAACACTTGTAAATCAACTATACGTCAATAAAAATTTAAAAAACAATGTCTTTGTAGAAACACAGAGATACGAGAGCTTGATAATGCAGAGGTAATGTGTCCAAAGAGTGTATCAAAATACCCTAGGCAGCACAGAAAGTTCACATGGGCATGGTAGGATATTTTAAAAGTTCAAGGATACACAATGAATTTTGATGTTCACTGCATGGATTTGAACTCAATGTCACTCACAATTTCAATATTAAATTGGGCCATTATTTTCAATTATATTATATCTTTGCAAAACTGAGTTTCTAAGGGTTGCACATATTTTTACACATTTTTCTAAAAAATGTTATTTTGTAAGGGCCTTATATTTATTATTATCAAATAATATTTCAATTCTCAATGTAAGATTTTTTTAAAAAATTTTATTTATTTATTTTTGGCTGCATTGGGTCTTTGTTGCTGTGCACGGGCTTTCTCTAGTTGCAGCGAGAGGGGGCTACTCTTTGTTGCAGTGCACGGGCCTCTCACTGCAGTGGTTTCTCTTGTTGAGGAGCATGGGCTCTAGGTGCGTGGGCTTCAGTAGTTGTGGCAGGCGGTCTCGGTAGTTGTGGCTTGTGGGCTCTAGAGTGCAGGCTCAGTAGTTGTGGTGCATGGGCTTAGTTGCTCCGCGGCATGTGGGATCTTCCGGGACCAGGGCTCGAACCTGTGTCCCCTGCATTGTCAGGCGGATTCTTAACCACTGTGCCACCAGAGAAGCCCAAGATTATTTATCTTTAGTGTTAGTAGACAAAAAAAATCATACTTTAAATCATCATTTTGAGTTTTTCAGATGATTTTTCAATCAAATGTGGTTAAATATACCATTGTTTTTATATTATACCATTACTGAGAAAAGCACATGCAAGTTAGCGGAAAATATGTTTTGCTTTTTTGTGGGGAGGTGAGTGAGAGTGTTTGCTTATTAATTCTAGTATTACCAGTATTTTCTTTCTCAGAATTCTTTGCAGACTCTTTTTAAGCCAATTTTTTTTAAAGATAAGCTATTAGTAAAACTTATCTGCTGCATAAAAATTATATTATTTCATCACATACTACACAAATAAAATATAAGGATGCTTTTTGGTACCCTCTTGTTTTTTGGGTAATCTGCCATGCTTCCCTTACAAAATTTTGCCTGTGCTATGTGATACATGCCTGTCTGACTGGCAGACCTACTGAGTACTCCAGAGCCAATCCACATATGAAATATCAGTAAAGATTTCATAGTAGGCATCATTTATTATTTTAGATAAAATGTATATGAATAAATGTTAGTTTTCCTCCCATAGTACTATCATCTGGTCACATATCCTACTCTGATAGACACTGTTAGAGCTCATAGAAATATTCCCATTGAGTCTTCTACACACTCAGCTAGTTAAAAAAAAAAGAAATTCAAAGGCTCATTCCATTAGGAAGTAACTATTTAATACCTCAGATTATTACAATCTTTTTCCCTTTGTTCTATTCTATGAAGAACACAGTTAGTTAACTTTTTTCAGGTAATGGTGAAATAATGTACTCCTAAAAGCTGCCTTTCCAGGAACTTAAAGAGAAAATCTTTTTTGCTACTTTTTGGCAAAATTTGTATTATCCAGTTGCATGGAAAATCTTTCAAATTCTTCTTCATATGCTTTCTACAAGACAAAGTGACACATAGGCAAATTTACTTCCAAAGTTCAGAAGAGCTGATATCCCCATATTGCCTAAGTATCTGTGCAAATAATTCTTCAGAAATATAAATAATTTATGAGGTACAGAAACTATGTGATATGCTTTTAACATAATCTACACAGTGAAACTTCTTCAGTGCTGTCAATCAGATAAAACGGTGCATGCATTTCATAATTATAATTGTCTATTTTTATAAAATGAAGCTTTAATCGCATTTATAATTAACTATACTTCATTAACATAATGGATCTGATCAGATAAATTTTAAAAATTTGAAACCCACTATGTAAAATATACATATGAATATATCTTATGTGGGCTACTTCATATGTTAAAAAAATGAAAAATAGTCTATTGGACTTTCCAAAAAGATGTGACATCATTAATATTTTATCAGAAATAAACAAGTAATAATCATCTAGTACATTAGGCTACCTCCAAGCCAAAAAAAAAAAAAATTCCATTAAAATAACTATTGAACACTGATGTTTCCTTAATTCCTAGGATATTACTTCTCTAGGGATACTAAAAGTATCACAAACTAAATAGCTTAACAGAAATTTATTGTTTCACAGTTCAGAAGGCCAGAAGTCCAGAATCAAGGCATTGGCAGGCCTGGTTCCTTCCGAGGAATATAAGAGATAATCTGTTCCATGCTTCTCACCTAACTTTTGGTGGTTTGTTGGCAATCGTTAGCATTCCTTGGTTTGTAGAAGCATCATCTCAATCTCTGCCGTGATCTTTGCATGGCACTCTCCCAGTGTGTGTGTCTTTATGTCCACGTTCCCCCTTTATAGGACATCAGTTATTGGATAAGGTCCATCCTAATGACCTCATCTTAACTACTTAGTGTTAAATAATTTTACTTTTTTATTGATAGATTTTAATACATAAAATTTAATAAATACTAAAAAATGAATAATTAAATTTAAGAATAAAGTCTATGTGGTATAATATGAATTTTTTTTTTTTTTTTGCGGTACGCGGGCCTCTCACTGTTGTGGCCTCTCCCGTTGCGGAGCACAGGCTCCGGACGCGCAGGGTCAGCGGCCACGGCTCATGGGCCCAGCCGCTCCGCGGCACCTGGGATCCTTCCGGACCGGGTCACGAACCCACATCCCCTGCGTCGGCAAGCGGACTCTCAACCACTGTGCCACCAGGGAAGCCCGTATAATATGAATTTTGAATATTGATACATTGCCAATATTTTCCCTCCAATGTCTTTCTAACTTTATATTACAAGAAATAGCGTATTAGAAAGCCTGTTTTGCCAAGACATTAGTTAAATTGACTGTTACCAAACTTTTAAACCTGTCTTTCCTATTGATAAAATAAACAAAATTCACTTGATAAATATGATTCTTCTGCTTCCAGAATCACAGGTGAGTAAGAGATCTGAGGGACTCCCCTCCTCCAAGACGCGTCTCCTTACAGGACACCCTCTGTTGGGTTGCTGGTCTCAGAGAAAGAGACTGCCAGTGAACTTTCCTCCCCAACCCCCAGATAAACAAACAAACAAACAAACAAACAAACACAAGCAATAATAATCTGAGCATAAGGCAAGAAGTGGGCAGAGACTTGAGTAGCCCTAGCTAGGGCCTCTGATTAATCCTAACCTAAAACAAAAGCAAGAACCTCCCCACCTGCCAACAGTCTCAGAAGCAGAAGAAACAGACAAATTCTCTGTGAATAAATCATATACAAAATGGGCATGCAGGGGTTCCATAAATAAGACTGAAATATTGCTTCATAAAGCAAGATTACCAACTATATAAGAAGGCTAGCCACTAAGGGTATAATTCAGCAAAAAATAAACATCTCTCTCTCTCTATCATCTATCTATCCAATTTTATATAATTTCAGACTTAGAGGAAAGTAGAAAATATACTACAAAAAATTTTGACATACCATTCACTCAGATTACCCAAATATTAAAAGTTGAACACATTTTCTTCTTCAACCTCTGTTTTTTTCAACTTGATTCAATTAGTTCATACTACTACATGTTTGAAAAATGAAGCAATATGTAAAAAATACATTTATTAAATCTTACTGCTTAGGATATATAATTTTATGTAACAGATATGATCCCAACTATCAAAATACATTGATATCAATTTTTATTCTTACCTAATTAGTGCAAGTACATCATTTAATAGGAGTTTCTTAATGAGTTGTCTTTCTTTAAAATTCAATCATATAAAATAATTCAGAAACAATTTCTGTTAAAGGAAGTTGCATACTATGGTCACAAAGCTTAAAATTAATTAAAACTTCAGTGCACTTAATGTTACATATAAGCTGCAGCAGAAAAACGATGTTTAGCAATATATGATGTAAAGGTTTTATTCCCCTTTTCATGTTAAAGAACATTTATAAATTTCAGCCCTAAAAATTGACAGGCTGTGAAATAAATTATACTTTATAGTTTAATTATAGTGAATAAGTAATAACTTTTGTTGCACTTAAATTGTTTTCTCTATGCACACACTTCTGACATATTTGTCATATATTCAAAAATATGTAAATATATAAAGTATATATATACACATACATATGTATTCTTAAAGTTATACACACAGAGAGAGATATATACACATGCACATAAAAATGGCAAGGAGACACCCAGAGGATTGAAATTCTGAATATTTATTTTAACGTTTAAATTTTCTTTCAACTCATTAAGATGCGTAAAGGAACATAAATGTGACACCAACGCTTTTGGTTCAAGTCTAGGCAAAATATCTATTCTTCCTTTTGAAGACATATTCAAACTTCAAAAATTAAGGATAAAGAATGTATTAGCATAATAAGATTTAAGCAAATGAGTGTTTATGAATACTTATTCTCCAATAAGATGTCTATCCTCTGTAGTTAATTCTAGACTACATGTTTCCATTGCTTCTGTATTTGAAGTTATTATCCTTTTCTCGATTGTGATATAAATATCCCTACCTCCTTAGTTATCTGGTGAATATATCATTCTCTCTTCATACATATTGGTTAGTATATCGGTGGTCCTTTTGAAGTCTGTTACCTAGCATCTCCAGGGCATTGTGGGTAACGCCCTGTAAACAAACTGCTTTTTAGTAAAGCATAGGTGTTCACATTAAAACTATGAACTAAAAATTATTGATAGCCTCACAACCCTTCTGATTACATTTTGCCACCAAATTAGATTCAGGAAAGGACCTTTCCCTCCCTGTCTGATGTACTAGGAAAAAAGAAAAAAAAAAGGTCTTGTTTTTCAGAAATTTTTAGAATTCAAAATTTTGGATGAGGGGTATTGGAAATATAACAACAAAGTTTAACTTAGGAAAGGTTTTATTAACTTCTATTTCAGAAGGTGGGAAAGTGTTTTGAATATCAATAACAGAATATGAGAAGACTTAGAAGCGATATAATCTATGTAGTACAAGAAACTGAGGAAAATGGTAAGGTAGAAGGTTAAGATTTGAGCCGGGCAATGTACTCCAATAATCATTTGGAGCTTCTAGTGAAGGTGTTTCCCCAAGCTATACTGATGAATAAATGAAATTTTCTAGACTGTTATCTCACCACTGTCTCCTAATCTAAATTTTAAACAATTTATGAACAATGTAATTCCACTTCTGGGGAAAAATTGGAAACCTACACATACATTGTGTAATCTCATAATGATTTTTCAGCAGTGTCTCTTCTCATTATTAAGTAGTAGAGATTACTGGAGTATTTAATAAATATTCAAGATACAAGTTACCTCAATAAGTTTCTACAGAAATCAGCAAAAAAAAAGAGTTTTAAATAAAATAACTTATTTCAGTCTTGACCACCTCATTTCAGCACATACTAAGGAAAGGGTTATTGACACATTTAACCTAGTAATTAAGTTACTTGAAAATCAAAGTCAAAATTTCACACAATTTCTATGCCAGAAATTTTTTCTCAATAGATTCAGTAATTTGATTTACAATTGTTCTGAATGTATCAAAAAGGTAATTTTTTTTCTTTTGTTTTTTTTGTTTGTTTGTTTTGGCTGCACCACGTGTCTTGCAGGATTTTTGTTCCCCGACTAGGGATCAAATATGGGCCCACAGCACTGAAAGCACCAAGTCTTAACCACTGGACCGACAGGGAATTCCCAAAAATGTAATTTTAAAATACATTCAGATACATTTACTTTTGCAAAAAGGATTTCATCTGCAATATTTTTTTAACATAATGTCAAAATATATATTGTAGTTTGTTGTAAACCGACCATTAAATTAATGATTACTTCAGTAGCAGGAAGTTTACACTAGAGAGTTAATTTTAATATAAAAACTCTTTTGATTGGTATAAGTTAATTTATAATCAGAGTATTTTTATCTGTATTTCTATCTTAGTATGGTCCCTGACATATATGCAACACTCAAGATATGTTGAATGAATGAGTGTTGAATGCAACCTGCAGACTAGATTATAGACCATATACCGGTTTAAGAATCTGAATTTAAAGAGTAGACTTATGTAATTACAGTAAAAAGAACAATTTCTACTTTTTAAGGTATTTTAAAACTCTCTTGTTTTGGAGAATTTAATCTGAATTTTGTGAAGTAGATTTTTTTTAATAGATTAAATATGAATAGCCCAATAGTTCAAAGACACCTGGAAATATGTTAGACCATTTTGTTTAAATAGAAAAGAAAGAATTATTTAGTAATCTCTTTCAAAACACACACTAATGCTATAACTGTGAAAAGTCTATTTACTAAGCTAGCATTCCTTTTACTACTTTCCAAATAAACTTGCAAATAAGGTAAAATCAATTAAAGTTAATAGAAATTTAAAGTGAGAAAAATAGGGAAGAGAGAAAAACAAATCATACACCAAAATATTGGTTGAAAGAAGCAGTAGGTTTTTCTTCTTAAACAGGATGCAAATGACATTCAATATATTTCTCAAATTATTTAAGATCCAAGAGGGAAAATGTTAGTGTGCATAGTGATGACTAGTTTTTTATTCTTTAAGTGTGATTTACACTTTCATTTGACCTCCTAAACAAGTCAACAGACTTGTAGCAGATCTTATCTTTTCAAACAAAAGTTTTCATCCACTGTTTTTTTATTATGCACTTTTGACTCTGCAGTACTGAGACTTCCTAACCTCTCTTAAGAATGCGTTTATAGTTTTAGATGGGCACACTCCTCTGCAATTATACTTGAGGCTGTAACTCAGGAAACAAAATCAAGGTAGCTGATCAGTGCATAGAAAAACTGAGTGAACAACAAAAGCTTGTATATAGTTATAATTTTAGCACCACATAATTAGGAAGTGCAATTTGAGTTATATTCTATGGACTTTGAATCGTTGCAATAAACAGTGATCACACCTGACAAATATGTATCTTCCATTTGATTTTTTTATATCTACAACATTGAGAATGTGAATTTTAATGTTCTCAAGCTATATAAATACTGAAATTTAAGGAGCTCTTTACAAACTAAGAACTGCCTCATGATTTCTGTGATAAGTGACTTAGAATAATGACATAATTTTAATACTAAAAACTGAAACAAATTAATATGCTGGGATTGAATCTGGACATCAAGTAAGAGTCAAGTCATCTATCTATAGCAAACAAGGGTAAGTAACTAGGTATTTTAATGTATGTGATCCCTGGGGTTTATATTTACTATGAATTTTCTCAAATATCTTTATCATCTTGAAAAAAATGAGGAGAGAATGTAGAGAAGCAGAGCAGGAGAAAGGGAGAGAGAGAAAATTTAATCACTGGGATCATTAATCATAGAATCAACATCTTTTGGGGTTTATTAGTGATGTACTCTATATGTTATTAGGTCCCTTACTAGAAAATTCAATACGTATCTGGTTATTCCTTTCTCAGAATATATTAATTGTCTCTGTAACACCCATAATCAGAAACTTTAATTTTATTTATCAAGAAGACTCCATTAGCACATGGAATTAGTGCTAATTCCATGAATCAAATATAAAAAACCCCTTCATCATGTCATAATCTCACTTTGTATACAGGCATATCTTATTGATGGCACTTTGCTTTATTGCAGATATCATGCTTTTTACAAACTGAAGGTCTGTGGTAACCCTGCATCAAGCAAGTCTATTGGCGCCATTTTTCCAACAGCATTTGCTCAGTTCATGTCTCTGTGTTACATTTCGTTGTCTTGCAATGTTTCAAACTTTTTCATTATTATTATATTTGTTATAAGACTAAGACTTTTTACAGTAGCATTAAGAAATCCAGGGAACTTTATTTTCCTAAACTGATATAAACTCATATAGCTTCAGTGCAATCTGTATATATACACCTTTGCTTTGTAAAAATACATCTAAAACATACTAGCATACAGTATCTGGGGGCTTGGCTGATCTAGGCTGGTTTTAGCTAATCTTTGTTGGACTTATGTATCTGCATTTTGGCTGGTTTCTCAAACGTTCTCTAACTCCTGGAATCAGCAGGTTACCATAGGCAAGTCCTTTTCATGGCAACTGTAGTATCACAGAATGCCACGCAAAATCACCCAAATTATTTGGACTTTCAGCCTAAGCTAGGAATTTGCACACTGTCACTTTCACCTTGTTCTCATGGCCAAAGCAATTCACATGGTTGATCCTGGCATCAAAGGCATAAAGCACTGAAAAATTGTCTGGCATTTTCCCTGGAAGTGAGTAAAAGTACTATAGTAAAAGTACTATGAAGGCAGACAGAGAAAATGGAAGCTTTGCTCACAGAGGACCAATGTGTCATGTTTGAATTGGACTACAGAAGAACTGTTCTCAAGGACAAAAAATACAGAGACAGTATTGGTGATGAGGAGTAACAGTAGACTTAGGATATTTGATTGCCTCTGACGTTTGTGTTATATGTACATATAATATATGTTATATCATTTTTTCTTTTCAGACACAGTTAACATCATACCCCAAATTAGGTGTTTTAAAATGCACATATGTTTTAAAATGCAGAAAACTTTTTAAAAAAGCATCAAGATTCGAGAATGAATATACAAATGGCAATGACCAGACTATATATATATATATATATATATATATATATATATATATATATACACATATGTATGTATAAAACTCTGACCACAACCTTCACAGCAGCCAGTCCAGAAAGCCAAACCACTACCTATGTATGCAGCAATCAGCCCCAGAGAATCTGTACTTGGTCAATAACTGCCAGTTTCTCTTAGTTTTGTCCTCCTCTTCCCTTCCTCTCTGCTTCCAACTCAGGACCAACCAGAGAAAGACTATATATTGCACTAACTAACCACATTGGATGACCTGCTTCTAGTTAGCCCAGCTCCAGCTTTTCCATGCCAAAAACTTGCAGTCAGGGCACACTTGAAGCTTTCCCTTTTTTCTACTGTAGAGTTTTCACAATCCCCTGTCTGCCTTTGAGTTTTTTGTCAAATGAAAGTGATGGTGGTTGACTCTCTTGCAAACTCTATGAATATACAGCCTTTGCTTATTCTCATTTGTGTGATCTTCATTTATTTCCACCAGCACGAAAAAATATATGTTATCAAGACAACCCCTTAACTCCTCCCCTCTGGAAACCAGCAAACCAGTTTGCTCTCTGTATCTATAAGTCTTCTTCTGCTTTGTTTTGTTTGTTTTGTTTTTTAGATTCAACATATGAGTGAGATCGTATGGTATTTGTCTTTCTCTGTCTGACTTATTTTTCTTAGCATAATATCCTCTGGGCCCATCCATGTTGTCACAAAAGTCAAGATTTTATTGTATTATGGCTGAGTAATATTCCTTTGAATATACATACCACATTGTCATTAACCATTCATCTATCAATGAACATTTAGGTCGCTAAGTTGTTCTTGGCTATTGTAAATAATGCTGCAATAAATTTAGGGGTACACATATCTTTTCAAATTAATGTTTTTATTTCTCAGAAGTGGAACTGCTTGATTGTGTGTTAGTTCTATTTTTAATTTTTTGAGGAATCTCCATACTGTTTTCCATAGTGTCTGCACCAATTTGCATTCCCGTCAACAGTGCACGAGGGTTCACTTTTCTCCACGCCCTCTCTAACGCATGTAATTTCTTGTCTTTTTGATGATAACCATGCTGACAGATATGAGGTGATATCTCATTGTGGTTTTGATTTATATTTCCTTGATGATTAGTGATATTGAACACCTTTTCATGCATCTGTTGGCCATTTTTATGTCTTCTTAGGAGAAATGTCTGTTCAGGTTTGCTGCCCATTTTTTAACCAGATTGTTTTTCTGATATTGAGTTGTATGATTCTTTATATAATTTGGATATTAACCCCTCACTAGATATTTGCAAGTATCTGCTCCCATTCAGTAGTTTGCCTTTTCATTTTGTTGACAATTTCCTTAATTGTAAAAAGCATTTTAGTTTGATGTAGTCGCTGAGATATATATTTTAAAGGAGCAGTAAAATTTCTCCTGCTTAGGAAAATCTAAGTTTAAAAATAGTTTTGCAGCTTTAAAGAACAATAGGTGAAAGTTATGCTAACATATGATGAGATGGGAGTTTTAAATAGCATGTTACCTTCTAATGTATTATTCAGAATGTCTCTCCTCTTGTTCAGTCAGACACTGCAATTATACATTTTTGTGATTAAGTGGTTTTCTTAAATGGTCATAATACTGCTGTGACTTGGAAAATTTGTTGTTTTCTTTACTCCCAAGTGTTAAATTATTTATTGACGATATCATCCAAAAATAGTACAGCTTATGGGATATTTTCTCTGCCATGTCTTAATTGTAGACTACATGAAATCAAGGACTTTCTCCAGATTTTTCATATTCTTCCACAACTGTCAAGCTAAGGCACCACTCACCATAAGCAGTAAATAACAAGACAATCTAATACATAATAGCTTTCACTAATAGGGAATAATTTCTTGTGAAATTCTCAGGTTATATGGGAAGATGTTGACTTTGAGTCTGACACAGAAATAGAGATAGGATAGATTTCTTTTTCTGTGGCATTATATGTGCTAACATTTATGAAGTTAGTTGTTAACTATTTTTGTTTTCCTTGTGCAAAAAACTTTTCCTTGGGTAATTATTTCTACTCTTTTAGTTTTCTTTGAAATTCATTGTTTCTGTGGGTTTCCTGAATTTGTAAGCCTTAAAGAGACACAGTGATTTATAAATAGCCTATTAGAGGCTTAACAGAAATAGTCTGATACTTTACACTTCAATAGCACATTATTTCAGACTATTTCTGCATAACGTCTTAAAAATGTGATTTGGTTAAAATATTTTCGTGTGCAAAAGATACATATCTTATTATATTTTTTGTCATTCTGTCTGTCTCTCCTGGAATCAAATGTAACACAAAACAGATTATTTGTTTGCTATTAATTGTGATCTATGTGATGAAACATTTAAAAAGCTGTGGTTGAGAAAGTAATACATACTGAAGAGAAAACAAATATTCTTTCAGAACTCAATATCAAAGATTACGAAAAGGATTTTTATATTATAACCCATGATTTAATACTACAAAGTATTATAGTAATATACAACCTGAACCTTAGAATTTGTCCTCTTTATTTTTGTCCTTTAAAATAGTTACAATTTTAAAATTAAGAAATGATTTTAAACGACATCACAATGCTTAAAACATATATAAAGTACTTACAATAGTACCAAGATTGTTTTGATGCTCTATAAATGCTTGCTATTGCTTTTAGTGTTAGCACTACTCTTATTAAGGATTATTTAGGAGGAATTTCAGAATAAATCTTCACTAGGTATAAGTTATAATATCATCAAGATTCATCCATTATTATATGGAAAAGAAAGATGTTTGTGGCATATAAAGTTGCTCCATCCACCTACTTACAGGGAAATAAAAATACTTTATAGCTGTAAAAATAACACTTAATTCTTAATCACACAGGCAGTAGTCACTGCATTTAATTTTCCATCGCTCCTTTGCAAGTGTTTCATCAGTCTCTTTAGAATCCAGTTCTCACTTGAAAGTGAAATGATTCAAGTTGAGGTTATGTAATTGGTTTGTACTCATTTGTAGTTACAGGCTAGAAGATCTTAAAAGAAAAACAATCTTTTAGCAAAGAACAAGGGGCATGACTGTGCCTTGACACCATAACTGGTGACTTTGAAGCTATTCCACCCTTTGCTTGTGTGTTTTTTTAATTTTATTATTTTTATTTTTTGTAAAGTCTTCATTAAATTTGCTACAATATTGCTTCTGTTTTATGTTTTTGTTTTTTGGCCGCAAGGCATGTTGGATCTTAGCTCCCCGACCAGGGATCAAACCCGCATCCCCTGCATTGGAAGGCAAAGTCTTAAAACCACTGGACTGCCAGGGAAGTCCTGCTTGTGTTTTGAAGTGCCTGTTAGTAACTGTGGAATAGAGGTTATGGATCCTATTGGGTGTCTTTATATATCTTTCCACTGGAAGGAAAATGCTGTAAACTTTATGAGTGCAATCCCTGTAATTATTTGCATGCCTATCCCAGTAGTCTGGAAGAGTGAGGGAGTTTACTAAAATATGCATATCACACTGAAAACAGTGTGGTGTAATGGAGGGCAAATTTTGGAAATGCTATTTATACACCCCATGCCACTAACTTAGAAAAAAATTTACTAGAGACTCAGGAAGAGAAGTGAGCATATAGCTAATACTAAGTTCTTCATCTCAGTAAAATCTTGGTAAATAGTATTTGAGCAGTCTAATTTACTGCTTTAGTCTTTCACCCTTCTCTCTCCTACCAAATAGGATATAAACATTCCAAAATAAATGAGGCTGCATATTGATTTGGCCTTGTCTTCTTCTATGGCATTACTGTACCTAGGTTTTGAATTCAATGCTAGAACCTGTTAATTGTTTTATAAGTATAGCAAACGATCAGTCATTTAAAAGGAAAGGTGCTCCTTTATATATTAGCATGGTATTGTTTGCTTATCTTACATGCTTAATATAGTAGGTGTGATGATGAGGAACCTGAGAATTACAAACTGGCAAACTGTATAGGAATGAATATAATATGAGAATTAAGGCATAATAATACTAAAAGGACAAGCTAGTAAAATTATGAATAATTCTCTAGGTAGGCAAATTGAGCCGTATGAGACAATATTATAAAATGTTTGGCCTGCAGACATAAGGTTATTTGGGTTCCTGGAAGTACCTTAGAAATCCTCCGAGGAGGAAATTATTTCCAGTAAAGGTATGAAAATAACAGTGAGGAATTACTCCCGTTGGTGATTCATTCAGCTACTCTTGCAGCACTGCATAATCAGTAGGTTATATATGTGTTTGGCTAAATAATGAAAGAAACTGGGATAGTGAGTGGGAGGAAAAAAACTAGGATAGGAGAAACATTGTATTAAGAAGATTCCGGGAGAGAAAAACTATCCCATTTAATAACTGAGGCAAATATGGCAACCAGGCTTGATAGTATACCCATTAATTAATGTACTTAGCTCTCAAATGGAATATAATAGAAAATTTAAGTAGAATGGATGGATTAAACTTTTCACACAAATATGCCTACAGCCACTAAATTGGGTACCGTGGGACAGCACTAAAAGATTACAAACTAAACTTTAATTTTAACATCACATCCTATTTTGGTCTTTGTAAGGAGGTGGAACTTCCAGCTATGGCCAAGTGAGATGTCTGACAAGTCCTCTCCCCAGCAAGTAGCTATAAAACTAGAAAAAAAAAAAAAGAAATAGCAACTATTTATTGTTCTAGTATTTGACCAAAGGGATAAACCAAATTAAGAAGCATTTATACGTGAAAAATTGCTGAGCTATGAGTAAGAACAGTGGGAATCTGTGGCAATTGGCCTGGGTCTGCTTACACTTTTTTCCTTACACTCATGCTTATACTTGGTTAGCAGGAGGCTTTTTCCAGGTGAGGAAAACCATGAGGAGTGGCAGCTTGGGACTCATTTGATTTGAAGCAAGGAGCACTGCCAATACCCAGCATCATGATCAGTGTATGTGACTCCTCAGAGGCAACAGGGATATAAGCTCATTCTCTTAACCTGAGATTGTGGTCACGGTTAGAGAAAGAATATCTCTGGCTGTGGCTCTGCATTGTGCAATGGAGAAGAGAGAGGACCCAACCTGTTGACACACTCCTGGTATACTCTGTGGCTATCCACATGGGCATACAAGACACTAAAGAACACAGAAAGAAGAAATAGCCAGTGATGACTTAAAAATGGTTTGAACATTAAATATGCTCCCCTATGCAAACACAGATCTATTGGCAAGAGTTGGAAGGATTATTGCTTAGACTCTTTAAAAACAACCTCTATGTAGTCATTGGCTAATCACTAAACTATATGGAAAGTAGAAAAAAACAGATTAAAGTTAGCCTTAAATATAAAAGCAAGAATGATTTAAAATTAAATAAAACTGGGGCTTCCCTGGTGGCGCAGTGATTGAGAGTCCGCCTGCTGATGCAGGGGACACGTGTTCGTGCCCTGGTCCGGGAAGATCCCACATGCCGCGGAGCAGCTAGGCCCGTGAGCCACAACTACTGAGCCTGCGCGCTTGGAGCCTGTGCTCCGCAACAAGAGAGGCCACGATGGTGAGAGGCCCGCGCACTGCGATGAAGAGTGGCCCCCACTTGCCACAACTAGAGAAAGCCCTCACACAGAAATGAAGACGCAACACAGCAAAAATAAATAAATTAATAAACTCCTACCCCCAACATCTTCTTTAAAAAAAAAAAAAAAATTAAATAAAACTGAGCAGAGACATCAGTAACTGTCCACTGCACGGAAAATAGAATTTTCAGTCTTAGTCCAGGAAGATCATTTTTAAAAAGGAACTAAAAAGAAACAAACAATAAACAAAAAAAAAAAAGAAAGAAAAGAAAGCAATGAAAACGTTTTTGGGGGGAAGATACCAGAATTGAGAGTAGATAAATTACCAAAATACTCAATTTTCAACTTAAAAATATGATGGGATATGGAAATATATAGGAAATTTTGATCCATACTTAGAAAAATCAGAACAATTTATAGAAATTATTCCTGTTCCTACAGAGAATTATTTCACTTATTATAAACATGTTCAAAGAAATAGAAAATAAACTCTAAAGAAATAAAGTATGGCAATAATAAATTAATAAATAGAGATTTGTTGGGTATTAAAAGAACCAAAGTGAAATTATGGAATTTAATAATATGATTCAGATTTTTTAATCTACTTCAAATTTGTGATGTTATAACAATAACTGGTAAACTTGAATATAAATCAATAAAAGTTAGCCAATCTGATGAACAGAGAGGAAAAAAAAAAGGTTAAAGAGAAAAATAAAGAGCCTCAGAAGCCAGTGATAAAACATCAAATATTCTAACATACTTGCAAATGGAATCCCAAAAAGTGAAGAGAGAAAGAAATGGGTAGAATTAGGTAGAATTTTATGAAAATTTATTGATTGCTAATAAGCATGTGAATAGATGCTCAATATCATTAATCGTTAAGAAAATGAAAAATAAAACTACAATGAGATACCTCTGTATACCTATTAGAATGGTTATAATAAAGAAAGAGAGAAAATACTAGTCAAAATACAAACTGTTCCACATTTTGCTCGACTTAAAGCCTTTCCTTATAAGGCTATCTTTTGCACTGAAAACAATATAAAGACATTTTTTGTTTAGGCTAAAAGACCTGAATCTGTTGGTATGCTTATTAGAGACTAGACCTTTGAAAACCCTGGCTCAAGAGAACCATCTTGGTTCTCTGGGTTCCATGCTGAGCATCACATTTACCTTCTCACAGCCATGACTGCTTGTATTTATTTGAGAAATTTGCTGGAATGTTATATATAAATCATAGGATTGTGAATTTTCCTAGAGAAATACGTACAATGTATGACTTTTAATTTCTACCTAATGGAATAGGTTATTGCAATAATTTGTTGTGTATGAAATGCAAAGCCTATTCCTGAATACCTCTATATAGTCAAAGTTTTTATTTAAGGACATAAGAATGAAGCATATTAAATTACATGACAAAGCATGTATACAAATGTGATCAAATGGCATTTTTTTAGTTTAGTCTACACTCCAATTTTAAAATATTTGTATCGGCTTTTCCCCCACTATATCTAAAGTACAAGGTTTTTTGTTTTTTTTTTACATGTTATACAGACATTTTACACATTAAGATAAAAATTTTTAATACTTCCATATAAAATAATTTTATCACATTAAAACTAATAACAAATATTTAAATTGCTGAAAAATTGCAGCTAAATAGAAAGCTGCAAAAAAGGAAGTTTATCTCTCTAATATAAAGCTCTAATTAGATATTCAATCATATATACATTAAAATATTTTATGATTTTTCTGTAAATGAGAAAATAATTACTTTTTAAATTATATTTTAAGATGTCTTTTGAAAATTATAGTATCTACATTAGGAATTAAGACTAACATTTGTTCCAAACCATTTGGCAAATTATAAATTCACAGACTTGCATTTATCCAGCCATGTACCTGCTTGGATAATTTATTATTACATACATGTTACTTTTTAAAAACAAACTAAAAAATAAGATTCTGAATATATAGAAATATACTAACTGCCTCCCAAAATTATTATTTCAGAAGCATGGATTTTTGTTTCAAGAGCTCTAAAGAATATCAAATGTATGTGTATTCCTTTGCTGAATAATACCAAGTTGTAAATAATTTGAAGTAATTTCAGGCCCAAAATGATTAGTTATTAACTGTGCATAAACTCTGAAAATTCATTGAGTGGAAAATAAATTTAAAAATCACCATCATTATATTCAGTACATCAGCTGACGTGGATGGTGCTTTAAAATTTTGGTAATACTGATAAGTCATAAAGTCAGAAGTATTCCAATCAGTTATATTCTTATGGGTTGTTACTCCAATTAAGTTAATGGTTAAGCCTCTTCAAAATTAAAAAGTGATTTAATAATTTGATGCACAAAGAGGCCAGTAGATAATTAGTTGTTTTTGAGTAGTCATATAATTTTAGTCCACATAGGGACACTTTTGAGAGGGTAAAGGGTTACTATTAATGATTATGGTGGACAACAGGCATAGCTTGAACTGTCCTCCATCAAACAGGATATAATGTTTTCTTATCTGGATGTTATTTGAGGAGTGCTGCACAAGAAGCCGTATAAGACAGAGTTCTCTGTATTTTACAGAATTACCTTGGGTGGTCATACTCGGAGATATTGCAGATATGGTTCCAGATGACCACAATAAAGTGAATATTGCAATAAGATAGTCATATGAATTTTTTGGTTTGCCAGTGCATTTAAAAGTTATGTTTACACTATATTGTAGTCTATTAAATGTGCAATAGCTTTATGTCTAAAAAAAAGTACGTACTTTAACGTAAAATTTTTTATTGCTAAAAAATGCTAACCATCTTCTGAGGCTTCGGTGAGTCAAATCTTTTTGCAATAGTAATATCAAAGATCACTGATCACAGATCACCATAATAAATATAATAATTTAAAAATCTGATATATTGCAAGAATTAACAAAATGTGACACAGACATGAAGTGAGCAAATGCTGTGGGAAAAGTAGCCTTGATAGAATTGTTTGATGCAGGATTGACACAATCTTTCAATTTGTAAAAAACAAACAAACAAAACAATATTTGTGAAGCACAATAAAATGAGGTATGCCTGCGATTTTTTGTTTGGTTCACAGAATCTCTTTTTTCTGCTTTATTGAGGTATAATTGACAAATAAAATTGTAATATATTTAAAGTGTAGAAAGTGATGATTTGATATATGTATACATTGTGAAATGATTACCACAGTCAAGTTAACGCAGCTACCACCTCATATATTTGCCCCCGGTTCCTTTTCCGGGAGAGAATGCTGAAGATCTACTCTCTTAGCAAATCTTAAGAATACAGGACAGTCTTATTAACTATAATCACTATGCTGGACATTAGAGCCTCAGAACTTGATACCAATTTCTTTTTTATTTTACTGAGCTACCTTCAGGGTGACATTAAATTAATGTTAGTTGTTAATGTAGCTGTTAGACGAAGTGATGCTTATTATTGCCATTTAGTTGTTATGTGTCATGGAAATGTTTTTTTCCCAAGCATTATGACTTATTCCGTTAATTATTTTACATTTGCTCTCCATTTCCAGTTTCTAGCTAATTTTCTCTTCTAGTAATAGTTTCTGTAATAATTACCATGGCCATTTTACAAGAAACTTTAATGCTTTCTATCCAATACAAGATTGATGGGAAAAACAAACTCTCTTGTGGATTGCCCTTTTTGTTATGCTCTCTTCCTAATTACTCATAATAAGTTCTATCTTTTGGGAGATAATAAATTAGCAGCTTTCTTGAAAAAAATCACTGATAAAATGAACATATTCGATTTTCCCATACTTTATTTGATGGCAAAATTTGTATTTAGTTGAGTCAAATTCAGACTTTTAACACCCCATTTAGATTTTATAAATGAATGGCTGTATAAAGTATAATTTGTATTAGATTGTTTATATATATGTACATATGTATAATTTTTCTGTTGAAATAAAACTAACATAAGAAGTATGTAAATGTACAGACAGCTAAATAAACCGTGAAAAACCGAACAACTATACAAAGAAGAAAAAGAACTTTATCATATCCCCAAAGCTCCAGCTCATACCCATTCCCATCAGAGCCTCTTCCCTAGACCTCCAAGGAAATTATTAAATTGACTTCTCAATGGATATATTATCATTGCTCTTAAAATTTATCTTTATATAAATGAAATTGTAAAGAATGTTTACTTTGGCTTTTTTCACTAAGTATTGTCTTTGCAATTCATATGTGTAATTTAGTTTGTTTTATAAATCATGCTGTCTTGATCCAGTCTGAGGCCCTGGCTAGAGGTTGGTTAGTTCCTCTTTATAAGCCGCTGATTAAGTCCCTATCTTAAACACTGCCCTTATCAGGCTCTCATACTCTGAGCCACTGTGCATCAGCACTAATCACCCCAGTGCTAGGTACCAGACAACCAGGGACATTTACAAAGTATCGGAGCCTGCCGAAATTATTCAAATAACCAATCCACAGGAATTCCACCAAACCTAGCTAAGCACACCCACCTGCCACATACCTGCTGCCTCCTACAGCTTGCTGTTACCCTGAATGCAGCCCCTACATGGCCCTGCTTGGAAGCTTGCTCTCTTTCAGAACTGTAAAGAACAAAATATTCTGCCTTTCATTTGTCCCAGTGACGGTGTGCTATGTCTCACCATCAAAAGAATCTTTAGATCTTATAAAACAATACAGTTATATGAAGATATAGTTTACGGTATTTCATTTTCAGAATGTGTTAAATCTACTTGTATTATAATATTGATGCATGTGTTGTTTGTTTTTATTTGGGGTAATTACAAATAATTTTGCCAAACACATTCCTGTACATTTGGGTTGCACATGCGCATAAATGTCTGTGGTGTATACCTAGTAGTAAACTTCCAACATCATATTACCTTTAACAGAAAATGCCAGTTTCCCAAGTAGATTTTTAATCAATTGTCATTCACATGAGCACAAGATGATGGTTGTTATTGCTCCATATCACCTTATATTCACAATTTTATTAATTTTAACAATTCTCAGGAAGTAGGTATTGGTATCTCTAGTTTCAATTTGCATTCTCCTGATGACTAATGCAATTGGACCATTTCCTATTTTTATATTCAATTGGATATCATTTGTGAAGCACCATTTCAAATCTGTCAATCATTTCTTGGGATTCTGTCTTTTTCTTATCATTCAGGAGTTCTTCCTATATTCAATATATAGTCCTTTGATGGATATATGTGTTAAAACTATGTTCTTTCCCTCCATGGCTTACATTTTCATTTTCACATTTATGAATGATCAAAAATTCTTCATTTTAATGTAAGTCAATTTGTTTCTTGTTTAAAACTTACTTTTTTGTCTCATTAAAAAAATATTTCCGGGCTTCCCTGGTGGCGCAGTGGTTGAGAGTCTGCCTGCCAATGCAGGGGACACAGGTTCGAGCCCGGGTCTGGGAAGATCCCACATGCCACGGAGCAACTGGGCCCGTGAGCCACTACTGAGCCTGCACGTCTGGAGCCTGTGCTCCGCAACAAGAGAGGCCGTGATAGTGAGAGGCCTGCGCACCGCAATGAAGAGTGGACCCTGCTTGCCACAACTAGAGAAAGCCCTCGCACAGAAACGAAGACCCAGCACAGCCATAAATAAAAATAAATAAATTAATAAAAAAATATTTCCTCCTCCAAGGTTCATTAAAATATTTTCACATGTTATCTGCTAGAAGCCTTATTATTTTAATTTCCACTTTCAGATCTATGGGCTGCTGGGAATTGGTTTTTGTTTTTTATACTATACAAGGCTGGGGTTTAGTTTCTCCTTCTTCCCCATGTTGAAACTCAAACAACCAAGGACCATTATTGAAAGCACCACCTTTTCTCTATTTCTATGCAATGCCATCGTTGTCATGAACAGGCGTTCGTATGTGGATTATGTTTATTTCTGGACTCTGATTTAGTTGTTCATGTTCATGTTGCTATCATAATGTTCCATTACAGTAACTTAAAATGTTTTGACATCTAATAACATAAGTGCATCAATATTCTTCTGCTTCATATTTCTCTTTATTGTCCTTGCCTATTTCTAGTTACCAAAAATATATATAAATTGACTTGTCAATTTCTATGAACACAACATTGGGATTTCTATGGAATTCTACTCAATTGATACATAAGTTTGGAAAAATTTGACATGTTTACAATATCAAGCATTAAAACCAAACTGCTTATATTAAATATTAGGTTCAACCTAATAACTTTTTATTTTGACCTTTAATTTCTCACACTGATGATATGGCTTTCTGTGTAGACATATATTTCTTGCCTCATTGCTCTAGCTACAGTTACCAGATTAAAGTTGAGTAGAAGTGTTGACAGTGGCCATGCTAGTCTAGAGGCAAAGCTTTCACAAATTTTTGGCATTAATACGTTGCTTAGTGTAAGTTTTTCTATAGGTCTCCTTTATCAAATGGATGTTGAATATAATAAAATACTTTCTTCATGCTGAGATGATCATTTTGATCTTTCTTCTTTGTTCTTCTAAGTTACGGAATTATTTTTAATAGTAAATAACATGCATTCCTATAATAAACCCAAGTTTGTGAGCATGCATTATTATTTTTATATAACTAGATTGGTTTGCTACCATATTATTAAGGATTTTGCATTAATATTCATGGTCTTAAATGTTATTTTGCGCTGTTTGTCACATTTGGTACCTATGCTATATTTTCCACCTAAAACATTTTAAGAAATATTCTATTTATTTTTTAATTTTTTTCTGGATGACCATATAAGACTGCTGTTATTTCTTTCTTAACATTTTAGGGAAGGACATTAGTCCAGTGATACCATTTGAGCTTCATTATGAAATTTTCTTTGTGGGGAGAGTGAATTTTAACTTTAAATTAAAATTTCTTTAGTAGTTATAGGATACTTCAAATTTCCTATATTTTCCTCTGTCAGTTGTGATAAATTCTTTTTCCAGGATTTGATAAATATGTCCAATTCATCAAAAATGTGAAGTTTATCAGCAGAAATGTTGTATTGTAATCTTTTTACTGCATAAAGCATCAGTAATGATGACCTCCTTTTTACTCAGGATATTGGTCTGTGTTCAATCCCTCTTTTCTTACTTTACTAAATGTATTTCTTTTATCAATTTTAATGGTGCTTTAAAAATTAAGTTTTTATTATTCTATACATTCTATGGCATATATTTTCTAATTCATTAGTTTCCACTCTCCACTTTATAGCCTCAGTTTGCTTTCTCACGTAGGTAAATAATACAGACTCTTAAAGTTTCTCTCTCTGTCTCTCTCATTCTCCTCTCTCTCTCCAGAATTTCTCATTTGTCCTCTTAAATTCATCATCCACGCTATTTACAAAGTGCACTTTTAATAAAAATTAATCATGCATGTTTTATTCAGTTCAAAATCTTTTAGTAGCTATTCATTGTATGTTGAATCTTAGTATGGCACATGTGACTTTGAGCTACGCCTTAACTAACCCATACTCCTTCTATATAATTTACCTTGTCTGGCTACTTTAGTTACTTAACTCATTACTTAGAATATTTTATGTTTTCTTGTCTTTGCAAGTCTGGAAATTACTTTCTTCCTGCTTGGTCTAAAACGTACTTGTTCTATTAGGTCGAGTCCTTACTTCTTCAGACTGAAGGTGTACCCTGCACCAGGCTTCTATAGCATTCTATGGATACATTTAATTTTAGTACTAATATACTGTGCTATAATTCTTGATTTTCTTCTCTGAACTTCCCAGTAGGTACTAAATTAAATCTATCTCTCTCTATCCCTAGCTTTTAACAAAGAGCCTGGGAGATAGATCAGGCTCCTAAATATGTTAAGTGAATTAATAAATGAATGTATTTCTTTAGAATTAGAAAACAGGGAAAATACTGGCATTACATATTTTTATATGTACTTTTAAAACAGTATGGAAATTTAAACTTTCTAATTACTTTTTGTAGGTTTAATTTTATGTTGGATTTTTTTCTGAAAACATATAAGGATATACTCTAATATCCAGAGTAAACAATCTTTAAAATATAATGTATATATATAGATTTATTTATTTATTTCTATGAAAGATTTCATTTATTTGTAGAGTCTAGCTGTACAGATATTTTATAATTATCTTACTTTTTATCTCTAATTGTATATATTCCTAAAAGGGCATTGAGATCAGTCAGCCTTTTAGGGTAAATATAGATCCCTAACTATCTAGAGATATTGTGATTTATAATGTACAGTTGATTATCTTATTCAAAAGGCTCAATTTACCAGAGATTGATTGTATTGCATTGAACTGATAAAAATAATTTGCTAGACATAAAACTAGTATGTGGGTGATAGGAAACCACAGACACTCTGAAAATCCTAACTAAAATATGCCTAAGGTTTTCAATAATAATTTTACTCACAAATTAGACTCTGATAATTGACCAAGAGCACAACAGAATATGATATGGACTAAATTTATTCAAATGTAGACATTTATTTTTCCATGAACTGTTTTTCTGTTTTATATATATGTATACATTTCCTTACTTTAAAGATCTAAATCATCTTTCTTTTACTGAATTACCACCCATATTTCAGATAATATTTTAGATAAACACATCCAGAAATGAAGGTCAGTCTTTTTTTTTACTGAAACTGCAATTATGTCATATTCAGTTTTGAGCAAAAAGCTTCTATTTAAGTGCACTGTCCTATTATCTATGTGCTCCATTACAGATTGAATATCATGTCCCATCACAACAGCGACCTGTTTTTACTTTTTTACTTTTTTTTCATTATGAACAGCATGCACATTTTTCCCTTCTCACTCTCCATTTCAATTATTCCAATATCATGATATTAAATAATCAGTAATATTCTAGACTTAAATCAAAAGCTTTATTTTTGAAAGTAAGGTTTACACTGGCTTTTATTTTTGAATCCAACTCCATTTCTACTTTCTCTTATAATAAAATACAGTGGCAGAGAATAGACTATTGTTTAATTCTTTTTTTAAAATTTTAATTATTTTTGGCTGTGTTGGGTCTTCGTTTCTGTGCGAGGGCTTTCTCTAGTTGCAGCAAGTGGGGGCCACGCTTCATTGAGGTGCGTGGGCCTCTCACTGTCGCGGCGTCTCTTTGCGGAACACAGGCTCCAGACGCGCAGGCTCAGTAGTTGTGGCTCACGGGTCTAGTTGCTCTGTGGCACGTGGGATCTTCCCAGACCAGGGCTCGAACCCGTATCCCCTGCATTGGCAGGCAGATTCTCAACCACTGCACCAACAGGGAAGCCCCTTGTTTAATTCTTAAGGACATCAATAGTGGTGCTTAAGAAGTACACAGATGTTAAGTTTAAAAATAAAAAAAATAATCAAAATATACATTTCTGCTGCTTATCAGTGTTCTACTGAAATAAAATTCTTTGTAATTTTTTTATAGTCAGCTCAACATGGTGTAGTCCTAAGTTATTACTGTCTTACCCCAACCAATTATGAAAAAAACGTTTGATGCCTCGTTATGAGACAGGCTGGGACTCGGTACCCTTTGCTGCCATGCCACAATGCTTTCACCTGGACACACCTCTCCTTGAGCAACAAAATACAAAGAAACTATATGGGACTAAAAATAATTGCGCACATGTGCAGTTGGGGCAAATTCTGGATGCAAAAGATACAAGGAGACCAAAAAACCCAACTGCCACTTTTGAAGAGCCTAGAGCAAAAACAGGGTGTTGGGAGCAAAAGCAAGGTACTGAGCATGACTGCTGCACACACCACCACCCAAGGGATGGACAAACCACCTAAGCCACGCCTCTGGCCCGACCCCTGGACACACCCCTACCTTCACACCATATAAGGAACAAGCTCACCCAGACCCCCAGGGAGTGAGTGAGCAACGGAACCTGCTGCTTGTTCTCACTCCCCTGCTGTTACTGCAGGGGCCCCAGTAAAGCCTTGCCTGAATTTCTTGTCTGGCCTCTAGTCAATTTCTATTGATTGGGGAAGGCCAAGAATCCTGGTCCTATCAGGAATAGCTAAATGAAGAGACACATAGAACAAAGTTTAGGGAAGTGGGGTGCGCTGCTTGCATGCCCTATCCAGGTGTGTCCCCATCCCAGCACATCAGTGTGTTCACGAACCAGGAAGTTCCATTGAGCCTAAGGGTCTCATTAAACAGGTATAATTGATTAAATCATTGGCCACATGATTGAACACAATCTCCAGTCCTCCCCTCCTTTTCCAGAGGTTGGGCTGGCCCAAAGTTCCAGAGATTTTATCTATATTATACAGATTTTGAAATCATTGAGAATTGATGTATGGGCTTGTGCATGTTTAATTTTTGTGAATATTCCATGTGTGTTGGAGAAGATTGTCAGGTCTGTAGACTGGCACAGTGTCCTATACATTCAAATCTATATTTTTACATATTTTGAACTTTCAGATTTTTTTAATTTCTAGATATATTCCTTATATATTCTCTGTATATTCTTATGATAATCAATTTCTCAATTACCTCAGTAGGTGATTTTCACAGTATTTCTACATGTCCTATTATACACTGAATGGTATTCTGTTAGATTCTTACACATTTTCTATTTTCAATTATGTCCTCATTTTCTTTGTTGATTTTTTTGATTAAGATTTTGATGATTTGTTTTATTATTCTTCACATTACTTTTATCTTAATTTTAACCCAATTATTTCCCTTTAATGGTTTGGATATTATATTTTTTCCCCAACGTTTTAGATTGGTAGCACTTCCATTTTACTTTGCATATTTTAAAACTTCACACACACACACACATAAAACTGCTTCATTAGTATATCCCATTTCAAATTTACAAAGAAACGATAATATTTTTATTTAAACATACACCTCCCAACTTGCATTGTAATGTTCATTAAAAAAAAAAAAAATTATTTATTTATTTGACTGTGCCGGGTCTTTAGTTGTGGCATGTGGGATCTTCGTTGCCACATGCAGGATTGTTGTTGCTGCATGCAGGATCTTTAGTTGTGGCACGTGAACTCTTAGTTGCCGCACGTGGGATCTAGTTCCCTAACCAGGGTTGAACCCCGGTTCCCCTGCATTGGGAGTGCAGAGTCTTAACCGCTGGACCACCAGGGAAGTCCCTTAATGTTCATTTAAATAAGTCTTTATTTAACTTTTATTTTCAAAACATAACTTTTGTTGGTTAAATGATTTAGTTTATTTTCTCTTAGTATTTTGAAGATGCTATTCTACTCTTGTCTGACTTACATTGTTGCTGTTTAAAAAATCTTTGATAAATTCAATAATTTTCCCTCTGGCTGATTTTAACATTTTTTTTCTTTGGTATTTTTTTTTTACAATAAGTTCTGGATTTCCTTTCATTTTTGACCTCCTTCTTTCACACAGTATTTTTTCCCCTATATCTGTGGATATATATTTTTTTAGCAGCTTTGCAAAAAATGCAATCATTTCTATTGAATATTGTTTTGTTTAATTTTTTTTCTATTTTTTCCCCTTACTGTCTCTGCTTAACATATACTGGGTTTTCTTATTTTACCTGTTATTTCTCTTAACTTTTTATATTTTCTACCTGCTGTTTATATTATAGTAATTTCTTCAGGTCTAATTTTTAGTTCACTTATTCTCTCTCTACCACTTTCAAAATTTCTGTTTGATCCACTTATTGAGTTTTTAATTCCTATATGCCTATTTTATCATTTCTGAAATACAGTTTTGGATGTTTTTTCACATCAACCTGTCCTTTTAGACAGCTCTATTTACTCATTTCTTGCTCAGAGATTTGTTTCTTTAAATATTAAATATATATTTAAATTTTGTACTCTACCTCATAACTCAAATGTTGATATTTAATCTGACATTTGTTGTTTCTGTTGACAACCATAGGGTAGAACTTTGTGACATTTATTTGTTTGTTTTACTATTAATAGCAGTTGATTTAATATTTGGAAATCCCAAGAACTTAACTTGGGAGATTCTTATCTCCATAGACAAATGGAATCCATTCCTCCTAAAAATCACTCAGATCCTACCAATCTAGGCCAAGTAAAGCCACCCTCTAGGGTACAAGCTTAATACAGGAGTCTCATATTTAGCGTGCTCACAGTTTTGGTATGCTCCAGTTTTAGAGTTTGGATTCTAAATCTGATATGGGCATCCCCCACACCCTGAGAAACCCTGGAATAGATCAAAATATAAATGATACAATATAGAAGTCTAGGAAATCAATAAATTAACAAAGTGTTTCTCAGGAGAGTTTGTTTTTCATTTTGTTCATTTAGATAAACAGAGAATTAGAGAAATATATATGTAATGTGTCTATCAAGGAAATAAAAATGACAAAAGTAGTTCATATACTTCTTGTAATAGGGAATAACAAATCTGACTCCAAATCAGATCTGTTTCTTTACTTTAACCTTTGTATTCTATTGCTTTTGCTACAAGTTAATCACTAAAGGGATGTTGCCTAGAGCTTAAAGTAAATATAATGGCCCATCTCCAAGAACATTGCCCACCCCCCCATGTAAAACTAAAATACCTTTGTTCGGCTCACAGGAAACATTCTGACCCAGCCCATCTGTGAATGGCTGCAGGAAAGAAGAAATTAACACATCTCCTCCTGTGTGGCAGAAACCAGTAGATATTTGTAACAACTTACATTTGTAACAACTCATGGCTGTTTTACTTTACCTCCTCACATCCCCCTTCTTTGTTCTACTAAAGAAACTAGCATCCAGACCCCGATAAGATGGTTCTCTAGGACATTAGTCTGCCATCTTCTCGGACTCTTGGCTTTCCAAAAAAGTCTTTATTCCTTGCCTCAACACCTGTCTCCCAATTTATTGGCCTGTCATGCAGTAAGCAGAACAAGCTTGGACTTGGTAACAATCTGCCTTTTTTTTTTTTAATGAATCCATTTTTAAGATTTTGGTTATTTTCCTTGCATTCTGCCACACAGGGATTTGTAAGACTATCTGGGGGCCTTCTCAAATCTTTCAGTATACTGAGCAGTTGCTACGTCTTTTCTCAGGCACCATAATGGATGCACAACTTCTCCAGGAGGCTTAAAGTATACCAAGACTACACTGTGAGAAATGAATCATAAGTGTTCTCGTGCTCTGAGATCACTCTAAACATGTATGGAATTTCTACATTCTACCTTCTTTTAACATTCTGACTCTTAGCATCAACCAAGGATTTATTTCATCGTACATCTCTCCCACTCTAAAGATTTTCCTGTCACGTCTTTATGATATCTCCCCTCCAAGTAGCCAGGAGAAAAATAAAAGTATCTCTTAAATTATTCTTCATTTTCTTTACCAAGTCACATGTGATATGAAGCACTAAGCAGAGTACATCTGGCGATATCTCAGATTTCAAAAATCTTTCCCCTTTCAGAAAGCCTGGTTCTTTTAATGCAACATATTGACTTTAAATCTATGATTTCTTTTATGCTTTTTGAAAAGAATCTATTTATTTAATTGGCTTCTTTATTTTCTCTGGTTAATTTGTGTCTTCTCTTAGTTGGGACAATAAAACTTAGACTCAAGGTCTAATATTAAAGATCAGAACACTAAAAATGAACAAATTAAAAACAACCCCTACAGATGAAAATAAATTTTTTTGAATACTAAATATATCATTAATACTCCAAATATTATCATGAGTAAAAAATTAGGGTGATGTAATTTCTTTGCATAATATCCAACATTGACTTTTATTTATCTGTAAAATAAAGTGAACATTCCTTCAACTTGTATTAAAAATTCCTTCCACTTTATCTGATTCTCTGCTTATCTCTTAAGGATTCTCAGTAGTCATCCCTTCCCTAATCCTCACTGATAGGTCTCATTGTAAAGAATGATAAAATTGCATGCAGTTCTGGAAAACAGCAAGCTATTGCAAACTTCTGAATCTCACATTTTAATTTCCCTTCTTCCTGAACTACATCTACAATCTTCCACATCATCCCAAACTCTCTTTTCCATTAACACCTGTTCATCTTTGAAAACTCAATGCCATTTTAATCTCTTCAATAAGACCTTCACTACTTTCTCTAAATAAAATGGACTATTTTTTTTTATTTACTAATCATCACGTGCATACACCTATTTTCAGTTAATAAAACACTTTAAGTAATCACATGCATCAGTCCTTATTTGAGACAGTAATAACTTTGAGGCTGGGAGAACATTCTACTTGGTATTAATAAGACAAAGATCCAGGCAAGCTTAACATAGGTATGTTACACAGGTATGTAAATGTATGCTAAATTTAAAAGATAAATGATGTCCCTTGATTAATTAGCGTTAGGGGCTTTTGTTTTGTTTTGTTTTGTTTTTGTTTTTTTTTTGGTACGCGGGCCTCTCACTGTTGTGGCCTCTCCCGTTGCGGAGCACAGGCTCTGGACGCGCAGGCTCAGCGGCCATGGCTCACGGGCCCAGCCGCTCCGTGGCATGTGGGATCTTCACGGACCAGGTCACAAACCCGTGTCCCCTGCATTGGCAGGCGGACTCTCAACCACTGCGCCACCAGGGAAGCCCTAGGGGCTTTTTTTAAAATTAAAAATAGAAACATTTGCTAGAAAATGAGGGTTAATTTATTATTTTATCATATATTTTATTACTAATACACATGAAACTCATGATGATGTGAAGAGTAAGTGAATGTAGAAAAAAATCCACCACTAAATGGAATTAGTTTACTTAACTCCTTGATTGAATGTTAAAAATGCATCTCCTAGGGGGTTTTATTGAAAGAAATGTAATTACTAATTATAATAGGAAAGATCAGAAGATGAGGGCATATTTAATAACTGCATACAAATTGCTTCATTGCGTTCATGTTCTGCAAAGGTTTCTTAAGAAACCATCACTATA
Source organism: Delphinapterus leucas (assembly GCF_059928025.1). Classification (NCBI taxonomy): domain Eukaryota; kingdom Metazoa; phylum Chordata; class Mammalia; order Artiodactyla; family Monodontidae; genus Delphinapterus; species Delphinapterus leucas. The sequence goes on along the minus strand of NC_143133.1, from coordinate 11,364,152 downwards.
TTTATTGTTCATTGAAAATTTCCTATATTTTAATTCTTGGCCAAAAATGAAATGTTATTTTTATAGAAAACTAATACCTGAGATTTCTGATAATCTCCAACTGGAGGCAAAACTATAATTAGAGATATGTAGGTATAGTATTAAAGTGCCTGGATTTGTAGGGCTCATAATTCTCAGATCTCAAAGGCATCATGTATTATAATTAACACTTTGTTGTTCATTCTTCTTAATATGCTTTCTCCATATCTCTTCTCCACCCCTTCCTCTTCTTTATTTTTTTCTTTATTTTTAGCCAGGCTCAAAATCCTTCTGGGGAAAATTTTAGTGAAATATAAAATGATGGTATGGAATCTGAAAATATTAATAAAGAAGACTAAAAAAGACCTGATGCCTGAAAGGTCAGCCTTAATTGTTCACTGAACATGAACCACAGGGATATTATCTCAGAACTATGTGATATTTAGCATAAAAATCAGTTATGAATGAATCAAGGAAATAACAATGAAAGTAGTTAGTATATATTTATTTTTCACAATTCTTATAAAAATGAATCATTTAATTATTGGTGTAAAGATGCTTTAGTTTTTAATACATTTAAATGTTTTCTTCTGTATAACCATTTTTACCACAGTTTTCTCTTCTACTTGCATGCTCAATATTGATGCTACCACCATTTTCCTTCATTTCTTATTTTATATCTTGTTTAAAAAAATTATAACTAACATCACCAACCATGCATAGTAGTCCTTTGTCCTAAATTTCTACCCTGTGGAAGCAAGGTATGTGACTTGTGGATACAGACAATATTTTCACAGTGTCATAAATTTGTGACCACTGCTTTGAAGAAAAAAACAGAACCTTTTCTTTATCATTTTAACTTAATGTCACTATGATGGACTGCTCCATGGGATGAAACTACAGCTCACACCTTTATTTAAAATCTGTTCTCTAAAAAAGTCCTCAGATGAAAGTGACCACTTTCACACCAAGTCCATGGCCTTAAATAGATATTTAGAAAGATTGTGAACGGCTTGTAAGGCTGAGTACAGAGTATGAGAAAGTACCTTAAGAATGACAGAACAGAAAGAGAAATATGGAGTTTGGAAAAGAAAAAAAGCTTCCGGTTTCCTGACAGTTCATACAACTCACTATATAGTGGGTTTTTAGCTTTGTCCCTCAGTCTCCATCTTCTGAAATCTTATTCTACGAAGGTCTCATTCCTTAATTTTCTTAGCATGTACAGATGGTATTTAAAAGAAGTGCATGCTCATCTCCCAAAAATCACTTTCCTAGAATTATCCATCATTTTAATTAAAAAAATGTGTTATTTAAAAATACATTTTACACATATGTGGATAGCTACATGTATGTGAATCATATATGTTTATATAGAGAATTCATATATGAAAGAAAATGGAGAAAAAAAGAGTTACATCATACCATTAATCTTTCATCTAGAAATGTAAGCATGTATGAAGAAAGGGCAACATCTTTACTGTGCTTAATGCAGCATTAGAAGTAGTAGTAGGGAATTAAGAGTAGTAGGGAATTAAATTCAGAGTTTTCAGTTCTATGGACTAGTGAAGGTGTTCTTACTGAGAGTGTTGGAACTTCCAAGGAAGCACCTTCTCCCGGGGCTGGAACACCATAAGAGGCTTAGTAACATCAGAAACTGCTAGAGCCTTCTAATGGACCAAGGCTTCTCATCAGCATATCTCGATTTAAAGCCAGCCAGGAAATATATTTAAAATATCTCAAGCTTCAGTGGCGCTAAGTGAAAAAAGAAGCAGGTCATTAGGCTAAAAGACACTGAAAAATAACTTCCATTCAATGTCTCTGAATAGCAAAGAATTTTATGCTTTTATGGTCTCTGGAACCTTCCTTCCAATTAAAAAGGAAAAAAAATGTATCCCTAATTATGCATAGAATATATTTTGTATTTCTGAACCTTTATTAAAGGCTCATTCTCAGTCAGAGATATGACTTTGTTTTATGCTTTCCAGTGCAAACTATCAATGTCTCATACTATATATCCCATGCTCTGATAGGAACAGAGGAGATAACAATTCTTATTCCACCTCTTTCAACTTAAAACCAGGTGCCTTCAGGAAGTCACCAAGGAGGCTCCTGAATTTCCCTCCTCCCACAGATGTACCAAATATACAGCTACACATGGCTCAATTCCCTCTGAGAGAAATACAGAAAATATTTAAGTAACTCCTACACATTGGGCAACTGTGAACATACCTGCATTGGAACAGGTAGCAAAGACTGAGATACACTCTTTCCATAAACTTCACCCAGGCAGAGAACCTTACAATCGGGAGGGAACCCTCAACTTTTAGATCCTCCCTGAGGAGTGACAGGTTTGTACCACACATATAGTACCCCAGATTTTGCAGCTGCCACCCAAGGGACAGGACCCCAAATCACTAGCTCTGATAGGCAACGGGACTCAGCATTCTTGAGTTCCATAGGATCATTAAGCCAAGAAAGCAGTATCAAACCCATGTTCAAGGAGAAAACTTCCTGCAGCATTATTCCACTGGCTCAGTGCAGAAGGAGCAGGCAAAAATGCCTATCTCCTAGCTTCTCCCTGGAAGGAATCTGACTGTGTATTTTCCTAGCCTGAGGTTCCAGCTTCTAATCAGCCTGCATCTGGGAGATGACTGGGATCCTCCCAGGAGCCTGATAAAGCTGGTAGGCACAGCACCAACTGTCTCCTTCCAGCTTGCTCCAGTTGTAAAATCAAGTCTCTAGCTACTCCCTGGAGGGAGCCTGTCCACAAATCTAGCACCTCGGCTATTAAACGTCAAATATAAGAAATATTAAAGAGAGTTCTTCAAGCTGAAATGAAAGTACATTAATAAGTAACTTGAAAACATATGAAAGTATAAAACGCTGTTAAAAGGAAATACATAGTTAAAATGCTCTAATATTACAATGGTAGTGGGTAAGTCACAACACTAGCGTAAAGGTTAAAAGGTCAGAGTACTAAAAATAACTATAACTACAATGAATTGTTAATGGATACACAGAATGAAAATATGTAAATAGTGACATTAAAACAATAAAATGAGGAAGGTGTAAAAATATACGGTTTTTGTGTGTGCTCAAAGTTAAGTTGTTATCAGCTTAAAAAAGACTATAAGATGATTTATATAAGCCTCATGATAAGAACAAAACAAACACCTCTACTAGATACATGAAAGATAAAGAAAGGAATCAAAGCATATCACTCCAGAAGATCATCAAATCACAAAAGAAGAGATCAAAAGAGAAAGGAGCAGAGATACTAGAAACATCCAGAAAACAACGAATAAAATGTCATTAGTAAGTCCTTTCCTAACCATGATTACTCTAAATGTAAATGGATTGAATTATCCAATCAACAACAACAAAAAAGACATAGAATATCTGGATCAATTAAAAAAAACAAAACCCGGGCTTCCCTGGTGGCACAGTGGTTGAGAGTCCGCCTGCCGATGCAGGGGACACGGGTTCGTGCCCCGGTTTGGGAAGATCCCACACGGGCCCGTGAGCCATTGCCGCTGAGCCTTCGCGTCCGGAGCCTGTGCTCCACAACAGGAGAGGCCACAACAGTGAGAGGCCCACGTACCGCAAAAAAACCCCAAAAACTTTCAACAAGTGTGCCACTTAAGTAAAAACAGAAAACAAAAGTTACTAGAAAGATTTAAGAGTTTAATCATAGGGAAAAGAGTGAAGAGAAATAGACTTAAGAACACAGTGTATTTCCTAAAGGGCTTATTAACATTGTTTAAGTGAAACTCTCAACACATAAAAAATTAGAAGACAGTTGGTAATTTAAATAATCCTTAAATGACTTTCATTATTTTCTAGAGTAGTGCTGGTTAATAAAGATATACTGTGAGCCACATATGCAATATGAACTTTTCTAGTGGCCATATTGACAAACATAAACAGAACAAAGTTAATTTTAACAATATACTTAACCCAATTATATCCAGAATATTATTTCAAAATTTAATCAATATAAAAATTATTGAATTGTTTTACTATTTTTTCCTATTACATATTCAAAATCTAGCACATATTTCATACTTCATAGTACAACTCAGTTTGAGCTAGCCACCTTACAAATGCTAAATGGACACGTAGCTAGTGGCCAACACATTGGTCAGTTCTAAGATCACTTGATGTGTTTTCACTAATTTTTCTGAACAATTTTATTATAAAAGACACATCTAACTATTGTGCTGCAACACAGTAACATAAAATATTGTTGCTTATAAATCTCTTTTCTCGTATAGTGATGGACATTAGCTAGATTTATCATGGTGATCATTTCACAATACATACAAATATCAAATCATTATGTTGCACACCTGAAAATAATAGTGTTATATGTCAACTATACCTCAATAAAAAAAAATTTTCTCACCTTAATACTATAAAAATTCTTATAGTTTATTTTTATTAATGGTATTGCAGGATGATAGCTGTTTAGAATTATGAAACTGCAAGTTACTAATATAGATCAGTTATAAAATTCTTAAAGGCATGATAAGTTTTGCATTCCAAAGCCCATTGACAAGATTTTTTTTTTTAAAGTGTCTCATATTTTAGCTCCTATTCTTAGTTCTCACTGCAACGGGTCCTCATGTGTTGATAAAAACCTACGTACATATGTGTATACATACATCTATATATACTTAAAACCGTTGAAAATACAAAATTGATATCAATTTTCATCCATTCTTCTTTTCCTTTGTCACCAAAGAAACGCTGCCTTTTCTTCTGATCATGGCTAATTCCTCCCCTTAATCTCTTAGTCAAGTCATAGCATTTCCCATCTCTTAAATATCTCATCAATTTCTAAAACTCTTCTATTAAGGGTATTTTTTTAACTTTATTGAGGAGTAATGACAAATATAACTGTGTATATTTAAAGTTACCGTGTGATGATTTGGTATGCATATAAGTCATAGAATGATTTCCAACATCAAGATAATTGACACATTTATCACCTCACATACTTAACTCTTTTTGTGTGGGCATGTGTGTGGTGAAAATACTTAAAAGATATTCTCAGCAACTCTCATGTATATAATATCATATTATTAACTATAGTCACTATGTTGTACATTAGAGCCTCAGAACTTATTCTTTTTTTTTTTTTTCTTTGCTGTATGCTTGCCTCTCACTGCTGTGGGTTCTCCCATTGCGGAGCACAGGCTCCGGACGTGCAGGCTCAGCAGCCACGGCTCACAGGCCCAGCTGCTCCGTAGCATGTGGGATCTTCCCAGACTGGGGCACAAATCCGTGTCCCCTGCATCAGCAGGTGGACCCTCAACCACCACGCCACCAGGGAAGCCCAGAACTTATTCTTTTATAGCTGAAAATTTGTACCTTTTCAATAAACATCTTCAAGTACATCCTACATTGTATTACTTTAAGACAGGCCTTAGTCATCTTTCACTTGGGCTATTACACTTTTTTTCTAATCAAATTTTGCCATCTTCTCCTTGTCACAATTTCCACTGCTACCACATCAATCTCTCTAAAATGCCATTCTAATAATACCAGCCTCTTGGTGAGGTTAAATACAACCTCACAGTTGGTAATTACAACCAATGGTAAATACAACCATTCCTTGTTCACTATACAAAACCGAATAAAGACCTTTACGTGTCATTTGAAGCCCTTTATGCTCTGTATACACCTTGAACTTGGGAACTTACCACTTCTCATGTCCAGAATCATAGACTCCATCCACTCTGAGCTACATCATGTTAATTCTTCACTTCCATGCTTTGTACATATTGTTTTCCCTGTCTACAATCCCTTTCTAAATCTTGATTTCGTGCAACGCCTTTAATAATCTCACCCTGGTTATTTTGGTTGTATTTTTGGGGATTTGGTTGTTGTTGTTGTTTTCCTTTTAACAATACTCCTATCATCCTGACAGATGACAGTGGACAACCACAGCTCAACAAAGAAGCAATCCCCTTGCAACTACTGTGCAATTTAAAGTATCTTTGCTAGAACACATTAACATGGCTTCACATATACCATCTGTGGCCAGTGAGCATTGTTTTCTATTGCTATCAGGAGGAGGCAAAGCAACTTAGGTTCTCATGGGATGTACAATAGTATGCATTCATAGCAATGTTACCTTTTTTGTCCTCTAGACTTTCTTCAGAGCATCACATTTTCCACTATCTAAATTACCACATGTTAATAGGACCAGATGGGCAAAAAGTTGAAAGCACATTAGAAGCCTTTAAAAAAATGCATGCACTTCCTAAGGTTGGAGATAAACCCTAGTACATTTCTGCATCAAATCTACATCTTAAAGTCTGTTTCAAATAACTCATGCTAAGACAGAGACAAAAGCAGTAGTGCTTACCTGATAGCCCTCAAGCCTGTTATACTTAGTTGAAGATTACATGTCATATTTTTATTCACAGGAAATTAAATAGAAAATGCCTATATTTTAAAGAAATATTCATCAGAATATTTAATGATACAGAAAAGGTATATTACTAGAAAATATAGTAATAGTGCCATTTGCAGAGATGTGGATAGACCTAGAGACTGTCATACAGAGTGAAGTAAGTCAGAAAGAGAAAAACAAATATCGTATAATGTCGTTTATATGTGGAATCTAGAAAAATGGTACAGGTGAACTTATTTGCAAAGCAGAAATAGAGACACAGATGTAGAGAACAAACTTATGGACACGAAAGGGGGAGGGGGTGGGATGAACTGGGAGATTGGGATTGACTTATATACACTACTATGTATAAAATAGATAACTAATGAGAACCTGTTGTATAGCACAGGGGACTCTACTCAATGCTCTGTGGCGACCTAAATGAGAAGGAAATCTAAAAAAGAGTGGATATATGTATATGTATAACTGATTCACTTTGCTGTACAGTAGAAACTAATACAGCATTGTAAAGCAACTATACTCCAAATTAAAAAATAATAAAGAAAAAAGAAAAAAGGTATATTACTAGATTGTCTATTATATAGTGGCACTACAATAAAGGTATTAGTAAATATCATGTGTTATTAAATGCATAGGTGCTTTTGATTTGAGGTTCTACAAGTTAAAAATGTTACTTAATTGAAAAGAGAATTTAAGAGAGAAAAATCTCCTATGGATTCCTCAAATGGCTCATTGAATAAGGCTTTTGGATCATACGGAAAAAAATAGTGACTTAGGAAAACATAAGAATTGTCAGAAAATCAAACATGCATTTTAATTCTGAGAAGCATGATTTTTAATTTAGGGATATATTAACTTAATCCCCACCTGTTGGGGCTTTTACTGTTTCAAGTTGAGTTTGCAAAGGTATTTTTCACCCCCTGAATTTCTGCCTTGTGATGCTTTTCTTTTTCGGAAACTCTAGGGTCTCCTCTGGTTTTCATAATAGAAAGTTACCTGGGCCATTAGTAAGAGTATTTCTAAATGAAGGGAAAAGTGTGAACACATGATCTGGTTGCCAGCAGAGAGCCACTGCTTTGCCTGCGTGAGCTTACTTGTTCAAGTGGGCTCTCATTATGACTCTGATGTCTGACATCTCCTCTGATAGCAGTGTAGCTTATCTACAAATCTTTTAGCTGTAGCTAGTAGTTCATAACCAGGCTCTAAATTTTCAATCCTAACCTGCTGATGCAGATTGATTACTGGGATCTAGTCTCTTTTTCACACTTGTGGAGATGAACTATTGTGTTACATAAATCAGTCTGCCTGCTGCTGTATTCACTTGTTTGGTCACACTCTTGAAGTTGATCTTCTGAAACTAGAGCTACTTATCCCAGGCTCTGTCTACTCTTATTGAATTATACTACAACCCACATCTGCATATTTTTTTCAGAATCTATTTTCTAGAAATTGACTAGTTTGTTTGCCACTGAAGTCTGTTAAGAGAAGAAAATTGAGAAAAAGGTATTTGAAATCAATGTAGTTCCATTCTGAAGTAGAAGCTCTACTTCTATAGAAATAAAAAGATAAAAACTCTCATTCTTATTACTTTCCATGCAGTAAATGCAATGATACTAGCTGGACTTAATACAATGACCTAATAAACAGGCTTATAATTCTCATTAGCAAGAGCTGAATCAGCACCATTAATGGTGAGCCTAGTGAGGAAACCATGTTTGAGTATGTCTTATACTTAAAAGTGAAATATCAAAAACAACCCCCCCAAAACCCACAGAACAGTGTAGTTCTGTATGTGCTAATAAATCATTTAGTTTATTTCTCCTGAGTACTTTTTATTTTATCCTTTACAAGTTAGCATCATTTTCAGCTTTCTTTTAAATCTTGTGATACACAAAAATTACATCTCCCAGGCAATACTAATACTGATGACATATGAACAAATGTTTCAACCCTTGATAATTTAGGAAAAACATATACAATCAGTTTTTAAAAATCAATGTTTAAAGAGCATGCAAGTAGTATTTTAAAATATTTTCATACTTAAAAACATTCTCATATACTGTAAATTTATGTCCAGAAATCTTCATATTGTGACCATTATATTAGTTCTGTCTCCTGTCATTAATCATGGAGACTTAACCTAGAGTGTTAATATTTTTGTTTTGTTCTATTTTAATTCTGGTCATTAATGCCACTGAAAACATTTCCTGTTTTTAATTGGTTAGTACATGTTATACCATGATCTTCATAAGAATACATTTCAAAGCCTTTCTTATATAGAAAAGAATTACCATGACACTGAGGAAAAAAGACTGAAATACATAAACGACTACATGGTAAAAGAATTTGAATTTATCACTGAGAACCACTAACTAATTCTACACATTTAGATTTTACAAATGGTCTTATGTGTAAAAAAATCATTTATGAATTTTATGATATTCAAATGGAAGATTTCTTCATCTTTAGTAATAATACTGAAAATAAGCAGGTCATTACTTTGTTCATTATTTATTCATAATTTACAATAGGGAGTTTCCTTCTATTTCTCTTTTTCCCTCCCTTTTACAGACACACACACACACACACACACACACACACACATACCTGTGGTTTATTGCGGTGAACTTACTGTTTTATCTTACTTGAGACAAGATTATTGCAAGTAGTAGAGTGTAGAAAAGGAGAAAATCCTACTTGGTCCATATTGCGTTCAGCAGCAGTAATCCAAATTTTGGTGAATGGAGAGAGAGAATGGAAATTGACTAATTGTTTTAATTTAGCTAAGATGTTGAGTAATTCATATTATTACATGACTTAGTTAAACACTGTATTGCTATTAATAGTTTAGGAGAACTAAAATATACTATGTAGATGTATTTATTGGCTGTTCATGTGGATATTTGCGTCAGGCACCTACAATAACATTGGCTTAAGCAAGGTAATATTACTCCCTCTTGTGCAAACCCAAGCATGCAAGGCAGCTCTACCCCATGATGAATCAGAGGCTCAGTCTCCTTCTATCTTTTACTTGCATCTCTATATTCCTGAAATGTTTCCCTTTTTCCACGAAGCTCAGAATGGCTTTACCTCATGTTCACATTCCAGCTAAAATAAGGAGAGAAAGGGAAAGGAAAGCTTTCCCTTCTCTTTTTAAGGATACCTTATCACCTACACTCAGCTCTGATGGACCATAATTTAGTCATATGATTAAACATAGCTTTAAGGAAGACTGGGATTTGAGAACTTTATTTTGGGTAACCATATGCTCTGCTAAAAATTGCAATATTCATTACCATGGAAATTAAAACTGTAACAATCTTGTCACCTGTACAAAACAAACAAACAATGACAACAAAAACTCAACATAAACCATATTAGGTGATTTACAATAACATAATTTAATAAAAAGAACTGACATATAGGTGTCAATAGGGTAAAAAGGCAAACAAAGAAAGAGAGGTATTCTTCAGATCAAAGATTCAGGAAGTGTGACCATTCCTAGGGCTGGGGAAAAAGCAGAGGAGGTGGGGTTCCATTATCTAGGAGAGTGGACAGAGCACCTCCTCTTCAGGAGATGGGTTCACTGAGGAATTCCCACTTTATCCGTGAGCATGGGGAGAAGGGGCCATTTAGGCCTGAGTTGGAAGCTTGGAGGTAGACCACATTAGAGTAATATCCAGAAGTAGGAATATAGCTAGAGTGCAATAGGAAAAAATACTGTTTCTCCTGTGATTCCTATAAGACAACTGACAAAGGAATTTTGGAATTCAGAACCTTAAATTATATGACAGAAGGTTGGGCTGTTTCTGACTAGCAGAATGTTACTGAAAGCAAAGAATCTCTTATTCTTTCTCCAAAAATGGGAGAAACAACGGCCACCATATTCATTTTTAGGTGCTGTTAATTCTTCTTTCAGTTTAATCATAACCCCATTTTTGCATATTCCATAAATTGAAGACTAAATTTTGGAATTAACCACTACTACTGGTCTAGAATCATAAAGAAATAAAAAAGAAGTTAATAATGTAGATAGAGATTGATCAATCATGAAAGAAAAAAATATACATACTGACCTTGTGTGAAAGGTCATGAAGTTAGAGTTTATCATAACTTCCTTCTTCTTCCACTAGAAAATCCCATATTTTCTTTGTTCTCATCCAGCACCTGAACTGGTCAGGGTTCTTTATCAGATAAAGTAGCCAAAATTTTATTTCCAAATGGTTTGGGTTTCAAAGCAACTCTGCCTTTGTTGGGTTGCAGTATTCTTCCTGCTGTCATACTGCTGACCATGAAAGTACTAAGAGGTGCCCTAGAAAACTTCCTGAGTTTCAGACATAGTTCTCCCTGCTCCCCTTGTGTGTCAGCAACCCCAAAAGATCCCTTTGATGTTGGAATCAGTCATCCCATCTAATACAGTTATCTACTTCTTTGCATATAGGCTCTGTGGCATTAGAAGCCCCAAATTATAAGGTTCCAGTCTTTGGTTCCAATTCAATGGAGCCTGTGTTTCCCCTGGTAAATGCATTCCTGCCTCAGTAACCTACACTCTACACTAGTCAATGGTAACCCCAAATGAGTTGTTTCTCGGCAGAAGCCAGATTTCTGACAACTGGGAAAGGGACAGGAACGGGAAGCTTCCTCTCAGAGAAGAATAATTATCCAGAAAATAAGCACTGCTTTACCCCAAACCCTAAGGGATCGCACTATAATCCTTTGAATGGGGCTTGAGAATCACTCTATACAGTATCCTGTTTTACAACAGACACTCCAGGTATCACTGGATCTACTTGGTCATAAGGCTAATTGGAAGAAAAGTCTGGACATGTTGCACAGCATACTTTTGCTTTAGGCTTCACTGAAAAATGAGTCTTATCAGCTCCTCAGTAAATAGGTCAGAGAAATACACCAAATGTTACCTGTGCTGTCCCCATATTCGATATGCTCACCATGCATTGGGCCCATTTCTTGGATGTAAGAATTTCAAAATACAGAAACATGTTTTTTACTTTCGAGTGGATTTTCTGACATGCCACAGACAACTGAACCCCTAAACACTTCATTGGTATTGAAGGCTTTATCCATTTCATGGGTTTATTTTCCAGCTTACTGCATGCATATGTCTTATTAAGGGATCTTTGATTTTGTTGATTCCTTATCATCAGTTCCACGTTGTGTCCTCAACGAAGTGAACCACAATAATAGTTTATTGGATATCAGGGAGACGGCACTATGGCAAGGAGCAATAGCGATGACATAGCTCTTCTACAAAAGAGTGAAGTTAGACTTTTGTCTCTGTTAGTAAAAGCAAGTTACTTCTGGTGCCTTCTAAACAGATATTGAAAAATATGACCAGGTACTCGGTGTTATGATGACTGGCGCTTGCATCTGGAATCACCAATGACTAAGTTTATCATAATCTATGGTCACTATCCATGATTCATCAACCTCTGAGGATGCCACCATTTAGCACCCAAAGAAGGAAAATTGAGAGAGAAAAGAGGAAGAACTATAGCTTCTCCTCTCCTTCTACCTTCTGATCTCCATCTACTGCCCCCTACTGGCAAAATTTAGCAGCTAGTCGAGGAGGCAAAGGAGGACTAGGCCTCACTTTCAAATATCGTTCACTACTCCCGTGCTCAGAATTACAGAGCAGAGCACAGATGCGTAGGCTGGGGGCTGAGTGATCACTGATAAATAAGCAACAAAGTCAAGCAAATAGACATCTCTGTTATTTGGAAAATTAATAACATAAAAGTTAACTATGTAACTGGAAAATTTTAGCTTTTCTCTAGATATTTATATGTGCATTCTAATAATTTTCTGGTACAAGATACAGCCCACATTATCCAGGTATCAACTGCTGTGTAACACACCACCCAAACTTTAGTGGCATAAAATAACAACCAAATACTATTGCTTACTGATCTATGGGTAAACTCTCTAGTTCTTTGAGTTTTGGCTGGGCTTACTCATGTGCCTTTGATGAGCTGCAGATTGGGTAGGTAGCTCTGAAGGTATTGACTGGGTCTCATATCTGGGGCCACTGGGACAACTGGACTTTCTTCCACACCATCTCTTAATGTTAATTAAGGTAGCTCAGGCTTCACATGGTGATGACTGATTTCTGAGAGAGTGAATCAAAGCATTCAAGGTTTCATGATGTCTAGGCTTGAAATTGATAAAGTATCTCTTACGCTGCATTCTCTTCATCAAAGAAAATTAAAAGCAGAGCTCAGAAATGAGGGATAGGGAAATAAACTAATTCTTGATGCAAAAAGCTGAAAAGTCTTATCGCAAAAAAAATCATGGTAATCATCCTTCAGTGATTCCTGCCTCTTGGAATGTGTCTTTGTGTATTCTCCTCTCACATTGTGTCAGAGTTGATCTGTGTGACAAATAGAATATGGCAAAAATGGTGGTATGCTACTTTTGAGACTAAATCTGAAAAGACAGTCTGGTGATTGTCTTACTCTTGTTCTTATATGCTCTGGGGGGAAGCCAGCTGTTGTGCATGAGCAGATCTATGGAGGGGCCCGTGTGGTGTGGATCTGATTTGTCTGGCCAGAAACTCTAGGGAAAAGATCCCCCAAACAAGTCAAGTCTTCAGAAATAGCAGCTCCAGCCAACATCTCAACTGCAGACTTAGGAGAGACCATGAGCTATAACTGTACAGATAAACTGCTCATAGGTTCCTGAATTGGAGAAAATATGTAACATAATGTGTGTTGTTTTAGGTTGTTAAGTTTTGGGGTAATTTGTTACACAGTAATAAGGTAACTAATAGATAACTAATACAGCTGTGAATACAGAGAAGATGGGTATTTTTGGAAAATAATCTACCACACAGAACTTTGGGAAAGCTAATTTACTGTGTGAAATGAATTCAGGTTTTATGTTCTCATTTTATAATTTACTAATACAGCTTATCCACAGGGATCAGAGCTCCAAATTATTCTAAATTCAATTTCCTTACTGCATCACATCTACCTCCTTGGATGCTTCATCCAAAGCAACAAAGAAAGAAAAATATTAAGAAAAAAATATTTTTTCTATATCAATGAAGAAAGTATTATATATAAATGAAATGCTTTTTTCTTTCTTTTCTTAAATAAATTTACTTATTTTATTTATTTATTTTTGGGTACATTGGGTCTTTGTTGCCGCGCGGGCAAGTCGTGGTGAGCGGGGGCTACTCTTCATTGTGGTGCGCGGTCTTATTGCGGTGGCTTCTCTTGTTGTGGAGCATGGGCTCTAGGTACACAGGCTTCAGTAGTTGTGGCATATGGGCTCAGTAGTTGTGGCTCATGGGCTCAGTAGTTGTGGCGCACGGACTTAGTTGCTCCACAGCATGTGGGATCTTCCCACATGTTCGACCAGGGCTCGAACCCATGTCCGCTGCATTGGCAGGTGGATTCTTAACCACTGCACCACCAGGGAAGCCCTATGAAATGTTTTATGTATTCATATGATTAGTCATATAAGTAAAGATTTTCACTGCAAAAGTTTCTATAAAAGAGAAAAATAAGAAACAAGTGAACTACACAATAATGGTGACTTTGGACCTCCTGAATGCTAGTTCTATACCTTGATCTTCTGAAGATAGAATTAATTTGGGAAAAGAACAAAAATCACTGCCATTGACTCCCTGGATTTTCATTAGAATTTTTCTTGTGTCCCTATAAAATGATTTTCATGATAATATTTAAGAAAAATCCATCAATGATTTCTTCACTCTCTAAACTACTGGAGTCAGGACACAATCTACCCATGTTACTACTTTGAAAGACAATATTTTTTCTGTTGTTATTGAAGTTGTCACATGTCTTGAAACTTAAGTTATCTTCCTCTCTTTGCATTCAATGGTTTTCAAACAAATCCTAGTTAAGATATCCCTCTGTTTAAACAAAAATGTTTCCAAACTTTTGAGTTATCACTTAGGGACACCAAAACAATCTCAAAGCACATACTCTAAAGTTTTATATTTTTATGCTTAAAATTTAAAAACTGAATACACTACAAGATATTATAGAACATTCTGCTCTACTCCACCCTCCTCTTCTTACCCACCTCCCCCTCCCCACAAAAAAAAACACAGAAAGAAAAGAAAGCCCCACTGATAATTACTTTTTACTATGAAATATTAACTCCAAGTTGCCACAAGTATAAGGCCATACACTCTGTGAAGCAAAGCTCATGTACAGAGTATTGACTGTTTTCACTATTATTAATATCAGTATTTGTATCAGAAAGAAAAATTGAACCATTTAAGGGAGGCATAATGCCACCACCCAAGTTTACATGTAAAGAACATCTGAATCGCGCTCTGAAACTTTGACTGTTTCTTTTCTTAAAAATCTCCAGTGAAGGTCTAGAGTGCAGTTCCACCTGCTTTCATCCCATTTCTTAGTATCAATATTTGCTAATGCAAGTGTCACAGAAGCTCACTGAAGGGTATTTACCTCTAGACTTTTGCTTCTTTTCCCTACAGTGTGGAACACTGAAAACAGGGCCATGAGTCTTGTACGGCTCCCATGCCTTTGCTTCTGATGCTTGCTCCCTGGCAGCAATACAGCTCTCCCTAGGCCACATCCACCTGCTTCCATACCAAACACAACCTGCTAATGGCACTTCCCACAAATTAAACAGATTGTGGAATTCTAAGATTTTTAAATAAAATACATCTGTTAAACAATGATTCACTTTGACAGCTGAGAGCCAGACCTTCAATTTTGTTGTTCATTTCTCAAATGAGAAGAAAATTGAGTCACACTCAATGTTGTTTTCAGAACGGCTGGTGGTGTCCTTGAGTTTGATACAGTTCAGAAAATTCACGTTCTCAGTGAAGAAGGAATGTGTCTGAAATCACATCTACAGTGGCCATATGGCTTCATTTTAGATTCCTGATCTACAGTTACTCCATTTTGATTTTTAAATGCATTATTTCTTTTAATGACTAAAGCAGATGTACAAAGCATGTTTCACATGCCGTAAGGCAGGGTTAGTTAGCATAAAGTTAGCATAAAGTAGAGCTAAATCCTGGATAAGTCAGAATGACTTCCCCATACCTCAGTAAGATAAAATTTCTTCCATTATGTACAGGTAATATGTGAACAATATGTTCATAATTCGTTGCTACATTTTAAGAAAAATAATATTAGAGAAGATGAGTGGTAATGAGCATTAGAAAAGCTATACAAGAAAACACAGCTTCAGAAAATAAGTAAAGGGTAGAATGTGGAAGAACTACAAAGAGGAGTACAATAGGGCTCCCCTGGTGGCGCAGTGGTTGAGAGTCCGCCTGCCGATGCAGGGGACACGGGTTTGTGCCACGGTCCGGGAAGATCCCACATGCCGTGGAGCGGCTGGGCCCGTGAACCATGGCCGCTGAGCCTGCGCGTCCGGAGCCTGTGTCCCGCAACGGGAGAGGCCACAACAGTGAAAGGCCCGCGTACCGCAAAACAAAAACAAAAACAAAAACAAAGAGGAGTACAATAGTAGAAATATATAGTGACAAGGACAGTGAAGATTATGAAAGAAGAGTATATTACAAATAATGGAGTGAAAGTAAAAGAACAACCAAAAACTGAGAGGCAAATAGAAAGGTGATTAGTAAGTTCTAAACTATCAAAACACCTTACGCTTGACATATCTTTTTCTTAATTAAACTCTATGTTTTAGTATAATTTCACACTGCATTTTCATAAATGAACTATTTAAATAACCTCTGTTCACAGCTCTTTAAATTGCTAACTCTTAAATCATTAAGACAGCATTTTGCAAATGTGTTTTGTGAAAGCTTAGGTTTCCTCAGAAATGCTTCAATGCCATAATGTTTGATTCTAATTCAATTTAATTTGAAATATTTTAAAGCATCAATAACAAACACGCATAGTTAAATACATCATGTATAAATGTGTAACCCACTGGAGTCTTCAGGTTCTGCAGCTGGATTAACTGCCTGATGTTGTTTTGTTTTTGTTACAGGCATCAGAATAAAATTTCTCCTGCCATTTCTGCTTAAATAAATTGTGTTTTAAAAGTATAGGACATAATGTTAGGAAAACATTTCTGGTTCAAACTATCCATCTGAGTGAATCAGATTATCTCATACTCCATGGATTCAAAAAAAGAAAGGGAAGGCCAATTCATTGGTTACATTAGCACGGACAAAACTGACTTTTAAAATATAAAAGAATATTGATTTTTAAAATATAAAATAATGTGTCATCCATAGTAACCTAAGTTTTCAGGAAGATTTCACTTTGAAAAACAAAAAACAAACAAAACCAAACCAGCAGAGCAGTTTTAAGCACTTAAACCTTTAGCCACAGAATAGGGGTGTTGATGTTTTTTCTACCTTTCTGTAAGGAAGGACGTTTCAGTTTTCCTCAGATATTCATTTTAGTATCCAGAAAATAGAAAACTTATTTAAAAATAGATATATAAATAAATAAACAAACAAAAACAGCTTATCATATTGCTTCCCCAAGGAAGCTATGAGTTAGATGGCAAATTAAGAGTGAGTGCAAGGTCCTTGCGGTTATTCCTTTCAACATGCAAAACAATTTTCCCTTTTAAAATGAGTTTAGCTAATGTTCCTTTGAGATGATTCATAGTTCACCGACAGCTGTTTACCTTCAAGCCCACCTCAGATAATTTACCCTTCTCTCTGGTCGCATTTGAATTCTACATAAATATGCTCAGTAAATTCTCCTGGTAACAAGTTAAAGGTTAGATTGTCTTTTGGCAATGGAATTCCAACCAGGTGGAAAACAGAAAAAGAAGTGGCAGAAACTTGCAAGAGCACAATTAAAGACACCAAATTTTAATTTGCCTCCAGGTGTGACTATTGTTATTGGCTAAACTCTAATTAAGTGGTGTAAATTACATGTTATTAGTTCCTAAAATTATGCAATTTTTCCTTTCTCTATTTTCTATAATTTTCTAGATCATCATTGATCTATTAAAATATGCAGTGTAATATAAAGAACTAATTACTGATGTAATTCACATATTTAATATTTTTGATATGGACACAAATCAAAAAAGTTTCAAAAATATTTTTTAAAAAACTCAGAAATTATGCCTGTTTTTAAGGTCATGCTAAAAACTGTAGTGTAGAATATATTACAACAGATATTCATCTTTTTTTTCCTTATAGTGGTGGATTAAATGTAATAGATCACATATTACAGTTTAGAAAATATTTTGTGCATAAAAATATTCTATTCTCTCAACACTCTATAACATAGATCATACAAACTTTATTATTCCCAATTTAGAGTAAAAGACACTCTGATGCTCAGAAGTTCTGTGACTTGGCCTTTGTTCTACTAGTAGTAAAATTAAAGCCAGAAACTGTACACACATATTTCAAAACTTTTAAACTATACTGCTTTTACAAGATATTTTATTCTGTTTGCAAATGCCCAAGGAAAGACATACATTTTTGTTTTATTTCTCCCAGGTCTAAAATACATGTTTGTTTATTTTGAATTTCTATCCAAGATATACGTTGGTGAAGATTTGTTTCTCAAAGGATCTCTTTTTTTTATAATTTGGTTTGCCAGGTTACTGTCATTTGAGGATCTTAATTTACCTCCTCTTTTTAAATCTTCGGTGAGGTTGAGTGTTGGGTGGGTTGGAGGAGGTAGTGGGGTAATTATAAAGTAAAGAAAACTCATTTTCTTTGAACTCATTAAATACTTTGTCGTAAGACCACATTGACACAGTTCTGAGTTTGTTTTGACTGCTGTATGGTTGAGATTAATATAAGTGACTCTCAGTTATCTCTGTGTTCGGGGACCCTCACAGAAAAGGTGGCTACTAGAAGAAATCTATATTACTGTTAGAAAATATTAATTTAATTCTAACTGGTTGGGATTAACGCCAAACATGGCTTTTAGCAGCATGGTGTACAGATTCTTAACCCTGGCATCCCCTGCTGAGACTGTACTTCAGTTTCTTGGTTAGGGAGCTGATATCCTGCTTATTGGCTTCCAAGAGAGTCTAGGATGTTGCCAATGGTTGCTATTCAATGGTGGAATTGATGTTAGTTTTGGGGTCTGAAAAACCTAGGCTTTTTCTCATTAAAGACAGGTGGGTGGGGACATGCTATTAAACCTTCAGTTTTTTTAAAGCATTTGAATTTTTTCTCTGTAAAAGGAGGTTATTAAGCCTTAATTTGCAGTATTCCTCTGAAGATGAAGTTATCAATACTTTCCAATTCTGTGTACCACCATGAGCTGGATTTTCTTTCTTACTAATTATTATATCAATGATATACATCTAAATAAAATTTTGAAAAAAGAATCAAGGTTTCTAAGGAATGCCTCTAAAGGAGATGGGGTGGAAGTAAATTATTTCACAAAACCAACAGCAATATTTCTTAAAAACCTGTTTTAGATACTGCTCTTCCTAAGTCACACTTTCCACGGCAGCTTCATCATCAAACCCCTTCCCTCTTTGCTAAATGTGCTCCCAGGGCTCTTTCTCTCTATGCCTTCCCTTATTGCTTTTCCCTCCCACCAAATTTCACACTTTATATTTTCTCTACCAAAAAAAGTTGATCTCCTTTTTTTGTTTATGTCGATCAGCTTAGCCTCTCCCAGGTTCTTTATTCCTCATATTAATCTATTATTCACTATAAAGGCTTATAAACAAAAGCATTTAGGAAAAAATTAAAAAGCTCTTTCACAGAATAAATTTCAAACCATAATGTTGCAACATATAATTAAGGGCACTTGTAAAGTAAACAATTTTCAGTGAACTCCTACATATGGTAGCTAGAATGTATTTATATATGAAAAAAAGATACAGAAACTAAAAATTAATATTCTAAAAGAAACTTCAAAATATCTAGAAAAAATGAAGGTCCATGATGTTCTGAGGCAGTTACTAAGAGGCCCAGTTACAAGCCTTTTATTATAGTCTCTAGGCAACATATCAATCTAAATTTGTGGAGCATGGTTCTTAACACGCATTGATGTTTGACTTTTTGAGCAAGTTTTTTTTAAAATTTTGAACTTTTACTTGAAAAGCAAGGTCAATTATACAAACAGTCTGGACTTGTCATTACCATGTGGGCCTTATAGAACAGTGCTTCTCAAAATTTGATCTGCATATGAAACACCTAGGGATGTTGTTAATTGGAAAATTATGATTCAGTCATTCTGGAGTGAGATGCAAAATTCTGCATTTCTAAGAAACCCCAGATTATGTTCATGATGCTTAACGTGTGTGTTGTGGGTCTGTGAACCACACTTTGAGTAGCAGAGACCTAGAGGCTATTGTTATACCCAAGACAAAACAAAAACAAAAAAACCCCTGAGGCTTCAATGATTAAATAGGTGTTTCTGTTTATAATAGCTTGGGCCCAAAATGGTATTACTTAACTGTAACAGCCAATGAAAAAAGATCAGAAGTATACTCAGTACATCTCACGGCCCAATAACATCCCTGTTAAAAGTCTATATAAACTTTCACAGGAATTTAGCTAATAAAGGATGGAGTGTTAATATAAGGTAACATAAGGGATATGGTCATGTATTTGGCAAGTTAAAAAAAAAAAAACAGCATAGAACAATCAGTATCATACACACCTTAAAGAGGTCATTTATTTTAAGTGATAAACACATCATCTATTATGTTTAAACAATCATTTTCATTTAAACGTCAGAGGTTTTATAATAGAGTTTGTAGATACTTAAACTTTGGTTTTATAATTGGATAGAAGTTATAATAATGGGCACTTTATATCCAGTAATAGGTTTATGGATATTTAAGCACCATCATAATAAAAATATTTTAATTCAACATTATGGATATGAGAAAAATATTCACATAAAAATCCAAAAAGAAAAAGTGAATCTGCTTTACTTGTATGCTGGGATTGAACAAATAAGTAAAGGGTAAATGATAGTAGGAACGAGGTTTCTGAGGAAGACATTATTATGTAAGGAGGAAAGCTAGAAAAAGCCCTGTTGTACTAAATTAGAATCACGTAAATTAAACAAACATCATGTTTAGCTTAAAATATATACAGATACAAATTTACTGATTGATACAGAAATAATTAGAGATAATATATATAATAAGTTGGCATATACATATATTTCTGAGATCTGTCTACTGGGAAATCTAGAAGCAGTAACCAAATTAGGAAAGAACACACCTATCACTCAGATCTTGTTTTCTAAATACCCTTCTCCAATAACAGGATCCAGAGTTCACTTAACCCAAAAAAGTTCCCAATGACTAGAGCTGGAACAATTTGAGTAGCAAAATAGTGTGCCACTGAGTCACAATTCAAGATAAAAAATAAATATATATAAGTTCATACTGATATAAATAAAAGTTTGAATGACAAGAAATTAGGTTATCTTTTTCATTTTCGATAATACCTATCCTAACAGGTGTGAGGTGGTACCTCACTGTAGTTTTTTTGTTTTCTTTTTTTTGTTACTAGAGACATTTGATAATGATAAAAATGTTGATTATAAACATACATGCATAAAACAACAAGGCTCCAAAATACAAGAAGCAAAAGCTGACAGAATTGAAGAGAGAAATAGACAAACAATAATAGTTTAAGACTCTGGTATACATCATTTAACAATGGCTAAAAAAACTAAATATAAAATAGAAGAAATAGCATTCAACAAACCAAGTAGACCTCACAGATATCTACAGAACATTCCACCTAATAGCAGCAGAATATATATTCTTTTTTTTCTTTTTTTTAAACATCTTTATTGGAATATAATTGATTTACCTTGTGTTGGTTGCTGCTGTATAACAAAGTGAATCAGCTATACGTATACATATATCCCCATATCCGCTCCCTCTTGCATATCCCTCCCACCCTCCCTATCCCACCCCTCTAGGTGGTCACAGAGCATGGAGCTGATCTCCCTGTGCTATGCGGCTGCTTCCCACTATTTTATATTTGGTAGTGTATATATGTCAGTGCTACTCTCTCACTTCATCCCAGCTTACACATCCCCCTCCCCATGTCCTCAATCCATTCTCTACGTCTGTGTCTTTATTCCTGTCCTGCCCCTAGGTTCTTCATGACTTTTTTTTTTTCAAGATTCCATATATATGTGTTAGCATACGGTATTTGTCTTTCTCTTTCTGACTTACTTCACTCTGTATGACAGGCTCTAGGTCCATCCACCTCACTACAAATAACTCAATTTCGTTGCCTTTTATGGCTGAGTAATATTCCATTGTATATATGTGCCACATCTTCTTTATCCATTCATCTTTTGATGGACATTTAGGTTGCTTCCATGTCCTGGCTATTGTAAATAGAGCTGCAATGAACATTGTGGTACCTGACTCTTTTTGAATTATGGTTTTCTCAGGGTATATGCCCAGTAGTGGGATTGCTGGGTTGTATGGTATTTCTATTTTTAGTTTTTTAAGGAACCTCCATACTATTCTCCATAGTGGCTGTATCAACTTAAATCCCACTAAGAGGGCAAGAGGGTTCCCTTTTCTCCACACTCTCTCTCCAGCATTTACTCTTTGTAGACTTTTTGATGATGGCCATTCTGAATGGTGTGAGATGATGTCTCATTGTAGTTTTGATTTGCATTTCTCTAATGATTAGTGATGTAGAGCATCCTTTCATGTGTTTGTTGGCAAACTGTATATCTTCTTTGGACAAATGTCTATTTAGGTCTCCTGCCCATTTTTGGATTGGGTTGTTTGTTTTTTTGATATTGAGCTGCATGGGCTGCTTGTATATTTTGGAGATTAATCCTTTGTCAGTGGCTTCATTTTCAAATATTTTCTGCCATTTTGAGGGTTGGCTTTTCGTCTTGTTTTTGGTTTCTTTGCTGTGCAAAACCTTTTAAGTTTCGTTAGGTAGCATTTGTTTATTTTTGTTTTTACTTCCCTTTCTCTAGGAGGTAGGTCAAAAAGGATCTTGCTGTGATTTATGTCATAGAGTGTTAAGCTTATGTTTTCCTCTAAGAGTTTTATAGTGTCTGGTCTTGCATTTAGGTCTTTAATCCATTTTGAGTTTATTTTTGTGTATGGTGTTAGGGAGTGGCCTAAGTTCATTCTTCTACATGTAGCTGTCCAGTTTTCCCAGAACCACTTATTGAAGAGGCTGTCTTTTATCCATTGTATATTCTTACCTACTTTATCAAACATAAGGTGACCATATGTGTGTGGGTTTATCTCTGGGCTTTCTATTCTGTTCCATTGATCTATATTTCTGTTTTTGTGCCAGTACCATACTGTCTTGATTACTGTAACTTTGTAGTATAGTCTGAAGTCAGGGAGCTAGATTCCTCCAGCTCCATTTTTCTTTCTCAAGATTGCTATGGCCATCTGGGGTCTTTTGTGTTTCCATACAAGTTGTGATATTTTTTGTTCTAGTTCTGTGAAAAATGCCATTGGTAGTGTGATAGGGATTGCACTGAACTTGTAGATTGCTTTGGGTAGTATAGTCATTTTCACAATGTTGATTCTTCCAATCCAAGAACATGATATATCTCTCCATCTGTTTGTATCAACTTCAATTTCTTTCATCAGTGTCTTATAGTTTTCTGCATACAGGTGTTTTGTCTCCTTAGGTAGGTATATTACCAGGTGTTTTATTCTTTTTGTTGCAATGTGAAATGGGAGTGTTTCCTTAATTTCTCTTTCAGGTTTTTCATCATTAGTGTATAGGAATGCAAGAGATTTCTGTGCATTAATTTTGTATCTTGCTACATTACTAAATTCATTGATTAGATCTAGTAATTTTCTGGTAGCATCTTTAGGATTCTCTATGTACAGTATCATGTCATCTGCAAAAAGTGACAGTTTTACTTCTTTTCCGATTTGGATTTCTTTTATTTCTTTTTCTTCTCTGATTGCCATGGCTAAAACTTCCAAAACTATGTTTGAGTAATAGGGATGAGAGTGGGCAACCTTGTCTTGTTCCTGATCTTAGAGGAAATGGTTTCAGTTTTTCACCATTGAGAACGATGTTGGCTGTGGATTTGTCATACATGGCCTTTATTATGTTCAGGTAAGTTCCCCCTATGCCTACTTTTGGAGAGTTTTTATCATAAATGGGTGTTGAATTCTGTCAAAAGCTTTTTCTGAATCTATTGGGATTATCATATGGTTTTTATCTTTCAATTTATTAATATGGTGTATCACATTGATTGATTTGCATATACTGAAGAATCCTTGTATTCCAGGGATAAACCCTACTTGATCATGGTATGATCCTTTTAATGTGCTGTTGGATTCTGTTTGCCAGTATTTTGTTGAGGGTTTTTGCATCTATGTTCATCAGTGATATTGGCCTGCAGTTTTCTTTTTTTTGTGACATCTATGTCTGTTTTGGTATCAGGGTGATGGTGGCCTTGTAGAATGAGTTTGGGAGTGTTCCTCTCTCTGCTATATTTTGGAAGAGTTTGAGAAGGATAGGTGATAGCTCTTCTCTAAATGTTTGATAGAATTTGCCTGTGAAGCCATCTGCTCTTGGGCTTTTGTTTGTTGGAAGATTTTTAATCACAGTTTTAATTTCAGCACTTGTGGTTGTTCTGTTTATATTTTCTATTTATTCCTGGTTCAGTCTCGGAAGGCTGTGCTTTTCTAAGAATTTGTCCATTTCTTCCAGGTTGTCCGTTTTATTGGCATATAGTTACTTGTAGTAATCTCTCATGATCCTTTGTATTTCGGCAGTGTCAGTTGTTACTTCTCCTTTTTCATTTCTAATTCTGTTGATTTGAGTCTTCTCCCTTTTTTTCTTGATGAGTCTGGCTAATGGTTTATCAATTTGTTTACCTTCTCAAAGAACCAGCTTTTAGTTTTATTGATCTTTTCTATCATTTCCTTCATTTCTTTTTCATTTATTTCTGATCTGTTCTTTATGATTTCTTTCCTTCTGCTAACTTTGGGGCTTTTTGTTCTTCTTTCTCTAATTGCTTTAGGTGTAAGGTTATGTTGTTTATTTGAGATATTTCTTGTTTCTTGAGGTAGGATTGTATTGCTATAAACTTCCCTCTTAGAACGGCTTTTGCTGTATCCCATAAGTTTTGGGCTGTCGTGTTTTCATTGTCCTTTGTTTCTAGGTATTTTTTGATTTCCCCTTTGATTTCTTCAGTGATCTCTTGGTTATTTAGTGGCATATTGTTTAGCCTCCATATGTTTGTATTTTTTACGTATTTTTTCCTGTAACTGATATTTAGTCTCATAGCATTGTGGTCAGAAAAGTTGCTTGATATGATTTCAGTTTTCTTAAATTTACCAAGGCTTGATTTCTGACCCAAGATATGATCTATCCTGGAGAATATTGCTTGAGCACTTGAGAAGAAAGTGTATTCTGTTATTTTTGGATGGAATGTCCTATAAATATCAATTAAATCCCTATTGTTTAATGTGTCATTTAAAGGTTGTGTTTCCTTATTTACTCTCATTTTGGATGATCTGTCCATTGGTGAAAGTTGGGTGTTAAGTCCCCTAATAGAATTGTGTTACTGTCGATTTCCCCTTTTACGGCTGTTAGCATTTGCCTTATGTATTGAGGTGCTCCTATGTTGGGTGTATAAATGTTAATAATTGTTATACCTTCTTCTTGGATTGATCCCTTGATCATTATGTAGTGTCCTTCTTTGTCTCTTGTAATAGTCTTTATTTTAAAGTCTATTTTATCTGATATGAGAATTGCTAACCCAGCTTTCTTTTGATTTCCATTTGCATGGAATATCTTTTTCCATCCCCTCACTTTCAAGTCTGTATGTGTCCCTAGGTTTGAAGTCGGTCTCTTGTAGACAGCATATATATGGGTCTTGTTTATGTATCCATTCATCCACTCTATATCTTTTGGTTGGAGCATTTAATTCATTTACATTTAAGGTAGTTATCAATATGTATGTTCCTATTACCATTTTCTTAATTGTTTTGGGTTTGTTTTTGTGGGTCTTTTTATTCTCTTGTGTTTCCTGCCAGAGAAGTTCCTTTAGCATTTGTTGTAAAGCTGGTTTGGTAGTGCTGAATTCTCTTAGCTTTTGCTTGTCTGTAAAGGTTTTAATTTCTCCATCAAATCTGAATGAGATCCTTGCTGGGTAGAGTAATCTTGGTTGTAGGTTTTGCTTCTTCATCACTTTAAATATGTCCTGCCACAGCCTTCTGGCTTGCAGAGTTTTTGCTGAAAGATCAGCTGTTAACCTTATGGGGATTCCATTGTATGTTATTTGTTTATTTTCCCTTGCTACTTTTAATATTTTTCTTTGTATTTAATTTTTGATAGCTTAATTAAC
Source organism: Delphinapterus leucas (assembly GCF_059928025.1). Taxonomy (NCBI): domain Eukaryota; kingdom Metazoa; phylum Chordata; class Mammalia; order Artiodactyla; family Monodontidae; genus Delphinapterus; species Delphinapterus leucas. The sequence continues at coordinate 11,338,439 of NC_143133.1, read as the reverse complement.
ATGTGTCTTGGTGTGTTTCTCCTTTGATTTATCTTGTATGGGACTCTCTGTGTTTCCTTGACTTGATTGACTATTTCCTTTCTCATATTAGGGAAGTTTTCTACTACAATTTCCTTAAATATTTTCTCAGTCCCTTTCTTTTTCTCTTCTTGTTTTAGGACCCCTATAATTCGAATGTTGGTGCATTCAATGTTGTCTCAGAGGTCTCTGAGGCTGTCCTCAATTTTCATTCTTTTTTCTTTATTCTGTTCTGTGGTAGTTATTTCCACTATATTCTCTTCCAGGTCACTTACCCATTCTTCTGCCTCAGTTATTCTCCTATTGGTTCCTTGTAGAGAGTTTTGAATTCCATTTATTGTGTTGTTCATCATTGTGTGATTCCTCTTTAATCCTTCTAGGTCCTTGTTAAACATGTCTTGTATTTTCTCCATTCTATTTCCAAGATTCTGGATCATCTTTACTATCATTTCTCTGAATTCTTTTGCAGGTAGACTGCCTTTTATTCTTAATTTGTTTGGTCTGGTGGGTTTTTACCTTTCTCCTTTATCTGCTGTGTATTTCTCTGTCTTCTCATTTTGCTTAACTTACTGTGCTTGGGGTCCCCTTTTCCCAGGCTGCAGGTTTGTAGTTCCCATTGTTTTTGGTGTCTGCCCCCGGTGGGTAAGGTTGGTTCAGTGGGTTGTGTAGGCTTCCTGGTGGAGGGGACTGGTGCCTATGTTCTGGTGGATGAGGCTGGATCTTGTCTTTCTGGCTGGCAGGACCGTGTCCGGTGGTGTGTTTTAGGGTGTCTGTGAAATTTTTATGATTTTAGGCTTCCTCTCTGCTAATGGATAGAGTTGTGTTCCTGTCTTGCTAGTTGTTTGGCATGGGGTGTCCAGCACTGGAGCTTGCTGGTTGTTGAGTGGAGCTGGGTATTAGCGTTGATATATATATCTCTGGGAGAGTTCTTGCTGATTGATATTACGAGGGCCCAGGAAGTCTCTGGTGGCCCCATGTTCTGAATTTGGCTCTCCCACCTCAGAGGCTCAGGCCAGATACCTGGCCAGAGCACCAAGACTCTGTCAGCCACACAGCTCAGAAGAAAAGGGAGGAAAGAAAAGAAAAGGAAAGAAAAGAAAAGAAAAGGAAAGGAAAAGAAAGGAAAGGAAAGGAAAAAGAAAAGAAAGAAGAAAGAAAGAAAGAAAGAAAGAAGGAAGGAAGGAAAGAAAGAAAGAAAGAAAAACTAAAGTTATTAAAATGAAAATTTTTTAAATTATTAAAATAAAAAATTAGAAAGTAATAAAAAAAGAAAAAACGAAAGGAGAGCAATCAAAGCAATAAAGAAATCCACCAGTGAAAACAAGCGCTAAAAGCTAAACTAAGATAAGCATGTAAATCAGACACTAGTCAGTCGCATACAGCAACCCCCAAGTCTACAGTTGCTCCCAAAGTCCACCAGCTCAATTTTGGGATGATTTGTTGTCTACTTAGGTATTCCACAGATACAGGGTACATCAAGTTGATTGTGGAGATTTAATCCACTGCTCCTGAGGCTGTTGGGAGAGATTTCCCTTTCTCTTCTTTGTTCGCACAGCTCCTGGGGTTCAGTTTTGGATTTGGCCCCGCCTCTGCATGTAGGTATCTGAGGGTGTCTGTTCTTCACTCAGACAGGAGGCGGTTAAAGAAGCGACTGATTAGGGGGCTCTGGCTCACTCAGGCCGGCGGGAGGGAGGGGTATGGAATGCGGGGTGAGCCTGTGGTGGCAGAGGCCAGCGTGACGTTGCATCGGCCTGAGGCCCACTGTGCATTCTCCCGGGGAAGTTGTTCCTGGATCACGGGACCCTGGCAGTGGCGGGCTGCACAGGCTCCCGGGAGGGGAGGTGTGGAGAGTGACCTGTGCTTGCACACAGGATTCTTGGTGTGTAGCAGCAGCGTTAGCGTTGCATGCCTGTCTTTGGTGTCCATGCTGATAACCGTGGCTCCCGCCCATCTCTGAAGCTCGTTTAGGTGGTGGTCTGATTCCCCTCTCATTGCGCACCCCAAAATAATTGTCTCTTGCCTCTTCGGCAGGTCCAGACTTTTTCCCGGACTCCCTTCCGGCTAACTGTGGCGCACAAGCCCCTTCAGGCTGTGTTCATGCCACCAACCCCAGTCCTCTCCCTGCATCCGACTGAAGCCCAAGCCTCAGATCCCAGCCCTGCCCGCCCCGGCGGGTGAGCAGACAAGCCTCTCAGCCTGGTGAGTGCTGGTTGGCACTGATCCTCTGTGCAGGAATCTCTCCACTTTGCCCTCTGCACCCCTGTTGCTGTGCTCTCCTCCATGGCTCTGAAGCTTCCTCCCCACCCACCCCCAGCTTTCACCAGTGAAGGGTCTTCCTAGTGTGTGGAAACCTTTCCTCCTTCACAGCTCCCTCCCAGAGGGGCAGGTCCCATCCCTATCCTTTTGTCTCTGTTTTTTCTTTTTCCCTTTGCCCTACCCAGGTATGTGGGGAGTTTCTTGACTTTTGGGATGTCGGTGGTCTTCTGCCAGCATTCAGTAAGTGTTCTGTAGGAGTTGTTCCACATGTAGCTGTATTTTTTATGTATTTGTGGGGAGGAAGGTGATTTCCACATCTTATTCCTCTGCGATCTTGAAGGTCCCCCCCTCACTGTAGTTTTTAGTCACATTTCACTGATAATATACCTGTTGGCCATTTGTATGTATTCTGTGAGAAATGCCTGTTCAAGTCCTGTACCCATTTTTAATTGGGTTATTTATTTATTTCCTTTTGAGTCATGTATTTTATATTTAGGGGGAATTAACCTCTTATCACATATATGGTTTACAAATATTTTTTCTCATTCAGTAGGTTGCCTCCTATGTTGTGCAGAAGCTTTTTAGTTTGATGTAGTGCCACTTGTCTATTTTTGCTTTTGTCGCTTATGTTTTTGGTGTCATATTTTAAAAGTAATTTCTAAGACTAAAGTGAAGGAGCTTTACTTCTTTGTATTCTTGTAGGTTTTCACAGTTCCATGTCATATAGTTGTTTTTAATCCATTTTGAGTTTATTTTACGTATGGTATAACATACATATCAAATTTCATTCTTTTGCATGTGGATATCTAGTTTTCCTAACCATTTGTTTAAGAGACTATCTTTTGCTCATTGTGCATTTTTGGCACCCTTGTTGAAGATCAATTGACTCTATTCTCATGTATTTATTTCTGGGCCCTCTTTTCTGTTTACTTGGTCTGTATGTATCTTTAGGCCAGTACCATATTGTTTTAATTATTGTAGTTTTATAATATATTTTGAAATCTGGATGTGTGATGCCTGGACGTTTTGTTCTTCTTTCTTGAGATTGCATTGAATATTCTGTGCCTTTTGCGATTCCATATGAAGTTTAGGATTGTTTTCTATTTTTGGAAAAATATGACCCTTGGGTTTTAATGGGGATATCATTGAATTTGTAGATGGATTTGGGTATTGTGAACATTTTAACAATATCAAGTCTTCCAAGCCATGAATACAGGATCTCTTTCCACTTATTTGTGTCTTCCTTTATTTCTTTCATCCATATTTTGTAGTTTCCTGTGCACAAGTGTTGGCAAGGATGTAAAGAATTGAAAGCCTTGTGCACTGTTGGTAGGAATGTAAAAAGCTCAGCAACTATGAACAAAATAGCCTAGGGTTTCCTCAAAAATATTAAAAATAGAACTACCATATGATCCAGGAATCCTACTTCTGGGTATATTTCCTAAAGAATTGAAATTAGGGTCTGAAGAGGTATCTGCACTCCATGTTCACTGCAACATTATTCACAATAGGCAAGATATGGACATAACCATACAATGTAATATTATTTATCCTTAGAAAAGAAAATCCTGCTATTTGAGACAACATGGATGAACCTGGAGGACTAAGTGAAATAAGACAATCAGAGAACAAATACTGTACGATTTCACATATATGAGGTATCTAAAATAGTCAAACTCTTAGAAGCAGAGAATAAAATAGGAATTGCCAGGGATTGGGGAGATGGGGGTGTGAGAAATGAGAAACTGCTTTTCAATGGATATAAGGTTTCAATTATGCTAGATGAATAAATTCTAAAGACCTGCTGTACAACATGGTATCTATAGTTAATGATCTGTTACTGTGCATTGCAAAAATTGTTAAGAGGTTCTTACTTCTAAAGGAAGGAAGGGAAGAAGGAAGGAAGGGAGGAATACAAGGAAACTTTGTAAGGTGTTGGATATGCCTATTGTGGTGATGGTATCATGGGTGTTTGTTTGCATATGTCCAAACTCATCAAATTTTACACATTAAATATGTGCAGTTTTTTGGTGTATCAATTGTACATCAATAAAACTATTAAAATTAGGCTTAGAAGAAAAGTTTGCTGGAAATAAATATTTTTTTTTGAAAGAAGAGACAGATAAGAAGGTAGAGACTGGGAAAGAATTAAATAAAAAGAAAAGATATTAACTTTCAAAATCTTTTAAAAACTGAGGAATGTTTGAAGCAGCAAACTTCTTAATTTCATTTTAACATTGCTCACACTTAGACACAAATACTTTTTTTCAGTTTCATTCTGAATTTAAATTCTTCTTTACAAAATGGTTCATGGTTCACTAGCAGTGTTTCTAAAGACTCCACTGATGGTCAATTTCAAGGGTAAGACAAATGCTGCAATGCCATGGAAAATAAAAGATCAGGGAAAATTCTGTATTCTCTGGGCCAGGTTTCCAGGGTAACTTTGTTTTATTGGTTGGTTTGTTTTTTCACATCACCCTTATCATCATCTTAAGGAAGGCAGAATTTTCCAATAGCTCCATAGGTTAGGAGATAATTTGTCAGGTGGAAAAACAAATAACTGTCACCACTTGTTAAGTCTAATGTGATTCTCGACAGGAACATACAGGTTGGATTTCTGCCTTGAAATCAATACAACACTAGTGATAAACTGTTGTGCATCAAAGGTTTACTTTGAAAAACTGACTGTGATAAAATATATAGTAATAAATATCTTGCTACAAAGTAGTCTAAATTTATCTGTACTACTCATTTCTTTTCATCTATTTCTTGTCTGCTCTTGCAGTAGAGTATAATGAGTTCTATGTAAATGTACTCAAGTAACAGGGAATGAATATATTAAAAGATGAAACACCTAATCAAAGCCATTGTATTTTTTCTTGAGTCCTTTCCTGAGTTTCAAAGTCTTGCTTAAGATATACCAAAAATCTGGCACATGCTTTAAAGGATTCTTTTCAAATTGACATGTGATAATGTAATCCAAATATTTTAACATATTCCATTATTCTTCATTTTGTTGAATACTGAAATTGGAAATCCACAAGCAGAGGACGGCCTAGATTTAATATCAAAAGTTAAAAATTTCTTACTTAAATAATACAATGCTAAAGCTGTGGATATATGTACACATTCTTGCTGCATGTATGCCAAATCAAGTCTGCAGGGTTTTATGGGTGATTTTCTACTTGTAAGGAAAGTAGCACATGTTATATACAGATGTTGAACGACTTTTTGGTAATGTGCCTTATTCTCTGAAAAGCACCTCATAGAACACTGCACAAAAGTATATACAAGGAACTCTGATGATTTTATTGAATTAAAAATATATATAGCATAGTGCAATGGGACTCTTTGATAGAAAATGTTTGCCCCCAAGCATGGCATTTTGAAAGTGCTATAGCTATGCATACAGCATTATAACATAGATTGATAAGAAAGAAGATAGGACTTGGTGGACAGATAGCAGTAATCATTCTCCTTCTCAATAGTTTTACAGTGTTCCCGTGGTGGGTTAGTCATATCTTTTTAGAGGTGATGCAATAGCACATTTTGGTTAAATATCAAAAGTCTAAGCATTAAAAGTAAATGCTCACTTACATATTACAAAATTAATATACCAATAGGGTTAGTTAACATCTCTATCACCAAACATAATTAGCTTTTTTGTGTGAGAACATTTAAGATCTACTCTCTTAGCAACTTTCAAGTATGTAATACAGTGTTGTTAACTATAATCACCATAGAGATTATCTGTGTATTAGATCTCCAGAATTTATTCATCTTATAACTGGAAGCTTGTACCCTTTGACAACATTTCCCCATTACCCTCACTCCCCAGCCCCTGAAAACCACAAGTCTATTGTTTCTAGGAGTTTCACTTTTTTTAGATTCCACAGATAAGTGATATTGTATAGTATTTGTTTTTCTTTGTCTGACTTAATTCACTTAACATAATGTCCTCGAGTTCCATTCACATCATCACAAATGGCAGGATTTCCTTTTTTCGTGGCTGAATAATATTCCATTGTATATATATACGTACATCTATATCTATCTCTCTCTTTATATATATATGTATGTATACCACATCTTCTTTAAACATTTATCAATAGATGGGCACTTAGGTAGTTTCCATATCTTAGCTATTGTGAATAACACTGCAATGAACATGAGAATGTAGATATCTCTTCAAGACCCTTTGTATATATGAAATTGCTAGATCATATGATGGTTCTATTCTTATTGTGGTAATTATTTTGTAATATATAAGTATATCAAATCATCATGTTGTACACTTTAAATTTATATAGTGTTATATGTCAATAATATCTCAATAAATCTGGAAGGGAAAAAATAAATAAGAATTATATGTTCTAGTATGCATAAAAACTCAAAACTCGGCAGAAATAAACAAATGGAAAAACAAATAAACAAATAATTCAATTAGAAAATAGGCAAAAGACATATGGAGGCGTTTCGGCAAAGACGATTTACAGATGGCAAATAAGCACATGGAATGATGTTCTAGGTCATTAGTCATTAGGGAAGTGCAAATTAAAATCACAATTAGATATCACTATGCACCTATCGAAATGGTTAAAATAAAAAATAGTGAAAACACCAAATATCAGGAAAAATGTGGAGAAATCTTATCACTCATACATCACTATTAGGAATGTAAAGTGGTACAGTCACACTGGAAATTGGTTCAGCAGTTTCTTAAACAATTAAACATGCAATTACCATACAATCCGGCAGTTGTACTCCTGGACATTTATCTCAGAGAAATAAAAAATTACGTTCACATAAAAGCCTGTACACAAATATTTATAGCTACTTTATTTGTAACAACCTGAAACTAGAAACAATCCAGATATCTTTTTTACAGGTGAAAGATTAAACAAACTATGATGGATCTATACCATGGAATACTACTTAACAATAAATAGGAACAAACTATTGATATACACAACAACCTGGATGAATCTACAGAGAATCATGCTGATGGAATAAAGCGAATCCCAAAAGATTACATATTATATGATTTCATTTATATAATATTCTTGAAATGACAAAACTGTAGAAATGCAGAACAGATTAGTGGTTGCCAGGAGTTAAGAACGGGATGGGGATGAGGTTGAAAGTGATCGTGGCTATAAAAGAGCAAATGAGGAATGATGGAAATGTTCTATACCTTGACTGTATTAGTGTAAATATCCTGATTGTGATGTCTTACTATAGTTTTTCAATAGGTTACATATTGTTACATACGCAGGGTCAACAGTATACAGGATCTCTCTGTATTACATTTTACAATCACATATGGATCTATAATTATATCAAAATAAATTTTTAAAATTAAAACAAATAAATAAATATTTAGGCAAAGCTAACTCTAAATTTAAAAATCAACATTAAATAATGCATCTCTAATAGATAACAGTAAATCCTAATTCTTTTTATTCAATGATAGTTAAATTATATTGCTTTTTTATTTTTTAAAATCTAGACTGAAGATCTGTCTTATAAAAAAGCTCTATATGATTTTGGAATTTTTGGTGGTCCTGAAATTTGAGATGGCAAAATTAACATTCTACTTTTTTTAATTTGAAGTATAGTTGATTTACAATGTTGTGCTAGTTTCAGGTATACAGCAAAGTGATTTAAATATATCTATATGTTTATAAAGATATATATACTTTATCAGATTCTCTTCCTTTATAGGTTATTACAAGATACTGAATATAGTTCCCTGTGCTATACAATAGGTCCTTGTTGTTTATCTATTTTATAGATAGTAGTGTGTATCTGTTATTCCCAAACTCCTAATTTATCCCTTGCCCGCCCCCCTTTCTCCTTTGGTAATCATAAGATTGTTTTCTATGTCTGTAAGTCTTAATATTCTACTTTTAATTGTTCCAAAATAAACTTTTTCTTGAAAGCCTCAGGGTTTATTGTCCCAATATATCCAGCAATTTAATTATCATTTTGAAGTCATTTTATACAATAATGGGCATGTTATTACCCCAAAACAATTGTAATGTATTAGTCTGTCTTTTCTTACTACATAAATTATTATCTTTAATTAGCATAAAGAAAGTTCCCTTTCTAAATATATCTAGGTAATATAGGATCTTTAATAACTGTATTGTCAAAAAATTTTTACTATATATTTAACTATATTTAAGTTGCTTTTATTTTTTAAATATTCAATCAGTGGACTTCATAATTTAAAGTAATTATTGTACTCATATCATTATTGCAATAACAACCTTTACTCTTCAACTGACCGATGAATTTTCCACATAGAGTTTCACCACAAATTACATATGAAATTGTCATCTATGTATGATAGTGAGTACAATTTGAATGATAGTTTTTGTTCATAGTAACTGACATTGTTAAACTAATTAGATGAGATCTAAAGTAGGTGATCTTTGACGAATGCAAGAATCAAGGTTGAAGTAAAGATAAAATCCAAATCAAGTAGAAAAAAATGTGTTGAGATAGCAAGATTAAAGCCAATACTTTCAGTTTATGTTGACATGATTTATGTACCATTAGGCCTCTGCAACCTCTGTATTTGCAAAATGATTTTATTGAGCTCAGGAAAAACCAAGAGAGGTTGCACTGAGAAAATACAAACAAACAAAGCAAAACAAAAAGTTTATTTAATAAAACGTCAACTTCTACTCTAAATTTCACACATACAGATGAACTCACGTATGTTAAGACAATAATAGTATTGATGACAGCAACAATAATAATAGCTAAATACTTCAGAATCTTAACCATCAGCCCCCAAACAATTCAGAATGACATGCTTAGGGCTCTACTCCTGGCCAGAATGGAGTAGATTATATCAGACAAAACTGTCTGCTGAAACCACCTGTAAAAGCTGGACAAAAGAAACCAAGTAGCCCTCTAAAAGAATCAGAAAGCAACCAACAGAGCTAGGACTTGAGGGATTAAGTTTTTGAAGTAAAGGAAAACCTTTTAATATGAGTTCTACAATTCTGATTCCAGGATTATAGTAGACTGCTGTGCAGCAGTGTTTGCAAAAGACTCACTGGCCAAACGAGACAATAATTTGTTTTCAGAGCTACTAAATAAGTGGCAAATAAAAGTTTAATATAAGGAAGAGAAAAAGAATCACACAGAACTAAGTCTAATATTGTCTGTGCAATTTTCTATGAAGAAATTTGCCGATTTCCTAAGTCCCAAATGCATGGGGTAACAGGTGGAACGTTTCAAACATAAAGCATTTCCTAGAAGACTAAAGGCTAAGCAGAGTCTGGCAGTTTGAAAGTTACAGTATAGGCAAAAATTGGACATTAACATTTAACAAGGAGAAGGGACCTAGTAAATAGCCCTGCATTCAGTGGACACATATGAAAGTCAAACTGTAGAAGAAAGGGGAATAAAAGAAACAAGTATCCTCTCACAAGGACTGAAAATGTAGTCTTGAATTATTGGAATGTTTGGAGAGGTCACAAGATTTGCATACACTTTTCCTGTTTCAGAAGAAAATTAAATTTTCTCTGAGTAAAATTAATATCATTCAGAGATATTACAGTTTTTCATCTAATTGTCTGGCAACGAATCACCAAATTCCAGGCATACCAGAACATAGGACTGAATGAGAAAAAAACCCTAAGTAAACCAGACTAAAAAGTGTTCCTAAAAATGGAATTATTGAACACAGTTTCAAAGTAATTATTTCAGATAAGACCACCAATGAATGCTAAAATTAGTGAGTAAATATATCAGGAGAAAGAAGACATTTACATTCACTCAAATTATCTCCATGTAAAATAGTTACTTATTTAAAAGAGAAAAATAGGAATTTTATAGTGGAGAAACTTGGGAGACACTACTTTATACAAATATTCAAAGTCAATATAACCAGTAATAAAATATAACGACATAATGGGACCCCTGACATTCATTGAGAAACTGTTTTTTTGGCAAGAGTATGATGGAAATTTGCAAGAATACCATGAAATATTTTACAAGAATTCCACAATATTCCATAATATTCTTGCAAAAAAATACTAACATCAATCTCCTCATGAGAAAACATCAGACAAAACCAAATTGAGGGGTAAAAAGACTAATCAGTACTCTTCAAAAGTGCCAAGGTCACAGAAGACCAGGAAAAAGTCAGTAGCCTAAGACATACATATTAAAGATGAAATAAATTCAGCATGAAACTCCTCCAATAATATGTTAGCTCCTTGAGGGCAAAGATTTTGTCAGCTCCATTCACCACTAAAACTAGCATTTGATATTGGACCCGCCAAACAGTTGGCCCTAAATAAACACTTGTTGACTGATTGACTAATTGAATAAATGCAAGCATGCATTTTCAAGGCAAGAACAATATTTTGGAGAAATTTTCCCATGTATTTACACAATAATCCTGAGAGATAAGCCAGTGTAGCCTTATTTTCTCCTCCCATTGCTATCCACTCCATTACTCTCATGATTAGGCAAGGAGAATTCTCAGGGATACAGCTGTTTGTTTTCTTATATTGGGAAACAACACACTGCTGTGATGGCGTGGTGCTTTTTAAGATGCATTATAGAATTCTAGGAAGTTACACAAACCAAGATCACCCGCAATCTTTTAATTAGTAGCTTCCGAATTAAAGATTTTTTTTTTAAGGGGGTAAATATATTTTGAGAATAGAGTGAAATCTACTCCTATGATGAGACAGGGAATTGAGGAAAAGCAAGAAGAAATAATGAGGTCTCTATTCAAGACTGAGGCTGTTCTTTTTGTGTTCCTAAAATCAAACAGGTGTATTGTCCATACAACGGGAGTTGAACACATCTAAAGGGGGAGAGAAGGTAAGTTGCTGGAAATGGGAAATAAAAGTATACTTGGTGAGGATGAGATAAAAATGGAAAGAACTACGGGGAAGGACAAGAAAAAGAGCATAGACAGAACTTGAGAAGTCTACCTCGAGTGGCTTCCTGAAGTGTACAGGTGGCTACCTTTCCACCAATTAGGCAATGAGACCTCTCACCCTATTACAGTTAGAAAAAAAGCACACACACTCCATTTCTAAACTTCACCTTTATCTTGGTCCATTATGTATTCACTTGAAGGAAAAGCTGATGCTCCCCCTTTATTTTAACTTGGGAATCTTTCCACATTAGCACACATAGATATGCCATGTTCTTTTCAGTAGCCACATCATTTTTATATTGTAAGACTCTAACATTATTTATTTAATAAGGAAACTGAAATCTTGATTATGAAACCAAGCCTTATCCATTGCTGGAACCTAGTTTCCAATAGAGTCTGTTCTGCAACAATAGGTATTTCTATAATGAAAATTAGTTCATAAGTGATTGATAAATAGGGTAATGATATCCACGTGATACAATTATAAACTTCAGCAGAAAAAGCTGATTCATCAACCTTGCTGCCGCACTGACATCAGGGAACATTTCAGTTCAATTTTAAGAAGAAAAAAAAAAAAGAGAGAGCAAGCATGAGCACTAGAATTTCCTTTCCAGAAAATTACACCCTGAGTCTGGAGTGGGTATTTGCTCTTAGCAGTTCACCTGGAATCCCTTATAGATGACCTAAAATCTGTGGTTCAGGGCACTCATGTCAGTGGAGATTTAACATAGCTCTAGGTTACTCTCTGGTGATTACTTTTTAAGTGCTCTGGTTTAAAAACTACATTGATTTTGCGTCGATGTCTCTGTTTTCCCGTTAATTTCACTCATTGTTTTAACTCACTAATTTCAGTATCTGATTTTGAAGAACATGAGCTTTTTCAAGAATTCATCATATCACTTTCAAATAGAAACACCTTGTATGCCACATTCTATTAAATATTGCAACTGTATCAAATATCAAATAGCCACAGGATCTTTCTCAATACAAAATATTGTTTATAAAGTTGAAACTTTTAGGCCATTTGGTAATTTAATTCTAAATTATTCTGAATGAAACAATGTCTGCTCATTTAATATATGCTCACCATCCCAATAAACAAAGACTCTATCTATTAATAGAGACAAACATTCTGGTTAATGTGATTACCTCCAGGGTGTTTTTATCTCTCATATATCTCTCTTATCTCTTTGAGGGTTTCTACCTTATTTCTTAAGAATTCAATAATACTAAAAACCCTACCTTCTTGGAGAGCATTTATGCCCACCCACTCAGAGAAAGTCTAGTATCCTTTGCCCCCCCTTCTTTTTCCATTATCAAAGTGATTTTAGAATGGAAAAATAAAACATCCACTGAACTAGTCCACAGAGCTCTCAAACTCAGTGCATCCAAAACTGAACTCACAGTCTTTAACTCTGAACAAGATTATTTTTCATTTATTTATTTAATCAGTGGCAATTAATTCATCCAATAAATATCTGCTTAGTTTGTACTATGTTGCCAACAATGAACTAGGTGCTCTGGAAAGACTCTTTGTTAAACGCTATGCTCTGTGCCTTCCTATATTTGCAGTCTGGTAGAAGATGCTGGGCATTGATCACATCAACTCATAAATAATACTTCACTATTTCTAATAGTTGTAAAGTTCTGAGGGCTATAAGAGAGGAAACTTTCCTAGATTTGGAATTAGGGAATATTCTTATGAGGAATTTGACATTTGAACTGAAACCTGAAGGATGGGTAAATATTAACTAGGTAAAGGGTGGGAGCAGAAGAGAATTAATTCCTGGCATCCTGCAAAGCAGGCTCTGAGGCAGAACTGATTACAGAATGCCAGAGAAAATCAAAGTGTCCCTGGAGTGCCAGGTGCACGGGAGAGAGTGCCACTAGGTGATCTTAGAGAGATGAGCAGGGATCAGCAGAGCCTGGTAGGCTCTAGTAATAAAGTTGAATTTGATAGCTAACATTCACTGTACACTTACTAGGGGCCAATTATTTTATAAACATTTATGTTTCTACGTTGTGCCATTGATCCATATACTACTACTCCAAGAAACATACAAATACTATCACAATTTACAGAATAAGAAACCAAATGGAGTTAGGATTGTTTAAAATGGCAGGGCCTCTAAGTAGGGGAGCTGGAATTTGAAAATACAGGAGTCCAAATTAGAGTAGTTGTTCTTTTTTTTTTTTTTTTTTGCCGTACGCGGGCCTCTCACTGCTGTGGCCTCTCCCGTTGCAGAGCACAGGCTCCGGACGCGCAGGCTCAGCGGCCATGGCTCACCGACGCAGCCGCTCCGCGGCATGTGGGATCTTCCCGGACCGGGGAACGAACCCGTGTCTCCTGCATCGGTAGGCGGACTCCCAACCACTGCGCCACCAGGGAAGCCCTAGAGTACTTGTTCTTTTGATCACTATATCAACATGCCTCCATTGTGGCAATGGAAACCCAAAGAAGAATTTTAAGCAGAGAAGTTAGGGTGATCTGTATTAGCCTATCCCTTCCATCTGGTCCTCAGCACCTTCAGAGTTTACAACACTGCCTCCTTCTCCTTCCATCAGAATCTTACTGATTTTAAGTACTAAATAGATCTCTAATCCAGGAAAATTTTCCCACCATCACTTTGGCTAATGCGTCTAAACTATAGCCATCAGCTTTTTGTCTCAAATGCTGCCATGGCTTTCTAATACCTTTCACCCCAACCGACGCACCTAATCTTATTGCTCTTCTCTGAACTCTTCTCCATCAGCAGCCAGAATCATCTCCTTCAGTAGCAAGTATGATCACACTACACCATGCTTGAACACTGTCAGTTTCTTTCCATTGTGCAGAGTAAAATCTGTATCCTACACCCTTTTATAAACTCTGTATAATCTGTGCATTGACTCTGACTCCAGTCTGATTTCCTGCCAATCTCCTTTTCACCCCTTAAGCCCCAGACATATCCACCTTTTCTCCATGTTTCAAATATCAAATGCGTTTCTGATTTATCATCATTGACCATACTCTTCCTTTACCTGAGATACTAACTGGTTTCCCCTGCTCACCTCATTTTCCTACGGATACTCACTCATCTATCAGATGTCAACATACAGTAACTTTCCCAGAGACATAATGTGTTATATTCCAGGCTATATGAAGACTCCCTATTATTTTCTCTCACAAAAATGTTTTTTTTTAAAAAATTGATCCTATCAAATTAGTTACTAAGTTTAAACACAATAGTTACTAAATGATCATTGTATAATTATCTAATGGCTACCTGTCTTTCCACTCCTTTCTTGGCTAATCTCCATGAGATCAGATGTCACATATCAATTTTGGTCACTACTCAATCCTCATTAAAAGCACTCTCCTTGACATAAAATACATACTTAGTAAGCTAGACATAGTTTTACTTCCATCTTGTATTAGGCTATAATAAGAGAACCAGCTTTAAAATAGAATTCTCTGAATTCTATGCAACACTTGCCTCACTCTGCAAGAAAGCTTATGTGTTCTACATATAAGTGGAATCAGCTTAAATGTCAGAATAAAAACTACTAAGTTTTCAAACCTGAACTCTCTCTGCCCTTACCTGGATTTGCAGTTAAATGTTGAGAGCAGGGTACAAACTACGAAAATCATATTAGAGATGGAAGGAGTGAATAGCATAAAGGTCTTTAGACTAGCAATTGCTAAAATTGCTATTAAGGATTTTTTTAAAAAAACCTTCCAAATGTAACTAAAATCATATTGTATAACAGAAGGTCAATGACCAAAAGGAAAATAAAATGTTCACATGGACAAGTTACAGATGGTCTTGCGATGTACTTATCAAGAAATATATTAATTAAGAGCAATAAAATCCAGTTCTCCAAAGTTAAAGGAAAAGGCTTTAAAAGTACTGCTTTCCTAGATCCGAAAATATGTATGCATAAGCAGCAGGAAGGTTTGCTCTGCAAGATATTATTCCTACACTTTTTTTATTGCCTGTTGGTAAAATGGCACCAGGTCAAAACAATGAGATACTCTAAATACATAGATTTATTGATAGAGTTATGACATGACAGAAGCTTTTCAATTAGTATTAGAGTCATTAACTAGGCAGGGAATATATGGGTAGTGGCACTTTATTCAATTATACTTATAAAGATGTATTACTGCAGATGGTAAGAAGTAACAGAGACACTTGTATATAACAGTACTTAAATGAAATACCAGTAAAGTGCTTTTATAGCCCCTCTCCAACAGTACAGCTGATAGGGTTTTGCTACGCCCACACCTCTAAATCTTTATGGTTGGATCTGTTCCCTGAGTGTTCTTGGCAACCTGCATAAGTTGCAAGGAATTGAGTTCTGTGGTATTAGCAAAGTCATGTAAAACTCTTCCTGCCAGCTTTGCACGGCTTGTTATTTCATATGATTCAACTATCTACTCAAATATCAGCCCATCAAAGAGAACTACTGCAACTGCTCCATCAGAAATACCTCTCCACTTCACTAATTCCATTTACTCACTCTACCACTGTTTTGCACTCTTAGCGGTAAAATTATCCAGGTTTGTAGGATTTAGCAATTCTTATACTGTCACATAGTGAGGTAAGTGTTCCACAGGATTCAATTGCTGGTAATAAAAGAAATCTCAAAATCAGCAGAGTAGTTTCTCATATATAGAGAATATGATATCGGCGGTAATAAAAAAGACAAGTAAAGGGATACAGTGAAAACTAAAAAGAGAATTACAGCTCAAGGTAGTTAGTGGGAGGAAAGAAGCATATTTCCATAGTCATTCTGGGTCCCAAGTTGTGGACCACTGTGCCATCTTCAATATAAAGCCACTTTAGATCACCAGATCATTACTGGATTGCCAAAATCAGCCAGAAGAGGAAAAAGGACAGGCTTAGAGAGAGAACGCATTATTTTTGTTGACATTCCATTGATTAAAAATCAGTCATATTATCACAACTAACTGAAACCTGGGAAATATAGGTTTGTCTGTGTTTCCAGGGAGAAGAGGAGAGATTTTTACGGTCAAAAACCAGACTTCACCCCAACAGGTTAGCTTGCCAGTGTGTTGGTGATAGCTTGTACAAATACTTCTACTAGAACAAAGATTGTGTTCTTGAGAAACTGCATGTTTTATAAAATCGTGCACTATAGGTAATAGGATGACCATACATCTCAGTTTGTTTGGGATAACGTTAAGTACGTTGTCCCCAGAGACTATCTTGCTATTGTCCCCTTTTACCTTCAAAAGTGCCTGGGTTTAGATTATGAATTATGGGAAACCCTACTTATACAAAAGTAATTGCACTGGGATAAACCAATCAACACTTATGCCTTAAGAAACAATAATAATCCATACTAAAAATAGCAACACAGTTACAGCTCTATTAATAGTATTCAGCATTTTAATCACACTATCTATTGACGCCTTAATCCTTGGGCTTATGCTTCCTCTTTTAGATATTATTTGAATTTGCATATTTTTATATACGCCCTTCCTTTGTGGTTATTTAACATTCCAAACCTAAAATAAAAAGTTTGTTCTCAAGATATAATGATTGAAAATACTTTAGTTATACTTACTGCCATCTATACCAGGGATTTATTAGTGTAACAGATATTTATAAGGATTTTTCACTTGTAACATGAGTAATAATTGACATGTGCAGATCAGTAAAACTGTCATAAAGACACTTCCATGCTTTTACAAAATACAAGAAACTAGAAATCTCATAGAAATAGGTCCGTAGGCCTTTAATCCTATAGATTCCATACTGTCTGGCACTGATTAGAAGGTCCGCTAATTCTGCTGCTAGAATACTGTTGCATGTGACTCAAAGAACTCTTCAGCGTTTTATCGGAGAGCATAGAAGGACACAGCACTGGGAATTTGTTGAGCCTCCAGAATCTTTTTATGATTATTTTTGTGCCTAAATGGTAATAACATTTCCTGGTATTGCAGAATTCATTCTGAGGCTTGCTCTTATTATAGTGTACCATCTGGTCGTAGGGAGACTAATAACCTTCACATACTGCTTACAACTGAAGAGTTACTACAAAAAGACATCTAATAATTGTGAATAATTAGGCTTTTGTCAGTTTCCAATAGTTTATCAGCGTTTTGTTTTGACAAGATTTAGAGTAGAAGTTTAGGATGAGTGGCTGAGTGAGGGGAAGAAAAGGTCATTTGAGATTAAAACCCAATATATTGGGTTGGCCAAATTGTTCGTTCGGGTTTTTCTGTAAGATGGCATGAAAACCCGAACGAACGTTTTGGCTAACCCAATATATATATTTTTCTCACATTGATGTTGAACTCCTCAAGGATGCTGGCAGGAGACAGGAAAGCAACCAATAAAATAAATCATACTCAGAAACCTTTAAAGTCTGATTAGATACTAGAAAGACAAAGGCAATTGTGCAAATAAAAATGTATCAGTGGGGTTGAGTTTGTTTTTCCTTTTGTTTTGTTTTTCTCCAAGAGAGGTGCATTTAATAGTTTGGGAAAAGAAGTAGAAAATAAGAAAGATACCAATTCTATCACCTAACCCTATGAATGGTGGAGTATGAGAAAACTGAAAGAAATCATAAAATAACTTTGTTTAAGGCTGAGGGGTAAAATATGCACATTCCAAAGAGACTGTGATGTGACAGGGAAATACGGTGAATATAGTGTAGCGCCTTGAGGGTCACAGTACCATTGACTGTGACTCTGTAGAGAAGAGAGGAGATCTGGGTCAAAGCCAAGGAAACAATAACAAGAGGTAAAGATTCAGCACAGTCACCATAGAAAATATTATGCATACCATTGGTAGCATGTAATGTGATTACAGGTGCTATCTGAACACCATGTTCAAAATTATAACTTAATATATTTGTTTTAAATTGAAGTACAAGAGGAATATATAATTAGTTTAACATGTATGATGTTAAGGTCATTATTGCATATAACAATGACACTAAAACTGATTTGCTTTAACATATAAATTTAATTAGATAATATTACAAATGAAAATTTTAATTTGTTTATCCTGAAGGAGATATTCCAATGACTCAGATTAGAGGAACACTGCAGTCAAGACAATAACCAAGGTATTATTTTGGTGACTGTTTGATGAGTATAGTTTGGGTGTATTTAAATTGAAGAATCTTTTTAAGGATATTAAATAATCAGTAAAAAAAAAAAAAGAAGTGTGACTTTTGCCTTGGAGTAGTTCTACCAATAATTTTTGGGCTAAAATATTGAAGTAGATTTCCTTTCAGCAAAATCAAAAGGCTAGATTTCGAGATATTTACATTATTCCTTTCATGGTAGTGGTGGGGAACAAGCTGTGGAACACTATTGCTCCTGGAAACTGATCATGATATAGTATCTTTTTTAAAAATGTATTTCTGTACTCAATTTGCTAGTATTTTAAATAGTTTAGGATTCTAGCATCTATATCTGTGAATGAGATTATCCTGTAACTTTCTTTCCTCATATCATTTTTGTTTGGGGTTGTTCCTATTGCTAACCTGCTACCCCCTGCAGGAATTTATATATGATTGGTATTTAGATTTATTTGAAACAATCTTACTAGTATCTCAGCCTAATATTTTCTTAGTGTGAAGATTTTAATTTGCATTAACGATATTTTAATAATCATGTTTTCTATTTTAGAGTATGTGTAGGTAATATATATATAATGATAAATTAAATATACTGTATTATATTTTTCCTCTAAAATTTCAAGTTTATTGTCATAAAGGGTTTTTTTTAATATTATTATCTTATTGCAGTTTAATCTCTGCAGCTTCCATGGGTATTTTATTCCACAATTCTAATATTGTTATTTGAGCCTTCTATCTTTTTATTCCTTATTAATCTTGACAAAGATTTGTCAACTTAATTAATTTTTTGGGAACCACTTTTTAATTTGCTTGCTCCTCTCTCTTGTTTAATTATTTTGCTATGATTTTCAGCTCTTACTGTTATTATTTCCATTACTGTACTGTTTTTGGTTTTATTATGCTGTTCTTTTTTCTAACTTCCTAAATTAAATTTTGGCTCCTTTAGTTACAGCCATTTTTGTTTTCTTTCATGCCATTTCAAATTTAAATGTACCTTTTAACTACTGTTTCAGCTGAAGTATTTGTATATGTGTGTATATATATAAGTGCGTGTGTGTAAAACTGTATTGGTTCAAAATATTTCTATCCTATAAAATGAGATTTTTAAGTGGTTAGTTGTTTAAAAATAATTTTAAATCTATGTGTACATAATTTTCAAGTTATTTTAAAATATTTTATTCTAATTTAATTGCATGGTGATAAAAATGTGGCATGTATAACACTTAACATTTAAAAAATTTTGGGGGGACTAGATCATTATTATTTTTCATAAGTGACCCAAATGCTCATGAAAATGGAATGTATTCTCCAGTTTGGTGATGCAATGTCCCATAATTTTTATTAAATCAAACTTGTTAATTTTTTATCAGCTGGGGTGAGCTTAGATGGTGTATGGAACCTGGAGAGTTTGTCATATGCCCATGATTGAGCCCATTGATACAGAGCTCTGGTTGAAAATCTGGGGCCGTTGTCAGATGCAATGCCCTCAGGAAACCTACACAGGAAATAGATACGGTCTTGCAGGGCCTGAATAATATGTCCTGAATAAATGGAACATATTCAGATCACTAAGCCAAACCCAAAGGGTCAACTGCAGTCAAAATCTGGTGGAACTTTCTGGATGAAATGAGAGGCCCAATATAATCTATTTGCCAAGAACCCCCTGGCCTGTTAGGCAGTAGTTTTCATCTTGAGCAGGATCTAGCTGGTGGGAAAGCTTTGTCATCATGTTTTGGTTTCCTCAGAATGAGTGGTAGGCTTGCCTGGAACCTCAATTTAGAATGCTGCCTGAATTTCCATGGGCCATCTTGTCATGGATCCAGAAGGCAATTTTTTACAATTCTCTCCATTGCGAAGCTTGTTTTTTTCTTTTTTTTTTTTGTGCTGTACATGGGCCTCTCACTGTTGTGGCCTCTCCCATTGTGGAGCACAGGCTCCGGATGCGCAGGCTCAGCGGCCATGGCTCACGTGCCTAGCCGCTCCGCGGCATGTGGGATCTTCCCGGACCAGGGCACGAACTCGTGTCCCCTGCATGGCAGGTGGACTCTCAACCACTGCGCCACCAGGGAAGCCCGGAAGCTTGTTTTATATACGGTCTAAGGCTTACCAAAGGCCCGAACAAATGCCCAGATAATTTGCCAAAGCCCAGGAGTGAAAGAAAATATAGCATGGCTCATTTCCTGGGGTGGCCTGGACAGCCATCCATATCACATGATGTTTTGACCACTGTTTTTGGGACACAAGGATACTAGATGTTGGTAATCAGGTCTTTTATTGGCACAGTTTATATTGTTATGTCTTCTAGTTCACTAATTATATCTTCTGTAATCTATAATCTATTTTCAATCTTATATAGTATATTTTTCACCTCTGAAATTATGGCTTTTAACCTCCATGCTCCCAATTTGAGTGTTTATATTTTTCATGTCTCCGTTTAACATGTTCAATCTTACCTCTAGTTTTCTGAATATATGGAATATGTTTATAATAACTTTTAATTTTATACTTGATAATTCTAACATCTGTGCCAGTTCTTTGATAGCTCTTTTTAAAACTGAGATATAATTGATATACAACTTTATATTAATTTCAGGTCAGATAGTTTTGATTGATTTTTCTCATCATGGGTTATATTTTCCTACTTCTTTATATGCCTGATAATTTTCAACTGGATGCTATACATTGTGATTTTTACCTTTTAGACTGTTGAATATTTTTGTGTTCCTATGAATATCCTTTAACTTTGTTCTAGGATGCAGAGAAAATACTGGGACATACATTTTATGCTTTAAGAACTTGCTTTTAAGATCTGTGAGATGTGACTAGAGCAGCATTTAATCTGAGACTAATTATCACCCACTGTTGAAGCAAGATCCTCTGAGTACTACAACCAATCCATCTGAATCATGGGGTTTTCCATTTTGTCTGATGGAAACTGCATTCTCATGGCCTGTGTGATCTGCAGGTATTGTCTACACTAATTGTTTTTGCTGCTCTTCCCCTGATTTCTGGTAATTTCTTCATATACATCATCAATAACTCCTGAATAAAAAGCTCTGTTTACATCTTTTTAAGCCAAATGCATCATAGAGCTAACTGCAAAACCAAAATTTATAAAACTTCTAGAAGAAAACATAGGAAAAAAAAATCTTGAAGTTATTTGTTTAAGCAAATACTTCTTATTTTAACATACACCACCAAAATGATGATCCATAAGAGAAAAATTTTGATAAATTAGACTTCATAAAAATGAAAACTTTTGCTCTTTAGATACCTATTAATAGAATGAAAAGACAAGGTACAGATTGGGAGAAAGTATTTACAAATCATGTAAGTAACAAAGGCTTTGTAAAAAGATTTATAAAGAAATTGCAAAAGTCATTAATAGAAACCCAAACCATTTAAAAATAAATTGGCAAAGGCAAACAATTTGGACAGATATTTTACTAATTTAGTAAAGTGTATATATATATATAAAATCATCTAATATCTGTATATCTGTGTGTATAAACAAGACCATAAAAATATATTCAAAATCATTTAAATTAATGCAAATTAGGAGTACAATAAGATATCACTATATAACTGTTAAAATAGCTCAAAATTAAAAATAAAAAATCTGATCATACCAAGTGTTGGCAAGGATGTGAGAAACCTGAACTCACACACTGCTTGTGGGGATGTAAAATGGTGCAATGTTTTAGAAATCACTTTGACAGATTATTAAAAAAATTATATATACATCTAGCATATAGTCCAGCCATTCCTTTCCTAGGTATTTATACAAGAGAAATGAAAGCATATGTCCGTGCAAAGACTTGTATAAGAATATTTGCAACTGACTTCTTGTTATAGCCAAAATATGGACATAAATCAAATGTCCATAAAGAGGTGAATGGATGAACAAATTGTGGCATACCCATACTTTGGAATACTGCTCAGCAATGTAAATGAAAGTACTATTGATGCATGTAATGACATAGATAAATCTCAAAATGGTATTGTTGAGTGAACGAAGCCATATAAAAAGGAGTTTGTGTTATAAGATGTCATGAATGTAAAATTCTAACAACACAAACTAATCTATAATGACAGAAATCTCAGCATGGTCTGGTAATTAGGACATGGACATCAGGAGGGGGGCATATTATTATGTCTACCACAATTTTTTATCAATCATGTGAAAGCATAATTTTTAGAATTTAGGTTTTATCAAAATGGATTCCTTTGAGAAGGGAATAATTTCAGAAATAGTAGCATTGACATATAATATTAACAAATAAAAGGAAAATGACTACTGCTTATTTATTCTTGGCCATATTTTTCCTAAGTTTTTATTTTATGACTTATGACAGCATTTGAATTTTCTATGCCTTTCAATTTTTACTTTATTTGTAGTGAGGTGAGTAGAAGCTGCAGTATTGAAAAAAGTTCAAAATAGTAAATAATGACAGTTATATATTCCAAAGAACGTGGAATTATTTCAATTCTTAAACAATACTTTCTTGTAACATGTTTTTCAGATTTTAGTGGCAAGTTAATATAAGAATTTATTATTATGATATTGTGTGCTTTTAATACTTAACTGCTGAACTGTGTAAATTATATTTCTGTTTACTCCAATAACCTGCTTTGAATCAAATTTATCTCCTTCTGAGTTTCTTTAGAAGAATGAGAAGGAAGGAAACATCAAAATATATAACCATATTAAATAAATTAGTTGTATTTAGCAGGATTAAACACTTTATGTTCTGTACATAGTGAAATATAAAACTGTATTATACTCAAGACCTTTATACATTTTATATGAACAAATCACTACAAATTCAACTTAATTGCATTTTTTAAAGCACATTAAATGTATAGTTTAACTTTTTATTAGTTTACTTTTGAAATAATTAAGTGAAAAATTTTCGGATTTTTTAAAATCCTTAGGAATTGGTTGACATGATTTGTACTTTATTTTTCTATTCCCCATAAAGCTTTCCCCGTCACCCTAAAACAAAGCATCGGACTTTATCTCACTAAAGAATTATAATCAAGTATATGCAACAGAGTAGTCATGTCCACCTTAAAATGTGTTCGTATTTTTGCATGTGTTATAAGCCACATTTAATTTAAAAAGTAAATGAAGAATTGGGAGTTATTTAAAAACGAGACCAATCACATGAAACTGATTGGGGTTTTCATTACAAGTGGTGGCAATTAGACCTGGGAAGGATAAAGAAGGGAGTCTTTCTGTTGGAGTCATTGAGGAGGTTAGCATTCCAAATTACAAAACATTTGTCAAACTAGGGAGCTAAACGTTTTTTCAAAAAAGTGCCTCCTGAGGACTTAAAAGCCAGAAAATTAGGCTGATACTTAGAAATGAATAGTCTGAGGCTTGAAGGCACCATCCATACCTACAGATCAGGCGTGACAGGAGTGGATCGGACAATAAAGTTGCATTTACATGGAAACTCAGCAGCTGGTTTCTAAATACAACATTGTTTAAAAATCCAAAATTATTCCAGGGGATGACTTCTAGAAGGTTTATTTGTATTCTTTTATCTTAAACTCAAGGAGAGAATATAAACATTATCTGAAATTAATAACTGTTTATAAGACCCTTTAGTGTTTAGTTAACCATAGTAGAGGTAGTCCCAGCCCTTGTGTTAGGCTTGGGTTTAAAGCTAAATCCCCCTTTTCTCTTAGGGACCAATCCCTTAATCTCCAATACCTTGTTCACTTTAACTCTGCTCAGTATTTTGTTTTTCTATCATATTTCTAGTCCACGAATATGATTATCTTGTATTTGAGCTTAATCCTGTTTTTTTTTTCTTTCTTATTTCTATCATATCATGTATCTGTTTAAGGCAGAGTAATTCAGAGTTTATACTGTCTTGATTCAGAAGTTGCAAATCATTTCAACATGCTTTAAAGAAATTTTTCACTGCTCAAGGACACATGTGGGATGTATTTGGAGAGTGGGGCAGGTTTAGAAGAAGAAGAAACACTGCTTAATGTTCAGCTTTTGAGATTAGGTCTTAAAATACATACAACATAACAAGTTGTACATCAAAAAGGAAGATACAAATACATTTTATTGAACACATTTTACATTACTTATAAACTTCTACTGAAAAAATTTCCTATACGATAAATAGACAAGATAAAATTTGAAAGTATTTTAAATGTATAAATATTTTAAATGATTAATATCTAGAATATATAAAGGACATTTGAATAAATGAAATAAAGTAAAAGAACCAGTGGAAAGTAATGCTTAGAAAGTATGACTGTAAACTTTAAGAAGAGTAAACTCAATAGCAAATAAGGTATATGAAAAGATGTTCAACCTTGTAATAAGGAAATTCATGTTAAAAGAAGATAACATTGCAGAACTGTCAGATGTCATATATTTTGATGCTGATGTAATTTTGCATGTTGGCCAGCATATGGAGAAAAAAGGATCAGATGCAATTTTAGTGAGAAGTAAATTTGTCAAACACTTAACTATTATGTTGTACACCTGAAACTAATATGTTATATGTCAGTAATAACTCAATTAAAAAAAGCATTTGTCAAATACTTTACAAACAAAATTTGCAATGTGACTTTTGAAAAATCATTTAGAAATGCTCTATAACCCTAAATTCTATTCCTAAGTATACACCTCAGAGAAATTCCTGTGTATGATAAAGCTTATACAAAAAGATACACTGGAATATTGTATGTCTTAATGAAAATGTTTAAACAATCTAAAATTGTAATGATAGAATAAATAAGTTGTTTTATTTAAAAGAAGAGATTTATTCAGCAGTGAAAACTAGAACTATATAAATGGATATAGATAAATCTCAAAAAATGGTCAAAAAAAGTAAGTTCCAGAATAATACATATATGTTGATACCATTTACAAAAAATTAAAACCTGTGCATGGATGCATATATAGTGAAAGTACAAAAAAATGTAAAGGAATGATATACCTTGATTTAATGATAATGGTTACCTCTGGAATGGAATGGACCAGGGAGCTGATCACAGTGGGTCTCAAATACATTAGTGGTATTTTATTTCTCAAAAAAAGCAGAATAAAATATGGCATAATTTTAAGATTTTAAAAGTTTGATGGTAGGTACAAGGGTATTGAATATATTAACTTCTACTTTTATTAATGTACTTGAAATGTTCTCCATTATTTATGAAACACACATTGAAATATATATTCATATATATATTTTAAAATAACTCTGTCTAGAGAATCTTGAGGAATCCTTTACTTCTCATTTTGGAAGAGTGTGAGACTATCCGTCACAACGGATAACAGTTCATATACATCAGGGGTCCCCTAACTCTGGGCCATGGACCGGTACCAGTCTATGGCCTGTTAGGAACTGGGCCACACAGCAGGAGGTGAGTGGCGGGAGGGCGAGCGAAGCTTCATCTGTATTTACAGCCACTCCCCATCGCTTGCATTATCGCCTGAGCTCTGCCTCCTGTCAGCATTATGGTGAGTTGTACAATTATCTCTTTATATGTTACAATGTAATAATAAAAATAAAGTGCACAATAAATGTAATGCACTTGAATCATCCCCAAACCTTCCCCCCAGCCAGGTCCGTGGAAAAACTGTCTTCCAGGAAACTGGTCCCTGGTGCCAAAAAGGTTGGGGACCACTGATCTACATTATAATAGAAACGGAAAAGTTTGGAATCAGACTGATCTATTTTCAAATACTACTTTTGTGTTTCATTCATTCATGACATTTATGACATGGAAAGATATTCGTATGTCCATTCACAACTAAAGCACTTTAAAAAAAAATTCCTTTGGTATAGTCCCTTTACGCTAATAGATGAGAGATGAGAATATCACAATATCGTAAAGAAAGACCAGAGTTTTCAGGATTAAGTTGTACCTACACAAGATCTTTGCTATTACGACGGTAGATCCAAGTTTTGGATTGGTCATTAACAAATACATTAATTTAAAAATATTAGTTAAATGCCCACGATGCTCTGGCTAAATATTTGGTAAAATTATTATCTGCAATACTTTGAATAGCATATACACGCTAACTGAGCTTAGTTCTGGGGCACTATTGGAGAGAGCTCAGAATTTTGGTGTATATGGTTTCCTCCTGCTCCTTTAACAAAACCTAAATGAGCTCCCTTTTTACAAACTGAAATAGATTTGAGTTTACTTCTGTGAAGGGAACATTTTTCTTCCTTTATCCTGTAATCTAAGTTACAAGCAAATATGTTAATTTGAGACTTTATAAGATTGGAAAGTCAGCTAGGTTTGTATCCCAAACTGAAGTAGTTCTAAGATGTGACTGTAAAAATTAGGTCTTACCCAAGACGAGCCAGTGGATGCAAAATTTACTCAAGAAATTCTGAGTAAGTGTTTTATGCTAGACAATGTGAAATACCTGAGATCAAGATCAGATTAAGGATCTTCCAGTCATTATTAAGACTCTTTTTTTTTTTTAATATACTCAACATAGTCCCCATTAAGCTAATAGAAGACGGATGAGAAGATTACAGAATGCCATAAATGCAATATAAGAGTTTTGGGAATTAAAATATATGTCTACACAGATCTTTCATTATGTAAGAGGTGGATATAAGTTCTGTAGGGAGTAAGAATTATAAATTTTAGGAGGACAGTTTTTTACAAAATGATCAGTACAAAATTAGGTTCAGATCCTTGGATGGAGTCCATGCAAGTGTGGGATCTTGAAACTTAAGCTTTATTAGCTTCATGGTAAATCTTACTCTTGAAATTGTAAATTCTACATGGAGTTTGTTACAAGTACACAGTGATTGCATCACAAAGAAACTTCAAACATGGGCTACTAAGAGCCTCTGATCACCTGAAAATAAAGCAGTAATCTATGCAACTCCAAGAAAACCATATAAACCATATTCTTCTAAGGTCTCTTGGCAGTAGTTTCAGAGGATAATGGAGAAGGAGAGGAGTGTGTTAAAATCTCCCACTATGACTTTGGACTTGCTTACTGTTTTCTTTTATTCAGTTTAACTTTTTAAATTTATATGTTGTGAGACTATCATATTAGAAGCACATGAATTCAAATTATTTTTTTCAAGTGAATTGGACTTTGGCATCATTATGTTATTTTCATCCATTATCTCTTTTAAGTATGGCTTTGTCTCATTCTCTGTCTCCTATCATTCTGAGATTCTAATTACACCGCTTGTTAGAACATTTCATTGGATCTCCATGTCTCTTTCTCTTTCTCCATTTTCCTTTTGTTTGAATAATTTTACTCTAAGTATATTGTTTTTTCTCTACGGGACTAATTCTGCAGAGTTGAATCTGTTTGTAAATCACTTTAACTGAGTTCCGAATTTTCCTATATACAATATCCAATATACAAAGCAGCCCTTTGGTACTGAACCAAAAGTATTTTATCCTGTGATTCTGTTTCCTTAAGGTTGGTAATTCGTACCAATTTTCCTGCTGACAATAACTGAAAAAGCTGAAAAAGAACTGGAACGCATCAGAAAGCCTCAGAGGGAATGAATAGTAATGGACCAGGACTGTGAGTTTAGAAAAAAATGCAAAACAAAAAACAGAGTGTGTGTGTGTGGGGGAGGGGTGAATTTGGGCCATTGAGAAGCTGAGTAGCATTTCAACAAATTATATACAATTAAAAATTTTTATTTATTAAGACTATTTTTAGAGCATTTTAAGGTTCGCATCAAAATTGAGCAGAAACTACAAAGATTTCCTGTGAACCCCCTATATCCACACATGCATAGCCTCCTCCATTATCAATGTCCCCAACCAGAGTGGTACATGTGTTACAATTGATAAACGTATATTAACATATCATAATTTCTCAAAGTCTACAGTTTATATTGCGGTTCATTCTTGGTGTTGCACATTCTGTGTGTTTGGACAAATGTATAATGATATGTATCCATCATTATGGTATCATACAGAGTATTTTCACCACCCTAAAAATCTTCTGAGCTCCACCAATTCAACCTGTCCTCCTTCAACTCTTTTGCAACCACTGATCTTTTTTACTGTCTCCAAAATTTTGCCTTTTCCAGAATGTCATATATTTGGAATTATACAATATGTAGCCTTTTGGACTGTTTTTTTCCACTTAGTAAAATGCATTTAAGATTCCTCCATCTCTTTTCATAGATTGATAGCTCATTTATTTTTAGCAATGAATAATACTTCATTGTCTGGATGTGCCACCGTTTATCCATTTAGCTACTGAAGGACATCTTGGTTGCTTCTAAGTTTTGGAGTATGAATAAAGCTGCTATAAACATTCATGTGCTAGTTTTTTTGTGTAGACATAAGTTTTCAACTCTTTTGGGTAAATACCAAGGAGCACAATTACTGAATTACATTGTAAGACTATGTTCAGTTTTGTAAGAAACTGCTAAACTGTCTGCCAAAGAAGCATACCATCTTGCGTTCCTACCAGCAATGCACAGGCAACTCTGCTTAAAGCTCTATGGTGACCTAAATGGGAAGGAAATCCAAAAAAGAGGGCATATATGTATATGTATGACTGATTAATTTTGCTGTACAGTAGAAACTAACACAACATTGTAAAGACTTTATACTCCAATAAAAATAAAAATAAAAAAAGAAAGAGTTCCTGTTGCTCCACATCCCCTCCAGTACTTGCTATTGTCAGTGTTCTGGATTTTGGCCATTCTAATAGGTGTGTAGTGGTATTTCATTGTTGTTTTAATTTTCATCTGTCTAATGACATATAATGTGGAATGTCTTTTTATTTGCTTATTTTCCATCTGTATATCTTTTTTGGTGAGGTGTCTGTTAAGATCTTTGGCTCATTTTCAATCGGGTTGTTTATTTTCCTATTGTTGAGTTTTAAGTGCTTTCATAAATTGTGCATAATAGTTCTTTACCAAATGTGTCTTTTGAAAATATTTTCTTCCATTCTGTGCATTCTTATTCTCTTGATATTAACTTTTGCAGAGAAGAAACTTTTTTTCCCCATCTTTATTGGAGTATAATTGCTTTACAATGGTGTGTTGGTTTCTGCTTTATAACAAAGTGAATCAGCTATACACATATATATATCCCCATATCTCTTCCCTCTTGCGTCTCCCTCCCACCTTCCCTATCCCACCCCTTTAGGTGGGCACAAAGCACCAAGCTGATCTCCCTGTGCTATGTGGCTGCTTCCCACTAGCTATGTATTTTACATTTGGTAGTGTATATATGTCCATGCCACTCTCTCACTTCGTCCCAGCTTACCCTTCCCCCTCCCCTGTCCTTAAGTCCATTCTCTACGTCTGCGTCTTTATTCCTGTCCTGACCCTAGGTTCTTCAGAACCATTCTTTTTTTTTTTTTTTTAGATTCCATATATATGTGTTAGCATACGGTATTTGTTTTTCTCTTTCTGACTTACTTCACTCTGTATGACAGTCTCTAGGTCCATCCACCTCACTGCAAGTAACTCGATTTCATTTCTTTTTATGGCTGAGTAATATTCCATTGTATATATGTGCCACATCTTCTTTATCCATTCATCTGTCAATGGACACTTAGGTTGCTTCCATGTCCTGGCTATTGTAAACAGAGCTGCAATGAACATTGTGGTACATGACTCTTTATGGATTATGGTTTTCTCAGGATATATGCCCAGTAGTGTGATTGCTGGGTCGTACAGTAGCTCTATGTTTAGTTTTTTAAGGAACCTCCATACTTTTCTCCATAGTGGCTGTATCAATTTACATTCCCACCAATAGTGCAAGAGGGTTCCCTTTCCTCCACACCCTCTCCAGGATTTATTGTTTGTAGATTTTTTGATGATGGCTATTGTGACTTGTGTGAAGTGATACCTCATTGTAGTTTTGATTTGCATTTCTCTAATGATTAATGATGTTGAGCATTCTTTCATGTGTTTGTTGGCAGTCTGTATATCTTCTTTGGAGAAATGTCAGTTTAGGTCTTCTGCCCATTTTTGGATTGGGTTGTTTGTTTTTTTGATATTGAGCTGTATGAGCTGCTTGTAAATTTTGGAGATTAATCCTTTGTCAGTTGCTTCATTTGCAAATATTTTCTCCCATTCTGAGGGTTGTCTTTTCTTCTTGTTTATGGTTTCCTTTGCTGTGCAAAAGCTTTGCAGTTTCATTAGGTCCCATTTGTTTATTTTTGTTTTTATTTCCATTTCCCTAGGAGGTAGGTCAAAAAGGATCTTGCTGTGATTTATGTCATAGAGTGTTCTGCCTATGTTTTCCTCTAAGAGTTTTACAGTGTCTAGCCTTACATTTAGGTCTTTAATCCATTCTGAGTTTATTTTTGTTTATGGTGTTAGGGAGTGTTCTAATTTCATTCTTCTACATGTAGCTGCCCAGTTTTCCCAGCACCACTTATTGAAAAGGCTGTCTTTTCTCCATTGTATACTCTTGCCTCCTTTATCAAACATAAGGTGACCATATGTGTGTGGGTTTAAGAGAAGAAACTTTTAATTTTAAGAGATTCCAGCTCATCAATTATTTCTTTCATGAATCATGCCTTTGGCGCTGTGTCTAAAAAGCCATCACTATACCCAAGGTCATCTAGATTTTCGCCTAGGTTATGTTCTAGGAGTTTTATAGTTTTGCATTTTTCATTTAGGTCTGTGATCCATTTTGAGTTAATTTTTGTGAAAGGTGGAAAATCTGTGTCTAGATTTATTTTCTTTGCATGTGGATGTCCAGTTGTTTATGCAACTTTTAAAAAAATTTTTATTTTATGTTTAGGTCGTTAAGAAAAAAGGAAAATAATTTTCAGGTCTAAACACTGGAACAAACTAAATCATGTTACTATGACATTCATTATCATCTACAAGAAACTCTATGAATATGTGAATGGGAAAATAATATTTAATATTTAGCTTTCAGAGTACAGAAACGTCTCAGAAAAACTGTGATACCAGAGTATGTAGATTTGAGATAATATTTATGTAATTAATAACTCTGACAGTGATGAGAAATACTGCTTTTTGGATATGTTATACACTAACTTCTAAGTCATGAATTCCACATTGTTATAATTTCAGTTCAGTGGTATGGCAATTCTACAAATACATGTAAACTCTATTATGACCTATTGAAGAGCTTTTCTTGGCTTTTGTATTGTTTCTACTGTTTTTCTGAAGATCAGTTGACTTTATTTATGTGAGTCTATTTCTAGGCTCTCTATTCTGTTCCCTTATTCTGTTTGTCTACTCTTTCACCAGTACCACACTACCTTGGCTACTACAGCTTTATAGTAAGTCTTGAAGTCGAGTACTGGAAGTTATCCAACTTTGTCCTTATCCTTCAATATTGTGGTGGCTATTCTGGGTCTTTGCCTCTTGCTAT
This sequence comes from Delphinapterus leucas, assembly GCF_059928025.1. NCBI lineage: Eukaryota > Metazoa > Chordata > Mammalia > Artiodactyla > Monodontidae > Delphinapterus > Delphinapterus leucas. The sequence continues at coordinate 11,306,800 of NC_143133.1, read as the reverse complement.
AAACTTTAGAATAAGTTTGTTGATACCCAAAAAATAACTTGCTGTGATTTTGACTGGCATTTCATGATACTTATAAATCAAGTTGGAAAGAACTGATATCTTGACAATATTGAGTCTTCCTATCTGTAAACATGGAATTACTCTCCATTTATTTAGTTCTTTGATTTTGCTCATTTGTAGTTTCCCTCCTATGGATCTTGTACATGTATCTTTAGGTTTATACCTAAGTATTTTATTTTTGGGGTGCTAACATAAGTTGTGTTTTTAATTTCAAATTACATTTGTTCTTTGCTGGTATATAGGAAAACAACTGACTTTTGTATAATAACCTTGTATCTTGCAACCTTGCTATAGTTGCTTATTAGTTACAAGAGATTTTTTGTTGATTCTTTTGGATTTTCTGCACAGATGATCATGTCATCTGTGGACAAAGAGTTTTATTTCCTCCTCCTCAGTCTGTATACCTTATCATATCTCTGATAAGGGGTTAATATACAAAATACATAAAGAACTCATACAACTCAATTACAGCAACAACAAAACAATTCAGCTTAAAAATTGACATCTATTTTTCCAAAGAAGACATCCAAATGGCCAACAGGTACATGAAAAGATGCTCAACAGTATTAATAATCATCAGGGAAAAGTGAATAAAAACCATGATGAGATATCACCTCACACCTGCCTATCAAGAAGACAAGAGTTAACAAGTGTTAGTGAGGATGTGGAGAAAAGGGGGGACCCTTGTACACTGTTTGCAGGAATATAAACTGGTGCAGTCACTATGGAAAACACTAAGAAAGTTCTTCAAAAATTAAAAAATAGAACTACAATATGATCCAACAACCTCATTTCTCATTAATATATACAAATGAACTGAAATCTGTGTATGGAAAAGATAGCTGCATTCCAACTTAACTGCAGCATTATTCACAATAGCCAAGACATAGACTATGGAACTAAATGATCATTGACAGATGAATGAATAAAGAAAATGTGGTATTTACATACAATGTAGTATTATTCAGCCTTTAAAAAGAAGGAAATCCTGTTATTTGTGACAACATGGATTAACTAGTCTGGAGGACAATATGCTAAATAAAATAAGCCAGGCAGAGAAGGACAAATACTACATGATACCACTTATATGATAAGTCTAAATTAGCCAAACTTATAGAAACAGAGAGTAGAATGGTGGTTCTGAGGGGTTGGTGGGGGGAGAAAGCAGGTAGGTATTATAGTCAAAGGCTACAAATTTCAGTTACATAAGATGAATAAGTTCTGGAAATCTACTGTACATCATAGAGCTTACAGTTAACAATACTGTATTGTACACTAAATTTTTTCTAAGAGGGTAAATCTGATGACAAAGTGTTCTTATTACAAAAAATAATGGTAGTAATAAAGAGGGGGCGCAGAAACTTTTGGAGGTGATAGATATGTTTATGGCATAGGTTGTGGTGACAGTTTCATTGGTGTACACTTATTCCCGAACTCATTATGTTGTTTGTATTAAGCGTATACAGCTTTCTGTATCTCAATGATATCTCAGTAAAGTTTTTTTCTTTTAAGAATAAATTTGCAGGTGGAAAATTTATAACCCTTCTCTAATACATAAAAACAGGAAACAAAAACAGTCATATTGAGAGATGCATATGTCAGTGAAGAGAATATAAACTCATAATTATGTCTTCTTTAATATTAAATCTTAACTCCTGAATTGACTTTCTTGTATTTGTCCTTGAAATAACCAGACCACTGGCTAGCTAATATATTTTCTACAAACACACGGACAAAGAAGTAGTGCAGATATCTCAATTGGGTAATTTTTTATTCAGGATATCTCAGATATGATAGTAGTACTGCAGATTATTTGTTACACTAAATGATTCTGCTTTTGCTATTTGGTCTGTGTGATGCAGCATTAAATTTAGGCAATAGTGGCTAAAAAGTAACTTTATTATACTAGAAATGGTGTTTATTAAACTGTTGCTCTTTATTACAATAATGCTGCTTTTTGATTACAAACTATTAAGTTCTGATTTACCTTTTACCCTTTAAGCAGTAACACTTATTTTAAACAACATTTTTGCCCCCAGGGACTACATCAGTTTTTATTCTAATAATAGTGTTTATCATTTTTTACTTGAGTGAAACATTATTTCTAAATGTATTTGGAAGAACGTAACTCATATTACACACTTAGTGCCAGACAATATGTCTATATAAGTGAGCTGCTTAAAATGCATCCCCTTGCTTAACTCAACCATATAAAGTCTATGATAAGTTCTAGTCATGGTAGTAATATTTCAGGGAAAAATAAAACCTATTCAGCCTGTACTTGACTTTAGGGATTGTACACAAGCATTCCTGTTCTATTTCTTTTTTTTTTTAAAATAACATTTCCACTTTATTCTTATTCTGTGTGCTCCATCTCTCTAAAGAGATGTAGCTCTGAAAGTCTCTGTATCATCTCTCCCAGTATTTGGGGTCAGAACTGGTTTTAAAAAAAGAAAAGAAAAGAAAACTATAGTACATCAAATTATTAAACAGGATATAGAGAAGCCATTGTTATCGATACCGGAAACTGCCCAAATTTTATACAATCAAACAAAACAAAACCCAGCAGCTTCCTTCACTGCCACAAAGTTAAAGGGAAAGTGATATTGTTGTGACATAAGACGTTAAGATGATACAGCACATTGGTTTGACCCAGCCATGGAGCCTCTGAATTATTGAACCGTCAGTCCCCTGTCAAAATGTAAAAGGCATCACATTAACCTTATACAAAGGTTAGATTGGAGATTCTTGTGAATTACAGTGTTATGACTTGTGAGATCTTAACTACAAACTTTTCCATTTATTACCCTGCCCTTATCAAGGTTTTTAGATCTCTGTACAAATATAGTAGTGCTCAGCAGGGCTAGCATGACTCAGAGGAAATCTATTTACCAAGAAAGTGCAGTGGCTAAGTTCTCGGAATTCAAAACATGTGTCTTTCTAACTGGGGGTGGGGGATGGAGGGGTGGGAGGTTAATTCCTCCATCATTACTGCTTTGGTTAAAAGAGAAAACAAAATAGATTTGTCTTAAGCAGAAAGGAACATGTTGGTATTCCAGGAGGTGTGGAACTACAGCAGGAAAAAAAAAAAGAAATGAACCAAATCGGGTTAGTCGTGTTCTACTTCTGAATACATGGTAATACTGTATTTTCCTACCCCTCTGAAGTTAGGTGTAGGCATGTGGTATTTTTGGATAATGAGGAACTTGCAGAATTGGTGATTGTTAGTTCAGAGCAAAACTTTAAAAGCCATTGCACTATTTGCTGTTATGCCTTCTCCCTGCCAAGGTGGTAATATTAGGATACAGGGGGACAGAGCCTCTACCAACCTAGATCTCTGAAGGACAACCACAGCATTCTTCCCAAATCCATACTGGCCACATCGCATGGATAAGAAATAAACTTTTATTCATTTTACGACACAGTGATTTTGGAGTTGTTTATAACTGCAGCAAAATCTAGTCTATCTTTAGTTATATAGTACCAAAAGCTCCCACCTTTCCACTCCTAAAAGCATATAGATATTGATGATATAGGTATAAATGTAGACGTAGATGCAGTTATAGATTGGGAACTTCTCAACAGCTTTGTTTCATCTGACCACAATTTTTAAGTACTTAGTTTATTTTGGGGGCTTAATTTACTCAAAATATGTGAGGAGGTTATAGAGAACTGAAATAATTTTCTATAACTTTCTCTCATTAGTTCCAAGCCATCCTAAACACAATGATGACTACTTCAAATAAGGAAAATTTAAATAAATTCTGCCAAAACTTTATACTTAATGGAGGCAGAACAAAAACACTAGTACCCCAAACACATAAATAATAGATAAATTGGAAGGCAGAGAAGCACAGATGAGCTCAAGAGCAAGATGAATGACACAGGTGTCCGAAACAAGGCGGTAACCTGAATCCAGAATAAGGAATAGTTGGAAATGTTCAGATTGCAAGCCTGTGAATGGCTGGGGAGCAGGAAGTTATTCTCTATATAAAATAAAGAAAACTGTCAGGGTAAAGCCCTATCACTGATAAATTAAGACTAGAAAACTTCTACTCACTAGCCTTGAGATGAATTTTAGAAATAGGTTGCCCATTTTAGGATATAGGTTGAGTAACACACAAGATTTATGAAGTCCATTCTGAAGAAGTGGGGTAACAAAATTTGCAGTGTGCGTGTATACTGAAACTCCAGTCAATAAATAGACACAAAAGGTGGTCTTGAATCAGCAAATAATACAGAGCACAGACTGAAATAAATGCAAAATTACTCCATAGCGTTTCATCCACAAATCTCTGTGAAGGACTCCTACAAGTCAGGCTGATGGTCTCTTAAACACACACATTCACACACAGACCTTAGAAAATCCTCTAATATGTGGTTTAGTCAGTAGATGAAATCAAAAAAGAGAGTTGTACCAAAGTAAATTCAAATAATAGAAAAACCTAGAGAGGGGATCATAAAACTAAACTTTTTTCTTAAGGAACGAATAGAATGCATAAAATAAGAATACATCTTTAATAGTGATGAAAAGTAGAAAAGGAATACTTAGAAATCGTCCAGATAGATAATCTAGAAAATTTTTAAAAATCATCAAAATAAAATAAGCACTCAATAAATAGGCAAAACTTGACTAATATGCCTAATAAAAGAAGTGGGGGATTAAACGTTAGCTGTGAATCTGAGGTCTCTGTCTCTTGGCCAAAACTTATGTTTGACTTTTCATGCCCAACCAGAGGCAATTTCAAAAGCCATACCTGTCAGGCCTCACAGGAGACAGCTGCTCTCCCCACACCAGACTTGGGGCACAGCCAGTGCATTACTGTCTCGGAGGGGAGTTGCAGTCAAGGACTAAGGCCATGCTCTTACATACATTTGCATTCCTAGCTGGACACCTTCATTCCTAGGTCTCTTTACCTGAGGTCTTTTGCGAGGTGTTGTTCCAGGGATTTGGCCAAGGCTTTCTTGTGGGTGGAGGGTTGGGGAATGAGGGGAAACCCTGAAGACATTTTTCCCCAATCTGACTTAGGGCTCAGTCCTTTCCACTCGTAGGCCTCCCCCTATTTTTCTTGGCCCCTTCCCGCTTCTTATCCCCTTGCAGGAGCTGTGTGTCAGGGCTGCCTTGGCAGCGAGATGACCCTCACATCTTTACTGATCCACCTGATCTTGGACTGGGCTGATATGCCATTCCGTGGGGAAGGTAGACAAGAGGGAACTGGCATTTTCTCTGGTTTAGCCTCTTGCTTGTACTATCATAGTAAGCAAGTACAGGCTTCACTGTTACTTTCATTTGGGGCTTGTTTTAATCTACGATTCTGACACCTGGCAGCTCAGCTGTCGTCTCCAGGTTGGCTGAACTCCTGACAAAGTCAACGGTGCGAGGTGCGACAGGATGATGTATTAAAATGGGAAAGACAAAAAACAAGTTAAGAATGGGAAGAATGAAATGAAAAAACTGCAAAATGCACCTAATGAGTCTCAGTAGTGGGGACTAGAGTGATAAGCAACAAGAAACACTGGCTCTTTGAAAAGGCAAATAAATATATCACTGGCAAAACTGAACAAAATTTGAAAAAGCAAAGAAGAAATAAATGATGCTAGGAATGAGAACATCAGTAGACTAGATCAGAAGAATTCAACAAAAATTAAGAAAAAACTAAGAGTAATTGAAACTAAAAATAATTTATGTCAGTAATTTTGACAATATAAATAAAAGGGATAGAGAAGATTTAAACTATTCAGAATATTCCAGGTGACAGAAACAGATGAACGCCATAGGCAGAATTTTAAGATGACCCCACATCCCTTGCTGTAGAAGCCCTAGATAAGCCTTACAATTTGACCTAATCAGGCGAGTCCTTTTAAAAATTGTCTAATGGGATAGAAGCAGAAGTCACAGGATTTGAAGCTGCAGCAGCTATCACCTGTTGACCTTGAAGACACAAACTACCGTGTTGTAGAGAGGAAGGCAGGACAGGGGTCTGTGGGCAGCTTCTAGCAGCTGAAAATAGTCCCTGATTGACAGCCATCCAAAATATTACGACTCAGTTCTATAACCCCAAGATACTAAATTCTGCCAAGAGCTCTAATAAGCTTGGGAGAGGAACTCAAACCTCTGGTGAGATTGCAGATTTGGCCAACAGCAGAATTCTAGGCAGGTGAGTGACCAAACTAACTCAAACCTGGACTCCTGAATCACAGAAACCATGACATAATAAATGGGAATTGTTTTCCAACAATAACTTTGTGGTAATTTATTACAAATCAACAGAAATCCAATAAACTAAAGGTACCAATTTATTCTGTGAGGTCAGTAAAACCTCATTGCTGAAAAACAGGTATATATTCAAATAGAAGGAAAAGAAAGATCAATTATACTTATAACAATGATTCAGAATAAAATCTTAGGAAAGCAGCAATATATTTGGACTTCTCTCATGAAATAAATTTTTGATAGTATAAAAAATGAGTTGTATATACATGAAATGTACATTACTAAAACTTAAAAAATATTTGCCTTATATGTAATATTTGACCATTTTTATTTTATGGTAAATAAGTTCTCAGAGTATAAATTATATTGATTTAGAAGAAAGATAATTTTGCCGATTATTTTTAATGTTAATGACATTTAAAATTTTTGAGTCAAAACTTCCAATAATATTTTATAAAATTTCCTTGAGGGCTTCCCTGGTGGCGCAGTGGTTGAGAGTCCGCCTGCCGATGCAGGGGACGCGGGT